>NC_051320.1:36831966-38081966 GCF_015220235.1 Choloepus didactylus | reverse complement strand
GTTGAGATGGGGAGGCACAGAGACTGACTACCAATGGAGTTTCTTTTAGAAGGGACAAAAATGTTTTAAGATTAGATTGTGGTGACGGTTGTATGACCATGTGACTATACATACACAAAAACATTGAATGAATGGTATACCTTAAACGGGTGAATTGTATGGTATGTGAATTATATCTCAATCAAGAGGTTAAAAAAGAATAAATGCAGCTATGAAAATTGGTTAAGATTCTTTTGACTAAAAAAAAGAGAAAGAGACCAAATCTCCCTAAGCTAAGGAAAGAAATGATAAGCTATTTATTGGGGAAATATGAGGCACTTTACTAAAATGAATACTAGGATGAATAACCAAGGCTTAGGAAGAGTAAAAAGGACATCTCCTTGGGTTTTTAATGAGGAAATTAATAGACTCCAGGTGCTGCCACTGGTGGGCCTCAGCTCCCAGCCTTCCCAAATACCATGTCCTTTTATCTACTGCCAGATGGCTCTGCTTTGGTCAAGTGTTCAAGGGAATTTTCCCACAGAAGCAGAATATTTGGCTATAATTTGCTACCAACCATTTCACCAAAAGCAAAATTGAGAATCAATTTAACAAAAATTATCTAACAAAATAGCTTAATTTGGTTACCAATAACCATTTCGTCAAAGTCTTTTCCTTGTCACCAGCCAAATTCATTCTGTAATAATTTGTCTTTGCTTTGGATCCATGACTTTTGAGGAATAAAATCTTATTCTGTATCTGAAAGTTCAAATATTTCACTTCTCTCAAGTGTAAAAGATTTTATTAACAACAGGACAGGTTTCTCTCTTTCAGTACCAGTGCTTATTATGTGTTTTATATCAACAGAAATACCAGCAAAAAGTAATAAACTAAAACAAACAAACTTAAACCCAAAGGGTATAAAATGTAAGGTTAAGTCTTTTCTCTCACTCCAGTTGGACTATTCAGAGAAAAGTAATTTTTTTAAACAATTTTGGGAGATTAAAAAAAATACACCTATATTTAAGGACATCATAAAATGGCTCATAATTCTCATCACCAAGGGAAATACCATTATTATTTTAAATGAACATAAAAATAATATATGCACCTGGCCAGAAAGCAAAAGAAATTCAATTTCTTGATCTTCCTTCCCTGCATGATTTCCAATTCTATTGCCCAATAGTAACCAAATACCTTCAACAGTTTCTTGTGTCCCATTCCCAAAAACAATTTACATGTTCATGTAAATATACAAACAAGTCATTTCTATTTACCCAACTATCCCAAATATTCATTTGCTTTTGAAACTTGGACAATTATATATCAGTATTTATAGATTTCCTGCATTCATTTTTCTTGTTCTTTTTTAAACATATTATTCATATCAAAGAATAATAATCTGCTTAAAAATATTTACAAATACCTACACCTTGAATCTTCCTGTGTACACCTCCTGGATGGCCTAGCCCACATCAACCAAATATTATATTGAGTTTTCTATTTTTATCCTTCCTTTACACATAATCATGTTTTACTAAATAATAATTATTGCTTTACTTCATTTTTAGCTTTTTGAAAATGGAATCATGTTTTCTTTTGCAACTTGCTGTTTTTATTGTGTGTGAAATTCATCCTTGTGAATGTGTGAAACTCTAGGTTATACATTCTCACTGCTACATAGTATTTTGTGTCAAAAATATATCACAATTTATTTATCTGGTTTAATTTGAATATTTGGGATGTATCTAGTTTTCTGCTATTATGAAAAATGCTGCTATGAACATTTCGGCAAATGTCTCTTTGTGAACATAATTAACGTTTCTCTAGGGTATATACAGGTTATAGGAGTGGAAGTGCTATTCAATAGGACCACTGCTTAGCTATACAAGGTAACGCCACAGCAAGTATAAGAGTTTCCTTTGGTACACATCCTTACCAACACTTGGAATTAGCAGACTTTTAAAATTTTGCTAAACTGGTTGATGTAAAATGATAAATTCATTGATTTTAGTTAGTATTTCTCTGCTTACAAATTAGGTTGGATATCTTTTCTCATGTTTATTAACCTTTTCTTTCTCTTTCCTCCTTCCTGTTGGCTGGAGTGGAACTTGATGACTGGATCTCAGTGGTAATGTTTAACCACAAATGGAAGCCACTTGCTGAGAACAAGATGGCTGCAAGATAGGACACTGGACTTCAGATGATCATTGAGCAGCTAGGGCATCCTTGAACTTCCTACTTATGGACTTCCTTTATTTGAAAGAGAAATGAAAGTCTCTCTTGTTGATATTTTGAGTTTTCTGTCATGTGTAACTGAACTCAAACCTTGATAAACCTGCATTTTCATTAGGTTAAAACTCACTTCTATTTTACTAAGGGTTTTATCATGAGTGGTTGTTAAATTCTACAAAAAAAATTCCCATATGGCTTCCTCCTTTATTCCCTTAATTTACTGATTTGCTTAGTTCAGCCTTTTCTTAATTCAGTCTTTGCAAGTCTGAATCTGCTTTGGTTCATTCTGCTGACTCTTGCTCACTGTAAAATTCCCCTGTGTTTCTGTGATATCATTACCGTGAGTTTCTTTCCCTTGGTACTTCATGAGAATTTTTTGAGTCCTAAATTTAAGGTACAATTTTTCAGAGAACATTTTCATTTGCCTTTGCCAAGAGCCTGAGAGAATTAAAAAGCCAGAAGTAGGCCTGAGGCTAGACCTCACTCCCCCTTGTCTTTTGAGGCTGTAGAAAAAATGCCCAGTGTGTAATGCCTGCAAATGCCCAGAGGCAAAAGTGTCTTTGGTCCTTTGTTATTCTATTTATCTCCTGTTTCAGTTTCCTTGGCTGCTCAAGCAAATATCATGCCATAGGTCCACTAAAACAATGGGAATTTATTAGCTCACGGTTTTGAGGCTAAGAATCAAGATGTCATCAAGGCGATGACTTCTGGAAGACTGGTGTTCTGGAGCTGGTTGCCAGTGAGCCTTGGTGCTGGGCTCCTGTCACAGGGCAATGTGCATGGCAGCCTCTCCCGGACTCTTCCTTCTCTTACAGGTTCCTTGACCTTTAGCTTCTTGCTTCCCTTGGCTTTCTGTCTCTGTTTGATTTTCATTCTGCTTAGAAAGGACTCCAGCAATAGGATGAAAACCCATCCTGATTGAGTGGGGACACATCTTAACTGAAGTAACCACATCAAAAAGCCCTACTTATAATGGGTTCACACCCACAGGAATGGACTACATTTAAGAACAGGTTTTTCTGGGGGTATATAGCTCTAAACCACCACATTTGCCTAAATAACATAAAAAGTTTTCTGATAACATTCAACATACAAAATCAAATAGAAAAATGAGAAAAGACTATAAATAGCTATCATAAAAAAAATGGAAATCCAAATTATTTACCAGTATATAAAAAGATGCTCAGCTTCATAGGTATTCAAAGAATAATTAAAATAATGAGATATCATGTTTCTCCCATCTGTTTGGCAAAATTATAACAGTTAGGTAATTTCAAGAATTCTTGTACAGGTAGAAAAACAGGATCCTTTGTTCTCCACTGATTGGAGGGCAAATTTGTGAGCTATTTTGAAGAGTATTTTATAGTATTCAAGGGAAATTATGTAGGCATGTGCCCAAGGATGCAGTAGTCTTCCCTCTGAGTATATGAGTCAGAAAAACTGTCGCACAGAACCTTTAGTGTGCATGTATGAGAATGTTCAATCTACATTGTTTGAGGTAAATGGGAGCTGAAGCTTCCAAGGTGAGCATCACTTGAAAAATGGAAAAGTCAAAGCTAGTAAATGTGTAAAGTAGAAAATTATGCAGAAGTCAAAAGCGTGTAACATTTGCATGCACACAAACACACACATACATGCACACAGATGCAAGCCTGCACATGCACACATGCACACACACATGATTACAGATAGAATTGTAAATGCTATACCCTAAGCTTATTGTCACCTGCCTCTGGTCTATCTCTCTCAACCCTCTCCTCTCAACAACACTAGATTGGTTGGTATAGAATTTTAGTCCTTGATTGATACAGATTTTTTTTTCTTGTTTGAAAGTGGGGTTGATTATGACATAATTTTCTGTGTTTCTTATTTGCCTTTATTTTCCATATTTCCTTTGGATTGTCCAGCAAAGAGGCTGAATAGTTCAAGGTGAAAAATGATGAAAGCCTGGACTAAGAAAAAAGAAAAGATCAGTATGAGTACTAGAATCCTGTATAGCTGGTCATGGAATTTCAATTACTGGAGAAACAGGGAGTAAATATTTTAAAGGATTACAGTTCAATATTATTTGACACTTGGCCCTGCCCAACCTTGCAGTTTATGAGTGGCAGCCCAGATTGCTACCCTAAACAGAAAATGCACAGTTTTTCTCATCAGCACCCCCATTCTTAGTCCAAATCTAATCTTGATCCAATGCTGCCCTAAAACATTAGGATCAGCTATTTCTCGTAACCAGTGCCTACTGGCATAGAATTTTTAAAGTGAGTTATAATTATGCAATCATTTCAGATCAGCAAGAGGAAGACTGTATATGAATGCAAGAGTCTTGGGATCCATGTTAGCTTTGCCAAGGTGAACCTAGTACAGAATTCAATAGGACAGCTCCAACTAAATAAAAAATATTAACTTCTTCATTGTTGCTACTTTTAAATTTAGTTATTCAGTCATTTCTTCAGTTTGAATATTCTTCATGCTGGAATTAGGTATTTTTGCCTCACTCTTCTGATTTAACCACCTTCATCTCTTTTATTCTGGTACAAATTATTAATCCTATCAACAACCATCAACTAGGGGAGGTAAAATAGAAAAAGGAAAATAAATACTGTTTTTATCGAGAAAGAAAGTCATTTAACCTTGGGACTTACAAATTTTACTAATGATTTTTCTCCCCAAATTTTACCGTGGTAAAAGTTGTCAGTGAATATCATTAAAGTCCATATTTTTAAAATAAGCTGGTATACTATATCAGCATGCTAAATGCCAATTGCATGTGAACACTTTTGCAGGCTGAGCTCCTTTGCAGAGTGCTATGGGGTTAAATTAGAAGCATCTCTGTACTCCAGGGTAATTCCTTATTTGATCCCTAGATAATTCAAGAGTTCTGTCTTTGATTCCAGCATTTATGCATGAAAATAACAGAAATTGACACATTCCAAAACTGTAACATCTCCCTGCTTTCCACCTACAGCAAAACAGTAGCCTCAAAAACACCAATAATCTGTGTTTTGTGGATCATGTTGGACCATATCACTAGTCCACTATCACACTTCTCTTGTTATAGATTTAAAGAACAACCCCAGCTCATTCCAGGATTTTCTCATTATCACCCATAGGCAGGCATAGGACATTGCATCTGATCTTCCAGCTTTCTAAGGACCCCATTACATGCACTTACTTCCATCCCTGCCTAAAACTATTCTGGAAGAAACATCCCTAAATTCAATAAATCATTTCCTTCTCAGTCTAAACCTCACATTCAGCATTCATCAAGTTTTAGAAGCAGTCAGAAAATGCCTCTTGATCTGTCCACTTGAACAGCTGTATTTTCTGTCCCTGCCCCATAAGTGTTTCAGTTGCCATATGATCACCCCCTACATTCTAGAAATCCACAAATGAGTGGATTCCAGCACATGAGGCACCAACTCAGCCCCAGTGTGGTCACCATGTGTCCATGGTGGTACAGTGGTTTACCTCTGTGTCCACGGATTTCTCTGTACCGACCATAGGCACCACTCGAACGCTTGTGTTTCCTTCTCTAATTAGAAAGCCATGGCTTTTCTCTAGACTCAGCATTTTATATCTACCCCTTTCTGTTGTATAGCTAGAGAAAAAGTGTATACATATTTACCTATTTACACATGGAAAAACATCCTGAATCATTTAATTCAATTCTGCTTATATTATATGTCTATAAATTTCCTTTATCTCATCTCAGGCAAGACATCATTAAATGTCTACTTTAATACCCTTAAGGTTGTAGAATTAATTGTCATTTGAAAATTTGACAGCTATTCCTGTTTATTCCCATAACAAACTAAACTCTTTCTAGACGTAACTTTAATCCATTGGTTCCAGTTTTCCCCTCTAAGAACCACACACAAGATATTAATTCTAACATATGCTTAACAGCATGCGATTTTTTCATGGCTACTTTATTGCTTGCGTTATTTTCCAAAACAAACCAAGGACAAATAAAAAGACAAAATGTTTGAACAAAAACTGACTACCCACAAGCCTTTGTTTCCTGCTTTATAATTATTTTTACCTATAATGATATAGGAATAAACTTATGAAAAACTTATTATGGTACCAATGGAACTATTTCCAGTACTAAAAATAGACTGCAAGAAGATAGTGAATAAAAGTAAACAGCAACTTCCTGAAAGCTGACAGGGAAAAAAAAAAAAAAGAAATCCAGAAATATTGAAAAAACTTGAAAATAAAAGACATTAGTAGTAGGAAGCAACATGTAAAGACAGGTTTGACTTTTTACATTTGCCTCTTATAAAGTAGAAAATATTTCTTCCAAAAACCAAACTACAAACTAGAATTAGAAATTCTTCATTAAAGCATAGCTTTCACTCTGAGTGCTACTTAAATGCTGGTAAGATCTTGCCCATCAATTATCGTCATTTTGATCTCCACTTATTCATTTCTTTATTCAATAAACATTTATTAAAGGACAGAATATTAACATGGTAAAAGCTTAGATTCAGGCTGTAATGACAACCTGAAGTTTGCATCCCTCTTCCCACCCCCTCACTTACTAATTCTATCCTTGGGCAAGTTACATTAACCACTTTTAATTTCACTTTTCTCATTAATAACATTGGAAAAGTAATTATAGACACTTCATTGGATCTTTGCGAAGATTAAACCAGATGCTGAATTTAAATTATTTAGCAGAATGCATGGAATACAGTATTCACTGAATAAATAACTTTTTTTGTTTAATAATTAATAAGCATGCAAGACTTCTTGTATTAATCAGTACATTACCTTCTTCATTTCCACAAATTCTCATGTTTTAATTCCAAAGACTCCATATTATTTTTGTCATTAACTAATATTATTGAGGCATAATTTATATACAATAGCATGCAGATCTAAGGTATACAGTTCAATAAGTTTTGAAAAATGCAGGCACCTTGAAACCAACACCTTCATTAATTGTTCAATAAATATCTTCTAATTCAGAATAAACCACTATTTTTTGTGTGCCTGACTTCCTTCATTCAATATAATTTTTTAAATATCTGTCCATATTGTTGTATGTTTAACTATTTTGTTCTTTCGCATTGTTAAGCAGTATTCCATGAGTGTTAAATAATGTGTTCATCCCATCTCTTGCTGATAGACATTTGAGTTGTTTCCAGTTTTTGGCTCTTATGAATAGAGCTCTTATAAATATTTCTGTACAATATTTTTGTATACATATGTTTTTATTTCTATTGGGCAAATATCTACTAGTAGAAATTCTGGAATATAGAGTAAATGTGTTTAACTTTCAAAAAACTCCCAAAATATTTTCCAAACTGGGTATACAAATTTATACTCTCACAAGCAGTCCTTTAGCATTCCAGATCCTCGTCAACATTTGGTCTTGTCAGTATTTTTATTTTTGACCATTCTAGTGGATGTGAACTGATATCTCATTGTGGCTTTAATTTACATTTCTTTGATGACTAATGAGATTGAGTATATTTTCATGTGCTCTTTGGCCATTCATATATCTTCTTTCGTGAAAGTATCTGTTCCAGTAATTTTTCCTATTTTTGATTGAGATGTTTTCTTACATTTTATTGTTCATTTATAGGAGATTAAACAGAAATAGAAACTATTTTATCTCAATCTGTGGCTTGTATTTCATTTTGCTAAAGTATTTTTTAAATGAGCATGTTTTTAATTTCTATGAAGTCCAAAAGTTATCAAATATTTCTTTTCCTTTGTCTGTGTCCTTTTAGAAGTCATGGCCAACCCCAAGGTGAAGAAATTCTTCTATATGTTTTCTACAGTTTGCATATTTTTCATGATCACATTTAGGTTTCTAATCCATCTTGAATTAATATTTGTACATGGTGTGAGGTAGTGGTTGAAGATAAAGAAACATTTGAATACAATTATCCGGACAGAACATCTCAATTTACTGGAAAGACTTTCTTTTACTCAATGAACTACTTCAGCATCTTTGTCAATTATCAGTTAACAGCATAAGTCTTGGTCTATTTTGGAAAACCTCATTTGGCTTTATTTATATATTTTTCTATTCCTATGCCAGTAGCATACTGTCTTTACTGCTATTGCTTTATAAAACGTTTTCATTTTTATTAAGTTCAATTTATCACCTTTTTTATATGGTTAATGATTTTGTGATTCTCACAAATATTTTTCTTACCCCAAGTTTTTTTCTAGAAGATTTATAGATTTAGATTTTATGCTATATTTATAAATCTCCATGATTGCATGCATAGGGGCTAAGGATCAGTTAAATCTTTATGAATATACAGTTATTCTAGAACTAATTTTTAAAAAGGAAATCCTTCCCACATTTAATTACCTGCACAGTTTTTAGGAGACAGAGATTAGAATCAGAGAGGTTTCATAGTTGGAAGATGTAGAGCAGAGTTCCAGAAGGGAGGGAAAACAATTAAGCTTGACTAATATTAACAAATAGAACTCATACAAATATTAACCAAAAATGGATATTACATTTAAATGCAAAACAAAAAACTATAAAAAATCCTAAAAGAAAACACAGGAAAAAATATTTGTAACCTTGGGGTAGGCAAAGATGCCTCAGATGAAACACAGAAAGCACAATCCATAAAAGAAAAAAAGTGCCGACAAGGATGTAGAACAATTAGAATTCTCCTACATTACTGTTAGGAATGCAAAACGGAAAACAGTTTGGCAAAATATTAAAATGTTAAACATACATTTACCATATGACTCAGCAATCCCACTCCTAGGATTAACCCAAGAGAAAAAAATTAAATATGTATATACAATTTTATATAATTAATTATATGTAAATATATATTATAATTATATATATAGCAGTATTATTCATATTTTCCAAAAACTAGAAATAACCCAAATGTCCTTCAATGGATGAATGGTTAAAGAAGCAGTGGTACATCTATATAATGAAAAACTACCCAGCAATAAAAAAGAATGAATAATTAACATGCAAAACAAGAAGGATGAACCTCAAATGCATTATGCTGTATTAAGGAAGTCAACCTCAAAGGTCATATACTGTATGTTGGGGGTTTAATAGTGATTGCCCAAATTTATATCCACCTGGAAACTCAGATTGTGACTTTAATTGTCAATAGGGTATTTGCTGATGTAATGAGTTAAGATGAGGTCATACTGGATTAGGGTGGGCCTTAAATCCAATGACTGCTGTCCTTATAAAAAGAGAAGAGGACACACAGAAACAAAGAAAAGTTACTGGATTGGCATTATGCTGCCCCAAGCAAGCCAAGAAAAGCCAGGAACCACCAGAAGATAAAAGAGACAAAGAAGGATCCTCCCTTAGAGCCTCCAGAGAGAACATGGCCCTGACAAAACCCTGATTTCTGATTTCTAGCCTCCAGAACTATGAGAGAAAAGATTTCAGCTGTTTTAAACCACCCAGTTCATGAGGGCAACATTTTTGACTACTATATATATATATATATATATATATATACACACACACATACACATGCGTATCGCCTGTGGTGAATACAGTACTGAGCACATAACAGGTTACAAAAATGTTTGTTGAATGAATAAATGAGTTGGGGTTGGTTTGTATTTGCTAAGGTTTTGGTGGAGTCCTCTGCCTAACATGTTTCTTCAGGGATCCCCTCTATTCTATGAATAGAGTGTCTGGAAAGTCAGCTCTTGCCTATAATATTAAAAATGCCTGACTTTCATTGGTGCCACTCTCATGAGTTGTCTTTTTTTTTCTTTCTAAGATGATCTTTATGGAGGTTTCAAATCCAGAGTTAATTCTAAAATTATAGATTAAGAACAAGGCTGTACACACTAAATAATTTAACTTGTACACTTAGTTTATTCAAATACCATAATTACATGGAACTTTGAATAGGAAGTGGGATCTGGTAGGTTTGTACAGGTTAGTGTGAAATCCTGATACATCCCAAAGTAATTTGGACAGAGAATGAGGATATATTTGCAGGGTCCCCTTGGGGAACTGGGGAAAATATGGAAATGTTGGACTTCCACACCTGGGTTATTATTCATATTCTTACAAACATTGAGGACTAACAATTTGGTAGGATGGGCACTTGATCTTGGGGCATGCCCTTGTGAAGCTTGTTGCTGCAAAGGAGAGGCTAAGAATCTCCCCAGAGAATCTCTTTGTTGCTCAGATGTGGCCCTCTCTCTCTCTCTCTCTCTCTCTAAGCCCATGCAGCAGGTGAACTCACTGCCCTCCCCTCTACGTGGGACATGACTCCCAGGGGTATAAATCTCCCTGGCAACGTGGGACATGACTCCCAGGGTTGAGCCTAGACTCAGCAACACGGGATTAAGAAAATCTTCTTGACCAAAAGGGGGAATCAAAATGAAACAAAATAATGTTTCAGTGGCTAAGAGATTTCAAATGGAGTTAAGAGGTCACTCTGGAGGGCATTCTTATGCACTGTATAGATATCCCTCTTTAGTTTTTAGTGTATTGGAATAGCTGGAAGGAAATACCTAAAAATGTTGAACTGCAACCCAGTAGCCTTGATTCTTGAAGATGATTGCATAGCTATGTAGCTTACATGGTGTGACTGCGTGATTATGAAAACCCCGTGGCTTACATTCCTTTTGTTCAGTGTGTGGATGGATGAGTAGAAAAATGAGGACAAAAACTAAATGAAAAACAGGGTGGGATGAGGGGGTGGAATGTTTTGGGTATTCCTTTTTACTTTCAATTATTTATTTTTTTGGAGTAAGGGAAATGTTCAAAAGTTGATTCCGGTGATGAATGCACAACTATATGATGGTACTGTGAATAGTTGATTGTATACTGTGGATGACTGCAGGATATGTGAATATATCTCTATAAAACTGTATTTAAAAAAAAAGAACAAGGCTGCAAGTATTTATGAAGTAAGTTAGTTATTTCTGACATTCTCTCATCTTAACCTTCTGGGCTCTATTTTCCATTACTTGCTTCTAAATCCTTCAGTCAAGTGACTAGTCACCCTCTGTACCACCTTCTCCTCTCCACCGTCCACCCTGACCTGCTCTTTCTGAGAACTCTTCATATTTTAAATTTATGGATCCTTGCTTCTCACTGATCCCACCTGGACCATGACTCAATTGGGTGGATCCTCAGATGACAGAGGAAAGGCATAAAAAAAAGGGAGAGCTGGGATAAAAACTAAAATTTTTGTTATTGAGGTTTCCAAGAATCCAAAGTCCATGGTTGTAGTTTACAGGAAACTACACAGAAGTACCTTGCAAAGTGTTTTAGAGTTGGTCAACATATTTAATAAAAGAAGTAACTAGAAAATGAGATTAATGTTGTTTACAGTTGCATAGAAATATAAAATATTTAGAAATGTTTTACAAAAGAGTATAAGCCCACTAAATTGAAAACTAAAAATATAGATATGCTAAATTAAAATCTAAAGTAAGTATAGAAGTATCTCATGTCACAGAGTGAAAAACTCAATATTTAATAATGTTGAGAGGTAAGTTTTCCAAAAATAATGTTTAGATTCAACACACCACCATTCAAAAATTCTAGCAGGATATTTTTTTCTTGTTGATAAAAATGGACAAGTCTATGATGTGAATTCAAAAGACATAGAATATCCCAAAACACATAAAAAAAAAAAAAAAAGCTGGAGGACCTACACTACTGATTTCAAAATTTACTATAAAAATAGAGAAACAGGCTGTATTATTGATGTAAAGGAAAAACAAGGAGGTTGACGGAACTGAATATAAAGTCCTTAAATAGACTCACACTTGCATGGTCAATTGATTTAAATTTTCTTCTTTAGGTTTTTAATTTATAAACAGTAAGTTCACTTATTTTGGAGTAGAGTTCTGTGAGCGTTAACACATGCATAGATTCCTGTAACCACCACCACAATCAGGACACAAAGCAGTTCCATCACTGCATTCCATCACTCCAAAAAATTCCCTCTTGCTGCCCATTGGTAGTCAAACCCTCCCCACACCAAACACCTGACAACTAATGAATTGTTCTTGGTCTCTACAGTTTTACTTTTCAGAATGTCTTTTAAGTGGAACCACATAGTGGATTAATTTCCCATGGCTGCTGTATCAAATTATCACAAACCAGGTAGCTTAAAACAACAGAAACTTATTCTCTCATAGTTCTGGAGGCCAGTTGTCAGAAATCAGTTTGTCTTGGGGCCATGTTCACTCTGATGGTTCTAGGGAAGATCCTTCCTTGTCTCAGGTTTTTCTTTCAGGAGGACCCAAACTGTGACAACAAGGACACTAAGGTGTTTTGAAGCTGTTATGTATTCCAGAAAAGGCTATGTTCTTTTAATCCATTCCTGTCGGTGCAGACCTCTTGTAGGTGGGAACTTCTGGTTAAGTAGCGTCCATGGAGATGTGACCCCCCTCCCCAAATGTAGGTGAGACTTCTTAATTAGATCGTTTCCATGGAGGTGTGACCCCACCCACCCAGTGATTAGTTCACTGGAGTACTTTAAGAGAGCTCACAGAGAGAAGGAGCTCAGAGAAGCTCAGAGACATTTCAGAGAGAAGCTAAGATATGTAATTCAGAGTTTGTCCCTGGGAGAAGCTAAGAGCTGACACAGAAACAGATGCTTGGAGATGCTGGGAGATTCAGACAGAGGGATGTTTGCAGATGCTAAGCCAAGAGATGTAACCCAGAGTTTGCCCTGGAGAAGCTAAGAGAGAACCCTGGATGCTTAGAGAGAAATGCCCTGGGAGAACAAGCAAGGATGCACAGGAGCTGAGAAAGAGAAGCTAAGAGAGACAGAAGCCCAGAAACATGTTGGAGAAAGTCATTTTGAAACCAGAACCCAGGAGCAAAGGACCAGCAGACGCCAGCCACATGCCTTTCCAACTGACAGAGGTGTTCTGTACACTATCGGTCTTTCCTCAGTGGTGGTATCCTCTAGTTGATACCTTAGTTTGGATACTTTCATGGCCTTAGAACTGTAAATTTGTAACCTAATAAATCCTCTTCATAAAAGCCAATCCATTTCTGGTATTTTGCATAACGGAAGCATTAGCAAACCAACACAGAGGATAAAGGACGCAGAAAAAGTGGAGAAAGTTCAGAAAGAAATACCCAGAGAAGCTTAGAGAAAAGCCCACAGAGGAGCTGAGAGAGACATTGAAGTCAGAAGCTGAAAGCAATGAAATGCAGGAGAGAAGGAATAGCAGACACTGGCCATGTGTCTTCCCATGTGACAGATGTCTCCCAGATGTCGGCAACTTTTCTTTAGAGAAGGTATCCTCCTGCTGATGCCTTAATTTGGACATTTTCATGGCCTTAGAATTGTAACTTGTAAGCTAATAAATTCCCATTGTTAAAAGCCAGTTTCTGGTATACTGCATTCCTGTAGCTTTAGCAAACCAAAACAGGCACTATTACATTAAAAATTTAATCTGATCACTTTTGCAACAAATCCAAAAGCATTTTCAATAAATTGAGTGAGTTATGACATATATTTCACTCTACATTTTAATAATTCTAACTTGTTTTCAGTTTCACAATTTCATTTTCTTATATAACCATAATCATGCTGCTAATTTGAAGATGATTTTATATATCTTACTATTCCCATCACCACACCTGATTCTTTTCATCATCAGAAAAAGTAGAATATCTTGTGACATCTATTATTATATCATATTATAAAATTTTTCAAATATCAAGGAAACATGTCAGCAAAAAAAGTATTTAATATCAGAAATATGGCTTCCTCAAATTTGCAAGACGCTTACAGTTTGCACAATATTTTGCCCAAGATTTATTCAACTAAATAGATATTTCTTTAAAAATACTGTTCACTTTACTTCTCTGTCAGACTGAGTGCTGACATACCAGTGAATTGTTTATAAAATGAATGTTGTATCTTCCTTTCAGCTGACAGGACTCTGTGGTTTGCTGTTTATTAGTTTTGTTTGTCGTGTCTTAGAATGCAGGATATATTTTTCCCCCAGAGTTGTCTTAATTTTCCCTTAGTGAACTGGAAGGAAATAAACAGAATGTTCTCATTTACAAGTAACTACTGAGATGTTCTTTAAACCCAATTTGAATTTCCATTAAGCTCTCCCTCTACTCTTTAAATCTTAGAATGTAAAAGAATTTAATGTACAACTTGAGTGGTTTCTTTAGCTCTTCATATTGGAGTTGTAAAATATAGAAATTTATTTTCAGGGTCAGAAAAGTCATGTCATTGAAATCTCTTTAAGCTGTGGACATTGAAATGACAGCAATTATTTTTAAAAGATGCAAATTATTGTCATTCATCTCCCCATCCATCCATCTACCAATTCAGCAAACTTATATTGAGTGCCTAAGATTTCAAGGCACTGAACTAGATGCCGGAAATAGCAGAAATGATTATCTCAGTCCCTGCCTTAAATAAGCTCAATCTAGTTGGATAAACAAACATGTAAAAGATGAGTGAAATTAAGGGTGCCAAGTTCTATAATACAGATATTCTCTACAGGCAAAGGAATGTGGGAGCACAGACAAAAGTACCAACCAATTCTCCCAGGGAAACTTCCTTGAGTAGATAATATTTGATATGAGACTTGAAGGATATTTAGGCAGACAAGACGGGAAGTTAGACATTTCAGGCGCCTGCATGCAAAGTGTTCTAGTTTGCTAACACTGCCAGAATGCAAAACACCAGAGATGGATTGGCTTTTATAAAAGGGGGTTTATTTGGTTACACAGTTACAGTCTTAAGGCCATAAAATGTCCAAGGTAACACATCACCAATCGGGTACCTTCACTAGGAGGATGGCCAATGGTGTCCGGAAAACCTCTGTTAGCTGGGAAGGCACATGGCTGGCGTCTGCTCCAAAGTTCTGGTTTCAAAATGCCTTTCTCCTAGGATGTTCCTCTCTAGGCTGCAATTCCTCAAAAATGTCACTCTTAGTTGCTCTTGGGGTGTTTTTCCTCTCTTAGCTTCTCTGGAGCAAAAATCTGCTTTCAACAGCCATCCTCAAACTGTCTCTCATCTGCAGCTCCTATGCATTCTTCAAAGAGTCCCTCCTGGCTGTGGCTCCTCTTCAGAATATCACTCTCAGCTGCACTGAGTTCCTTCTGTTTGTCAGCCCATTTATATGGCTCCACTGATCAAGGCCCACCCTGAATGGGTGGGGCCACGCCTCCATGGAAATATCTCATCAGAGTTATCACCTACAGTTGGGTGGAGCATATTTCCATGCAAACAACCTAATCCAAATGTTCCAACTTAATCCCCACTAATATGTCTGCCCCACAAGATTGCATCAAAGAATATGGCTTTTTCTGGGGGACATAATACATTCAAACTGGCACACAAAGGCAGCAATAAATGCCTACAATTTTTAAATTTTGTGTTATTTTGTTGATTTTGCTAGAGAATACAAATACTTTGACCTGCTGTAATACAGAAAAGAACCCACAGTGGCAAGGAAAGCAAAGATTTTTGATGATACATGAATGAATTTGGTTTTCACACCACAGGTAAGTGGAATTGCTAAATAATTTTTTAGCAGTTTAGCAATATTTGTGTCTTAGAAACTGTATCTGAAAAAGAAAAATCACTGTGGAGAATGTATGGCGGGACATTGCATCAGCAGATCAAGGAGCTGTGAGGATAATTATGGCTCCAATGCATCCTTCCATTATCATCAGCTTAAATGTTAACATTTGAGAGGGTGGTGCTAACCTAAGTAGGTCCATAGTGCAGTGCCTGGCTCATAGTAGGCTCGCTATAATAATTTGCAGAATAAATAAATGGATAAAAAGAAACACAATAAGGGATGAATGAGGTAATGAATATTTGAAGACAGAAGATCAGAATGGAATGGACATAATGAGACATACTTAAGAAATATTTTCAATACCAAATCAATATGATTGGTGATAAATGTGAAAAAAAGTTGTGATAGTTTTGGAGGGAAAATTTTTAAGGCAAAAAAAAATGGAGAAGTAGAGAATACTGTGAATTTTCTAGTTGGGAAACTGGGTTGATGGTGATTTAGGGATTATTGTGGAGATTAAGGGATTCTGTTGGGGATAGTATGTGTGTTGAAGGACAGTGAAAGGGAGTGGTTTCACATAGAGAAGGTTGTAAATAAACTCTGTTTTATCACAGTGAGTTTTACATACTCCTAATACTGAGACATACATGTCTAGTAAACACGATCTGAATATAAATCTAAAGTTTAGAAAAGAGATCTGGGCAGAATATTTAGGAAGGTACTGTAGTCATTAAAGTTTTGCAGTGATAGCTGAACTATGATTGCAGATAAGGTTTTCAAAAAAGGACATAGAGTAAGAAGATAATCAGAGCATAAGAAGCACTAGCTATACAGACAGTAATAAAAGTAGGAAAAGTAACAAAATTAGAAGTTCAAAAAACAAAATGGAAGTGCTAAAGAAAATGATGTTGTCAAATGTGACAAATGCCAAAGAAATCAAATATGATAAGAAAAATGTAAAATTTCCAATATGTAAATTAATATAATATCTTTGTGGCAATGATAAATTATATAAAATATTCACTCTGCTTTCCAGATGAAAACTAAAAATTCCAAAAGTCAGTAACATTCACCAGAAAACGTCTTCAGTGCTCCCACAGACATGGTGATATGTCATAATAAAGTCAGAAACTCCCATAAGTTGCAAAGATAACCTAGCATGTTTTGAACAGAGAAAATGAAATTCAGAGGATGAATTGGCCACTGTACATATGCCTTCACATCACTCTTTTGCTAAACAGAATATATTTAGTTTGTATTTCTAGTGTTTGTTTCTAACATATGAAGCCTCAGAGTCTTCCCCAAGCACATACAGATGAATGACTTACAAGTTCAAAGTGAAGCAAAGTTCTTATATCAAAGTTAATAATCACTGAGCACCTCATTAACTAGAATTTACTTTCTGAAAAAAGGGAACATAAATATAGTGAAAACAGAGGCCCTTTGCCTAGGTTATATATATAACTAAAAGAGAGTTTTGTAAGCTGAAAGCTACTTTTATATATCAGATGGCAGTATTTCCTTTAAAAACTATACAAACAAATACATTTATTTATCTATAGAAGAAAAATACAGAACCTCAGATTGTCTGATTCAAATAATAGTTTCTGTTATAACATTTTACTACACTTAGGTATTATAAAAATTGGAAATATTTCTTCAAAGGAAAATCTTATGCCTAGAATAAAATTAAAATCATACTTACATGTTACATACAAAACTGTTTTCATATTATATTTATAGAAAAATAATTTCCTATCATAACAGCTTTTGTATTCTCTTTGCCCATGACACAGTAGGTGTCAATCAGTATTTGAAAATGATAATGATGATGCCAATAATATAAACCAAATAAGCCTATTACTTTGGACACAGTTATTTATCTGTAAATGTTTGGCCCTTAACTAATAAAAAGAATAACTACTGTTCATGGAGCATTTACCATGAGATAAAGTCTATGCTAAATGCCAATCTTTTATTATCTTAATTAGTAGTTTCACCAGTACTCTTGAGATAACCAGTTCAAGAGGGTATAGCTACTGAGTGGCTCAGCCAGTTTCTAACTGAGGTTTTGTGCGGCCAAAGTTTGTATTCTTAATTACTATGCTGAAATCAGAAAACTCAAAAGATATCTAACCAAGAAAACTATTTTAGTTTCCTGGCTGCTAAAATAAATACCATGCAATGGGTTGGCTTAAACAATGAGAATTTATCGGCTCACAGTTTTGAGAATAGAAGTCCAAGATCAAGGTGTCATCAAGGTGACACTTTCTCCCAGAAGATCGTGGTGTTCTGGTAATGGCTGCCAGTGATCCTGGTCTTTGGCTTTTCTGTCACATGGCAATGCAAATGGTGGCCTCTCCTGGCTTCTCATTCCATTGACTTCCAGCTTCTGGCTGCTCCCTCTGTTTTCTTTCTGTTTCTGAATTTCATTCTGCTTATAACGGACTCCAGTAATAGGATTAACATACATCCTGCTTTGGTTGGGCCACACCTTAACTGAAGTAACCTCATAAAAAATTTCTATTTACAGTGGGTTCACACCCACAGGAGTAGATTAAGTTTAAGAACATGTTTTTCTGGGCTGCATAACTCCAAGCCATCATACAATCCATCTGTAACAAAAGTCATACTTTCACTTCCAATTCAAGATGGCATGCTGGAAACATGTGTTTTCCTTTTTGTTTCTTTATGACTACTTTTAAAATATCTTAAAATACAAAATAAATAATTTCATCTCAGAGAAAAGAATGAGAGAGGCATCAGAGAATGAAAGAGATTTCAACAAATTTTTCAAAGATTAAGGTATTTATAAAAGGACTGACAGATGAACAGAGGAATAAAACTAAGGCCAGAGTATTCCATAAAAATATTGCTGAGGAGATGTGAACACATGCACTTGAGGTAACCTGGGAAGACGTGAAGCTCAAAGAGAACTGGTGGAACAAAGGACCAAAGTGAGAAATAAGGCTGAAAAAAAATATTTATTTAAAATATTTACATAAGATAAATTTATCTTATTTCTCTTACAGAACCTCTGCACAGACAGTATTTTCCCCAACTTTAAGCCTTGACAGTGTACTCTAAAGAAATGAAATAAGCTTTTTTTCAAAAGCCAAAGGATGAATCTAAAGTAAGCACCCTGTCCATTCTCCTGAAGATTCTCTATCTACTCTCCATGAGGTCTATCAGTGAGCGTGTCTCATCTAGTTCTATACCTTGTTCCAAGTTAAAGTTCTCAATAATCCAGGGAAACACAACTACATACAAAGAAGAAAAGGAAACCTGCCACACTCTCCCAATAATACTGTCTTAAATGTGAACAAATAACTAAGAATCACTATACATAAACTAGCAGCATAAAAAAGTTAAAATAAACATAGTAAAAATTATTCCCAGAGAAAAAAGAGATAACTCAGAAAACAACTTTTAAAAATCTTTAGTTAGTTCAAGAATACATTACATCATAAAACAATAACAGTGCTATTTCTTTTAAAATAAACAAGAAATTGCTCCTAGAAATAAAGAGAATGGAACAGAACTAAAAATTACAGTAGAAAAAATCTCCAAAAATATAGATAAAAAGGAAGAAAGGCAGGAAATATGAAGAAAATATGACCAAACTGGAGGACCAATCTAGGAAATCCAACATATGACAGTGGAAGGGAGCAAAGAAAAATTTAGGGGGAGTGAGTATGGTAGGCAGAATTCCCAAGATTTTCCACCCTAATACTCAAGTCAATGAGTATGATGAGATATGATGATAGTAAGTACTATATATATATTATGCTGAAGAACATTTTTTGACAGTATACTACAACAAAATGACAGAAGAAAGCAAGAAAGATGACTTTAGATTGAGACAGTGGACCAAAGCCAAAGAGTCATAAAGGAAAAGACCTGAATAATTGCTTTTTTCTAGAAAATAACTATCTGTCCAGATTAGAGCAAAGGGATAATATTAGTTATAATAGTGTACTCTAGCTTCAACCTATGTCCAATAAAAAGAAGCCTCAGTAATAACTTCAGAACAAAATATTAAAATTAACAACTTGATAACTTCAAATTAAAAGTGGGAAGAAAAAGAGGCAAAGAAAGGTGGAGAAAACAACCGGAATGAGAAATTCATTATTTAAAGTTAGAAAGGCAACCAAAAGAAGAAAAGAATTATAATAAAAATGAATAACAGTGGGAAGAGCAGGGGCGATGTATGTCAACTACCGCCAAACCCTCTTATTTTTCTTCTGATGCTTGGAGGAACTATTCCACCGCCTAAGGCCAGCTCCTCCATTACTGCACTCGATCTCAACCCCTGTCTTCTGTTCAAGGAGGACATTGCTCCAGAGTTCTCCCCTTCTTCTTCCTGCATAATCATTTTTTCCATCTTTCTTGTATGTCATTCCCACTGACATACAAATATGTGGGTTTTCTCATTCCAACAAAACAAATGAAATCATTAACCTCTCTTTACTCCACATCCACTACAACTAAATTCCCATATTTCCAGTCCTCTCTAAAGCAAAATTCCTCAGAAGGCTGCTCTGTACTCATTGTCTCTGACTCCTCTAGGCCCTTTCCCTCTCGACCACACTCCCATCTACCTCTGGCCCTGACTTCTACAAGTATACTCTCATAGTAGTGTCTGAAAAGAAAAGGTACAATAAAAATGGCATTATATTTAACAATCAATGGCTATTTTGTTAAGTTGGCAAAGCAAAAAGTAGAGTTGTGATCATCATATCATTTACTTCATATCAGTACCAAAGTAACAATTAAAAGAGATTTTCCCTGCAGGTGAGTCAGGATTTAGAAGAGAAGAGGCTATTGATTTTCACTTTCTATCACAAACATTTCTGAGCTATTTCGTTGGTCACTGTATATACATATGACTTTGAGAAACATATTTAAACTTATAGAAGCATAAATCATTCTCTTTCTGCTCTTCGTTAACTGCAGAAGATTCACATTTCCAAACAGGAGCCTATGAACTATCTTTTTAAAAAATTTCTGACCTGTTTAATTTCTGAAATTACAGACTTCTATTATATTTAGATTCTATTATATTTAGATACTTTTATTCAGGTAAATACATTCTCTTTGAATACTTAGAATATTTTGAGACCTTATTTTTGCCATAGAGACCATGCACAAAATAAGCCTGAAATCTCACAGTCAGTACATTTTAAAAATCATCCTTAATAATAAATATAATATAATTGTAATAATAATAACAACTTCCATTAGACAGTGGATGGCAGGTGGATGGGCCCTGGATGAGGAAAGACCTCACAGCCCCTCTGTCCTTACAACCAACCAAGCTGCAGTGGAGGAGAGTAAGTGAGCACCACGCATTGTCCATGTGGGTTGGCTGAAGTGTGGGAAAGGATTCTGTAACTCGCAGGCAGGCAGGACACAGGAACAGAGAGGCTCCTTTAGAGAGCAAATCAAACACACACACACCCACCCACACACACACACACACACACACACATATCTCCTACAAATTTCTGATCTGGGAAGATCTAACATCTTTTCCAGATGAGGAATCATCAAAAAGGACCCAGCATAGGATCTAAGAACTACTAGTACATGGAAGGAATCCATCAGGAATAAAGGGGCAAATAAACAATGTTTTGCAATGGAACAGTTGAAAGTCAAGACAAAGAATTTTCCCAATCACTGAAAGGAATAAAATTTTAAATGTCTTTATTTTAAAAAAAGCTCAACACATAAGGTTTACAGCAAATAATGGTAAGACAACAACAACTAAACAGATGAAATATGAGCTGGGAGAAAGGGTAAGCCTGGATACTAAAGTAAAAGTTGAGCATGTGTGGATTTTTCCCTGCTCTCATCCTGGAAACAGAGGACGCAAGGGCAAGGTTCTTGCTTTTTGGAACAGATTACACAAAGTGGCTTTCACTCCCTCATTTCTCTTGGTGTAAAATATATAAGAATAAAATCAGAGCTCTCATTTTGTAATCATATCACAAAAGGTTTGAGCCAGCAATTTGTACAAATCTGTATTTTTCCTTTCTGCAAAATTGCTTACGAGATCATTTCTATCTTGTCTAGACAGCCTTACATAGAATGTATAATGATCAGCACTGGGTTACTTTCACCTTGATTCCAACTTGAGAGGCAGGAATCCATGAGGTGTGAGATACGCTGTCAATGCCCATTCCAGCCAATTTATGTTGGTTTTGAGTCTTGTGAAAACAGTATAGTGCATCCTCTTAGAATGAGTGGGACAATAAACAGAAGCTCAAGAGAGAGCACTCTCTGTGTGACATTCATCTCACTTACTGGGTTTCTCTTGCTTGTCTCTTGAAGTGCTGACTTTGAGAGGGCTGGGTCCCCAAGTTGTCCAGATATCAAGAGAAGAATCAGAAGACCCTGCTTCTAGACTCTTTGGTCTTCTCCATTTTACAGATGACAAAAAAAGAAGCTTGAGAAGTTCTTGCTGAAAAGAATTTGTGAAGTAGTGCTAATTCAGTAAACTGAAAGTCGTCTTCATGTGGCAGTAAATGATGGTGTCAAAATTCTATCCCAGGTATGTTTGACCTCAATGCTCATGATTTTAACCACTATAAATGGAGCGAGAGGAAAATTATTCTGGAAAATCAAGAGTGGATTGAATTGAGGAGGGGAGGTGGAGAGGTGGATCTTCCCTATCCAGAACTCAAATCAGTTATATAATTGCTAATTGGAAAGCAAATTCTGCCTATTTAGTGTGTATGATGAAGTCTCTTATGTATAAATAAATGTAAAGATGCACATTTGACTAATAATTGTTATGAGTGTAGTTACTTCCCAAATGCATCCCCCTTTTTATCCAACTGCTTGGTATGCAGCTTCTGCCTCAGCTGCTGTGTTCCCCAAATTACAAATGCACACATCTGGACCTCCAGGAGGTTTTTGTACAGAACTTCTCAATAGATTTGAGATAAGGGAAAAGCAACACCACACCCCCACCCCAAACACACACACACACACACCCACACACACACACACACACACACACACACACACACAAAATCACCTCTCCACCCTGGGGAAGGAAAAAGCACACCAATTCCAAAGAAATCTTTCTATAACCCATTATCAGGACTCTTCAACTTTCAATCCCTTTATTGCTTTGGGTGGGTGTGGAAACAGGTTTCCCTACACCAGTTTTAGGCCATCTCCTTTGTAAATCCTGCCTGGGTAGTCTATCGCACTTTGTTGTGTAAGGGTAAATGGAATCTATCTTCTTGGGAACTTTGCCAAACCTAAGGCTATGAGAGTTCCATGTCAATCTCCAGAACAGGAACTTTGAACTTTTTTGTTCCACAATGAGTCCATCTTCTTACTGCTACTCTCTTCATAAAGTGCACTTTTCCATTACTTGTTATGCAACAGCAGATCTGTGATGAGGGTAATGACTTCCATTGTAAAGCTATGCAGATGAATTCCAAGTGTTCTGTCAGATGATGAGAGGAAAAATGATGGCAATTTTATTCTACTTGTTCTAGAGTAAACATTGGTAAACTAATTACATGATACACCTCTACTGAATATCTATGAATGGAGAAACAGTCACTGATTACTGGTCTTGTCCTTATTTCTATTTGATGAATTACATTTAATTATAGTATAATTAGGTAACACCTTTAGCATTAAAGAAAAATAAGCCATGTAATAAGATATAATTTCTGAGAACAGCATAAATTCTAATGAATGTAAACAAAGAGATCACATGATCACCCTGACATTCATCAGAACAGTTTGGTTTATATATTTTTTAAAAAGATTTTTTTGCATAATACAAAACTTTATTCAAAGTGTCAATTCTAGAATGCTTTATGAAGAAGCAATTGAAGAAATCAGTCTTACATGTAAATTGTTTCATAATAGATAAAATCTACCCACTAAATGAAGTCTTGGAAATTTTAAAAATTTTGCACCAAAGTCTCCTCAGAAATTGAAACAAAAACTAATTAAATCAAATGCTTAACTAAATAATCACTGTAAAACAGCAAATTGCAAAGTCTTCCTCATTTAATATTTATCCAGAATTGCCTATCGCTCTCTTCAGCCCTTGTACAACACCCACTGCTTTCCCGCATTAACATCCAAGTGAGCAAGGTTGGATATCTGGAAACCTTTCAGCAGGGTCCATTTATCCAAGGATATTTCAATATGTCTTTTTGGTCAACATACAAGAAAATAATGACTGTGGCTGCTATTCATAAACCACTTCCATATCCTATTGTGAAATGACAACAAAGAGTAGAGATGGCTATTGAAAGATGGCCACAGTGGTGGCCAAATTTTGCAACTGAACCAGATTAAGGGGCCAGAGGTGGGAGGGGCATCTTGGCACCTTTCACCCATCTGCTCATCACTTAATTTTCCCTCCCACTTATGTACTGAGAGACGAGTGGTAAAGAAAACATTTGTTCCATGACACAAAAACATTTGGGGACCAATGACAAAACTTCCAGAATGCTTCAGAGATGAGATTAGCTCTTCTCTAGCAAGTCTGGGCATAAAAATTCTAAGATTATTCCCTTTGATCACCTTCTACTTATACATTCCCCTTGCATCCTACCTCCAGAAAGCATCTATACCATATTTTCTGCCTTCAAATCTATTATCTTCTGGTGATCAGAGAGTCTCTACTGAAAACGATATTTAAATTTATTCACCACTGCCATCTGGAATACTAACTTCCTTAGCTGAGGACTTTGGGACCCGAATCATGTTCTTAACCTCTACTCTAACTCTTAAGTTTATCTTAAATGATTCCAAAACGGTGTTCGTGACCCAAATCACACAACAGCCTTGCGTTAACTTGACCTTTTGTTTTCCAGATCCCTATTCCACCTCAACCAATAACTAATCTGGACACGGTCATCCACCAAAACTTCCCAAGCTTTAGAATTCTAAATTCAGACATCATTGTTCTTGACAACATCTTCACATCCTTCAATTTGATCTTCTGAACAACTTCTCAACTTCTGTTCTCTATCTCATTAGGACCTTTA
This sequence comes from Choloepus didactylus, assembly GCF_015220235.1. NCBI lineage: Eukaryota > Metazoa > Chordata > Mammalia > Pilosa > Megalonychidae > Choloepus > Choloepus didactylus. The sequence continues at coordinate 38,057,220 of NC_051320.1, read as the reverse complement.
ATCCACCAGCCCCTTCAACATAAATGTTACAGTATACTTATGAAAAACTTCTATTATATTTTTCCTATTCAATAACCCATGTTTCTTTTATAAATGTTCAGGCAAAAGGAGGGCAAAAGATACTTGGAGAAAAAAGATATGATATGGTATTAGTTCTTGTTCAGGAAAGATAAGACCTAAGATTTTCTGGCTTTTGAGAGCAGTAGCCAAGGAGAGAAAAAGAATGAGAAGAATAAGGACAAGAGGTGGACTTAAGTGTCCTTGACCCCAACCCAGTTGATGTTGAACTCTCTCAAGAGACCATCTGGAAAGGAAGAGATGAAGGCAAGATCCCTTGAGATGAAGACAAAGATTCATAAAAGGAATTTTGGACTTTGAATTAATAGACTATTTTTCCCCCAATGAGATTGTTTTAAAGTAGGAGTCTGAGATTTCTTTAATTGGCAAGTTTATTGTTTTACCTTCAAAGGAAATGGGATGTCCAGTTCAAAATGAATGGAGAAATAGGAAATGCAGATTTGCACACTGAAATCAGTGTGTCTATAATGTCAGTCTGCCAGTTAGATTCTATTGCACATTAGTTTAATCATTCTTCTGTCAATTTAATTGAGCATAATTTCTGCCTTCTGCGTGAAAGCTGTCGAGTTCCTGGTAAAAATCACACACCTTGGGAGACCAAAGCCATTACAAACTCAAACTAGGCCCTCAATCCTGCCCAGGAATCCACTAATTCTCTAATAGCTCTCTCTTACCTCTCACCATTTCTCTCTTTCCCACGAGATAAACTCATTACCTACTTCATAGAGAACACAGACGCCTTTAGAAGACAACCATCTGAACTTCCCACCACCACATCCATGAGACTTCCTGAAGTGGTTCTTTTCTTTTCCACTTTCCCTCCAGTTACAATAGATGAGGTATTCCCATTAGCTAAGAAAAGAAACACTTCCTTGACTTCAAATAAATCCCCTAAATACTGACCCAACTTTTTCCTCTTCATAGGCAAGACTCTTTAAGGTTTGGACATGTAATGGTCTTCATTTGTTCACTGTTCTTTCTCTCCTGAATCTGCTCTAACCTAAAAATCTTCCCCAGCTCTTGGCTGAAAACCCCCCATGTTTCTGAATTTCCAAGTGAGAAAAGTGTTAACTTCTATTTTATTGCCATATAGTTGGCATGCCACCCAGAGGAACCTTTGCAGCCTGTAGAGCACAGAATGGAGGCCAAATGAATGTACATGTTGTACAAAAATGGTGTTTTCTCTCCCCAACCACCACTCTCCAAGCCTCCAACTCCTTCTTATTCCCTGCTTTCAGCCAAACTTTCTTGTGCTGTTTGATAACCCTCCTTACTTTACCGGTGTCTTCATTGTGTTGTTCTTTTCATTTAAATACTCTTACAATGACCGAAAAATAACGTTTCACATTTGGTGGAGTTCCAGCCTTAGACTTGGTAGACCAAGCTGTAATTTTAACTAGGCATGGCTTCTCATGTTTAGCTGTTAAAAAGGGGATTATTATCTTAAAAACATATTAGCTTGTAAATTTTACCTAGTCATAGATTAAATGAATTTATTTTAATCACACATTTCCCACACATATACATTCCACCAAACTGCTGTCACTGCACTCACCAATGATGAGCATGTATCTCAGCCCTGCAGGAACCTTCACAATTATTACTTTACAGCGCAGAGGCACTTGATACATTTAATTACTCTTTCTTCTTACAAACAAACAAACAAAACTCCTCTCTTCTGTGACCATGTGACCACATTCTCTCCTGGTTTTCTCCTCTGTCTCAGGTTACTCCTTTCAGGCTCCTTTGCCACCTCTTCCTGTATAATTTTATTTTTAAGAATTGGAATTGTGTAAGACTCCACACCAAGCCTCATTTTCTTTTCATTCCATACTCTATACCCAGGTGATCTCATTTAGTCCAGTGGCTTTATTTTTTATCTCCCGTTGATCACTCCCAAATGTTTTATCTATAGTCCAGATAATTCTTCAAAGCCCAGATCCACCTCAGAGACATCTAAAGCTCATGGTGTTCAACATCAACCTCATCATCCCATCAGTGCTCCTCCCCAAAACAGACTTGTCCATTATCCTTTACTTCAGCTTACAGCATTAGCTTTTACCCAATTGTTAAGCCAGAAATCTGAGAGATTCCGTGTCATGAATACTTGTGTGTAAATGATGACATAAAACATATTTCTCACTGAGGGTTGCATTCATAAAAATGTTTGAAAGTCAAATTTAATATATTAATTGCATATAATGGTATCTGATACACAGTAACTATTCAAAATTATTAGCAATTATTATTGCTATAGTCCTTAACCCATCATTCTCCTTCACTGCCTCCCCACAACCAATCCATTACCAAACCCATTTGTTTTTATTTCCTAGTTGTATCTTTAACTCATCTAACTTCCTCCAATTCTCCTGCACCACCTATTTCAAACCACCATCTTTCTCTTCTAGCCCAATATAACAGCCTCCTAACTGCTCTTCTGATATCTACTCTTGCCCCTCTTCATCCTTTCTCCATCTTGCCTTAATGAAACAAATATGAGCATGTCAACACCTCTGCCCCTGATAACACCTCTCAAAAAATTCATTATTTACTTGTCCTACACAACTCTGCAGCTATACATACAGATTCACCCATATCACTCTGCTATTCTGTCAGTAGAGTCCAGCTGCACTGGCTCTTCTCTGTTTCCTGAAATCACCAAATCCCTTTCCAATTCTGGATCTTTACACTTTGTGTTTACTCTGTCTGGGATACCCTTACATACTACCTCCCATCCTCCACTGTATTGCTTAAATACTCTCTACTTAGTTTCTTATTCTTAAAGCTCACATTCTTCAGGAAGCTTTTCCTGATACCTTTCAACCAGTAATTTTCAAACTATAAGATATGGCCCATAGCATGTTATGAAATAAATTCAGTTAATTGCATGTAACTAAGGTTAAGTACAATTTTATAAATGTGTTGGATGAAAGAAAATGTATTTTTCTTACTTTGAGTCACATTCAAAAATAAGCATGACAGGCAAAGCTTGAAAACAACAGTGCTAAGTAACGCTTACCATTTATGTACTTCCACAGAACCCAACATTAATCTTTCAGTAAAATAAACAATCTTTTATCTCTATATCTGCATAAAAACTATTTGTCTTAAATAAGATATAGGAAATAAAAATAAACTAAGCCATAATTTCCATTAAAAAATGTATCAAAACATAACCTCCATGAAACAGATTATTTTCTAAAGATTGACCTGCACCGTTATGTGTCTTTTCTTTCTCAGCACCTACAACAAAGCCAAGAAACAGGAGTACAATAAGGGATTTTCTGCTACAGGTGATGCTATTTCTGTCAGGTTTAGCTTCAGCAGCCTCCAGAAACCTGGGCCTTCCAGACAGACATGTCTGAGTTTTCCTTTTCTGTTGGCTAACAGTTTCTTTCACAAGTTACAATATGTACTGAAGTTCCCTTTTTATCATCTGTCACCTACCATGCTGGGTTATGAATGTTAAATAAGATAACATGTGCTTAGGATCTTGACTATCAAGTGGGAGGCATATGTGCCAGTTTGAAACTATTATGGACCCCAAAAGAACTATGATCTTTTAATCCAATCTTGTTGGGTAGAAACTGTTGATGGAGTGTTTCCATGGAGATGAGACTCACCCAATTGTGGGTGAAGCCTTTGATTAAATTATTTCCATGGAGATGTGACCCGCCTGTTCCAGGTGGATCTTAATCAGATCACTGGAGACCTTTAAGAGAGCTCACAGAAACAAGGAGGTCAGAGAAGCTGAGAGAGACATTTTGGAGAGAAGCTGATTGCTGACACAGACCCAGATGCTTGGAGATGCTGGGAGACGTAGACAGAAGGACGTTTGAAGATGCTAAGCCAAGCCCTGGAGAAGCTAAGAGAGGACCCCCAGATGCTTAGAGTGAAACACCCTGGGAGAACAGGAAAAAAATGCAAAGGAAGTGAGAAAGAAAATAAGAGAGACAGAAGCCCAGAGACATTTTGGAGAAATCCATTTTGAAACCAGAACCTGAGAGCAAAGGACTGGCAGACGCAGATGCAGCCACGAGCCTTCCCAACTGACAGGGGTGTTCAAGATGCCATCAGCCTTTCTTCAGTGACGGTATCCTCATGTTGATGCCTTAGTTTGGACACTTTTGTGTTAGAACTGTAAATCTATAACCTAATAAATCCTCTGTATGAAAGCCAATCCATTTCTGGTATTTTGCATTTCAATGGCTTTAGCAAACCAGAACAGCATATAATAATGGTCAATTCACTTCCTTTCTTTTATTGCTTTTCCTTCCCCAATCCCTAGACATAGTACCTTTCCTAAGCAGAGCAAGCATCCTAAGACTCCTGGATTAGTCTCCTGACAAAGACTTTTCTAATATATATGATGAAATTTCATCCTTACTTCTTAATGAGGATGCAATCAAAGTAATTTTAACTACAATCTAAGCCATGAAGTTTTCCTAATTTCTTTCTCTTCTTAATCATTTTTCTTCTTTTCTGCTACTTATAGTTGAATAGCCCATCTGTTTGGACCAGTCAACCTCAATCATTCCAGAATTCATATTCAGATATTCCAAAGTCAGGTTTGGAAATCTGGATGCCATTTTGTGTAAATGGAACCATTTGCTACCTGATGTAAGTATGCTGTCAACTTCTAGCAGATTATGTTCATAGGCAGAATAAAAATACAGAACATCTCAAAAGGAAGATCCAATTACGGTACAATCAAAATATGGTTTATGAAATGAATATCAAAATTTGATTGACCTATTACAAATTTCATATTTTAATCTACCTCAATTTTGGACCAGAGAGTTTATCATCATCATTTCCTAGAGTATCTGCCATGAAATTATAAAAAATAATTTATTAAAGAAATGAGATGGGAAGAAGAAAATAAATTAGGTGTTTGACAACTAAATGGAAGCTATAATACAAGAAATATTTTTAATACTAATAAAATTTTCATTAATAAAATACAGATAACTCTAGACAGCATCAAATTAAGGGGATGTGGAATTTATACAGTTTGATTCCTTTTGTACATCTTGCTACACTGATTTCACATGTCCCTCAATGTGGAAGATTTCTAGAAGAAATGAACAAAGGCCATCTAACCCAACTAATTCCCATAATAGCCACAGAGATTTGTATTAAAGCATAGAGCATCTGTATTAATTTCTTTAAAGTTTTTTTCCCTTGTCTTTTAAGTAAAACTCTTTTCATCCAGACGTGCTTCTGTTTCTGGATGTCAAAAAGAAAAAGAAAATTGAACATAATAGTTTTAAGAGACAAAACTTTGAAAGCAGCATCGCCTTTTGAGCAATCTAGTCCTCAATTTGTAACAATCCTGATTTTCTAAATATGCTTATTTCATAACATGTTGAAACATTTCTAAACTTTATTTTGGAAAATGTTAGGCAGACAGTTTGCTCTTGAACAATGTCACATATTTAAAAGCTGCTGTATACATCTTAAATAATAAGTATAACCACAATTTCTGCTATATTAGACATATTCATAAATAATTTAATTCTGAAAATTTTAAAACATTTTATTGTATCATTACTTTTGTAATATGTTTTCACGAACAAGTTGCTGTGGGATCTGGCAACCTTACTTTATACATGAAGGATATAAAGTAACATTACCTAGGTGATTTTCCCAAGAGAGAAAATAAATACTGATCTCAGTGCTTTCAAGCCCTCTACTACTGAGCATGTATCTTTTCTCTGATCTCAATCAGAGAAAATTCAGAATTATGTCAACAGGAAGTTTAGTTTGAATTTTAAAAAAATTATTTGAGGCATTAATTTTTACTGACTTGAAACTTCACAGCCCACCTACTCCATTTATCTACTTCACATATTTTATTTCAATTTAGTTCTAATAAGCTATATTATCTAATACTAGAAATCACAGAAAGCCACCAGAATCATAATTCTAGATAGAAATTTACCAAAATCCCCTTTGTAAAAATGTTGAACTTGAATATATATTCTAATTTTTTAATCCCATAAACTGAAAATTCACTGGGAAATCTCTCAACTTGTGAAAAGCTGCACCTAATTATATAAAAAGCAAAATATTGGTTTTGCTAAATTTCAAAATGAATTATCCCCATGAAAAACTATGCTAATCAAAATAACAATATTTTAATAATTTTTGACACAACTAATCCCTTGGGAAATAAAAAAAAAAAGCAGATCTCTGAAATTTCTGCTTTAGAAAAAAATTCTTCAGAAAGAATTAACCAAACAATATTTTTGCCTTCTAGTCATCTGATGTATAAGTTTGAGTGTCTCTCCTCAGTTCTCCATGCCTTGCATCATATTTGACCAAAACCAAACTTTCACTTACTCCCTATATGTCAATTATAAGAAGGAGAATAAAAAGAGGAAGTGAAAAATTAACATGATTTGAGTTCATAACTTTGGGGTGGGCATAATGCTAGATACTTTATATTTTTACTATATTTAATGTTTTGATATTACAATAGAAAATGAAAATTAATAAAGAATTGTGCTGGTTTGGGACTGTTACGTACCCCAGAAAATGCCATTTTCTTTTAATCCATTCTTGTGGGTGAAGACTTATTGTGGGTGGAAACTTGGTTAGGTTGTTTCAATTGGGATGTGACTCACCCTATTCAAGTAGGTCTTACCCTATACTGGAGCCCTTTATGAGAGGATAAAAGTCAGAAACACAGAAAGAGGGCAGAAAGATGACAAATGCCCAGAGAAGCAAGAAGGACCACAGGAGCTAGAGAGAGAGCCATTGAAACCAGAATCCAGGAGAGAAGGACCAGCAGACTCCGGCCATGTGCCTTCCCATGTGACAGAGGAACCCTGGATGCCAGCAGCCTTTCATCAGAGAAGGTATCCTCTGGTTGATGCCTTAATTTGGACATTTTCACTGCCTTAGAATTGTAACTTGTAACTAAATATATTTCCATTGTTAAGAGCCAACCAATTTCTGATATATTGCATTCTGGCAGCTTTAGCAAAATGAAACAGTAATATATAATTACGCTAGTATTAAGTCATTTTCAAAGGATCAAAGAGTTTCACCTTAGATTTCTAAAATGCAGTAGCTATCATTTCCATCACTGCTGACATATTTTGGTGTTCGCAGAGTCATATAACATGAGTTACTTTCACTTCTTGTTCTCAATAACATTAAAATGCATATATTTTTAAATTAATTATATTTCAATTAATTTTGACTTGGGCTTCTTTTCAAACACAATGAATTTAGAAAATTAATTAACTCGGTGACAAGACACAAAACACTGGGTTTATGTGAAAAGCTTATATTAAGATCACATAAGAAATAAAATGTCATGTCATTTTAATTTATTGTTCCTTATCATTTAACTATCAAATGATATAGTTCTGACATTTAGACAAAAGACAATATGCATAATAAATGTTAAGCCTTTCTTTTCCTCCAGTACAACTTTATCCTCAAAAAGAATAACAACAAAAATGCGGGTATCATGTAATTTGTTCTTCTTTTCTCACTTTAAGCTTTGCCTAGAAGCTCGCATCAGCCAAACCTGATATCTGTTGCCTAGCAACCATCTGACAATTGTATGGTTTAGATGACCTGGATATATTTCTGTTAACCCTTATTCTACTGAGTTAATTAAACATTTAAAAGCCCTTAGGAACCCTAGGTAAAAGCATATTGCAGTGAAATTGAATTTTAACCTTAAACAACGTAAATAGGTCTATTTTCTTATTAAAGGAATTGAAGAATTGAGAATAAACATGGGGAAGAGTTTTAAAAATAACAATAGATTATAAGGAAAATGGAATCATCACTTCACTTTTCTCATCTAGAAGGCTTAAGAGTAAAATAATGCACTAATTCTTATAATTGAAGCTTCACTCCCAACTTTATTAACTAATTTATATGTATACATGTTTTCTCAAAATTTGAATGGCACAAAAAATTCTCAAAAATAAGATCATTGATATTAGCTCAGTTTTGTCAGTGACAGACTTCTCCAGTGCTTAAACAAAAATCAGAAAACTCACCAAAGATATGAGAATCTGCCAAGCATTAGAATTAATTTCTAATGTAAATATGGAGCAATAAAATTAAGGACTGCTTCTGTTGAGAAGAGGTATACTTCCAAAAATATACTTACTAGACGTATTATGCAAGCAATCACAAATGAGGGCTAAAGAGGCAAAGAAGAGAGAGGCTAAAAGTCTGTGTAAAACAATGATATTTTATCAAGCAAAATTTTCCCACTTCTTGAAGCTAAAAAATAATCAAATATTTTGTTGAACTCTTTGAACAAGCTATATCTTTAAGATGCTAATTTCCACTTGAACAAAGTTTTCAAAACTCTTCCAAAATATTAAATTTGTTATGGTTTAAAGTAAGCAAAAAAAATGCATACACTTATGTAATATATAAATGACAAAATTAATTGTGTACACATTATCATACACTTAAATTTTTTAATTGCGAAGCTTCATTTTTCATTTCCCATTATAATCAAATTAATTTATTATAAAGTTCAATTTCTTAAACTCTGAGTAATAAAAATCAACTCATTTGCAAATAGGCCAAGTATTTGTAACAATTAAGAGATAACCCTTTACAAATTGCCAAGAAACTTTCATTATCCAGGGATTAAAATATAAATACTGTTGATTACAAATGCTTTTTTAATATTAAAAATGTCAATTTTAAAACAATGAAGTCAATTTTTGTCATTCAATTAATTTATAAATTTGCAAACATAATTCAATTAATGGGTTTTAACTCAATCAAACCTTTTATTACCATTGCTCTAACAAAATTTAAATTGTAAAACTTGGAAGTTAATGGAAGAAAAATAAAGATAACCATATGTTCTAAGAGTTTCACATCAAATGTAAAAGGAAAGGATGGTAACTAAAAGAATAATGATGCTTTGTTGTTATTTTTACTACAGGTGAAACACAATATTCTTGAAGATAGAGGGAAAGAATAAGAATAATAGCAATGAAGAGAAAGAGGCTAATATTGATAGAATGGGAGAATGGTGATTTTGGAAGTAAATCTGTAAAGGGAAAGGGTCCCAGATACAGATGGGAGGTCCTCCTCTGGTATTAAGGATAAGGAATGAAAGTTAACACCGGGATATTGACATAATGACATAATGAGCAGGGAGAAGTGCAGGCATTTAAGATAAGTTTCACCTTTGCATTTTCCCTTTACCTGTACATAGCCAGCTGGGTCTTTTCTGACCCCCCTCTCAAAATCGAAGACAAACAGCCTTCCCCTGCAGATTCTCCAGCGCCGTCTGACCAATGTCTGCCAAAGAAACTCCATGGCAGTGGCCCAGCTCCTCACTGAGGATGAACACCCATCCGTGGGTAGGCTGGTCGGTCAATATAGCCGGGGAGCCAAAAGCAGCTGGCAGAACTGCCCCAAATGCCCGCAGCGAAATGCCATTAACCCATCCCTACCATGCTCCCCTAAACATCTGTATTTGTGCATAGCCAAAGGACAAAATTCAGGAAAAAAAAAAACTGATCCCATAGGAGGATAAGGGAGGAAAGAATGAACTTTTAATGGACAGACTTCATTTCAGGTATTTTTAAATTACACAAGGTTATGACCACGAACTTTAGCATCAGATAAACCCAGATGCCAGTTCAAAAACTGCAACTTAATGGCTGTGTAAATAAGTTATTAAACCTTCAAGGCTAGGTTTCTCTTTTCAATTAAGGGTAGCAATACCTTATTCAGAGTTACTGCAGGGATAAAATGAAATTATGCACAGTGCCTGGCACATAAAAAGTAAAGAGAAAAAAAATTGTGTGTTTGGGGGCTGCAGAATGGAAAAATGTTTTGCATTTATAAACATACCGATATTCTGAGGCTATGAAAATAACAAATACAAGAAACTCATTTTGCATATACTCTATGTTGGGAAATTTGACTGTAACTCATTTAAAACCTTTGGGAAGTAAATACAATTACCATCACTTACTAAATGAGAAGCCTATGACTAGTGTATATACGAGTAAAAACAAGATCATATGAAGGCAACCAGCACTTGCCTTCTCACCTGGGCATTTTCAACTCCAAAACTTCTTTTCCTTTCATATGCTACTTTCTAATTTGCAAAAGCTAAGTGGAATGCCCTTTTCCCTGGTGGTGAGCAACAAAGAGAATTCTAACAAGGTAGCCACAGTTTTAATCAGCATACACTGTATAAACCACAGATTGAGTGGGTTTAGTACATAAATCCCAGAGGAAAGTTAATGAAACCAGAATGTTGAACATTGCTACATATACATTCAGCCGTAATTGGCCAGGAGTAAATGTTGGTTTTCTATAAGCAATCAAGCTAAAATAATTATATTGTTCTAATGTTAGTAAAGATCAAGTTAAAGGTTAATAGAATAGCTCGTGCATTCAACAATTATTTATTGAACACCTTCCAAGCATCAAATATTGTGTTAGGATTTGCAGAGGCAAGGATGAGCAAGGCAAATGTGGCCCTAGGGTTTAGTGTTGGACAAAGACAAGTAAGCAGGCAAGAGGCATAGAGTATGGTGGGTGCAATACTGGGGACAAACAGAGTGTATTAAGAGCACATAAGAACATATGAATGCAATCTCATCAGGACTCACAGGTCAAGGAATGTTTTATGGAGTAAGGTGTGTCTGTACTGAGACTAGAAGGGTGAATAATAAAGATGGAATAGAAAGAAAAGTGTCTGAAGCAAAGAAAAATGGTAGAGCCAAGTCTTGGAAGGTATACCATGGAGTTGTAGCAGACTGCTAGGGAGAAAGACCAGGGAGATGAGGATGGAGTGGGCAGCTGGAACCAGCTCACGAAGGAAATTGTAACCCATGTTAAAGAGTTTTAACGTCAAGCAGGAGAGTGGCATGATAAAAATAGTCATCTGGCTGCACTTTTATCTACACAGAAGCAGGCAACCCAAGTGGGATGCTTTTGCAGTAGGCTACAAAAAAGACGTTGATGGCCTAAAAGGTAGCATGGTTGTGGGGATGGAGAGAAGGAAATGGATTCAGTAAAGAAAGGTACAATGCAGAAGATTCAGAGATTGGTTGGATATGGGAGTTGCTTATGGAGAAAGAGGCATTTGGATGACTCCCAGTTTTCCCAGAAAATAAGCAACTATATGGTGATGTCTTTCATTAAGATGTGTGTGAATGGAAAATATTGAGTTTGTCTCCTCAAGTCTGTAGTTTAAATGTCTATAAAGATGTCCAGTAGGCAGTTCAGAAGGCAGCATGGAATTTGGGAGAAAGAACTCGGCTGGTTTTATAGAACTAAAATCTATGGAACATTCCAATTTTAGCCCTGGAGAGAATGAGATTCCACTGAATATTAAATATATGTTAAAAAATCAACAAGGCACTTCAGATATCTGTTTTCCATTATTAATACAATATTGCTGGCAGGAAGATGATTATACAATAGGCTGGAATCAAATGCTAAAAATTATTCTGGGATGACAACTCATAAAGGAAATAAAAATGATAGAAAAATGCCCAGAATTAATGTAGAAAGAAATTAAGAATTATTATAACTGTTATTCTTAGAACAGGTAATCAGGAATGTTGTTATCAAGTAAGATTCATTTTCAAAGAAAGTACCAACCTGTTAACGTTAAATAATTTAATAAAAGCACAAGTGGCCATGGTTTATTATATTTTCTTCAAAACTATTTGAATAATATATCTAGTCACCTATCGTGAAACATGGCCACAATTTTTATCTCAAGGTGAAGTCTGAAATTTCCACTTCAAAAACTTCACCTCAGTCATGAAATAAAGTTGTATCTTGATAATCACAAAGCAGATTTCATGCATCATGTTACATTCAATTACCATTAAATTGGTCAAGATCCATTTGCACTATTAATACAATGTACCAGTCAAAAATGCCAAATGGTTCTAAAAATATCAATATCATAATAACTCATTAGAAAGCACAATCAAGAACAGTCCTCCTTAAATACTACCAAAATAGGACAAATGTAACAATTTATTTTCTTCTCCTACTTTTCCTTGTTATTTAATGCTTTTTTTTTTCTCCTCTTTACCTTTTTTTCTATTTTCACCTTTAGGAACTCAGTCTTCTGAGAGGAACATCAAAAAAATCCTGTTCCTAGACAAGAACATTCTCAGCATACACTTAGAAGAGTACAGTAAATACATTTGCTATTGAAAGCATAAAGAACTTCACAGGAAATGGAGTGAGGAAAAGTCAGGGTAGAAATGTAAAAGTCGTAATTATATTAATAATTAATATTTATTGAGTGATGCCATATGACTGACACTCTGCCAAATACTTTGTTTGCTAGTTAAAACCAAAGAGTTGACTAATAAAGCATGTGGAACAGAGCAATTGGTGGCTAGAAAAAAGAGAAAGAAAATAATAATTGTTGAACACCAACAATGGGCCCAAAGCTTTATGTCTATATAGCACTAAATTTACTAATCTCCACAACCTTATCAGATGAAACTGGGATCCAAAAACAGATCTATTTGGACACCAAATCTCCTACTTTCCTCAGAATATCCTGTTTCCCTTTGACAGAAGCAGAGACCCTGATGTAAGGAAAATCAAGGAGACCTGTTAGGCAGCCCAGACTTCACCTACTCCTACCTCCTTCTCTGGAGAAGTCACAAGCACACACTTAACAACCGTCTTCTGACCCACTACCACCACCTCCTTTTCTATCCTGTGCCATTCCACAACCTAGGGGAGATGTTAAGTCTAAAGAAAACGCCCGGCCAGACCTTAAACCTGGAAACTTGGAACCACATTCAAATAGTATAGATTTGTGTCTCTACTCCAGCATACAGTGGGGTGTGTAAATCTGCTATCTATTGACCTCTTCCAGGAACAGTTTCAGCCACCCCAGGAGACAGGATGTGATGGGTCCTCTTCACCTGCTCTTTCCTACTCTTCATGCTGTGTAAGAGGCAAAGAGATGATTTGTCCTTTCTGGACTCTTTAGACTGTGCAAGTAATAAAGGGATCATTTGCTGAAAGTTTCTGTTGTGCCTTGAACCTGTTTTCCCATGACCCAACATCATAGCAACTCGCTCCACACCTGAGTCTAAGGTAGCTCAAAACGAAGCTGCTGGAGAAACTATCAAGATAGAAAAAAGGCCTTAGGAAATAAAAAGGAAAGAATAATTTTTTCAAGTAAGATGAACATGTCAGAATGAATAGTCTACTGAATAAAGGAAAACAAAAAAGGGCATAGTCAATGATTACTGCAGTTCAATAGCTATCCAAAATAGGAGTGAATGAGGAATTTTCAGGAGTGAGATATGCTGCCATTTTGAACAGAAAAGCAAATGTGCTCATATAACTTGTGACACGGACAATCGTCTTTTTTGAGTAAATGATTTTTTCCAGGAAGAAAACACCTGGAAGACACATTCCTAGCTAGCCACTTTTTAAAAGGAATAAATTTTATGATTTTGAAATACTTGAACTTTTAAGAAAATCTTCCATATTTTTTAAATGATACGGTTTTAGTTTGAAGTATTTATTGTAAACATGCTCTTTAGTTGCATTTTTAGAGTAAATTATTGGAGAACTAAAAAATACAAAATATGAAAAAAAATGTCAATGAAAGACAGATCATGTCTTACACATATGCTTAAATAATCCACATAACCTATAATCCTCAGATTCTGGGGAAAGACGCTAAATCAGAGGGTCACTAAGAGCCAACTTTTGTTTCACAGATCAAGAAAAATTCAGTCCTGAGATCCTCTATGTTCTGGAAATGTTCTTTAGAGAAAACGTGATTCCAATACCAATTGATGCCATGCTGGATTTTGCAAGAAGCCCCCTGGCACAGAAGCAGAGGCAAAGACCTCTCCCACAATAGATCTATACAGAAGAATGGTGCTGAACATCAGAGGTAGGGAAATAAATAATCAGTATCTTTCCATGAATGTCAGATTTACAAGCCTGTTGTTGGTGTCAAGATATGCAATTAGAAGGACAGCTAGAAAAATACAGACACTTTGGCTAGGTCATTATTTTTCCATATTTGGGAAAAATAAAATAACAATAAACAGCATTTCTATCCTTTTAGTAAAAACAGAATTGTCACTGTGATTTAATTTTAAAGGAAGAGAAAATGACAGATCAGGGGATGAGATGACAAATTTTTCTTGACTCTGATAGTGCATGAAGCTGGGGCACAATGTCCAAGGAACACCAAAAGACAGGACAGATTCGAGCTGGTTTCCTCCACTAACATGTTAGCAAATGTAAAAATCATACCCATACAACAATATGCTACACCTGATACATCTAGATGAAGAAAAGGAAGTCGTTAATGTTGCTACTATTAAAGAATGTTAATATACTCTTCCATTATTCCATTAATTTCCATTAAATATGCAAGAGTTTAATTTAGCTATCCTTAAATTTATAATTTTAATGAATATTAAAGACATTTTTTTAAATGCAAAATAAAATTTGTCAATTTTTTCAAGGTTCTTATATTTTTTTTCTTTAAAGAAACACAAAGGAGAAAAGTTAGCTAAAAGAGAGAGCAGAATTTAAATAACTATTCCTATCTACATCTCAAATATCCAGACCTGTATTTTACATAATGAATTGATATTCACTCTAGCTTTTCCTTGTTTTAATATATCCATGTTCCATTCCCATAAGCTAATTTAAATGCCTAGAGTTCTACTGTTTTTGCAGAAAAGATCTCTCTCAACATTGTGTCTTTGACTGACTGACATGTAGCACACACACCCACAAAAAAATGGATGTCAAAGAACATGACACGATAAAACCAAAGTTTAATATCCTTTTGATAATTTCATATTTTAAAGCTCCACAGAATTCACTATGCATCTGACAGTTTCACCTTATGAACTACAGCATGTTCTTTCTTTCATTATTGAAATTTTCAAACACACACAAAAGTACAGGAAATAGTATACTGAATACCCATTTTATCTACTACCTATCTTAGCAATTAGGAACATTTTATGAATTTCAATATGTATGTTAAGGTTATGTGCCCTTATAAAAGAAAATATTCTCTGAGCAACAAGGTAATAAACTACTACTACATTTTATATTATAATTTAGGTTTGAACTGGATTCTGTAAACCCAAGAATTTAACCAAAAGGGAAATGTATATACATATATAAAAGATAGATACATTGTCTGTGTGTGTATGTGTGTGTATATCTTCTACAATCTTTCTTAAAGAATGAAATACTTAGTGGATACTGAGTTTGACTGAAAAACTGGATGCCAGAGATCTAGTTCTGGGTCTGCTACAAAAGACTAGATGAACCAATCAAGTCACATTTTCTGGCCTTCAGTTACCTCCTTTTCAGGGTTAAGAGGTTGAAAACAAATTGCCTTTAAAGCCTCCAGCTCTAAAATCGCACAAATCCAAAAGAGTACATTTCAACATACCAAAATCATCATCACCTTTTGAGATTTTATTCTAATTTAAGTGGCTTTATCACACAATTTTGATGTTTGCCTTGTTATAAGAGGCCAGTTTAAATGTTCAAAATGTGTACAAGAAATTTTAAACTAGATGCAAAATTTAACCAGTGTGTTACTTTCCTAGCTGCTAAAACAAATACCATACAATGGGTTGGCTTAAACTATGGAAATTTACTGGCTCACAGTTTGAGGCTAGTAGAAGTCTAAAACTGTGACACCAGCAAGGCATGCTTTCTCTCTGGCATTCTGGAGCTGGCTGCCAGAGGCCCTTGGGTCCTTGGTTTTTCCATCATGTGGCAGTCTACAAGGCGGCAACATGTCAATTTCATCCTGCTTATAAAGAACTCCAGAAGTCTGGATTAATACCCAACTTTATTCATTTAGCCACAACTTAACTAAAAATAACATCTTCAAAAGGTCCTATTTACAATGGGTTCACAACCACAGTGATGGATTAAGATTAAGAACATGTTTCTGGAGGATCTAAAATGGCAGCATATAGAGGAGTGGAAGCTAGTTAGTCCCCCTGGAACAGCTAATAAAAAAACAGGAACAACTAGTAAATAATCCAGAATAACTGTGGAGAGACAAACATGACCATCCACTCATCATACACCAGCCTGAATTGGGAAGAATGCCTGAGACCATAGTATAAAATCTGTAAGTAAAAACTACAGATCCAAGCCAGAGACACCTCCTCCACAGCCCGAGCTACAAAGCCTCATGGTGCTAGAGAGAAGCTCTCTCCCAGCAAGCGAATATAGCTCAGCTAAGTTCCAATTGGGGTTTCAATTAGCAAGTCTGAACTGCTCACTACAAGCTACAAATCTCCAACAAGCAGACAGAGGCTTTGAGTGATGACTGACCTTGGAAAGCTGGAAACTTAAGGACAAAACAAAAAGTGAGAATGTACGTGTCATGGGTGTCCCAGACGGAAAAGAGCAGGGAAAAGGGGCAGAAGCAATAATAGAAGACTAGTCCTGAAGGGGACTTTCTGTCCCTGTTTCGGCTCAGTAGAGAAAGCCTCAGCCATTTTCAGTTCCCAGTGCTCTGACCCACACTAGGGTGGACATAGCACAAGCAGAGAGAGACCACTGAAATGCTAATGACCTCTCCCTAGGGGGTTTATCTTCTCTAAGAGGAAAGGGGTGGGGCCCAGCTCTACTACCCACCTTCCATTCAGAACCAGACCCCAGAGTTTGGGGGAAAACAGCCACAGGCCACACCTCCTTACACCAGTCTGAAATTACAGGCTGACAGGTGCCACCTGCTGGGCAGAAAAGCACAGTGACCCAAGGCCTCACAGGGTGCACCAATTTTCTAAGACACACCCTCAGGGAAACTGGATATTGAATATTTCTTCCTTCTGGGACCCGAGCCCATTCTGGTCTGGGAAAACCTGATTGGCGTAACCAAGGAAACCATGCCTAGACAACAGAAAACTACAACCAACACTAAGAAAAATGAAGTCATGGCCCAGTCAAAGGAACAAATGTACACTTCAACTGAGATACAGGAATTGAAACAACTAATACTAAGTCAATTCAAAAAGTTTAGGGAAGATATGGCAAAAGAGATGAACTGTATAATGAAAACACTGGGCATACATGAGGTAGAAATTGAAAGTTCAAAAAAACAACTGGCAGAATCTATGGAAATGAAAGCACAACACAAGAGATGAAAGACACAATGGAAACATACAACAGCAGGTCTCAAGAGGCAGAAGAAAACACTCAGGAACTGGAGAACAAGGCAACTGAAAGCCTACACACAAAAGAACAGAAAGAGAAAAGAATGGAAAAATATAAGCAACATCTCCGGAAACTTAAGGACAAAACGAAAAGTAAGAATGTACGTGTCATGGGTGTCCCAGAAGGAGAAGAGCAGGGAAAAGGGGCAGAAGCAATAACAGAAGAAATAATCAATGAAAATTTCCCATCTCTTATGAAAGAAATAAAATTATGGATCCAAGAAGCACAGCATACCCCAAACAGAATAGATCTGAATAGGCCTATGCCAAGACATTTAATAATCAGATTATCAAACATCAAAGATAAAGACAGAATCCTCAAAGCAGCAAGAGAAAAGCAATCCATCACATACAAAGGAAGCTTGATAAGACTATTTGCAGATTTCTCAATAGAAACCATGGAGGCAAGAAGGAAGTGGGATGATATATTTAAGATACTGAAAGAGAAAAAACACCAACCAAGAATCCTGTATCTGGCAAAACTATCCTTCAAATATGAAGGAGAGCTTAACATATTCCCTGACAAACAGACAATGACAGAGTTTGTGAACAAGATACTTGCTCTACAGGAAACACTAAAGGAATCGCTGCAGACAGAAAGGAAAAGACAGGGGTGAGAGGTTTGGAAAACAATTTTGGGAGATAGTAGCACAGCAATGTAAGTACACTGAATAAAGACGACTGAATATGGTTGAAAGAGGAAGTCTGGGACCATGTGGGTCACCAGAACAAAAGATGAACGATAAAGACTGGGACTGTGTAACTCAGGGAAACCTAGGGTGCTTAACAATTCTAATAAAAAGTACAAACATGTTTTTACATGAGGTAGAACAAATGAATGTCAACATTGCAAGGTGTTAAAAATAGGGTGGGATTGGGGAAAAATACAATCAATGCAAACTAGAGACTATAATTAACAGAAATACTGTATTATGCTTCCTTTAATGTAACAAAGGCAATACACTAAAGCTAAATGCATATGAGGGGGTGGAGAACAGGGGAAGGGTATGGGACTCCTGGCATTGGTGATGTTGTCTGACTCTTTATTCTACTTTAGATTAATGCTCTCTTTCTTTTTGTCGCTTTCTAGCTATCAAGTTTTGTTTTGTTTTGTTTGTTTGTTTTCTCTCTTTCTCTTTTCTTTTTCTTTTGCCTCTCTGCCTTCTTTGACTCTTCTTCTATCTGTGTGGAAGAAATGGAGATGTCCTTATACAGACAGTGGCAATGGTGGTGAATACATAAATACATGACTATACAGGGAACCAACTATTGTTTACTTAGGATGGAATGTATGGTGTGTGTACAAAACCATCTTAAAAGAAAGAGGTTGATGAAGAAACCCTGAGGGCACTATATTGAGTGAAATAAGACAAACACATAAAGGCAAATATTTCAGGGTCTCACTGATATGGACTAATTATAATATGTAGACTCATGGATATGAAATATAAGTTACCAGGATATAGAATGAGGCTAAAGAATGGAGAGCGGTTGCTTATTATGAGCAGAATGTTCAACTAGGTTGACCTTAAATGTTTGGAAATGGACAGGGGTGATGGCAGCATGTTGTGAGAATAACTAACAGTGCTGAACGGTGTGTGAAGGTGGTGGAAAGGGGAAGCTCAGAGTCACGCATGTCACCAGAAGGAAAGTTGGAGGTTAAAAGATGGGAATATATAAAGCAGTGAATCTTGTGGTGGACAATGTCTGTGATTAACTGTACAAATATTAGAAATCTCTCTCATGAACTAGAACAAATGTATGACACTATAACTAGAAGTTAATAATAGACAGGCATAGAGGAAAACAATATATACCTATTGCAAATGATATACTAGAGTTAATAGTATTTTAACATTCTTTCATCAACAGTAACAAATGTACTATACCAAAACTATGAATCAATAATGGAGGGGGGAGTGTTTAGGGGTATGGGAGGATCTGAGTTTCCTTTTTTTGTCTTCATTTCTTTTCTGGAGGAATTAAAATGTTCTAAAAATTGAAAAAAAAATAAATTGTGGTGATGGATGCACAGCTCTATCATAGTACCATGAGCAACTGATTGTACACTTTGGATCTTGGATAGTTGTATGGTATGTGAACAATCTCAATAAAAAAAAATACATATATATAAAAAAAAAAAGAACATGTTTCCCACCCCTACCCCCCGGGGTACATAATTCAACCTACCACAGTTAATGACAGGGTTTTGTTTTTGTTTTTGTTTTTGTTTTTTTGTGGGTTTTTTTTTTTTTGTAATATTTGTGTGGGGAATTTCATTACATTAAGGCAGATCCCAGCCTCATATGAAATAAATGTGCTCTAAAAAATTGAAACCAGACTCTAAACAGAGGTATAGGAGTCTCAAAAAGAAGTTTGAGGCAACTAAAGGTCCACAGGCAGGAAAACATGCCATAAATAAGGAATTCAGCTTTTCACAGTAAAGGAATAGAATAAACCACATCATGACCAGAGTCAAGTACCTGTTCCCTCCTTAGTTTGGCAATTGACAGAAATGGACAGTCAGAGTTCCTAGTATGCCTAACCTCCACATGCCCATTTACCCTAAAGTAAAGGCATCTGCTGATGGAACCCACAGTCAGCTCTCACATTCAAAGGAGAAATAGTTTATATAATAACTGGCCGGAACCTCATGAATTTGTGTTTACACGGTTCCTCTTTCCTTCAATAAGTTCTATTCATCTTTGCTTTCCTGAAACACAAGTTTCACAAATCGCATTGCAAATGCAAGAGAATGTTTTTCTTTTAAATATATGTGGTAGCCAACTCCCAGATGGCTTGTGACGATTCCTGACTTCTGATATTCACATTTTTGTGTCGTTCTTTACTGTGATTATCAGGGTTGGTCTGTGTGACCCAAAGAGTAAGGCAGAAGTGATCTGTCTCTTCAGAGAGTAGGTTATAAAAGGCTCTCCCCCTCCCCTCTCTCTTTCTCCTATATTTTCTCTGGGGAAAGCCAGCTGTCATGTCATGAGCATCTCAATGAAGATGTCCCCTTGACAAGCAACTGAAGCCTCCCTACCAACATCTACCTCTGTGTGCCTGGAAGTGAATCCTCCACCCCAAGTCAAGCCTTCAGATGACTATGGCTTGAGCTGGCATACCATCTTCAATCTCATGAGATACCCTTGAGCCAGAACTACTCAGCTAAGCTGCCTGCAGATTCCCAATCCACAGAAACTGGCTGAGATAATAAATAATTGTTGTTTAAAGATGTCAAGTTTTAGGGTAATTTGTTATACAGCAATAGATAACCAAGGCAATATACTTGCTGGCCTGTTTGTTTCTAGTGCTCTAATGAATTTGAAGATTAAAAAAATCACTAAGCTGTGAATAGCAGTTCCTTGGGGCACACAATGTATCAGCTGAGTCCTATCTATGCCGATTCAGACAAACAATTACACTAGAAGCAATAATTTTCTTAGACTTACAATATATTATATGCAGGAAGGGAATAAGAGTAAAATGAAGTCAAGTGGCATACAGTCTAAATTGTTTATATGGAGGCTCTAATTGGCAGGCCACTCATGGATTACAGTCAATTGGTTTATGCATGTCAAGATTGCATGTAAGTCATTATCAGACAATTTCTTTAAGAAAAGAATAAGCACCATCATCATTAGCAATACTGGCACTCCTTGTCTATCAAGCCTGTTACGGTCTGGCAGTTACCTTGAGTCCCTAGACTATATCCCTTTGTCCTTTGGCACTTGATTTCTCACCTTATAAGTATCCAGCACTATGTATTTCTTTTTCTCTCATCCATAATAATCATGAAATTCAGTGTTCTCTCCAAAACTGGTCTTATTCTTCCTAATTTCCTGTAACAAGCCTGCTCATACCCATTTTACAACCTTACTTCTGAATTATCCTAATAGCCATCTAATTTTCTCTTTCCTCTCCTCCTTCCTGTTGATTGTACTTCAGTGTCATTTTGATTGTGTCACTCCATGAACTGGTCATTCCAATTGCTTTTTATTTTCAGATAGCAGTCATACAGTTACGTAATTCAAGATAATACATAATCACATCATGAATGCAGAATGCCATAGTGTTTCAGAGCTCTGACTCTCAAAACAGACATCTGAGTTTATATCTTGATTCTAAAATACTTATTATCATCTTTGATACGTACTTATTTTCCCAGGATCTCAACTACCTCATCAATAAAAATGAGATAAAAATACTTACCTCACAAAATTGTAAGATGAAAGTTGTATACAAAATGCCTATCACTTGGTAACAATATCAGGTATTATTATTATTCGTGTTCTTAGATTTGTACTCTACTAAGAGTTCTCTAATGTCCCTTCAGTTCCACCCAAGGGAAGGATTTTTGGTGCCCAAAATCAGTAGTGGAGCATCCTTTATTTTGCAGTACTCTTCTTTATTACAGGTAATGCAGTATCATTGTCAAAGTTGCAGTCATCCTCCAGTCACCTAAATAAGCTGTTGGTAATGCAGGGTATATAGGAGATCAAACTCCAAACCTTGGATCTGGACAAGCGGGGTTACCCTTCTATTAAATTTTGGATTCCAACAAATTACAACTAATCTTGTACCATTGTTTTGGTTGGCTAAAGCTGTCAGAAGGCAATATACCAGAAATGGATTGGCTTTTATAAAGGGGATTTGCTAGGTTTCAAATTTACAGTTCTAAGGCCATTAATGTGGCCAAACTAAGCCATCAACAAGAGGAACCTTCACTGAAGAAAGGCCGTTGGCATCTGGAACATCTGTCAGCTTGGAAGGCACATTGTTGGCATCTTCTGGTCCTTTGCACCCAGGTCATATTGCTTGCAACTTCTGATTCCAGTGGCTTCTCTTTAAGTGTCTATGGGCTCTCTCAGCTTATCTGGGTTTAACTCTGGGTTTCATCTCCTAGCTTAGCATCTCCAAACATCTTTCTGTCTGCATCTCCAAGCATCTGGGTTGTGAATACTCATCAATCTCTCTCTCCCTGAGCTCTCTTAATGACTCCAGTAAACTAATTAAGACCCACCTTGGATGGGCAGGGTCATATCTCCATGGAAATAGTCTAATCAAAAGGTCCCACCCACAGTTGGGTGGGTCACATCCCCATGGAAACAACCTAATCAAAAATTCCACCCACAACAGGTCTGCCCCCAAAAGAATGGATTAAAAGAACATGGTCCTTTATGGGGTGCACAACAGATAAAACCTGCACAACCATGCCTTTGGTTTCCATTTTCGTTCAGAATGTTACTCAGTCTGAAACCCGCTACAATCTTTTATCTGGTTATAAAAATTAGAAACTTCTTCCAAGGGCTTGCACAAATGCTCCCAACTGCTCCACCTGGAAAAAATTCCTCGTTCCCTCTAAACTCAAACATAAATTAGTTGGTATCTGCTATCTGACCACCAAATGATGATGGCAAATACAAGCATTAATCTTCCTGACCAAGATCTTACATCTTGAAGACCTATGATAGAAACCATAACTCTTCATCTTGAGATACAGCACTGATGCCATCCTGGCCCCTGGGCCTCTCTGGCCAATGCTTATTCCACCTGTTCCCTACATCAGATTTTCTAACTTTATTCCACAGAGCACTGAAAGTTCCATAGATGGAACTCAGGAATGCAGGGAAACGGGAAAATTTAAACAGACAATAGTAATGGGATCTCAGTTTTAACCAGAGATACTCTCCTTTTTCTTTTTTACATTTTAGAATTTACTACGTGTTGTATTTCAAAAAATTTTTTCTGGTAAAAGAAAACTTTTACCAGATTATAATGCCTTGCACACTTCCTGGATACATCACCCTGGAACACTTGGTCCATCTCTGGACATGCCCACCTCTCTGTTGACCTTAATTATTCATCCATGACTGGTGTAATGGAGAATAGGGGACCTCAGTCTCGTGTGGTGTTCTATGGAGAGACATTAGCACTCCCTCATGGATGTCTGTATGGAAAAGTTTTAACCTCTCCCAAGACAATTGCATTTTCATGTGGATCAGGATCAAAACTTCAAGTTATAGAAATGAAGCATCTGCCATAGACCCCGCAGGCAATTTGTAGGGAAGCAATTTGAAGGGAGGAAAGGGCAAGAGGGAGCCTGGTTTGGAGGGATGAATCTCAGACTCTAACCTAAAGTAAATCCAATGGATAGTCATTCCATGTTCTCCATATAAGCTTATACATCCCTCTTTCCAATTGTCCCTCTTGTTTTTTTCTTTCTTCATCAAGCATTGACTGTTACAGTAGGTATTTTTCAGCTGTTGATTCTTTCAAAAATTGAACTAACATTAATTGTTTTGTGTCGAATACTGTACTGTAGTACATGCTTTAAATATAATTTAATCTTCACCATAATCTTATGAGGTGGGCATTACTGCTCCATTTTACAGAAGAGAAGAGTTTAGAGAATTAAGTAATGTTGACAGAACAAGACCTTCATGTGGAAAACTCCCATGTCTATTTTACTCTCAGTCATCATTCCTTAACCACTGTGCTATCCTCAACATCTCCATTTTACTAATTTGTGGCTCATCTGTTTATATTTATTATTTTAAATAGACTATTGTCTTAGTTTTCCAGAGTTGCTATAACAAAATGCCACAGACTAGTTGACTTAAACAACAGAATTTATTGTCTCACAATTCTTGATACTAGAAGTCTCAAATCAAGGTGTCAGCAGGATCATACTTTCTCTGAAGTCCATAGCATTCTGGTGGTGGCTTGTGGGCAACCCATAACTCAATATTTGCTTTGTCAGATGGCAATCTGCCTCCTTCTGTGTCCCACTGATTGATTCCTGCATCCAAATTTCCTCTGCTTATAAGGACTCTAGTCATATTGGGTTAAGGCCCAACCTGATTCAGTTTGTCCTCACCTTAACTAATACCATCTTCAAAGATCCTATTTACAAATGGATTCCACAGGACACACGGTTAGAAGTCGAACATGTCTTTATTAGGAACGTGATTCAATCCGTAACAACTAGTAATCACTGAAAAGTATATTTCATGACCTCATCACCTCTGTATTGCCATAGTAACTAGTAGAGTCTCAAGCATGTAATAAGCAAGTAATAAATGCATGTCAAATACAGTTGACTTAAATTATACAACCAAAGATAATTTTGACTATTTTACTTCATTGTTATTCAAAGAAAAGTGCTAGATATTAAGCATAAAATCATAAAATATTAAGTTTGGGTTAACCCTCTTTCAACATAAGAATCTCTTCTATAGCATTCACTGGTGCTAACTTCTTGCTTGCTTCATCTCTTAAAAAATCTACATTCACATTGTCCTCCAAAACCTCATTTTCTTTAGCTGATGTTACCCTGATCCAACTCCCATAACTTTCTCTGGATACTTGAATTTAAACTAATTTCCTACTGATCATCCTAAAATTATTTAAATTCATAGAAAACAGAAAGGAATATGTGAACATTGCTGAATCAGAGATATTGATTTAACTAGTCACATAAATTTCTACAATAAACCACCTTGTATGCGTTCTTCCACATTTTTAATATATTTACCCTCAGAGTCACTTCTATAGTCATTTTCATGAACATACTTAGGAATTAACAGTCTTAATGTCGTAAGATTCTACATTTCTTCAGCTACTTATGTACCATTTTTCTTATTTCAGTCATTTTTCATAGAAATAATTTTAAAACATCTTTATATCTCTAATTATAAAGAGTAAGACACGCTGTTTGAAAAAATTATGAAATAGATAAATGTAGATGATGACTATTTCCTATAATTGCATCATCAAAGAAAAAAAAAACTTTGTTAAAACTGTCTGTGAATATACTTTCAGAACTTTTTCTATGCCATTGGAATAAAAGGTTTTGTTTCCATCAAAATAAGATTATACGAAATATGTTCTAAGTTGCTTTGTTTAGTTTATCACCTGCATTTCCTCAGGTACGTGTGCATTTGTGTGTGTTGATACACATAATTTTAATCAGATTCCATTTAATAATTGCCATGCACTGTTATAAACAATGCAGTTATATTTTTTGTGCATGAACTCTAAGGCCCACCTGCCTGGATTTAAACACTGCCTTGGCTAGGTATTATCTGTGTGACTTCAGGCTTATTACTGAACATCTCTCTTCCTCAGTTTCCTCATATGTAAAATGTAGAGAATTATAGTAACTACCTCAAAGGGCTAACAAGAATATTATTAATATAACAAATTACTTACACAGTATCTGCCTAAATAATTATCAATCTTATATTTCTGAGTGAATCCAATAGTAGAATAGCTGGGTCATAGGTTATGCACACCTTCGATTTTATTAGATACTGTAAACTTGCTCCTCAATGCACTTATAATAATTTTATGCCTACCAGGAATATATGAGCATTTCTCTTGTTTCTCAACTTTTCAGAGACTTGGAATTCTCAGACATTTCTAATTTATGCCAGTGTAATAGGTTTGAAATATTTGACTAAAATTTGTATCTCCTAGAGAATTTATGAGGTTGAGTGGCCTGTCAGGTATTTACTAGCCATTCTTTTCCTTTCCTATCAATTACTGTTCATATTTTTTTTGTACTTTTGTGGGTTTAAATGGGATAGAGACCTCTGATAAATGCCCAATGTGTCTCAAAAAATAATTCATTGGAAGGCTGGAAAGACTGAACTTTTATCACTGGCTCCTGTCCTCTACTAGTTGAGGATGGACAGAACATTGCTTCCAGGACATAACTCTCCCAATCCCTGTTCTTCTGGGCTGTCCTTAAGAAGTACAAGCATGCTTGAGGTGTTATGTAGTCTGCATGAGCCTGAGATCACAGGGAAACATACACTACAGTTACAGCTAAAATAAGAAGTGGAATGAGAGAGGTAATGCCGTTATCAAAAGTGTTTAATAAAGAAAGTCCCAGTCTTCCAGAATGGCTGTGTGAGGAGTTCCACGGCCCATCTCCCCAGTGAAATAATTATACCTGGAGAAATTATTGAAAAAAATAAAAGTCATGTAAAATATCTGGAAAGTGTCCTAAGGGCATATAGCAAATGAAGAAACATTTATTCAAGAGAATCTAGTAAATCTCACTAAAAAAGCAAGAGGCTATGGCTTTAAGCCACGACCCACTCTGCCCCTTACCTCTCCCAGCACAGTGTGACAGAAGATCCACTCCTGGCAGATGCAGCCAAGCACAGGACTTACTCTCCCCTTAGCATGTAGTCAAGCTGCACTATGCCACTAGGAGTGGCAAGTCACCAGCATTTTTCATCCCCACCCCATGGCCTGTGTTGCAGAGGTTCTATTCCAGGCAAGAACACCTGGGAGGCCTGGGGCTCACTTCCTCTCTCCAGCCAACACTTGTAGAGCAGAAGCTCTACCGCAGGCTCAGCAAGCTGAGAATACAGAGCCCAGATCACCCTGTGCTTTCCATACCAGTAGAAGCAAGCTGAGAAGAAATTGTTTCCTTTATCCTTCCTTTTTTTTTTTTTTGCCAGGAGTATTATTAGCAGTATTATATAGCAATAAAAGGGAATGCAGTGCTAATTTATAGTAAAACATGGATGAGCCCTAAAAACATTATGCTCACAGAAAGAAGCAAGCAACAATAGACCAAATATTGTATGACTTATTTATATAAAATATCCAGAATAGGCAAATTTTAGAAACAGGTATGTATTAATGGTTGCCTAGGGCTGAGGGGAGGAGTGTGCAGGATGCTAATGGCCATTTGTCTTTCTGAGGGGTGAGGTAAATACTCTAAAATTAGATTTTGATGACAGTTGCACAACTCTGTGAACATACTAAAACACATTTATTTGTGCACTTTAAATGGGTGAATTGTGTGTGAATCCTATCAATAAAGCTATTTTTAAAGGTATCTACTATAGATTTATGTCCAGAAAACCTGGCTGTTTTGTATATTGCTTCTAATCTTCATCCCTTTTATTACTTTTTGTTATCTTCCTGTGTTTTCTAAGATTTCTAGTCTATGTTAAATAGAAACAGTGATAATGGGCATACTTGTCTCGTGTCTCACCTTAAAGGAAAGTTTCTAACACTTCATCATTAACTATTATGCTTGCCATAACATTTTGGAAGTTACTGAACTCACAACTTTCCTCCTACATAAAGTATTCTCAGAACACCCCAGCCCTGAGTCATCTCTTCCTCTTTGAATGCCTTTGGTAGTTCTTGTCTGTCTCACCAATTTAAAGATAATAATCTTTTGAGCTGTAATATCACTCGCCACTAAACAATTTCCAAAGAGTGAAATGGATGCCAATAAAACTTCCCAGACCACACCATCATAAAAGGAGCTAGTTCATCTTTAAATCCTCAGATCAGTCATTCTACATACAGTGCTAAGCTAATTTAAAATGGCCTTTGCATGATTACCAACTTATATTTTATGTATCTTTTAGGACTAGATCTTAGTTCTCTGATTAAGATCCTAGTTGGCATGGGCTGACTTTATTTGCATTTCTATATTGTTTTATACATGATAATTCCTCAAGAAATATTGGTCAGATTGATGTAATATTGCTCTTCAAGGGCTTTTTTAAACGTATCCAACTCCTCTTCTTCCATGTTTCAGTAGAACAAAAATTATTTTCAAAGGTGAGGGACTATGAATAGAGGCCACTGGATTAGTCAGTATGAACCTGGGATGGGAGATCCCACTACACTTGTCAATAGTACAACTATAAAGTTAGCAGCAAAGTTGTCTCGATGACGAGCACTTGAAGAAACAGCCTATCTAGGAATGAGATACATCCTTTGTTTTCCTTTTAGGTTTTTTCTTTCTTTTTTATTATGGCCCTTCTGTCTCAACGGGCAATGCTTCAGCTCCAATTTTGTGCAACCACAATATCAAAGCAATTTTAAGAAGGTATTCTTGAGGTAATTCAGACCTATACTTCTCATCTTGATGGTGAACAAAGAAAAGAATAAATCACCCACCAAGCTCTTATAGTGAACTGGCATTAGTACTACAGTTAAACCTTCCCAATTGTGTTGTATTGATCAGTCGACAGAACTATACTCTACCTGCTTTGCTTTCTCCCTCCTACCCAAGATTTTTCACTTAATGAACTGGCTGTTGAGATTTGAATTGCTGCCATTCCTTGAGCTGCTGAGTTAAAAAAAAATCCAGGCTTTATCAATAAGAATTTTCAAGTTCATCAATGTCATCATAAAAATGTGAATAACACCTTTAGATCAAATAGTACATAAAAGAAACTTTAGCAGTAAAAATTAATAGTATATCCATTTATGGCCTTATGGTCTGCTGCTTATTGAATTAGTCCAGTTGCTGAGGATAAAATCATAAAGCTTACTAAAGAAAAATAACATAAAAACATAATTGTTTATGATCTTTCAATACCAAGAGAGGAATCAAATCTGTGATTTGAAGACCATTTATCAAAAATATAACAGAACACAGAATAAAAAAACAATTTACCTTTACTCAGTAGGGTGTGTTAAGACTGCAAGAACAAGGCAAAAGAAACTCTCCACTATCTGCAGTTTTTCAAGGTGAAAGAAAATCCTTGTCAAATCCCAGCAGTGAAAGGAAATGAGAAAGGATGAGTAATAACACTGTTGAAAGGACAAAATAAACCTTGAAATCTAAACAATCTACCATCACACAGGAAGCACCTGAATCTATTATCTCTCTCCATTTTAATTGTTGGTTTGATATTTCTAAAACACTGCAGAACATGGTGCAAACATGTGCAAATATTTTTCAGCATTAAGGTGGATTATGGAAATTGTTACTGAGCCATATAAATATCTGATATCACCTACTGCTTATGAGTACTTATAAATCCTTCAGCCTCTCCTGTAGCCATTCAGCAATTCCTAAATCAACACTGCTCACATACTGTGTAATAGAGAGTTATAGGTATGAATAAAATTTCTAGCTATAAAAACTAAGTATCATTGCTGCTTGGAATGCCCTATTTCAGGTCATTATTCGGATTGTTAGGCCTATTCTTAAAATAAACAACAAGCAAACACAATCACAAATATTTTGTTACATGGGTAGTTATCGTAAATGAACCACAAAAAAAAAAAGGGACAGACACAAAACCTTAATATTATCCACCCCATGAATCTTTCACCTGATAGACAAACTCTCAGAGATTATTTTATTCCTTTGATTTGTAGGTCTGGGGGATGGTAAATGTATCCTCTCTGAAACAGGATATTTCTGTTCCATTTGGGATTGCCCAAATTTGAACAAGCATTTTTTCTCATAAAAAAATTGCAGTGATGTTATAACTCTCATTTATCTAATTTTATAAATCAGGGTAACACAAGTTGTTAACAAATATATCCCCAAATGATTCAAAAAGAAGGATTCTTTTGTTGCTGTTCACATAAAATTACTAAACAGGTGAATGTGTTGGCAGCAAACTGTCATTCATAAAATTCAGAGATCCAGACTTAACAGTTGCTCCACAATCTTCAAAGTCACCACCCCAGACAGCCTAAAGGAGAAAAAAAATGAGGTACTTTGTATAGCAGGTTTTTAGGAATCAGCACTGGAAGTGGTATTCAATTCTTCATTTTATTTTACATTGGCTAGAACTCAGTCACATAAGACACATATATCTACTAGAGAGGCTGGGAAATAAAGTTTTGCTAACCAGAAAGCAAAGGGAATATATAATTTGATTAACAACTATTTGTCTTCCCCACAGTTATAAAACTTAAACCTTTGATATTTTTTAACTTGATGAAAATTAAGTGTTTACGATTCATCAAAATCTGACTCATTAGGTTATTTAAGAATTCATTGATTCAGGTTATTTTATCATTTCATGATGCATTATATACATTCTTTAAGAAAACTTGAGCTCAAATAAGTCACATGACTTAATGTAAGGTCAAAATTCTGTCTCCTTTTCAACTACAAGTCTACTCTTCCACAAGAAGATTTCCATTTTCTCATTAAACTATGAAGAATGTCAACAAAGTAGTGTCTACTTTGCATCAAACATACTTCTTGATCTTTCCTCCATCAATACCTCAAGCTAACACAAGTGAAAAGTTGATGTAGAGGTACTACATACATTACAGAAACAAATGCAAAAATGTGTGAGAAATTTCAGATATATCTTCAGATGTATATTATTTCAGATATATAACAGGCATACAGTTACATTTAAAAAAATATATTCCTGACATTTTAATAAAGAAAAATCCAAGCCAAGATGGTTTCACTGGTGATTTCTTTCCAAATATTTAAAGAAAGAATACCAAGTATTATACAATACCTTCCAAAAAACAGAAGAGGAGAGAAAATTTCCTATCTCATTTTGTGAAGCCACCATTACAGCAATACCAAAAGCAAACAAAGATATTAAAAGAAAAGAAAATGCAGACCAATATCCTTCATGAACATACATGCAAAAATCGAAATAATATAACATATTGAATAAAGCAAAATATAAAAAGGAATAATACTTTACAACCAAATGGATTTATCCTTCAAGTGCAAGACTAATTCAACATTTGAAAAAATTAATCAATACAATTCACGATACAAACAGATTGTGGAAGAAAAACCACACGATCCTCTCAAAAGATGTGGAAAAGGCATTTGACAAAATACAACATCCATTCTTGATAAAAACAAAAAAAACCTCTTAGCAAACTAAGAATGGAAAGGAACTTCCTTAACCTAATAAATAGCATCTTAAAAACCTACAGTTGGAAGAACCTAAGATGGCGGCTAGGTGAGACAGGGCAAAAAAATGCCTCCATGAAAAATACTAGATAAAAGCCAGAGAGTGACCTAGAACACCAGTTCCAGCAATGTAACAGCTGGACAAGGTTTGCTAAATCCACAGGGACTGTGCATTTGGTGAAACCGGGATTCTGCATACTGAAACGAGTGAATGAGCTGGCTGAAAGTCCAGCGGCCGCGCTGCAGTGTGGGGAAACTGTGGGTTGGCGTTTGGAGACAGACTAGTCCTTTTTAACAAAAAAAAAACCCAGGAGTGGCTGTGGATATGGCAGCGAGAACTGCACAGTGAAGTGCGGCAGGAATGGGCTGTGACAACACCTCAATATCTGGCATGGAAGATAGCCCTTCCCATACCCGCTGCTAATTGTCTCAGAGCCAGGAGGGCAGACGGGAGCCAAAAGGAGAAAGAAACCAGGCCCCTTGCAGCCATCTTCCCGGCAGGCTGGAGATGCTCCTGCCCGGGGCCAGAGCCACAGCCCAGAGCTACACAGAGGGTCCCAGTGTGATGGGGAGTATTCCCACAGCATCGTGCACATGCCACAATATTGGCCATGGACAGTGGCCTTTAGTGCACCCACAGCTAATATTCTCAGAGCTGGGAAGGCGGAGCTGTGTGAAGAGGAGGATATTAACACGCCCCATTCAACCATCTTTACAGCAGGCTGGGAATGCCCCCGCACGGCCCAGCGGCCCAGGGCTTCCTTGGAGGCCAGCACGCACATGTGACATGGCACAGCCTTCCCTCAACAGAGGTCCTGGAAGAGCACGGCTGAGAAGGGGACCCACTCGGAAATCCCAGGGACCCTACGCCAATATCAAGGACTTGTGGGTCAGCAGCAGAGACAATCTGTGGCAAGAATGAAATGAAGTTTCAGACTCTTGCAACAGCCTTAAATCTCCGGGAACACCTGGTAGGTTTGATTATTAAAGCTGCCCTGCCTCCCTAACCACTCAGACACATGCCCCACATTCAGGGTGGACAGCATCAAAAACACACCCAAACTTAGTGCACCAATTGAACTCCACAAGAATCAGATCCCCACACACCACAAAGACAAAGTTGGGGAGAACTGACTTGAGGGGAATAGGTGACTCGCAGACTCCATCTGCTGGTTAGTTAGAGAAGGTGTAGGCCACCAAGCTGTAGATCTGAAAAATTAGAGATTGGTGCTTTACATATCCTGAAAGAATCCTATCAAGTAAAGCAAATGGCAAGAGGCCAAAAAAATAGAAACTTTTAAAGCATATGATAAAACCAGATGATACAGAGAACCCAAACACCCAAATCAAAAGATCAGAAGAGACACAGTACTTGGAACAATTAATCAAAGAACTAAAGACAAACAAGAGCATGGCACAGGATATAAAGGACATGAAGAAGAGCATGGAACAGGATATAAAGGACATAAAGAAGACCCTAGAAAAGAATAAAGAAGAAATTGCAAGAGTAAACAAAAAAATAGATGACCTTATGGAAATAAAAGAAACTGTTCACCAAATTAAAAAGATTCTGGATACTCATAATACAAGACTAGAGGAAGCTGAATAATGACTCAGTGTCCTTGAGGACCACAGAATGGAAAATGAAAGAACAAAAGAAAGAATGGGGGAAAAAATCAAAACGGATCTCAGGGATATGATAGATAAAATAAAGTGTCCAAATTTAAGACTCATTGGTGTCCCAGAAGAGGAAGAGAAGGGTAAAGGTCTAGAAAGAGTATTCAAAGAAATTGTTGGGGAAAACTTCCCAAACCTTCTACACAATATAAATACACAAAGCATAAATGCCCAGCAAACTCCCAACAGAATAAATCCAAATAAGCCCACTCCAAGATCTGATCAGACTGTCAAATACTGAAGAGAAGGAGCAAGTTCTGAAAGCAGCAAGAGAAAAGCAATTCATCACACACAAGGGAAACAACATAAGACTAAGTAGTGACTACTCAGCGGCCACCATGGAGGCAAGAAGGCAGTGGCATGACATATTTAAAATTCTGAGAGAGAAAAATTTCCAACCAAGAATACTTTATCCAGCAAAACTCTCCTTCAAATTTGAGGGAGAGCTTAAATTTTTCACAGACAAACAAATGCTGAGAGATTTTGCTAATGAAAGACCTGCCCTACTTCAGATACTAAAAAGAGCCCTACCAACAGAGAAACAAAGAAAGGAGAGAGAGATATAGAGAAATTTAACAGACATATATAAAACATTACATCCCAAATCACCAGGACACACATTCTTCTCTAGTGATCACGGATCTTTCTCCAGAATAGACCATATGCTGGGACATAAAACAAGCCTCAATAAATTTAAAAAAATTGAATTCATTCAAAGCGCATTCTCTGCCCACAATGGAATACAAATAGAAGCCAATAACCATCAGAGACTTGGAAAATTCACAAACACTTGGAGGGTAAAAATGAGGGGGAGATGAAAACATTGCTGGATAATCAAAAGCTGAGGATTTCATCACCAGTAGATCAGTCCAATGAGAAATGCTAAAGGGAATTGAGCAGGCTGAAAGGAAGGGACACTAAACAATTGACTGAAACCACATGAAGAAATAAAGATTTCTAGTAAAGATCACATGGTAAATAAAAATAACAATACTACTGTATTTTTGATTTGTAATTCCACTATTTACTTCCTTCAGTATCTAAAATACATAAACTGTAATGATAAATCAGCGGTTTTGGACTCAATGTAAAATATGTAATTTTTGACAAGAACTACATAAAGGTGGGGGAATGGAGGAGCATAGGAACATAGTTTATGTGTCCTATTGAAGTTAAGTTGGTATTGAAGAAAAACAAGATTATTATAGATTTAAAATATTGAATTTATACCTCATGGTAAACACAAAGAAAGTATCAGAGAATATGACCATGGAGAGGAAAAGTAGAGTAGGGGTTATGAGAAGTGGGGGAAGGGGCAATGCGGAGTTAAGAAATGAGTGTAGGGTTTGTTTGGGGTGAAGGGAAATTTCTAGTAATGGATGGTGGGAAGTTGATGGCATTGCAACATTCTAAATGTGATTAATCCCACTAATGGAATGGTGGGGGGGGTTGGAATGGGAAGATTTATGCTGTATTTATGTTTTCACATTTGAAAAAAAAATAATAAAAAATAAAAAAAGACAGCCTAATAGAGAATGGCAATTTAATGCCAAGGACGATCCTGGATGGTATCTGAGGATGGAGGAGAGGAGGCACAAAGGGACACAGTTGGGACATAAGAAAAAAAAAAGGAAATATAGAATGTAAGCTTTGTATCAATGTTGAATTTCTTGAACTTCTAAGCTGCGCTTAATGGGATTGCATAAAAGAATGTTCTTGTTCATGGGAAATGTATATGTGAATTATATTGCTTGTTCAAGGATGTGTGCAGCTTGCTCTCATAAGTTCAGAAGACAGAGCAATAGATGATGGGTGATAGGGAGGGAGAGAAAGAAAGAAATGGTGGTGTGACAGGATGTTAAAGTTTGTGGATCAGGGTATCGGGGGAGGGGGGTCGGGGTATGCTGGAGTTCTGTGTATGGGGTTTGTATTGTTTTTGCAACTGTTCCTGTAAGTTTGAATTTATTTCAAAATAAAATTTTAAAAAAAAACCCTACAGTAAACAGCATATGTAATGGTTAAAGACTGAATGCTTTCTCCCTAAGACTGGGAAAAAGCAAGGATGTTCATAGATACTATTCCTATTCAACATCACACTGGAAGTTCCAACCAATGTAATAAGACAAGAAAAAAGCACTAGGCATACAGATTGGAAAGGAAGAAATTTAAACTATTACTATTCACAGACTACACAATTGTCTGCATAGAAGATCATATGGTTCCTAAAAATAGACGACGACAAAGAAGGCCACCTAGAACTAATAAGGGAGTTTACAGAGTCACAGAGTACAGAATTAACATACCAAATTCAATTGTCCATACTCGCAATTGAACAATTGGAAATTGAAATTTAAAAAGCAATACTATTTATAACAGCACTAAACAATGAAATAGGTATAAATTTATGAAAATATGTGCAGTATATGTATTCTGAAAACACAAAACACTGATGAAAGAAATCAAAGAGAACCTAAGTAAATTGAAAGATATACTGTGTTCATGGGCTAGAAGACAATATTATAAATATATCAATTCACCCAAAGTAGATCTATAGACATAACACAATGGCAATCAAAATTACAGAAAAATATTTTTGGCAACAAATTGATTCTAAAATTTATAAGGAAGGGCAAAGTAATTGGAATGGCCAAAATAATTTGGAAGGAATTAAGTTGGAGTACTTGCATTACCTATTTCAAGGCTTACTATAAAGTTATACTAATCAAGAGTGTGGTACTGGGGAAAAGATAGACACATAGACCAATAGACTAGAATCTAGAGTCCAGAAAGAAACCCACATATATATGGTTAATTGGTTTTTACAATGATGCAAAGACAATTCAATAGACAAATGGCAATCTTTTGACAAATAGTGCTAAGACAATTGGACATCTAACTATTTAATTATCTCTATATATCTGTATATCGTTATCTTCCTATCTCTGTATACTTCAATCTACACTGCACAGCCTATACAAAAATTAACTCAAAATTGATCACAGCCCTAAATATCAACTGTAAAACTACAAAAATTTTAAAGGA
Source organism: Choloepus didactylus (assembly GCF_015220235.1). Lineage (NCBI taxonomy): Eukaryota > Metazoa > Chordata > Mammalia > Pilosa > Megalonychidae > Choloepus > Choloepus didactylus. The sequence continues at coordinate 38,021,514 of NC_051320.1, read as the reverse complement.
AAACATAAGAGAAAAGTTGCATCACTTTAGGCTAGATAAAGAGATTATAGATACAGTACCAAAAACTTGACCTATGAAAGAGAAGTTAATAAGCTGAAGTTCATGAAAATTTAAAACATTTACTCTGCAAATGATACTCTTACAAGAAGGAAATGATAAGCCTACATACTATGAGAAATCATTTGTAAAACACATATCTGACAAAGGATTTTTATCCAGAAGATAAAAAGAGCACTTGAAACTTAGCAATAAGAAAATAAATAACTCAATTTTCAGTAAATTGGCAAAATATTTGAACAGACTTTTTACCAAGAAGATATAGGGATGGTAAATAAGTAGATGAAAAAGTGCTCTGCATCATCAGTCATAAAGCAAATGCAAATTAAAGTCACAGTGAAACACATAGTTAATACATAACTATTACAATCATTAAAATAGAAAAGTTGACAATACCAACTGGAACTCTGAGACATTGTTCGTGAGAATGCAAAATGGTACAGGTACTTTGGAAAACAGTTTGGTATTGTCTTATAAAGTTAAATGTGCATTGACTATATGATCCAATAATTCCACTGCTAGATATTTACCGAAGATAAATGAAAACTTAGGCTTAAACAAACAAATCAATATTTACGTTTTAAAGCAGCTTTTTTCATAATTGCCCAAAATTAGAAACTACCTATCTTAGCTCTATAATGCTGTTGTAACGAATTACCACAAACCTAGCTACTTAAACCATACAAACTTTATCTCACAGTTTCCATAGGTCAATGTCCAGGAGGCTCTGCTGTGTCTCTGCTTAGAATGTCACAGTGCTGAAATCAAGGGCTAGGTAGAGCTGTTTCCTGCTAGAGTCTGTGGGGGAGAATCCATTTCCTGGCTCATTTAGGTTGTTGGCATAATTCAGTTCCTTGCAGGTATAGGATTAAGGTCCCTGTTTCCTTGTTGGCTGTCAGCTGAGAGCTGCTCTACCTTCTAGAGGTCATCACATCCCTTGTCTCCTGTGCTCCTTTCTCCGTCTTCAAAGCCAACATAAGCAGGTTGAATCCATCTCACGTCTGATCTCTCTGACTGATTCTTCTGTTTCTCTCTTAACACCAGGGAGCCCAAATCCTGCCTACCACACACTACCCAATGTCCTTCAACTGATGAGTTAATAAACTGCGGTGCACCTATACAGTGGGATACTACTATATAAAAAGGAAAAACTATCAATACCCTCAGCAATATAGATAAGTCCCTATTGCATTACGCTAAGTGAAAGAAGCCAGACTCAAAAAGGCAACACATTGTATATCTCCACTTATACAGAAAGCTCTAGAAACACGCCTGAATCCTTACCCCACACTTCACCCACATCCTATACGTCAGCCCAGATCCACCAAACTTTTCCCTTCCTAATGTCAAGGTCATGCAAATAATTGGTATAAACTTTTAATTATAGTAAACTTCAGTCTTCTCCAGGTTTTCCTTCTCTTTATCCCATACGGCACTTACATAGGCTGGAACAGGGATGGAATTGTGTAGCCACACTCAAAAACGCTTTCTCAAAATTAAGATGGAATTTGTGGTGAAGTCCACAGCTATCAAAAAGCATTCTGAAAATTCCTCTAAAAGTAAATAGGTCACTGAGATAATCTTTGAAATCACTCCTGAAAATTTCCATGCCAGTTTCCTCTCCAGGTCTGTAACTGGTAATATGGCTAAAGAGGAGCCTTCATTTATTCTGCCTGCCACCCCCTGTCTAGATTCTTTCTACTCCATCCTTTGTCTGTTGAATTACCTTCAATCAGCCTCCTTGACTTCAGTCTCATTTCACCCCTCCAACAATCAGCCCAGTTTACACAGTCAAATCAGCCTCCCCCTAAATGGAAGTGATTTATTTGCCCTACTCTAAAGCCTCCAGTGACCCCCAATGATTTCCAATGTTCAATAAATATTTGTGAAATGAAAAAATAAATACTACTCAGAGTGTCTACCATGGTACTTTGCATATGAGAGGCACTTAATAAGCATTTTTACAATTGATTTTTATTTTTAATAGATCTTTAAAGAGAAGTTCTAAAAGCCTAGAATTCTGAACATTCTTCATAAGGAGGGTAATCAGACTCAGCACTCAAAATAAATCTGAACACTATTCCAGCAGCACTCCCAGATCCTTAGAATGGTCCTCCTAGCAACTTAAGTTCTGGATTTATCATTTTAAATGAGTTTGTGTTTGTTTAGTTTCCTCTAAGGTTTTTCACAAATTGAAGTTTCCATAGATCGAAATATTTCTTCCAAACTCCTGACTTTTTTCAGTAATATTTCAGTATGTCAACATCATAGTCTTTTTTTAAACACACACATACACACACGCAAATACACATACCCATACATTTAATGAATAATTTTAAGAACATAAAAAGTAAAGCTGTATGCTCATTGCAGTATTTCATTTCTGGAGATAGGTATTTCTTAAAATTAAAATTAGAATAGTTTTACTTATTTTCAAGGTAAATTGGCACAAATGAAATATCCTTTTAGAATTCTAAATGTCTAAAAGTTAAACCATATAAAAATGGCATTAACCCATTTAGTCTACTAGACAGTATAATAATTCCCAAAGGAAATAAGAAAGCAAACTATTTGGGTAATATAAATCCCTACTGCAAAACAAAAAAGAAATCCCCAAAAGGCAAATCTCAAACATACAATAGAGGAAACAATAATACTAACAATAGAGGAAACAATACTACCGAGCAATGATAGAAAGTGTTTTTTTTTTTTTTTAAATCCCTTTTCTTTAATTTTCACAGTTCAGGTTACACCAACCATGTATGATAGTTATGCAATTTTAACTCACTAACTAGCAATGATCATTTTTGCAGAAGAGAATGAGTTCTGTACAAGGCCAAAAAAGGTGTGAATGATTCTATAAAGAAAAGTTCCTTGAACAAAGTTCATTTAATATCATTTCCTACCAGGCAGGCAGAAAACTGTTTCCGTTATCCACATGAACCAGCATTACTGCTCTAAGTCCAAAGCACAGTTGCCAAGAATGATGTGAGTCATTAAGCTTCAAGCAGATGCTAAGACTCAGAAGGTCCAAGGTGTTGCATGCTGTTCCAGTATACTGCAGCCCATAACATCTTGGCAATCACAGATCAAATGCAGAGAGCACGCATCTCCTATTATGGAAGACTATTTGGCACACACTCTCAATTTTCACTGTCTTCCCTTGTGGTCAACAGCATTAGCCTGAAATACTATAAATTTGATACAGAACTTGCCACAAGATTCCTTTAGATAAAACTTGAAAAGGAATTGCCTATAATGTGAATAACTTGCTACTGCATGACAATTCATTCTTTGGAGAGACCACTGATGCCCTAATTTGAGTGAAAAGAGATTAATAATTTTGCTAGCTGCAATCTTTGCATCCAGCACTCTGGTCTCTCCACAGTAAATATGAAGACAGAGAATATCCAGTCGGGAAGAATACAGCACCTGGTATTGACAGATGCACACAGCCAGAAAGTATGAGATACAAGAGGGAAAACCAGAGACTTGTCTTTGCAAGCCATATCTCCATTATTTTCATCTTAAACATGAGCCAGAGAAACAAATATTTATTACTTTAACTTTCAAAAGGTATATTTAAAATTTAAGAAGCAATGATATAGAAATAAAGTAACAAATATAATAAAATCCATCAGATAATTTACCAGTTTTCAACATTCTCAGTTTTTCCCTGTATAACTTCTCCTTCTCTGCCTTCAAATATGTTAATTATTATGGCTTATTGAAAAAATAAATTTCAACACATGCTACCAGTAGTAACTACTTTTCTTTGACAGTTTTTAACTCTCAAATTCTGCCTCCTGTGGTACCTTCATCCCTCACTGTTCTCTCTTAGAGCTCAATACTCCAGCCATATCAGACTAGGGACAATTTCCCAAAGGGAAACTCTTTTATTCCAGTTTCTTAAAAATGCTGCCTTCTTCTTGAAAAGTCTTCCAGGCTGGCCTTCACAGCATTAATTCATTCTTCATCTAATCACTTTCCCTGCCGGACCTATTGTGACCATTCAGTTAGGTGCTGTTTTAGTCTCCTGGCTGCTAAACCAATCATACAATGGGTTAGCTTAAGCAATGAGAATTTAATAACTCACAGTTCTGAATCAGGCGTCAGCAAGGCAATACTTGCTCCTTAAAGACTGTGGTGTTCTGGGGCTGGCTTTTTGGTGGTTTGCTTTTCTGTCACATGGTAAAGCACATGGTGGCGTCTTCTTTCTCTTTCAGTTCCCAGTAATTTCCAGCTTCCTTCTGCTCACTGTGGCTTCTTTTTCTGTGTTCAAATTCTTTTGCTTGTAAGGACTTCTGCCATATTGGATTAAGTCCTACCCTCGTTGAGTGTGGGCATGCCTTAATTAACATCATCTTCTAGTGGGTTTGCACCCACAGGACCAGGGGTTAGGACTTGAACATGTCTTTTGTGAGGGACATAACTCAGTCCTCAGGAGGTGCAACTTCTCTAGGCTCCTTTGTAACCTGCTCTTATTTCTATTGTATCACTCTTCACTCTACTTTCATTTGTCTTATTGACTCAAGAATCCTCCTTAAGGAGAGGGATTACATCATTTATCCCTCTCTCCCTGGCACCTAGACAAAGTCCCCAGCACTCAATAGGTACTGAATAAATATTTTTTGCATAAATAAATGCAAGTAGATAAATGAAATATATTCAAAAGCATCATTTCACTGTACTTTTGATCCAGAAATTCAGTCTCTAGGAATTTATCTTAAGTAGTCAATTAGACAACAACATATAGCTGTCAGTACATTTAGGGAACCCTACTCTTTGGTAATGTCTTATCTCTTGAGTTTTGTGACGGTTACACGGGTATCTATTACATTTTCCTCTATATCTTTTGATTTACCTGAAATATATTCTGATGAATTTTAGAAATTAAACTCAACATGTAAAGAAATTTGGACAAAGACACTTGAAAATATTATGTATAATAGTGAACAATTAGAAAAAATTAAAGTATAGTTCAGTAGGATATGGGTAAAATAAATTATGGTATATATGAATATAAATTGAAGTCCATGTAAGCATTGAAAATAGTTTAGATCTAGTCTTACATGGAAAAATGATCATGATATATTACCCAGTAAGAAAACAGATTACAAAATGCAAATTATATTATGATCCCATTTATGTTAAATTGTGTGTTAATGTAAGAGATACCTTAAAGGATTTTTTCTAGAACATTAATTGGAATTGGCTCTGGATAGTAAGAATATTTATATTCTGCATTAAATATGATTTAATTGTTTTTAAAATAATTTATTACGTTAATATTCAGGAAAAAAGTGTTTTTCATTTGAAAAACAGGATCTTCAAAATTTTAACTATTTCTTTTCAAAATCAAAAGGAGTCAAGAGCTGTTTTGCTGCTGTCTTTGTTGGTTTTGTTTTGATTTTTTTTCTTTGCTTTAAAATAGTTAATGACATTTAGATGAATAATAAACCAAGGAACACATAATAAAAACAACTACTTTTTAGATAGAGAAAAACACAAAAATTTCTCCTTCCTTTCTCTTTATTTATAAGCAGGAAGCAAAGTCTTCTATTTTCATAAAGATAAACTTCATATCCATATTAGGGATGAGAAAGAAGGGAGTAAAGAGAAAAGAGAAAATGGTCAAGTTGATGAGACAAAATAAGGCTGACATAAACATGGAGCAAGGATTCTCAAATTTATTGTCTCATTCTCTTTGAAATCTTATGAAAAATATGGAATTTTGCCAGAAAAAAAAGTGCTTACATGTACATGATAGGCATACCACTCTGATGGGTTCACAGATTCCATGAAGCACATGTATACTTCAGTTCTAAAATACATGACCTTGAGAGACAAAAGAACAGAGAACTGTGGAGAGTTAGATGCAAAAATAGGAGAAGCAGATGCAGATTGTCTATATGACAAACTTTTCTAGTGTCCTTTATTATATCTACCACAAACAAATTTTTAAATCAGAAGCATCTTTGCAACTTCTGACAGGAGGAGGAAATAACATTCCTTAACACTTGTCTTAAGAAAAATATTTAGAAAAAAAAAAACTTGAATTCCAGGTTCAGAAGCAGATGAGAGCACTTGCCTCCATGTTTTCATGCTTTATCAGTTACAAAAGATCTGAACATAGTTCATTCAAAACGGGTTATTTTCTTTAGATGGGATTTCCTCAAGTCAAGCTTTGTGATCTTGAAAGCCTGGTTTCCCATAATCCAGTGCTAAAAGCTTTAGAGGTGAATATGCATTGGGAAGGGTGGTGAGGAGAGAACAAAGAAGCAAAAGAGTATTTAATCGGGATTTAATTTTTTAAAAAGCCAAAATGGTGAAAAAAAGGAGAGAATTTCATAGAATGACATCTGTGGTCTAATGTCAGTAATTTAGATCTGAAGACCAGTTGCCAATTTTTACTCATACTATAACTTGAAGAACTGAAATATAAAGTTTGTTCTTTAGTCTGTAACTAATCTATTCTTCCTACTGTGTCCCCCATTGTTGAGTAAGAAATGCCCAATCTAATCTAAAATTAACTCTGATACCAACAAACAGTCCTTCAGGATATGTTCAATCTCTTAGATAAAAATGCTCAGTCTCACAGATAACCTCCTCCAGCTGCTCCTCTCCTTAGGATGGAGACAGCGGTGCTGCTCACATTCTCTAGACTAGAGACAGGAGGGAACAACTTAGGGTTCTTGAATGCAGTTTCCTGGCTACCTGTTGCAATGCCCCCTGTCTCCAGTGCAGAATTATGTCCATGGTAAGCTCTTGGGCCATTCTTCTTTGTTGGACCCATGTCCTCCTCAGCTCTAAAAAGTCTCATTTCATTTCTGTCTGGTACCACAGAAAGCTCTAAAGTCTGACTTTGATCCTTCTACTTCCTGGCACAGACAATCCATCCTATGGCCATTGCTGAAGAGCCACCCTGCTATCCAGTGCTTTCTGTCAAGCTCTCCCCCAAGCAGATTTTCAGTGAAGTTGGAAATGCCCCAAGTTGGCGTGGAAGGGTCTGCAAAGTGCAAATCCAGCTTTCTCCCACAGTCACAGACAGGGGTGTGGTTAAGAGGCCCCTCTGCACTTTGGGATACCCTTGTTTAAGTGACATTTTACCTCTCTAGATTGAAGTCTGAAGAATGGGAATTGAGAACCTGACATTTGACCCTTTCACACACTTCTTTGTCTCTTTTATCTTTCTCCTTCTGTCCAGTCCCTCAAACTGGAAAGGGGAATATTTCCCCTTTCCCTTTTCCTCTTCTACTTTTCTGTATTTCCCTTATGTAAAATTCTGTGGCCTGGCATGCCAAGCAAATCCTTTAGTATGCTTAAAAGGATATAAACCTTAAACAACAGTTCATCAAACAACAGCCTGCCTTGCAAAGGCAAGTTATAAATGCCAAAACCCCTTTTGAATTTCAGAACATGAAATCTCTTCCTGGGCTGATGGATGCCTAGGTGCACAAGAGTGAAAGAAGGCTCAGAAGATCAAAAAGAAAACCACATAAAAAATTTAAATATTAATATTGTGCTATATCCTATGTAAACTTATCCTTGAAAAATTCAATAAACATCCCTTAATAGCAAAAGTTCATTTATAGGAAGCATTAATAGAAAGAAATACCAATGACTTCCCCTTTCTCTGCTTTCCTACCCCTGGCCTCAAGACGTGCTAGAATGGAACTAGGGCACAGCAAAAGATCTGAGATTTGAAGGAATTGTGTTGAGTCTCACGGCATCACCTTGAATGAAAGCAGGGGAGCAATTAACACGATTTGCAGTAGCCTCAGTAAATTTACAGGGATTAAATTATGTAGTTCCTCTTCCAACTTCTATCCATCAGAGTGGAACCAGGTTTTATAGTACTCCCAAGGCTCTTATGACATAATTATTTCCTTCTGAGACTCAGGAAGAGGCGACTTGGGATATCTATTAGCTTAACTACTTCATCTTACTTAGAAAGACAAGTTTAATAAATCAGAACATTCTTCTATCTGAGTCTGATCTACCAATACTAAGTTATCTTTAATTCATGACTATATGCACTATCTGAACTTTGAAGGGTAGCATGGCCTTGATTCTTTTTTTAATCTCTAGGGGAAAATTCCCATGCACAAATTAAAATCCTGTTTAACATTTTTTCATACTAACCAACCCCCAAGCTGAAATATTCACATTGAAAACCTTTAGAAATTAAAACAGAAGAATGATGGTGGGAAGAGGAGGAAAAGAGAGCAAAGCTCAAGCATTTTCCTACCCACTCTGGAAAAACCAGAAGATATTCTGTGAGCTAGGACATTTGAGGATATAGCGTTAATGACATGGCAATTTGCAGATGTTGGGGCAGGTGAAAGGGATGGGAAGAAGAAAACTTTATTCCTGGTCAGGATATGCTAGAAAACACTCTCAGGGGGATTAAGAAAAGAGATCCAATTTTCTAGGACAGGGTTTGAAAATTGATCATTATACCTAGAATTTTTCCTAAGTAGAAATAGGAATGTAGTATAGTAAGTCAAATTGCCTGGGTCTGTTAAGGTATGCCAAACATTTCAACTTTTTACTGCCCGTCTCACTAAATCCTTATGCGAATAAGCCAATATAGTCCTTGCAAAGTATCATTTCATCAAATTTCTGGAAACAAAATTTTCATGTCAAATTTTACCGTATGTACCAAGGATTCCCCAAATAACTCTGTGCCAGTTGAAGACAAGTAAAGAGGTTTGTTGCACCTGGCATATGGTGGGAATAGGCATTCCTCAGAGATATTGTAGGTTTGGTTCCAGACCACCACAATAAAGTGAATATTGCAATGAAGTGAGTCACATAAGTTTTGTTGGTTGCTCAGTGCATATAAAATTTATGTTTACACTGTTGTCTATTGAGTATTCAATAATAGTATTATGTCTTAAAAAATGTACATACCTTAATTTAAAAATATCTTATTGCTAGAAAATGTTAACCATCATCAGAGCTTTCAGTGAGTTGTATTCTTTTTGCTGATGGAGGGTCCTGCCTCAATGTTGATGGCTGCTGACTGATGAAGATGGTGGTTGCTGAAGGTTGGGGTGCCTGTGGATATTTCTTAAAATAAGACAGCAATGAAGTTTGCTGCATCGATTTACTCTTCCTTTCATGAAAGATTTCTCTGTAGGATATGATGCTGTTGGAAAGCATTTTATTCACAGCAGAACTTCTTTCAAAATTAGAGTTAATCCTCTCAAACCCACCCATTGCTTTATTAGTTAAGTTTATGTATTATACTAAATCCTTTGTCATCATTTCATCAATGTTTGGAGCATCTTCACCAGAAGTAGATACCATCTCAAAAAAACTATTTCTTTGTTCATCCATAAGAAGCAAGCCCTCGTCCATTAAAATTTTATCATGAGATTGCAGCAGTTCAGTCACATCTTCAGACTCCACTCTAATTCCAGGCTTCTTGCTATATCCATCACATCTGCAGTTAGTAGAGGTTGGTTCATGAAGTTTACCAATTGAAGTCTTGAACCCCTCAAATTTTTTCATAAGGGTTGGAATCAATGTCTTCCTAACTCCTGTTAATGTTGACATTTGTACTTCCTCCCATGAATCGTCAATGTTCTTAATGGCATTCTTAATGGGAAGAATGGTGAATCCTTCCCAGAAGGTTTTCAATTTACTTTGCCCAGATCCATCAGAGGAATCACTATGTACGGAAGCTATAGCCTTACGAAATGTATTTCTTAAATAATAAGACTTGAAAGTCTAAATGACTCCTTGATCTATGGGCTGCAGAATGGATGTGTTAGCAGGCATGGAAACAACATTAATCTCATTGTTCATATCCCTCAGAGTTCTTGGGTGACCAGGTACATTGTCAATGAGCAGTAATATTTGAAAGGAATCTTTTTTTTTTTTCTGAGCAATAAGTCTCAACAGTAGGCTAAATATATTCAGTAAACCTTATTGAAAAACAGATGTGCTGTCATCCCAGCTTTTTTGTTTCATTTATAGAACACAGGCAGAGTAGAATGAGCATAATTCTTAAGGGCACTAGGACTTTCAGAATATAAATGAGCATTGGCTTCCACTTAGAGTTACCAGCTGCATTAGCCCCTAACAAGAGAGTCAGCTTGTCCTTTGAAACTTTGAAATCAGGCAATTGACTTCTCCTCTCTAGCTATGGAAGCCCTGGATGATCTTCTTCCAATAGAAAGTTGCTTCATCTGCATTGAAAATCTGTTGGTTAGCATAGCCACCTTCATCAGTGATCATATCTAGATCTTCTGGATAACTTGCTGAAGCTACTGCTTCAACATTTGCTGCTTCACCTTGCACTTTAATCTTATAAAGACAGCTTCTTTCCTTAAACTTCATGAACCAACCTCTACTAGCTTCAAACTTTTCTTCTGCAGCTTCCTCACCTCTCTCAGCCTTCACAGAATTGAAGAGAGTTCAAGCCTTGCTCTGGATTAGGCTTTGACTTAAGGAAACGTTGTGGCAAGTTTGATCTTCTAACCAGACCACTGAAACCTTCTCACTATCAGCAGTAAGGCTGTTTCACTTTCTCTTCATTCATTTTTTCACCGGAGTAGCACTTTTAATTTCCTTTGAGAATTCTCCCTTTGCATTTGTAGCATGGCTAACTGTTTGGTGCAGAGGTCTAGCTTTTAGCTTATCTCAGCTCTTAACATGCCTTCTTCCCTGAACTCAATCTTTTCATTTAAAGTGAGAAATGTGCAACTCTTCCTTTTATTTGATCACTTAGAAGCCATTGTATGATTATTGATTGGCCTAATTTCAATACTGTCATGTCTCAGGGAATAGGGAGGCCTGAAGAGAGGGATAGAGATGGGAGAAAGGCAGGTAGGTGGAGCAGTCAGAACACAAACATTTATTGATTAACTTTGCCATCTTGTATGGGTACACTTCATGGCATCCCAAAACAATTACAATAGGAATATTAAAGACCACAGATCACAGAACACCATAACAGATATAATAATGATGAAAAAACGTGACATATTGTGAGAATTACCCAAATGTGACACAGAGACACAAAGTGAGCACATGCTATTAGTAAAACAGCATCGATATACTTGCTCGATGAAGGGTTGCCACAAACCTTCAATTTGTAAAAAATACAGTATCTATGAAGCACAATAAAGTGAAGTACAATAAAACAAGTTATGCCTGTACTTGTGTGAGAAGGAGGGAGGAGGAGGGGAAGAGGGAAGAAAAAAAAAAGAGTAGAAGCAGAGAGGGCAGAAAAAAGGAAAGAAGGAACAAACGAACAGAAAGACGGAGGATAAATAAGTCAATATGAGAAAGACAGCAATGCTTTTTCTTGACTGACATGAGATAGTAAAATCCTACAATAATCACTAATAGAAAACTACTCAGGAGCATCTGAAGGAAAAGTTAAACAAAATAAACACTTTTTAGGCCAGAAAAAAAATATTCTGAATATTTGAAAATGGTCTAGGTCTGGGCCTGAAGAAAATTCCTCAGACAGATGTAGATTCAGCCATGACAGACCAGATCTGTGTTCTCTAAGAGGTCTTTAGTGTCTTACTATGATTTGAGGATAGGCACTGAGAATAATCCAGACTTTCAACACATGTCACAGACATGGCTCTGCAAGCCTCATTAATTCATCGTTAATGCTCTAAGAGTGGATACTACAAAGCAAAGAGATCTTTACTTTGGGTTGCATGTGTGTGTGCACGTACATGTGTGTGTGTGTGTCCATGTATGCATCATGCACTAGTGCATGCACTGGTGCACAAACCTAAACGAATACTTGGTCTTCTTTTACCATCATTTATGTATAATATTTACTAACATTGTATATCTTTCTTCTGATTACAAAACTGAAACAGTGATTAAGAAATTTTGGAAAACACAGAAAAACTCACCAAAAAAAACTGGAAACAAAAATCATGTATAATCCCCCAACCAAGAAATAAGCCCTATTAATATTTTGGCATATATTCTCCAAGCTTTTTCCCACTGAAATTGTACCATACATAATATTTTAAAACCATTTATTCATATAATATTAATACTATGAATATCATTGCATTTGACAAGTATTTCTTCTTTGGCTGTGAGTTATTAATGCCTGTAACTATTTCCTTCATACTGACATAAGGTTCCTCAATAATATTCTATAGTTGTAAATGTGAGTTGTTTCTATTTTGTTTTATGTTTTCTATTAAGTAGGCCCTGATTCACATTCATAATTATTTGCTTAGAGTAAATTTTAGAAGAAAAATTACTGAATTAAAAGATATTATCATTTTAAAATACCTTGATACATATTCCCAAATTGTTCTAAACACACATTGCATCATTTTGATTCCTCTCATAATGTGTAAGAGACCCTATTTCCCTGAATCATTGCCAACACTAGCTATCATTTTTTTCCCTAATTTTTCACATTCTAATATACAATATTTTGATTTTATTTTCTTTAATCAATAGTGAACTCCCATTGTTCTTTCCATTTTGTGTTCTTTTGTTGTTTCATGTCATAACCAAATTTTTGTTATCCATATTTTTATTACTCATTATTTTATTAATTTTTGCAAAGGCTTTATAGGTAATGAAGATATTCAGTCTATGCTTTTTTGAAAAAATACCTTTATCAAGTTGTTTTGTAATTTTTATTCATAATTTGTTGATATACAAATGTTTTGAGTTTTTATTTAGTCAAATGTATCAATCACCACTTTTTTACTTATTTTGAATTATAATTTGAATTATGAATTCCTATTTTGATTACACTAAACCCTGTTTCTGGAATTTTTATTCAGTCCCATTAATCTGCCTGTTGGTATTTGGTGCTAGGAATGTACTGCTTGAGCACTAATTTAATATTAAGTATCCGGGAGGTCCTCATTTAAAAAAAAAGAATTTATACTATTCACCCCATCTTTGTTCTTTCATTGAACTTTTGTATTACTTTAAGTTCCACAAAATCCTTGGAAAATACGTAATGCAGTTGAATCAGAATAAAATTAACAGAATAAAACTGACATCCTCACAACATTCAGCCTTCCCATCCTAGACCATGATATAAGTCTATTTAATCCAAGCTTTTATTATGTCTCAAGGGAAGTGTGATAACATTTTTTATATGGCTTCTACACACTTCCTGTTCATTTTATTACTCCTCAATCAGCCAAAAATATTTTTGAAAGCCCTCCACCGACCAGGCAATGCGCTACTTTATTCCTAGATAGTTTAAAGGTTTGCTCCTAATGTGAATTCAAACTGTTCTCCACAATGTTTCCCAAAAGATACTTAGGGATAGGTAAACCCAGCTCGCAGCCAGCGAGACATTTGGCGAGGCGGGTCCGTGACCCTGGTGCAGAGCGCCGACCTCCTATGGGGCTCATCGCTCCTGGACCCAATTTTGCCTTGGATCCCCGGACCCCTTCCCCCAACCCAGGTCCCAAACTAGCCTAATCCGCCACGTCCCTGGCCTCCTCCCAGACCTCGCAGCACTGGACCCTGTACTGACAGGCCGTCAGAAGGCCGCTGGTCCTCACAATACCCCACGTTACCCCATCACGGAGGAGTCTGAATAGAGCCTGGACTACACCGTGGGAGAATCTGCACAGGTGTTGCTGGAGCAGACATATTACTAGTTGTGTGAGATGGCCTGGACATTATTCTCGTGCTCCTTATCCATAGCTCAGTAGTAGGTATTTTTCACTAAATTGGAGACCACCTTGTTTGTTTTAGACTAGAACTCTGTTTCACTACTGGAACTGGAGATCTGAGAACCTGAGTCAGACATCTTTGATTCATCTTTCTAGTTAAGTCATAAACTCTGAGGAAGATGAGCCTTCATCAAAACAAACACATAGGCACAATAAATGGATGTTGGGAATATATATGTAACCATAATAAAGAAAAAGCAAAGATCCTAGGTGTTCCGGTTTGCTAATGCTGCTGCTATGCAAAATACCCGAAATGGATTGGCTTTTATAAAAGGCATTTATTTGGTTACAAAGTTACAGTCTTAAGACCACAATAGTGTCCAGGCTAAATCATTAACAATAGGGTACCTTCACTGGAGGATGGCCAATGGCTCTGGAAAACCTCTGTTAGCTGGGAAGGCACGTGGCTGGCGTCCGCTTCCTCCCAGGTTGCATTTCAAAATGGAGTTCTCCAAAATGTCAGCTTTCAATGGCTGTTTTGTCCCCTCTTAGCTGCAGCTGTTCTTCAAAATGTCACTCTCAGTTGCTCTCCAAAACATCACTCACAGCTGCTCTCCTCTGGGCTTGTGTAGCTCTTTCTTTTTAAAGTACTAAAGTGATCCAATAAAGACCAACCCTGAATGGGTGGGGCAACACTTCTATAGAAATAATCCAATGAAAGGGTTCACCCACAGTTGATTGAGTCACATCTCCAGGGAAACACTGAACGTATAGGTTTCAACCTAATCAACACTAATACGTCTGCCCACATGAGACTGCATCAGAGAAGATGGCTTTTTCTGGGGGACATAGTATAAACACACCAGCACACCAGGAGACAAAAATATTGCACCCAGATGTAAACATACTGAGAATAAGTTTGACTTTTCAGTGATGTCCTATAATGCATTTTCACAAGATTTGTTGGAAGACAATTCACATCTCTATAGACACAGCCAGTGGCCAGTATTACACAGGAGTTTTAGGTTCCCCAATATTGTGAGAGAAATTAAACATTTTGATGCAGATGTACTTTGCAAGAAGTTCAAGAAGATCATTATGGAACAGAGATCAGGCCAAGTTTGGGATCATTGGGTTATCACTGTGAATACAAAATGTGGACAGGAGGAAAACCTGATGGTTGTGCCATTTGCTTCAGACATTCCATATTTTCACTCTTATAAGTGAATCCAGTGGAAATTTACTGCCCAGATATACCTCTATTGGACAGAGACAATGTTGGCTTAGTGTTGCTCTTACAGCCCAAGATTCCACGTGCTGTTTCTCCTGCTATCTGTGCAGCTAACACACATCTATTGTATAATCAAAGGTGAGGTGATATTAAGCTGACCCATGGCAATGCTACTGGCAGAGATTTCCACTGTTGCCCATCAGAATGCCAGCTTCTGCCCTATTGTTATGTGTGGTGACTTTAATTCTGTTCCTGGTTTCCCACTCTGTAGCTTTATAGAGAAAGGAAAATTAAATTATGAAGGACTTGCCATAGGAAAGGTATCTGGCAACAAATACTTTCATTCCCGGGGACAAATAATTTCATCTATTCCAATTTGGCCCCCAAACCTAGGTATCTCACAGAACTGTGTGTATGAGGTACAGCAGGTACTAAAAGTAGAAAAGACAGTGATCTGACACAAACACAGCTAGATAAACAGAGGTCCTAGTGACAGCTGACAAATTATCTTCAAATATAAAGCACCATTTCAGCTTGTCATCTGTTTACTCACATTACTTTCCTGACACTAGAATTCCAGAAGTGACTACTTGTCATTCCCGAAGTGCCATAACTGTGGATTATATTTTCTCCTCTACATAAAAGGAAGATGTTTCTGGGCATCCAGGAGCTGAAGTCACTTTGGCTGGTGGCTCGAAACTTCCTGCTAGACTGTCACTTCTTACAGAACAAGACTTATGGTCTGTTACTGGACTTTCAAATGAAGATAACTCTTCAGATCATCTGCCTTTTATTAGCTAAGTTCAGACTTGAGCTCTGTCTCTTCTTTCATTACATACATAATTTCCTTTCCATCTTGTATACTTTTTGAAAGAATGTAAAGTTGCTAGGAATTTGCATGCTGTTTATTTTTGCATTATGGAGTTTCTAAAAAGGTATGTTAAGTGCTTGAATCAGATATTGGGAAAAAAAGTTTACAACAGTTTTCTTTTTTAATAGTGAAAAATATTTTCCTGACAAGAAAGATATAAATTCTCTTTATTGCGAAAGAGATGTAAATGGTTTTTATTGTAAATCCCTGTAAAATTGGCTGTGATTTTTAAATATAGTATATCTTCTTTGGTCCTCTTAGCAAAGAATTCTATGTTTTGGGCAAGTTTTATAGTGGATCCAAAGTATTTGCAAACCACAACTAGTTTCCTTTCTAGAATGCCTGATTTCATTGGTAGAACTCTATGTTTTTGAGCCCTAATTAGTTCATATCATTAAATTATTGGATCATTCACAAGTGTCCAACCAACCGTTTCAGGTTGTTTTCGAAGGGGCTAGATACTGTGTTTTTAAATTGTACAAAATGCTTCATCCATCTTTTTACACATATCCGGAACCATTTAATAGGTCTGCATTATGTTCGGAGAATGTTTGGGAAATATGGGTCACGATGACTAGTAAGAGGATGAGGTGCTGAACACAAGTCCTGGACCAGACAGAGGTGGGCCTAAGAGAGACAGAAACTCTGGAGGTATGCCCTTGTTTCCCTCACAATCCTTTTCTTTCTTCTATTCAGTTTCGAGACAAGATCCCTGGGTTGGGGGAGAGATTTTATTTTACTGAACCAGTTCTGTGGAAATTTATTTTATTAGGAGAATTGTCTTTGGAACAAACTGGCAGCTGTAAGATTATTTTTGTTAGGCTTTCAGAAATGTGAGGAAGCCTGTAAAACTACTGGGAAGATACCAACTTTGAGACCTACTTATTCTTAAGTCATAATCTTAATTGTTGGTTTTAGTTTTGTTTCTAAAATGTTATGCTTTGTTTTCTTTTATTATAATGATGCACCATTATGAGAAAATGATGCTGACATTTTTTATGAAGTGGTTAAGAGGTCTCATAAATCCTAAAGTTGGCTTTATTATCAGTGTTTGAATCAAAAGTTTTAAAACATAAAAAGTGAAAAATTCTTCTGTTTCACATATTAGGATCAAAGAATTATGTGCATATTTACGAAGTAAATTTACATTGAACTATAAAAGTTTTTCAATGAGTTTTATTAATAGAGCATTTCATCTTAAGGAGGAAATCAGTAGTTAGTTCATAATCTTGGATTTAAAAAATTTTTGAACATACCATTTTATTATAATTATTTTTAAAAAATAAAATTAATCAGAAGAAAACCCCAGAGAAAGCATGCACATTATAAGGATTTGCCTAGTAAAAAATGTAATAAGCAAGTACTTTTTCAATGTTTAATTTCTCACTTTTTTGGGGGGTTTTATTTATAGTATTAACTATAGTTACAGGATTTTCCACATTTTCTAATAGCAGTTTGCAGATATTATATGTCCTAATTAGCAGATACAGTAACCATCAAATTAATAACAGATAGTATAATTATCCCCTTTTAATGTTGGGAAAATAAAAATGGAAATTCATTTGATTAATCAAAAAAAAGATAATTGCTGATAATACAGTTCTTTATTTTTCTATATTTTTTAAATATCCATTCTCTTGTTAATCCTAATAATTTTTAGTTATTTTGAGTTTTCTGGATAGGAAATTACATCATCTACACATAATTATAATTTTGTACCATCTTTTCAATATTTTTACTTCTAGGCTGTACTCCTTTGTAGTACTTGGTTATAAGTTTCAAAATAATATGAAGAAGTACATAATAAATGTAGAATCAATCATCATAATCCAGAAATTATGATGACCCATTTTAATTCCTCATTTTATATATTTGTTTTCTCTAACTTGACTTGCTATGATGAGAGTTTTATCCATTTTGTTAGAATTTTCAATGAAGCAACTTTGTACATTAATGTATCACTTATTTATGCAATTATTTCTTAATTAATTTCTGCCTTTGCCTTACTACTTACGCCTCCATTCTCATTTTTTACTTTCTTGAATATTTTGAATAGAATATATCTGTGCTGGTTTGGATGTATTATATCCCCCAGAAAAGCCATATTCTTTAATGAATTATTGTGGAGACAGACTGATTAGTCTGTTGATTAGGATGGAACCTCTGATTGAATTACTTCCATGGAGGTGTGGCCCTGCCTATTCAGGGTGTGTCTTGATTAGTTCACTGGAGTATTCAGGAGAGAAGCTAAGAGCTAACAGACCCAGATGCTTGCTGACACTAAGAAATGCTTAGAGATGCTTGGAGTTGCAGACAGAAGAACATTTGGAGATGCTACACTAAGAGATGAAACCCAGGGTTTGGGAGCAAAGGACCAGCAGATGCCAGCCACGTGCCTTTCCAGCTGACAGAGGTGTTCCAGATGCCATCGGCCATTCTTCAGTGAAGGTATCATCTTGTTGATGCCTTAGTCTGGACACTTCTATGGCCTTAGAGCTATAAAATTGTAGCCAAATAAACCCTCTTTATAAAAGCCAATCCACTTCTGGTATTTTGCATAATGGCAGCATTAGCAAACAAGAACAACATTATTTCATATTCTTTCTTCTTTTTAATAATGAAGGCTTTTAAGGTGTGAATTTTTCTATTACTATTGGGTGCATCTCCTAAAGTTCAGAATACAAAATGACATAATTTTTTAATTTCTAAAAATAGATTTAATTTCTGACCTTGAGCCACCAGGCTGCTTAGTACAAACAACTTTATCAAGTTCCTTTCTGTGCTAGATGCTACCTGGGTGCTCCCGATGAACCATTCCTCAGTATCCATGTCCTTATGCAGTCCTTTCCCATATTAATTCTGCACTTGTATGTGAGACTCGCTTTGGCCATGGGTTATTATCATGCTTGATGCAAGCAGAGGCTTGAGAAACACTTATACATTGGCTCCTATGTATTGGAACCTAGTGTCCATGCTTTAAGGAATCCCAGGCTCTTCTCCTGAAGAGAGAGTACACGTGGAAAGACTCTGGTGGATAAGATATGACATGGAGAAGCAATTTGCCCTGGTCAAGATCCCAGCTTAAGGCAGGCACATGAGTGACCCCAGTGGACACAATATGGAGACATAAACCATCCAGTCAACCCACAGAATTGTAAGAAATATTAAATGCAGTTGTTTTACACCAAGTCTTGGGGTGGCTTTTGTTTAAACTTGGTCTGATTCAATGATTTTTCTATTTAGCCACAAGTCTCTGGGAAGACAATTGAGCAATGTAGTCATTTCCCCAGTTGCCAAAACAAATATCATACAGTGGGTTGGTTAAGAAACAGGAATTTATTGGCTCATGGTTGTGAGGCTAGGAGGAGTTCAAAGTCGAGGCATCAGTAAGGTAATGTTTTCTCCTTGTGGCACTCTGGGGCTGGCTTCCAGGGATCTTTGGCCCTTGGCTTTTCAGTCACATGGTGTCTTCTCCTTTATCTTTTGGGTTCCATTGACTTCCAGCTTCTGGCTGCTTTCCATGGTTTCTCTCTGTGGCCTTCTCTATTAGCAATAATAGGATTAAGACCCATTCTGGCTCAGTTGGGCCACACCTTAACTGAAGTAACCTCAGCCAAAGGTCCTATTCACAATGGGATAACACCCACAGGTATAGATTAAGATTAGGAACATATTTTTATGGAGAAAATAACTTCAAACCACCACAAACAGGAAGGCAGTTAATTCGCTTTATATGAAATATGCCATTCAACCTAGAAGGCAGAAGTGGCTACAGCAAGATGTTGATTCAAACAGCATTCTTTTCCTCTTTTTTCCAGTGCTGATGAATCCTTGCATCAATTAGGCATCCTTTTTTAAGTAACCCAATAGAAACATAGGTTATGATTTAGCAGATACTAATAATCTCCAAGTTCTTTTATGTAATTTCTCAATTCTTATTTTTTTATGAAGATTCAAGATGTTGTGCATAACCTTCAACTGTTGGTGATTAATTTGTTGGAAGTTACAGATCTCTTTATGTAAATGAGAAATTTATAGGCCACTCTCCTCAGAAAAATACATCTATACACAGAAACAAATCGTCATGTAAAATTTCAGCAGTTTCATGAAAATGAAACAAATTCATGAACCCATTAAGGCAAATATATAGTGAGTTCAAACATATTTTCACCAACAAACCTGTCTATAAATAAAACTTGTTTGGGAAGAGAAACAAATAGAACAAAATCAGAGCTGCCATAGTTGAAGCAAAGGTGGGAAAACAAAGGAAACACCACCTGTTGCCTGCAGTCCTCCATTTACCTACTCCCACACCACATCCCTTCACAAAGTATAGTTGACAAAGAACTGTTATAAAATGAGACTATGAAATTAGGTACTTGGAAGAGCAAAGTAAATAAAAAGGGTGGGATTGGGGTGGTAGGGAAGCAATGACCCAAGCTAACAGCAAGTATAAAACAAGGACAGGCTGGTTTTGTGTAAGTACAGGTGAAAGAAAAGAACATGTGAATCACGGTGAAAAGAAATTCAGTGAAACAGCAAATGACCTGCTGCTTTGAAATAAGTTGGATGTCCAAGACTTCCCAGTATGTCCAGGATCAGCCATATTTGTGCACATGGTCCAACTGTATTTATGAGTAGTTCCCCCTCTTCACTCTCAGAAGCATTCCAGTGTGAAGGATAAATTATATATATTCATCCAAACAGGACCCCTGTTCTCACCAGGCTTGTCTAGTGGACACAGCAGCATGGAGGTGTCCTTGTTTCTCCTGAGGTCAGCAGAGTACGTTTTTAGCAGTCTGCAACGGCCTCAGAGAAAAGCCATCGGTATCATAGATACAGGCTACTTAAATAACCAAGAATGAAAAAGTATTGGCCAGTCAGACCGAGAGAAGGGTTCTTGTCAAATGGACAACATTCTCAAAACTTACTGCTTTTTCAAAGTTAGGTTAACACAATGGTTTACTTGAAATGCTACACCTTAGATAGGGAGAAAGACAAATTACGTTTCACATTCACCTTTTTCCACACAAGTGAATCAAAAGTTCTAAAGCCTTAAAATATATCACCATTTAAAGTTCCATCCTATAGTGTTATATCTTCACACTTTGGATCTTTTTCCAATTAATGGTCCATTTGTGGAATGCATATGCAGTTATTTCAGTTCTCTATGGTTCATTAGAGAGCCTTCTCAGTGGCGGGTCTATTTTCCTTGGTCTGATATGAATGAATTCATTAAGGGCATACCATAAAATAACTAATAAAGTAAATTTTGAACATTTAAAAAGAAGTAATAAAGAGCAACTAACCTTCGTTAAAAAATAATTTTATCTGTTGTGGCTGTTTTAAAGATTTGAAGTCAGGATGAAATTCCTAACAAGTGGTTTTTATTATAACCGGGAAACTGACTCCTCATTCAAATGTGCATATTAATGTGTAATGCATATCAGAGTGACTCCTGTGGGAAGGATAAACGTGTTAGATTGTGCAGGTGTAAAGAACTAAAAATAAACATGAAAACTGGCAGAGGGTCTAGTGGAAGGAGCTTCCATTGTATTTATCCTTCCCTGAGTAATTTCCAGATTTACATAAAGCCAGTTGTCCTGTGTAAATAGTGGAGCTGATCATGATTTAGTCTGGCTTGAGGCAGTAGTCTATAAAATACTATATAAAAGCGCTACTCGTGCTATTCTATTCAATTATTTTTTAACTTTCCTTTTCCTTTTCTATTGTTTCAAGGAGGGGCCAGATTGCACCTTTTTGATTAAGGGTGATTTCTTCAGCAAGCCCTCCTTTAAAAGCATTGACAGTTTTACACTGAGAGGGAAAAAAATCGATTTTTCAAAAGTTAGGTTTCTTTGCTCTTCTACTGACTACCTGAGAAATCAATCCACTGGCAATTGGCAAGAAAATGTTGAATAGAAAAATTAAATATCCTAGGAGCAAACTTAAAGGTGTATATGATATATATGAAAAGCAAGATTAAATAAGTGTGTTCTTAACTGACAAATTGTGAGACTGCTTGACTGCCAGCACTATCACTTCCAGGCAAATAAATCAACCATGTACTGAAATCCAGAGACACACTTGTCTTCTTTAGGCCATAACTTGACTATCAAGAAGATATCACTTGTAAGTTGTCCCTGCAAGGTGCTTCCTCAAGTGAAGGGAGGGCCGTGTGCAATGGCTCAGTTCCTATGTGGATTCAGGCCCAACAAGGACCCTGAACCGATCATTTGACAGGACCTCATGCTGACTCTCCCCAGGCAACAGGACTTCCTTCTTGGGAAACTTTCTTAGGGTTTGTTCTCAGAGAATACAACCTTTCTGGAAACCCTCTCTTTTATAGTTTCTCTTTTCTTCAAACTTTCTCTTTAGTTTGAGGAAATATTTTCTTCTACCAAAGGAAAAGCCTACTTCTGTCTATGCTGCAAACCCTCTTCTCCTTTCTAATCACTAAACAACCCCTTTTCTCTCTTCTTGTATTCTTTCACAACAGTGTTTAATGGCCCTTAAAATTCAGAATTTGAATCAAAGAAAAATAATTTCCCTTTGGTTTAATCTTCAAATCTACCTAAGAACTGAGGTGAAGAAATAGTTGTGTTCTTGTTGAGCAACCAAAAAAAAAAAAAAACAAAAACAAAAAGGAAAATGAGAAATCAGATGGGGGTGGGCAGATCTGAACATCTATACACTGCCATAGATTTAGAGAACTCTCTATGGTGCCCGGTACTTATTGAGCAGGCAATAAATTTTAAACCATTAGATAATATTTCTGTTTGAGAACCCAAACCTTGTTCCTTGGTCTGCCATGCTGGAATAACACAGGGTTATGGTCTTAGCAGTTAGAATCCTTCGGGTTTCCCAGTAGCTGACAGCACTATTCCAGCAGCCACAGAGGGTGGCCTCCAGCTGCAAGCTTCTGTTGCCCTCTCAGCACTTCCCTGCCACACACGCTCAGTGGCACCCACAGCAGCCACGCCTCACTCCTTCTGTGTTAAGGGTACCAGCTACCCCATGAGCAATCTGGCACTCCTTTTCTCATTTTGTTTTCATTTTTCAATTAAACCTATACTGGATTATACTTCTGTCAATGTTTATAATGAAGGTAAATAGTTTCTTTTTGGCCCTAGGGCATGCTGTTAGAAATAAAATATCCATTTTCCACTGCCTTGGGGAGGCATTTAGGCATCTGTACACTTTATAGTCTTTCCCATGGAGAGCATCACTTTGTCTTCTCCTCTGGCTACTTTTATGGATTGAATTGTGTCCTCCGAAGAGATACATTGAAGTTCTATACCCAGTACCTCAGAATGTGACCTAATTTAGAAATACAGATGGAAACAGGCAAGCTAAAATGAGGTCATGCTGGATTACAGTGGGCCCTTAATCCAATATGACTGGGGTCCTTATAAGAAGAGGAAATTTGGACACAGGAACTACCTGTCATGACTGAGGCAGAGAATGTAATGGGTGGCAGGGCTCCACCAAAAGCCAAGAGACAAGCACAGAACAGACTCTCCCCTGGGGGTTTAAGAGGAAGTTCATTCTTGCTGTCACCCTGATTTCAGACTTCTCACCTCCAGCACTGTGAGACAATAAATTTCTGTTGGTTTTTTTCTTTTTTTTTTAAATTAGAGCAATTTCAGTTTAATATAAAATTCACACAGAGAATACAAAGTTCCCATATTCCCACCCACACAGAGAGTTTTCCTGAAAATTAACATTTTGCATTAGTGTGGTAACTTTGTTACAACTGAGGAACCAATATTATTGTAATTATAATATTAACTATACTCCATAATTTACCCTAGGGTGTACTGTTAGTGTTATACAGTTCTATGGTTTTATTAATTTTTAAGTCTCCCAGTTTGTGGTAATTTTTTACAACAGTCCCAGCAAACTAAGAGAGCAGCTCTGGGCTATTATATATAGCTGCTTGGTACTGAGTTATGAAATGCCAATTGGAGACTCCTCAAAAAGAGTTCTCAAAAACACTCACCTTCTTTGGAAATAGGAATTATCAGTCCTTCCAAAATATGATTTAATTATGCACTTACATAAAATGCCGTCCTCCTAGCACAGTTGACGTTTTTATACATATTCTATTCCTGTCATCTATATCCATGACAAATGACAGAATAATATCATCCAAGACATGTTATATAATTATGGGCAATTAGAATTTGTGAAACACTTAAATGAATTTAGCTTTTCTTTTAAAACTAGTAAGCTCAGAAGAAAACTTAAGCAAGCACTAAATATTCACCTATCAATCAAGAGAGATAGTGAGCAGAACAAGGCAATGCACTCAGTCGTAACTCCATCTCTAGCTCACCTTTGACTTTGGAAGTCCTCCCCAAGACTGTTTATTCATCAAAAAGACTAGAGGATTAAGTCAGAACATTTCTAATATTCTTTCAAGCAACAAATTCATAATTTCTTAGTATTTATTGCCTATCCATATGTTCAGAGGTTGCTAAATGCAATTTGGGATTTAGACAAAGCTCTTATCTTGAGGATATTACAGTTTATTTTTATAAGAAATGGGAAAAATACTTAATGCACAGTAAAAGGCAATAAACAAACAATTACCAGAATATTTACCAGAGTGCATGTGGCAGCCAATCAGAGTTATGGAAATTGAGATACAGGAACGATAGATAATGGAAACCTCTATCTTTAAGTTTAAAAAGAACATCCAGATTCTCTTCAAGTTGATTACAGCTTCCTTTCCTTAGAAAATCTACCCTCAGATGAAATTACTTAAAATTCAATATAAATTTATTGAGTACTTCCTACATAACTAGCTAATTTAATTCACCACATATTTTTCCATTCCTATTTCATTCCATCATTGTCAGCATTCTACTAAGCTTTGAATCCCCAAGTTCTTTGGAATTATTTTTAGTGCTTATTCCCTTGACCCAGAAAGCCACTCAAGACCACCCAGCAACACAGTGGTGTAGGAAGGTTGGAATACAGGCCTCTTCAATTCTCTCCTATGTCTTACCACCTCCATTACAACAATCTCCTTGGTAAGCTCCCTCTCTGCAGTGCATCCTGCACATACTGCCAGATCAAGCTTCCTCATATCCACTCTCCTAAAGATCCCATCAGACTGCCACAAGCAGCGCAGTCAGTGAGAAAGCTTAGAAATCATCTAGTCCCATTTCTCTCCACACCCTTCAGCAACTGCAGAATTACAGGGTCCATTACAGGAAAGTAATTAATTAGTACAGTGACACTGAAAAGACTTCATTCCAAATGGGGGCTTTTACCATAATAAACCAACATAAATTTCCTCATCTATAAAACCAAAATACAATACTTGCCTTAAATGTTGTCAGGAGAATTAAGTGAGACAAACTCTGTGCCTGATATATAATAAGTGCTTAATGCATATTAGGTTTCCCTTTTATGAGCCTCCCCAAGTAATGGATATATTATCATTTATCTCAGTGTTTTCAACTGTCTCTGCTACAATTCTCTCCTGCCTAGCAACTGCCAACTGATATATATTGTCCTTTATTTACTTATGGCCTGACTTTTTGCCTTATTTGTCTTTGGATATATACCTTCAGTCTTGGGTAAAGTTCTACATTTTGCAAACGGTTTCGACATATCTCAAGACCTTTTTTGCCCTGGTCTGATGTTCTGATCTACCTCCCAGCTCTTTTCCTATGTGGTTTTCTCTAGAATAAGTAAAACTTCATTTTGGTCTCAAGTCTAGAAAATAAATCTTTTTAGGTAATCCAGAATCCTCATCTTTCCAAATCTAACCCCACCCAAAAAATGGACAGGAAGAATTGCCTTAAGAGTGAGAACAATGAATTAAGACAGATTTGAAGTTAAATGTTGACTCTCATACTCCCTAGGTGTAGCTCTTGAACAAATTATTTAGCTTCTCTGGGCATCAGTTTCTTCATCTATAAAATGGGTAAAAGAACAGTACTTTTACCAAAGACTGATTATAAAGATTAAATGAAATCATATATGTACATTTGCCTGATACAGAATATGTATAGCCCTAAAAATGGGAGCTGATATTGTTGTTATTTTAATTGTGGTGGTAATAATGGTGATATTGGCAGTAGTGGTGGCGGTTATTATAAAAATAAGGTAACTCTCTGAAAATAAATTTTGCAAACATCTTTAAAATGTTCATATTTGTCACCCTGGAAAAATATGTCTCAATATTTGGTTTTAAATGAATGCATATTTTTGCCTACCTCCATGTATATTTAAAGACAAATCCAACAATTTAAATATCTATGATTTCAGAGGCAATTCTTATTAGATCAAATTAATTTTTTAAAGGAATAAATATCTATTCATTGGATGTATGTGTTAAGTGTACATTTGCTTGAAACCTGTCTAATTCCAATATATAAAACCAAAATAAACATTAAGTATGTATTGGTGTAACTATACATAGGCTAATTTTTCTCATTCATTCATTATTTGATACTTAAAAAATCCAGTGATATAAGCACAAAAAGAGTGACATGGATATAAAAGCATCATTAGCACCCGTTTACACATGAAGAAACCAGAGATAGGGAAAGAAATTAAAATTAGTAGAATGCATATTTCGTGTGAGAAACTTCAAATATAAATGATTTTCACAATAAACCTTTTGCTTGGTCCTAATTACTCCACTGAAATGACCTTGTCAAAGCCACCTAATACCTCCAAATTACCAAACCCAAGTCAGTTCTCTGTCTTCATCTTACCAAAGCATTTAACAAAGTTGATCACTCCCCTTCTTAAAATATTTTCTTCACTTAGCTTCTTTGGCACTGGGTTCCTGATTTTCCTTGTCCTTACCTAATTGTTCCTTCTCACTCCCCTTTGGCAATATGTATCTCCTATTCCTGACTTTAAAATTATGCAGTAACTCAGATTCTTCTCTTCTCTTTTAGTACTTTCTCTTTTGATGACAATCTTGAGTCTATCTGCCTTAAAAATCATCTAAGTGTTGATGATACACAGGTTTACAATGCAGCCCAGCCCTGAAGCCTATGAGCTCCAGACTAGGATATTTACTACTTAAAGTACATCTTCATGGATGTCTTACAGTCACCTCAAAACTTAACTCTTCTAGTGTCCTCGGATGCTTAAGCAAATATTATGAAATGGTTCGGCTTAAACAATGAGACTTGATCCACTCATGGTTTTGAGGCCAAGAAAATGTCCAAATCAAGTCATCATCAAGGCATTGCTTTCTTTCTGAAGACCAGCTGCCAGCAATCCTTGGCTCAACTCAAGGCACAATGCAGTATTTGCTGGTCTCTGCCTTGTCTTCTGGGTTTCATTGATCTCAGCTTCTTGCTTCCACAGCTTTCTTCTCATGTCTGAATTCACTCTGTTTATAAAGGACTCCAGTAATAGGGTTAAGACTATCCTGATGGAGGTGTGACACGCCTTACCTAAAATAACCTCATTAAAAGGTCCTATTCCCAATGGGTTCATACCCATAGGAATGAATTCGATTCAAAAACATGTTTTTCTGGAGTACATACAGCTTCAAATAACCACATTATCCACAACAAATATATTGATTTCTGACTCCTCCCCCAATCTTGCTTATGTCTAAAATGGCTCCTACCATCCAACGAAAGCCAAAATCAGATTCTTCATTTTTCCTAACTCCATGGAGTCAATCGATTCTCCAGAAGATCCTGCCTGTTCTAACTGCAAAATGTATCTCAAATCTATGGTGTCTTTTATCACAGCTGTCTATCAAGTTGAAGTGACACAATTTCTTACATAGACTACTAAAATAGCTATTTCAATGGTGTCCCAGCTTCAATTCTTGCTCTCCCACCTTCCATTCCCAGAAAAAGAGCAATCTTCATAAGACACACACCAGAGCATATAAATCCTATGCTTAAACCCTTTAAAGACTTCCCATTATTCACAGAATAAAACCAAACCCATGGCTCCAAAGCCCATGCAGAATCAGTTTCTTGCCTACCTCTCTAACCACTTCTGTTATGATACCCCCCATAATTCATGACATTCCAACCATACAGGACAGCTTTTTGTTTCTTGACTTTATCAAGATTCTTCCCACCTCAGGTTTTGTTGTTTTCTTTCCAGACTCTCCCCTCCTGCAATGCTACACATATTTTCAAATGATTGGGTCCTTCTCATCATTCAGGTCTTTGCTCAAATGTATACCAAGGGCCTAAACAGTGCCTGGGACATAGCAAGAGCTCAGTAACTGTGATATGAATAAATGGAATGAGTGAATGAAATGTCACTTCCTTAGCAACACTTTCTCTAGCTATCTGAAGCGCACCCATCTAAGTACCCATCTCAGTTATTCTCAGTATATTACCCTGTTGTTGTTGTTGTTTTCCATAGAATTATAACTTTCTGGTATTATTTGCAGTTTACTTTTTTGTTATCTGTTTATACCACAAGACTAAAGTACCATGGGAGCAGGGAACTTACCTGTTGTTTTTTTTCCCCCTTCTGTATCCTCAGTGCCTGGAACAGTGCCCTCCTTAGAGTAAGTTCTCAATGACTTTTGTTGAATTAGATAATGAATAAATGAGTTGTCCCCCATTTTACTGATGAGGAAAATGAGGCTCAGAGAAGTTTAAAAAAATTCTCAAAGTGTCATGCAGATAAGTGGCTGAACCAGGATTCTATGCTGGGACAGTTCAACTTCAAATTCTTTCTCTTTTTCCATATGCTGTGGTACATACAAGATAGCACAGAGTCATTTTTCCCTGCTCCTCTTTATTAAATACAAGTACCCATCCTGGAAATCATACAAGAGGCAACCAAAAACCTCTGGAAAAGTGCAAATTGGTCTGGGACTCCAGGGCTGTATAAAGCAGACAGTGGCAGGGTGTCTTACATCCCTCCAACCAAGAGAAGGTGACTCAGACCAGGTGTTTTCTGACCCCCAACCTCATAACAGAAGGAAGTCAAGACAGGCTTTTTCCTCCCTCTTCCAGATGGAATTGGAGTCTCTCTGACAACATCCAGCAAGCCTAGCACCACTGGCAAGGGCAGGTCAATAGGAAGGCCCACTTACAACTCTCCTCTCCACTGAGTGACATGAGGGCAGGAAGGGACCCCAGCAAGAGGGACCCCAACACAACAAGCAGCCTGGACCAGAAAGCTTCATAGTCCCTGTGGGTCTAAAGTTCCCCTTCCTCACCCAGAGGCTGTCTGGGGCTCCCATAGGAGGAGCCCTCCACAAACACTGCCACACCAGAAAAGTCTTTTCTATCCCTGGGGGCCTGAGATCTCTCTCCCCAACCCAGAGACATCTGCTCCCCAGACTCAGGAAACCCCTTCCACCTCCTAAGGCAGCACCAGCAGGGACCAGTGATAGCCACTGCAGCACCCAATACACCAAACAGACCAGAATAAGACTGAGAACTGTCTGAAAATTAAACTATTATTAGAACCGCAGCCCAGAATAACAGGCAGAGAGCCTGTGTGCTAAACCTAACAGGGTGACTGCCCACTAAAACACACAATTTAAATAGAACCCAGAGTTTCCTATTAACATAATAGATGAAATGTCCAGGATACAATAAAAATTCCCCACCATGCCAAGAACAAAACTTGAATGAGAAAAGACAATCAACTGATGCCAACAGTGAGATGAATCAGAAGTTGGAATTACATGACAAGAATCGTAAAACAGCCATCATGAAAGTGCTATAAAATCAATTAAAAACTCTCTTGAAAAAAGTGAAAAAACAGAAAATTTCATCAACAAAATAGAAATTATAAAAATTAACCAAATGAAAATCATAAAACTAGAAAATTCTATAACAGAAATAATAAACTACTTGGATGTTCTTAATAGTAGAGTGAAGATGACTGAGGACAGAATCAGTAACCTTGAGACAAGATCAACAGAATTTACCCAATCTGAAAAATAGAGAGAACATAGACAAAAAAAAAAAAAGAGAGAGAGAGAGACTTCGTAACAAACACAAAAATATCCAACATTCATATCATTGGAGTTCCAAAAAGCAAGGAGAAAAAAGTGGGGCTGAAAGAATATTTAAATAAATAATAGCTGTAGATTTTCCAGGTTTGACAAAAGGCACAAACCTACAGATTGAAGAAGCTGAGTAAACCTAAAATATGATAAAACCAATGAAATCCATACTGAGACTCATCATAAGAAAAAATCTTGAAAGTACCCAGAGAGATGTGCTACATTATCCACAGAACACACATTCTAATGACAATAGATTTCCCATATGAAACCATGGAGGCCAGAAGGAAGTGATGCAAAACTTACCAAAGGCTGAAAGAAAAGAACTATCAACTGTGAATTCTATATGCAGAATGAAACCATCTTTCAGTAATGAAGGGAAATAAAATCTTCTCAGATAAAGGAAAACTAAAAGAATTTGTTGCTAACTGACTTACCCTTAAAGATTGACTAAAGGAAGTTCATCAAAATAAAGAACATGATAGAAGAAAGAATATTGGAGTATCAGGAAGGAATAAACAATGAAACATCATTTTCTTTAAGAGTTTTATAAATCATATTTGATAAGTGAAACAAAGATTGTAACACCATTTAATACTCAATGCAATGAGTGGGAAAGGTTAAGAGAGGAAGGTAAAGAGACCTAAATGGAAGTGAAATTTCAACACTTCCCTTGAAATGTTAAAAGCCATAGTCTGTGATAGAACAGAATGCCATGATGCCTTTGTGTAATATGTAATATATGTGGCTACTGAGTGACAGAGCCAGTACTAGAACCCAATTCTTTGCATTCTATAGTGCAGAGTTAGCTATACCTTATAATGATACTCCTCCATAAATTTGAAGTAATAATGATGTGCAGGTAAGAAGTACTGTAAAAAAACAGGACCAGTAATGTTTTATATTATTAAGTAATTTGATAATAAAGTCTCAAAATTCATTCAAATTTGACATTCAAATAATGGAATTTCAGAAATTGTCAAACACGGTACATTTAATAGCTTGAATTATTACAACAATAATTCTTTAGTAAGGAAGTAGAACCTAATAATTCATTATATAAACCAAAATACTGATAATTTTCTTTAATGAGAAAGTGGAATCAGGTAAGACTTAAAAGTGAATGTGTTTAGACAATGGTAAATCTACATGAAATTTCAATAATACTATGATTTTTCCCAATAAACAGAAAGAATCATTAGCCATTAGTGAATACATAAATCCCTGATGCTACTTACCTGGAAGCACACTAGATTAAGCTGCAGTTTAGAAGGAGGGCTTTATAAATCAATGCCTAAAGCGCCACTGCAGGCCTCTCTTTGAGGGGTCCCTCTGGTCTTCTCTAAGTGAATTTCTTTTTTGATACATAGCCTACAAATTTAGCTTTCAAAATCCGAGAACATCTACAACAGCCATTTCCACTACATGCAGTAACTATCAGAGAAAAACTTAATTTTATTTATATAGATTAGTAAGAAAAGCAAATTCTAGCTTAGTGTTTCATGCATTTTATAGATATACTCTCATTTTTCAACATTGCACTAGAATCTTGAGCTTATTCTTACCATATTGCCTCTAAATAAAAAAAGCATGGTCACACTGCATTTATGTTTGTGGATATATACCAAACATAGTTTTCAGAATTCTTTAAGAGATTAGAAAGCCACTGAAAGACTCCAAATAGCTTTTAAATGCTAGGGAAATACTATGAAAGATCAAGGGGAAAATAAGATTGCTGATTATAGCTTCTTAAAAACGTACTGCCATTATTTGGCCTCGGCATATTCACTTTACTTAAAATATGCTTGTTTTATATACACAAAAAATCTTTTGAGATTATTATTAGGTAGTTATTAAGTCTTTTGAAGACCTAAAGCATTCTTTTAAATTTGTAAGGTACTTCCTGCTTTGCCTCTGAGAGTATATCCCCAATGAAATGTAACTCGAAAATGGATTTTCTTATCATCCAAGAAAAAGTATAAACTTAATCTAGTTTCTATTTCTTTATCTCAATACCCTTTTAATTGACACTTTGCCTCACCTAATGAAAAACCACCCTCTTCACAATCACAACTATTAGAATCTTATTTTGGCCTTGTCAAGAATACCTGACAGTAAGTTGAAGCTTAAACACTGATAGTTGGAAATCTTCTAATCCAAAGCCAGTAAAATCTTCAGTATCCTGACTGAATATATATCTATTATTCTTTATACCTAACTTCAAGAGGATTTAGAATGACAGATAACAAGATTTAAGAAAGCCTTAATATACTTTAATTCTTGCTTTAAAAGTATTAGGTACTGTGAGTTTTTTTCTTCAAATAAATTTAAATATAGAAAAGGAGCAAAAGGTACATTATACAGACTTCTTAAAGCATACCGTCTTACTTCCTTTTTAAAAATAATTCAGTTTGTTCACCATCCATAGAAAAAATTATGAACCTGAAGTTAAGACTCAGGTTCCCAGATCCAAGAAAGTATATAGCAAGAAAAAGAACATATTCATTAGGATATAACTCATCATAACTCTATAGTAGCAGCCAAGAGCAAAGTAAATCCACAAATAAATGAGTCTGCAATCTTCTGAAATGCCCAATCCTATTTCGTTAAATAGCAGAAAATTGCAATACTGGCAAGCATATAACAGTTCTATTAGTTATTAGAGAAATTGTTAAATAGTGCATAATTCATCAACATGATAATATACCACACATATTTAAAATTGAGTCCTCATAGCATATACAAAGGCAGGAAAAAACTTATTCTATATTGTAAAGAAAAAAACAGAATATGCAATTGTATTTCTAGCAGTATCCAGATATTTTATGCATCTCATTTATTCCTTTCTATTTATATATGATGCAAATATATATGTAAATTTATATGTGAGTTCTGATAACGACTGATCAGCTGGGTCATTTTTACTGTGCTCATCTGATGATACTCCAACGAACACTTAGAGCTTTAAAAAGACACGAAGCCTTGCAAGGGCAGAAGAATAACATAGTTTGTCCAAGATGCCCTTGTTATTGTGCGTTAATAAACCAGAGAAATAATTGGTCTTAAGGAGTAAACTCAAATGATAATTAGAGTTCAAGAGAGGCTTACCCTGAAATAGATGTAGGAAAATCTTCAGGGTCCTCCATCATTTCAGATAAAATCTGTGAAAATGAGTGTAAGTGGCAACCTTGATGAGTGGCACCAAAATCATAAGAATCCTGTTCTATAATGAGTAGACAGGATATAGCTTGGAGAAGGCTTGGATTCATAAGTAAAAACTCATGCACTTGCTATATACATTCATGCTATGTACATTCATAATCTTGTCTAATGCTTAGATTACAAAGAAGAAACAGGTGTTCAGAAGCCTATTTAAACTTCCCAAGGGCCCCAGAAGGTAAAGCACAGAGCGAAGTTTTAACTTCAACTCTGTTCACTACACAAGACTGATTTGGGGGTCCCGTATCAAAATATCAGAGAAAATTAAAAGGAAAGGTGGGGAGTTGATCCATGCTGCCTCTCCTCTCCAGTCATCTACCTGTGAGTAAACAGCACCATCATTCCCACAGTTGTCTAAACATAAATCCTTGGTGCCTCTCTCTTTCCCTCAATCTATCCAATCTATCAGCAAATCATGTCTACCTCACCTTTAAAACGTATTTCAAATCCCTGCATTTCCCTCTGTCTCCACTGCCATCACTCTAGTACAAGGCACAAACCTCTTCCTTGACCAACCCAACAAAGCCCTAAGACAGCTCCCTACTTCCACTTACGGCCACATCTGGTACATTCTTCAAATGACAGTCAAAAAAAATGGAAATTAAATAAAATAATGTAACTCCCTAGCCAAAAATCTCCAAGTCTGGTATTTCAATCAAAAAGTAGGATACCGCTAGAAATACAATGGCATATTCTGTTTTTTCTTTACAATATAGAATAAGTTTTTGCCTGCCTTTGTATATGCAAAGCCCCACAAGATTTAACCTCTGCTTGTAATACTTCTCAACACCTTCTTCTATTATCTCCTACTCTCCTAACATAATGAACTTTTGTTTTCTGTTTTTCCTCAAATACGCCAGGCTCATCCTCAGACCTACGGCCTTGGCACTAAGCTTCTTTCTCTTCTTGGAACATTATTACCCCTGATATTCACATGGTTGTCTTCTTCTGATCAATTCCCTTCTTAAATGTTACCTTCACAGAGAGGTATTTCCTATTTTCCTAACATAAAGTAACTACACTATCACTGTACATCATATCATTAATTGTCTCTTTGTAACACTTGGCACTATTTTAATATTGATATTTATTTAATGATTGATTATTGATTGTCTCTCTGTCCTCCACCTGTGTGAGTATGAGCCAGATGAGCAAGGATCTTATCTCTCTTGTTTGCCCCTGCATCGTTAGAACTTCCTGATATAAGTGCCCCACAAATAATCGTGGAGTTAATCAATGATCCCAATTACCTTTCAGGTAACAGTTGCCTTCTTTTCTTCTTTATCTGAAATCCCCTTAAAAAATGCAAAATTCAGAGGCAGTTCTGACTGTTTATCTTTTATCTATCACAGTATCTCCTATTGTCAGATTCAGCTCGTCGACAATAATTTTATTCTTGTTTATCATCTTTAGTAATTTCTCTTCTCTTGTATGTCTGTCCCAGAAATACATTTGATTCTTTTTAAGGAAAAGTTATCCATAGGTAATAATACAATAAAGAACAATAAATTAAAATCCAAGAAGATATATCCAATATTTAAACTCAGAAATTAATAAAAATAAGTCAAAGCAGCAAGGTTGTGAATGTGGGAAGCAGACATACAGCTCTAGGGACAACACTTATAATCAATGCATCAACACTGCATTCTTGGCTCAAAATAGATTAGCAAACACAACAAATAGCTATCCAAATGCAAAATAATGATAGGGGCATGGAGAATATTGCAAAAAATTCAAATAAATATGAAATGGCAAGGAAAAATATCATCAGGAGCAGTTGGTGTGTGGAGCAGCATTGCAATCCCTGTTCCAATGGTTCCCAAATCACTTGGGAAGCATTTTAGAAATACATATTCTCAGGTTCTACTCCCTGATATTCAGATTCCAAAGGCCTGGAGTGGAGACCTTGAATTTATATGTTTAACATATTGCTATTTTGAGTTTGAAAATCTCTGATCTAGTCCCACAACCTTCGCTTTGCTGATGAAACAGAAAAGATCCACAAAAATTCTTGATATCCAACCCCATAAATAGTGAAGATTAGGCAGCCTATATTTTTTAGATGCTATTTCTCTTTAGAAGAGTTTCAAATACTTCAGAAAATAGATGAGCTGGTGATGTCATTAATAAGGAAACATGGGGGAAGGGGATGATATTTCAACTGTTTCAAAGCACTGGATGTCTATAATACAAATTTTTGTTTCCTTTACTTGGCCTCAAAGTAGAAAATAAAGTAGAGGGAATTCACAGAGATCAGTTATGGAGCTACTGTAAAAATAAGAAGTGGTTATATCTTGGCTTCCTGGGCTGATGCATGTATCACTAAGGTGGGGTACAGCTAACTCCAGGGGATGGACGCCAGTGACATGGTCTGCAAAGTGGATGGTGCACATGAAATGGTACAATGTTACAAGCCTGTAGACTAAGGTGGTGGTGGGAGAGGGAGAGGGAAGAGGAGAAACTAGGATGGGGAGAAATAGAAATGGTTGAAATTAAGATATATTTATGGGATAAAGGTCATATAATTTAAATATACAAGTTAATCATGAGTTCATGTGAATTCATATTTACATAATTGCCATTTCTAACATTGTGCTTTCTTAGGATAATATTCTGTATCCTTTTCACTTAAACTTCTCCATTGTCCTTTACAAAAATTACATCCCATGTACCAAACTCAATAGAAATAAAGAAGGAAGAGATTATTCTTTACTTATGAAAAGGATTTATGTTCCTTTTCGAATAAATGTCCTTCTACACATCTTCATGATTCCTACAAAAATAATGATAGCAAAAGGAATGCAAAACACATCTATATTTTACCATCCTAAATTCTAAAGTAGTGCAAAAAGAAATAAGAAAGTTATTAGTTGTGAACAAATAAAATCAATGTGTAAACAGTATAAAATCAAATAGTTCAGAGAAAAAGTTTTTGTAAAGAACTTTTTCCTAAGGGAACATTTGCCATCTAATCTCTTTGCTGAATTCCAAATCACCATAAGTATTTTTCCACTTATCTTGATTAGACAAAGAAAAAAAAAACCTGATGATATTAATTACA
Source organism: Choloepus didactylus (assembly GCF_015220235.1). Classification (NCBI taxonomy): domain Eukaryota; kingdom Metazoa; phylum Chordata; class Mammalia; order Pilosa; family Megalonychidae; genus Choloepus; species Choloepus didactylus. The sequence goes on along the minus strand of NC_051320.1, from coordinate 37,985,454 downwards.
GTCTCCTTTTTTCAAAAATACTCAGGAATCTTGTATCATCATTCAGAAAGCCAGAAGAGCAAGAGAAAAAAGTTGGTATACTGAAGCCATCGCCATTTAATTTTGTTTATGGTCTCCCTGTTAATGTAAACTAACTGACAGAAGCTCCAAATTTAGTATACACAATGCTGTCCTCGCAGTCCCTAATTTAGTATCTCTGGGAAAAACATCAATCAGATTTGCCTGCATTGATTTTTTTCCACTAGTATCTCATGTAGTTTATTGTTCATGACTTAATTATCCATAGTTCTATAACTTTAATAAAACCTCACTCAGTTAAGCAGTTTAAATTTCTTCCAGATCAGCTTGCAACACTTGCAGAAAAGAGTTTGGCAGGAAAAAGAAAAAATAAATAAATAAATAACAGGGCAAGTTATCCTGTAGGAAGACCTTGTGGCTGTTAATTTTTAAGGGGTGGGGGGTGGGGAATAAAGGTAATTTGTAAAATAAAAAATCAAGGAAAAGTTTTTTAGGCTTATGAGTAAGAATGAGCATGTGTTATCATCATAAACAAGTTAATGCAACAGTGTTATGAACACAATTGATAAGTTCATAGGTTATGCCAGCAACTACATGTTCAAAGAGAGGGTCACCAGTTACACATATGTTATTATTATCATTCATCTAGTCAGTCTGCCACAAGCCTGAGTCTCGGTTCACTCAGAAGAATAGCAACTATGCGCCTGGCAGTTTGCCAGGGCTGGCTTTACAAAGGTGGAAAAACAGTAGCTTCAGGAGCCTCACAGACCAGGGATTGACTTTCCCTTTTCCTCAGATCCCTTCTGATCCCAGATTCTGCATTCCTACTAGCACCATCCTAGTTGAGGATCCCATCATGCTTGCACTGGAATTCAACTCGTCTAATGCCCTCCATTCTATCCTCCACAAGGCCTTCATTTCTGCCTCATCTCTGTCAGGATTTAAAAACAGGATAAAAGTTAGAGTCCTTGGAATATATTGCCCCAAGGATAAGCTCCTGCCTCGAAAATAAGTAATTTGTTCGAGTATGCTATGAAGGCTTTTTAACATCCACCAACAGAAAATAAAGCAAAATCTTTAGCACTAGGGGTTCAGGAAAACATAATAAATTCACTTTTATTAAATGCTAGTTAAGCCACTGGAAAGCTCTCACATAAACATTTTTCCCAAGTATTTAATCAGTTCTTTGTCCTCAGTAGACATTTCATTTCTTATCTACCAAATTAGTGAAAATTTAAACAAATTCTATTGCCCACTACAGTTAGGGATATGGCTTTTCTATTTTGATTACTACTGTATCCCAGGGCCCAGAATTCACATAAATTTATCCAACACTCTTCTACAACGTTCCTGATAGGAGTGCTAATGATACAGCCCTTTCGAAAAGCAATTTCCTAACATAAATTCAAAGCTTTAAAAATGTTCATTGAACCAGTAATTCCAATGGGATGCTGTCCTAAGGACATTATCCTAAATATGGGAAGCTTTCACAAAATATTTATTGCTGCAGAAAAGTGTAACCCTGAAAAGAGGGCTTACAGGTGTTTATAAGCAGGTAAAACCTGTATAAAATAACAATAAAAATAATGGCTTAATAATGGAACACTTGCTATATGTCAGAGAGTAAACTAAGCATTTCATATATCTAGCCTGATTTAATCATCAAATAAACACCATGAAATAAGTATTATCATCTCTATTTTATAGGTGAGGAATCTGAGATTTGGGAAGATTGCATTACTAGTCCCAATATAAGCCACTATTAAGCAATGCACTCAATTTATAAACTGCAAATTGTAATTGATATTAGGGTTCATTGCCCCCCAGGTCACACTTTTTTCAAAGCCGCATTCCCTTCAAGTCTTTATTATTCTCATTCTTTCCTTCTCTCTCACCCAGAAGGATTCAAGAGTCTGATAAACTCACCCGCCCTAAAGTGTTGAGTAAATGTGGTGCCCTTTCCAAGAGTCTTTGAATTTAAAAGACAGCCATTAGAAAGAATGACTAACCTATTTCAGTGATTCTCAAAGTTTGGGCCAGGAATCCATGAGGGTCCCAAGATCTTTTCAGGGGACCTACAAGATCAATACTAATTAATTTCATAACAAATTTAAGATACTGATAATCACTTTTTCCCTCTCATTCTTTCACAAGGGCACAGTGGAGTTTTCCAGAGACTGCCTGATGAGTCATATCTCAGGAGATTGAAAGCAGATACAGACATGGGAATCTAGCTGTCTTCTATTAAGCGAGGCACTAAATACATCAGCAAAAGTAGGAGGAAACGCCACTATTCTCACCAATTTATCATTACTTTTTTTTAGCATTGGGAAATAATAATTTTTCATGAATCTTTTATGTTAACATGTAAAGGTCTGATAATATTTTCAAATTTCTCAATTTTAAATTTTAATAAAGCAAATATAGATAGAACTCACATAACCAAGAGCTATCTGGGCTCCCCAACAATTTTTAAGAGTGAAAAAGGGTCCTAAGATCAAAATGTTGAGAACCACTGACAAAGATGTATTATTCAATAATAATGAAGTCCCTATTAGTGGCTCCAGATCAATAAAGTAAACCTTTTAGAGTTGTGACATTTCTAGCAGCCTCAATCTGTTCTACAAATGTGGACACCTACTCTGCCTAAGTTTGGTTTCAAGTTCTCATACCTCTTTCAAGATCGTTAAAAGCAGCAAACAGTGCAGGCTAACTACCTGTTTGCCCTTATCCTTAAATCTAATAAACATGTGTTGGGCACCTACATGAACTAAGTATTTAACACAGCCAGTAATTGGCAGTGCTGCACTATAAACCTAAGTTTTCTTATTCCAAATCCATTGCTCTTTCCCCTACCCTGCCACTAATCAATGTTCTAAAGCAATCAATTTAGGTATATCCAAGAAGGAGCATCACCACTGACGATATCAGTATTTCCTTTTCCTCCCTCCCTCCCTTCCTATCTCCTCTAACACACACATAAACACACCCCTATTAATAGAAAATGACAGAGAGCTAAACCTAAATTTTCTGAAATAGGAGAAATCATTGTTTTGACCTTTGCTCTCCTGTGGGAAAGTAGTGCCTTGATTAAAATAATGGTTTCCATTGGTAATAGCATTATACTGAGCCATAGAACTGTTACCCTGTTCCACTTATTATTCTTTATGTTTTTTATTCAGTGTCTCAATTATTGCTATAACAAGCTGAGAGTTCAGTGTTATTATCTCCATTTTACAAATAAGGACACTAATGCTTAGAGAGGTTAAATAACTTGCCCCAGGTCACTAAGTCACTTAGCTATTAGAGCTGGGATTCGTACCCACCTTTCTTCATATGTAATACCCCATATTCTCAACCACCTCTCTGTACTCCTCTGACATTTTTAGTATGATTAATTCTCTATGTGGTATGTGAAATGGAATTACTTGCTTGGCTCTTACGTGGTTTGATGGACTATAATAACAAGGGTGCCTACATACAGTGCAAAAAGGCATGGGGAAAAAAACAAGTGTTATTCCTACATCTCTTAGCTGCCTTTTTTCCTAAAATACTTTTAGCTCCTAGTGTGTTATAGTGCTTCAAAAAGTTTAAACAACAGGTCATGAAACAAATGAAATTATCAGTAGCAGTGTTTATCCACCCAGCTATTCTGAGTTCAGTGAAAAACAATAAATTGACTCTCTTTGTTTAATGTTAACAGAGCCGCTACAGAAACCTCCTGCAATCTAGAGAGTATGGAAAGAAATATGGATAGTGGCAAGCACAGTTAATTGAACATTTTATAGAACATTGAGAGAGTTCAGAGAAAGTGCATTTCCCATTTTTTATCTTCTCCAATGTTTAATGAAAATTCACCTATTATGACTGCATGGAAAAAGAAGAAATAAAAGAGAATTATCATTTTTATTTCTATTTAGTAACTCATCCAAGCATTAGTGCTTGATGGGTCTAGAGGCAAAATGTGTGGGGAGTTGTCTGAAAGAGACAAGAGAGAGCAAAGATGCCTGCCTTCAATCTCCGTCACCCCAGTTAAAGCTTTTCTTTCCTTACTGCACAATTTAGTCTTTAAAGTAAATTTTGAAGTAGCAAAGATTGCCTTCAATGCCTAGGATTCCTGTTATGGAGTTTATCTCATCTATCTTTCTAGTAGGATGCCTCATTCCATTCTCCCTTGGAAATCCAGTACCCAAATGAAATAAAAATGAACTTGATCAGAGTTTTCAGAGAGTATGGTACCAGTGCCTGACGCCACTTACATGTCATTGATGATAAAAATCAATAGGTTATCTTTTGTTGCTCAGATGTGGCCTCTTTCTCTAAGCCAACTCGGCAGATGGACTTGCTGCCCTCCTCCCTATGTGGGATATGACTCCCAGGGATGTAAATCTCCCTGGCAACAGGGATATGACTCCTGGGGATGGGCCTGGATCCAGCATTGCGCAATTGAGAAAGCCTTCCTGACCAAAAGGGGGAAGAGAAATGAAAGAAAGTAAAGTTTCAGTGGATAAGAGATTTCAAATGGAGTCAAGATGTCATTCTGGAGATTATTCTTATGCATTATATAGATACCCCCTTTTCAGTTGTTGGTATGTTGGAATGGCTAGAAGGAAATACCTGAAACCATTGAACTGCAACCCAGTAGCCTTTATTCTTAAAGACGATTGCATAACTGTATAGCTTATACAGTGTGACTGCGCAATTGTAGAGAACCTGGTGGCTCATAATCCCTTTGTCCAGTGAATGGACAGATGAGTAGAAAAATGGAAACAAAAAAGTAAAGAATAATAAGGGGGGGGGATGGGGGAGACGGGTTATTTGGGATGTTCTTTTTTACTTTTATGTTTATTATTTTTTGGAGTGATGAAAATTCAAAAATTGACTGTAGTGATGAATGCACAACTATATGATGATACTTTGAACAACTGACTATACACTTTGGATGATTATATGGTATGTGACCATATCTCAATAAAATTGCAAGGGAAAAAAACAATAGATTAAAAGAATTATGTTTTTTTGGATGAATTTTGGGGAAAGAAGATTATTAGCAGCCAAGCTATTAAAAAGCAAGCCCAGCCCTAGTGGCTACCTTTTTAACCTAATCATTACATTTTTTGAAACCAAATTTTCAATACAGAAATATGGACAAATTCTACTACTGATTTCATTTTTATGAATACTTAACTTTCAGATAATTATATAATTCTTTCATGAAATATCTTAGAGGACATTTTACTTGTTATTCTTATTGCTTGTACATATTAGATACTAAATACATATTTAAAAGGGAAAAAGAAGAGAGGAAAGGTGGAACAGGAGTAGTCAAGGGGGGAGGACGAGAGAAAAACTGAGCTATTAACAGGAAATGACATTTTTGAGAGATTTCACTATTAAAGAATATTGAACACACCTCTTCACCACCCTCCATGCCCCCAAGGGAACTTAGGTCCTGAAGGAATGACAAAGGTAAAAACCCAATAGACATAACTCCTATTGACTAGAAAAAATTTCTGGGTGTCAGACCACAATGCAGAGTCATATGGATAAAATCTTGGAAAATGCATATTTTACCAGTAGCACTCCATCACAAATATGCATGAATGTTGATCATGAAAGGAATTTCAACAAGCATCCTGTCCAAACATCAAAAAGACAAATAGCTAGGGAGTTGCTCAGTCAATTCTAGAATCTTCCTTTCCTTCCTACTCCATATTTTTTTTTTCCGTAACTTTACTTTGATTCAGTCTGTTTCAGTGTCTCGGTCTTAAACCCACTCATTCTCTAGATGTACCCTCTTGAGAAGTTTAGTAGTCCCCACTTTTTCTCTTACTATCTATACATGCATGATTCCCAATCTGGAATCATTAGAGACTCTAGCCCATCAATATGTTTTTTATTGTATAATATTTTATACACAGCTGAATACATAACCAAATAAGGTATCTATGATGTATGATTTCCAAGTAGACATTAAATGTCAATAGGAGATACTGTGATAGATAAAGATAGACAGACAGAACTCCTTCTAAATTTTGCATGTTTTAAGGGGACTGCAGGATAAAGAAGAAAAGAAGCACTTTTGCCTGAAAGATAATTAGGATCATTGATTAACTCCATGATTATTTGTGGGGCACTTAAAATACATCAGGCAGTCATGACAATTCAGGGGCTGCTGACTCTCAGATCCATTCCCTACCCTTCTGCTGCTCCGTTCTGTACATCAAGGAATTAACTCCTACAAATGACCAGGTACCATTGCTGACCAGGCACCATTGCCAACCAGTTTCCACCTAGGTTTTGCTAATGGAAATAAAATGTGGAGATCGAAGGGTGGTGTAAAAAGGAAAAACCATATTGTTTCCACCAACAACCCCTTTCCCACAACCTAGAATGACATCCGCAACGATCCCCATGGATCCTGACCCTCAGATCAGCTCATCTCTTCAAAGACTCAGCTGCCACGGGACAGCCCCTACCCATAGTCCTAGCTCCTTCCTATAACCTGGAGTCTGGGGACTGTGCTAACATCATTTCCTCCTACTGTCCCCCCAGCCCACTTGGGAGTGGCACTTTCCTGTTGTTAATGTCTGGGTTGACTTAGCAGCTCTCTTTTGGCTTCTCAGCTTTTTTAACTCCTGTGTGTACACTTTCTGGTATTAAAATATGTTTGTTTGAGATGCCTAGATAGTTTGCTGCTTCCTGACTGGAACTTCACATACCTCAGTTACTGACCTGATGATATTTTTTCCTTTAGAAGGGATTATCTCTTTCTCAGCCACTGATACCTTCTCACCCTTGCCCTCTCCTAGCCCTTCAGTCCCCAAAGCCAGGGCCTCATGGAAGGGAAGATCTGTGAACAAACAGAGGGAGACGGCTACTTGACCAGCAATGCATGGTGCTCCTCTATTTCTTTTATGGGCAATCATAAATACCTACAGTCCAAGAGGAATTCTGCACAATGATAATAACTGATGAAAGCTAATAATTAACTTTCTGGTGTGTCCAAGTCACATACACTCATTTAGAATGTCCATGTCCATTTAGAATGATTACTGTTTCACACACTTGAAAAAAACTCTGATTTTGCATTATGTCTAATTTTATTTGACACTAGTACAATATACATTGTGTTTAACAAACTATACACCAGAACATTGTTTATAAATATATGTAAAGATGATATATGCAAACAAAGACTATCCAATAATACAATATACATTGTGTTTAACAAACTATACACCAGAACATTGTTTATAAATATATGTAAAGATGATATATGCAAACAAAGACTATTCAATAAGATTGGTTACAAATTGACTATTTGGCTTCCAAAATAATTCATCATATTATCCCTTCAACTATCAAACCCCTAGCAAATTTAAATTTTAAAACATGATTTTATTTACCAAAACTTATATTATGTTAGCAAACATTTCTTGTCATAAGAAAAAAGTATCATATGAAATATCACCATATTTATTAAGAGCCCAGTTTTCTTGAACTCAGAGTGCCAAAGTCTGCAATGCAGACAGTCCTGCTGAAAACACTACTCAAGTTAATATAAACTAAATAACTGAACATTTGGGTTATGTCTTACTTCAGAGCATTACATCCTACAGGTTTTCCTTTAAAGTAATAGAGTTTCATGCCATCAAGTGTTGAAGAAGGACGTGTTCATTTTCTAGAACAGTGGAGATACACTGATGTCTGGGGAGCAACAACAGGACCTGCAGACCAGATTTAGGGCACCCCATTAGAAATATGTTTTTCCTTGAGCCAAGGAGGCAGCTATGGGAATCTACTACTGAAAGTATTTCTCTTCCCATTATAAAAAGCCTCTAGAAACCCTAAAAATTCTGTCCAGTCTGACTCACAGGCATTAGTTTTAGTGATCACTTTGGGAAAAGCAAAGGAAGGAGACCGTACAGGGAAGTCAAACCGCTCCCATTTACTTCTCTACTGGCTCGCTGCAAAGTGAGCAGCATCTTATGGAAGGCACTGTGTCCAAGAATACTCTGCAACAAGCAGCCAGAAGTAAATGGGCCCAAGGCAGGGCTGGGAAGGATGTCAGAAAAGTAGCTTCAATAGAAATGACTCCCAAGTGAAGAGGAGACAAGCCCTCTTATCTCCCATTATACACGAGAGCAAGTGACCTGTGGGGGGAGGGGGAAGGTAGACAAGAGAGGGAATGGAGAAGGGAGGCTGACAATTGGATGCCATAAAGTTTTGTTGTATTTGTGCACTACCATATTAGCAGAATTCCACTTTTGCAAATTGGACAATCCATGTTTTCCATGAAAACACTAACAGTAGAATATTTTCAAGTGTAATGAATGACTAGAAAATTCAGTAATTTATTTTATCAGAAAACCAAAAGTATAAACATTCGAGATGCATGCAAATGTAAAAGAGCCATTGGAGAACACATCATTCAAAATGTCACTGATCCACTGGAGATGACCTTACCGTATGAAGTCTAAGGAGACATACAGAGCTGTACTTTTTCCTTTTTTTTTTTTTTAATAAGTTTGCCACCTTATAAACTACAGAGTTTTTAAAGGTTTAATTGAACATGCAAAAAATATATTGGTTTCTGCAAATCAGTTTGACTTTTTGATGAAATAGACCCAGATGAAAATTTGGTGCAAAATACAAGAAGCCATAATTATATTTTTCATTGCTTTTACTTCCCAGTCAATACTTAAATCCTGAAAACTCTGATTTTTGTTATTTCTGTGTGACATTTCATTTGCCTTCCAAAAGCTAACAACTTTATAAATTATTTTCAAATAGACATATGTAATCTAGAAAAAGGAAAGTTAGAGAGCAAGTTTAAAATTTGGAGATATTCATGATAATGAGAGAAATTCAGTCATTCTCTGGCTTTTTCTCTGTAGCACCATAAAGTGAGTTTAATAGCAAAAGAGATGATAATCCTACCCCAGCCACAATTTGTAAGTCAGAAGTAAGCAGGTCTAAAACACGTAGGACACCCTTCCATGCACACTGATTATTACCACAGAGAAGTCAAATGAGCCTAAACCTTGGATGCTTTACATGAAAGCCTTGCACCATCACTTCAGGGAGCCACCTTGCAACATTTAAATGTCAAGCAAGGAAAAGAAAGGAAGGAAGGGAGGAAGGGAGGAAGGGAGGGAAGAAGGGAGGAAGGAGGAAAGGAAGAAAGGAAGAAAGTAGGAAAGAAAGAAAAATCAGATTTGGAGCAATAAAATGAAAATTACAAAAAAAATTGCTTAATGTTTCCTTCAAAGTCAATTTCAAAATTGTCTTGGAAAGTAAAATTCATGTAATGGGAGAAAATGGGTTAAAGATCTCAAATGAAGAACAGCCAGTCTGAAATAAAGAACAGCCGATCTGATGTATTCTCACACGTCCCAGCCTTGTTACTATGCTCACTACATATACTGAAACAATTTGTTAGGCGAAAGTACAAACGTGAATGATAACACAACTGTGTGGGTCATTCTATACAATCATGATGTCTATAAAAACAGGTACATTTTAAAGTATAATAATTGTTGAACAAGTTTTCAAAATCTCTCTGAAGTATTTTACAAGAAAGAACATACACATTTATTATAGACTTTAGGAAGGCACCGGTCAGAGGCCTTTAATTCATTGCTGAAATGCTTTATTTTTTCTGTGGAGGAAACAAAAAATACAATGACAAAGTTGTTAATTCATTTATAACAATAGTACAGTAATTCATAAAATCAGCTTATCTAGCAGATATTCTTCCAAGGCTGAATGCTTAATCACAGTCTTGCAAAAGCATGAATATTTTTACTGCAAAACACATGATTGTTTAAGTGAAAATGAAGTTTAGGAACTGGATAGACAGTCAATTGTAAGCACTATGAGTCGGTTGAGCCAATATTAATGACAAAATCTTACTTTTTACCAAAAAAATGTCCTTTGGCAATAATTTTCCAGGAACAGTAAAAGAGCCAGACTTCAGAAAATCTTTAATCCATAAGAAAAGGTGAACTGACCTCTCAGTAAGACAGCACATAGAAATGTCCACTAAGATTAGCTTAAAATCTTTGCACCTTACCCCCTTGTTAGCAGCATTCTAGGTTGGTCCCTTCAGTGACTGAGTGGGTAGAACCTGTTGGCATTTGTATCCATCCTTTTATGGGAGCCTAGATTAATGCAGAAGGGACATTGCCTCAATGCTGAACTTAAAATGAGGCTTCATCTCTTTACAATTGAGCCTACCTCTCACAATGTGAAATGCTGTATTCAGCATCTACACTTGACTATTTGCTATCAAACCCAAGGAGACAACAATGGTTTTTCCTAATGGAAAATAATAGAATAATACTTATATGAAATCATATATGAAGATATTTTAGAGTCGATTAAACTAATATGTTTACTATGAAAGACAGTACTTCAAACAATTTTTTGTGCTATATTGGGCTATTTCAGGCTAAGTTCACAGATGCTGCCCTTCACCCTTACATTTCTTTGCAGAGGAGATACTTTTGTCAAAGTTTGTTGAAATATTAGTGCAATGGTTATGCATTTGGGTTACTATCATAGCTATGTTGTTGACTAGTTTTGTGACTTGGAAATATTTAATTTCTCTGAAACTCAATTTCTTTATCAGAAAAAAATAGATAACGTCTAATTCATAGAATTATTTTGACAATGAAATGTGATGGTAATATAAGAGCCAAGAAGTCTTGCTCCCTGACCTCATCAACATTCAGTTGCGGGAGGCAAGCATGAAGGCAAACGATGACTGTAGTATGGTGAGGACTTATCAGATAACTTCAAAACACGATGAGAGCACACGTGAGAGATGGATGAATTATTACCAGGGCTAAATGAGAAATTACACAGAGGGTTTATACATAATAAAAAACCAGACAATTTTACTATTATACACCTAATACCTTTAAAGTAATATTCAATTTCAATTGTTATTACTAAAAGTTTAGCAAGTGGCTGATCACGATGGGTATCTAATCCCTTTTTAGTTTTTAGTGTGTTAGAATAGCTAGAAGGAAATACCTGAAACTGCTGAACTGCAACCCAGTAGCTTGGATTCTTGAAGACAAGTGTATAACTATATAGCTTATACATGTGACCATGTGATTGTGAAAACTGATGGCTCACACTCCTTTTATCCACTGTATGGACAGATGAGTAGATAAATGGGGACAAAAAAATTAATGAATAATAGAAGGGAATGAGGGGTATGGGATGTGTTTGGGGTGTTCTTTTTTATTATTTTTTTTATTCTTTTTTTTTAGAGTAATGAAAATGTTCAAAAACTTCTTGTGGTGATGAATGCACAAGATATGATACTGTGAACAACTGATTGTACACTATGGATGATTGTATGATATGTGGCTACATCTCAATAAAATTGCATTAAAAAGATGGATATCTAAAAATCAGTAACTTTTATCTAGGAATAAAAAAGAGTTGCATAACTTCCAAAAAAAACAGCAACAAAATCAATAGCAGCCTTGCATACTAGTATCAAGCAATTTGAAAATGCAAAGGAAAAAATATTCCAAAAAATATAAACTTTGAGATAAGATTATGGGTGATTTTGAGTTTCTATACTTTCCAACTTTTCTGTAAGCAACTGGTATTGATGTATAATAAGAAAATAAACAATAAAGTAGTTTTTTTTTTTTAGAGGGCATGAGTTAGATTAGTTACCATAAGATAAAGTTGTATTAAAATAAAATTTCACTTGAGATTTTCAGACATAGAAAATTTCTAGTATATGAAATCTACTAACAGCCATTCATGAAGCCAACCTAAAATACTCCTTTTTCCCAAACCAACACCCCATCATACCCTTCTCCCCTTCCCCTAAACATAATCCCTACAGGTCAACAGGAATTAAAATTTGATATACAAACTTACATTTATGGGAAAATTTCAAAAACTCACAAATTTATACCTTTCAAATAATACAATATATTTATTTTAGTCGTTTTTTATTCAACTAGTATACAAGGATCAGCAAATTATGTACAAATCTGTTTAATTATAGATTGTGCAATCTTAGGATACCATTGCAGACTTTCTCTAGACTAAATGCTAGAAATGAAAGGAAATAAATAAAATAAAAATTTTTAATTATTTTGTACCTAAATAAAAATTTTAAATATGGTAGAATACTTATGGGTTATGTTCAAATGTTATATATTTTATTTTTATTATTAAAATGAAATTTTACTGAAATTATAATCTAGTGTACCCTTGTATTATGAGGAGGATTCATTCAAACTCCCCTTCAGTGTCTCTCCTGCCTCAAAAATAAACAAAGCCCCCAACCTCCCCCCACCCAAAAAAAATCATGGATGTTTAACTGTATACTTATCTGTTTGGGTATCTCTGCTTCTCCTAACTTGGAGGTCACAAGTTAAGCCTGCAAACCCCAGTAACAGAATTTTTCCAAAATGAAGGTGTCAGTACCAGCCTCTATTGCAACCACAGCCACTTTCAGCTTTCAGTTTTTATTTAAAAGGCTTAATTGGAAGTTTTTATTACTCCCAATTAGGCTTTTTAATTAAAAGGAAAAGTTGAAAGAGGCTGCAGGCAAATACTGCTGAAACTCATATCAGCATAAAATCAAAAGAAATAAAAACAAAATTACGCTACTGTAAAACAGCAGTAACAGGCACAGCTTTCAATAATAGTTACCTCTGGTCATATTTAATGTTATGGTAGCACATTGACAGTGATGAAGTGGACATGACTGTTTGGAAAAACCAGACTGTACCTAATGTAACAATAAAATTCATCAAAATGATACTTATAAGATCACATTAGCATTCAAAGCAAAAATCTACCAAAATGCACAGTTGCCAATTCAAGTAGTTAGCAACTCTAATTCACCAGCACAGCACTAACTCTGCACACTAAAGCAGACTCTTAAAGCCTCTTTAACAAGCAGAATACTACGTATAAACAATGTGGATAAGTGTTTATTGTTGTAAGATGATTAGCTTTTTAATTCCTCAAAGGATGTTTTTTTCTGTATAAAGCCTTAACTTATCGTTACTGTTGAATTTTGCACTACTGACATTTTGTTTTCCATTCAGAATGAAATTATAAGTTGCATTGCCTTGTTTTTTTTGTTTTTTTTGTTTTTTTTTTGGCATCTTTAAAATTCCACGCAATGTCTTCAGAATGAAACAGAGCTTCTTACATAAAGGTGAGTTCATCATCAGAGGTAATAGGAATATGCAGAAATATTAGATCCATAACAGAGACAATTTCATACCTAATAAACTTGGCTATTTATCCTGAATTTTATAAACTATACTAAGAGTCAGAAACTCTCTAAAATGACTCTCATATAAGCTATGACATGGAAGAAGTTATTTCCTTGTATCTTAACTTTCCAACTTACAGATAGGTTAACACTTGCCCCCAAATCACAGTACCAAAGTCTAGCTAAAAACACACAAATGTCTACGCAAAGAAGAAAACAAATTTGGTATGATATCAAGGACTGACAGAACATCTGTAGTTTATGTTCAGTTATTTAAGGGGTACATATTTTGCAAGTTGAAATCGTGAATAAACGATAAGAAACGAGTAAAATGCAACCCCTCTGCCTTTTTTCTAGAGACAACTGTGCATAACCTCTTTCACAAGGAGACAGTCATTAATGTGCACACTGGGAAGGGGATTGGGAGTCTTTTTTGTGTCGTGGACTATGTCCTCCTCTTTCCACCTTCACTGCCATCAGTCACCTCAGCGCAAGCCCCTATCATCTAAAAGAATCTGACTAAACTCTTGCCTTCCACAATCCATTCTCTGCATAACAAATTTTCATAAAGCATACATCAAATCCTGTCATTGCTTTAAAAACACATTGATGGCTTCACATTATGGTTAGAACAAAACTCAAACTCTTAAGCATGGTCTGTAAAAGCCCTGCATGAGGCTCAGAGTCCAACCTCATCTTGAATCATTTCTTCCCAATTTACTTTCCACCAGCTATGAGTCTTTTTCCAGGTCTATGGACACACCAACAAGCCCTTTCTTTCCTCTATTCTATGCCTCACACACTTGTCTCCACTTTCCCAGGAACTAATTTTTCCTATGCCTCTCAGTTCAAACACAGTCTCAACTGACTGCCTCAGAGAAGCCTTCTGACCATTTAAAGTTAACATTATCACTTTATTGCAATTCACATATTTAAATGCCACGGAACCCTTAGCCCAGTTTAACTATGATATTCAGTTGTTCATTTACTTGTTTCCTTTTTTAAAATGTTTTTAATAAAAGGATGCTCCAAAAAGGTAATGACCGTACTGTGTTGGGTATCATCATATCCCATCATCCACCTGACACCAGCCCCAGGCATTACGTATAGTAGGTACTCAATAAATACTTTTAAGACATGAATCAGTAAAGAATGAATAAATACAAAGTGTTAAATAGCTCCTTTCAGGTTGCTAGAAACAAAGACACCTTATGTGGTTAAAAAAATTTATTAAAACAAGGTAGCAGGGTATATAAACAACTCCAGCCACTCAGTTGTTTTATGGTCAGCTAAGAACTTATTAAGGTCTCCCTCTAGCCAGACATGTATCTATCTAAGCAGGGATTAAGCTCCTGTGTCTCCTGTGTGGCTCTGAATTTGGGGGGACGTTTGTTTTCTAATCTAAGAGTGTTTCCTTCTGCTCTCATCTCCGCTTAAAATGGAGGCTTATGGTTTTACTCTGAGCTTTGAGTTTAAGAGGTGTCACTTAATGCTATAGAATACATGTTCCATAAAAATTGAGAGTAAAGCAGCATTCCACTTGTTAAAGTTAGTTTCCCACCAGTTCACATTTTAAAAACTGGAAACAGAGTAGAAGAAATTAGGAACTGAAAAATAACATCAGAAGAAAAATCTAGAAGGAGAAGGAGTTGCAGAAATGGAAGGAACTAATTTATCATTGTAGCCATTAAGGTAAACAACTGAGTTTGGAGAGATAAGGAAACATGTTTACAGTCACCTAATTTCACTTAAAACTCATGTAGGGAGCAGAAAGTCACCATCAACCTATGCTTCCCTATCTCTGAAAATACAGAAACTAGCAAGAAGCACATCAGTGAATCTGAATCTGCAAGCTCTCTCTGGGAGGACTGTCCGTCCAAAATGGGAAGGTGAGTTCTGAACAGCTCTGGGCAATTGAGCAATACTTAAAACCACATCATAACATCTGTATCATTTCCTCTCTTTTATACATTAAGAAACTGTGGTTCAGATAGGATAATTGGCTTGCCAAAAGTAGCATGGTTAGTAAGGGTTACAGTCAGGATTTGCACTCAGCATCTTTGTCTCCAAAGCTTGAGTTCTCCCAGAAGTGGTGTCTTAGTTTTCCTGAGCTGATAGGATAAATACCATACAATAGTTTGGCTTAAACACTGGTAATTTATTGGCTCATAGTTTTGAGCCTAGAAGTTCAAAATCAAGGCTTCACCAAAAATCAAGACTTCAGCAAGGCGATGCTTTCTCCCAGTTGCTTATAACATTCTGGGGCTGGCTGCCAGCAATTCTTACCGTGCCTTGTATCCCTGCCTCGATCACATGGAGATTTCCTCTCCTTTCCCTTCCAGGTTCTGTTGACTTCTGGCTTTTGGCTTCTCCCCACGGCTTTCTCAGGTTATGCCTGAATTTCTTCTGCTTATAAAGGACTACAGTAATCTGGGTTAAGAGCTACCCTACTTCAGTTGGACCACTCTTTAACTAAAGGGGATCCTATTTACAGTGGGTTCACACCCATAGAAATTAAGGTGAAGAACATGTCCAAATTGGGGTACATAAAAATCCATCAAAAATGGGTGGTTTTCAATTCAGGCAGAAGAAAGTCTGCAGACCCATTGGTTTTTGTTTGTTCCTTTATTTGTGTAGTTTCTTTGGGTCTGGGAGTTTTTGGTATTTATTTTGCCTCAGTAGACTTGTCTGTGCCAACTACTTTAGACGCAGCATTTTCAAGAACCATATCTGAATGCCACTGACCACGTTCAAAGGAACCTGGGACCTTTGCCTCGGCAACCTGAGCTGGGGTTGGAACAGAGAATAGTCATCGGCAATTTCATGAGACAAGGGCACCAAGATTCAGGGCTCTACCTCCTCAATCAGATAACCTGAACTTTAACCATAATTCTAACATTTGGTAGTTGGTCATTTGTGAAAATGCCATTACGGTATTAATTATTGGTTACTGCCATAACAAATTACCACAAACTTAGTGGCTTAAGACAACACAAATTTATTATCTTATGGTTCTGGAGGCCAGAAATCAGCACAGTCTAACTGGGCTAAAACCAGTGTGTTTGCAGGGCTGTGCTCCCTTCTGGATGCTCTAAGGGATGATCTATTCCCTTGGTTTTTCCTGCTTCTAGAGGCTGCTCCTTGGCTCATAGACATTTTCCTATAGCTTCAAAGCAGCTAACTCACATCGCTCTGATCCTTCTTCCATTGCCCCATCTTCTCCCTGACCATATTTCAGGAAAGATTCTTCCCTTTTAAGGACTCGTGATCAGAATAGGCCCACCAGGATAATCCAGGATAATCTCCCCATCTCAAGGTCCTTAACCCTAATCACATGTGCAAAGACACTTTTCCCATGTAAAATATGTTAACATAATCACAAATTCCAGGGACTAGCCATTATTCTGTCTACCATAATTACCTTTCTGAGCCTCAATTCTCACATCTGTAAAAAAGGAGAAGTAATAGTGCTTACTTTATAGGGTTTGGAGGATATCACATGATTACACACGTCAAGGGGTTGGCCCAGCATCTGGCATACAATTGTGGTCCAAAACTATTAGCTATTCTCATAAAAAAAAAAAAAAACAAAACCTATTCTTGCTGTATATAATCACTGCTAGGAAAATCCACTTTCTACTACCACAAAACGGCTTGGGTCAATGATTTAGAACCCTCTTCTATCACCGATCCTTCCCTATATTTCTTTTGTTTCTATAGGCTAACCTTGAACCTTTCATAAGCATTTGTTTCCCTGTCAAAGAAGAAGGAGAGGTAATACCAGTGATGACATCTACACAAATGGAATTTTCGAAACTGCCACTCACTAATGAGTCCTAAACCCCTTCGAAACAGGGCAAATCCTCTCCTTTTTCTGATCATTCATGGTTACTTTTCAATCTAAATAAACTCCACACATGAATTCATCATAAGCACCCACATTTCCCTTTCTCCTAGGCCCAGGGCTGGAGGAGGTGAGGAAGCCAACCAATCACCTCCTGCTTTCAGAGGTCCTGGAAATACAGTGTAACCAGATAGTTAGGGTTCACCTGGAGGATTGCATGCTAAATCTCAAGTTTAAAGAAAACAATTTGGAGTTAGCCAAGAGGAAACAACACACTTACTTATCTCCAGACTCTCCACACAGACTGTATTAAATTTTCCATAACCAAATTTACTGCAGGGCTGAGAACAAGCATGAGATATTTCTGCTGAAAGTTGTTAGTATTTTAAACTGACTTTTAAAAAGAAGTTTCAAGTGTAAGTGCAATTCCCTGTATTTTTGGCAAAACCTATTTTTCCATTTGGGAAAATGGCTCAGCCGTCTAATTGTTCCAGAGTACAAAGTAAAAATATGTTCAAAACACAGGACGTAAATTAACCCAGTTAATGCCTTTCACTGTCAAGACTTTATACACCATATCTGAAGTCATCTAACTGATCAAGAGTTCTTTTATCACCAATTTCTCTGACTTTTTTAAATCAAGAAAACACGTGTACTCAAACTGGTAAGGGGAAAAATGAAAGATGCTGTTAAGGTTCCTTTCTTAATACATATATTCTAAACTGAATATGTATTCACATATAGCAATCAGTGAGTTAAACAGGTAATGAATTCTTGGACAGTCACTGAGAATTTTTCAACTATTGGTAGTAACTGCATTTGGTGCACAACAGAGGAATGTAGCAAACAAGTAGGACACAGCCAAATAGACTTGTTGTAGTCAACATTCACAGATGCTAAAAAAGAAAGCCTGTTTTGTTTGAAAAGGACACCTCAATTCTCATCCCTGCCCATCAAGTGAAAGGGAAAATATATGAGGATATCAACTGTGAAATGTCAGCATCCTAAGTAGGGTATGTAGCATGTGTTTCCTGACATGAAAGGGAAAGATCACAGTGGATGCTATTTGAAAGTCTATCTGCTACAGAGCTATACTGTTCTTTCCTGCGTTCTATAAAGCAGCTCAGAGCAGGGATGTGCAGAGTGCCAAAACACTATCTCAATACATCGCCCCATCGCCACCCACAGCTGTTCATGGGAGTGCCAGAGAGAATTCGATGTACTAAGGAAAATGAATTTGGAAATAAAAAAGAAGAGCTTCAGAATTTAAACTAGAAAAGGAAAAGAACTGAAGCAAATGATATGGTTACCTTCTCCCGTGAGACAAGCATGCGTGAATGAATATTATAAGATTCTTCACTAAGCCTAAACATAACTATGAAATATAAAGAGGATCTAAATCTTTTGTTGTCACTATCAAAGGGACAAGAAGGAGCCAGTCCAAAGTGACAGTGCCAGAGGCAGATAATGAAAGCTTGAAATTGAAATGGTGATAAACTCTGTGTACAAGTCCTGAAGATTAGATGAATATTTATTAGAGTTACATTTCAGATTCTACTAAAGAGGTCCTACCATCTTAAAGAATAATTTGAAAAGCCTGGTCTCTTCATTTCAAAAGAAAAGGAAGAAAAAAGGGATGTAATCTGTGTGGATGGATCTGAATTCGTGAATGGCAATAGTCACAATACCTTAACATGTTTGTCACACCAAAGAACCCCTGATCACTTCCCAGATTTAACAAGCTGACATACAATTACAAACAGGATCATTTCACATGCAACTGTATCACAGCCACCTCTGAGGAGAAAGCAGAGCCACGTTAAAAAGTGCATATGAAAGGGAAACATGCAAACTACCCAGAGTATATGAGTGGACATCACAAGATTAATAAGGTATGAAATTTAGCGTAAACCCTGCTGTCCATAGCAGGTATTTCAACTTGTCTTGGAATGTTAAGGGGACTGGAAACTTCTACAGACAGAACACTGCTGTTTGAAATGTATTCTGCTTTATAAGAGATGGTTTTGATAGATCACTACAGAGTTCCAGAGGTAAAGGGGCACCCAAGTACAACAAAGGCTCTCAGGAAGACACACTTACAAACTGATCTGGCCAAGGCCAAGTGTAAGACTGTGGGAAATATACTGAGGTTTGATTTGATGGTTGTCTCAGGCAAAAAAAAAAAAAAGAATAAAAATAAATCCTCTTCTTGTTTTATCAACAAAAGATAGTTACATTTATTTTTGTATAATCAACGAAGTGATTATTTAGTGGTACTGAAGCATATATCTCATTTAGCTCTCTTATTATACAAGTGATAATTTGGACTAAAATTTACAGGCCACAAAGTTTAGTCATTGGGGACAATATGAAAAAATCTATTTAGCTAATGAAATCCAAAACTTTTGTTTTCCCTTACTTACCTGGATAATTTGTCAAAAACATTGCCCTCTTAAATCACATCTTTAAAAAAAAAATCTGGCTGAATAAATATGATTTATTTTTTATTTACACCTCCCCCATCATTTCATATTAATTAAGTCTTCCATTCTATTTTGCAGAACAGAGAAATCAAAATTACACTCCATGTTTTAATAATGTAAACTGATGGCAGGCAAAATATTCTCCTTTTTTCTTTCTTCTTAATCAGCATAGCCAAAAACAAACAAACAAACAAACAACCTGTCTCCTTGCTTAAGCATTTCATTAGTTAACCTCTCAAACACGTAAGTCAGTGTTGTTAAGTGCTGCTCTGGTTTCAGATAATTACCTGAAAATGAGTGCCTGGGGTTGGACTAACTATTGCCTCATCAGCATTCATCACTATTGCTATGGTACAGCATTTAGAGAAAGAAAAAATAAAATAAAATGAAGAGAGGAGAAAAACTATAAAATAAAAAGTAAGTACACATTTTTAAAAAGTCTTGGCCTTAATCTTATCCCCAGACACCATTTCATTGCTCACACCATGATGGTCACATAAGCGCTACATCCCAGAAGCATATGTCTATCTGGCACAGATTATGTACCTGTTTTCAAGCAGAAATTCACAGGACCACCTGAGGAGTTTACTAGGATTCTGATGCAGCAGTAGTTTGGGGCCCAGAAATTTCCAAACACTTCAAGTTGATAACCAGGCAAGGGCTCTATGGATCATGCTTGGAGAAACATTATCCTAGAAGCTTCATACCCAAAGAAGATTTCCTGTACATAGTGTTCCCACACACAGAGCAGAAATTCAGCCGCGCTTTCGTGTCAGCGCTCACGCATTGGCCGCGCCTGTGTGCTGGAACCTTCCGGCAGCGGAGCCTCCGCACCTCCCGAGGGAATTCACTCCGACTCTGAGCAGCCAGGACTGTTCCCGTCTTCCAGCATTTGCTTAGAGGTCTTTGTTCTAACCTTTGTAACCATGCTCGGTGACAAACCTCACTCCGTTCTACATGACAGCGCCTCAAATATTTGAAGGCAGCTGTCTGGCTCCCGTATGACCTCATGACGCAGGCCCGGGACAGAGGGCTGGCGGGGAGCGCAAACCCAGTGCAAACGCCCAGCAGGCAGGTGAGACGGCTCATTCTCACAGAGGGTGGCGGGGATTTAAACTATTTGAGATTTGAGGAAAACTACGTATGATTATAAGAAAGTACAGACAATGGGAACAGAGAACAGAAACACCAAAGAAGACATTTTTTTTTAATTCTGAAGATGAAGGTTACACACGAAGAAATGAACAAACAAAATGGAAGTTAAAAGTGAAAAGGTAAGGTTCTCCTTTTTCCTGGACCTTACCCTCTAGCCCTATTCCCTTAGCACCGGTATTTCAGCATATTTTACTGGTTACCATCACCACTATATATGTATATATACACACACACACATCTTTATTCATAAGTACCTGACAGTGCTATCGTTTCCTCACTGTGGGAGGTAGGGAGTTTAGAGACCTACCCTGCTGCACTTCTCTCTCCTCCATCCTATATTATTCTCTTCAGCTATCCTAGTGGTTGACTTTATGACTTTATATAGTTAAATTTTTAGTTCTGAATTAATCATCTTGGGTAGCATCTAAAGACACTATGAAAAATAAGGAAATTAGCACACTTATCCTTCCTGAAGGTAAGATGCTAAAAATGTTTTCTTAATAACTAACTTATGTATTAGGTAACTGACCTGAGGCAAAGCTATTGCAATCATTCTCTCTTCTATTCACAGGCATTGGTATGGCTGACATAAATACTGTGGAGAATTGCTAAAAAGTTTCTAAAGTCTTATATTCAACATAAACATGAATTTGTAAAATGCAAGTAAAATAGGCTGACTTCCGCCTACATTATCATTCAACAGGTACCCACCTGCATTCTTGAAACTGCTATATGACACACAACTTTAACTCACATCGAATCCGTCCCTGAAGAGCTGATGTTCTATCTTGAGGCTCTGTGGGTACCACCCTCTATTTCAGCCCTGTAGAAACCCTTTGTTATTTGGCAGGGTCCTTGATTTCTAATCCAACTTCATCAGTGTCTCCCAAGAGTAATAAAACCTTTATCACAACAAAAAAATATTCACCAGCAAATGTCCTAGAACAAAGCCGTTGTTTTTACAATGTTAGACACAGAATCCCTTTGGTCCAGTAGAAGCTATTCTATGCCTTAATGGTGACATTTTCCTCCAAATATCACTAACTTTCATAGTAGCCAGCAGCTTCAAAATGCTGGAGGCAGCAAGCTTGGAATCAGTAGACGTTTATTCCCTCCTCTGTCACTAAATTTCTGCTCACTTAGCCTTGCTTCATTTTGCCCAATCCACAAAACAAGAAAAATAACTTGTGCTTTTTCTTAACAGTGATAGAAAGAAAATAAATGGGACTCAAAACATGAATGCTATAATTTCAGATTCTTAAAAAGAAAGACAAAGATAGACATAAATACATTCAGAATTGCTATCACTGTACCTAACTTTCAGCAGTCCATCAGTTTAGGCTATGTCATTTTTCTTTTGTTCTTTAACTCATGTGGGCTTAAGTATGTGCCATTTTTCTCCAAATATCACTAACTTTCACAAAAGCCAGTCACTTCAAGGTGTGGGAAGCTGGATAGGTATCAAAATGGCAGAGGAGCGAGCTCTTTATCTCCAAGAGTAAAGCTGGCATTCTCCAATTCAGCAAGAAAAATATCACCCTTGAGAGCTTCTTTCCCCAATCAAGAAATGAAAAATCACTTGTATGTGGCAAATTAACCAAATAATAGTGGAAGAATGCCAGTTTTAGGAAAAGACATTTTGACGGATGTGAAAGGAATGAAATGAGATGCCTGCTTTATTAAACAGCAGCTGATCTGTGTTCTACCCAGAAGAGGAAGTTTACAAAGGAGTAGGACAGTTATGTCAGGGAACTGAAACCCACAATCACCCACAGAAGTTTGAAAAGGACAAAAGCATAAACTATATCCAGTGCATAAAGACAAGTGACATCTGAAAAAACACAAGAGACTCCATAGAAGGGCACTGCAGCTTGAAGGTAGAAAGCAGCAAATTAGGGTCAAGGAAAAAGGCTTGTTTTTATGAATTTAAAAACACTGAAAAGACTAGGGAGACAGAGAAAATCCTTATAACTTAGCAGGACAATAGACATCAAATAACTGGGAAAGGTCATCTTAAATAGTTCTTCTGCCAGAGTTTTTTTTTTTTTTTTTTTTTTTAATAAACTGAATTAATGAGCTAGATTTCAGTGCCCTTTCAAAAAGTATGCAAAAGAAATAAGCCATTGTTGACAAACATAGCATTAAAAGATTGCTAAGACATTCTGCAATAGTTATGCTTGCAGCCTGCAGCTTAACCCAGCTTTTGAAATAGGGTGACAGCTGCAGAAAACACTGAGGGTTAAAAGTGTCATTTGAAATTGAGGTGATAGGTTTTGAGGGTTTGTGTTCTCTTTTTGAAGTGATCATTTTGCCTGGTTACATCAGAGGCATAAAGGAGATCAAAAGCTCCAGATGCTGTAACCCGCTTTGTTGGAAAGACTTCTGATTGAATCAGACAGGGACAGAATATAATTACGTAAAAAGTAATAAAGTCTCTGATCAAGATTTGGAGCTGCAATGTTTGGACTGCTCTAATGCCTTTACTGTTTCTTATGAAAGACATTGGTGATTACAGACACGCATTATATCCAAACACCCAATAATTCCTGTTAAGAATGGGGGAGAAAAAAACAGGAAGAATTCCTAGGGACTTTTCTTTTCTGTTTTTATGGTGTTGATGTGAAAATTATATTTGCATAAGAAGAAAGTGGGTACAGCATGAATATACAGTTATAATGAAAAGGGATAAACTGGGCTTCAAATTTGAATTTATGACAGAGCATTTGGACAGATCTGGCAGTTCCTAATCCCCAGCAAAACAGATGCAACAACCGATCCCAGAGAGAAACTCATGGGAGTTTTTCCCTAGAATTAGAAAACAAATACCTCTTTCTGTATATTTTTTAGACAGCATGTCTGTATATTTGTTTTTCATATCTTGGCCATCACTCTCCAGATAACTTCTGTGCTCCAATTTTAAAAAACATAAAATGATAGAAGAGTTGAGATGCTTACTCCCAATTCACTGTCAACAGCCAGTCAGTCAAGAAATACTCTTAACACTACAGGCTCATACAGCACGATGGATACTTGGAGATACATGTTAAAGAATAGACGTCGTTTTTAAACCAAAGAAGATACCTTGTAATGATCTCAATGATACAAGATATGTATGTTTAGAGATTTAAACCAGAAATGGCCTGAAATTGCCATTAGGGAAAGAAACCAAATTTAGACGATTGCAAGAAGACATTTCTGACAGGAAACTGATTTTTCTTCCTGTTACTGTTTTAGAGATACTACATAGGAACTCTCGCAGCCCACCTCTCCTTGCTACACACTGCCACCTACAGGCGAGCAGGGAATTGCTAGATAATAGCTTGTTTTCTTTCTCGTGGCTGGAAGTAAATGTCCTAATTAATTTCATGATGCCCCCATTTTTCATGCAGCATTAAAGTTAAGTATTCCAATGCACACTGCATCTTATGTCTATACACATAAAATAAAAATGCTGCCTAGAGTTTGAGATTAGTTTAGGGAATCTGAAAAAGTCCCTCCCTGCACATGATATTTCAAAGCAAGGAACATTTTCATTCCTGATCCATTTCATTTCAGGAAGCAGTTTCTCAGGGGTAGGTGGCTAACAGATTCTAAACAAGGACCCCACTTTTGCTAATGATGATATATGTAGTGTTCAAATGCAGCAGTTAATGAATGCTTTTGATGACAGTGGTGTTTTGCTACCAGTCCTTCTATCTAAATATTGCATTAAGTGTGATGTAATTAGCCATGCTCTCTCATGGAAAATACTACCATTGTTTATATTAAAAAGATTTCTCTTTTTTTAGACAATCTTTTTGGAAAGCATGGAAAAAGGAAGTTTATTTAAAAAGTGGAATGCTTAAAAATACGTAAATTCAAGTCTTAGTATCTGTTGAATGTAAATAAAACTACTGAAATATGGTTGTTAGGAGGACACCATTATGAATTAAAAGAAATGGGGTTTGGTTCTTTCAATTTGGTAACAGGAACATTATGACATTTTCCCTTTGAAAAGAATTAACAAATTACTTGCTTGAAAAAAAATTGATCAAATCAGTCCGGAAGAGCAGCTTCCATGGCAACCGATGCATTAGGAGATCATAGACATTCTATATCCTCATTTAGCATCTTGACTGATGTAATTCAGAGAGATTCAGTAGTCCCAGATAAATTTGATCACACTGATTGGTGAAACTTACAGTGATTACTGGCGAAAATAATTAAGAGATTCCAAAAACTGGATTGAGATTTGCATTAAATGGTTTAAATAGGTCCTGAATATAAATTAATCATAACCAGTCCCGTGTTAGAAAAAAAAAAAAACACTCTCTCATTTAGTTCCATAGGAGATATGTAACTAGAAAGTTATACATACATCACATTTCTGTTATTCAATTCACATCTTAAATTCACTGGAGAAGCTCCTTATTTATGGGAATCATACAGTGCAGCATTTTGTACAACAAAATGTTTTTATAGAATGATAACAATTTTCTATCCTCCATGAATTTGGTAAATAATCTTTAGATATTGAATTTTCTTAAATGCCGGGAGACATTTTCAGAGACTACTACTTAAGAGTTCAGAAATCAGCACTGAAAGAAGGAATTTTTACAAGCTGGTCATCTCTTATTTTCCTGTATTATAAATAATAAGTATTTCTGAATTAATCAGTTCTATTGTCCAACAGTAAGAATCCTGTAATTCAGGACCTCAGGTTGACTGTAGCAAAGCAAAAATCCAATGCCCTGGCTATTCCATATACTACCACTCGGCACCCCAGAGGGAAATAATGTATCAACTTTTTCTTACTTAAGCTATATTATACTGTACCTAAATTTAATTGAATTTTCTTCCTTTAATACCAATTCAATCCTGCAATGCATTGTAACATTTTAGCTTTTTGTGTGGGTGACTTGCCTTTTGTACCTAACCATAGATCATCTGAACTATCCCCCATGGAAATACAGACTTCATTTTGAAAATAACAGCTTGAGAGTTCATTTGGGAATAGGGATTTCTCTCTACAGAGGCTCAGGATTTGGTTTGCAAAACAATCATTTTTAGTAAAGATATAATGTAGAATATAAATGCTAAACTAGATTCTTTATTCTTTCACAGTATTATTGTGTGAACTTAAGAAAGGCTTTTAACCTCTGTTCTATTTCTCAAAAGGATAATGGTATTTTACCCCGAAATATTTTCAAATATTTAAAAATACTGAATGAAAGGCTCTAAAGCCAAAATTCATTTTGCCTGAAATATTTCCATGATTGGAGGGGAAAAGGCTTGACTCGATTTTGCATTAATTAGCAAATTATTTCCATTTGTCATGTAGGTTCATATTTTTAAAAGGAGCCAAATAGTAGTTGTGAATGCATTAGAAACTCTTATATTTATCTGACAGGAAAAGAAAATAAACATTTTGTGTAGTGCTCTATGATAACTGCAAAGCCTATAAAGAGTTATTCATATTTGAATTAAGGATTTATATAACACATTGATTTTAAATAGATCACAGTACTACAAGAATAATCTCGTTAGTTTTCACAACCTTCCCAAATGACAGACAGAATATCCATCCCGAAGCTAGTAGGCAACAGAGATTGGAATGAGAGCTAAAGTTCAGGTCTATTCTAAGACTAAAAGTTACTATAAGCTCCTTGAGGATAATCATAATGTCTTAACATCTTATCTCCCCTGCTGAGGACATTGCTTTGCTCAATTTAAAATATCACAGTGAACTTGACCTTTGTGCCTCCAGGGTCCCTTTACCTTAAAACAATACCATCTAACTTCATTAGAATACAACCCATAACTTTATATTTGCATATACTCAAGTTCCTGAAATAGAATGAAAGGTGGTAAAGACCAAATATAGCAAGAGTTCATCTTCCAGGCAAATATTCTATTTAACAAGAACAATCATTCTCATCATTCCTTGAAAAATATGAAATGAAATAATTTAGAAATTATAGTTTCAAAAGTTTAGATCATCATCTGAAACTTATGATAAGGTTAATCAGAGAGCATAGTGATTTAGCTATCATTTATCTGAAATTAACTAGAGAACTTATCAAGGCTCAAATTCCTAAACCACTAACACTACTGAATTAATTTTCATGGGAAGTATAAATTTTTCCAGAAGGAATCTAGAATGCTTTCATTTGAAGGCTTAGATGGGAAAATAGATGTTGTAGTTGCTAGTCTTCAAGATGACCCCATTGGTCTCCACCTACTGGTTTTCACATCCTTGTATAGTATCTCTCACTTTGTACCAGAGATAGTCTGTGATCCATAGCATAAGACAGAAATAATGGTATGACACTTCTGAGATTAGGTTATAAATGATTGCTGCATCCATCACGCGCTCTCTCGCTCTCATGACTCTCTCTTTCTCGGGTCAGTTGCTCTGGGGGATGCAAGCCGCCATGTTGTTGAGCAGGCAGGTGGAAAGACTCATGTGTCAAGGAATTTAAGTCTGCAACTAAAAGCCAGCAAGGAACCAAGTCTTCCCAGCAACCACAAGAGTGAACTTGGAAGCAACTCTTCATCACCAGGAGATGTTAGGTCAGAGTCAGTCAAGAATCCACACAACGCAGTGAGTCAAAGTTGTAAGTAGAAAGTTTAAGATTTATTAGAGGAAGAAAGCTGGTGGGAGCCAGTGAAAAGAAAGAAAATGGCTCCAGCTCTCTATCTGAGAGCAGCATTTTTTAAAGGAAAAAACCACATTGGGAGGGAAGGGTGTTGGGAGGGAAGGGTGCCTGCTGAGTGATGTCCTGTGCCCCGATTGGGTGTGGGCTTATCAACTCTTGAGCTAATTGATTGCTACGGTTTTAACTCACTACTCTTCTTTGAAATGTAGATGTACTATCTTTGTGGAGGGAGCAGGCCTTTTCTGCATGCTTATGGTTGTTCATCTCATGGACATATCTGATCTTGCCTTATCCACCTTTTGGGGGCTGAGGCGCCACCATGACTGAGATTTCTAAAACAGCCTTCAGCCCGTATTTTATGGCGCATCTGGTTTCTATGAGATAACCTGTGGGGCCCCTGCATCAGAAATTCCTTCTATATTCTTAGATTCTTTTCTGGGATCTGACAGGAGAGCCTTGAGATGACTGCAGTCTGACCTACACTTGCCTGCAACCTATTGAGAGACCCTGAGCCAGAGTGGCCCAGACAAGATGCTCCCAGATCCCTGGCCCTCAGAAACTGTGCAATAATAAATGCTTCTTGTTTTAAGCTTTAAATTGGGGGATAATTTCTTACACAGAAATAATGACTAATTTATATGTGGAAGGATATCTAAAGATTTTATATTTTCTGCTAATTGAAGAGTATGACTATAGAAGTAAAATTTTTAAAACCACAGAAAATGAATGTCTAAACTACAAAAAAGTGATGACCAGGATTTATTTTTCTAGACTAAGGTTTATGACTTCTAAATCAAGGGCTATTGGGAAAATTGCAAATCTGAAAAAGCCTATGAAGAATACCTTTTGCTATGATGAAGAAAGCTTTAAAATAATAGCTAACATATAAGAAAGAGAAGAAATGCCTAGATTAAATTTCCTATAAAAAGAATAATAATGGAAGTGATGTTTAATAATTGACTATAATAGATAACATGGAAAGAATTCAGAAATAAAACCAAGAACTTAAACATTTAGTACTGGTCTGTATCTACAACAGTTAGGAGTATGTGTGTCTTAAAATTAAAATTTAAACTGGAACTTAAATAATAAAATTTGTCTCATAGATATCAAAACTGGTGGTTGATGAAATGTGTGCCTGGAAGAAAGTAATGGATCTATAACACAAATACTATTTGAGGAGTGTGCCGGTTTGAATGTATTGTGTCCCCCAAATGCCATTATCAATGTAATCTAGTGGGGCAGAAGCTTTGGTGATGGTTAGATTTGCTTGGAATGTGCCCCACCCAGCTGTGGGTGATGATTTTGATGAGATGTTCCCATGGAGGCGTGGCCCCGCCCATTCAGGGTGGGCCTTGATCAGTGGAGCTATATAAATGAGCTGACTCAAAGAGAGGGAACTGAGTGCAGCTGGAAGTGATGTTTTGAAGAGGAGCAAGCTTGCTAGAGAGGAACGTCCTGGGAGAAAGCCATTTTGAGGCCAGAGCTTTGGAGCAGACGCCAGCTGCCTTCCTAGCTAGCAGAGGTTTTCCGGATGCCATTGGCCATCCTCCGGTGAAGGTACCCGATTGCTGAGGTGTTACCTTGGACGCTTTGTGGCCTTAAGACTGTAACTGTGTAGTGAAATAAACCCCCGTTTTATAAAAGCCTATCCATCTCTGGTGTTTTGCATTCTGCAGCATTAGCAAACTAGGACAGATTTTGGTACCAGAGAAGTGGGGTGCTTTTGCTGCTGAGTCTGCAAATACCAAACATGTTGGAACAGCTTTTCAAATGGATAAGGGGAAGATTCTGGAAGAATTGTGAGGAGCTTGATAGAAAAGGCCAAAACTGCTTTAAAGAGACTGTTTGTGGAAATATGGTCTCTAAAGATACTTCTGATGAGGACTTGAGCAGAAACGATGAATGTGTTGTTGCAAACTGGAAGAAAGGCGATTCTTATTTTAAAGTGGCACAGAATTTGGCAAAATTGAGTCCTGGTGTCAGATGGAAGGAAGAATTTGAAAGCGACAACATGGAATACTTAGCTGAGGAGATCTCCAGACTACGTGTGGAGGATGTATCCTGGCTTCTCCTTGCAGCTTATAGTAAAATGCGAGCAGAGAGAGATAAACTTAGAACTGAACTCTTGGGTTCAAAGAAACCAGAAGCTGATCGCTTGGAAAATTACGAGCTTCCAGGGGGTGGAATCCCTGAAGCTACAGCCCAACATGAGGACGTAACCAAACACGGAACCCAGCCGCCATTTCAGTACAAGCCAAGATTGGAAAAGGAGTTAAGCAGAAAGGATTTGTGGAAAGTCCTATCATCTGATGGCTTTGACCCCTGCGTGCTTCATGCAAAGCCAACAGAATTTTTGCGAGATCTTTATAGACAGAGCCATTGCCGGTCTGGACTGGAGGAGACAGACAAGGAAAAAATTAAAGGAAAAATCTCTTCAAAGACAGAGCCATGGAGGTTGAGGTCTGGAGTCAGGAGGTCTCGGGCTGGGAGAGTGGAGCAGCCCACATGCATGGAAAGGGTGAGTTTGCCTGGAGGTCGAGGGCGGGCCTTCCGCCTCGATGCTCTGGAAGAGTTTTGCCACACGAGGTCCCAAAGAGGATGGAGCACATTCCCAGGGAATTGGGGAGAGCCTGGCTGCCACCACAGTGTTCTGAAGGGGTTGAGCGTGTGCCCCAGAGATGGAAGGGAATCCGGAAGCTGCCCCGATGTTTGAGGAGGGTGGGGCCAAGAAAGTAGTCTCCCCAATGTGTGGATATGTTGGAGCACTCACCCATGCATTTGGAGAGAAAAGGGCTGCCACAAAGGCACTTAGGAAGCGTAAGACTCCTGCTCCCTCAAGCCCCAAGGATGCAACATTGTTCTGTAAATGACTCTCAGACTTTGAAATCTAATGGAGTTTGTCCTGCGGGTTTTAGGAACTGTTTTGCTCCTGTTAACCCTGTTTTCCTTACTGTTTCTCCTTATGGCAGTGGAAATGTTTACCCTATGAATGTCTCTCCTTTGTATATTGGGAGCACATAACTTGTTCTAAGTTCACAGATCCACAGCTAAAGAAAAATTATGCCTTAGGACTGGCCATGCCTATAATTGATTTTGATGGGATCTTGTACTTAACTTTTGTTACTGAAAAGATTTGAGTTTTTGTGATATTGTGATGAAATGAATGTATTTTGTATTTGCAAAGATAATGTCATTTTGGGGTCCAGGGGGTGGAATGTGCCGGTTTGAATGTATTGTGTCCCCCAGATGCCATTATCTTTGTAATCTGGTGGGGCAGAAGCTTTGGTGATGGTTAGATTTGCTTGGAATGTGCCCCACCCAGCTGTGGATGATGATTTTGATGAGATGTTCCCATGGAGGTGTGGCCCCGCCCATTCAGGGTGGGCCTTGATCGGTGGAGCTATATAAATGAGCTGACTCAAAGAGAGGGAACTGAGTGCAGCTGGAAGTGATGTTTTGAAGAGGAGCAAGCTTGCTAAAGAGGAACATCCTGGGAGAAAGCCATTTTGAGGCCAGAGCTTTGGAGCAGACGCCAGCTGCCTTCCTAGCTAGCAGAGGTTTTCCGGACGCCATTGGCCATCTTCCGGTGAAGGTACCCGATTGCTGAGGTGTTACCTTGGACACTTTGTGGCCTTAAGACTGTAACTGTGTAGTGAAATAAACCCCCGTTTTATAAAAGCCTATCCATCTCTGGTGTTTTGCATTCTGCAGCATTAGCAAACTAGAACAAGGAGGAAAGACAGAGTAGAGTTATCAGCAAAGAAAATATACATGTAGAGAAGTCTACAGACCTAAGAGCAGAGGCACAACTGGGAACAAATAGGTGAGACTAAGAAGAAAGGGTTTAAAAAAAAAAAAACCAAAAGACTCATTGTTAGGGATGTGACCTACAGAGCACCTTGCCTTATCTAAGTTATGGATCCCAAATCTGAGTAGGTAAAAAAACAGAGATGAAATAAAAGACCTCAAGTATAATGGTATCTACTAAAGGTATTTTTTTTCTGAATGCAGAATAATCTAGTGAATTCTCAGTTTACCTTGTTGACAATTCCATGTTTCATGATACCCAGAACACTGACAAGATTTAAAAATCTTTCTACACTGGAATCCTAGGGGGGGATATCCTAGTATATATGAGAGATACCAAATATTAAAGACAGATATTGACAGTGATTTTCAAAAAAG
The DNA here is from genome assembly GCF_015220235.1 of Choloepus didactylus. Taxonomy (NCBI): domain Eukaryota; kingdom Metazoa; phylum Chordata; class Mammalia; order Pilosa; family Megalonychidae; genus Choloepus; species Choloepus didactylus. Next base: position 37,953,858 of record NC_051320.1, on the reverse strand, counting down.
AAGGGGGAAAGTTTTAGTGAATAAACTGTGCCGTGAATCACTAGAGGAATTCTAGAACAGCATACAAAAACTTAGAAAGCAAAGCAGATATCTCCAGAAACCAGCCCAAATTCACCAATAGATTCTTTTTTTTTTTTTTTAATTATTCTATTTTTATGAAATGACCATTATAGGCAAATCACAGGACCAGAACATAGTTACCTTGGCTGGGGTGGGTATAACTGGGATTCACTACAAATCACTAGAGTGTTTCCTTTTGGAATGATGAAAATATTCTAGAATTACATAGTGGCTATGGTTGTACAACCTTGTGAATATACTAAAGGCCCATGAATTGCCCACTTTTAACAGGTTGAATGTTATGGGCTGTGTATTATGTATCAATAATAAAAGAATATGCCTTAACATTTTTCTAGTTTTTCCCTAAACCATTACTGTTTTTTTTTATTAAATTCAGTTTTACTGAAATACATTCACACACAATACAATCATCCATGATATACAATCCACTGTCCACAGTATGATAACATAGTTATGCGTTCATCACCACAATCTATCTCTGAACATTTTCCTTACATCAGAAAAAACCAGAACAAGAATAAAAAATAAAAGTGAAAAAAGAACACCCAAATCATCCCCCCATCCCACCCCATTTGTCCTTTAGATTTTATCCCCATTCCTCCACTCATCCATACACTAGATAAAGGGGGTGTGATCCACAAGGTCTTCACAATCACACTGTCACCCCTTGTAATCTACATTATTATATAATTGTCTTCAGGAGTCCAGACTCTGGGTTAGAGTTTGGTAGTTTCAGGTATTTACTTCTAGCTATTCCAATACATTAAAACCTAAGAGGTGTTATCTATAGAGTGCATAAGAATGTCCACCAGAGTGACCTCTCGACTCCATTTGGAATCTCTCAGCCACTGAAACTATTTCGTCTCATTTTGCATCCCCCTTTTGGTCAAGAAGATACTCTCAGTCCCACGATGCCAGGTCCACATTCATCCCCGGGAGTCATACTCTGCGTTGCCAGGGAGATTTACACCCCTGGGAGTCGGGTCCCACGTAGGGGGGAGGGCAGCGAGTTCACCTGTCGAGATGGCTGTTAGAGAGAGAGAGGGCCACATCTGAGCAACAAAGAGGTACTCAGGGGGAGACTCTTAGGCACCATTACATACAACTTTAGACTCTCCTTTGTGGTAATGAGCTTCATAAGGGCAAGTCCCTTGCTCGAGGGCTCAACACATTAAACCACCAGTCCCAATGTTTGTGACAACATCAACACCAGTCCAGGTGAGGATGTCCAACACATCCGCACCTTCCCCCAGATCCTCGGGGCTGGGGAGGGGGAGGCTGTAAATATGTTTTTTATTATCTGCCCAAATTACTCTAGGATGTGTCACTATTTCACTCCAGCCTATACTAACCTACCGTATCTCACTTCCTATTCAAAGCTCCATGCAATTGTGGTGTTTGAACAAATCGACTGTAGAGTTGTACCGTTTAGAAAATTTAGATCCTGTACCAAATAGATATCTATTCCCTTGGTCTCATATGAAAGCTGAAGTCTTAAAACACAATCAGTTTCAACCTTTATCTTTTGGCCTGGCTTGCCCTGGTCTTAACCACACCTGCTTCATTCATATCACCAATTGAAGTCTGGGCTCTTTTTCAGCTTTTTTTTTTTTTTTTTTTTTGACAGTGGCTGTATGCACTAATACTGACATTCATATCTGCCGAGCTCTAGCTCTGAGTTTCAGGTGTCTCAGAGATATGCATTGTTCCAGAGACCAATCAGGTTATACGCTAGGGGATCAGCATCTCAAAGTTTAGAGATAGGCCTTACAATTCAGGGATAGAGTTAACTGCTGTAAGAGCTTACAATCTAGGGACTATTACAATTATTGTGTCCACGTTAGGCTATGTTCTAAGATTCAATTCTGAGTTTACACATTGTAGTTAGTCCATATTGGTGAGGCATCATCCCTCTCACTATGTTTTCTCCAACACTTTTACTCCTATATATATATTTTCCTACAATTTTATAGAGTTATGTTCACATACCATACATTTATCCACAGTGTACAATCAGTTGTTCATGGTATCATCATAAAGTTGTACATTTATCACCACAATCAGCACTTGAACATACTGATTACTACAAGAAAAACTGTTTTTTTTTAAGCAATAAGAAAAAATGATAAAAAGAAAAATAACATGTCATACAATACAATATACTACTAAGGACAGCAAATAACACCACTACCAAGAATCCCATATTACTCCCCTATATCCCCTTCTAATATACATTTAGCATTGGCATATTGCCTTTGTTACACTTAATGGAGGTATATTACAATGTTACTGTTGACCATAGACTCCAGTTTGCTTTGATTATGTTTTTTCCTGAATACCATCCCATTTTCAAATTTCTACATGGTTGACATTCATTTGCTTTCCCACATGCAAAAACATTTTTATATTTGTACATTTAGTAACAGTCATTGGCCACTCCAGTTTTTACCACGTTATACAGTCCCAGTCTTTATCATCTATCTTTACCTCTGGTGTCACACATTCTCCTATCCCACCTCTTTCAGCTTTACTCACAGACATCTTTGTTCAATGTACTTACAATACCGTGCTACCATCACACAGTATTATGCTATCTATTTCTGGATCTATGCAATCAATCCTAAACATTCTGTAGTCCTTCAGCATCAAATGGCTGATCTCTGCCCTCTTTTTATCTCCTGATCGCCTGGGTTGTCAGCTTTTAACTCCCAAAGTTTGTTCATTAATGTCGATTCATATTAGTGAGACCATACAGAATCTGTCCTTTTGTTTCCAGCTAACTTCACTCAACATAATGTCCTCAAGGTTCATCCACATTATTACATGATCCATGCCTTTGTTCTGTCTTACAGCTGCATAATATTCCATCATGTGTATATACCACAGTTTGTTTATCCACTCGTCCTTTGATGGACATTTGGGCTGTTTCCATCTCTTGGCAATTGTGAATAATGCTGCAGTAAACATTGGTTTACAAATGTCTGTTTGTGTCTTAAGTTTCAGTTCCTCTGAGTATATACCCAGCAATGGAATAGCTGGGTCATATGGCAAATCTATATTTAGCTTCCTGAGGAACCTCCATACTGTCTTCCAGAGTGGTTGCACCATTCTACATTCCCACCAACAATGAATAAGTGTACCTCTTTCTCCACATCCTCTCCAGCACTTGTCATTTTCTGTTTTTTGGATAATGGCCATTCTGGTAGGTGTGAGATGATATCTCATTGTGGTTTTGATTTGCATTTCCTTAATAGCCAGTGAAGTTGAGCATTTTTTCATATGCTTTTGAGCCATTTGTATTTCCTCTTCAGAAAAATGTCTGTTCATCTCTTTTGCCCATTTTTTAATTGGATTGTTTGTCTTTCTGTTATTGAGATGCAGGATTCCTTTATATATTTGGGATATTAAACCCTTATCTGATATGTGGTTTCCAAATATCATCTCCCATTGTGTAGGTTGCCTTTTTACTTTTCTGACAAAGTCCTTTGATGTACAAAAGTGTTTAATTTTGAGGAGATCCCATTTGTCTATTTGTTCTTTGGTTGCTCGTGCCTTGGGTGTGAGGTCTAAGAAACCACCTCCTTTCAAAAGATCTTTAAGATATTGCCCTACATTTTCTTCTAAGAGTTTTATGGTCTTGGTGCTAACGTTTAGGTCTTTGATCCACTTTGAGTTAATTTTGGTATAAGGTGTGAGATGGGCATCCTCTTTCATTCTTTTGGAAATGGATATTGAGTTCTCCAAACACCATTTATTGAACAGGCTGCTCTTTCCCAGTTGCTTCGGCTTCACTGCCTTATCAAAGATCAGTTGTCCATAGATGTGAGGGTCTACTTCTGAACACTCAATTCGATTCCATTGATCAATATATCTGTCCTTATGCCAGTACCATGCTGTTTTGAGCACTGTAGCTTTGTAATATGCTTCAAAGTCAGGTAGTGTGAGACCTCCCACATCATTCGTCTTTCTCAAGACATTTTTGGCTACTCGGGGCACCTTACCCTTCCAAATAAATTTAGTTATTGGTTTTTCTATTTCTGTAAAGTAAGTTGTTGGGATTTGAATTGGTATTGCATTGAATCTGTAAATCAGTTTAGGTAAAATTGCCATCTTAACTATATTTAGTCTTCCAATCCATGAACATGGTATGTTCTTCCATTTTTTCAGGTCTTGTTCAATTTCTTTTAGCAGTTTCTTATAGTTTTCTATGTAAAGGTCTTTTGTGTCCTTGGTTAAGTTTATTCCTAAATACTTGATTCTTTGGTTGCTATTGTAAATGGGATTTTTTTCTTGATTTCCTCCTCTTGTTGCACATTACTTGTGTATAGGAACACTACAGATTTTTGCGTGTTGATCTTGTAGCCTGCTACTTTGCTGTATTCATTGACTAGTTCTAGTAGCTTTAATAGCAGATTCTATTAAAACGACCTTATCTCCTTTTTTGATAGACCTATAGGACAAATAAATTGAGACATCATTTTTTAAAAGGACATATCCTAATTTAAAATGTCTTTTGACAAAGATTCTCCTGAAATACTTGTGGAGAAACAAAAGACCTATCTGGATAATAGTGTTAGCAGAGCTCCTTTTTGTGAAGAAAGATGTTACCAGAGCTCTGTTCTAAGCTTGCCATACCATTGTAAGAAAGAATTTAAGGATGAGACAAGTAGGTATAAGCAAGTGAGGAAAGTTTATTGAGGAAAGCGAAAGTACACGCTGTAACGGGTGAATACAGGGCATACATACTCAAGAGAGAGATGTGCCGCATGTGGTTTGGCACAAGGGATTTTTATTAAACAAAGGGAGGTGAGGTTTCAGACCTGGGAACACCAGGTAAATTGTGATTGGTGAGTAATCATTCAAATTAAGTAGTATAAGGAGGCTATTGCGATTGGTTGTTTATACATTCTTGTGATTGGTTAATAAACATGCAACCCAAGGTTTGTAAGTAAGCTATTGCAATAGGCTGAATAAACATCCAAACCAAGGATTGTGAACAGGCTATTGTGGTTGGTCCATGCAGTGTGGTTGAACAATGTATCTTACTTTGTTCTACCTCCTGGGGGTTTCAGGAGCCTGACTGTTTTTACCAGACAACTCCCTTCCCTGCACTGAGTACAAAGGTGCCTCAGAGCTTGCAAGATGTTTTTCCTATGTTTAACCTGCCCTAATAGCATAGTTAAGTGGAATGATCATTATAACTAAAAAATGTTCATTGGATTGATGAAAATCTACAATAAGGTTCTAGTAGCCTATTATCCTTTAAGTTGGGAGGATGCATTAAAGGCAAGTTTACTCTGTTTACTGATAGCACAGAGTCAAGAGAAATAAATTGAATTAATTTTTTTAAAAGTAAATTTAATGTGAATATATCTCAATAAAATGAAGATTAAAAAAAAAAAAGTAAATTTAACAGGAAGCATTTAAGGTCCCAGATTTAGATTAAATCAATTGCATACATACAAATTGGGAGACAATAACTAGTTAAATAACTCACTGGAAAAAATCCTGATGTATTTGACTACAATCTCAGTATTAGCCCACAGACTGATATAGCTGAAAAGAAACCTATTTAAACTTACGTTTAAAATGTGTACTGTCCAAGTCATAAGATACAATAAGCATTCCAAATTCTACATTGACAAGATAATCTCAGAAGTATTATGTTTAGTTTTTATCAGTTCTTTTAATGGGGCTATTGAAAAACTATAGAAAGTTCAGTGGTGACTACCATTCACTCTTTTAAGAATAGAAAAATCTTATAATATCTAGATATTTTTTTACTTGCCTACTCTGCTCCAGGCATTATGCTGGAACCAGTAATACAGAGATGAAAAAGCCTGTCCCTGTCCACAATGAGCACAGGACCCAAGAAGGAAGAAAAACAAATTCACAAGACAGTGTGCCTCTGCAAACTCTGCAATGTAGGAAATATAAGTTGAGATAATTGGGAAGTCCCACCTGAGGAGAGAAGACTTGGGGGAATATGATAGATGTCTTTAAACATTTGAAGGGATGACACTGGATGCATGTCCAGACTTAGGGTGTCGTATCAGCTGTATGGAGGAAAATTACAGGAGAGCAAATTTTGGCTTAAGAACTTCTCAACAATTAGAAATGCATAGCAAGAAAATGTACTTAATCATGAAGTGGTAAGACCCTATTTCAATAAACATTTATAGCAAAGGTAATACAACCTAAAAGGTATATTGTAAGGAGGATTTCTGGCTTGAGGCCTGGTGGAGGCTGCTGGTGGTGTGTTTAAATAGGTTTAACAGTGAACAGAGAAGTGGATGTGGGGGGAGATTTTTCTGCGTCTCTAAGATTGTTTAATTCTATGTAAAAAACTATAAATCACCATCTTCATAAAACAACATTTTCACTTTGTACTGCTGCAACTACAATCATGAGTTAGGCAGCACATTTAGTTAAGGAGAAAAATTGTTCCATGTTTAAGAGATTAATTTGTCTTCTCTATTGTCTTATATCTGCTATCAAAAACATTTAAAATCCCAATCTAGTGTGCCATGCCAAATGTATTTCATAAAATAGAGTAACCATTAGAAAAGGTATCATTAATAGATCTACCTGCAGGCACCATGAAACTTAATTTGGATTCAAGGTTATTTCGATTCATGTTTATATATAAAATTGAAAGAAATTATGCTATCTGGGAAATCTATTCATTTTTATATAAATCTTTTCAGAGTTTCTTTCAAAAGATTTTATCTTCCATAAAGCATACTTTAATCTTATTCTATAATTCTTGATCCTGATAGAGGTTTTTTCAAACATTCTTTCAGGGGATCAGTGACACAAATTCTAAGAAATTGAGTCCCCACCCTCTGGCATGCACTGCTAGGTCTGCTAAAGAAACTAAAATGTTTAAAACACATGACTTATTTCTCAATTATCAAACACATTACTTTGATCTACAGTTAAAGGAAGACCTTAGCCCATTTCTTCTCATATAATACAGCCATATTATAGAATAATTAAAAGATAACTAAGTATCAGAACTCATCCAAAATAAAACTATAAACTAATTACTGTATTAATTTTTAAATGGTTGAGTGGTAGGTAATTGTCATTTTGACTTAAGATAATTCTTCTATCAGCTGCAAAACTCCTCAGGCAGTCCTTCCTACCAGTGCTTTCCGTGAAAATTTTCTGCTTTTTAACTTCCATGAGAACCAATCATATCTTCCATTTAGCTGACTTCCACATTACATGGCTACCTCTTAAATTATCAAGATTTAAATTCTGCAGTCCTCTTGCCAAACAACAGAATCACAAATATCAGTCATTCTTATATAAGTCTGAAATGTGGTAAATCACCTGTATGGAGAACTACAATCCATCCCTCGGAGCACTGATTCTCAGATTGTGACCTATAGACGTGAGCACCAGAATCAACTGAGACGCTTCTTAATAGCACAGGTTCCTGAACCCCACCTTTGATCGGCCAAGTCAATCACCCCAGTTATTCATTATGCAACCTAAAAACTGGGAACCTTCTCTAGATCTGCTTCATTATATTTCAGTCAAAGCAGACTACCAAAAAGCTACAGTAAGAAAAAGACATACAAACTCAATACTGGATTTTTTAGACATTTGTTAGTGGTCACTTTTCACTACATCACACTTTCCTTTTTATAACAGCTTTCAGTGTAATTTTGGGAAAAGATTTGCTTTTCCAGGAAAACAGCTTTACTTTTATCTTGCCATGAACCTTGGAACTGATCATACTTCCCTTTGTTCTGACCAGTAGATAGCTCTGAAACAAATTTTAAACATCTCTTATAATACCACAGGATTTAATAAAGTGCACAGAACCTACTTCACCAGATTTATTTTATTTTATAGGTTATATAAATAGTAAACGGACTCAGATCTAGATTTGTTAGATAATGGGTCAATAAATCTCAGACTAATGCAATCTAGGATTACTTTGAGTATGTTAATAGCCAAATTACACAGTTGACTCTGTAACTGAAATGTATGTTTCTTCACATCTCCCCAGTCTTTTCCTTTAAATTGTTAAAAATTATTTTATTTGATTTCCCCCTACTTTGCACTCAGAACTGGTGCAAAGGTATCACTGAAAAACTGAGGGCTACAAATATAAGGCAGAGGTGGGACTTACCACCAAAGTTGAAACAAAGTGTCCAGGAAACTGTGAGAGGGCAAACATTGACTCATAAACCAGAGTTCTTTGTATATGATCTTTTAATCAGTAATCTACTTAATAATGCCAGTCCCTGGCCCTTATTTCAACACTTTTCCAAAAAGTAAAGCATGAAAAATCTTACATGCCCAAATCCATATACACTAATTACTGTGTTTCCCTGATGTAGACTATATCAGTCACTCCTTAGAAAGAGAAATTAATATGGGCTGATATTAGTTGCTAGGGTATCAACCCAAGCTACTTCCCAGTAATCATGGTTTTCTTCAGTAAATGCTCAATCCAGTGCTTCTGAAATAATCTGTGTTACTGAACCAGTTGTTTTTTTTTTTTTAATTCCAGTCTATTATGAACTAAATTTTTTGTAAAATAATTGCTAGGAAAATAAAACCACAATAGAATCAAAGATATATAAACTACAAGTGCATTTGCAAAATTATTATTAGCTTCAATAGATATAAAATCCTCTGTCAATTGCTACAAAAGTTTCTAAATGCTCACTCTCAATTCCTGTACTTACCATGTGGCACAGTAATAAACAGTTGGTGGACAATCACCAGTCTGTGGACCACACTCCCATAAACTTTGAGAAAATGGATTACACTTGCCCCTCTCAAATTTCCTTGCCTTTCTACTCTCCACAGTAATCACTGAAAATGGATTAGCAATCCAGTGGCAAATCCTTCTGTAGCGTATGGTATAATCAAACCAAAGCTAATTAGAGTTGCTAAATGCACCTTCTCAATTTTGGCTGTAATTTAGGACTTCATTTCCCTCTTACCATTCTCTCTTTTAATGTTTTCAATTCAAAGATGATTACCATTGTTCACCAAAACCAATTTCTCTCTTCAGGGTGCGTGGAAAACTGCACCTGCTCAGTCCCATTCCAGCTGGGCAGGATCATGTAATTACTTCTAGCAAATGGATGGTGAGAAGCCCTTGAGTGATTCTCCAGTCTCTCTTCCTTGGAAAACTAGAGCTGAGTCTGTTTATTATGTATATATCATCAACAATAAATTAAACAAAACAAAAACAGTTGTTCTCAAGGTGCAACAGCAAGATGGCAGAGCCTGCCTCAGTTGTCCTGAGTTCCTAAATAACAATATAAAGAATAACCCAGTGCCGACCTTAAAACAAAGCATGAACAGGATATAAATCTTTGTTGTCGGTAAGTCCTTGAGATTTCAGAATATAATTGTTACTGCAGCATAACCTAGCCTACCCTGGTTAATACAGTCTTTTTTAAAAGGAAAGTGAAGCAGGAAAGATAGACATCAAACAAATAATTTACAATGTGATAACTGTAGTGGAAATGAAACAAAAAGGATATAAAGGGTGCCATTCCCAAATACCAGGAGGCCTTAATTTATACTAGGCTAGGCTAGGGGATCAAGGAAGGCCTCCGTGAAGATGTGAAATTTAAGTTGAAACCGTAAGAATGAAATGGAATTAACCAGGAGAGGAGGGAAAATGAGCACTCCAGACAAAAGAAACAGTGTGTTTGGTGACCTGGATACCAGAAAGTGTGGTGACTAAAAAGTTGAAAGGGACCAAGCTTCCAGAAGTGAGATTCATGTTCATCAGATACTTACCTTGATGGAATGTCTTTATCTCTTGCCCCTGGGTCACAGTGTTAGACTTCTCTCTAAGGTGTCAGTTCTCTTAAGACATTTTATTATTCTTCTGGAGAACACAAGTTCTGCAGAATTTCTGGATTCTCCCATTATTTATGCCTGATCCTCATATTTAAGCATGCCTGGTGTGCATAAGGCCCCATTATACTAGTTACAGAACAAATCGGGACTGCCCTCTTTTATAACACCCTCATGCTTGCCATTCCTAACACTCTTTTTTCTCTCTCTCATGTTATTTTATATATGTATAACCATAACACAATCTGTCTTCAATCTTTAAGAGGTAGGCTATTGAATTTGAAAATTGTCCTGGATATTGCTTTCTAATCACATAGAAGTGCCCAGTAAATAGAAGATCAATGACTGAATGGATAAAGGATGAAGGAATGATTAAAAGAAATAGTTGGCATCAGTCCACAACACCCTTGTAATCTATTCTCAAACAAAAACAAAAACTTAAAAAAATCATGTCAGAGCTACTCTAAATTTTATAATTTCTTAAATTGTGTTTGCTCTAGTTTGTTAAGTCTGCTATAACAAAATATCACAAATAGGTTAGCTTCAACAGCAGGAATTTATCGGCTCACAGTCTGGAGGCTAGATGTCCAAAATCAAAGCATTAGCAGGCCACGCCTTCTGGAGTCTACAGCGTTCTGATGGTGGCTTGCTGGCTCACTCCGTGGCCTCCATCACATGATCTGCCTCTTTCTGTCTCCTCCTGTGCTTGCACTTCTATGTCCAAATTTTTTTGCTTATTAGGACTCCAGTCTTACCGGATTAAGGCCTGTCCTGCTTCAATTTGACCTCATCCCAACAGGATCGTTGATGATCCTATTTATAAGTGAGTTTGTTTACAGGACAGGGGTTTGGGACTTGAACATGTGTTCATGGAGGCCATGATTCAGTCTACCACAGGGTCCATACTGCCTCTCACCCAAGAATAAAGAGGAAACTAATTATTTCTAACCAAATGGTTGAGAAAGCCCACATAAATTTATTGAAAGAGATCTTAATTTTTGAATAGGAAAAGAAATGCCATTTCATTAATTCCAAATACAATAACACAAATTAACAAAATAAGAACAATGCTAAAGAGGCATTCTACCATTCTCTCAAGTATCTATTGGATACCACCTCTATGCCTCACAAATATTCTTTAGAGTCTATGCTAGAGTCTTGAAAAATACAAATCGTAAGAAATCACTGTCCTCTACAGGATAGACAAGAAATTACTTGAGGTTACCACTGAATAAAAACAGTGTATAATGATGAAAGTTAACATATCTGCACTGACAATTTTATTCAAATATATATAGCAAAGTTAATTGAATATACTTTATTCTCTGAAATACATACAGTATATTATTCCAAAATCTTTGTTGAATTACTATTTTAACAGCAAATTTCCCTTTTATAAAAGGTACTGGCAGATAATTACTTAAATTTTGACATTATTTGTGAAGAACAGACATGTCCAGAAAACAAATAACAAAAATAACCTCTTCTTTCTAGAAGTGCTTTAAGTTTCTGTTCTTCACAAACTAGATTTTATGATCTTTCAAAGTCCCTTTATTCATCTGAAAAATAAGCTTTTATGAAACAACTTCCTAAATATTCCATTCACCTCTGATTCAAGAACTATCTCTAGCTTAAGAACGGTCCTATAATAGTGGCTATAGAACAGATCAGAACTTGCCCTTTTTATAACACTATCACACTTGCCATGCCCAACACTATCTTTTTTATTCTTTCTCATGTTATTTTATATATGTGTAACCAATAATGCAATCTGTTTTCAATCTTTAAAAGGTAAGTAAACCAATTTGAGATTTATCCTGGTAATTGCTTTCTGATCCTCCTTGCTAATAATATAGCAAAATAGATTCCATGATATTTTATCTTAACTCATTTTATATTTCAACTTAATGAAAAATCATCCTTGCTGTATGATTGTTCTCCTTTATAAATCAGGATCAAATTAGTCACTTACGCAATCTTTAAGATCAAGCCAATCCCTCTGCTTGTTGCAACATCTAGTCTACCACGAACAGACTCCCCTGAGACAAAAATCACTTGAAATAATTACAATTACTGTATCTGTTTTAATCAAAATCAATGACTTTTACCTTCTTCTTTATAATTACAGTAATTCTGACTTATATTCTGATAAAGTATTCTTAACCTGTGTGTCATGCTAGATTTTAGTTGCATGAAGGCAAAGACAGATTTATATATTCTTCAGCATGAAATATGTCAACAGCACTGGGAGGAAAACACTGAGTCCAGTAACACTGAAAGCACAGCCATTGCTTGCCCCTATAGGCAGGAGAGTCAAATGTATTCATTACCCCTCAGGCTTTCAACTCTTCTGCAACTTCTTCGGCATTACCCATGTCAGTAAATCACCTCACGAAACATTGCTGAAAACATTACCAGAATTCTACCTCTAAAAATCTGCCATATTTAATAATATCATAATTCCAATAATGGAGATTTATATCCTATCCTATAATCAGGGTACAATTTTTTAAAATCAGAAGATACAAATGGATTCTCAGAAAAACATTTTTTTTTTTAATTCTTCTACTAAAAGAAAAATCTTTAGTGATGTTAGGGGACACAGCTTATGAAAAGATTATGAGAAATCACCTTATGAGAAGACAACTTTTATTTGAAGTCTTCAAGGGGCTTTCCATCTTCCATATGGATTGCAGTTTAAGCTGATAAATAGAGAGGCTCTTTCTCAGCATAAAAGCCTATAATTTACTCCTGTAGATAGAAGTTTAAATGGATTTTTCTTTGACTTAAACAGCAACATTTTTCATCATCATTTTTTTCTCATCATATTCACTCATCAATAATGTAAGATAACTGAGGAAAGTGGGAAGATAACTTCAGCATTTCAGAAAAGAGTGTTCATATACCTTTGAAGAGTAGACCATTGGTATCTTTTCAAAATGTATTGAATAGTCAACAGTGACCTTATATGCCCATTTAAAGAAGTATGGGGTCACATTCAGCCAGAACTACATACAACTTTAAGGCCTAGACTTCAAGGGGTTTCTTTAAGTGCAAAAAGAACTAATACCTTATCCCATTATTTCTGGTAAAACTTGGGGCCAGAAAGAATTCCAGAGACAGCTCTTGCTTTGTACCACATCTACAGAGAGAAAGGTTTCATCCCAAGTAAACACTGTCCCCTACCTTTCTATTGCTAGGTCTATGTATTAGAGAAAGAGAGAGAGAGATGTTTGGATTTTCACATCTATAATTATTTAAAATTAAATATAATAATGTCTAAAATTATAGTGACTGACAACTCACAAAGTAGTTTAAAAAACCAATCTCAAGCAAGATGTAATTCAAAATTGTTACTAGCATACACTCACACTTATAATTTTATCACACTGTGCCTGATGTCTCTTTAAAATCCACAGAGGTCAGTACTTCATTGTAAGAAGTATGAATAAAAAATTCTTTCCATATCATCATCTTACATCATCACAGGCACCAAACATAAAGAAGTTATAAAAACAAGACAGAGTATAATTCCTTCTCCTAACCCAGAAATGATCCCTGCATTGTCTTCCAGGAATATTGACAAGCGATGAAGGGCAAAGTGCTGGGGTAATAGGGAATACAATACAGAAAAAGCCACTCTCCTCAGAGACAAATGTAAGAGTGATATGGAAGAAGTACATCAACCACAGTCAGACATGGAGGGAATCTTCCAGTCTATAGTCATGAACAAAGTAGAGAAATGAGGACCAAGAATCTGTAGTTGAGTGGACATGCAGCTAGTTGAGCAACTGTATCTAAAGCATGCTAACTAACAAATTCACATCTAACAGAAACAAATGTTCAGCCACAAACTACGTGATGTAATATTTAGACCTAAACTAAAAAGAAAATATCAATTTTTCAGATGACATTCAACTGAAAGGAACACCTGACCAAATCAAGATTTAAAATTAATGCCCAGAAATGAAAAATTTGGGGTGAAAGCAATCAAATTTTAACAAGAATGAGTACAATTTTTTCATTTATTTTTAAGCAAGCAAAGCAGGGAGGTTAAGAACAACAGTTCATAAGAAAAGCCCTAATGATATTAGTTGATCAGAATGTCTATGAGTCAACAGAATAATGTGAATACAAAAAAATGCTAATACAATTATTGGCTATAGTAAGAAGAACATTTCAAAAGAAAAAGAAGAACATAGTGCTCACATCTTTGGAAGACATAGAAGGTCTGTACTCAGCATAGATGAGTTGACATTTGGAATGTTGAATTTTTTTTCCTATGCATTTAAAGAGGGATGTTTTCGGCAACAAAAAATAGTATTTGCCAAAGTATGTTCAATGGGATATTAATAGCTGTTACAGAAAATAAGCCTAGTGTTATCAAATAAGTTTGAAAAATACCAGATTAAACATAGGTAAATAGGTTTTTTTTTAACCTAGACTCCTGGAAAAAAAAAAAAATGTGCTATGATAATATACATTGTGAAGCTCAAAGAGGGTATGGTTTTCAACTATTTACAGATGAATTTGACCATGAGCCTTTTTTTAAAGATGAATCTCTCAGAACTGGAATCACAAAGGACGTGCTTTGGGAAACACTGATCTAAAGTACATTCAAAAGGTCATGTTCCAAGTGATAAGGGATTTGAAAACCATGCTCCTTGAAGTTTATTTGGAAAAACAAGGCATTTTAGATTGGAAAAGAAAAGACTAAAGGGAATCGTGATAAGTGAGCTAAAATAGAAGTTATTGACTTCTTTCCATGTTGTTTTAAAGCTGTATAAATTACAATCACTGAGTGGAAAGTATGGGAACACATTTTGGCTTCGTATAAGAAAGACATTTCTATCACTCTATCTAAGAGTGTCGTAATCTCCCAGAAGTAGTTATAGATATTCCTCTGATAGCCACCAGTTAAAGAACATGTAGAAGAAACTATTAAGGATAAAAGCTTACATTAGATTGATGTCCAAATTAATTCCAGCTCTCTGACTTGAAGTATGCATAATCATTTGTTCTCACTAATCCACTACTGAACTCTTCCATAATAATAATAATGCTAACAGAGTTTGATTCTTATCAATCCCTAATTTAAAACTTCCAGTGGCCCTTATACTGGTTATCATATAACCTGTTTCTTTAGATGATCATTTAGTCATGTCACTGAGCACACACACTGTCATACTCTAGTGTTGGGTAAGGAAGACAGAAGTGCCTCTGTGTGATCTTGTATAGCAGTGTCACAGGGGCAGTGGTTCCCAAAATTTGTATCGAGATGGTTGAATAATAAGAATAATCTAGGGGGCTTTTTAAAAATTTAAAGATTTCAGAGACCTATGCCCTGAAATTCTAAATTAGATCTGGGGTGCAGCCCAGGAATGTATAGAAGCCCTCCAGTTGCCTCTGATGACTAACTCAGGCACCATTTGTCTAGGAAGATGGGAAGCACATACCTCCAAGCCTCCAATTACTGTTACGATCGTGTCTCAGGTGAAAAGTGGTGACAGGTAGTCAAGATCTAGCCCTCAAATCCTATATCCTCAACTTTATTTCTAGTCAAGGCTTTGGTCCCCAGCACTTAAATGGGACTTAGCTGGCTCATATTTAAATTGCAAGGACTACTTTTGCCCAAACTAGATCAATTTAAGTGGCCAAGATGATGCTTCCTTTAACCTGGGCTAAATCCTGGTTCTGACATGGATTTCCCTTGACCCAAGACCCCTCCCATATCAGCAGGCCTGTATTAGCATACTCATCACACGGCATTCCAAAAATGTATTATTCTATAAATGAACCAAAGAGGAACAGCCTCTTGTTCTCTTCTCCTGAGCAGAAGTCTCCTTCTTTGAAACTATACCCATTAGTTCATCTCCTCCTGAAAAGCTGAGTTAGAGGGCTTTATGCATACCCCAAAGCTTTCAGTGTCGAGTTCCCCCTAGAGAGTTTGGAAAGTGCCACCATTTAAAATCTCCTATAATTTTAGTTCAAATCATCTTTTACCCTTTACCTATTATTCCTTCACTCTAATGAAAGTGAACTACTTATGTTCTCATGAACACTTTGTCTTTTTTCTAATCACCCAATTTTGCTTCTTTAAATATATCAAGTTCTCCCATCATGTCTTTAAGCCCCTGGAAATACTACTTTTTCTAACCTTGCCCCTGGAAAACAACCATTTCTCAGACCAGGTGTCAGCAATTTTTTTTTCTGTAGAGGGTCAGATGGTAAATATTTTCAGCTTTATGAGCTATACTGTCCCTGTCACAACTACTCAACTCTGCTGTTTTGTAGCATAAAAGCTGCCATAGACATTGTGTTAAACGAATGGGCATAGCTGTGTTCTAATGCAACTTTATTTACAAAAGCAGGCAGGGGAACAGATTTTGCCTCCAGGCTATAGTTTGACTCAGCTAAAAGTCACTGTCTCTGACCCCTTTCATTAAACTTTCTTCCTGCTTTCATCCTCATCAAACAGATATAGAACTTTTCGTTTATGCTTGCCCAGAATTTGAATATTTTTTATTAAGTATTTGTCCCATTCTACTCTGTACATGTTCTTGCCCCTCTAAATGATTAGTCCATCAAGGATAGAGACTGTGATTTATTAATCACCATCTAACAAAAACAGTGTCCTGTGGGTATTCAATAAATGTTGCCTCTGTTGAATGAATGAACAAATAAATCAATGAGTAAATAAATAAATAATGAATGTAAGTGTTAATTTGAGGTGGCTTTTGAAAAATGGATAAGATTTAGCAGACAATCCTTGAAATATATACGTAAAATATTTTTAAGTCTAAGGGGAAACAGTTTATTTTTCTCCCTGCACAATTTCCTTCATTCATTCTACAAATATTGATTGAAGAGTACCTGCTAAGAGAAAAGCCCTTGAGAATTAACATTCTGCAAAGCAGTGCTTTCCAGAGTCGAAGACTATAAAGTACACTAAGTCACTGTGCCCACTAAATGTGCCTATTATCTCCTGTGCATGAAAGTCCTTTTAAAAGTTAATGGGATCTGAATGCATATAGGAGAATAAAGGAGAGGAATACCTGGACCAAATTACACAAGAATTTATGACACTCTGCCCCTGTATGTTGAATCAAGGGATTTGGGTTACTGAAGATAGCATTCTAATGGAGTCTTTTTATCTGTTCTACACATCACTGGCCTTTCATTAGCTTACACATTGGAGTGCAGAGCATGGTACAGCACCAACATGCTAATCCTTTGTTTTAAAAGGTCCCTAAGGTCTTTATGTCCCCTTTAAGTACCCTTAATTGTCTTTAACTAACTATGGGTTTCTTAATTTGTATTGTTTATTATTCCATCCAATTGGCTCTCCTTATGGCCATCTGCTCTAATGTATATTTTGTAAGTTATCTTCATATATTTTGGATGCCACATCATTGTAGGCAATGGTTTATACAAACCATTATTGCTAAAGTGACCAAGCATCAACTTCTGTTGACTGAAAATTTAAGATTAAAAATGATGCATATCTTAAAAAATGTCTTCAAATATCTGAATGATCTCTGGTTATGCTTTGAATAAACATATCTCATTGTTTTACATTAATAGCACGAGCTTTTTGACAAGTGAGCTGCATGTATGTGTATTAGTACACTGAGCCTCCACAAGGTTCTAATAGGATCTAGTTACTTGTAATAAGTGAAATTTCACAGGCTCTGAGACAGCCTGCCTAGGCAGAACTCTAGCCCCTTGAAAAGTTTCTCTCTGACACCCTCAAGCATTTGAGGAATCCCCCTGGAGATGTTTTGCATGTGCTCATGAGCGACTCCTCTCCCACTTGGTTTAATCCTGCTCTGCCATCTCTTCCTAGGAGGGGATCAATGAATGGAGCCCTCACACTCTATTGTGGCTTTCTGTGGTAAAGGAGGTAAGGGCTTAATGCCACCCTCTTTGCTATACTTTGTTGGGAGAGGGGGACTGAAGAAGAGTTTGTGCCCTGATAGTTTACATATTGGAGTGAAGCAAATTTATTTTTCACTACAGTGCTTTTTCTTCTTAATACGCAATCTTGTGTCCATGAATCAGGAATGGGTTCATGTGGCAATTTACAGTATTCAGAATAAGTTCTCTCCTCTGATGTCAGAAATTTTGTTCCTGCGAAAAGTTTCTTTCCCTGATACATTTTGTCAGGGCCAGTTCTTTCCCAGGGAATGCCTCACTTCCTCAATTAATATAATCTGATGTCACCACCATGGCCCCACCCTACCACTGTTGGCCCTATTGAAATGCCAGCCTGGGTTCAAGATAGAATCCTTGCTACACTTACAACACTTTCATGCTGAATGCCTTCTTTAATTTAGTAAAGATTGTTTTTAAAACAATGAAAAAACACTTAATCCAATTCTTTCTGAATTAAAAATTATAAAAGTATTCATTATATATAATAGTATTACTAAGGTCTTATCAGACAGAGCTGGCCCATGTATAGAAATGCATTGATTATGTTTTAGAGCTAGGAAAGATCTTGGCAATGATCTACAAATGAGAATATTTAGGACCAGAAAAAGTGAGGGAATCTTTAAAAGTGAAACCACTGGAAAGTTGAATATTATTACATCAACTTGGAAAGACCATAAAAAACAAAAAGTTGAGCAAAATTCTAGGAAAAGTCCATCGAGCTTCGATAAATGCAGTAAAAATAGGCCCTGGGAGACAACAGCACCAAGTCAGGTATGACAACATGAGTTAGGCAGGCTAAAGATAAATCTAACACATATTGCTGTTTGTACTCTCTTCCCAGGGAAGGTTCATAGTGAGAAAACATTGCCCACAAAAAAATTATGCTGAGTTCTGCATGGACTTATTCCAAACTTGGCAACAAAACATTAAGATGGTAGTTATTGCCATTCATTATAATTTATGTGTCCACTCCCTTTCCTCCAAAATGTGATTTTAAGGAGGTGCTTTTTTTTCTTTATTTATCATATGGTGCCAAAAGACAGGTCAAAGGTCATCTTTGAACTTCTTGTAGGCTAAGAAAAGAGAACATATTTCAGTGTCTTCTAAAAACAAAAGGACTCTGGGAATGGGAGCGATGAATTTGGTCTCTGACAGCTGCTCCATTTGTGATGGTTATTGGTTACAGGGCTTTACTGCTACCTGGAAGTGTAAATTGCCCCCCTGGGATTGTTCTGTGCCTAACCTTTAACTCACACTTGATAGCAAACAAATGAAAGAGAGTCGATGCCATCAGATGTGATGATTTATTTTTAAAGCACAAGTTTTTTGTTTAATATAAATGTAAAAACATAACTTTCCTTTCAAGCCAGCCAGGTAGTTTAGGCAATTTATCAAACCAAAAGCTCTGAAGCACTACAGTAAGAAAGGAAGAAAATGCATTTGTGCCCAAGTAATTGTCTTTCTCTTCCTGAAATCTAGCAAGAGAAATACAGGACACTGGTGATTCCAAATAACAATTACAGCCAGATAAAGAACCTCCTTGATGCAATTAGCCTGATTTTCATTTCATATTTAATTTTCATAGGCACTACCACACACCTTATGTTCAGTATACTTTTTGTTCTTTGAGCTATTTTGTGAATTATTATTTCTTCAAGAAAGCACGTCATTCTTCGTTCAATAATGTACTCCTTTCAAAAGCCATTACTCTCCTTTACCCTCCCTTTGAGGAAAGCTATTTTATACCCTAGGCACAAACCCCACCCAAACACAAAGCTGATCCAAGTATCCACTCATTCATTTAACAAGTATTTATTGAGTGCCGACTGTACGCCAGGAAGTCTTCTAGTAGCTGAAGATCCAAAGACAATCATAAATTACAAAGTCTTCGATCTAATGGAACTTAAAATCTAGAGAGGAGAAAGGAAAGTGAGGAAAGAAGAGTAAATAAACAAGATAATTTTAAATGAGTAAAGTAATACAGGGTAGGGTCAGCAGTTACTTTACATTGAGCAGAGAGGTAAAGCTTCTCTGAGAAAGTAGTATTTGAGCTGAGATCTAAATGGTAAGAAGGACTCAGCCAACAAGAAGACCTAGGCCAAAAATATTCAAAGCAGAGAGAATAACAAATGTCAATACCCTAAGTTAGGAAAGAGCTCCCCATGTTTAGGGAATAGAAAAGCGTGTGTGTGTGGTGGGGCAGGGGGATCAGTGTGGTTGAGCAAAATGAGCAGTGAGGGAAATTGCAAGAAGCAAGTTCAAAGATGTCGGTAGCAGCCAGATTGTACAGTGCCTTGCAGGTCATTGTGAAGGATTAGATTTCTTCAAGGTGCAATGGACAAACATTGGAATTTTTTAAACAAATAAGTGATATGGAAGTGTTTAGGAGGGAACAAAAAGAGAGAATACAATAATTTTGCTTAGGTTTCTTTAAGTCTTTTCTTATGCAGGCAAACACTTTAAAGTTTTGGAATTTAATGGAATGATGGCATAGCATATCTACTCTACAAATGGAATGCTTTCTTACTGTTTTGGGTTAAACTTGTTGTACGATCTTGTCTTGAAGGTGCATAAAAGTGGAGAGATTTGGGCTGTCTGGTAGTACAGATACTCCTAATTGTTCTTAGTGATGACTGATGTGGAATAAAGAAGATAACTTGAAACCAGAACATGAACTCCTGGAACAGAGCAAAATTAGTATGTGCTACAAAATCATTCCATTCTCTGGAAAATACAGATGTCCATAGTCTGAGCTTGATTATCAAATTAATCAACCAAATTTTAGAGCAATGTATATTTCAAGTTGTCTTGCCTTTACATTCTTCAAATACACACAATCAAAAACAAGTCAAATGAAACACCTACGGCACTTGAATTTAAATTTTATACATCACACTTCAAAATCAAAAAGAGCTATAATGCTAAAACATTTCAAAGCATGAAAACATTAAAGAAATAGACTATACATTAAATCCTTTCATCTGTTCAATTCTGTACCATTTTCCATATTCTCAGAACAATGGGAAAAAATACAGACAATATTACTTCCAGAATTAGATTAAAAAATATTTAAGGACATTTTCTATTCAATTTACTCTACATTTTGAAAACAAAGTTCTTAATGTCACAAAGAGCCTCTGATAAACTTTGAGCTACATTTTCTTAAAGATAAAGGCAAATTTCTTCTCAAAGGTCTAGCTGTTTTGATGCACATTTTGAATCCTGGCTATGGCAAAGGAATGCGAATAAGTAGGACTGGTTCAAAGAAAACCGGCATTGGTCTTTCAAATGAAAATGTTTAAGATACCTCCGCAAACTAGTACAGAAGATGTCCTTTGAAAAGTTGAAAATCAGTTTGCCCATTTCCCCTTGAGAGACCCCCGTATCCTTTTAACTTCAGAGCATCCTACTATTTTCCCTCTCTTTGGGTCTTTTCAACTTTAAGATCCAAAAATCTTAGCAATTTGGATGAGAATCTTATCACACCACTGTCACCGGTATGTTCAGACTTGACAGGGCCCGGGCCTGAAGATTCTCTTTTCCCTATTATATTCTGTTCTGTCTTTTGATCTGAAAGATCAGAGATCCAGAGAGGATGCAAATACCAACCACTGGCAATATCCAAGAATCCCTCAATTGTTTTATCATTAGTTTAGGTCAAGACTAAGTAAATTCTAATGGAATTTGAATCCTTATTGAAAGGAAATATATATCACAATCTATAGATGCAGGAAAATTAAAATTTGTTTCCATTTCAAAATTTCCCAACTTCAACTCAGTTCATCTACAGTATTTCTCTGATAGGTCCTATTATTCTTGCTGGGAAATGGAAAACTCCTTCATGAACACAAGGAGAGCTGATTTCAGATCTAGACTTCATCACTACTAGTTATGAACCCCGCTGATGTTGTTTTTCGTTTTTTGTTTTTGATGTAAAATGTGAATTTTTTAAAATTCTCATAAGCTTGGAATAAGGATTCATTGAGGGAATGGGCATTAATAGCTTTCAAAGTCTAGAACACAGTGAGCGTTCAGTTCAAGTTTTCTATTCTTCCTTTTGAAGTCTGCTGTCATTGAGGTCAGGGCAACCTTCCCACAACACCTGACTTTAGTTCTATAATGAGAGGCAGAGGTGGAGGCTGAGTCTACAGCGGTCAGCCCCAGGAAACACTGACTCCTGCAAACACTCATTTCATCAGGTGAAGTGATTTGGACTAAACATGCCATTTTGCATTTAAAAAAAAAGAGAGAGTGAAAGAGAGAAGAATACTCTCCTCTCTAAGGCCTCAGATTTTTTATTATCAAGATTATGAAGTGAATTGTGTTCCCCAAAAAGATACGTTCAAGGCCTAACCCCCAGTCCCATACACGTGATCCTAGATGATACAGGATCCTGAAGATGATATTAGTTAAGATGAGGCCAAACTGGATTAGGGTGGGACCTAACCCGATATGACTGGTGATGTTATATGTAAGTAGAGGAAACTGGACACAGACAGCAAGAGAGAGAGAGAAGTCAGCCATGTGGTGGAGGCAGAGATGGAGCTATGCCACCGAATGTCACGGATCGCTGGCAAGCCACCGCCAGAACCCCACAGACTTCAGAGGAAGCATGGCCTTGCCGACACTTTGATTCAAACCTCTACCTTTCAGAATTCTGAGACAATAAATTTCTGTTGTTTAAAGCCACCCAGTTTATGGTACTTTGTTATGGCAGCCCTAGGAAACTAAAACACCAAGATTACGCCAATCTGGAATAATTTGCCCGAGATTCAGAGTTCAGTGAAATGTGATGGCCCTTAGCAGACTGGATCAGTCTTAAGGATTACCACAGACCTCGAATGCACTGAACCAAAGACAGATGTGGCAAGACAGAGTAAGCACAAGCCAATTAGAAATGAATCAGTGAGTCTTTTAACAATGTAGGAACAGCTGCCTCTCCTCCCCGTGCTTCTCTCTTTGGTGTTCACAGAACACGTCTGTATTTACTTCAGGCAGATGCTTCTGTTCTCTTACCTAATTATATAGAGGATTGCTGAGACAGCAGTGTGGAAAGAGGTGGAGGCAGCAAATGTGGAATTTTTATTGTGGGCAGAGCCAAAGAAAATCTGGCAAATAGAATTTTCAGAGGCCTACTCATCTGTGCAACTATTGCAAGTCCAGTGCTGTCCAGTAAAAATATGTGAGCTTCATGTTTAATTTAAATTTTCTAGTAGCTACATTAAAAAATACACAAATGAAAGAATCTTAATAATATATTTTAACTCAACATTTCCAAAATATTATTTCAAGATATAATCAATATAAAATTAATAGAGATATTTACACTTTTTGTACTAATATCCTAAAGTCTGATGTATATTTCATACTTACATACATCTCAATTCAGTCTAGCCATATTTCAAGTGCATCGCCACATTTGGTTGGTGGATAGCATACTGGACAGCTCATATCAAGATGTATGGTATGAAATAATAATAATACACTGGGTCTTATCCTTTCTCTTTAATAAACAGTTGTCTGAGTTTAGCAAGAAATTTGAAAAAGTACCATTGCCTTGATAACAAACCCTTTCTTAGTGGGTTTGGTTTATAGCCAGTTTTTAATCTGAATTTCTATCACTAGGTACAAGCTAGATGGTATATATGGCTGTAATTCTTTTATTGGGATTCCCAGAGGGAATCTTGAAGTTGTTGCGTTCCAAGAGCAACAGAGAAGAGCAAGGTCAAAACTCACATTGATTTGCCTTTCAAAGTCATCACCTGCATGCTTTACAAATGTTAATTACAATTTCATAAGAAGATATATATTTGCTGACTGAATTAGCAAATGGATGATGAAGAATTTATAATTGGATAAAATTCATACTTTGTAACTTTGTACTTTTTACACTGGGACATAGAGATTAATTATGTGTTAGATATTAAAAAATAGTATAGTAGATAGATTACTATGTGTTATCTAAAATTCCTTTTGAGTAAAATATATTTAATTACAGAAACCTACAATTACTTTTAAATCATTCAGTTACAAGTAAGCACTGCAGAGTCTAACACCAGACAGAGAGATGAAACAAAAATATCAAAGATTGATAATGGTAGCTGAAAATGAATAGAACTTTAAATTCATTACTTAAATGTTTTCAAGACTGTCTAAAGCTTTTTTCTTTCCAATTGTTCAAAAATTTAGGAAAACATTATTATATTTACTTCTGATCATACTCTACTTTAATCAGAGATATCGTAAAACAATCATTAAAACCTCATAATCACATGTCCATACCATTCTTGCCTGCTATTCTGTCCTACTATTTTTTTTTCTCACTTTAGCTTATCCAAGACACTATTGCTTGGCTTTCCTATAAGATATAATTTCGTTGCACCATTCCCCTACTCAAGGACTTCCTTTCAGCTACCGGATGGATTGCAAACTTCGTGGCATCCTAAATCTTCCGTCTTCTGTCAGTTGCCCACACCTGGAAATGTCTCCTGACTCCCCGCCTCCTTTCCCCATCAGCCACTCCTCCTTATATTTCTGCACATCCTTACCTAACAAATTATTTATGCCTGGGGTCTGTGAGAAAATGGCGGAGAGAGACATGCCAAAATGCTCTATGAAATTTCACTCTGTCCTTTCCAAGGCTGGCCAAAGTGACCATGAATCAGATGCAATAAACAGATATCCAACCCTGGCCAAGAAATAGCTGTAAATGCGAATGAAGAAATTATGGGATCAGAAACACAGCTATGGGAAATCTGACCAGAACTCAGATAATATGTCAGAAACTCTTGCCAAAAAAATGAATAAGCAGCTAAATTCTCAATCACCGCAGAACTGCCCTTGCTAAGGGTTTTTTTATTGGTATTTGAAGGTCTATTTTTGTCATGGTCAGTGAAATATGCTAAATTAAATGACCCACCTGGCACATGAATCATAGCCTTGGGAATTTTAAGAAAAGAGTGTCTTTTGCATACACAGAGACCTTTCAGATTGACCAAATTCACTGCTATATGGTAATTCCTATTACTTTAACATGAAGTCAGATCTCAGTATCATTAACCTAATGTCAAAAATAAGAGACCAATTGCATCACATCATATTGCATTGCATTTTATTATATATATACATAGTATATGATATATATTATGTGCATAGTATATAATATAATTCATTTTAGGTTTATATGATCTATATATTTATAATTATAGATAAATATAATTAATAATATTATATTATATAGAAAGAAGTGACCTAACAGTGAAGTCCTACTATTATTAGGCATTGACCATGGTACTTTATGTGTATTATCTCATTAACTCCTTGCAAAGTGGTAATAGAAGTATCTTCAGTTTACAGACGAGGAAATTCAGTCTCAGATACATAAGGTGATTTTCCAGAAGTCACACAGCTAGGAAGATAGAATCAGGAAATGCATTCGAGTGCTTTGCTTCTAGAAGTTATTTCTTGCTATTCTTTGGCCCTCCTTTTTTCCAGGCTTTTGTCCTTGAAATAACTTTCAGGGAATTAGAAAAATCCTCACACATTTTCCCTCAAATCGGTCCTGGCACAGAAACACACATACACATAATTATATATAAATGATTTTTAAATAAAAACATCTAAACACTTGTCTTGGACTTGTGTCCATGGATGGCACATACCCAGTGAGAAGATAAAATGAGAACAGGGTTGGGTGGTTGCGGTAGTTACAAACATTTTAGAATCAGATCTGATTCCTCCACTTAATAGCTGTGTGACCCGAGGCAAACTGTAAGTTCTTCTAAGCCTCAGATTTGTTGCCTGTGAAATGGGGCTGAGTTACCACCTACTGCACAAAGCTGTTCCTAAGGCCCTAGGCTCAGAGCAGTCAGAACAGGCTTTCAGCAGGTTCAAAGAGAAGGCACAGAAGAGCTATTTCCTGGTCCCTAGAACAGCCGTCTCATTTTTGGAGGTATGTTTCTACACCACTAACAGTGGAGAGTTTTGAAAAGTGAACTTTATAGGTTTTTACAATAGAGAAGTAATTAACTCACATGCTGGGCTTTCACATGTTAGCTATTGAGAGAACTGTATGGTTGAGGAAGCGAAGTTGCCCAAATTCAAAAAGCAAGTTCCTCAGCTGAGCTGCATAATAGAAAAAAAAGGTCACCTTTGACCAACTTTTGCTCTTGGCTGTCAAAGGTGAACAGTTTTTCACAGCACAGTCCCCATGTGCTTTAACAGACCCCTAAGGGCTGTTTTTAATAGAAAGGTGGGAAAGAAATGTTAAAGAAGTAAAATGTCTCAACTGAGCTCTCTCTCTCCGTAAGAAACTATCTTCTGTTGTAGCTACTTCCAGCTCCACCAATGTACATTCTTGAAAAGGGCCTCTTAAAAAGCCAAAGATACAAGTAAAGAACAAAAATCTATCTTTAGCTTGCTTTTAGATGAATTTAGAAGGTTCTACCAACATTTAGGGACTCAGCTGGAAATTAAACAGGAGGGGAATCCAAGTGAATGCTGATGAATGCACTTCTACCTGCCAGGGTCCAGATGAACAATAATTCAGAGTTATTGGCATTTACTTCCTAGAGGATTTTAAAATCAAAGAAGGGAGGTTAAATAATGTGCAAGCATTACTGAATGTTTAGAATCCCTATAAACTAAAGCCTTTTCTGCATGTAGCCATAATATACATCCAAAATGAAAAATAAAGTCTATAAAAGTGTTGTTTGGTACATCTGAGGCAAGATAATTTGCTGAATAAAATTGTTTTCCTGATGTTAATAATCAACTTTTTGCTCTCTTACATAGAAAAGGCTTAGAGATAAATTTCAGTATTATCGAAACATCCATACCTACAAGGAATTATCAATTATGGGCAGTGGTAGGTATGGAATAACTCTAGGAACTATAAAGAGATACAACTTGGACATTCATGGTAATGTTTAAATTTAATTTTATCTTATTTAAAGAAAAACACACATATGTAATAGAAGTAGAAAATGTACATTTACATTTCACAGATAACAAGAAACCAGCATCATCAGTAGCTTTTTCAAGCAGGTATTAGAATATTTTGTGTGATGCAGCTCTTCATTTAGGAAGACAGCACTTTTAACCCACCATCAGTAGATATTATAGTTGAAATGTCTCTCCTGATGCAATGACAAATTTCCTTTCAACAGGAAAGCAGTACGATGCAGCATTATGTTAAACTGAATTATTATTCTCAATGCTTCACTCTGTCCCTATTATAAAATTATACATCCATTCCCTTAGCCTTGGAACGTCACAGCATTTCCCACTGTGGGATGCTTTCTCGCCCCATTGATACTGGGCTTGGCCACGTGACTTTCTTTGAAATGTTTGTGAAAGGACATGAACAGAGGCATAACAAATTTATGTCATCTGGCTGTCTTGCTAGAGTGCCTGTGTTGGGGATAAAAGTGCACCCTTAGCATATCCAAAATGAGACAGGTGAGCAGACCCTAGCACGACAGGAAGGTGGAGTCAAGCCCTGCTGACCCACAGCTTCAACAGAGCTGCCCAATGGACCTACAGACTCCTGAGCAAAAAGATACATAAATGTTTCTATTTAAAGCCTCTGAATTGTGAGATGTTTTGCTATGGACATTATTGAAGCAATCGCTGTCAAGTGTGGACTTCAAAGTCTAGAAATATTGAGACTGGAAAGGCCACTCTGCAGCTTAGCTGTGTAACCTTGGGCAAGCCTTTTCACCTACCTGATTCTCAGTTTCCTCTTCTAAAAAATGAGTATAGTGATGCCAATTTCAAAAGCTTCTGTAAAGATTTACAGGCAACAAATTGTAGATGCCTGATATATTAGCTACTCTATAGATAGTTGCTGTCCTCATTATCATCCTTATGATCAAATCCTTCCTTCTACATCCAGTCCTCACTGGGTCCATGGTAGCTTTATACTACGAAATAGCTTCTGCCTCATGCACAATAGACTCAGTAAAGGTTTCTTTCCTCATCAATCTTTCCCAACAGCCACATTCAGAAACGACACATAATTTTTGTTGTAGTAGCAGCCTATGCTAACTAACCAAGGTGTCAAGGAACACTATATTCTTTTGCAAAAAGTTATGTATTTGAACCCAAATTCAAAGGCCAAAAACTAAGTCATTTTAACAGTAAAAATTTACATTTTTCTATGTGCTGATTTGGACATACTATGTCCTCCAAAAGGCCATGTTCTTTAATCCAATCTTGTTGGATATTTGGATTGGGTTGTTTCCATGGAGATGTGACTCACCCAATTGTAAGGTGAGACTTGATTAGATTATTTCCATGGAGGTGTGGCCCAGCCCATTCAGGCTGGGTCTTGATTAGTTTACTGGAGTCCTTTAAAAATGCTGTCACAGGCCCAGAGGCTAGCTGGCTGACACTGACGCTTGGAGATGTTTGGAGATGTGGACAGAAGGATGTTTGGAGATGCTAAGCTAAGCAATGAGACCCAGAGTGCTAAGGCAGGACCCCCAGACACTTAGAGAGAAACATCCTGGGAAAAAGAAGCAAGAACACACAGGAGCTGAGAGAGGATCTAGAACACAACCTGGGATCAGCAGATGCCAGTCGCATGCCTTTCCAGCTAACAGAGGTTTTCCGGATACCATCGGCTATCCTCCAATGAAGGTATACATGTGTTGATGCCTTAATTTGGACATTTTCATGGCCTTCAGACTATAACTTTGTAACCAAATAAACCCCCTTAATAAAAGCTGATACATTTCTGGTATTTTGCATAATGGCAGCATTAGCAAACCGGAACCCTCTGGTTCACAAATCCATCTGATATTGTGGACCTACTAGCCTACGTATTACACACACACACACACACACACACACACACACACACACACACACACACACACACACACAGAGTGCTGCTGTGTGTCCTCAGCAATCTGGGGACCCACCCTGTGACCACCATCTTTACCAGACCCCACTACCACTCCTAGTTCCATAGGTACCACCAAATCCAGCCAGTACAGCCACCTACACTTTACACGGCAGGCACTTCCTATATGTCATGACCTTTGCTGATGCTGGTGAGACAATGAATACTGAAGTGCCAAAGCTACTAAGTCTTCCATCTCAAAATGGGGAGAAATGGATCCCTTCTTTCATCCATAACAATCTTTCAAGAATGAACCAATGCAACAAGCCCTTCTGTCCTAACATCTTACAAAGTTTTAGTGAAAGTAATTATTTCCATTTGTAATTACAGCCATCTCTCTTATAATATCCAAAAATGAGCCTTTCATAGAACTAAGTAAGGAACAAAGAAGCTGGACCTGGGATAAATATGAAAGAGGGACTCTACTCTGTGGCCAGAATTGGGCCTTTGGTCTGACAACTTAAGCTTTGCTACTGGGTAAAATTTGTTTGCTTTCCCTCTTCCTTTAACATGAATTGTTTTCCACAAAGGCTTTCAGTCCCTCATTTGTAAATTATCTTTCAACACACCTACTCTCACTGAAGTACAGGACATGCCCACATAAGTTCAGGCTTATGATGAGATTGCCTTGAGCCTCCTGCTAAACATACTGTCATTTATCTGAAACAAAAAAATGAATAAATGGCAAGGGAAAAAAAAAATCTTTGAGTTTAGATAAATTATCCATATTCAGACACTCAACATAATTTTATTTTTTTAACCACTTGGTGGTCTAATTGGAAGCTCAAACTTACTATGTTAAAAATGGAACTCCTGATTCTCAGCCCACCCACAAAAGTTGCTGTTCTATAGTTGCTGTTTGGTAAATAGCAACTCCATCCTTCCACTTGCTCAGGCCAAAAACCTTAAAGTCACCCATGACTCTTTCACACTTCACATCCAGATCATCAGCAAATTCCATTGGCTGTACTTCAAAATATATTGAGTCCAACCACTTCACACCTCTTCCAGCACCACCTCACTAGTCCAAGCCCCTCATTTCTCAGAAGCATAGCTGTAGAAGCTTCCTAAGTGGTCTATCTGCTTCCATACTTGACCCTCTATAGTCTATTCATAGCACAGAGGTCTGAGTGATCCTTTAAAAATGTGTGTCAGAAAACGTCTCTGCCCTTAGCCTTTTACTGCCTTCCCATCTCGCTCAAAGTAAAAACTAAAGCTCTTACAATACCCTGTAAGACCATACATGACCTGACACCCTTGTATCCTCCATGCTCATTCCATTCCAGCCACACTGGTGTTCTTGCTATTTCTTGGCTATATCAGACATGCTCCCATCTTAGGCCTTTTCTCTAGCAGACCCCTCTGCCTGAAATGCTTTTCCCCTAAATATACTCTCAGCTAACTCCCTCCTCACCTCCTACAAATATTTGCTCAGATCTCATTTTCTCAGCAAGGATACTACTCCTCCCCGCCACCCCTACACTCCCCATTCCTCTTCCCCTGATCTATTTCTTCCATTTTTCATAGCGCTTATCAGCACCTGTCATTAAAAATAATTTGTCCGTTTATTGTTTTTATTGTCTCTTGTCTGTTTCCCCTACCTCCCCATTAGAATGTAAGTTCGATGAGGTGGGGAGGGCTCTATCTGTTTTGTTCACTAAGCAGTGCTAGACATGTTAATGAACACGTATTGAATGAAGGAAAAACAAAATTATTTCATGAAGTATTAAATCTTCATTTATATCAAATAGTGCTTGTCACAATATTCGAGCATTGCAGACAGAGAGTTTTCAAAACTTACAAAACATGTTTGAGTCTTCAATTCCAGAGCTATTTCTAAAATAATTCTGTTTGCACAACATCCTTTTACACTCACACACACATTGTAATTATTTCATCCATTTCAAATGACTTACAGAAACAAGCTGCACATTTGTTTATACCCATACTAGCCTCTTGGGACCTAAGAAGAATAATCCAATATGTAAATGGAAGTTAGTCTAACTTGTTATCTGATGGTACAATTTTTAGTAACAAGAAAAATCCAAACACAGCTAATGTAAAAACAATACAGATGATAGATGCTATGGAAAGAAAGCAGAAGAGACTTTTGAAAAATAAATGAATGTCATATATCAGCTTCATAAACATGTTTTATTTACATCGGCTCTAAAACAAATAGCATATGCTTCTTTAGGCTGTCTCAAATATCTCAAAACATAACATGCCAAAAACAAAAAGCTACTTTCCCCATCCTCAAATCTCTCCTCTAAGCAGAAAAATGGCACAAATATCCATTTTTCCTTCACCTTCCACATCCAATGAATACCAGTAACCAAGATCTGTCAGTTCTACCCCAAAACCAGGACCTGTGCTGTGTAGTTAATATGCGCTGCCATCACCACAGCCAGCCACCATTTCTTGCCAGGGCCATGAGAAACACTCCTAAGTGGATCTCCACCTCAAGTCTTGCGTTTTCCAAGTCCATTTTCCATAAAGCATATATGACCTTGTCATTCCATTGCTGGAAACCCTTTAATGATCTCCCTTTGCCTTCAGAGTTGAATAGAAAAAAATCTATTTGGCTCATCAAATAAACCACTGATGCCTTAGTAGTGCCTGCTTCTTAAGATTCAAGAAAATGAAAGAGTCCAAAGTACAAACTAGGACATTTTAAAGGGAGTGATTTAGGTGAGGTTTCCCTGGAAATAAACCATGAGATGGATTTGGAGCGTAAATAATAATATGGGAGGTGACCCCAGGAAGTGTCAGGCAGAGAAAGCACTCTGGCAGGTACTCGCCATGGAACACCGCCAGGGCCTGTGGGACACGGTGCGGCAGCCACAGCAGCTGCTGCAAGGCTTATAAACAAAATGAGTCTTAGAGGAAAATAAGCAGACAGTGAAGGAACATGACACTATATAACATGAATGATGGTCAAAGGAATGAAGAATGTTCCACCTAGTAAAAAGAAATATAGGGCCAGAAAGTTGACTCTCCACTTAAGAACAACTTTGATTGAAGGGAAATTAAAAGCAAACATTGGACGTAGAAGTTCTTTTGTTTATTCCATTTCCCTTCTGTTGAAAGGGAGATATAGCATCCAGAATATTTACACCTAGAATATTTATGGGCTGGGGAGTTTTTTAAAGGACATATTTGCTAAGCAATATAGACTAAAGTCTATAATGAAATTAAATTTGGATATGATCTCTTTATTAAATGACAAATTTCTCCACAATACTTTTCTGTCATTCAGTGTAAAAATATAAAACCTCTCTGATGATTAAGACATTTTATTATGTATCTAAAACCTAAACTTGTATTTTCAAACACTCTGGAGCATGTTTAAATTAATTATGAAATATAATAAAGCATGACAAGTGTAGGGGATAAATGATATTTCTCAAATTATATTTTTTAACCACTTCAGATATACATGAATTCATAATGCATGTTTTTAAATTTCTTGACCTTGACATTCTACCTTTGTCCTGCAAAAATAAATAATAATTTAAAGACTGTCACAATCCACTATCTTCTTTCTACAGAAGTTTGCAAAAGGCATGAGTAAAAAAATAGCTCTGCTCCTGACAGTTTCTATACTTTAACCAACACAGAGCCTTTATACTTTGACGCAGAGTACCTACAAATCTTTAAATCCTGACATATGGAAGAGGGATTAGACTTTCTGTATGGCTCCAAAGATAAGACTTAAAATCAAAGTGGGAGGAAAAAAACAGAGAGAGAGAAGGAGAAAAAAGAGAAAGTGTTAAAATAGCTATGTTGTTTTTAAAGATTTGGTAAGATAACAGTAGATTCGTGTTGGAATATAAAGAGAACTAAAAGCATCCAGTTGATTGGTCCAGATCACCTTAGGGTCTGTCTATAATGCTAAAGTCTATGATTTAAAGATTCTAGGGCTTATCTGACAATAGCATATAAGATGAATTGAAGGACTCTCTAAGCCCACTCAGCAGGTGAACTCACTGCCCTCCCCTCTACGTGGGATGTGACTCCCAGGGGTGTGAATCTCCCTGGAAACACAGGAAATGACTCCTGGAGATGAGCCTGGACCCAGCACTGTGGGATTAAGAGGATCTTCTTGACCAAAAGGGGAAAGAGAGGTGAAACAAAATAAGGTTCCAGTGGTTGAGAAATTTCAAGTGGAGTCAAGAGGTCACTCTGGAGGGTATTCTTATGCACTATATAGATATCACCTTTTAGTCTCTAGTGTGTTGGAATGGCTAGAGGGAAATACCTGAAATTCTCAAACTGTAACCCGGTGACCTTGATTCTTGAAGACAATTGTATAACTATGTACACTGCACAGTATGACTATGTGACTGAAAATCTCGTGGCTTGCACTCCCTTTATCCAGTGTATGAACAGATGAGTGGAAAAATTGTGACAAAAATTAGATGAAGAATAGGGTGGCATGGATGGGATGGAAAGATTTAGGTGTTCTTTTTTGCTTTTATTTTTATTTTGGAGTAAAGAAAAGGTTCAAAAATTGATTCTGGTGATGAACACACAACTGTATGATGGTGCTGTGGATAACTGATTGTACCCTGTGGATGACTGTAGGATGTGTAAATATATCTCAATTAAACTGTTTTTAAAAGAAAGTAAATAAACAATGGGGGGAAGAGGGGAATGGGATGTTTTGGATATTCTTTTTATTTTAATTTTTACTTTATTTTTTGGAGTAATGAAAATGTTCAAAGTTTGACTATGGTGATGAAAGCACAACATATGATGATACTGTGAACAACTGATTGTACACTTTGAATGACTGTATGTCATGTAAATATATCTCAATAAAATTGCATTTAAAAAAAAGAAGAATTGGAGGAGAG
Organism: Choloepus didactylus; assembly: GCF_015220235.1. Taxonomy (NCBI): domain Eukaryota; kingdom Metazoa; phylum Chordata; class Mammalia; order Pilosa; family Megalonychidae; genus Choloepus; species Choloepus didactylus. The sequence goes on along the minus strand of NC_051320.1, from coordinate 37,920,237 downwards.
TGTGGATATAGAGAAACTGGTTAAGAAGTTTTCCCAATTATATTGCTAAGACGTAATTAAATTCTAACTGTATAATGATCCTGGTCATGACATTAGGTGAGGCTGTCTGCCAAGAGAGACACTATGGCGAGAAAATAAAATGGGCAATGAAAGATCTTCCTGTGATGTCTAAGTTTAAGAAACAGAGAGGAGAGGTGGGGCAAGATGGTAGCATAGGGAGATGTGGAATTTAGTTTTTCCCCTAGAGCAACAAGTAAATAGCCAGGAACAACAAGTAAATAGTCTGGAACAACTGTTTGGAGGACATCCGTGACCAGACACACATCATACACCAGTCCACAATGGGTGGAAAGGCTGACATCGCAGCATAGAATTGTAAGTAAAGCTCCCCAAACTGCAGAGCTTGCACCCCCTCCCCCACTGGCACAGCAGGCTGAGTTGGAACACTTCCCTGTGGGAAAAAGAAGTGATCCCTGCTGGGAGCAAGGGAAGTTAGCTCAACCAAGCTCCAAATGCAGTTTTAATTAACGAATTTGCACTACTGAATACAAGCTACAAGCACAGATAAACCAAAAGCAAAAAAGAAAGGAAATTTGAGGTTCTTTCAGTAGAGAGGAAGTAGGGCTGATGGAGAAAATAATAATAAATAAATAAAAACAGAGGCTTTTGGAGTCTGCTGAACTCAGAATACTGGAAAACGGCTGCATCCCAAGAAAAGGGGCACATAGAACCAGGTACCCACTCTGGCCAACTGACAAAACTGGGAGGCTGTAGACTGGCTCTGAAAAGGGGATTTCTTCCTTTTTTCTTTTTTTCTCTCATTCTAAGTAGCTCATTAGAGAAAGCTGCAGGCATTTTCAATTGTCAGCTCTGACCCAGGCAAGGGTGGAGTTCAGATAGTTAGAGACAGAGACACAAAGGAAGAAGTCAAGGGAAGGAGGTAACTCCCTAAAGGTCTTATCTTTTCTATAAAGGGGGGGGGGCCAGGGCCCAGCTCAAGGGGCTGCCCTCCCTCAGAGAATTCATACTCCAGGGATGGGAAAAAGAAACACCTTAAGCTTGGCTTAAGAAAGGGCCTACTGAGAGTTAAGGCACCCACCTCTTTATGCCAGTGGGGAGCTGTGGGCAAACAAGTACCATCTTCTGGGCAGGATAGGAAAAGCACAGAGTCTAGAGGCCTCACAAGAAAGTCTGACAATCTGCTGGATCTCATCCTCAGGGAAACTTGATACTGATTACACCCTCTTCCTGAGACCTGGACCCATCTGGTCTGGGAAAATCTGATTGGGGTAATCAAGGAAACCAGATGCCTATACAACAGAAAAACAAAGATATGATCCAGTCAAAGGAACAAACTTACACTACAAATGAGATACAGGAGTTGAAACAACTAATTAAAGGTTTTCAAACAAATATGCTAAATCAATTCAAAAATCAAATCAGTGAGTTGAGGGATGATATGGCAAAAGAGATGAAGGATATAAATAATATATTGGACAAACATAAGGAAGAACTTCAAAGTTTGAAAAAACAATGGCAGAACTTATGGGAATGAAAGGCACAATAGAAGAGATGAAAAACACAATGAGACCTACAACAGCAGATTTGAAGAAGCAGAAGAAAGTATTCAAGAACTAGAGGACAGGATATCTGAAATCCTACACACAAAAGAATAGACAGGGAAAAGAATGGGAAAATATGAGCAGGGTCTCAGAGAATTGAAGGGCAACATGGAGCATATGAATATACATGCCATGAATATACATGGCTGTCCAAGAAGGAGAAGAGAAGGGAAAGGGGACAGAAAGAATAAAGGAGGAAATAATTACTGAAAATTTCCCATCTCTTATGAAAAACATAAAATTACAGATTCAAGAAGCACAGAGTACCCCAAGCAGAATAGATCCAAATAGACCTACTCCAAGACACTTAATAATCAGATTATCAAATGTCAAAGAAAAAGAGAATTCTGAAAGCATCAAGAGAAAAGCGATCATCACATACAAGGGAAGCTTGATAAGATTACGTGAGGATTTCTCAGGAGAAACCATGGAGGAGAGAAGGCAGTGGTGAGATATATTTAAGATACTGAAAGAGAAAAACTACCAACCAAGAATTCTATATCCAGTAAAACTGTCCTTCAAAAATGAGGGAGAGTTTAAAATATTTTCACTCAAACAGACAATAAGTTTGTGAACAAGATACCTGATCTACAAGAAATACTAAAGGGGGCACTACAGGCAGATAGGAAAAACAGTAAAGAGATGTTTGGAGAAGAATGTAGAAATGAAGACTATCAGTAAGAGTAAAAAGACAGAGGAAAAAATAAAATAAAATATGACACATAAAATTCAAAAGACAAAATGGTAGACAGTAGACTTCATGTTGAGTGAAGTTAGCCAGATATAAAAAGATAGACATTGTATGGTCTCACTAAAATGAACTAATATTGATGAGTAAACTTTGAGAGTTAAAGTTGAGAACACAGGTTATCAGGAGATAGAAAGAGGTTAGAAATCAGGCATTTGATGTCTTTTATTTATTTTGTAAGAGAATCTAATTGATGCTGAAGTAGTACAGAAGGTTCAACAGGATTAACTGTATAGATCCAGAAATGGATAGCACAATACTCTGTGATGGTAGTACAATATTGTAAGTATTCTGAATAAAGATGAGTGTGAGTATAGTTGAAAGAAGAAGGCTAGGGGCATGTATGACACCAGAAGGAAAGACAGAAGACAAAGACTGGGATTGTATAACTTAGTGAAACCTACAGTGGTCAATGATGGTAATTAAATGTAAAAATGTAAGAATAGTTTTACATGAGAGAGAATAAATGAACATCAACATTGCAAGGTGTTGAAAATTGGATGATACGGGGAAAAAATACAATCAATGCAAACTAGAGGCTATAGTTAATAGTAACATTGTAAGATGCTTCCACTAATTGTAACAAAGGTAATATACCAGAGTTAAATATCTGTAAGAGGGGGATAATAATGGAGTGGTATGGGATTCTTGGTGTTGTTGTTGTTGCCTGACCTTTTCATTGTATTTTATTTCATTTTAATTTTTATTTTCCTTCTATCTTTTTTTTATTCTTCATTTTTTTCCTCCTCTTTCTCTTTGTGGAAGAAATGGAAATACCTTCATAAATATAGTGGTGGTGAGTGCGTAACTATGTGATTTTACCAGGAATCATTGATTGTTTTCCTAGGATGAGTTGTATTGTGTGTGAATAAAGCTGTTTAAAAAATAAACAGAGGATACAAGTGCTAGAGAAAATGCGGAAAGAGGTATCTACCTTTTCCCTGTTGGTGGGGAAGTAGAATGGTGCAGCCCATCTGGAAGGCAGTGTGGCTGTACCACATGAAGCTAAAAATGGGGTTGCCATATTGTCCTGAAACTCTGTTATAGGGTACATACATGGAAGAACTGAGAGCAGGAACACAAATGGACGTTTGCACTCTGGTATTGATGGCAGCAGTATTCATGATTTTTAGTGGATGAAGGTGGACTATGGGTAGTGACAGATAAATGGAATGGTGAACTGTGGTGTATACATACAATGGAATATTGAGCAGCGACAAGAAGGAATGAAGTTGTGAGGTATGAAACTATGTGAATGGACCTTGAGGACAGTATATTGAGTGAAATAAGCCAGTCGAAAAGACAAACATTAAAACGCCTCACTAATATGGACCAACTATAAGGTGCAAACTCTGAGAATTGAATCTGAGATTATAGGTTTTCAGGGGAAGGCTTATTGTAAAGCTTCCTAGATTGTATGCTCTTACAGCAGTCACATCCATTCTTGAGTTGTAATGGTTATTTCCAAATTCTGAGATGCTTTGTGTATAACCTGGTCAGTCCCTGGAACTTTGGGTATCTATGTGACACCTGAGACTCAGAGCCAGAGTTTGGCAGCTATGAATGTCAGCCTTACCCCATATAGCAACTGTCAAAAAAAGCTGAAAAAGAAATCAGACTTCAATTAAAGATATGAATGAAATGAACTTGATTGGGACTAAGGTATATCAGACTAAAGGGTAAAGGATGATACTGTGTTTTAAAACTTTAACTTCTTTGTGAGACCAAAGAAAAATATGTGTATTTGGTGCAAAATCTATATTTTCTGTAGCATACTATATAATTTAACTTGTATGGTCAGTATATTCAAACACCATAATTACATGGAACCTTGAATAGGGGGTGAGATCTGGTTGGTTTGTAGAGGTTAGCGAGAAGCCCTGATGCATTCCAGAGTAATTTCAGCAGATAATAAAAAGTGTTTGCAGTGCCCCCTTGAGGGACTGGGGGAAAATTTGGAAATATTGAACTGCCCCACCTAGACAATTACTGTTGTTTTTGCAAGCATTGGGGGCTACCAGTTTGGTAGGTTGAGCCTTTGATCTTGGGGCTTGCCCTTATGAAGCCTGTTACTGCAAAGGAGAGGCTAAGCCTACTTATAATTGTGCCTAAGAGTCGCCCTAGAGAACCTCTTTCATTGTTCAGAAGTGGCTTCTCTCTCTAAGCCAACTCTGCAGGGAAACCCACTGCCTTCCCCACTTCATGGGACATGACTCCCAGGGGTGTGAATCTCCCTGGCAACATGGCACATGGCTCCCAGGAATGAGCCTGGACCCAGTTTCATGGGATCAAGAAAGCCTGCTTGGACCAAAAGGGGAAGAGAAATGAAACCAAATAAAGTTTCAATGGCTGGGAGATTTCAAAAGGAGTTGAGAGGTCATTCTGGAGGTTATTCTTATGTGTTACATAGATATTCATTTTTAGTTTTTAGTGCATTGGTATAGCTAGAATGAAATACCTGAAGCTGATGAATTGCAATCTAGTAGCCTTGATTCTTGAAGACGATTGCCTGACTATGTAGCTTACATGGTGTAACCGTGTGATTGTGAAAACCTTGTGGCTCACACTCTCTTTATCCAGTGTCTGGACAGATGAGTAGAAAACTGGGGACAAAAAGTAAATGAATAATGGGGGGGGGTTATGAGACATTTTGGGTGTTCCTTTTTACTTTTATTTTTATTATTTTCACTTTTAGCTTTTGGAGTAATGAAAACATTCAAAAATTGATTGTGGTGATGAATGCACAACTATATGATGGTACTGTGAACAACTGATTGTACACTTTGGATGATTGTATGGTACATGAATATATCTCAATTAAATTCAATTTAAAAAAGAAATATAGGAATGTGTGGAGAGAGAAGAAAGGAGGAAAGGACGTAGAGAGAGAGAGAGGAAAAGAGGGGAGGGAGGAAGAGGAGGAAGAGGAGGAAGGAAAGGAGGGGGAGAAGGAGGAAGGTGAAAAGAGGGAAGGGGAAGGGATAAGCTATCTCAGCATAAATTTTGCAGATAATGAATCAGTATTATGTTTTATATGAAAGAATAATGTAATACTCCTATGGGTAACTAATAAATGAATATCTTTGAAAACTTTATTTGTATTATAATTGAATATTTTAATTGGAAAAATTCTCTTTGGCAGAACTCTTTTCTATCTTCCATATTAAAAGCTTGCAGTAACCTCCAAGTTACATAAAGGAACAATAAGCCTGAAAATAATGATACACTGCTTATTCATGAAGAATTCTCTATTACTTATTTCAAATTGAAATTAGATGGCAATTAAAAACACTGCTATTGCCATTCTTTTTTATTTGGTTAATTCTTGGGGTTCTTAGTGATTATATTGTTCTATTTCATCTAACGATATTGGATTCAATTATACAGTTTTATGATTTGAGTAGGGTTTTCACATGCGTCATCTCCTTTGACTCTCATAACAGCCTGCGAACCAGAGAAAGAAGGTCTATTACTGAGAGTTTTAGTGACTTATCCCAGTGAGCTGGTGACACTCCTCCACTCTGCCTCACTGACCACCCTAGGGAATTACAGATGCTTATTTGTACATTAGATAGCTGTGGAGCTTCAGGACACCTTTTGGAACATTTATATTCATAGAAACATAGAATTTTAGAACAAGCTACCTTGTATCAACCGATCTGTCCGTTTAACTAGAAAGTGAGAAAATAAGGCAAAGGAGATGCAGGAACTTGTCCTAGACACAATCCTTTAATTCATTATGACAGCAATACATAGAATGTAAATAAACTGCTATCCATTATTTATCTACCTATAAAGCATAGATAAAGATGAGTTTAATTTGCAATAAAATTAACTGGTTTTTGTTTGTTTTCTTTTCCTTTTTTTACACTAAATGAAAACTTCTGGTGGTAAAGATGAAGAAAACTGCAAGGAAGCTTTCAAAATTTCTATTCTTACATATTTTAAAAAGTAAAACAGATAAGATTAAGTCTTCTGCTCCCTCTTTCTCTCTCTCTCTCTCTCTCTCTCTCTCTCTCTCTCTCTCTCCCTCTCCCTCTCTCCCACTTTCTCTGTCCCTCTGTTTTAAAAAACCCAGGAATACAGAGTTGAAACAATCAGTATCTGAATGTATTTTTCAAGTCTCTAATCTTATTATTCCTGCTCACCATCTTCCCCTTTTTCTTTAACTGTGAAAGGCCCTGCCTTTAGTTATGCCTCAAAAAAAAAAAAAAAAAAGCCTGTCTCAAATCTATAATCACCTTTGCTAGCGTCTTCTTCAGAGGCACTAGACATAATTTTTTATGTACTAACACTACCAGCAGGGAGATGTTCTCCAATTGGACATTCTCCAATTAACCACTGTGTTTCTTTCAACTGGTCGGTGGTTCACCAATGGTCTGCGGTGTGTTTTAAGTAATTTTAATAACAAACAAAAATTTACTTACCCTCTGAAAACTAAATTGGATTCACATTCAATAGTATTTCCGTATAACATTGCAGCTATAATCATCTTGCATTCTCATATGCTCTCCCAAATGGGAGGTAAAAGAATGGTATACACCTAGATCTAGGAATTGCAGAAATTATGTTTACACTCTAGTTTTCTGTGACTGTTACCAAAGCAATATGTCATTATGGCAAGAGAGGTTAATAATCACTCTCTCAATCTATGCCTCAAATCTCTCATGAAATTCAAGAGGTTTTTTGTATTGTTTTCTTTCAAGGGGGACTATCATTAGGTACCACAGATTAAACATTTAGTATATGCCAAAAGCTTTACCACTCCTTGCCACTGAGTGGAACCCAATTGTAATAAAGAAAACTGAAGCTCAGTGACGTTCCAGAACTTTTACAATGTTACAGAGTAAGTGGTACAACTGGGAGTCAACTAGGACCATCTCACTCTAAAGCTTATGCTTGCTTCTCAAGAACAGTGATGGCCTGACATCAAGATATCTTTCAGACATCCATGGTGGTACCCAGAACTGTCCTAGGTTCTCAAGCTTCTCCTAAGCAAAGACTAAAGACAAACTTGGGAAAAGTTCAGCTAAGCCAGGAATCCAAGGTGAAATGGTGAAAGAAAAGCAAGGCAGGGATGGGGGTGGGGTGGAAGGGGTGTTGTGGAGAGGGAAGAAAGGAAGGAAAGAAAGAAAGGGAAAGGAGTGTTGGTGGGAAGAAGGGAAGGAGGAGGAGAAAGGGAAGGAAAAAAGGAACAGGATGGTGGAGGCTCAAAAGAACAAGTTTCTTCTCCTTTCCCTTCTCCCACCCCACCCTGGGTGCAAGTGAAGTTCAAAATAACACCATGGTGGCAGCAATTAAGTTCTAACAAAAGAAGCAGGTGTGTTCTTTTCTGGTCGGTACATAGTGGGAGCCAATCTTTATCTTCCACTTTATCAAATATAACATGCTGTGCACATCAGGGTTCTGTAGGACAAATGCACTTCAAAAGAAAAATTAGTCTTGAACACTGAAACTTGCAACTATGTATATTTTACCAAATGTCAATTGCTCTTTAGTGGGTGGTTTGAGTGAATCTGATTCCTTGTGCAATTGTAAGCTTGAGGAAGTTTTTTCAAATTAAAAAAAAAAGACATCCCAATTCTTGGTCTACATGCAATTTCCAAAAGAACAATTTAGGCCATTATCCATCATTCACTTATAATTTTGCTTTCTACCCTCCTGTTTCCAGCTAGGTTACAACCTCCTGACTAGAAGAAAAACTGCCTCAGGTCTTACCTTAATTCTTCCATTTTAAGATAATTTCAGATAACAGCACATATTTGTTCAAGAGTCTACTGTGCCATTTTCTTTCTCTGGTTAAATACTAAACTGAATTATTTTATTTCAAGTTTCTCTTCAAACTTGAAAATCAGTCTTCATTAATGATCAAATGTAGCATTATTTATGATGTCACATAAAAACTGTAAAATGACACTTCTAGACACAAAAATGCCTTGGGATACTTTTTTTTTCTGTCATTATTGTCAAACCATTTCTTGAGAGTTATTTTAAACTTACCTAAGATAGTGAACCAAATTAAACCTGGTTTTATCTGTAACCCAAAATTCTAAAAGAGTACTACCAGAAGTGATTTTTTAACATGTTTTATAAAAGGCATATACTTATGCCTAATAATAGTAGTAATAATCAACTAACATACATTTTGTGCTTACATGTGCCAGGGAATATACTATTTTGAATGAATTATCTTAGTTAAGCATCAAAACAACCAAAGGAAGACAATCTCATTTTATATTTCAGATTATTTCTTTAAATTGGGGGAATTTGAGTGTGAACAACTTGCAAACAAAAGAAAGTTGTATTCACAAAGATTATATTAATTTATGCTCCCATTAGTAACAAGGAAAATTCTTTTTACTCTATACTTTTGCAAGCATTTGCTAATGTGATTATAATCAATTTTTCAAAAATTTCCTAATTGACAAGCAAAAACTGAGACCTCTTTTTTTTAATTTGCACACTGATAAATTTGGTAGTCTATTTTATTTCCTAATTATCTATTAGCCTCTCCCTCTGTTATCTATGAGGGTCTTCTCATTGCTGTTGTTATGAGTTTGAATGAACCCTTTAAATACCAATACTATTACCAATTGTCTGTTGCCTTTATTAAAATAGTTGTCCAGTTTAGCTTGCTTCTTAATTTAGTCTTTTTTATTTTGGACCGGTGGCCTCTTTATGTTCAAATAATTGAATTTATTGACCTTAGTTTTTATAAATTCTTCCATTATAAAGCAATCTTAATATAACATACATTATTCATGGTGATTCCTTTGAACTCAAGTGTCCTACTTCTTGGTGCTTGTCTCTTCTCATCTTTCCTAACTTTTACCATCCTAACCTGTGATCCAACCAAGTAGAACTTATTTTCTTCAAAGCAAACTGTTTTCTTTTGCACTTCTAGTTCTTTGCTGTAGTCCTACTGACACTCAGTTCCCCAGCCCCTTCCCTTTTCACCTGATCAACACCTCCTTGTAACTTCAAGACTCAAATCATATAATCATATGATCTCTTCCAGGATGCCTAAGTCACTTACCCTAACACAGATAAGATCATTTTCCCATGTGTTCCCATGCATTCCAGACACACCTCCTTCATAACACTTATCACACTATGTTGCACTGTCTCTTTTCCAACTACAACATTCTTTGCAGGCCAAATCTCACATATTTGCATCCCCACAATATTTGACACATAGTATGTCAGCAAATGTTTCATGAATGAAGAAAGAATGACAAAAGTTGATGGTGATGGATACTGGCACATCTGAATGTACTTTGTTTCTAAACATATAAAATTTTTATTCCTAGTATATAACATAAAGAGAAATTATTTGGGAGGAACTAAATGACTTTCAAATTCTTTTACTACTTAAAAGCATTTCCTGGGAAATGGAAAGGGGAATGCTGTGTCAAGAAGTATAAACATGTTTCTAAAACCAAGGTCCATCTAATTTATGCTATTGCATCTATTGAAGTGTTAAACAAGTATTAATTTAGAGTAATTTATAATTGCCTTTTGAATTATGTTCATTTTTTTTCTGTCTCATACTATACACCTGAGTTTACTTAACTTCAAGAACACATATTATGTGGGATTTACGTTGTATCTCAAGGCAAAAACAAGAGATAATACTATAATAAAGACTTTTGGGGAAAAAAGAAAAGAAAAACTAAGAATAGATAACAAGATGTTGCAGTGAAATGTCAGGCAAAAAAAACAACTTAAAAGGAGATTAAAATGGGTAGAAAGCAAGGCTCCACTTTGTTAGATACATTAAACCATTTCAGAGTGAAGACCACTAAGGCGACGTATGAACCTTCCTGCTGGCTGCCAACTAAGTCATTGACCTTTATTTTTCTTGGTCTGCCTCACGAATTCCAGCCTGATGGTAACTTTGATTCACTGTCTGAGCCCATTCACAAATCACTAATCTGAAAACTATATTGGGGGTAGGGGAAGGGAAGGTGGAACCTAGATCTTTATCGTACCAAGTTTTAACAAAGTGCTTGGTCACATATGAATATTGTTCCCCTAAAGAATAAAAGTGCCCTCAATAAAAGAAAAAGTAAATCTATCTTGGTGAGAAAAGCTATAAAACCAAATGAGCATTTTGTATTGTAACTGTAAAAAAATAATCAGGATTTCTTTAGTGTTTCAGGGAGATATGTTTCTGGAAATAGTAAAGCTGAGATGAATGCCATAACCATTTGAAAGGAATCCCATTTAACACAGTGAAATATCCAATACGTATCACTAAATACTTGCTTATGTACAGTGACTTTTGTCCTGGTTTAACCAGAGATATTCTTCACTCATTTATTCATTTCACATAAATGTTGGTTCTTTGAGCTGAATAACATACTATTATAGACTTCAAAAAGGTAATTACTATGAGTTAATAAGACATATAACTTCTAAATTTAAGGAGCTTATGATTTAATAAAAGTACGAAAATAAAGAAGTATACATCCTAACCTTAAAATCAAAATAGGGAAGAACAGTGAGAAGATTCAATAATTTGACACTGTCTAAACTAATACTGCAATCATCAGATTAATAAAATTTAAAACAAGCTAGTAAATTTCATCTCTCAGATTGGAAAAGATGACAAGGATTTAAAACACTCATGGTGAGGATGTAGGGAAACAAACACTCCACTTCACTTACTAATAAGCAAGTACAAGTTCAGGGGGTTCCTGAAATCACCTTCAGGTTTGATAAATCACTAGAAAGACTCACAGAACTCCCTGAAAGCAATTTTACTCACAGCTACATTTATTAAAGGGAAAGGAAGAGGCACACAGGGCACAGTCTGGGAAGGTGCCAAACACAAAGCTTCCTTTGTCCTCAGGATGTGTCACCCTCCCGGCATGGGCCAAATTACGTACGTCATGAAGTCAAATTGTATACTTTGGGTAACAGATTTTCTAGAGCCGGCGCCACATTACTGCAATGATTCAGCCCTTTTTATATATCATTTATAATGCTGTTTGTGCCTATTTCATAAAAGAGCTGCAATATTTTCTCCATTAAGTTCTGCTGCAAATAGCAAATGAGACATAAGGAAGGCTTTCACTTGCTTATATATCATAATGTTGGCTATTGATTATACTGCTGTTTTTCAAATTTGATTACTACAATCTCCCATTAAAGGATGATCACTCCTTTCACTAAATTGCAAAGCTTAAATTGTTTATAATTCTGAAAAATCAGTTATTAAAGATATTTAGCAGAAAAATTCTCTGCAGAAAGTTTATTACCCCTTGTTTACATAAAATCTTATGCCCACAGACGGGAATAAACTTGCATATTGGCTCAATTCTCCCCCTGAAGCATAGAAATGATCCAACAAATCACCCTACTGTTATATTGTCCCCTGGCACCCAGGAGTTAAACTCACTCAAAATTTGCTCCAGAAGAAGTATCCAGTGGTCTTCTGAATGTTGCCAAAGAGTTACACTTCATCTTTCACAGTGGTTGTCACAACTTGGGTTTTATCTACCTTGAACACTAAGTGAGCTCTTATTTAGCTATTGATTCTGAATGGGACTCAATGACTATGTGACTGGAAAAGAATCATGTAGGCAGACCTTATGCATCTTTCCAGTTCAAACAGAAAATTTTTGACATGCATTATTTATCATTACAGTTTAGAACATGGGTTCAAATCCTGACCTTGCTGACTAAACAACGCCTAAAGTCTCTAAGCCACACTTACTTATCCTCTCTCTGGACTTAAATTTTCTCACTGATAGAGTGAGAATAACTACAATGTCCCTCTCAATGGGTTATTGTGAGACATAATGTTAATAATAACAAGAATACACACATCATGCTTAGCACAGTGCCTGGCATATAGAAAGTACCCAATGGGTAATTGTTACCAAGGAAATTTTTCCCATCACCAAACATCCTGTTTTTAACTTCCATTAGTAGGCTGCTATGAGATTCAGTTAGGATGTGTTCATTGCATACTCTTGCAGAAATAAATATAATGAAGCAGGTCCAAAAAGGGAGGATTTAGAATCTGCATTTCTCAAATATTTTTTTTCCTCCATCACCAAACAAATGCATAAATAATTAAAAAGGAGATTAATTCACACACATTATGAAGACTTCTAAATATTCAATTAGTCTACATGGGAAAGGTGAACATGGGTAAGAAAATGAGAACTTTGTGGACTGATATAGTATGTATAGGCAAATATATACTACAAATATATGTATGGGCGAATTATTTAATTTTCAGGTTACATAGTAACCTGGGTACTCAAGAAACTTTACAAAAAAATTTAAACTTGCAATATTTTAATAAGTAATATTTACTCATAAAACCTATTGCATTGAGTTAGGTCCTATATGACAACTTAAACTGAGACCCTGCCACTAAGAAATCTGTTATGGAAAAGCAGAGTGGACTGTGGTATAAAAGAATAAAAAAGCATATGAATTATTCTGTATACATAAATAAGTACCTTATGAATAGTAGCAATATCAATATTAGTAGAAATAAAAATAATATAATTGTTTAGTGTTTTACAATTTACAAGCTCTCCTCTAGTATATATATTCTCTTACATTTCTTAGAGTAATCCTTTGAAATAGGGTTTTATCACCATTTCATAGTTTAAGAAACTGAAATTGATGCTGATTGGATATTTATTTTCTAACTAGTGTAGTGTCCCCATGCATTCAGTCTTTTCTCCTTAAGTTTTAATACAGTCTCCCACGGCTTAGGCTAGCACATGGCACCCAGGCTAGAGACTACACTTCTATTTGAGTGTGTGCTGGCCACCGGGAAATAAGTGGAATTGATGCATACAATTTCAGGGCCACACCATCAAGGTCAATTTCCCTTCACTTACTCCCCCCCTCTTTCCACAGGCTGCAAGGCAGATGAGGTGGTGGCGCCAGCTTCAAACCTTTGGATGAGGACAACATCCTAGGCACGATAGAGAAGTAAGACAGAAGGATCTTTGCCCTTGAGGTTCTCCTGGAGCAGAGCTGCCTCCCTACCTAGACCACACCCCTTCCTCCGGACTGTTAGGTAAGAGAGACAGAAATCTCTGTGTTATCTGAGCCATTACACTTTGGGTATCTTAGCCTTTACCCTCAGTAATCCAATACTTAATGAGTCAGAGATCACATGGCTATTTATGGAGCAAGGACTTGAACCCATATATATATGTAATTTATTTTAAGAAATTGGCTCACATTTTTGAGGGGGCTGGAAAGTTCGGATTCCATATGGCAGGTTTAATTCCATAGGGCAGAGACATTCTTACTAGATGCTAAAGTCTTGAGTCTGAGTTTCTTAGGGGAAGACAGATAGCAGGCTGGAAATTCAGAAAGGAGAACAAGGCATAATCTTCAGGCAGAATTTCTTCTCTTTGGAATCCTCAGTTCTTTTCTCTTAAGGCCTCCAACTGACTGGAAGTCAACTAACTTAAAGTCAACTAACTGATCGTAGACAGTAATTCCATCTACAAAATATCTCCACAGCAACATCTAGGCCAGTGCTTGACCAAACAACTGGACACCATAATCTAACCGAGTTGACACACAAAATAAACCATCATAAATGCCAATCCTGACCCCAGAGCCCATACCCTTTCCCATTTACACTAAGTAACTAAACTCTCAGCATAATAAGCAAAAATTTATTGCCAAGAAATGTGTTATAATGATTTTTCTGTGGTCTTCTTAATCTTCTCACACTCTGTGGGACAGAGCACCTTGTAAGTAATGTCATCTACGTCCCTTTCATCTACTTCCCTTTCTATTCATTTTACCAGACTTAATCTTAAAAAAATAAATAAATAAGTAGCCAGAATGGTAGGTTTCTCTGACCCTCCAAAGAAAAAGCCAAATACACATTGCCAATTACTGAGGGGCCCATGTCCATCTCCACATAGCAGACCTGGCTGTGTTCCCAACAAGGAGTCAAGCTGCATTGCAGCACTGAAGTCTCTCATTGTTGTGGGGCAGCCTCCTGATACAACTTCTGATCTTAGTCTTGAGGTACTTCCAGTGGCCCTTTCCTGTTCTTCACTGTTCCACATGCATCCATCCCTGCACGAGTATCTTAATGTAGCCACCACAAACTCACCATGCATTTTCATGCCTCTACTCTCTTCCCTTATTCTTTATCTACCCACAGATTTTTTACAACAGTTGCTTTTTGCTGATTTATTTGTTGACCTATGGTAAAAGAAACACATTTTACATTTAAAATATTTATATACACAACACGTGTACACACATATAAATGTATACACACACAAATATATATGTATATCTCTATATTATATATATATATATATATTAAAAGGAAACACAAGTTCAACAAAAAGTTACTTACTCTATGTGTGATAAAGTAAGAAAGTAACAAAGTTAACACCAAATATAATTTTATTAAGTTTTAAATACAATGCAGCAAATAATTTCCAGCATAAACAAAAAGTCAAGTGATTTTGACTAGCGTGGGTACGGTTGCCTGTTCATTAGATCATCAGGGTATGATTCACACAGACAATGCTTCTCTGATTCACTATGGAGCCTGTCTCCTTGTTTTTAATCAAGTCATAGTTGAAAAACTTAATTTGCAAAAATAGGTCATTATGAATAAAAATAATAGCAATACACTTTCTATACAAGTAAATTCTTCTTTAAACTTAATCCAAATTTAAGGTGAAATTTAAGTCTTGTTATCATTCTTCAGTGTAAATGGAGGACGAGGCTGCAGTGTTTCATTTTCATCCTCAGACACAAAGTTTATCTCAATTTTTTACTCAGGCCTTTTGTGCCAGTTTGGATGCATTGTGTCCCCCAAAACGCCATGTTCTTTGATTCAATTTTGTGGGGGCAAAAGTATTAGTGTGGATTAGACTGGAATTCTTTGAGTGTTTCCATGGAGATGTGACTCAATCAACTGTGACGAAACCTTTGATTGGATAATTTCCATAGAGGTGTTACCCCGCCATTCAGGGTAGGTGTTAATTGGATCACTGGAGTCGTATAAAGGAGTTCACAGACAGAAGGACCTCAGAGCAGTTGCTGCTGAGAGACATTTTGGAGATGGCCATTGAAAGCAGACTTTTGCTGATGTTTTGGAGATGGCCATTGAACGCAGACTTTTGCTGACATTTTGGAGAATGCCTTTTTTTTAAAAAGCAATTTTATTGAGATATGATCACGTAACATACAGTCATTCCAAGTGTACAATCAGTTGTTCACCGTATCATCATATAGTTGTGCATTCATCACCACAATCTTTGAACATTTTCATTACTCCAAAAAATAAAATAAAAATTAAAATAGAAAAGAACATTCAAAATATACCATTCCCTTCCTCCCCACAACGTACATTTACTTTTTTTTTTTTGAAATAAAAGAAAATATTTTTTATTAATGAATAATTCAAGTGACATAATTTTACCATTACAATCAGTTGCCCCGGGTACCCTCATACAGCTGTGCATCCATCACCACACTTAATTTCTGTTCAATTTTTAGAAACTTTTCATTACTCCAGACAAGAAATAAAGTGAAAGATGAAAAAAGAAAAAAAAGAAAAGGAAACTCGGATCCTCCCCATCCCCAACCAAACCCCCTCAACTGTTGACTCGTAGTGTTGGTATAGTACATTTGTTACTGTCCATGAAAAAATGCTAAAATACTACTAACTGCAGTATACAGTCTGCAGTAGGTATTTATTTTCTCCCTATATACTCCTCTATTATTAACTTCCAATTGTATTGTCATACATTTGTTCTGGTTCACGGAAGTGATTTCCAATATTTGCACAGTTAATCATGGACATTGCCCACCACAGAATTCAGTTTTATACATTCCCATCTTTCGATCTCCAGCCTTCCCTCTGGTGACATGTATGACCCTGAGCTACCCCTTTCCACCTCATTCACACACCATTCGGCACTGTTAGTCATTCTCACATCTTGCTACTGACACGTCTGTTCATTTCCAAACATCCAAGTTCATCCTAGTTGAACATTCCACTCATACTAAGCAACTGCTCCATTCTTAAGTCTCATCCTATATCCTGGTATTATATTTCATGTCTATGAGTTTACATATTATAATTAGTTCCTATCAGTGAGACCCTGCAATAATTGTCCTTATGTGTCTGGCTTATTTCACTCAGTATATTGCCCTCAACGTTTTGTCATCAACCCCTTTTTTTTTCTTTTAATATGATTTTGTTCACTCACCATACATTCCATCCTAAGTAAATAATTGATGGTTCTCTGTATGGTCAGATATTTATGTGTTCACCACCTTCACCACTATCTATATAAGAGCATCTACATTTCTTTCATAGGGCAGGAGGGAGAGTCAAAGAAGGTAGAGAGGTGAAAGAAAGAGGAAAAAAAAATGACAGCTAAGAAGCAGCAAAAGGAAAAATAACCTCAAATCAAAGCAGAGCAAAGAATCAGACACCACCACCAATGTCAAGTGTCCAACATGTCTCCCCTGTCCCCCCCTCTTATCTACATTTACCTTGGCATATCACCTTGTCAGATCAAAGGAAGCATAACACAATGATTCTATTAGTTACAGTCTCTAGTTTACATTGATTGCATCCCTCCCCCAATGCCTCCCCACCTCTAACACCCTGCAAGGTTGATATTTGCCCATTCTCCCTCATGAAAGAACGTATTTGTACATCTTATCACAACCCGTTGAACACTGTAGATTCCACTAAGTTACACAGTCCCAGTCTTTATGTTTCCTCCTTTCTGGTGTCTCACATGCTCCCAATCTTCCTCTCCCAACTGTATTTATGGTTATCTTTGTTCAGTGTACTTACATTGTTGTGCCACCATCTCCCAAAATTGTGTTCCAAATCACGCGCTCCTGTCTTCTATCATTCTGTAGTGCTCCCTTTAGTGTTTCCTGTAGGGCAGGTGTCTTGTTCACAAAGTCTCTCATTGTCTGTTTGTCAGAAAATATTTTGAGCTCTCCCTCATATTTGAAGGACAGCTTTGCTGGATATAGGATTCTTGGTTGGCAGTTTTTCTCTTTCAGTATCCCAAATATATCACACCACTTCCTTCTTGCCTTCATGGTTTCTGCTGAGAGATCTGCACATAGTCTTATTAAGCTTCCTTTGTATGCGATGGATTGCTTTTCTCTTGCAGTTTCCAGGATTCTCTCTGTCTTTGACCTTTGATAATCTGATTATTAAGTGCCTTGGCATAGGCCTATTCATATCTATTCTGTTTGGAGTACGCTGCGCTTCTTGGATCTATAATTTTATGTCTTTCGTAAGAGACGGGAAATTTTCATTAATTATTTCCTCTATTATTGCTTCTGCTCCTTTTCCCTTCTCTTCTCCTTCTGGGAAACCAATGATACGTACATTATTGAACTTGTTTCATCCTTGAGTTCCCGGAGACATTGCTCATATTTTTTCATTCTTTTCTCCATCTGCTCCTTTGCATGTAGGCTTTCAGGTGTTTTGTTCTCTAGTTCCTGAGCGTTTTCTTCTGCCTCTTGAGATCTGCTGTTGTATGTTTCCATTGTGTCTTTCATCTCTTGTGTTGTGCCTTTGTTTCCATAGATTCTACTAGTTGTTTTTTTGAACTTTTGATTTCTGCCTTATATATGCCCAGTGTTTCCTTTACAGCCTCTATCTCTTTTGCAATATCTTCTCTAAACTTTTTGAATTGATTTAGCATTAGTTGTTTAAATTCCTGTATCTCAGTTGAAGTGTACGTTTGTTCCTTTGACTGGGCCATAACTTTGTTTTTCTTCATGTAGGTTGTAATTTTCTGTTGTCTAGGCATGGTTTCCTTGGTTATCCACATCAGGCTTTCCCAGACCAGAACAGGCTTAGGTCCCAGAGGGAAGAAATATTCACTATCTGGTTTCCCTGCGGGTGTGTCTTAGAAAATTGCTCCACCCTGTGATGCCTCAGGTCACTGTGCTTTTCTGCCCAGCAGGTGATGCCTGTTAGCCTATAATTCTTGACTGGTATGAAGAGGTATGGCTGTGTTCCCCCAGGCTCTGGGGTCTGGTTCTGAATGGAAAGGGCCCCACCCCTTTCCTCTTAGAGAAGATAGACCCCCTAGGTGGAGTTCATTAGCATTTCAATGGTCTCTCTCTCTGCTTGTGCTATCCCCACCCTTCTCTGAGTCACAGTCCTGGGAAGTGGAAATGACTGGGGCTTTCTCGACTGAGCCAAAAAACAAACAGATAGTCCCCTTCAGACCCAGTCCAAGCGAACCTCTGGCTCTCCAAGGTCAGTCGTCACCCAAAACCTCTGTCTGTTTTTTGGGGACTTGTACCTGTAGTGAGCAGTTCACACTCGCTACTTAAAACCCAGTTGGAGCTCAGCTGAGCTATATTCGCTTGCTGGGAGAGAGCTTCTCTTTAGCACCACGAGGCTTTGCAGCTCAGGCTGTGGGGGAGGGGGTCTCATGACTTGGATCCACAGGTTTTACTTACAGATTTTATGCTGTGTTCTCGGGCATTCCTCCCAATTCAGGTTAGTGTATGGTGAGTGGACGGTCTCGTTTGTCCCCCTGCAGTTATTCTGGATTATTTACTAGTTGTTTCCGGTTTTTTTCAGTTGTTCCAGGGGGACTACTTAGCTTCCACTCCTCTCTGTCCCGCCATCTTCTGCCTATTGAAACACAACCTGAAAGCAAACAGACACCAGCCATGTGCCTTCCCAGCTAACAGAGATTTTCCGGATGCCAATGGCCTTTCTCCAGTAAAGGTACACTATGGTTGATGCCTTACCTTGGACACTTTATGGCCTTAAGACTGTAACTTTGTAACCAAATAAACTCCCTTTATAAAAACCAATCCATTTCTGGTATTTTGCATAACAGCAGCATTAGCAAACTGGAACATCTTTGAAAATCAAATGTTATCTTTTATCTAAATGCTTTTTCTTGGTGTTTCAAATATCTCTTTTGCAAGTAATGATTAAAAGTTGAAGATAGAGAAGAGATGAAATATCTCCAATTTTACTTTGTTCATGTTGTCATCTTGAAAATTTACAATGATGCTGGGAACATAAAGTAGGTCTGGTGAGTACTCATAAGTCTCATTGCTGTAACAATTGTTTCTCTTGTGATCTTGGATGTATTTGACTTGTTGAAATACATGATTGTATTAGTTTCAAATTTAGTTTACTAAGAATGACAAAAATATTTAATAAATAAACATGTCAACTTTCTTACCCAAATATCATGTTCAACTTCTTGATGTGGTAAATGGCTTTGGTACTTATAGCTTCTGACATTTTAAAATAACCCCACTATGTTTTCCAGTTATATGTGCTACTCCATCAACTTTTGATTCCTTTACAGTTTTTCTAGTTTATTTTGGAAAATATGTTGATCAACAATGCGTTTTTTAATGCACTGGATATATCTCACCCAGCTGTGGGTAGGTTAAATTTAAACAACATAACAAGCTTTCATGAAATCATCTCGTCGTATACCTCTGGCCTAAAATTTTGCAAATTGCAAACCTTGTGCTGTATCAACTTGGAGTATGAAATCTATATCAGCTGTTATTTACACAATAAGATTGCCCCTCAATATTCTGCAATATTACAGATTTGATAAGATAATGGATTAATACAAG
Organism: Choloepus didactylus; assembly: GCF_015220235.1. Lineage (NCBI taxonomy): Eukaryota > Metazoa > Chordata > Mammalia > Pilosa > Megalonychidae > Choloepus > Choloepus didactylus. Next base: position 37,900,242 of record NC_051320.1, on the reverse strand, counting down.
ATGCAGTTTTAACATATAATTTTTATATCACCAAATATCCCAAGCACCTTTCCCATAGCAGCTGGAAGAAAAATTTTCAACCACTGTAGGACACATTTCTCTTGTGCCTCACAATATACAAGCAAATACGTGTTTAAGAATTTTTCATTAGCAACTGTTTAAAAAAATTAAGAAAATTGTGCTAATAATTTTTTCTTTCCTTGAAAAATTTTGACATGTTTCACAGGCTGTTTCCAAATGTCTTTTAAATTTTGGAAGTTGAATGCTTTTATGTGCAAGAATATAATTACATGTAACATATGGGGTTTGTCATTTTCACTGGGTTTTGTACTTTGATAAAATCGCATTTGAAATATGTTCACTTTTAAAGTCTTGTACTTACTTTTGTTGCTTGGAAATGAACCCTGAAAGAAATCAACATTTATTGTTTAGAATTCTGGTGGTTTTGTACTGTGTCAATTTAGTTAAGCTGGAACTACATGTGCTGGTTTCACTCTATTACGTACCCCAGAGAAGCCTATGTTCTTCTAATCCAATCTTGTGGGGGCAGACCTGTTGTGGGTAGGACCTTTTGATTAGGTTGTTTCCATAGAGATGTAACCCCACCCATTCAAAGTGGATCCTAATCCCCTTACTGGAGTCCTCTATGAGAGGATAAAAGACAGTGTCATTTTGGAGAGAGCTCAGAGAAGCTAAGTGAGAAAATGCCCCAAGAGAAAGCCATTTTTTAACCAGAACCCCAGAGAAAAAGGACAAGTAGACATCACCACGTGCCTTCCCATGTCACAGAGGAACCCCGGATGCCACTGGCCTTTCCTCTTGATGCCTTGATTTGGACATTTTCATGGTCTTAGAACTGTAAATTTTCAACCTAATAAATCCCATTTATGGTATATTGCATTCTGGCAGCTTTACCAAACCAAAGCACTATAGTTCCCCAGAATTCCCTTCATGTGTTTTTCAGGCTGGAGTTGGCCACAATAAAAATTTGCATGATGTTTGGAAAACAGAACTGAGGAAGCAACTTATTTTTCTTTTCTTTTCTTTTCTTTCTTTTACAATTTGAAGGTCTTTGTAAGGGTTCAGCTCTTGCACCTTATTGCTGATCTGCGGCAAGCTGACCTTAGCAGTGTGGGAAAGCTGCCAGGCCCTCAGCATCTCTGGCTCCACTGGATTTCCTCCATCTGCTTCTCTATAAGCTGGGCCAGGTATGTGTGTACCTCTATGGCAAAGGGTGCCAACTTCTCCTGCAGGTCACCCATATCATCAGGGTTGGAGGTGATGAGAGACAGACTCAAGTTCTAGTTTGTCCTTGCTCTTATTCACTTCACATCCTACCCTCCTTCCCAGTGGCCACCAGGTTGATCTATGGTGATGTCGAGGCCAACAACAGACTCAGTAGTCTTAGCACAGACATCTCCACCAGGTCCCATAATTTCATAAGATCTAATCTCTAAAATAAATCATTTATTCTCTATGACTCTTGCTTGTTTGGATTTTCTGATCAAATCCTGACAAGAGTCAACATTTCTCATTACTATCAGTCTCTACATTTCCATATGGCCATTGATCTTGAAAAAATACCTCTATAATTTGTACTTCATCATTCTTTTTCCAATGATAAAAACCAGACATTTAAAGGCAATCTGTGCTACTTCAACTAAAATGTTACATTTTACACACATATTTTGAAACTCAGGTGAAAAATCTCAATATTTTCATCAAACATGAGTCAGTTTCTCCCACATTTTGTTTCACAATGAATGCAATTATATTAATAAAATTAAATCATACAATATTAATGCTGCAATTATGTATAGCATCGTGGTCATGTGCATGTTGTAGCGCCAAACTGCATGGCACTGAACCCAGCTCCTCCTCATATTCTTACTGTGGAACTTAGACATGTTACTTATCTCTCTTTACCTCATCTCTTTGTCTGTAAAATGGGACTAAGAAGAGTATTTAAATCAGAGCCTTGTGGTGATTAAATAATTAATGCATATAAAATTCTTACAACAGTCCCTAGCACAGAGTAAGGGCCTTATAAGCATTAATTAGCTATCATTATTAAATGCCACAAATTTAAATGGGGTATCAGTGAGCAAAGAGTAAAGCTCTTTCTAGCCAATGTTCATATTTATAACCTTCCACTGATTGTCACTCTCACATCACAAATCAAAGTGGCCACAGCATTAGTTGTAACGTGCCCTGTTCTTGCTAAGGATCCCTGTAATGCCCTTTAATATTTTTTATTCATTTCTGATTTTATAAAAATGCTGGCCACATAACTTTTTCCATAAGGAACCATATGAGTTGCTTGACTTAGGCCTGGGAACCTGAAATATGGTGGGGAAGCTGGGGAGGGTTACAGTGAACTATAATGTGCTCCTGAAACTACAACAAACACCCTAAACTGCAGCTGCTGCACAATGGGGGCAGGAAGGATTATGAGGAGACCACCATAATCACTACATTATCACATTTCTATGAATAAAGACTTTGAGAAAATCTCTTTTTCTGAGCCTCAGTCCCTAATATTGGTTAACTCCCATGATGTGGGTTATGGCACATTTTAATAAATTCTCCAAAAATTGTACCTGTTCCCCCAAAATACTGCTTATCATCCACTAAACTGATTTCATGACCCACTAATCAGACATAATTTATAGTTTAAAATACCCTGTACTAACTGCTATAGCTGAGGTATTATTCCATGCCTGCTATTGTTTCAGCCTTATCAACTATAAGAAAATCTATGAAGAGGCCAGGATCACCTTCCATTGTCCTCAGATGTCCCTTCCTGAACTTTGCCCCCTTGTACTTCTTCCATCAGTGCCTAATGTTTTTATTTTTTCTTTCCCTCTTTCTCTGCCAGAATAATGAAGTTTTTAAGAACACAAACACCGGGGTCAGAAACCTGAGTTCGAACCTCAGCCCTGCTCTCTGATTAGTTCTGTGACCATGGACAAGATTCTTTACCTCCTTGAGCCTCAGCTCCCCACCCTGCAAAATCAAATAATATAATTAGCCCATTTCTCACCTAATATTACAGTAAGGGTAAAATGAGATAAGGCATGTGAAGTAGCTGGAACATAGTAAAGTACTCAATATATATTAACCATATCTGTTGCTGTAAAAGTTGACTCTCATAATAAGATAAACTATTTGCCTGTTATATAAATGACTGCTTAGTATTCTTACTTCTAGGACATGGTAGTCTAAAACTAAAGCAAAGAATTTCTAAACGTAGAATGGCAAACAGCAGTCAGCTGATGAAAAAGCAATTTTTATGGCCAAGAGTGCTTTCCATATGTCTTAAAGTCACATGGCAGACAGCTATATATTTGACATTTTTTTTTTTTTTTGCTGAAAGGAAGGAAAAAGAAAGCAAAGAGCAGATGTTTCCTAAAGATCACCCAGCAAAACCTCCCTTTGTCTCTCAGTTAAACTAAGTATGTTTCAGAGTGAGACCCAAGGAGGTAAATTGTCTTTCTTCTTTTAAGACCAGCATTTTAGGAAAAACAAACCTTGAGAAATGATTGCATATTGAGCTCTTTTGGGGAACAAGTCAAGGAGTGAATTAGTGAATGATAACTGTTTGTAGAACCATTAGCAATCTGCATGACCTCCACCCCTTCCCCAATGAATCTTCCAATTTGCCACATGCTATTTTATACTTTTGTTAAAATCTATTTATGCATTCACATTACTTATTCACAGCCAGGAGATCAGAGCCCTAAAACAGAAATCACATTAAATGCTGTAGACAGAATGTGGAAAAGCTGTAAAATTACCCATCCATAGTTATGGAGCTGTTATTAACCTATGGCAACAGGCCAATTTAGAGAAGTTATTTAAAGTTGTCATTCAGGGAGTGTTAGCACTTCATTGTGGTCCCATATTTTCCACATTAATTACATTTGATTTATTAGTTTTTTCTTTTTAAACACCTGACATTTAGCCATTAGTGGTGTGAGAATGAGATTAAGTTTAGCTTTCACACAGGACAGGTGTGCCTAGCAGGGTGGGGCAGTTAAGGAATTGGTAGAAGATTAAAAAGACAAACTGTAATCCACAGTCAGTCCCTCTGCTTATCCACCCACTGTCCACAGTCAGTCTCCCTGCTTATCCGCCCACAATCTACTATCCTTGCAGGGTGAAGCCTCGGAATAGAGGTTCTCAAAATAGCCTCATAACTTGTTACCAAACTAGCCCAGACTGGCTCTAAAGAGGCCTGGGCATACCCATTACAGTCAGGGGTGGAGATTTGTTCCAGGGGTTCCTAATGTTGCAAATTTGCGCAGGAAACTTATTTCAAATGTTTCCAATTTGGGAGGGGTGCATGTTTTAAATTTGCGCGGGCTAGTTAGGCTTGTGGAATAGAATGTAACCTCTGGAGTATCCAGCCAATGGAGAAACAGGGGAGGGACTCGCGGTTAGGTTTAGGGAATAAATACTGCTGAATCTATTGTTCTGGGCGCTAGCCCCCACATTTGGTTGGGCGCCCGTTCTTGCAAGACCGTGAATAAATTCTTTTCTTCTCCACAATCAGGTGAGCGTTTGTTCCTTTTTCGGAACAGTGCTTGTTTCTCACAGTGGTATGGTCTTTTGCAGTTACTTGTAACAAAATAAAATTATACTTTATATTTTGATAATAAATGCATTGGGTAGTTTTATATTGTTGTATTCAATTTTATATTGTTCCAGAATAGTCAGTTTTACAAAATCAATTTCAGTGGCTTCGGCTCCTACCCATGAGCTTGACTAGGTACTAAACTGAGATACTCTCTGGAAGGTAGGGTGTAGGATAAAGGAGTAAATGCTGAGTAACTTCCAGAGACCAAAAAAAAAAGTCATAATTTGATCCTTTGAACTTTTTCTTTCTTTTACTGTTTTGATATAGGAGAATTTTATGAGTAAATTGAATTTTAGTAAGCTTATCAGTTATGGATTCATCTTAATGCTATCAAGTTACTGTAGTAAAATATCAATCTATAAATTGGTGCTTCAGTGCCCTAGTCATTATATCAAATTGAAATGGTTAAAGACCAAATTTACCATTGGGATAAAACAGGAGCATGAAAAGAATCAAAATGTAATGACATGCCTGTCTAAGTACACAGAATTTTTTGTACAATTGATTGTGTTTTGAGATGAGCTTAGTTTATACCCCCAAAATTTTCATCCTATTACATTGTGTTATTGTTCTTTCTAATATAATTATTTTAAAATTTATTTAATCTTTCTTAATGGATTAAAACTAAGCTAAAGTGAACAACAAAAGGAGACCAAATGCAGAGACAGAAAGAAGGCAATTACTACTAATTAATTTTTATAATCAACAATAACATCTCTTAAAAATGCTTTCATAATTTATCACATTTTCAAAGTAACCTTTTAAAAGTGTAATGCTATTTTACATAGCTCAAAACTGAGGAAAACTAAACAATATATTGTTTACCATATATACATTTGTCATAAAACTGTATATTTTTAAAAAGCAATAGAATGATACACATGAATTTTGAATATGGATTACCATTGGAAAAGAAGCAAGGATATTTCATCAAGAAAGAACACAAAGCTATTGCTGATATATTATGTCATGGGTTGGAAAACTATGGCCCATAATCCAAATCCTACTGCAACCTGTTTTGTAAATAAAGCTTTATTGGTACACAGCCAGGTCCATTTGTTTATGTATTATCAATGCCCGCTTTTCCAATGCAACAGAGTTGAGTAGTTGCAACAGAGACCTCATGGCCCTCAAAATCTAAAATATTTACTATCTGAATCTTTACAGAAAAATCTGCCTACCCTAGGTTTAGTCTAAAAAATAAAGAAATCTTCAATTAATTATTATCTACATGTAGAATGATGGGATTTACTGATCCCTTCATTCTCTTCAGCTTTACCTTTCCTCATCCATAAGTAGAAATTGTTCGTTCAGGATAAAATTACATACAAGCATTGGAAGGAGGGGCCATTAATATTTAAAAGATCAAGTTTTTTGTCTTATAGGATCTCCAATCTAAAGAAGGTAAGAATCCAACAAATTTCTTTTAGCATGGTACCCAGAAAAGGTTCCCAGCCTTGACTACAACAGAATGATAGAATAATTTTCCAACAACACATCTAAGGCTGACTCTGTATGTGCTGAAGGAGAACTTGATGGGAATAGAAAAGAATCATTTTGCATCATCCTCTAGATTCCAATTACTATGTTCTTGATTAAATACCAGTTAAGAATACACTGGTTGTTTGAGGTGCTTAACTGTCCTTAAACACACACCCAGAAAGTGAAGATCTTGACAGCAAGGTTACATAGAGAGCAGTATTTCTCAATCAGGAGCAATGTTGACAACCCCTACTATGGAACATTTTGCAATATCTGAAGAGAGATATTTTTGGTTGTCACAACTGCAGTGGGGTCTTCTATGAGCAAACAGTAGACAGAGGTCAGGGATGCTGCTAAACATCCTACAGTGTATCGGACAGACCACCATAACAAAGAACTATCCAGTTCAAAATGTAAATATTAATGAAGTTGAAAACCCCTGATATAAAACCTTGAATTGGGTATCTTGACTATTAGAGTCAAGATTCTTATGGTTTCCAAATCCCAGGTAAGGAACAGGCCTTACAAAGTTGTCAGTCTTTCTGAATTTGGTACACACGATACATACATGAACATGTGTTAGAGCACCCACATTTAAGCACATCCACACATTCTGATACTTATTTTCTCCATATGGGAAAATGTACCTCCATAATTCAAAATACTCGGATATAAATATATTCAAGTCAAAAATATTGTTAGTCTGAGTTATCTATACAATTACTTCAATTCTTTAGCATATTCTGCATACAAGATAAAAATATAATTGTATACATACAAATATAATTTTTTTAAAAAGTATTGCTTATAGTTTTATCAGGTAATCTAGACAACATATTAATCTTTCACATTATTAATTTCAAAAGGGCAGTTTCATCAAGTTTCTTATTTGTTGTACAGCTTTGACTAGGGCTTCTTGATCTATATCCAAATGATATTATCAAATACTCTGAAAAGAGTGTCTGAAAATTTATATGTCATGAGCTTAAACTGTCTGACTGTTCAATAAGGAGAAAAAAATGGGTTATAGCAAATGTTTCAGATATATCTCAAAGAGTCTGTGAACATTTCCATTGAAATCAAGAAACGGTTTTATAATTCATATTCCCTATGTAACAATTCCCCTTTTAATTTCAGTGAATTAATGGATATTTCTAATCTTCACAAGAAGATATATGACAGCTTTGTTTTTCATTTAAGCGTCTCAGTAGTAGGCTCTGGAAAAGCAGGATACTAAACAATCAAAATTAGCAAATATTAAAAGATAACTCTGAAACTTTGAAAATGCATGTTCTGGTGTTTATAATTACAACTGGCATATCCATTACTATTTATTTATAGATGTTGTTAGTAAAGATCTAATAGAAACACTTGGGAAGAAAATTTATAGATTGTCTCTCCAAATGAATGAATCAGTCTTATTTTGCAAAGTCTACTTTAAATTTTAAGATTATTGAGGTTTAAAATTGTGCCTTAATATTGTAGAGTTCATTGAATGAAATGTGAGCCATTTCCAGAATTAATCTGAATCATACCTACCATTGCTGTAATCAGATTAACCTAAGCAAAATTTCTAAGCACATAGTATGTTCCTTGGCCTGCTTCCTGCTCAATGTATGTAGAGGTAAAAAGGCCTCTTTTCATTTCATTTTATCTTATTTTTCACTAACTTTATCCCTTTAGTCCAAGCTGTTGACGTTTCCAGCAGTGCAATTCCCTTAAAATCATTGTGTGGTTCACTCTGTTTTAGTTTCCCAGGTTGTGCAAGGAGCAGAGGCTCCACCCTCTCGGAACACTGGGGTGGCTCACTCTTCATGAACAATGGGGTGGAAGGCCTGTCCTCTGCAAGCCCTGGGCAGAATCACCCTTTCCACACTCATTGGTAGGCCTCCTCTCTTGGCCCAAGACGTCTTCCGTCCATACCTCAGCTTCCATGGTTTTGCCCTTGAAGTGATTTTTCCTTCAATGTGTCCCTTTTCTGTTCCTTTCAATCAAGACTAGCAGGTCCATTCATGCAAATTAGGCAAAAAAAAAGTGTCAGTTTTGCCTGTAGTTCACAGGTGTTCAAACCACCAGACAAAAGAACTTTCTACAGATCTTTCTTGGATAACTGCATTTCTAATCCTAAATTCCACAGAAATTGTGGACTGTCTCCATGTTCAGTTAAACCCTCACACGGAGCACTATTCCCTGGGACTTGCTTTCCAGAAACTCAGAATTTCCCACACCATCAATTTCTTATTTCTTTGTGCCCAGGAATTCAGTTCTTGGCTTATCTCTTTCCTCTCACATTTTATTATAAGCTGCAAGGAGAAACCAGGCTGTACTTTCCACACCTTGTCTGGAAACCTCCTCAGCTAAACATTCAAGTTCATTGTTCTCAAGTTCTGCCTTCCATCCAACATCAGAATTCAATTTTTCCAAGTTCTCTGCCACTTTGAAACAAAGATTGCCTTGCCTCAGTTTCCAATAACACATTCATCATTTCCTTCTAAGGCCTCATCAGAAGTACCTTTAACATCCCTATTTCTACCAGCAGTCTCTTCAAAGCAAGCTAGGCCTTTTCTATCAAGGAACTCACAATTTTTCCAGCCTCTACCCATTGCCCAATTCCAAAGCTGTTTCTATATTTTTGGTATTTGTAGTAGCAGCCCCCCACTCACCTGATATCAAAATCTGTTTTAAGTTTCCTGGGCTGCTCAAGCACATACCAATGTAATGGTTCAGCTTAAACAATGGGAATTTGTTAGCTTACCATTTTCAGGCTAAAAGAAATTCCAGATCAAGGCACCATCAAGGCGATGCTTTCTCCCAAAGTCTTTAACATTCTGAGGCTGCCTGCCAGCTATCCTTGGCTCCTGTGTCACATGGCAAAGCACATGGTGGTGTCTCCTGTTCTCTCTCTTCTCGATGTCCAGCCTCTTGCTTCCTGTGGCTTTCTCTCTCTAAGACTGAATTTCACTCCCCTTAAAAAGGGCTCCAGTAATAGGATTAAGACCCATCCTGACTGAGATGGGCAACTCCTCTTAACCAAAGTAACCTCATCAGAAGTTCCTACCTACAATGGGTTTACACCCATAGGAATCGGTTAGACTTAAGAACATATTTTGGGGGAGGTACATATAGCTTAAAACCACCATACCTACCATTGCTGTATTCAGACTAACCCAAGTAAAATTTCTAGGCAGATAGTGTGTTCCTTGGCCTGCTTCCTACCCAATGTATTAAGTCCAAAGGCCTCTTTCCATTTCATTTTATTTTTCCCTAACTTCATCCCTTTTAGTCCAAGCTGTTGATGTTTCCAGCAGCACAATTCCCTTAAAATCATTGTGTGGTTCACTGTATTGGACAAAAAACAAATCTACAAGTTAGTCAAAACAATCCCCTCTCATCTACTTTGATTAATTTCATCTGTCAATTTGGCTAGGTTATGGTGTCCAATTGTTTGGTCAACCAAGCACTGGTCTGATTGCTATGTCAGGATATTCCATACATGGATTAGCATCTATAATCAGTTGATTCCATCTACAGCTGACTGCATCTACAAACAAACTGAGGAGACTGCCCTCAGAAATGACGGGAGTCACCACATCCAATCAGAGAACTTAAAGCAGAACTGATGATTTTAGCAGTCAGAGTCACCTTTATCGACGTTTCCAGCTGTGGCCTGCCCTATGGAATTCAGACTTGACAGTTCCTATGGCTGCATGAACCAATGCCTATAATAAATCTCTTTTTATATATATTGTTTGTTCTGTTTCTCTGGAGAACCCTGACTAACACAATTGTTTTGGGCTTCCTGTCAGGCTACTGTAGCACCATGCCCTTAAAATTCTTAGAAGTCCTATCTTTAAGGGCAAGGATTTGCATGGTGTGCTGTTAAGATTTTTAAAGGCATGTTTTCCTATTTGAGACACCACCTTAAATTTTTCAGGTGCCTAAACTAAGATCTTTTTAGTAACACCCTCGGTTTCATTTTTAGACCATGGTAAGAAATTATGTTATGAATAAATCATAATATTCTAGATGATATCATGTTTCCTGGAGCCACTTCCTTGTCAATATTCTAGATCACATTATTCTCCCACTCCTGGTCCACAATGAATTTTTCCTGGTGCTTGAAAGTTTTATTTGCTATTTTAAAACTCCATCACAAATCCTTAAAAAAATTAAAAACTGAAATTCAGTTAGCTAAAGAAAATTCAGTTAGCTACTTATCATTATGCAGAAATGTAATATTTGAAAGCATTAAAATAAAAAATTAGAGACTCCCAGCTACTTCAGTGTTTTGATGAAATGTATTTTCTCATTGTTCTTTGTAAGGTTCTTCATTATTTCCAAGTAGGTGAATTCTCTCTTTTAGGAAAACACCTGCATGAAAGAGAGAAAACAGACTACATGGAAACATGAAAATATGACCCATATTCAAGGAAAAAGCAATTAATAGACATCAACTCCAAGATAAGACAGATGTCAGTATTAAGATTTTAAATCAGTTATTATATCTATATACAAGGTTGTAAATATAAATATGTATATATTCTTATAATGAATTAACAGGAAATCTCAGCAGAGTACAAACTATGAAGAATAATAAAGGGAAATTTCTAGAACTTAAAAAATAATATCTGGAAAACATTCACTATGATTTAACAGCATTTCAGAATCAGCAGAAGAAAGAATCAATGAACTTGAAGAGAGATCAATAGATATTACCTAATTTGAAAGATAAAGAATAAAAGATTGAAAAAAAAAATGTTTTGGAGTCCGGTAGGACAATATAAAAAGGCCTAACATATATGTAAGATGAATCCCAGAAAGAGAAGAAAGAGAATTTGCAGACAAAAACAATGAAGAAATAATTGCCAAAAATTTCCTGACTTCAGTAAAAGACAGAAATTTAAGGATTCAGAAAAGTCATCAAACTCTGGGAAGATACATAAAAATCTTACTGAGGCATATTATAGTCAAAATGCTGAAAACTAAAGGAAAAAAGAAATTTGGGAAGTTGAGAAAAACAAAACATAACATGCAGGGTAATAATAATTCAAATAATCATTGACTTCTGATCAGAACCAATAGAGGCCAGAAGACAGTAGAATGATGTCTTTAAAATGCTCAAAAAAAAAAAAAAAAGAATGGTCAATGTAGAATTCTATAGCCAACAAAAATATCCTTGTAAAAGTCAAAATAATGACACAGATAATAGAAAACTAAGAAAATGTGTTGTAAGCATACATGCACTACAAAAAAAATTATGAAAGAAATTTCTTCAGATTGAAGGGAAAACAATATCAGATAGAAACTCAGATATTCAATGAGGAAGAAAGAACCCCCAAAATCATAAATATATAGGTAAATACAAAAGACTAGTTTCTTCTTAATTTCTTTAGAATACATGGAATTTTAAGGTAAAATTATATTGTGGCTTTTATAATGAATGTGGATGAATACAGATGTAGCTACATAATAAAGGATGGCTCAAGGCATTGAGTTTATACAGTAATAGGATTATTGCGTAGTACATGTAGTAAAATGTTAATCTTTAAGTATAGTATGAAAAGATTAAAAATGTATATTGTAAATACTACAGCAATGCAGAAAGGTATGGCTAAATTACCAACATAAAAATTAAAAATGGAACTTTAAAAAATATTAATCAAAAGATGGCAGGAAAGGAGGAACATGAGAACAAAAGGCAGAGTAAAACAGAGTAAGCAAATTTTGTTTGACTGGGACCAATTACAGAAATGATTACATTAAGTAAACTATACATGCCAATTAACAGAATGAAATTGTCAGATTGGATGAAAAATCAAAATCCAACTATATGTTGACTCTTGCAGAGATGTTCTTTAAAAGCATATGGATGGAAAGTAAATGGATGGTAAAGGTAATATGCTAACACTGAGCAAAAGAAGATGAAATCATTATATTAATGTCAGATAAAACAGCTTCAAAACAAAGTGTATTACCACAGATAAAGAGAAACATAGCCTGAGTGAGCATGAAAATACATCAAAATATGTGGGATGCAACTGACATTGCAGGGAGATGTATAGCCTTTAAAAAGGCTTTAAAAAGCCAATAGTATAAGCTTCACCTGAAGAAACTAGAGAAATAAAATAAAGGAAACCCAGAATAAATAGAAAGGAAGAAACAACACAAGAACAGAAATCAAAGAAACAGAAAATTGACAACTGAAAAAATTTGAAAAGTCAAAAGTTAGTTTTTTAAAAGATCAACAAAATTGATAAACTCCTGGCTGTACTGATCCAGAAATTTAAAAAAACACAAATTGCTAATATCAATAATGAAAGAAGGGCCGTGACTACAGATCTTACAGACAGCAAAAGGACAGTAAAAGAATAAATGAATAAATTCCATAAATGTATGCCAATAAAATTGACAACTTAGATGAAACAAATTCCTTGAAAAAAGCAGCTATGAAAACTATTACAAAATAAAATAGAAAATCTGAAAAACTCTCTATTTGGGCATGAACATTGTGGAAGCCATTGAGCACTTTGGGTTCAGAAATGACAAGACCAGCAAGATCACCATGTGGATGAGTCTAATAAATTTGATTTGTGTTTTGCCTTAACCACCAGACCATTCCTTCTCTAGCTCAGGGGAGTGTCCCGCCACCCCTGGTCTGCTCTTAATATCCCATTATCTTTGTGCTCTTGCTGCAGTTCTTTGGGTTCTACATCATCCTCCCCCTTCCAAGTCTGGCTAGGTGGCAGAGTTAAGTTCATGATTATGAAATAAAAACTTAAACAATAACATCAACAACAAAAACATATCCAAAGAAAAGTCTAGTTCTAGCTGGTTCCACTGGTAAATTCAAGCAAAATTTTTAAAAAGAAATAATACAAAACTTACCCAGAATTTTTCAGAAAATAGATTTAGGATGGGAATAAAAGAAAATCAATCAACTTAACAAGACATTAGCTGTGAACCAGTGATGTTTAAGCATCGTGAATTGAGTGTGTGACTAATTCCACCCTAAGCACATGCAATCCAATTAGGAAAAAAATAAACTAACTTCTTAACTCAGCATCTATATGGACCTTCTAGAAATTATCTGATGTTGAAAATATAGAGAAGACTAAGAATACAAAACTCAGAATGAAAGAAGCTAAGGTTTAAAGTTTCATGTTAAACTTAATATCCTCCTAATAGCACTGTGAATTATAATTGATCAGATAGACAAAAATATAATTTTTCAAAATTTTGAAAATATAGGGAGAGTTAAGGTGGGAAGAATCTAAGAGTGCTAAATCCTCATCTTTCATAATAAGTCAGCAATCAAAAATTTAAAAACTGAAACATGGCATTTTAAAAGGAACATAGTAATCCGGTCACTTAAATATTTTTTTATTTTTAATTTAGAAAAACTTTTCACAAACTTAATCTTCTAATTTTTACTTCAGTTTCTTGTTCAGGTTAAGTTTAATTTTAATTAAATTTAATGGTTATTCTAGAAATAGCATATACATTAAGAGCAATACGTTAAGATTATGTCTTTCCATTGAGGCGTCGATACATACATGTCTAACAGATACTGGAAATGATATTCACTAAATACTAATAAGATTATTTGTCTGTGGTCTGATTTGATTTATATTTTGCTCTCATCCTACTTTTCTGGATCAAATTTTTATAATAAGCATAGATCACTTTCATGAAAATAATGAGGTCATCAATAAAGAAAAAAGATACATTTTAAATTAAAAATTGTACTACTTTAGTCATTCACTACTCTTAATAAATTAATGTCATTGAATTTATACATGAAACATTTAATAACAGAGAATTAGTTTGGTTAACTTCTATACAATTAAAATTTAGCATAAAAATGTCAGAGTTAGAATTTCAGAGATAGTATTTGCCCAATCTATGATATCAGTAAATAAAGAAAAGGCATTACTTAACATAAATGTCACTTTATAGAAATATAAGCAACCCTGAATTTATTCACTTTCTAAATTAAAAGTTTACTTATCTGTACATTGTACAATAAGATGAGTGCATTTATATATAAAGTTTCATACAGTAAATCAGAGTTTAACAGTTGTTTAACTAGAGCTTTACCTAAGTTATATTATGATTTTAGGACTAAAAGGGACACATTAAAGGAAAAATCACTTCAAGGGCAAAACCATGGAAGCTGCAGCCTGGACAGAAGACATCTCCTCAGGCCAAGAGAGCAAGCCCACCTATGTGTGTGGAAAGGGTGAGTCTGCCCTAGCGCTTGGAGAGGGCAGGCTTTCCGCCCTGTTGTTCATGAAGAGCGCACCATCCCAATGTTCTGGGAGGGTGGAGCCTGTGCCCCAGGGATTGCAGAGAGCCTGGCCACTATGCCAGTGATTGGAGAAGTAGAGCCTTCACCACAGTGTTCAGGGAGAACATAATCGCTGGAGGGTATCAGGAGTCATATATTGGTTGCAATATCCACTTCTGTGTTTAACCTGACACCCTTTTTCCTATTTTATCTATGTGTTATGTTTGCAATTACGTTTCCCTATTTGCTAACTTCTGAACTAGCCATCCAAAGACACCCTCATGAATCCAGACCAGAGGAAGGGATTATCTGGCCTTTGTGGGAATTGAGAATAGAATTGACCTGACTGACGATGAATCAAGATTCTACCACCCCTGGTCTACAATGGAGCAGAGGTTTTCAGGACTAAATGGCATTGAAACACCATCTTCTTAGAAATTTTTGTTTTCAACTATTATAAACTCATTTAAAAATCAGATTTATGGATAGATGTACAGGTAGAAAGATAGCCAAGTAATTAGATAGGTAGAAACATAGAAACATAGATATGAGAGGGGGAGGGAGAGAGAAATTTCTCAGAGAATTTATGAACATGGAATATATATTTTGGTGCTACAATATAATAAAAAGAACTAACTGAATTCAAAATTTCATCTAATATAATACACTTTTGTCATTTCATCAATAAATTTTTTGCCCAAGTTACAGAGGCAGAATGTAACATTCATTGTCTGCAGGAAATTTCATGGTTTGTCACCTTCATATGTAAAAACAACCCTCTCTTATTCTCTAAGTTGGCTCATTTTTTCAAAAGTTTCTCTCTCATATAGCAATTCGGCACACTGATTGCTGCACGTAATATAATATGACAAGATTGCCCATTACTTGTTCTCTAAAATACCCGTAACTGACTTAATACAATACTTAGAATGGTGCAGTCAGGTGGAAAATCTTGCTCTGAACTATAGTGACTGCAAAGCACAAAGATTACAGCAGTTTACCTCCAGTCTTTTATTTGTGAGCTTTCAGTGGCAATTTCCTCCTGGAATCAAGTGCTCCACATCAAATAAAAGTTTTTAAAAGAATGTTTTCTTCTTTAGAGAACAGATTTTAAAATATAATAAGAGGATTATTCTGCCTGCTTTACTGTTTTCCTTCCTGTTTCTATTATAATGTTCATCATACTCAGTCACCATTAACTGCTCAACTCTAAAACTTATTCAGAACTTTAAAATTAATGTAATTGACATGGGTTCTTTATTTCAGAAGAGAATTTTTCTAAATGTTATTCTTCTAAATCTCTCTTAATCATTTTCTAGTCAGAACCCAACTGTACAATGCACTGTTAACAACATTTCTCTGGCCACAACTTAAAAAAGTAATGTTTTCTAACAATTGAGCATAAATTTCTGCATCTATACCGACATTATCATTTATAGCAGAATATGCTGAGGAATATGTTTAAAATGAAGATTTCTGGGCATCTCTCCAAATTTACCGAATCAGAATCTCTGGAAGTGAAGCTAGGTAAACTGCATTTTAAAAAAAACTCACAAAAGCTCTTTGGACATATTAAAATTTGAGTGTGTTTGAATTATAGATTGCATGATTCCTCAGCTGGCATCCTAGATGTACTCGCTGAAGTTTTATGAAGAAGGGAAGAATAAAGGTGTTCCTACTACAAATATATAACAAATATGTTATCAAAATATTATATTCAGATTTTAAACTTGGACTGATTAATTATAGATAATATACAGTGATTTTTAAATAAAGAGATAAGCCATGCTAAATTGAGACTTAAAGAGAACTGAATTCCCATTATTGTTAATGGCCATGGATACGAAAATATCAAATTCAGACCCAAAACCAGATCAATACAGTCATTGTTTATTCATTGTTCAACAAATCTTATGCAGTTGCTTCTACTAACTGTTGGAGATACAGAGATGAGTTAGACACATTCCTTCTGGTAGGAAAAACAGACTCAAAAACAGATCTCTATGAAACAATGGTTTAACACAGTGACAGAGATATGGAAATGTATTTGGGGTGCACCGAAGAGTACAACTAAACCTGGCTGGGTGGAAGATGAGTGGAGAATATCAAGAAAGCCATCTTGGAGGTGATGCATATGGGTTCAGACAAAATGTAAGTGTGAGTTAAACCGCATTAGGCTGGGAGTTAAGAATATTCTAGGCACACACACCAGTAAGAACAAAAATGTCGAGATTAAAAAAATAGTATTTACAGATGATAAACTGTGAGTCATTCAGTGAAACTGGAGAGAAGAGTGAACAACTGGAATTGACTTAGATTTGAAACTGGAAAGGTAGGCAAAATTCATATCATTAAAAGCATAATGAAACATGTCCATTGTCTTGACATGTCTCATTCTAAATCTCTCTTAATCATTATCTAGTCAGAACTCAACTGTACAATGCACTGTTAATGACATTTCTCTGGCCACAACTTAAAAAAGTAATGTTTTCTAACAATTGAGCATAAATTTCTGCATCTATACAGACATTATCATTTACAGCAGAATCTGCTGAGGAGTATGTTTAAAATGAAGACTTCTGGGCATCTCTCCAAATTTACCGAATCAGAATCTCTGGAAGTGAAGCTAGGTAAACTGCATTTTAAAAAAAACTCACAAAAGCTCTTTGGAAATATTAAAATCTGCTGTAAAACTGTCTTACACAGTTTTTTTTCTGTTTTTCCCTTCTCCTGAGACTCCAATTACACATTTGATAGACACTTGATATGGTCCTAAGGTTCTCTGAAACTCTGCACATTTGTTTTATAGTCCTTTTTTTCTATCTGCTTTTCAGTTTCAATACTCTCTGTATATATATATTTAAGTTCAATGATCTCTTCTTCAGTGTCTTTTCTGCTATTAAATCTATGCACTGAATTTTAATTTCATATATGGCATTTTTAATCTCTAGAAGTTCTACTTACTTCATTTTATATATTCCATATGCTTCATTATGTTCATGTTTCTTTTAAATCCCTGAGCATATTTATAAAATTCATAGTATATATTTTAATGTTCTTGTTTGCTAATTTTATCATCTCAGACATTTCCATGCCTGTTTCTATTGACTAATTTTTCTCCTGTCTGTGGGCCACAGCTTCTTTCTTTGTAAATCAGGCAAGTCATGATTGGATGCTGCACATTGTGTATTTTATGTTGTCGAAGGCTTTTGAGGTTTGTTTATAAGCTTTTAAGACTAGGTCTAAAATAGCCTTTCTCAGTGGGGGTTCCACAAGAGAATTAAACCCTAATGCCTAAGGCAGAAAGCTGGTATGATTGTAGGTTCATCTTGTTTGTTTCCTTTCTTCCAGTATTGTGCCATCTGTTTGACCAAGTTCCAAAAATGTTTGCCTCAAATATTTTGTCCAATTTTCTAATTGTTTATGGCAGGACAGTAAGTCCAGTCCCAGAGTGAAAGGGTCATCTTAGACTTTGAATTATAAGTGATATAGAGCCAAGAAAGAGTTTTAATCAGAGGAGTGACAGGGATAGCTCTAAGAATGCAAATTTGGGTATCTGAGTGCTACCAATTTACATGGTGAAGGAGTGATAGTTTATGGCAATTTTAGTTTTGTTCATCTTGCCTTTGAGGCATCTTTTTAACATTTAAATAGAGATATCCTTTAAAGAGTTGTACATATAAACTTGAAACTCTATAGGGAATTATCTTGGCTAGAGATTTAAAATCAAGAGTAACTAGCATACAAAGGTTAGTTGAAAGTATAGAGGAAATAATATTGTTCAGGGAGAATATATACATCAGAAGAGAATTAGGATAAATAACAGAAAATAACACTGAAGCAACAGATGGATAAAGTAGAGACAGAAGAGCAGTAAGCCAGGAAAAATGAAAAGAACCAGGAAACTGCAGTTGTGAAAGTCAAGGGAATAAAGATTTTGATAAAGAGGGATAGATCCATAATTTCAAATACAACAGGGTGATCCAGTAAAATAAAAGCTAAAATGATGGCCACTGGCTTAAACTTATTATGAAACTAGTGGCCTTGGCAAGAACAATTTCAGTAGGTGAGGGTGAGTGGAAGACAGATGCCTGCAGGTTAAAAAAAGGGGGGGGGGGAGAATAGAGAGGATATGTAGATTACTCTTTCGAAAGATAAAAGAAGGAAACAGAGTAACTAAATTGAAGCCAAAGAAAGATGTGGGTCAAGAGAGTGTACTTTATTATATGAAACTTGAATTCATGTAAGCTGAACAGAAAAAGAACTAAAAATACTGAAAAGAGGGTAAAACAAATGGAGTAAGGTCCCTGAGAGAGGCCATGATGGAGTAAAGAATGCAGAAGACTGTTTCGTCTTGATCAAGAGTCCTGATCCTCCCATCCATTGTTATCAGAGGAAAGAATGTAAAAATGAGCATCCAAGGCCATAAAGAAGCTTGTTCTGAGCAGTGGCTTCCAGAGTAGCAGCAGGACCTTAATCCGAAGCTGGGCTGCCATGGCACTGGGGAGGGAAAGCAACGGTGTAAGGAACTGACAGTAAGGGCCTTATTCTGGAAGCCAGCCTTCATTCAGAGCCTACAGCAGTGACAAAGACCCTGGTTAGAGAACTGTCACTGAAGGCCTTGTTCTCAGTGCCAGCTGTCACATAACATTAGAGAGCATTCGAAGGAGAGAAACTAAAAGTGAAAATGATGATTTAAGTAGATGTTCTGATTTACCCCCAGATCCCTCTCCAGGAATGGATGCCCTCTTTTCCCAAATCTGGAAGTGCTGCAGGCTGACAGCCCTCAGCTGCCAACCCTCTCATCCAGTCACCCACAGTAGGAGAGAGCCACCTACCCCAAGGTCATGATCCCTTCCAGGGGATCAACATGAACCCAATAACTAGCCAGTGCAAGAGTACAGAAATCCAGCTTCCTCACCCAACTCAGAACAAGGCTGAAGAGCCATCCCAGATTCAGAGTTTCCCAGGTCAGTTGAGACCTTTGTTGTGACTGAGTAGCAACCTCACTTCTCTGTCTACTCCACCCTCCTTCCCTTGCTCTACAGGTAGAATTACCACATAAAATACAGGATACTGAGTTAAATTTGAATTTCATATAATTTTGCCCTAAATATTGTATTGGAGATATTTATACTAAGAAAAAATGTATTTACCTGAAATTTAATTTTCCTATGCACCTTGTATTTTTATTTGCTAAATCTGGCAACCCTATCCACAGATATTAATTGTGAGAGCACTTCCTAGTAAACTTCCTTCACACAATCTCCATCTCAGAGTTTGCCTCTCAGGGAATATGACCTGCAACATTTAGTAAATTCTGGAACTCAATCGCCTGCTGGCTGGCTGGCATAAGAAACCCAACTCTGAGATAAAATGGAACATGATCATTTCCTTGCACAAGGTAACAGTGCAAATATTAAAACTTTCACTGTAGTGAACTGGGATAGATTCAAGGAAGAAAGAGATGCATTAGTGTGCAGAATTTATCAGATGTTTGAAATATAGTCAGATAGTACTGTAATTATAAAATCAATGGAATTGGATGGCTATTGCTAGGGACAATTGATGGTTTAGAATTAAGTTAGTGAATAGCTGAGAGTGATTAAATAGCAATTAAAAGCTAAGTGTGAAAGACAGAAGACCTCAGGAAGACCAACCAGCCACTTGGAGGCAAGTTAATGTCTTTCTACACTGAAAGCACAATGACTCATTTTGTCTGGTACAGACATTATATTCAGGTAAAGGTTTGCCTTTCCTTCCCAGAGGGACTTAGACTGCACCATTGTCCAAGAGCTTAGAGTTTGATCCACAACATGGAATCCCACACAAAATCATATCAGACCTATGGAAGTGCAGTAATAGGGACACGAACTTGAGATTCAGTGGTTCTCTCACATACTGCACCACCCAGAAGCTGCCTGCCTGTGAAAAGAAAGGAAGCCTGATTAAGTTATGGCTTAGAGACAATATTCTACTAGGATGGGGCACCATTCTCCAAAATGCAATACACATGGACACAGACATAGACATGGACATGGACATGGATATATATATATATATACACACACACACACATACAACAGTGCTAGGTCTTTAAGAAGGAGTCTTGGGTCTGAGAACAAAGTGGGGGGAAGAAGAGATAATTTCACTTGTCATCACTCCTAGCTATCCACTTGGGAAATTATTTCTGAGCTCTGTAGTTTAGAAGTCCTGATACCCAAAAGGAATTTTTCTACCAGAGAACACAGGAAGAGCCCCACTGAATGTTAAGTCGGGCACTTTGGGCTTCACTTGCCAAGGGACCAGCAGACAGGAAGAGAAGTCTCCATGCTGACAGAGGTAATTGAACCTGATCATCAGGAGGAGGTAAAGCTGTTTGCTACACCATGTGGACAGGGAGGAATATGTTTGGCACACAGGCAAGCTGCCTGAGCATCTCTTAATTGCTCCCTTGACTGATTTTTATAGTAAATGGACAAGTAGAGCGGCCATGGCCTGAGAAGTGCATAGTGACCAGGGGTTTGAGTACATTCCCCTATAATTAAATACTATTAGCATAACAAGATAGAAAGGGGCAAAAAAGAGGACAGGAAAGTGCTAGAGGGGAGGTCTTCTATAGGCTATAACAAGGTTTCTCTAAGTTCAGAAAGACATATATTTCTCATACTACCTACTCCTGATTTCCCAAGAATTACAACTTCTTGTTACTGAAAAAAGGATTACATTATAGAGAAAGGAAATTAGTGTTTATTGAGAACCTACTATATGTCAGACAGTTTTCTTCCATTATTTTACTATAACTCTCACAAAATTAAGCCTTATTAGCCACAGATCAGGAAATTGAGTCTTGAGTGAAAAACTAGAACCAATAGGCAGATTGAGTAGGACCCTAGGATTGAAAACAGAAATCAGATGGCCAGATATAAATCCTCTAAAACAGTACTGCCCAATATAATTTCCAGAATGATGGAAATGATCAACATCTGAGCTGTCCAATATTCCATATCTGTTCTATCCAAGATGGCAGCCACTAGCCGCAAGTGGCTATTGAGCAATTAAAATGTGACTAGCGTAAACTGAGGAACTGAATTTTTAATTGTATTTAATTTTAATTAATTTAAATTTGAATTTAGATGGTCACTTGTATTGGACAGCACAGCTCTAAAAGATGTCTGAAATTTCTCCTGTGCAGATGGTGGTCACAAGAAAAGCAAAGCAACTCTGAATTTCCAGAATAAGTTTCTGTTTCCCTGACCACACTTTTCTTCTCCCTTAAATTCCTGACAAAACTGGACTAATTGCATGCCAAGGTATACTTCTTAAATGGAGCAAATGTGTCATAGACATTGATTAAGCTTTTAGCAGTCACTGCTCAGTACAGAGAGACCTAATTATATACCAGCATTCAGAGCTACTTTTTATTCTTCACAACATCTTGGCTAAGTCAAGCCTAACTTTCATTCTCAAAAAAAAAAAAGAAAGAAAGAAAGAAAAGAAATGTAGAGGTATATTAAGTTAAATAGAAGTATTCTATTTTTTGTTTTTGGGTTTGTTGGGAGGGGTTGTTTTGTTTTGTTTGTTTTGGTTTTCACTGCCAAACTCATTTTAAACTGTCTCCAGTTCACTGCCTGTGCAACATCCTTCTCGAGAGATTTAGTCTAAATAATTTTTTCCTGATTAGATTGCTCATCATAATTTTCTGAACTTCCAATTAAGGATCATCTGGCAATCTGGCAGTTTTGTGAAACATTAAGGTAGGCTGTATTTCAATTTTTGCCTTTTATCTTTAACTTTCATTAAAGGAAATCTATTTTGAGGCCACTGCTGAATTAAGACCTCCAAATATTTCCTACATTTTGACACCTTGCCAAATCCACAAAAAACTAAAGTCTGTTTAAAGGAATTTTTTTTAATAAATTCACAGAAATGAAGGCTGTAATTCACTTTGGAAATTGGTGTTATGATAGTTCAACCACTGATGCAGATGTGAATTTTTAAATTCTAATGGAATTAATCTTATAGTGATGGGCGGTGATGTCCCTTAGGATAACACATTCTTGATTTTGAACAGATTTGCTTACTCAACCAATATTAAAGTATCTTCTCTAGTTCAGGCATTTTTTTAAGTATGGAGAATAAAATTACCAACAAAACAGCTTCACTCTAGTAAAGGATAAGGACATTAACCAAAGTAATCACACAGATTCCAGATGACCAAGATAACAGAGTAAAAAAAAAAACAAAATCCACAGAATCTTTGAATATCTGGAAAATCTGGCAGAGCCACCTTCCTCAAAACTCCAGAAAACAGTTAAAGGGTTGCAGTAATTGAGCAGCTGCTGAATCAAGAAAGCACAGCTTTAAAAATGGTAGGAGAAGCTCATGGTGCCCTTGTGGGCCCCTCCTGCACTCCTCCCCAGTGTGGTGTGAAGCCAGCCTGTGCTCCAGTTGAGGGTCCTGGCTCTGTTCTGGGGGGAGCAGAGTAAAACCTCTGCAAACATGGGAGAGACTGTACATCCTAGCCGTTCTATCAGAGGCAGCCTGAAAAACTGAACCAGGAAACTCCTCTTGGGTTCACCCTCCAAGAACTGGCCCTGCAGGCATAAGCAGCTTGCAGACAATTAAAGAAACAAAAGTGTAAGCAACAATTATGTCAAGGTAGCCTGGGGAAAAAGATTACCTGCTTTAAGCCATTTAAGCACTAGGAGGGGAAGAAAGTCTATTGTCCATTTCAAAGAGAGTAGAGAGTCATTCGGATTTCTGTAAATGGGGGAATTCCTAAGGCCACAAGCAAGCCACAAGCCCAGGAGAAGATGCACACTCAGAAAAAGATGAAGAGGTCCATGCTCTTTGCATCCACATCAGACCCATCTTCTTCATAGGAGGGCTAAACTCTGAAGGAGAGCACCAGTCAATGCACAGCCAATTTGAAAAGACTGTGAAAGGTGTTTTCTGCATTGGCTTGTTTGTTTTGTTAGCATCCGGCACTCAAGGAAATTTCTGTCATATCACTAGCTGGATATAAAATTAAGGAACAGACAGCTCAGGGACTAAACTCTAGAGTTAACAATTTAAATATTAAAATGTACAGTCTGCAACAAAAAAATTATAAGATGAACAAAGAAACAGGAAATGATGGACCATCTAAAGGAACAAGATAAAAATCCAAAAACCATCAATGAAGAAGATCAGACTTTGGCTATATCAGACAAAGACTAAAACAATGATCCTCAATATGTTCAAGGAGATAAAGGAAAGCAGAGAAAGAACTAAAGAATATCAGAAAAACAATGAGTATATAATATAAGCATCTAAATAAAAAGATAGAAATTTTAAAAAGGAACCAAACAGAAATTCTAGACAGTAGGAACACAATAACTGTAGTGAAGATTTCCCTAAAGGGTTTCAACAGCAGATTGGAGCTGGCAAAATAAAGAACCAGTGAACTCAAAGACAAGACAATCAATATGATTCAGACTGAGGAGCAGAAAAGAAAAACATGAAAAACAGTGAACAGAGCCTATAAAAGCTGTGGGACACCACCAAGCCTATCAATATACACATTATTTTCCAGAAGGAGAAAAAAGAGAAAGAAGGCAGAAGGAATATTCAAAGAAATAATGCCAGAAAACTTCCCAAATTTAAAGAAAGACATGAATATACACGTTCCAGCAGCCTGGCGAATCCCAGATGGGATAAACTCAAAGAGAACCATGCCAAGACACATAAGAGTCAAACTTTTGAATGCCAAGGCCAAGGAGAGAGTTCTGAAAGCTGAAAGTGGTAAGAAATGTGTTATAAACAAGGGAACATGAATAAAATTAAGTGCTGAGTTTTCATCAGAAACCATGGAGACAGGAAGACAGTGGAATGACATACTTAAAGTGATGAAAGAAAATAACTGCCAACCAAGAATTTTATATTTAGTGGGACTGCTTTTTTTATAATGAGTGAGAGATTAAGACATTACCAGATAAACAAAAGCTGAGAGAGTACATCACCACTAGATCTGCCGAACAAGCAATGCTAAAGGGAATTCCTCAGATTGAAAGGAAAGGATGGTAATGTCATAAATAAATAAAGGAATGAGTATATAATATGAGCATCTTAATAAAAGGATATGGAAAGATAACCATAGTGGTCATTATAAATGCCAGTACTATTGTACTGTACTTTTTGGTATGAAACCTACTTTTTTACTTCTTACAGTTTCTAAAATGCAAATGCACAAAATGTAATGAGCATATTAATTGAAGTATTTAACCTAGTCAAAGAGATCAAGGAATTTTCCTTAAAGAAGAGAGAATTGGACTAAATCCTAAAGATGACAGGAAGTTAACTAGGTGAATAATTGAAAGAAGACCATTCCTAGAGAGGGAGCAGCATGAGCAAAGGCTCACTGGAATGGAGTGGAGAGGATTAGGTAAGTGAAATCCTTTACAAGGCTGGAAAGATTCTTAACAGGGCCACGTTAATTCTACATTTTACAGCCAGTGGAAAGCCACTGAAAGCTTCTAACCAGGAGGTAGGAAGGGGACAAACATGATCAGGTTTGCTTTTGCAAAACAGCAGTAGGGTTGCGATGAGAAGGTAGATTAGTGGAGAAGGAGGGAAGAGTTAAGTAGATCAGTTAAGAGGCTATTTCAACATGATAGCTTCATCTACAGGTGTGTGGTCGAGATAGAAATATAGATTCAAGAGATATACAGGAACCTTGATGATTGTGATGATTAGTGTTTTAGTTTCCTAGCTGCCAAAACAAATCCATGTAATAGATTGGATTAACAAGAATTTATTGGCTAATTGTTTCAAAGGCTAGAAGGCTTGCTTCCTCCTGAGTTTGGTCTCTTCTGGCTGGCCATCAATCTTTGGAGTTCCTTGGTTTTTCCATCATATGGCAGTGCACATGGCAGCATCTTGTCCTTTCTCATCTGGATTCCATTGGCTTCTAGCTTCTGGCTGTCCTCCCACCCCCACCCCATGGCTTCTCTTTCTGTGTCTAAATTCTTTCACTGAGAAGTCACACTGGATTAAGGCCCACCCTCATTCAGTTTGGGCACACCTTAACTAATAACATCTTCAAAAGTCATATTTACAAATGATTTCACACTCACAGGACCAGGAGTTGGGGCCTAAACACGCCTTTGTGTGGGATGTGATTCAATGTCCAATAGTTAGTGTTATGCAACAACTTGGCTGGGCCATAGTACTCAGTTATTTATTCAAATACTGACATCAAGTTGGCAGTGGGAGAATTTTTGCCTCAGAATATAACAAAGTAACTGGTGCCAGACTACTTCTTCCATGGTAAATGTCTGTAAAACTAGATAAAATATATAAAGCAGTACTTTCAGGCATTGGTCAAGTAGCACTGTACTCTGATCCATGAGAGAGAAGAAATATACAAGCTAAGCCCCACAACTGCCCAGAATTTCTGCCCAGGAAAATTTTCCCAACTGTAGTGTAGGTAGTTTGAGTCAAGCAGAACACATTGGTATCACTGAGCTGGGGAGGCAAAGACCAAAGTTTGGTGCTTCTGAGGAACCTGAAGTTTGTGGGACTGGGTGTGGTACACAAGGAAGCTACATAGACCCAAGAGTCTCACAAATCTAGATAGGGGTTCTCAATATTTTGGCTAAATCCTAACCATGTACATACACATGGTGAGACCCACGAAGGTCTGGTAAAGAATAGCTGCTAGAGATTTCTGAAATAAAATTAACATTCTGGTGGTCAGAAACTTCTGGAAGAAGGAGAAATTCTGACTGGCCAAAGTGGAGAGAACTAACTAAGCACTCCCAGGAACTCAGTTGATACTTGTTAAAAAGGTCATGTCTCAAGAGAATGTCTACTGTCACTCTAGAATAAGGTCTACCCTAGACCCTTTATAAAGTTAATAAAGCTTAAAAACAAATATCCAAAGAATCAAGATTATACGCCAGTAAATTAGCTGCCTGTCAGCACAAAACACAACAATCTCCAAAAGAAGAACAAAAAAAATCATACTTTCAACAACATAGCTCACAATGTCTAGTATACAATTAAAAATCACTAGATGAGAATAAACAAGTCCAGAGAAGCAGAGATTATTTATCAACTCCATGGATTCTGGCCTCTCAAAGATACAAACAGCAGCTTAACCCAAACTCCAATGGCAAATAAAGATAACAAAATAACAATACTCCAAGACAAAGATAAATAATTAATTCATACTATAAAATGTTCCATTACTAGGTATTCATTACTCATATATTCACCAGAAATTGTTAAATTGAATGAATTCCTAGATCAAAATCTTATACAAGAGAAACTATAAATAATTCTTCAATATGGGAAGGTCCTGCCTAGAGATGGCACGTACATATAGGTAACAATTTTGAGAGTAAATTTGGGGAACAATGAGATGGATTAGAAGTTGATACCAATAGGTATTCCAGATTTTGAGAACAAAATGAAAGCATGTCAAAAATCTGAATTAAAAATGAAAATAATAGCAGCTAATATTTTGAGTGATTATGTGTCAAACACTATACCAAGTGTTTTATATCCCAAAATTTATGTAATGCTCACCATTATTATTACTCTTTTATAGATGAGGAAACTGAGGCACAGAGAAGGTCAGGAACTAGTCCAGGTTCACACTGCTACTATGTGGTGGAGCTAGGATTCAAATCTTACAGAGTCTGATTCTAGAACAGGCATGAAGATGTGATTAGATGCTGAAACTTGACTAAGCCTGGGACTAACAAATGGGAACAGGAAGGTGCTCTTAAGAAATAATGTAATCATAGCTGATTATATCAGAAAAGTATTCTAATCAGAATTTTGTACGCAGTGACCATAAATTCACACAAGGTCACAGTTCCTTTTAAAGTTAATGTTTTCATGATACAACTCTCCACAAGCTTGATGACCAAAATAAACCTCCCCACCCCCCAAAGAACTCCACAGTTATTTCTGGGTATTCCAAAGGGTCCTCATGATTGTCCAGAAACCAGTTACCCCACCACATCTGCTCCTCAATTTCTTGTTCTCACTCTTACTTATCCATGGCTCCTGTCTGTGGAGCCACTTGGAGAAGCAGCTCCAGACAAGCACCACCACCCTCCTATCATGACCGTGTAGGTCCAGCTAGAGCTCCATCTGCAGGGGCAACTAGGCTGGGGTGTTGCAGGAAACAAGGCTAACAACCTCTTCCCCCCCATTCTGTGTCATACTCTACACAGTATTTCTTAAAGTTTTGTTTGAGATAATTTAATTTTGAGAATTGAGATTTTTTTTTAAGTGAGGCAGGTTTCAGCCTATGTTTGGAAATTTCTTCTGCAGATATTTTTTCTGTCCTTAGTAAATATAGGGGTCAAAGTCAATGTAAGGCTCAAGATTCAGGGAATGGAAATGTTTTCAATAAAAAAAGTTTCACAAATCAAAAGTAACTTTTTCTGGTCAATATGGCAAAGCTTGAAAATTATTCTGAATTGTTAAACTTGCCTTCATAAATAAGAGAAAGGGCCTTCCTCTCTGCCTGGGCACTAGGAGGAAATAAGCTAATGAGACATAAGCTTATTGTGATACCTTGGGAGACAGGAACAAGTGAGAACCTGATTCAGCTCACAGAAAGTTGTTCTTGGGGAGGTAATAGGGTAAATGTTCCAAAAGGTCTGAGCCCTTCACCAACTGGGCAGCTACAGTTGATAACATCCATCCATCACAATGGGCCTTTCTCTTCCAACTGTCCCAGGACTGGGAAGATGGGGAGCCAGGCTGCTCAGAGCCGTGGTCCAGGAGAAGTCATCCACTCTGGAGCCCATCTATCCCAGGGAAATAATACACAGACTCCTGAGGGTCTTCTGCCCTGGGGCCAGCAGTGGGAGAAAGAGCCTGGAAAACTGCTCATTCTTGGCTTTTCCTATTTGGGGCATGCATCCACTAAATGGGTTCCTTTTTGTTTGTTTGTTTGTTTAAGTGTTCTACTTTAAAGGAGTAGTGATTTACTTGAACTAGGCAAGCAGATTAGAGTGAAGTGAAATAAATTCATGGGAAGTCAATAAACTCAGCCCTCAGAAGCTAGTCTGCAACATTCCAAAGTAACTCTTGTGAGTTACTTTGACTTTGTTACCACCTGTTTCTCCTTCAAATACCACACACACACACACACACACACACACACACACACACACACATGCATGCATGCGTGCACACACATATCAAGGGGTGCAAATAAATACTGGAAGGAGGCATTTTCTGCATTGTCATTTTTGGAAGTCAACTTACTGAGCCCAAAATATATTATAGCCCAGAGAAATGACAAATTAAAAGACAAAGAAGTACCCTACCAACAAATAATAACAAACACATAAAATGTTTACTATTTGCCACACACAAAGTGTTTTACCTGTATTAGCTCATTTAATCCTCATGACTCTATGAGGTAATGATTTTCATAATTCTCACTTAAGGCATGGGGAAACTGAGGGCCAGAAAAGTTAATTAATTTACTCAAGGTCACCCTACAGTTCAATACTGCCTCCAGTCTATGAAATCTTTAAAGTGAGAGACCATTCTTGGTTTCTCTCTAGAAATTCCTAGCACAATGCCACTATAACATTGGCTCACAAATAGAAGTGTCAAATTGATACCTGCTCAGGGGCTTAGATAATTTCTAAAACTTCAAGCTACCTTGAAGGTTTGCCAGGGTTAGTGATACCTGATGTGATGGTAGCAAAGGCAGGACTATTCTTACACTTAGCTGATAATAATGTTCCTCCCTTTCTAGGAAAACACAAGCTAATGTGAGGATGAACAGGCTTTTGTCTAGTTTCCCACTGTGGTAATCCAGGCCTGCTTCCAGGGCATGGAGGTTTTGGTTGAAAAATATGGTTATGATTTATTGGATTAAAAAAAACTGATAATTTTTCTGGATTTGTTTTCTATTAGAATATGATGAGGAAAAGGCACGGTGAATCTGAGATTACATGCTGAGAGGAGATGGTACAATGTTTATGATTAGGGTGACAGAAAACTGGGGAAGATAGCAAAAGCTTGTAAACAAGGATGAATAAGTCTGCTTTTGCTATAGTGGGAATGTCAACAAAGACATCTGCTAGCCTGGTAGCTCTGTGTCCTGCCAGTCAAAAGTATTTATCAACTACTTGTCAGGAAGATGCTCAGTGGCAAACATTCTGCAAAGACAAACATGTTATATAAATGCCATCAAACATGTTGGAGAGATTTCCAGTCACTGCTAGCCTTGCCTGAGTAAATCTGAACAGTTCATTACCATCTAGAGAAATGTCCACATCTGAAACTGCTGTCAGTTAAAATCTTTCAGAAGTGAGAAGACTCAATAAAAATAACCCCAAATACATTATATTTTCTACTATTTTGATAAATCAGTAGTGCTATATTTTCCACAAACATCTGATTCTAGCCAGGATTTTAATGTGAGCAATTTGAACAAACTTGGGAGCAATATTCTTTCTTTGGTTTGCTTGAGGATACCCATCAATTTCCTACATATACATTCCCTAGTTCATTTAATTATTTCTGGGTGATCTGCAGCACTATTTTAAACTAGAGTGCCTTTCATATATCACCCTCCTTGAGACATAAAGATTTAACATCCATTAATAAGGAATGATTCATTTGGATTTTATCTATGTGAAAGAATAAATTTCAATAAATAATGTCTTTCTCACGTATTGGTCATGTTGTAATAAATTAACTTTGCCATTTATAAACTAATGTAGAATTGATTTTCAAACTGCTCTTCCAATGCCATCAGTTCTGGGGTGTAAAAGAAGCCTTGGAAGAGAGCTGAGCGCCAAGAGCATTGGACTTGGGGTCTATCAGCCCCATTCCAATCAATTTTTTAAACGAATTTTTTAAACCAATTCATGAAGTGGAGTTTCATGTACAATGTTTGGAAAAAGTATTTTCTTACTATCAAGATATAGTAAGAAATACAGTGATATGGCTATGACTAAAGGAATTCTGTTCTACAAAAGGAAAACATTACAAACCCATTTCTAGTCTTCACCTTTCAAAAAAGATTGTTTAGTGGTTTGCAAAATAAAGTGTTTCAATTATTCTCAGCTAGTGCTTTACATAATTTAATGTTAAATAAAGCCCCAACCATAATCACAAATATAGCACAAAATATTTCACAAAAATATATCATAAAATATTTATCACAATTTAAGATAATACTCTCAATCTGAAAAAAAGCTAAATATTCAGGCACTTGTTCTAAAAAAATATTATCTTTTGCAATAATTGTCAAAAAGTTGTATGTGCTTTTACCTTTTTCTCATGTCTATCAGTAATCACTTTAGTTATTTGCACTTAAATTGACTATTTTTTTCTCCAGTGTATTCTGTTACCACCACTAGATTATTTTTCTATCTTTCCACATAAGTAGAAATGATTTGTTTGTATCATACAATGAAATTAAATTATGACATATGCCTAAAGTTCAAAGATAAGTTAATTTCATATTTATTCATTTGTGGTATTACTAAATTTATTTGAAGTGCTATGTTATTGTACAGAAAAGTTTTTCCATCTTTTTAATGAAAAGTATTTCAATAATTCCATCAAGATTCTCAAAATGTATTTTAAGTTCTATAAATAATAAATAGAGTCACAACTTCCTAAACAATTCCTTCATAAATATGTGTATGACCAAGTAGAAAGCAGCTGTACATAAGAATCATTTTGTGTAAAATTAAGTTATAGATTCTTTATTATTCCTCATCACCTCCCTAAATTAATACAAACTATTAGATTCATAATACTGGGTGGAAACTTTAAATTATTTAATATCTCTTTATTTTTTAACATGAGGAAACTGAAGGCTCAGAAAGGAGAAATAACTTCCTATTTAATGACAAAATTGTGACCAAAACAAGATCTTCTGTATAAAGCCCTTTCAACTATATTATTTTGGAACATGATATGGAACATGATATTACAAGTGGTATAATAAATATCATGAATTATAACAGCATGTCAAGGCAGCCTTTCATGAATGCGTACTTTACCCAAGAAATTATACCAATAACTAAAACACACATATACATTTTCTATTCAAATGTTTTTACCACAAGATTATAAGAATAAAAGTTTATTAACATTTAAAGTAGCAAGCGTTAAGTCAGTAAACGACATATAATAACTGAGGTTTCTTATACATTTTAAATTCCCCATCTTTGGAATATCTATCAACTTAGGCAAAATGACCAGTGTCAGAAAGCTTCTTGGCTTCTTTTCCTCACTGGCCCAAGGAGACACTAGAGCTTCCCTGAGGTACACTCTGCTCACTCCATTTTCCCAGTACCTCAGTTGCAGGAATTATTTCTAACTTTCAGAGAACGTGCATTTGCATCATCACTTCATTCTCATTTGAGTACTTAACTCCCCACTCCGTCAGGAAACCTGAAGGGTAAATAAAAACTTTCTTTGCATGATGCATTGTTTTGGTCATTGATACATTGTTTTGGTCATTCAATAGGAGCCATATATTTTCCCAATCTAAATAAACATGTTTATTCGTCCGTGTTTCTGTTATCATAGATGAACAGATTCTTTTTTAAAATGGGGAGGGGGGTAGAAGAGCTAATTTGATATATAGACAAGGTAAAACACCCAAAATTTACCTGACACTGAGAGCAAGCGGAACATCAGGGATAATCACTTGAGACCAAGAAGGAAAGACATAAGCTTTAACAGCAAAAAAAAAAAAAAAAAAAAGTGATATTTAATCTGAAGAATGTTTAGTCACAATTAGAAGATACATTCATTCTCAAAGACATCAGAAACTGATGTTTAAGATCAAGAAATTTTGAACACCACAGGATATAAGCAGTCATCATCTGGAGATACTCAAAGCCCATTTGACCATGGATCAAGAGAGAAATGTTTGTTCATGGGCAGCTGAAATTGAGGTTATGCCACGGAGATATATGGCTAGCTACTATGTCATTAACAGAGAATACAGTGATTTTAAAATGAAACCCAAATTAATTAAGTTAACATAGTGGGATCACAAAATGCTAACGATATGAGGAAAGAAACACCTATTCTTTTCCATAAACCTCCCTCTACTGAGTAATAGGGAAATTAAACCTTCTAGATAATATTATCTCAGTCCCGTCTGGTTTAACTAGTCTTCTTTTAGTGTTCAACAGTCTCCTTCAGGTAAATATGTTCCATAAATTCTCCCTGTACTTTCCAAAGATGATCAAAACAGTACCTCCCATCTAACTTGCTCTGTGACCTTACCACCCTTCCATCAAGTGGGGTCTATGTCCTTTCCCCTTCAATATAGGTGGGCTTGTGATTGCTCCAAACAGTAGAGGACTGCAGAAGTAATGTTATGTGGCTTCCGGAGCTAGGTCAGAAAAAGTGATGTAGCTTCCATCTTGCCCATTGGAGCACTTGCTTTTAAACCCTGAACCACTATGTAAGAGGCATGTGTAGGTGCTCCAGTTGGCAGCTGAGCCGATGTCTAAACCAACAGTCAACACCAACCTCCAGTGAAATGAAGTCACCCCCAGATGATTCCAGTCTCCAGCCATATAGTGTTTCAGCTAAGGCTTAAGATATCATATAGAAGAGACAAATCATCCCCCCAGTGCCCTGTCCAAATTCCTAATTTATAGATACCATAAGCATAATAAAATTGTTATTTAACTCCACCAAATTGTGTGGATAGTTTGCTATACAGGAATAGTAATTAGAACATTCCTTTTCTCCTGGTTCCTCCCTTGAATAAAATCTGGGAATCCTAGGAGCTCATGGTGTTATGGCAGAAAGTGGTTTTGTTAGTCAGGGTTCTCCAGGGAAAAACAACTGACATTATATTATATTATTGCGTTATATTATATATAGTATAAATATTATGAGATTTATTTTATAGGAATTGGATCATGCAATTGTGGGGATGGGTAAGTTCAAATTCTGTAGGGCAGGCTGCAAGCTAAGAACTCTGATGAAGGTTCTCGAGTTCTCCAGGAAAAGCTGGCTGGCTGAAGTAGAGATAGAAATTCTCCCTCTGGACCACGGAAATCATCACTTCTCCTTTTAAAGCCTTCAACTGATTGGATGAGACATCTCTCAATGTTGAAGGCAATCTCCTCAGTTAATTGTAAATGCAATCCGACACAGGTGCAATCAACTTATTATTGATTTAAATCCACAAAATATATTCACAGTAACGATAAGACTAGTGCTTGCTTAACCAAACAACTGGACACTAAACCTGGCCAAGCTGACACATGAACTTAACCATCACAGTGATCTTGCATCTCTTTATTGTCCTCTGCTTCCTTACTAGTTGCAATGTGACTACTCTGAACTAACTCCTGAACTGGTGCCTACTACCGTGTAGTTAGTCTATTGAAACATGATAGCATCCACCACCAAGGTTTGTGGTCCTGGATATCTGTCTCTGGTCATGAGGTTCCCCACACAGAGGCCTCCTGTCTCAACTTCAGGCCTCCGACAGCCCACTGACACTCTCAGCCCCTCCCCACCCCTCACCAGAGGATATGGAAATGCCTCAATCCCTTCACACTATATGCAGACCTGTGGAGTCAAGAATAGTGCCTTGGAATCAAAACCACAATGAGATATCATCTCACACCTATTAGAATGGCCATTATAAAAAAAAAAAAATCAGAAAACTACAAGTGCTGGAGAAGATGTGGAGAAAGAACATCCCACCAACAGTGAATATGTGTTGATGAGAATGTAGAATGATGCAACCACTCGGGAAGGCAGTGTGGCAGTTCCTCAGGAAGCTAAGTATAGAATTGCCATATGATCCAGTAGTCCCATTACTAGGTATATACTTGGAGGAACTGAAGGAGAGGATACAAACGGACATTTGTACACTGATGTTTATAGTGGCATTATTCACGATTGCCAAGAGATGGAAAGAGCCCAAATGTTCATCAATGGATGGGTGGATAAACAAACTGTGGTTTATACATATGATGGAACATTACATGGCTATAAGACAGAATAAAGTCATGACACATGCAACAACGTGGATGAACCTTGAGGACAATATGTTGAGAGAAATTATTCAGAAACAAAAGGACAGATACTGTATGGTCTCACTAATATGAAGTAATTATAATGAGCAAACTCTGAGAGTTCAAGTTAAGAACACAGGTTATCAGGAGATAGAAAGAGGGTAGAGATTGAGCATTTGATGCTGAAGGAGTACAGACTGTTCAACAGGATTGATTGTAAAGATCCAGAAATGAATAGCATAATAGTATCTGATAGCACAATACTGTAAGTATAATGAACAAAGCTGAGTACAATATGGTTGAAAGAGGAAGGCTAGGGGCATGTATGACACCCAAAGTGTGTCATAAAAATTGGGACTACATAACTTTAGCAAAAACTAGAGTGGACAATGATAGTGACTAAATGTAGAAATATAAAAAAGTTTTTACATGAGGGAGAACAAGTGAATGTCAACATTGCAAGGTGTTGAAAATGGGATGTTATGTGGGAAAAAATACAATCAATGTAAACTAGGGTCTATAGTTGACAGTAACATTGTAATATTCTTCCATTAATTGTAACAAAGGCATTACACCAAAGCTAAATGTCAACAAAGGGGGATATAAAGGAGGGGTATGGGATCTTGCTGTTGTTGTTATTGTTTCTCCTTTTTATTTTTTTACTTACTATTTTTAATATTTTATTCTTTTATTATTTTTCTTCCTCTCCTTTTTTTGTGGAAGAAATGGGAATGTTCTCATATAGATTGTGGTTGTGAAAGCATAACTATGTGATTATATACCAGGAGCTATTGATTGTTCAC
Organism: Choloepus didactylus; assembly: GCF_015220235.1. Classification (NCBI taxonomy): domain Eukaryota; kingdom Metazoa; phylum Chordata; class Mammalia; order Pilosa; family Megalonychidae; genus Choloepus; species Choloepus didactylus. The sequence goes on along the minus strand of NC_051320.1, from coordinate 37,864,992 downwards.
TTAGGATGGATTGTAGGGTGTGCGAATACAGCTGTTTAAAGAATAAACAGAAAGATACAAGTACTGGAGAAGATGTGGAGATATATACCTATTCACTGTTGGAAGGGAAGCAGAACAGTTTAAAAAAAAAGTACTGCCCTGGGTCAATACCCAGCCAACTCCCTTCACCATACTTGTGCTATCACCCCTGCCTTACTGGATATGGTCAAATACGAGATTCTTCCAGAGTTTTGCAGCCTACCCTGAATTTTCTTCCATTATACTCTGTAATGTGGTCAGATTCTTTCTACTACATACCTTGTCCTCAACTCTGGGTTCTACCCCAAGAAGAGAAAGAGAGGTACATGTAGTAAACCCAAACTTTGCCACTTCTCCTTCTCTCTTCTCCTTCCCAAATTCCACCAAGTCAGAAAAGAAGGGTATTCATTTCTGCTTCTGTCTAGCAAAGACTTCTCCTACATTATATCCTCCTCCTTCCAAGGGGACATTAAACCTTACAGTGCAGCCTCAATAATAGAAAAGGTTATCCTCTCTACACAAAAGAATAAGAAGTATAATCTGGGCTATCAGGCATGGCTTTTCATATGAAAACTATGAAATTACTGGGGAAAAAATCCGTATTGGTTTAATACCATGAAAATATCATTTCTATTATGTTTCAGAATATCACAATTCTCCAGTCCTTAAATGGAAAAGTGACCCAAAGGGATGCAAAATGAGACAAAATAGTTTCAGTGGCTGAGAGATTTCAAATGTAGTCAAGAGGTCACTCTGGTGGACATTCTTATGCATTATATAGATAACACCTCTTAGGTTTTAATGTATTGGAATAGCTGGAAGTAAATACCTGAAACTACCAAACTCCAACCCAGCAGTCTGGACTCCTGAAGACAATTATAGAATAATGTAGATTACAAGGGGTGACAGTGTGATTGTGAAGACCTTGTGGATCATACCCCCTTTATCTAGTGTATGGATGAGTAGAAAAATGGGGATAAAAACTAAAGGACAAATGGGGTGGGATGGGGGGGATGATTTTGGTGTTCTTTTTTCACTTTTAGTTTTTATTCTTGTTCTGGTTCTTTCTGATGTAAGGAAAATGTTCAGAGATACATGGTGGTGATGAACGCATAACTATGCTATCATACTGTGGACCGTGGATTGTATACCACGGATGATTGTATGGTGTATGAATGTATTTCAATAAAACTGAATTTAATAAAAAAAAAAAAAAAGGTGGCCCAAAAAGATAGCTGATTTACCATTGATTGGTTTTTCATACATGTCTTCACTTAGCAGAAATTTTTTCACTTTAGCATACATTTCTTTACTTAGCAGAAACATGATATGGCTGCAATCTATTATTAATATATCAACATATTAGTGAATATATTTAATTAATATATTATTAAATATATTAATTTTATTTTATTATATTTAAAAGATAACACTGGCATGTTTTCTGATTCTAAACACTGGTACTTTGGATACAATCAGCGTATGATAGTGAAAACATCCCTCAGAGTACTAACAATACTTAGCAATTAAAAATGACAGTCATTTAAATATGGATTCAAAATCATTATCTTCCTCTAAATGTCTATATGTAATTCTAGTTTATCCCCCAAACCTCTGTGGGTCAGATTTACTAAGACAGTAAATGTGTGTTTAGTTCTTTATCTTCCTTACTCATCATTCAACAACCATTTTTAAAACGTGCTAGATAATTTGTATTTTTAATGAATTGTCCCTTCTGCACAATATTTAAAGCAACAGAAAAATATCCTTCTCCAATTACCAATTCAAACACAAGGCCATAGACATTAATGTCAATCCAGAATTGAATAAGAATTGGTGTGCAACGTGAAATCTCTATAGGGTACTCTGGAAATTAAAGTGCATACACATGACTAATCCTGGTCTATGTGTGTCAATACATTAACAAATTTTCTGTTGGTTAAAGTTAACAGCCAATTACTACACAAAATATTGACATTGTTTATTTCAATTCAGCCATTAAAACTTGTCTTCTAATGAGAATTTTTAATCATATAAACACCAACCAATAAAATATGCTTCTGAAATAAATTCAACTCAGTTCATTATCAACCTTATTTAACTTACACTATCATCTCATGTTTATGAAACCCTAGAGTTGGAAAATAATTAAAAATTCACCTGTGTCTTTTAAGACACTGGGAGACAGTAGCTCTAATATATATTGTACATCTTTTTATTGCCAGTACTAGCATCTGGCACATAAACATTTGTTGAGTAAGTGAATAAATGAACCTAGTCCAATCCTTTTATTTTACAACTGAGGAAACTGAGACCAGGAGAGGTCATATATCTTCTCTTCTTTTCCAGTGAGAACAACTAAGACGTTGCTAAAATAAATCTGCATTCATTATGAACATTTCATTAATGATGTTTATATATGTCTGTGGTTTATCAGATACATATACATTTTGAATATTTCTTCTAGCAATTTAGTTCAAAACTGACAGGTACACTCAACTACATTTAGGTTCTTTTTGCTTATTTGGTTATTTTTACATCTGATTATGAGCGTTGACAATAAAATAGAAAAGGAACAACAAGAAGTAATCCACAGAAAGATTCAGTTAATTTTGGATATATGACTTCACTATACCATAAGTCAAAACTTTTCTTTGGGGCTAATGATGTAAGAGACACCATACCATAAGCTAGAACTTTTCTTTGGGGCTAACTACTTAAATAATAAAATGTTAGGTAATTCTGCATATTGCAGCTCTTTGGATGAAGGCAAAAATCTAACAAATTTCATATTGAAAATCAGACTATAGCAAAACTCTTATATTTTAGTTTATATTTTTATTATGTAAATTTACTTTTTTTTTACTATTTATTGAACAGAACTATGTACATTAAAGAAAAATACATTTTAATATTGATTATTCCTAGACCCCTTTTTCTATGAAATCTTGGAAAACTCAACAAACTCAGCAAATATTTATTATATGCCAGCCATAATCTCCCACTGTCATTGGAGTTCACAATCAAAAAGGACAAAGAAATGTAGGGAAAAATAATTAAAATATGATTATTACATTCTATGGTAGAGTTATATATAAAATGTTTTAAAAGAAAATATTAGAAATAGATAATTCTGCCTGGGAAAACCCTAGAAAGTCCTTCTAGAGGAGGTTACTTTGAGCCATGCTTTAAAGAACATGAAGGAAGTCATCAGATGAAGGAATGTAGAAAGAAAGAAAACTCAACATCTGAAGAAAAAGTTTGAAATGGTACATAGAAGTGAAACAACCAGCGAATGTAAGGAATAGCTGGTGATTTTGTGTGACTTGAACAGGGGATATGAAGAAGGGAGTTTCTTGGTATGACTCTCAAAAGAGAAGCTGGAGTCAGATTATAAAGGAATTTTTCATCAAGAAAAGGAATTTTAATATAATAAATTTATTAAATTTATTAAATAAATAAATTAAATAAAGGAAATTTAATACAAGTAATGGGAAATAATTTCTAATTAGAAGAGTAAGATAATTCTATTTGTACATTAGAGAAAGGATTGATGGGAATAGTAAAGGGACTGAAGGCAGAAAGACTATAAGAAGGCACTGAAATGGATAAATGAGATGATGAGGGCAGTATCAGAAAGAATAGAATAGAGGGAATAGATTCTACTATCTTTGAATAGTGTACTCCAAAGTACTTGATGATTGATTAACTATGGACCATGAAGGAAAGAGGTGAATTAAAGTGTCTAGTTTGAATGACAAGGAACTGACAATTTTAACGAAAAGGTAGAAATGTGCTAGAATGCCCAAATCAGCCAGACATAGCATTTATAAGATACAACAGGAATTATTTGAAATTTGAAATAAAGAACTCACTATTATTGACTTGTTTAATTTTTATGCATCTTGTTAAATTAACCAGCTGGATTTTCTCATGATTAAAGAAAACTCATGAGGCCGTATCAAGTGTCTGCTCAATATTCTGTTCCTGGCAATTCCATTAATACCTGTTTTGAGGTAGACATATTTGAAGTGGATGAAAGATTCAAGATACACGCTAGCCTCTCTACCTTCTCCTAATGATTCATAGGGAGAACAGCTTATTTCCCAGTCCTGAAGTCTTCTTCCATATGGAGGGACACTTCTAGCTTCACACTCTTGTCTCTCTCCCCTCCCCTCACTCAGTCCTAGGGGAGACAGGCAAAACTACCTAAGACCGTGATGAGTTAGGAATGTGTGTTAGTTTAGGTCCCCTGAGAAACAAATGCCAAGTGGGACTAGACATCTAAGAGGCTTATTGAGGTAAATGTCCGTGAAGTGGAAGGGAGCCAGAAAAAGCAGGGAGAAAGCCCTCTTAGGGGGGTGCAAGTCTGACACCTGTTGAGGAGAATGGGGTAAGAAGACTCTTGGACAGCAGCGCAATACAAGAAAGCTTTGGCAAGGCAAGGTCCTGGGGGACCTCAAGCCCAGGTTTTCCTTCAGGGGAATCTGCAGGAATGACCAGCAAGGCTCAGCCCCCGGCTAGGAGAAGCCCACAGGTAATGCAGCTTCACAGCAATTGCAGAGCTGGATCTAGAGGGATTGCAGTTGGGGCAATCAATTATGCTCCCTGCTGTGGAAGAGCTAAGCAGTGCATTTTCATGGCTGCCACAGAAGGAGAAACTGTGCTCATGTTACCTAATTCTTTCCTTTCTCCTTTCTCATGGGAGCTGAGCTCCTGATGAAAGATTATGTTCTTATCCACTCCAAGTCAGAACGTAAGGTTTCTGCGATGGCGGGTAAGTAAGGAGACCTGCATTCATTATTAAGAGAGAAAATATCTGGTACATGGGGCCAGGGACCTTGTAACAAAAATGAGGATTAAAATTTGAGGGAGTGATACACACCATAAGTGACTGAGGTAGTTATGATCCATCACTTCAGTTTCGACTTTGACCATGTATAGAAACATATCAAGCTATCTAGTTTACTATTGTTGAACTGGATTTTTTCTGCAGTGGCTTGAAAGACTTTAAGGCTTAGCTCCATGGTATTTTTTAACTTGGTGGTGACAGAGCTGCACACCATAGGACTAAACCAGATGCTAGTCATAAGGAGTATGGGGTTGTGGGCCTCATGAAAGGATTGACCTATAGCAGACTGAGGCATGCTCAGGAGACTGTTGCTTGACCTTGGACCATACAAGTGCACCTTCCTAAGCTTACCTGGCTGAGGCAAAGATTCAACTGTAGGAAACAGTCTTTCTATACATATGCCCAGTAGACATCAAGAGACAGAACAACATTTGCTGCTTTTATTCTCAAAAGATTTAGCACATGCTACACCTCTGTTTACATGTGCTACACTGCACTAGTAAAGTTCTAGTTTTCAATTATTAGTGCCAGTCATATGTTAACAGCACAAAGGATAAATGCAAAAATAAGAGGCTTTGAGGATGGGATGGGAATAATGGCCTCCTCAAATTAAGATGTGCTAGCCGGAGCATCCACCATTAAAAAATCCTAAATTTTGAAAAACACCAGCAGCAGTGTCTCAAATGCCACTCTCTAGGAGAGGAAGTAGGTCCCAGAAGTGGATTTTTCTCCCATGTATGCATAATGGCAAAATTAACCTCTTGCTGAGAGAGTTCTCCCAATGGCGTTTATGAATTCGGTACAACTGGCATAGACTGATGAGCATTTTAGCAAGGCTAAATCCAAGAACATTTTCACTGTCTGAGTTCCTTCACTCAGATGCCATTGAGCCTATACTGTAGTTTTTAGCAACAATATTTGATTAGACTAAATGCTGAATTCAGGATTCTGGGAACATTGTTGGCATGAAGCTAATACAACTTCTGAGGCCCTGAAGGCTCTACACACATTTCAGTTAAGAGACAGACCAGGCTGCTGCTTCTAAAAAATACCCTCTCTACCAGGCATTGAGAACTCTTCTAGCTGAGATTGAGAATAGTAAGTTAAAGAGGATGGATCTTCGGCTTAAATTTCTTTGACATTTTACAACACCAGGGAAGGAAAATTTGATTTTGGACTTTATTTCCCTCACACTTCTTCTTAAACTTGAATTTGTGGGCTTGTTATTTTCTGCTTGCTCCTCCAAATCCACTCTATCCTGTTTGGTGCTTCAGAGGCTGCACAGACTCCTTGCCCTCTGGCTTCCAACTGGATTCAACCAATGGAAAATACCAGTAAGAAAAGAGGAAATGTAAGTCAGTATTTCTTCCTTTGGTTCCTTCCCTGCCAGGTCACTGTGGGTTGGCTTCATCCCTCTATTTAAGACCATCTTCTCCATACAACTACTTCCTCCAGGTTCTGAGACTCCCTCCCTCCCTGTGCCTCTTCAGGTCTATGGGGGATGACAGGTACTTTCTGTTCATAACCGCAGAGTACTGTCCATTGTCTTTGGTTTCCCTATACCCTGTACACACCAATGTCAAGTCCTTTTACTAAACTCTTCTCAATTCCCCAGTTTGAATTTGCCATCTTTTTCCTCCTGGGACTCTCAGGAATACAGCTTGAAAGGATATTTAAGTTTAGAAATGTAATTTCTCCCTGAAAATTTGATAATAGGAAGAGGACTGTGTTTTACAATTAGAAGAACTTTATCTGAAGAACCTCTGATAGTCCATTCTAAGTTTGTACCTGGACAAAATTCAGGATGTAAAGTAACATATAAGTTAACTTTGACCTTGGATACAGAGCGGTCTTGGAGGAGTTAATTTAATTGGTTAGTGTTCTGACCCATTTCAAAGCCTTCTTGGGCAAAATCTACACTGCCTACCAGTGGACCCAATAGGTACTTAAAGCAGCAGTGATTAATATTTGCAGAGCAGCCTCATAGAAGTCGGGACAGGCTCATCATATGAGATTAATGCTCCCCTTTCCCACTGGTTTTTGAACAAAGGTTTATAGTTAAACCCAATGGATTAAGAGAGCAAAAACCTAAGAAATTTAAGAGATAGCAGATGCTTATTGCCCACTTCTGACGCTTCCCCTGATGCAGAGAGAACTCCCTTAGTAAAACACTCCTGGCCTCTCTCTGGCCTCTCATTACTGATCCCCTAAATGACTTAGACGACTGCTATGTAGTAAAAAATTTGACCTTGCCCAGAGAGAGGTCTGGCCTTTGTCCCTAGCTCCTGGGAGGTAACCTCTAAACCCTTGGAACTTCCCAAGTGATAGGAGTATCTTTGTTATTCATAGGGGTCCCTTGGACCACATGATATATCAGTCAGTCATGCCCACACAATGAAGACCTAATAAAATTCTAGCTTCCCTGATGACTGTCACACATCAATACCAAAAGTGTCCTGAGGACAATGGACAATTCATGTTTGGAACTCACCCAGTCTCTGCCCTATGTGTCTCTTCCTTTGGCTGATTCTAATTATTTCTTTTCCCTGTAATAAACCATAACTGTGAGTATGTAGGTTTCAATGAGTTCTGACTTGCTAGTGAATTATTGAAACTGAGCATGGTTTGGGGAAATCACTGAGCTTGCAGTTGGTGTCAGTCTCGTGTGGATATTCCCTCTAACTTGTAGTTGTACCCTACTCCTTGCAGTTGAGGTCAGAAGTCTTGAGCAGACCTGTTCATCTGAGGGGCTGCATCCTCAACCTCACAATTTGAGTAACTTCAGGAAAGTGGTAAGCTTGTATGGGATACTGGGTGTGCAGAGCCCTGTCCTCTGCTCTCTCCATTCTCCTAGGAAGGTCTTATGTACAGGGAGTGTGCAGTCAGCCCAGCTCTATCACAGATTCCTGTCCCTTGGTATGTGGTCTGTGTGTTTGAAGTAGGATGAGGGGAGACTGTATTGTTCCAAAAAGCTATGACTCATAAGAAAATTTGCTTAATTCTATTACTGAGTACCAAGAAACACATATCCCTACAGATACAGGTCACATTGTGCAATATTAGCTTTATTACAAATATAGTATTTGGAAGCCCCAATTTCTATCTGCCTGCCCTGTTCCTTGGGAAAGAGAGGTAGTATTTTTTTTTTTTTTTGGCCCCATCAAAGATCCACCAAAAATGATTTTAAAGTTTCATAAACCAAATTTCCTATATTGCCAATAAAATCTCCTTCAGTTTATTGAGCACTGCAGAAAGTATAAGATAAATAATACCATTGACCCACTACCAAATATTAAGTTGTGATTTAATTACCTGTTTCATAAACCAGGAAGAAATAATAATGCATAGCAAAAATGCAAATCATTAAAATTATAAAGCAGTAAATTAACTAATAAAATATTACATTTGCTATGTTTGAAAGATTTCAATATACTTAACTAAAATGGGAATGCATTTTTAAAACTTGCCTTCAAGCTACAAAATTATAATAAATGATAGAATTTTTCACTTAGTGATACTTTCCCTGTGTCTTCCATCATTTTTCTGTTATGATACACAATTATTTTTTCCCTTGTCCTTTGTCTTGTGTGTAGAACAAAGGTCAAAATCCAATACATCTCTATGGCTAACTGTAAGTGCTGATGATGGTGTCTCGTGAAATAGCTGCTGACACCAGGTCAGCATGAATGATAGAAAGAAACATTGCACTGATAAAAGAGTATGACCTTCCTGGTTTTGTGTCATGTTTGATATCCAGTGTAGCACACACTGAAAGTGTTGGTTGACAAAGACATATTATTATGTGAAAACGATTAGAGTTGAAAAAAGGAAAATTTATACTTGAGAGAAATATATCAAAGTTAAACAATTGAAGAGTTGCCAGAGGAGGGCTCTAAAGTTCTGTTGACAGGTATGTTCAGAAAAAAGATAATGCTGATAGCAAAATTTCTTCAGACAAACCACCATGATATGCCCAGCATTAGCAGTAGTGATTTTATGGCACATATCTCTTGTGGATATCACTTCCCAAAGAACCCCTTATTTCACAAAGGTTTGGGCTGATCTGTGCTTGATAGCAAGAATATAAAACCAACTTGTTCTAGGAGGGAAGCACAGGTACCAGAAAGAAAATGTGTTGAGTAGATCAGTAGGCCATAAGGCTCTGCAAAATAACTCAGAAATTCAAGGAAAGTTTGTCTATACATGACCTATTGTCTAAAAAGGAGGAAACAATATTTGAGCAAAGAATAGGTATTTTGTAAACCAGAAGTGCCTTGGATTACCTTATCACCTCACACTCATCAGTCACAGACTTTTCCTGAGCACCATCTCTGTGTCAGGAACTTTGCTAGGCAATGGATGTATCTGCTGCTAAGGAACACACAATCTAGTTGAGGCAACAGAACATATTTACAAAAAAAGAAAAATAAAGCAACAAAGTAGTAGAGACTAGTGTAACAAAGAACTGATGAATAAAACTATTTATCCCAGGTATAGAGCAATATATCAAGTCAGACTATTATGATTATCTTATCAAGGCCATAGAACCAGACCACATCCTTGCGCACTGGGGTGGAGTTTCACCAGAAAGGATATTTTCCTTTTGCCATTCATCCTAAAACAGGTTAATCTAGAGGTGGGGAGGGAGGTAGAGAACTTAGGTATAGAGGTAACTTGATCTCTTTCTGACCAGGAGCTTTTGATGAATGAGGAGATCTGAGAATTCTTGAGTGATTCAAATAGTAGCATTTATGTTGTCCCTGGTCAAAGGAAACAAACTGAAAGCAATGCAAGGAATAAGCCTATAAGCGACCATAGATGTGGGCATGGGTATTGGCAGTAGTTGTTAGAAATTCTCTAATTAAACTCCTTTTACTCTTGAAGCTTCAGTAAAGACCAAGTGAGAGTCTTCATGGTATCGGTTGTGTTGTGGAAAATTAAGAAAGGCCTGGTACATACGTTTGGGGGAGGAACAATCCAAGTGAGAACAGTTCTTCCTCTCCAGAGCCTAGAGAAGGTGTGCTGGAGGAAGTGGGGAGGAGTGAGTGGGGTTGGGTTACACAGCAGCCCCAGGTGGAGCCTGGCTCATAAAGAACACTGGCCAGGGATGGTGACAGCGCAGGGATCAATGAGAAACACTGAAACAAAGAAACTGAGGCATTTGCGCCTGAGGAGATGAGAAGCAGTATTCTGGGAATGGCCAGAAAGAGCTGAGGTTCATTTTATTGAGGACTAATTCCTGACAATAAAGTTGATAGGAGTTTTGCCATAATAACTCGGGGATAAAGATGAATTTGCTTTGATTCAATAACAACAGATTGAACAAAAACTTAAGGCTCCACTATTAACAAGGTAACCATCTGGTCCCTTTACCATGTCACACCCAATTTATGCCTGTTGTCCCAGTGTAATTATCAATAGAACTCACACTCTCAAAAATTCTCAGTCTGAGCAATAAATAATGTGGTCACCTTAATTAAGCACTGCATTAATGACAGAAAAGAGACAAACAAGTTTAGAAGAGGAGACATCACTGAAGAATGAAGAAATTTGGATCTAAAATATGTCTTGAAGGCATGGAGGGCTCAAAGAGAAAAAAGTAATGACTGCACAGTAAAAATGAATGGTGTGTGAAAATAAAATCAACAAGGCACAGCTATTACTTTTTGCTGATACACACTGTGTTGTCAACATGTGTATGATTCTCTGTGTTTTTTTACATGTATTAACACTTTTACTCTTCATAACAACCCTATAAGGTAGATTCTATTATTAGCCCTTTTTTAGTGAGACACTGAGCACTTAACTAATTTTTCCAAGCTACGTGGTAAGTGGCAGAGCAAGGATTGAACACAGGCAGCCTGGCCCCTCTACAATCCAGGGCCTGTTGGGGAATAATGAGTGGATTTATTTTGCTAAAGTTTTTGATAGAGAATGGTGACAAAGTGGGCAGGTGGGTTAAAGCATCCACAGTGCCTGGATATAGCATTTATACTTCATTCTTTAAACAGGGTGGAGTCAGTGAAAGGTTTTGAGAAATTGATTTGGCAGGGCTTATTTTAGGAAGATATATCTTTGAAAGTAACATACAGAAAGAATCAGAATGAATCCTAAAATTTTACCCACACTAATTTATAATCTCAAGTTTGTTACCCCTACGCTATACATTGGTATGAACAGATACGGCATTTTTAGAAATTGTTGCAACCAAGACTCATGGGAAATAAGATTAACAATCAGAATACAGAAAAAGAAAGTAACTGAGGTGAAGGGCACATACATATATTTCTACCTACAATACCTGCAAACATGTAATATTTAGAAATATGTACCTAAAACAATGCCACACATCATGGGATTGAGAAAGCCTTCTTGGACCAAAGAGGGGAAGAGAAATGCAACAAAATAAAGTTTCAGAGGCTGACAGATTTCAAATATCCAAGAGGTAATTCTGAAGGTTATTCTTATGTGTTATATAGATATCCCTTTTTAGTTTTTAGTGCATTGGGATAGCTAGAAGGAAATACCTGAAACTTTAGCCTTGATTCTTGAACAGGATAGCATAACTATATAGCTTACACTGTGATCATGTGATTGTGAAAACCTTGTGACTCCCACTCCCTTTATCCAGTATATGGACAGATGAGTAAAAAAAATGAGGACAAAAAGTAAATGAATAATAGGGAGGGACTGGGGATAAGGGATGTTTTGGATGTTCTTTTTTATTCTAATTTTTATTCTTATTCATTTTTTTGTGGTACTGAAAATGTTCAAAAATTGATTATGGTGATGAAGGCACAACTATATAATGGCACTGTGAACAACTGATTGTACACTGTGGATGACTGTATGGTTTGTGAATATATCTCAATAAAGCTGAATTAAAAACAAAACAAAACAAAACAAAACAAAGCCAAAAAGCTGAGTGCAAAAGCCTCCAGGAGAGGATTTCGTTGAAAATGAAATGAAAAAGGAACAGGAATGCTACCAAATGAGATCAGTGTTTGAGGAATGATTAGTCCTTCTGCTTGTTAGTAGAACTGGGCCCAACAGGTCAAAGTACAACTGTCTAAGGATAAATGGAATATAAAAAGAGTCAGAGTCTTACCAGTGGAGACATTTAAGCAAACTGATTAATACTGACAAGGATGTTAAGAGAAGCTGGGCTAAGTCTCTTAACCCTGTGATTATACGAGCATCTGATAACACGTCTATTCTGGAAGTATAATATACTAAAAGTTACATGAAAGTCAGAAATAAGAGTGACTGATAATATATATACAGTAGAAGGTAGTATGTGTTCAGTAGAAGGAAGAGTAAGAAAATATATATTCTATAGATAGTATAAATTATATATTCTATAGGTAGAATATGGATGGACGGATTGATAGAATAGATAGATATTTTAACTGGATAAATGGAGAGGCTAGACAGACAATAAATATTATTATATTGTTTTACTAAATTTCCCAGTTCCCAAATAGTGGAAATAACTATCATGACAAATTTCCAAGAGTTGAAAACCATGCCTAAATAATGATTTGCATGGTCCATATACTGGTAAATGGAAAAGGGAAAATGATTGCAAGTTTTAACAATCATTTCTAACATACGGATTTGGACAATTAGCATTTGTTCTTGAGGCTACAGTTGGGTACTCTTTCACATTATTCAAAATCTAGAGAGAACCTAAGATGGCAGCTAGGTGAGACAGGGCAAAAAAACACCTTCGTGAAAAATACTAGATAAAAGCCAGAAGGTGACCCAGAACACCAGTTCCAGTGATGCACCACTGGACAAGGTCTGCTAAATACACAGGGCCCGTGCAGTTGGTGAAACCAGGAGTCTGCGTTCTGAAATGAGTGAGTGAGCCTGCTGAATGTCTGGTGGCATGCTGCGGTGTGGGGAAACCAGGGACTGGTGTTTGGAGGCAGACAAGTTCTTTCTTAAAAAAAAAACCTAAATGCGGTTGCAGATATGGAAGTGAGAACCACACAGTGAAGCACGGCAGGAACAGGCTGTGAGAATGCCTCAGTATCTGGCATGGAAGATAGCCTTTTGTACACCCGCTGCTAATTGTCTTGGAGCAACGAAGGTAGAGGTTAGCCAAAGGAGAAAAAAAAACACACCCCCTGCAATCATCTTCACAGCGGGCTAGGAATGCTCCTGCCAGCACACGTGCCACAGCCCAGAGACACGCCAAGGGACCCAGTGTGACAGAAAGGGTTTCCAATAACACGAGCACACACCACAATATCGGGCGTAGACAACAGCCTTTAGTGCACCCACAGCTAATTGTCCCAGAGCTGGGAAGGTGGAGCTGTGCGAAAAGGGGGAAATTAACACACCTCATCCGGCCATACTTACAGCAGGCTGCGAACACCCCTGCACAGCCCAGCAGCCCAGGACTTCCCCTGAGGGATGGTGCACACTTGTGACATAGCACAACCTTCCCTCAGCAGAGGCCCTAAGAAGGGTACGGCTGGGAAGAGGGATCTACTCGGAAATCCCAGGGACCATATGCTAATACCAAGGACTTGTGCGTCAGCAGCAGAGACAATCTGTAGTGAGACTGAACTGAAGGTTTAGACTCTTGGAACAGCCTTAAATCTCCAGGAACACCTGGGAGGTTTGATTATTAAAGCTGCCCTGCCTCCCTAACCGCTCAGACACATGCCCCACATTCAGGGCGAACGGAACCAACAACACACCCAAACTTGGTGCACTAATTGAACCTCATATGAATCAGACCACCACACACTACAAAGACAAAGTTGGGGAGAACTGACTTGAAGGGACTAGGTGACTCGTGGACACCATCTGCTGGTTGGTTAGAGAAAGTGTACACCACCAAGCTGTAGATCTGACAAATTAGAGATTGGTGTTTCAATAATTCTTCATATCCTAAAAGAACCCTATCAAGTAAAGCAAATGCGAAGAGGCCAAAAACAACAGAAAATTAAGACAATATGGATAACCCAAACCCAAACACCCAAATCAAAAGATTAGAAGAGACACAGTACTTAGAGCAATTAGTCAAAGAACAAAAGACAAACAATGAGACCATGGCACAGGATATAAAGGACATGAAGAAGACCCTAGAAGAGCATAAAGAAGAAATTTCAAGAGTAAATAAAAAAATAGATGATCTTATGGAAATAAAAGAAACTGTTGACCAAATTAAAAAGAGTCTGGATACTCATCATACAAGACTAGAGGAAGTTGAACAATGACTCAGCAACCTCAAGAGCCACAGAATGGAAAATGAAAGAAAAAAAGAAAGAAGGGGGAAAAAAATCAAAAAAAAAAAATTGAAATGGATGTCAGGGATACAATAGATAAAATAAAATGTCCAAATTTAAGACTCACTGGTGTCCCAGAAGGGGAAGAGAAGGGTAAAGGTCTAGAAAGAGTATTCAAAGAAATTGTTGGGGAAAACTTCCCAAACCTTCTACACAATATAAATACACAAAGCATAAATGCCCAGAAAACTCCAAATAGAATAAATCCAAATAAACCCACTCCACGACATATTCTGATCAGACTCTCAAATACTGAAGAGAAGGAGCAAGTTCTGAAAGCAGCAGGAGAAAAGCAATTCACCACATACGTAAGACAAAGTAGTTCAGCAGCCACCATGGAGGTGAGAAGGCAGTGGCATGACATATTTAAAATTCTGAGAGAGAAAAATTGCCAACCAAGAATACTTTATCCAGCAAAACTCTCCTTCAAATTTGAGGGAGAGCTTAAATTCTTCACAAACAAATGCTGAGAGAGTTTGCCAATAAAAGACCTGCCCTACTTCAGATACTAAAGGGAGCCCTACCAACAGAGAAACAAAGAAAGGAGAGAGAGATATAGAGAAATTTAATGGACATATATAGAACATTACATCCCAAATCACCAGGATTTACATTCTTCTCTAGTGACCATGGAACTTTCTCCAGAATAGACCATATGCTGGGACATAAAACAAGCCTCACTAAATTTTAAAAAATTGAATTTATTCAAAGCACATTCTCTGACCACAATGGACTATAAATAGAAGTCAATAACCACTGGAGACTTAGAAAATTCACAAACACCTGGAGGTTAAAAATGAGTGGGAGATGAAAACATTCCCGGATAATCAAAAGCTGAGGGACTTCATCACCAGTAGATCAGTCCTATAAGAAATGCTACAGAAAATTGTGTAGGCTGAAAAGAAGGGACATTAAGCAATTGACTGAAACCACATGAAGAAATAAAGATTTCCAGTAAAGTTTACATAGTAAATATAAATACCAATACTACTGTATTTTTGATTTGTAACTCCACTATTTACTTCCTACAGAATCTAAAAGACATAAAGTGTAATGATAAATCAGTGGTTTTAGACTCAATATAAAATACGTAATTTTTGACAAGAACTACATAATGGTGGGGGAATGGAGGAGTATAGGAACATAGTTTGTGTGTCCTATTGAAGTTAAGTTGTATCAAAGAAAACAAGATTGTTATAGATTTAAAATGTTAAATTTAAGCCCCATGGTAAACACAAAGAAAGTATCAGAGAATATGACCATAGAGATGAAAAGTAGAGCATGGGTTACAGGAAGTGGGGGAAGGGGCAATGGGGAGTTAATAAGAAATGAGGGTAGGGTTTCTGTTTGAGGTGAGGGGAAATTTCTAGTAATGGATGGTGGGAAGGTGATGGCATTGCAACATTCTGAATGTGATTAATCCCACTAATGGAATGCTTGGGAGGGGTTGGAATGGGAAGATTTATGCTGTATATATGTTTCCACAATTGAAAAAAAAAAAGACAGTCTAAACAGATAATGACAATTAAATGCCAAGGATGATCCTGGATGGGATCTGAGGATGGAGGAGAGGAGGCTCAAAGGGACACAGCTGGGAAAAAAATGAAATATAGAATGTAAGCTTTGTATCAATGTTGAATTTCTTGAACTTCTTAGCTGCACTTAATGCGTTTGCATAAATAAATGTTCTTGTTCATGGGAAATGGGTATGTGAATTATATTGTCTGTTCAAGGATGTGTGCAGCTTGCTCTCATATGTTCAGAAGACAGAGCAATAGATGACGGATGATAGATAGGGAGGGAGGGAAAGAAAAAAATGGTGGAGTGACAGGATGTTAAAGTTGGTGGATCGGTGGAGGGGGGTTGGAGTATGCTGGAGTTCTGTGTATGGGGTTTGTATTGTTTTTGCAACTGTTCCTGTAAGTTTGAATTTATTTCAAAATAAAATTAAAAAAAAAAAATCTAGTGAGTACTGGAGTTTTGGGGAAATCATTTTCCTTTTAGGCCAAAAAAGAAACCTTTGAAAGTGTTCTTTATCCCAGGTGACAAGTAAGGAAAGTGAATTCATCATGTTTCCTTTATAAGCATCAACATTTGGTACATCCTAAGACAATGCAGTGCTTTTTTATATTATGAGAGTTTGTGTGTGTTTGTGTATAGAACATAAAAATGTAAATTATATTGATAAACATTTAAATTATATTTACTACAAATAGGAAATAAACAAAGGAATTTCTTGAAACTTCTATGAAAGTAAATCAATTAAGGTCAAATTTCTTGAAACTTCTATGAAAGTAAATCAATTAAGGTCATAAACATTTTATTTACACTATAAAAACATATTTCACTTCTTTGGCCTTAGGTAGCTTATTCCTTGTGGTGGCCCAGATGTAGATTCTGGTAAAGAATCAGGCAACTGTCTTCTGATGTCTGTATATTATTTTGAGGGAAAACAATGAATTCTGCAGATGAACAATACAAATATTTTTCATTTTTAAATCATTTATTTCAGCAGGTAGGCAACTGAAGTTTTTTAGTTTTTTTTTTTACTTATATTTTTCAGGTTATATAATGAGGTCATATTGCCAGAGAATGATTCCTCTTTCCAATTGCCTGAAACTACTGTCATAATAATTTGATTTAGATTGGAAAGAAACAATCATAGTCTCTTTTCAATTAAGAGGCACACTTCTTTTTCCAATACTTCCATTCTCTTCATTTCTTCTAAAACTCATTACAAATCAAATAATTCTATTTAGCCCAAGCAACTTCTGGAAACACAAGCAAGAGTTACAGTATATTTTGGAGTTTTAATGTCCTTTATCTTGTTCTTAGGAACATTTTCTATGAACAGAAATATAACTCCAATACTTTATTTCATTAAGGCAGTACATCTGCTAACAAAATTAAAATATAGGAAAACTATAGCTTTGCTCCAGGATTAGATGATACAGCACTAATAAAATATATTTTGCAAGATGCAAATACATCAAGTAACATAACAAGAAACATGATTGCTGCTATACAAGCAAAGAGAGAGCAATTCAAAGGAAGTTTTAAGAAATGGCCACAATGTGTGCGAATTTTTAAAGTCAGCAAAGTCACAATACATTTTTCCAAATATATAATTTTTTGAATTTTAAACCACATTTTCAGAAGAAATAGAATTCATAGAAAAAATTAGTAATAAAATTGGACTTTGTAATAAGAAGTTTAAGAGTTTTCAAAATAGGTCTTATACTTTAAGCTAATGCATTTAAATAAAATTTTGAGGCAGGAAAGAAAAACATTTTAACTGTAATTTACTTAGCTCCAAGAACTCTACCAAGCCTTTTATATATGTACTTACCTCATTTACTCTTTTCAAAAATCTGCAAGGCTTGCTGTCATAGTCCATATTTTATGGATAAAGAAATTAGGTAAAAGTAATTTACCTAAGATCACACAACTAGTTAAGTGGCAGAGTAAGAATTTAAAACTGGATGTCTGATTCAAAAATCCTCTCTTTTTGACATGGGGATTCTTTAACCTGCAAATTCCCCAGGCCAATCACACCAGAATCAGCATTAACAGGATATTAGGAAATATTGGTAGGAGTACGTTCACATAGCCATTTTGGAGACTAATTTGTGAGTATCTGTCAGAATATCAAATGACAATACTCTTTCATCCAGTAATTGACTTCTAGGAATCCATGCTACAGAAATTCTTGCTGTTAGCAAGTATTCTTACTGAAGCATTATTTATAATTGCAACAAAAAATAGGAAGAGCCTATGTCAATGAATAGGGGAATATTTCAATATAATATGGCATGTTCACACCATAAAATTGTATGTAGCAATATAAAAGAATGTGGTAAATCTATATGTATTGACATAGAAAGATCTCTAAGATACATATTAAGAGTAAAGGCAAAATACTAAATACAACACAATCACATTTATATAATGTTACAATTATAAATAAATGAGACAGAGACAGAGAAAAATAGAGAGTGTGCCAGCCAGCCAGACAGAATAATAGATGAAAAGGGAGAAAAAAAGAGACCAAATTGTTAGGAGCCATTAGCTCTGGAAAAGAAAGTTTATAGAGTAGTAGGTTGAAGAGGTACTTTAACTTCTCTGTATTTTTCTACATATTTAACTTTTTATACTGTAAAATGTATTACAAAAAATTTTTAAGAAAAAAGTTATTAAATTTCATTTGCTAATCTTCTTGCACTTTTTACTAACAGCAAAAAAAAAAAAAAAAAAAAAAAAAAAGGAGTAACAAGAAGGAAGTAGTTAGAAATAGAATAAACAGCTCTTCCTACCTTCCACTGCTATACTAATTTTGATTTGGGACCATGATCTATCTTTATTCCTAATAAACCAATCTATACCTCAAGCCAAAGACAAAGAATGAAATGTCTTCATGTCTTCTCCAGAGGTCTATTGAAGCTCTACTACCATATTAGTCACAAAGCACATTTAACATTTACGTATTTTTTTAATTAGAGAAGTTATGGGTTTACAGAAAAATCATACATAAAATAGAGTGGCCGCATATACCACCCTATTATTTTTTTTTCTATTGTTTTTTCTAATTCATTTTATAGAGATATATTCACATACCACGCAGTCATACAAAACAAATCGTACATTTGATTGTTCACAGTAGCATTACATAGTTGTACATTCATTACCAAAATCAATCCCCAACACCCTCATTACCACACACACAAAAATAATCAGAATAATAATTAAAGTGAAAAAGAGCAATTAAAGTAAAAAAGAACACTGGGCGCCCTTGTCTGTTTCTTTGTTTGTTTGTTTCCTTCCCCCACCTTTCCACTCATCCATCCACAAACTAGACAAACGGGAGTGTGATCCCTATGGACCCCCCAATCCCGCTGTCCCCCCTCATGAGCCACATTTTTATACAATTGTCTTCAAGATTCATGGGTTCTGGGTTGTAGTTTGATAGTTTCAGGTATCCACCACCAGCTACACCAATTCATTAGAACCTAAAAAGGGTTGTCTATATTGTGCATAAGAGTGCCCACCAGAGTGACCTCTCGGCTCTTTTTGGAATCTCTCTGTCACTGAACCTTATTTCATTTCCTTTCACATTCCCCTTTTGGTCAAGAAGATGTTCTCCATCCCACGATGCCAGGTCTACATTCCTCCCCGGGAGTCATATTCCACGTTGCCAGGGAGATTCACTCCCCTGGGTGTCCGATCCCACGTAGGGGGGAGGGCAGTGATTTCACCTTTCAAGTTGGCTTAGCCAGAGAGAGAGGGCCACATCTGAGCAACAAAGAGGCATACGGGAGGAGGCTCTTAGGCACAATTATAGGGAGGCCTAGCCTCTCCTTTGCAGCAACAGTCTTCCCAAGGGCAAATTCCATGGTAGAGGGCTCAATCCATCAAACCACCAGTCCCCTACGTCTGTGGGCATGTTAGCAACCATCGAGGTAGGGCAGGCCAATACCCCTGCATTCTCCACCAGCTCCTCAAGGGGGCTCTGCATATTTTTTTCCTTGTTTTCTTTTTTTAATTTTTTTTCTAAATCAACTGTATGAAAAATTTAAAAAATTAAAAAAAATTGAAAAAAATACAATAAAAGAACATTTCAAAGAGACCATACCAAGGGAGTAAGAAAAAGACAACTAACCTAAGATAACTACTTTACTTCCAACGTGTTCTTACTCAACCCCAAGAAAGTAACCTAATATAGCAACATTTCTGTGAACTTGGACCTATTATACCCATCAGAAATTAACAGACCATAGTCATTCCTGGGCATTCCCAGAACATTAAATTACCCATGATAGCTTATCTGTTCTTCTTGGATTATTGTTCCCCCTTCCTTAACTGCTCTCTATCGCTAGTTCCCCTACATTCTACAGTATAAACCATTTGTTTTACATTTTTCGAAGTTCACATTAGTGGTACCATATAATATTTCTCTTTTTGTGCCTGGCTTATTTCACACAGCATTATGTCTTCAAGGTTCATCCATGTTGTCATATGTTTCACAACATCGTTCCTTCTTACTGCCAAGTAATATTCCATCATGTGTATATACCACATTTTATTTATCCACTCATCTGTTGAAGGACATTTGGGTTGCTTCCACCTCTTGGCAATTGTGAATAATGCTGCTATGAACATTGGCGTGCAGATATCTGTTCATGTCACTGCTCTCCGATCTTCCAGGTATATACCGAGAAGTGCAATCACTAGATCGAAGGGTATCTCTAGATCTAGTTTTCTAAGGAACTGCCAGACTGACTTCCAGAGTGGCTGAACCATTATACAGTCCCACCAACAATGAATAAGAGTTCCAATTTCTCCACATCCCCTCCAGCATTTGTAGTTTCCTGTTTGTTTCATGACCGCCATTCTAACTGGTGTCAGATGGTATCTCATTGTGGTCTTAATTTGCATCTCTCTAATAGCTAGTGAAGCTAAACATTTTTTCATGTGTTTCTCGGCCATTTGTATTTCCTCTTCAGAGAGCTGTCTTTTCATATCTTTTGCCCATTTCACAATTGGCCTGTCTGTACTATCGTCATTGAGTTGTAGGATATCTTTATATATGCAAGATATCAGTCTTTTGTCAGATACATGGTTTCCAAAAATCTTTTCCCATTGACTTGGCTGTCTCTCTACCTTTTTGAGAAATTCCTTTGAGGTACAGAAACTTCTAAGCTTGAGGAGTTCCCATTTATCTATTTTTTCTTTTGTTGCTTGTGCTTTGGGTGTAAAGTCTAGGAAGCGGCCACCTAATACAAGGTCTTGAAGATGTTTTCCTACATTATCTTCTAGGAGTTTTATGGTGCTTTCTTTTCTATTGAGATCTTTGGTCCATTTTGAGTTAATTTTTGTGTAGGGTGTGAGGTAGGGGTCCTCTTTCATTCTTTTGGATATGGATATCCAACTCTCCTAGCCCCATTTGTTGAAAAGACCTTTATGATCCCGCTCAGTGACTTTGGGGGCCTTATCAAAGATCAGTCGGCCATAGATCTGGGGGTCTATCTCCGAATTCTCAATTCGATTCCATTGATCTATATGTCTAACTTTGTGCCAGTACCATGCTGTTTTGAATACTGTGGCTTTATAATAAGCTTCAAAGTCAGGGAGTGTAAGTCCTCCCACTTCATTTTTCTTTTTTAGAGTGTCTTTAGCAATTCGAGGCATCTTCCCTTTCCAAATAAATTTCATAACTAGCTTCTCCAAATCTGCAAAGTAGGTTGATGGAATTTTGATTAGGATTGCATTGAATCTGTAGATGAGTTTGGGTAGAATTGACATCTTAATGACATTTAGCCTTCCTATCCATGAACATGGAATATTTTTCCATCTTTTAAGGTCCCCTTCTATTTATTTTCATAGAGTTATGTAGTTTTCTTTGTATACGTCTTTTACATCTTTGGTTACGTTTATTCCTAAGTACTTGATTTTTTTACTTGCTATTGAAAATGGTATATTTTTCTTGAGTGTCTCTTCAGTTTGTTCATTTCTAGCATATAGAAACGTTACTGACTTGTGTGCATTAATCTTGTATCCTGCTACTTTGCTAAATTTGTTTATTAGCTCTAGTAGCTGTATCATCGATTTCTAGGGGTTTTCCAGATATAAGATCATATCATCTGCAAACAATGACAGTTTTACTTCTTCTTTTCCAATTTGGATGCCTTTTATTTCTTTGTCTTGCCGGATTGCCCTGGCTAGCACTTCCAGCACAATGTTGAATAACAGTGGTGACAGCGGGCATCCTTGTCTTGTTCCTGATCTTAGGGGGAAGGCTTTCAGTCTCTCACCATTGAGTACTATGCTGGCTGTGGGTTTTTCATATATGCTCTTTATCATATTAAGGAAGTTTCCTTCAATTCCTACCTTTTGAAGTGTTTTTCTCAAAAACGGATGTTGGATTTTGTCGAATGCTTTTTTAGCATCTATTGAGATGATCATTTGATTTTTCCATTTTGATTTGTTAATGTGTTGTAATACATTGATTGATTTTCTTATGTTGAACTATCCTTGCATGCCTGGAATGAACCGCACTTGGTCATGGTGTATGATTTTTTTAATGTGTCTTTGGATTTGATTTGCAAGTATTTTGTTCAGGATATTTGCATCTATATTCATTAGGGAGATTGGCCAGTGGTTTTCCTTTTTTGTAGCATCCTTGCCTGGTTTTGGTATTAGATTGATGTTAGCTTCATAAAATGAGTTAGGTAGTGTTCCATTTTCTTCAATGTTTTGAAAGAGTTTGAGTAAGATTGGTGTCAGTTCTTTCTGGAAAGTTTGGTAGAATTCTCCTGTGAAGCCATCTGGCCCTGGGCATTTATTTGTGGGAAGCTTTTTAATGAATGATTGGATCTCTTTGATTGTGATTGGTTGATTGAGGTCTTCTGTTTCTTCTCTGGTCAGTCTAGATTGTTCATGTTTCCAGGAAATTGTCCATTTCCTCTACATTATCCAGTTTGTTGCCATACAGTTATTCATAGTACCCTCTTATAATTTTTTTAATTTCCTCGGGATCTGCAGTAATGTCACCTTTCTCATTCATTACTTTGTTTATATGGGTCTTCTCTCTTTTTGATTTTGTCAGTCTAGCTAGGGGCTTGTCAATCTTGTTGATCTTCTCAAAGAACCAACTTTTGGTGTTATTTATCCTCTCTATTGTTTTTTGTTCTCTATGTCATTTATTTCGGCTTTAATCCTTGTTATTTCTTTTCTTCTGCTTGGTTTAGGATTGGTTTGCTGTTCATTTTCTAGCTTCTTCAGTTGATTCATTAGTTCTTTGATTCTGGCTCTTTCTTCCTTCTTAATATATGCGTTTAGTGCTATAAATTTCCCCCTCAGTACTGCTTTTGCTGCATCCCATAGGTTTTGGTATGTTGTGTTCTCACTTTCATTCGTCTGTATATATTTAGCAATTTCTCTTGCTATTTCTTCTTTAACCCAGTGATTGTTTAGGAGTGTGTTGTTTAACCTCCAGGTATTTGTGAATTTTCTAAGTCTCTGATGGTTATTGACTTCTAATTGTATTCCATTGTGGTCAGAGAATGTGCTTTGAATAATTTCAATCTTTTTAAATTTATTGAGCCTTGTTTTATGTCCCAGCATATGATCTATTCTGGAGAAAGTCCCGTGAGCACTAGAGAAGTATGTGTATCCTGGTGATTTGGGATGTAATGTTCTATATATGTCTGTTAAGTCCAATTCATTTATCAGATTGTTTAGGTTTTCAGTTTCCTTATTGGTCTTCTGTCTGGTTGATCTATCTATAGGAGAGAGTAATGTGTTGAAGTCTTCCACAATAATTGTGGAAGCCACCTGCTGGTTAGTCACAGAAGCAACTAATTAAAGAACTAAATTGCTTCCTTTAGTTTTGCCAGTGTTTCTCTCATGTATTTTGTGGCATCTTGATTGGGTGCATAAACATTTATGATTGTTATTTCTTCTTGTTGAATTGCCCCTTTTATTAGTATGTAGTGACCTTCTTTGTCTCTCAAAACATCCCTGAATTTAAAGTCTATTTTATCTGAGATTAATATTGCTACACCTGCTTTCTTTTGGCTGTAGCTTGCATGAAATATTTTTTTCCATCCTTTCACTTTCAATTTCTTTGTGTCCCTGCGTCTAAGATGAGTCTCTTGTATGCAGCATATTGATGGTTCATTTTTTTTTTATCCATTCTGCTAATCTATACCTTTTAATTGGTGAGTTTAATCCATTTACATTCAACGTTATAACCGTGAAGGCATTTCTTGAATCAGCCATCTTATCCTTTGGTTTATGTTTGTTGTATATATTTTTCTCTCTCTCTATTAATATCCTTTAATGTACCCATACCGAATCTCTTTAGTACTGAACCTTTCTCCATGTCTCTCTCTCCTTTCTTTGTTTCTCTGTCTGTAGGGCTCCCTTTAGTATCTCCAGTAGGGCAGGTCTCTTGTTAGCAAACTCTCTCAGCATTTGTTTGTCTGTGAAAAATTTAAGTTCTCCCTCAAATTTGAAGGAGAGCTTTGCTGGATAAAGTATTCTTGGTTGGAATTTTTCTCACTCAGAATTTTAAATATGTCGTGCCACTGCCTTCTCGCCTCCATGGTGGCTGCTGAGTAGTCACTACTTAGTCTTATGCTGTTCCCTTTGTATGTGGTGAATTGCTTTCTCTTGCTGCTTTCAGAACTTGCTCCTTCTCTTCTGTGTTTGACAGTGTGATCAGAATATGTCTCAGAGTGGGTTTATTTGGATTTATTCTATTTGGAGTTCGCTGGGCACTTATGATTTGTGTATTTATGGTATTTAGAAGATTTGGGAAGTTTTCCCCAACAATTTCTTTGAATAGTCTTCCTAGACCTTTACCCTTTTCTTCCCCTTCTGGAACACCAATGAGTCTTATGTTTGGACATTTTACATTATCTATCATATCCCTGAGGTCCATTTTGATTTTTTTTTATTTTTTTCCCCATTCTTTCTTTTGTGCTTTCATTTTCCGTTCTGTCATCTTCCAGGTCACTGATTCATTGTTCAACTTCCTCTAGTCTTGTACTATGAGTACCCAGAATCTTTTTAATTTAGTCAACAGTTTCTTTAATTTCCATAAGATCATCTATTTTTTTATTTAGTCTTGCAATGTCTACTTTATGCTCTTCTAGGGTCTTCTTGATGTCCTTTATATACTGTTCCATACTCTTCTTGATGTCCTTTATATCCCGTGCCATGGTCTCATCATTCATCTTTAGTTCTTTAATTAGTTGCTCTAAGTACTGTATTTCTTCTGATCTTTTGATTTGGGTGCTTGGGCTTGGGTTATCCATATCGTCTGGTTTTTTCATGTGCTTTAAAATTTTCTGTTGTTCTTGGCCTCTTGGCATTTGCTTAACTTGGTAGGGTTCTTTTAGGATTTGTAGACCAATTGAAATCCTTATCTCTAATTTGTCAGGTCTACAGCTTCGTGGAGTACACTTTCTGTGACTAACCAGCAGGTGGCGTCCACGAGCCACCTGTTCCCCTCAAGCCAGTTCTCCCCCGCTTTGCCTCTGTGGTGAGTGGGGGAGTAAGTCTTGTGGGGTCCAGTTGGTGTACCAAGCTTGCGTGTGTAGTTGGTGTTGCCCGCCCTGTATATGGGGCGTATGTCTGGGCGGTCAGGGAGGGGGGTGGCTCTAACAACCAAATCTCCCTGGTGTTCCTGGAGTTTTAAAGCTGCTGCAATAGTCTAATCCTTCAGTTCAGTCCTGCCACAGTTTGTCTCTGCCACTGACCCACAGGTCCTTGGTGTTGGCGTGTGGCCCCTGAGACTTGTGAGTGGGTCCCTCTTACAGGCCTTGCACCTCCTGGTCCTCTGTTGAGGGATGACTGTGCTATGCCACAGGTGAGTGCCATACCCCCAGGGTGGTTCTGGGCTGCCAGTCTGTGTAGTGAGGCTCCCAGTCCGCTGAAATGATGTCTGAATGAGGCTTGTTAATTCCCATTGCTCCACCTTCCCAAGTCTGGGACAACCAGCTGAGGGTGCAGGGAAGGCTAATGTCCACACCCAATTTTCTGGTGTATGTGTGTTATTGTAAGCACTTCCGTCACATTCAGTTGTCTGGGGCAGCTCTGGGCTATGGGGCCGGTGACAGACAGGAGTGTTTCCTGTCCATCAGGATGATGGCTGTGAGAGGACGCCCCCCCTTTTCTTGGGAAGTTGTGGTGTTTAGTGAATTTTCTCAGCCACTGGATTACTGCCTTTTGTCTCAGAGCTCTCAGTTCTGCTCTTGTCTTGACCTGCCCAAATTGCAAGTCTTTGAGGCTTTCTGTATTGGGCTTCTTAGAGTAATTGTTTTAGAAAATGAAAAAAAGATAAAAAAAATAAATAAATAAATAAAAAGGGGACCTCCCAGCAGATCTAATGCATTATTGAAATGCTAAGAGACAAAGGAATTAGGGCTATTAAGGAAAGATCCAGGGGGCAGGGAGATCAGTTTTTCTTCGGGTTTTGCAAATGAGCCTGCAAGCCTGAGCTCAGCCCTTCCCCTTTCTATGTTCACCAGAACTCCAAAAAGTATCCACTTTTATTTTTGAGTTTGTCTTGCTGTTTTTTTGCTATGCCTATCTCCTCTCTGCTGGGCTGGCTGCTCTCAGATTCTCTGGTGTCTGGTCTCAGTATATCTATGGTTGGAGTTTGGATCAGTAGAATGAGTTTCTGATAAGAGCTGCCACTGCAGTTCTCCCTTCTCCTTCCCGGCACTGACTGCCCCTCCTCCCACGGGACTGAGCCTGGCAGGGAGGTGTGCGGGTCCCCTGGCCGCAAAAACTTACAGATTTTGCTGATCTCAACAGTTCCACGTTTTCATGAGCGTTGTATGAAGTATGCCCAAAGTCAGATTGCTCTGCGGTGTCCAGTCCACGCAGTTCCTGGCTTTCCACCTATTTCCCTGGAGGAGTAACTAAAACATACACCTCACCAATCCACCATCTTGCCCCGCCTCCACCACCCTATTATTAATACCTTGCATTGGTGTGATACATTTGTTACAATTGATGAAGGCATATTTCTATTGTTGTACTAGTAATGATAGTCCGTGGTTTAACTTAGGATTCTCTGTTTAAAAAAATTATTATTCTAGTAACATATGCAACAAGTTTTCTATATATAGAATCATGTCATCTACAAACAGGGAAAGTTTTACTTCTTCCTTTCCAATTTTGGATGCTTTTTATTTCTTTTTCTTGCTTCATTGTTCTGGCTAGAACTTGCAGAACAACACTGAATAACAGTGGTGGCAGTTGGCTTCTTTGTCTTGATCTTGAATTTAGTGGGAAAGTTTACAGTCTTTCATCATTAAGCATGATGTTAGCTGCGAGTGTGTCATATATGCCCTTTATTATGTTGAGAAAGTTTCCTTCTTTTGCTAGTTTTCTAAGTGTTGTTATGAAGAAGATGTACTGGTTTTTGTCAAAACCAATTGAGATGATCATGTGGGTTTCTGCATCAATTAAAATGATCATGTGGGTTTCTGCATTAAGTGTTTTTTTCCTTCATTATGTTAATGTGGTATATCACATTAATTTATTTGCTTATGTTGAACCACACTTGCATACCTGTTATAAATCCCACTAGATGAGTGTATAATTATTTTAATGTTCTGTTGAATTCAGGTTGCTAGCATTTTAAGGATTTTTGCATCTATATTCATAAGTGATATTGCCAGTAATTTTCTTCTCTTGTGCTATCTTTATCTGGCTTTGGTATGAGTATGATGTTGGCCTCATAGAATGAATTAGGAAGTCTTCCCTCTTAATTTTTTGGAAGAGTTTGAGCAGGATTGGTGGTAAAATCCCCCTGAAGCCATCTGTTCCTTGGCTTTTCTTTGTTGTGAGGTTTTTGATTCCTCAGTCAATCTCTTCACTAGTTATTGGTTTGTTGAGATCTTCTCTTTCTCCTTGAGTCAGTGCAGGTAGTTTTTGTGTTTCTAGAAATTTGTCCATTTTATCTAGGTTATATATATATATACACATACATATATATATAATCTAGGTTAGTGTACAGTTGTTCATAGGATCCTCTTATAGTCCTTTTCATTTCAGTGAGATTGGTAGTACTGTCCCCCTTTTCATTTCTGATTTTCATTATTTGTGTCCTCTCTCTTTTTTTGTCAGTCTAGCTAAACGTTTATCAATTTTATTGATCTTTTCAAAGAACCAACTTTTGATTTTGTTGAGTCTATTACTTTTTTTATTCTCTATTTCATTTATCTCCATTCTAATCTTTGTGATTTCCTTCCTTCTCTCTTCAGATTTGGTTGGCCTTTATTTTTGTAGTTTTTCCAGTTTTGAGGTTAGGTCTCTGATTTGAAGACTTTCTTCCTTTTTAATATAAGCATTTAAAGCTATAAATTTCCCTCTCAGAACTACCTTTCCTGCAACCCCTAAATTTTGGTATGTTGTATTTTCATTTTCATTCACTCGAATATTTCCTAATGTCTCTGTGATTTCCTCTTTCACCCATTGGTTAAGTATACATTGTTTAACTTCCACATATTTGTGAATTTTCCATTTACCCCTCTATTATTGATTTCTAGCTTTGTTTCTTTGTGGTCTGAAAAGAAACATTGTATGATTTCAATATTTTTAAATTTATTGAGACTTGCTTTGCAACCTAACATATAGTCTACCCTGGATACTTATCCATGAGCAGTGGAGAAGAATGTCGCTGTTGTGTGAAGTGTTCTGTATGTGTCTGTTAGATTTAATTGGTTTAGAGTATCATTCAAGTCTTCTATTTCCTTACTGATCTTCTGTCTAGACGGTCTATCCATTATAGAAAGTGGTACATCCCAAAAGCCTTCTGATAAACTTGAACTCTGAAGGTCATAATTAACAGATGAAGGAAATGGATGGAATAACCCAGAGCAGACAAAGTGGAAAAAACTCCTTCGTGGTGAACCTGCTGTCTAATTTTCTCTATTGTCACTTGGCACAATATGTACATGGGTATTCACACACATCACACCTATAATTCACAATTTCAAATGAGTATGTGTGTGATCAGAATTCATGCTGGTAGGTATTCAGAGGTATAGCTTAAGCATTTCATTCTTTTATTAATTCATTTATTTATTCATTCATTTGACAGACCTTTATTTAACACCTTTTGGGTGTCAGGTGCTGTGTAGGTGCCTGGAATTCAATGCTATACCCTCCATGGTGTCTACCCTTGAAGATTTACAGGCTAAAGGTGGAAGACATATGTAAGTTCTTTTTCGTTGATGAGTTCTTTCTTCTCCTCCCCCTCCAAAAAAGCTTTAATATTTTGCTTCCAAACAAATGTGTTTTTGTTAAAGTAGCCAAAATTTAAATCGCAGAAGTTGTGCATTAGTGCATCTTCGATTTATGTTGTTATTCCCCTCTAGTTATTTGCATTATCTTCTCTTATCATCATTTTCATTGTTGACACACATCAAGCCAAAGAGAATTTCAATTGTTATGTGTTTAGACTTATCCTCAGTCAATGAAGAAAGTTAAATAACCATGGTGTTACCATCTGGGTACTGATAGAGTGTACAGATTGCCGTGCACATGAACTTAATAAATACTTGCTAAACAAGGCAATTAAAGTGTGACACTGTTGAAAACAGATTTAGTGGAAATAAAAACAATCAGGAAGCTTTTTACAAGTTCCACCACTGCTGCCTGAGGAAGCAAAGCTGCTCATCAGGACCAAATCCCAAGAGTAGTCTTGAATGAGCAACTCCCCCATCAAATGTCATAGCTCATGCTCCCTGAAGCAGCAGCTGCACTGAAAACCCCTTACTGCTGAGTAAAGTGTCCAGTACTCGTAGCCCAAGAACCGAGTGTACATCCTTCCTAGAGTCAAAAGGATCAACCACATAATGCCATATATTCCTGCTTTCTCAAGTCTTCACCGCAGTCCAAGCCTCCATGTCATCCCTTCTCAGAACCATTTGCTTTTTACAGCCTCTACTCTTATCCAATTTCCCTCTGATCTCTAGCCACCTAAATTCCAGCTTTTCACATCCTTCAGGTTTCATGTTAAATATCATATTTTCAAAGGGTTCTCCAACTGTCCTGTCTAAGTAGATCTCCGTATGCTATGCTCTATCATCACAAGATTTACTTCATTCATAGCACTGCCACAATTTGTAATTATAATTTAGTTTTTGGTTTACTTGTTGACATGCTTATTATATGTCTTTCCAAATTAGACAACAAGCTTCACAAAATCAGGGATAATACCTGTGCCAGTTTGAATGTATTATGTCCCCCAAAACTCCATTATCTTTGATGCAGTCTTGTGTAGGCAGACATATTAGTGTTGATTAGACTGAAATTATCTGATTGAGTGTTTCCATGGAGATGTGACCCACCCAACTGAAGGTGATAACTCTGATTGGATAATTTCCATGGAGGCGTGGCCCCACCCATTCAGTGTGGGCCTTGATTAGTTCACTGGAGCCCTTTAAAAGCTCAGACAGAAGGAGTGAGCTGGCAACAGCCAAGAGGGACACTTTGAAGAGGGCACAGGAGCTGAGAGAGGAGCTGCAGATGAGACACAGTTTGAAGATGGCCTTTGAAAGCAGACTTTTGCTCTGGAGAAGCCAAGAGAGAAAAAAATGCCCCAAGAGCAACTAAGAGTGACATTTTAGAGGAACTGCAGCCTAGAGAGGAACGTCCTGGGAGAAAGCCATTTTGAAACCAGAACTTGGAGCAGACACCAGCCACGTGCCTTCCCAGCTAACAGAGGTTTTCCACACACCATTGGCCATCCTCCAGTGAAGGTACCTGGTTGTTGATGACTTACCTTGGACACTTTATGGCCTTAAGACTGTAACTTTGTAACCAAATAAATCACCCTTTATAAAAGCCGATCCATTTCTGGTGTTTTGCGAAAAGGCAGCATTAGCCAACCGGAACAATACCCATGTTTTTACTACTCTATCCAGTGCCTAGTTCAGTGCTTGGTATGTGCTAAATTAATGTATGTCAGATGAAAAGTATGCTATATAAATAAACATCTAACCAAGAATTTATCTTTATGTAAACATAAACATACACTTTGTTCCATTTCCACTGCCCCCACCTTACAGGCCAACATTATCTCTTAGTTGATAGATAGAAAAAACTTTTTAACTGGCCTTCCAGCTTCTCCTACTTCATTACTTCTTTCCCCTTCCCAATCTGTTCTACACATAATAACAAGAGTGATTTTTAAAAAGTAAATTGGAAAAAAATGGAAATTAAGACTTCTGCCTCCAGGAAGAGAGTAGACATACTTTTCCCTATTCCTCCCAAAAGTACAATAAAAAACCTTGGACATTAGATATAAAAACAAATAAGGAGACTCTGAAAGATGGAGAGAAAAAAATGTAGACCAGCTAGGGACCTCAAGACCCAAGAAACAGCACAGTACTAAATCCCCAGGTTTTCTTTTTACCTCATATATTCCACGTTTGGAGTTGAAAAAGGTGGCAACCCAGGAATGCCAATGAGCTCAGGCACAAAAAAAAAAAAAAAAAAAAAAACCCAACAAGATCCTGCTCTCTCTAGCCAATGGATCAGGACAGAAGCAACATAGGGAGACCAAAAATTTTTACAGAATCACTCTATTCCAGTCAATCATCACAGAAAAAAAGTACTATCCCTGCCTCCACTGAAACCATCAAAAGCTAGGTGGGCAGCTTAGACCTCCATACTGGCAAGGCTGTAATGAGGTGCCCCAACACTACAGGGAGGTATTGTCAGAAAAGACCAAGGAGGGAGCTGGGACTTTCACATCATCCCCAGCAGGCAGTAAAGAGGTCATGGGGGAAGAGGAGTAAGAGGAGACCTCATGGAGAGTCAGGACATTGACTATCACCCATTTGTAATGAGGCCACCCAAACGTGGTGCTGGAGGAGACCATGTGAGGAGCCAGAAGTCCCACCCTACCCAGCAGTAGTGAAGAGCACCTTTCTAAGGTGTCAACAGTGTCTGAGTGGGGAATCCACACCTCACAGTAATGAAGCATCAACCCCCCACTTCCTCTACCAAAGTAATGTCAAAAAAAGACAGCTAAAATGGAAGTTTTAAATTCAATACAGAGTCTCATAACATAGTACAAAAATGTCCAGATTTCCATTGAAAATCACTCATCATACAATTGCCAGGATGATCTCAAACTGCATGAAAGAAGACAATTAATAGGTGTCAACATCAAGATGATAGGGATGTTAGAATTATCTGAAAAAACTATAAGTCGGTCATGATAAAAATGCTTCCATGAGAAATTACAAACACATCTGAAAAAAAAAAAAAAAACAGAGAGCCTCTGCAAAGAAATATAAAGCCTCAGAAGAACTAAATGGAAATTTTAGAGCTGAAAAATACAATAGCTGAAATTAAAAGCTTAGTGGATGGATTCTTCAGAAGAATGGAAGGGACAAAGGACAGAATCAGTTAACTGAAAGACAGAATAGAAATTACCCAATCTGAACTATGGAGAAAAAACAGACTACAGGTTTAATGCAATTTATTTCAAAATCCAAGCATGACCTTTTGTAGATGTAGATATAATATTATTCTAAAATTTATATGGAAAGGCAAAGGAACTAGATACCTACCCAATTATTTAAAAGAAGAATAAAATTGGAGGAATTGGCAAACCCAGTTTCAATATTTATTATATAGCTACAGTAATCAAGATTGTGTGGTATCAGTGGAAAGAGAGACACAGAACAATACAACATAATAAAGAAACCAGAATAGACCCACACAAATATGCCCAACTGATTTTTGCTAAAGGTGCAAAAGCAGTTCATGGAGTAAAAATAGCCTCTTCAGAAAACAGTGCACAGACACCAAAAAACGAACCTTAACCTAAGTCTTACCCCTTAAACAATAATAACTCAAAGTGGATCACAGACTTAAATGTAAAATATAAAATTATCAAATTTAGTAAAAGTATAAGAGAAAATCTTCAGAACCTAGACATAGGCAAAGAGTTCTCAGATTTGACACCAAAAGCATGAAGCATAAAAAGAAAAAATTGATAAGTTAAACTTTATCAAAACTCAAAACTTTTACCCTGGAAAAGACCCTAATAAGAGGATGAAAAGACATGTTACAACTGAGAGAAAACATTTGCAAACTATATATCTGACAAAGGGCTAGTATCTAGAATACACAAAGAACTCTCAAAACTCAACCGTAAAAATCAAACAACATAACTAGAAAATGGACAAAAGACATGGAGAGACAATATAGATGGCAAATAAACATGAAAATATGTTCAAAATCTTTAAGCCTTCATGGAAATGCAAATAAAATCACAATGAGATATCATTACCCACATATCAGAATGGTTAATATTAAAAATGGTGGCAACACTTAATGCTGCAAGGACACAGAGAAACTAGATAACTCATACACTGCTGGTAGGAATGTAAAATGGCACAGCGGCTCTAGAAGTCTTTTAAAACTAAGCATGCAACTATCTACGACCCAGCAATTGCACTCCTATACATTTATCCCAGAGAAATGAAGATGTAGGTTTACCCAAAAACCTGTACACAAATGTTCATAGCAGCTTTATTCATAATGGCTCAAAACTGGAAAAAAAAAAAAAATCAGGTCTCCTTCAACAGTTGAATGGTCAAACAAACTGTTTGCACCCACACCATGGAATACTACTCAAAAAGAAGAAGGATCAAACTATTGACATACACAACAAACTAGATGAGTTTTCAGAAAATTGTGCTGGGTGAAAAAGGCCAATCTCATAAGGTTACATATGTCATATAATATTCTTGAAATTAAAAATTAAAAATTATAAAAAAGAACACCAGATTAGTGGTTGGCAAAATAGGGAGTAAGGGCCTAGGAGCAAAGGTGAATTGTTTTCCACCTGTTGATATCAGATATTAAATTCCAGAGTCAAATCAAGTTTTGCTCTGTTTCTATCCAAGCCCAACCCCATAGGTGTACTACTCTGGCAGATCACTCACTTTCTTTAAAGAGCAGTTCTAGGATTTTTAGCTCAAGGTAAAAACTGCTATTCCAGCCAGGTATTTGCTCTAATGTGAGGAGGAGGAAGTAGTGGAGCAACTCTGTTAGCAGCATAATTTTTATATAAATTACCATGTTAGTTTTGCACAATTGGCAATTATATTTTCTATCTGTTGACACCAAGTTTGGAATCACTTGTTAAATGAATGCTGGAGGGTAGGAGATGTGATGCCTCCAGCGGCTATTCTGAAGCTGGGGGAGATGGTTCAGCAGGAAGCCAGGGATAGAGATCAGAATTCTGAGGAATGAGGACTTGATGTGGAACCTCTACAGCAGCAATTTTGAAAGACCCCTGTAGAACTTCAAGATCCTTTCAGAAAGTCATAAAGACAAAATAATTTTCATAATAATACTAAGACCTTTTTTGCCTCATAAGTAGATATATTATCTTTTGCATATTACTCCAGGTTTTATGAATTCTCAATAAATATCTTTAATATTTATTTTCTAAGGCTAAAATCAATACTATATATCCAAGAAACCATATTCCATGACTGATATTGTGTACATCAATACATTTTATTTTGCTATCCAGCAGATTTCTTTTAGAGCTGAATATAAATGCGAAATGCTAAACTTTGCCACAAGGTGGCTCTTTCTAGACTCTGAATTAACTATCATATAAGCAGTGCTACAAAAACAATTTCCATAGAAAATATATTTATCTCTTAAAGTGAATGCTATTTAGATAAAGACAGTTTAGGGAAAATATTTTTTAAAAACTAAATATACAACTAAATGTTATATAATACATATACAACTAAATGTTACTTCACTGATCTCTGTGTGTGTGTGGAGAGAGACAGAGAGAGAGAGAGACAGAGAGACAGAGACTATTATCATAACACATCTATGTAGAAGAAAGCCAGGCTCCTAGGAAACTGTAGAGTAATGTGGTGCCAAGCCAGCTCTGAAATGGAAGACCACCTAAGTAGGTTCTTTTATCACTTAAATGGAAATATTGCTTTTTCTTCACATGTCTAGGAAGACAACTTCCATTCAATGTTCAGTGCACGTTGGCATATGAAATCATTCACTTAAGGAATGGTTTCACTAGCATTTGTGGGAAGCCCAAAGTACAAAACATTTCTTCAAAACATATGTATATTGACCCAGCCTATATTCCAGACACTGCTGTAGACAACATAGCATAATGATTAAGAATATAGGCCCTGGAGCCAGATTGCCTGGCTCCAGTAGTGCTTCTATCCCTTAGTAAATGTTTGTTATTGGGTAAAATACATAATTTATTGTGCCCAGATTTCCTTATATGTGAAATGGGAATAAAAATATAAGTTGCCATGATTAAATAAATCAATACAAGTAAAGTTATAGGTTTAAATAACTCAATACAAGTAATGGTTATAGAAGAGTGCTTGATAAGGCACTGTTGTGGATTTAAAGCATGTCCACAAATTCCCTGACACTCCTCCTTCAAGAGGTGGAGCCTAATTCCCTTTTCTTTAAACATGGTCTTACCTTAGTGAGTCACTCCCATCAAATAGAATGCAGTAACTTCCAGTGCTAGTTAGAAAAAGTGATACAGCTTCAGTGTGGCTCTTCTCTCTTGGGATGCTTACCCTTGGAACCCAGCCACCATATTGTGAGGAAGCCCAGGACACAAGGAGCGGTCACGTGGAGGTGCTGTGGCCAACAGCCCCAGCTAAGGTTTCAGCCACCAGTTAGCATCAGCTGCTATGCATGTGAATGATTACAGATAATTCCAGTCCCCAGCCTTCAAATCGCCCCAGCTGTCACTAAGTAGAGACAAGCTGTGTCTGCCTAGTCCTGTCTCCTGCCCACATTGCAGATTCATGAGCAAAATAAATATTGCTATTGTTTTAAGTTATTAAGTTTTAGCATGATTAAGTACACATTCATGGATAACTAGAACCGACACTAAAGACATGAATAAAAAAAGACAGTTTTTTCCTCCAAGAAGTAGTATGCTCGTAGAAAGGGACAGTTTGATCTACTAAGAAAAAACGTGGACTCAGTAGCCAGACAGTTCAGAGTCTCAGTTCTCTCTCTTTATTGGCAGACACCACTCTGAGTACTGCTTCTGCATCCATAAAATCAAGCTGATAATTCAAGCTCTCAGAGGATTGCTACAAATCCTCCCAAATCATCTCCTTGCTCCAGTCCTGCCTCCCTTATATTTATTCTTGTCACCAGAAACAGAGTAATTTTTCTTAAGTGCAAATCTGATCCTTGGTTCCTTTCCCTGACTGCCCATTCCCACTAATTAACTTCCAAGATCTCCACTTTGCTTCCCAGGCTGTTTATGATCTAGTTCTCATTTGCCTCCTCTGCTCCACCCTGAATCTTCCCCCACTCTACCCTCTGTGTTACTCCATCTGTGAACTTTTTCTATTTCTACTTTGACATTAATTTCTGGAATCCAAATAATTCCCAGGGACCCAGAGAATCCAGTTTATACATGGTGTTCAAGCCAAAGAAACCTGAGCCTCGTCTCTGAAAGCTTGAAGACTAGGGCAGATCTCAGCTGTGGAGCTCTTAAAGGGGTGGCATAAGAGGTTTACAAAGAAAGCTACCTAAGCATCCCCCTTACACAGATCTCCTTCCCCTGAGGAGCTGGTAAAAATCTTTTTGCCTGTCTTAATACGTCTCTCCTCCCTCCATTGTACCCCAATCCTATCATGCACCATCCTTGGGTTGGAAGTGGCCCCCAGTTTTCCACTCAAGCCCAACAACCCAGTTAACCCAGTCTGGAACGGTCTAGGACAGCCAGAGAATCCAGCAGATTCAGTCCCCTAGAATCCCTCATTTCCTCAGAAGAGAAGCATACATAGAACTTCCTGGGAAAGGTAGTCTCAGCTCCCTCTCTGTTGCTTGCCCTATTAAAAAAAAAATCAGCCCATTACTAGATTGTGCAAAAGACCTAATAAGTAAGATTAAGCCCTCCACCTAAAAGTTAAGGGTGTAAGGAAAATATAAATATTCATATATTCATGTTTTTCCCCTCATATACTTGACTCTACCAGTCAAGTGTATTAGTGTGCAACTCCAGACCTTAGGAAACATTGTCCTTCTGCTTGGAACACTCTACATCTCCATCTTCATCCCCCTCACCTACTTAACTCCTACTCATCCTTCAGTTCTGAACTTAGATGTTATTTCTTCCAGGAAGCCTTCATTGACTACCTACCCCACAGCCTGGGTTGGCATACCTCTTTTGTGGGAACACCCTCTACTTTACCCAATTATGGTGCCTACTGTACTGAATTGCAATGGCTTTGTTTTGTTTGTCTCCTCCCAATTATACTGTGAACTCTATGAAGAAAAAACAGATCCTGTTTTGGCCTCCACTGTATCTCCTGGTACAAAAGGATGCACACAATAGATGCTCAATAATGATCCATTGTTGATGAACAATATAAATGAGATAGTGTATGTAAAGTGACTAGCACAGAACCTGACATTTAATTCCCATCTCCAAGCAAAAGCACCCTTTTCTTTATGCTGATCAGATATCCTGTTGAGAAATTCATCCTAGCATCTAGAACACTCATTATTTATTGATCTAAATGCCTATCTCTACTTAACTGCTAACTGAGGTCAATAAGTATAAAGTATTTATTTTTATATACCCAGCACTTGGAATTGTACCTCTCACACTCAAGGTGCTCAAAAAATGTGGGCTGGCTGAATGAATGGAAGCAAATACGGAAACAATTTCAATACAGTGTGATAAAGTCCATAACAAATCTACACAAAGGACAAAAAGGAGCATGGGGGAAGAAATGCCAAAAAAGCTTGGGAAAGTTACAAATACCAATGGAAGGTTTACATTTTGAGCTGTAATTTAACAGATGAATGGAATTTTTTAGAAAGAGAAGGAACAATGTAAACCAAGGAGAAGGGGTATTTTACATTTATGACAAGTGATTTGTCCAGCATGTCTGGACCAAGGGGAGAGAAAAAATTAGGGGTGATAAAGCTAGAGTGGTCAAGAGGGACCAGATCACAAAGGTCCTTGGGTGTTGGGTACCAGCTATAGTTTTGCATTTTGTCTCCTAAATGCTGATCATTAATAAAGGATTTGAGCAGGTGAATTATAATGCATGTAGATTTGTGTTCCAGAATGCTTGCTCTAGTAGCAAAGTGGAGAATGGATATTTGGGAGACAAGACTGGTGTCAGGAGTCCATGCTGGAGGCTACTATATTAGTCCAAGGCAATATGCATGAAAGACTGAAAGAAAAATTAGCAATTAGGATGGAAAAGAGTTTTTAAAGATATCTGGAAAACAACTGACAGGGATTGCTTCTGGCAAGTTATAGGGAACGGAAGAAGGGAAATCTGGGGCAATTCCCAAGCCTTTTGCCTTGGGTAATCGGACAGATAGCAGTATCATCACAAACCAAAATAGAGAGGGGAAGGAAGACCTGGGGAGAGGAAGATAATGAAGAAATGATGACTTTAAAGTGCTGGAGGGACATTCAGGTAGAAATATTGGAACAGTTTTGAGAAATAAACCCAAGCAGTGTGCTCCTGCATTTTCTGTTTTGAAGAGTGCATCTCTTCACTTCTAGGGAAGGAGAAATGGAGGGAGAAGGGGATCGACTATGTCAGTTCTCCAGCTGAACTGTTAAGCTGTTTTATTGAAAATGAATTTGTCTAAGCTATCCCAAACTTTTTCTACAAGCTGCACATATTTATCTGTTGGTCGTAAACCAACGATGTTCTTCTGCCTCTTACTAGGATTCGCATATATCCCCATTATTGATTTACCTCTCATTGTGCCACTAACTCTCCTTGTAGATAACATTGTTGGTTGCTTTTTCAGCTTCCATGCTCCATTCTCTCTTCCTAACAGCAAAAAGATTCTTATTCAGATATCCATCCCATCCCCATGCAATCTATATACTTTGGGTAAAGCTTTTCTAAGTCTCCAACTTCAAGGGTAGACCTTGGTTGACTTAAACCAGTAAATATGTTCTATACCCCTTGCCAGAGTCACTGGTGTACTGTTGGGCATGTGTTTTAAACAATGTATTCAGGATGAATCTCAGGACTCTTGCTTGTAATAGTCAGGCAGAAGTTCTTTTTCCCACTAGAATAAACAAAGAAATAAATACACTTGATTACTACTGGCAGTTGTCCTATATCTCAGAGGCTAATTAGTCTAACACCATAGAAAGCAGGACAGAATCATTAAGCCATTGGATCACCCAACCCTGAAATCTGTCCTACTTCTGGATTTTTCAGGTAATTGAGACAATAAATATTTTTACTAATGTTTCTGCAAGTCTGAGCCCTATTTTCTATTATTTACACCCCCAAAGCATCCTACTAATTCAGAACCTGCTATTAAAATACAAAACAGGTTGAGTGAGGAAGGCAGGGTGAAGGGTGAGGAGTTGGCAATCCTGGTTTTGGGGTTGCAAAATTATTGGTTAACTTTCACCTGTTATAACAGGAAATAAATAGGCCTCTGTTCACACATACTGCATTTTCCAAAAGGGTGCAACATTCTCTCTCCAATAATATTACATGGGTGATATGACTGAGCCAGGTCTCTGAACTGGCACTCTTCAGTAGGAATTTTGGAGATTTCTGGCCCAAACCATTTGTGCACTATGCATTTAGAATATAGGGCACTTAGAGCTTATATTCTCAGCACTGGACTTTAGCGGCCATTTTAGGATAACTGGAAAATCTCATTTGTTGCCTAGTTGCAAATCTTTACCTCTATGTTTAGGTCTATATCTACATCTATATCCATAGCCATACATATACCGATACCACTTAATAGCCATGTCCATATTCATACATGTATCTATATCTATATCCATGCCTATGTCTATATCCATATATATATTTATGTATCTATTTCTATGTGTACAAATATATGTCCACCTGCATACACAATCCCATGTTGTTGTGCCATTAGGAATTTTTTAATGTATAAATGAGTTAATTTACGTAGATACCCATAAATATTTGTTGAATGAATGAAAGTACCTGAAACATTGTAAGTGCTCACTAAATGCTAGGCATTATTATTATTTGATATATTTTTATTATTTATTATTTTTATTATGGTAGTAAAAAACACAACTTAATCTTGCTTACCAATAAAGAAATGTAGTATCTTATGAAATGTCAAGTCCAAAAGTGGAGTGGACTCTGAGCACAGAAAAATCAGAGACTCAGTGATAACATCAAGAAACTTTATCTCTCTTCACTCTGCCATCCTCGTTATTGGCTTCATCCCAAAGTGATTCCCTTGCAGTTGCAAGATAGCTACCAGTGCGCGTCAGGACTTGTACTTTCTTGTTCATACTCAGTTGAAGAGAAAAGATCACTTACCCCCCAAGCACAGGATATATAAATCCTTACATTCTCTTGGCCTTTCTCTTGGCCCTTCTCTTCACATGCTTATGTGGCAAGCAGTCAAAAGTGACAGTCCAATTTAAGCAGGAAGATATTTAAAAGATAGTGACTAGTTCACAGAATCTCTGGGAAGCTTGGGAACAATGCAGCCAGGAAAATGCCTTTTAAAAAAACACACACACACAAAACTAGTGAGTATGCAGCTGCCACTGAGCACTGGGCCCTGTACCTTGGACCATCAACATGGCAGGCATGGGAAAAGGGCTCATCTGATCAGCAAAGCCCAGGGCATGGATCTGTATCCTAACTGCAAGGGAAGCCAAAAAGCAAGTATATAGCAATTTAGGATTTTATAATGGGAAGTGAACAAGATTCATAGCACAGGAACTTCCTAGACACAGAAAGAGGTTCAGAGAGTTGGAAGCTAATAAAGTCAACTACAGAACTACTACAGGAGTTTTTGCCAACTCAGACACCCAAGGTATATGGAGCTCCCTGGAGAAAAGACAGACAGTGTGAACAAAATAGAAAGGGCTGGCTTGCCGAACTCTGTAACACTTCAGTATTCAAGCAAAAGGGAGAGAACATTCTCCATTTCAACTGGCAGCCGACTGCTGCACTGTGGGTCCCTGGTTCAGCAGAGGCAGAGTAGCACCACTGGAAGATCTCCAGCTTGCATCAGTGGTGTCAGAACTTGACTCAAGAGACTGGATATCTAATCCCTGTTAGAACAAAGGCTAGCATAGAGCTGTCAAGGCAATCAGCGACTCACCAGAGGCGAAAGCAGTGACAGCAGCTCATCCAAAAACAGTAACACAGAGCAAAAACCAGAATGCATTTCCTGGAGCATTGAAAATATCATGTGGAGACTCCAAGGATACTTAGGAAAGGGAAAATTTACAAGAGAATGGAATCCTTTAAAAAGGAAGCGGGTGCTTGAAACTAGCAAGATTTGGGTATTAGTGTCAAAACCCAATGTCTCAGGGACATTTGGACCACATATGTGATTAGAAAAACATCTGGCATCTTATTTCCTAGTATTGGAGCTGTTAAGGGAAAGAAAAGGGAGCACTAGTTTTTTTTTTCCTTCCTGTGAGACATGCAGGGCAGTTTTCCTGGAACACTCTGCCACTGGATTTTTGCAAGGTTCTTTTCTTCTAGGCATTCAAATCTCAGCATCAGCACACATTAGCAGAAAGGTCTGATTTGATGCTCCCAACCAGAATCGCTTCATTCTCTCTCTACCCAGCCACTCTTATCATATTGTCTTCAAGGAATATGAAACTAGTTAAATTTTTTTAAATTATTTCTTCCCACATTTATTGTTGGTCTACACACAAACATTCACCAAGAGTATGAACTCCAAAATAACAGTGGCCTTGGGTATATTGTTACTAGCAAATTCCTACTGACTTAGAACAGTAACTGACACATATGGCAGGCACTCAGTAAATACTTGTTCAATGAATATTAAAAGCTGTCTTCTCACAAAGTTGAGGCTGTTCGATAAAACCATATAAAAATTCAAGTTTTATGTCTGTAAGTTTTTATTTCAATTCAAACAACTTTGTCTCTCATTATTAACCAATTTCTGTATAATCTTCTGAGCTCTTTTAGCTAGGATAGTCCTCTCCCCATCTACCCTGCTCTCCTCTCTTCCAGATGTATACATACTTCACCTTGCCAAGTCCTTCCCAGTCCTGCGCATTCATCCAGGTTTTCAACAAGGAAGGTAGAAGAAGTGAGGCATCAGAACCAATCCCAGGGAGCAAATCAACATAACAATGGAAACATCAGGATACTATCAGTTTATCAAGACAGATACATTTTAGGACCCAAAGATAGAATGCATAAAACTATGCTAGAGCTTCCTAATA
The DNA here is from genome assembly GCF_015220235.1 of Choloepus didactylus. Lineage (NCBI taxonomy): Eukaryota > Metazoa > Chordata > Mammalia > Pilosa > Megalonychidae > Choloepus > Choloepus didactylus. The sequence continues at coordinate 37,823,039 of NC_051320.1, read as the reverse complement.
CTCAAAGCAAAAGAAAAAAGAAACTAAATCATTTGGCTAGGTACCATAGTGTTAATTGGGGTAAGAAACCCAGGAGTTCCTTGCTTTCTGCCAGGTCTTGCCAAGTGCACCTCTTTGAAGGTCTAGGCTCCACTCCCCACAGTGACAGGGAATGTATCGTGGAGTGGTGGTCTGAGGATGGACTTTGGGGATAGACAGAATTGGGGTTGAGTCCCAGCCTTGCTGAGCAAGGTAACCTTTTAGAGACTAACCTTCCTAGTTAAAAAAGGCAAGCTAATCAGCCCCCCAGAGACTCAGTCTATAAAATATCAAGCATAATAGTAATACCTGCCCCATGGAACTAGTGTGAGGATTAAATAAATTAAAGTCAATAGCACAGTTCCTCACTTATAGTAAGTGCTATTCATTCATTCAATAAATACTTACATAATCATTATTGATATTGCCTACATCTTCCTAAAGTAGCTGAGCTGTCTAGTTGTCTCAGGACATAATAATAATAGCTAACATTCATTTTGCCACATGATATACTAACACTTAACAAGTACAACTGCTAATATTTTTCACAAAAACACTATAAGAAAGGACTATTATTGTCCCATATTAGAGATGAAAATCCAAGGCTTAAGGAACTGTTGTGTCTTGCCCACAGTAGTACATTAGTAGTAAATTGTGTCATCAGGATTTGAACCAGGTGCCTGACAGTTTCTGTGTAACTTCACTAATATTAAGTATCTTTAAAAATTGTAAATCAGAAAACTCTATCAAAACTTTGAAAGTAAATCTAATACTTTACTCTAAAAAGGCTGTTTTTAACCCTTGTTGGATCATGAAGACTTTTCCACCAGAAAAGTGAAAATATTTATGAGACAAAATATTAAGGAGCTCACAGACTCCCTGAAGTACATGAGAATGAATGTACTTTTAAAAAGATTCTGGAAATGAATATACTATAGATTGGCATCAACAGGAATGATAGAGTAAAGCACTCAGAGAATCAACTCTTCCATAAATACACTGAGAATATATGCAAAAATTGTCAAAATCAACATTTTCAGAACTCTACAAATTAAACTAGATGGCTTACAAAAATTCAGTGAGCATATACTCAAGATAAATAGCTGAATCTCAGAAAGAACAGCAAGCTTTGTAGTGTTTTAACTTGTCATTTTCTCTTCACCCTCTCCCCAGCTCCATGCTGGCCTTCAAAACCAATAGGCCTAACAATCACAGTGAAAACCAGTGGCCTAGCAGCTGCTGGAGTGGGCAGAATGGGTTTGTAGTTACCTCAAAGCGCCTTTTCCAGAGAATTGTCATTATTTGATCTGTCTGGCAATTTCCAGAAACCCCTGCTAGAGAGCTGGTCTTTGACCTGACTCTGAATTTACTCTCAGCAGTCTCTTCCCTGGAGTATTTACTGACAATAATCAGCAGTAACCATTAAATATCCCAGCTGATTGAGAAGCTGAGGCAGACAAGTAGCTGACTAAAAGCCCTAGACATAAAGCTGAGGTATGAGATGTCCTGAAATAAACCCTTATATTTATTGTCAGTTGATTGTTCAATGGGGAAAGAATAATCTATTCAACAAATGATGTGCAGACAATTGTATATCCATATACAAAAGAATGAGGTGAGACTCCTAGCTCACACTATGTACAAAAATTAACTCAAAATAGATCACAGGCCTAAAAGAACTAGAACTATAAAACTTTTAGAAGAAAACATAACCATAAATTTTCATGACCTTATAGTAGGCAGTGGCTATTTAGATATGATACCTAAAGCACAAGTAATAAGAGAAAAAAGATAAATTGATAAACTGAAATACCTCAGAATTAAAAACTTTGTGCTGAACATGATACCACCAAATAAGTGAAAAGACAATCACAGAATAGGAGGAAATATTTGCAACTCATTTATTTGATAAAAGATTCATTTCTAGAATATACAAAGAGCCCTCACAACTCAATAATAAAGGACAACCCAATTTAAAATGGACAAAGGATGTGAATAGACATTTCTCCAAAGAAATATACAGCAGACCAGTAGGCACATGAAAAGATGCTCAACATCCATAGTCATTAGGGAAATGCAAATCAAAACCACAAATACCACATAATCAAAAAGACAGATAATTACAAGTTGTTGGTGAGGATGTAGGGAAATCAAAACCCTCATGAATTGCTGGTGGGAATGTAATATGGTATAGCTGCTTTGGAAAAAGGCTAGAAGTTCCTCAAAATGTTAAACAGAGTTACTGTATGACCCAGCAATTCTATTTCCAAGTATATCCGCAAGAGAACTGAAAATGTATGTCCACACAAAAATTTGTACATGAATGTTCATAGCAGTTTTATCATAAAAGCCAAGAAGTGGAGACAATGCAGATGCTCATCATTGAACGAACAGATAAACAAAATGGAGTGTACCACCACAATGGCAAATTATCGGGCCATGAAAAGAATGAAACACTGGTACATGCTTCAACATCATGAACACTGAAAAATTATGCTAAATGAAGGAAGACAGGCACAAAATGCCACATATTATATGATTGCATTTATATGAAATATACAGAATAGGCAAACCCATAGAGAGAGAAAACAGATTAGTGGTTGACAGAGGCTGGAGGCAAGTGGGAGTGGTGTGTTTGGCAGTGGAATGGCCTGCTAATGGATATGGGTTTCTTTTGAAATAATGGAAATAGATAGCAGAGATGGGGCACATTTTGTGAATAACTGAAAAAAACGGTTTGTATGTCTAAAAAGGGTGTATTTATGGTAGGTTAACTATAGCTCATAAAATCAATGAATAACCACTATATAATCAAAACAATGAATTGACTGAAAAAAACGAACATACTTGTGTCTTCATTTACGAGACTGCTACGGCAAATGCCATACAATGAGCTGCTTTAAACAATGGAAATTTACTGGCTCGTGGTTTCCAGGCTAGAGAAACCCAAAATTGAAGCATCAGCATGGTGGTGCTTTCTCCCCAAAGTCGGTAACATTCTGGTCCTGCCTACTGGCAATCTTTGGAGTTCCTTGACTTGTATCCCGTCTTCCGGGCACAGGGTAATGTTCTCTCCTTCGCTTCCGGGTTCCATTGACTTCCGGCTTCTGGCTCTTCCCCGTGGCGTTTTTTTTGTTTGTTTGTTTGTTTTTGTCTGAATTTCTTCTGCTTTTAAAGGACACCTGTAATACCAATTAAGGCCCAACCTCATTCAGCTGAGCCACACCTTAACTAAAAATAACACCTTTGAGCGGTCCTATTTACAATGGGTTCAAACCCACAGAAATGCAGATTAAGAACATATTTTTTCCGCGGTACATAGCTCAATCTACTACACTTTGCCACATAATAACTGGTGCTCAAAGTAGAGAGGATCTCATGAGGAATATTTATGGAATCAGAAAACTTGATTTCCTGGGTTGAATGTATTAGATATTAAATATATATAAATGGACACCGAAATATCTGAGAAAAATAGAATCTGTATTGTAAATGAAGACTTACAATCATTCCAAAAGGGAAAATAAACAGACATGACATCTGCGTTACGTTTAAGGATACCATTATCACACTAATTATTACTGTGAAGTTTTGCAGATAAACAACTCTTAAAGAAATTGTAAGATACTAGGGTCCTCAGGGACATGTGTAAATCTTAGGGAAATTAATATTCTTTCTGATTGAAAGATAACTTTCTTAATGACACAACAGTCAATCAAAAAGTCAGATGGAACCCAAACCAAAGAGCCAGAGATATCCCAGACAATTTAAAACCTTCCTGAAGAGCTATCAAGCTCCCCTAGAAGATAGGCAAGAATTCTGGTATTGGTGGGTTCCACACTTTCTGCTCCTGGCAAAGCTCTGCTTTCCTCTGGGAACTTTTTTCTCTTTTGGAAGGGTCTCTTACAAACTGGGTTGTTGGCACTAGCCAATGGGACCTCAAAGAACAGTGTTCCTTCTTTGCTCATACACTTGGCATTGACTATACCTCTGAATTAATTAAAACAAGGACTTATGTACAATGATGGATGATTCATTGGTCTGCTTAATTTCAGGAGGTTTCACTTTGTTTGTTTTATTTTGGTTTTGCTCTGCCTAATGCCTTTTATGGATCTCAGTGCTGCTAATCAGGCTGTGATATCTGTTCTGCTATCTACTTGAGATTTTAGATAATTGATGTCAACTCATAAAATGTTCAATCTGAAGTGGACCTTGGAAATCATCTAGCTAATCGAGTGGTTTCCAAACTATTCTGATCAACAGAAGGAATCCTTTTTTTCTGCACCAAAGCTGTGTCACTTCTATTTGTTTTATAGAATGAGCTTTCATTTATTCTTTCTTTGAAACAGACTCCCTCTGAGAATGTGTCTGTGTGTGTGTGTATGTGTGTGTGTGTGTGTGTGTGTGTGTGTGTGTGTATTTATTTATTTATATTAAACCACCAAGCTAATCCAAAAAGAAAATTTTATTCATTCATTTATTTATACAGTTTAGCCCTACTTTGTGCCAGGGGTTTTGCCAGCCAGTGAAGAGGAAGAAAAGGGTACAGTCTCTGCACCCAGGAGTTCATGTTCTAGTCAGGGAGGCAGACATACAGAGACGACACCATCAATGGGAATAAGGCCATAATAGAAGCTTGCAGAGGTTGCTGTGAGAGAACAGTGGAGGGGAAGTCAGGCAAGCTTTAGAAGAGGTGACCTAGAAGTAAGCCTCAAAATGGGATGGAAGTAAAGCCTCAAAAATGGGAGGGTTCCAGGCAAAGGCAACAACAAATGCTAGCAAGAGAAAAAAATCAAGAGCTTAGAATTGGAAATAATTGATATGGCTGGACTTCGAGGTTCATTGCACATGATAGGTGCTCAATGAACAGTCAATTGGTTGATTGACTAACAAATCAGTCTGGAATAAATAAGACTTTAAAAGTAGGTAAAAGTTTCAACCTACTGAAAGTTTTGGATTTTGTTCTCTAAACTAGGGGTTGTAAATGCAAACGTCTATGGGGAGCTGGTGGGAAATATAAACAAGTAAAATGGGCCAAGAGTCAAAAATAGCAATTATGAGGACTATATAAGAAACATCTGCCTTATTTAGGCATCATAAAAGGTATTGTCAGCACCTAGATGTCTAATACTTGATCATGGCCCATACCCTGCACACATAAATAAGAACTCACAACATAATGTGGTGGTTGCCTACATTCATGTACCAAATACAGTGAGATTATTAGAGGGGGGTTCAATTTAATCCCACCTGAGGGAACCAGGAAAGTATTACTGATCAGATTATACTTGAGATGGACTTGAGAGATGAGTAGGAACTCATCTCTCTTTTTCCAACTATATCCTAGCCTGCTCCCTTCAATCCAATCAGATTGGTCTCCCCACTGTCCCACAACACGCTACACTCTGTTATGTCTTCCTTCAAGTCTTTGGCTTTGCTTGGTATGCTCTGCCTCCCTCCTCTACTTATCCAATTTCTCCCAGTCTTTAAATGCCTAGTGCAAGACCATCCTCCTGCATAAAATCCCTGAAGATTTTCCAGATATCAAATGTTTATTGAGAATGTACCAGAGGCAAGAGATTATTGGAAGGCTGAAAGACAAATAGGATAGACATGCTCAGAAAAGGCTTCCCATTGGAAGAGTCTCTTACTGTGTATGGTGAGCAGCTTACTAGTTTGGGAGACAGACTAATTGGCTCTGTTACTTCGAGCAGATATTTTAGTCTCTGTTTTCCTCAGTATTCCTATCAATAAAATGGGAGGGGGGAACTATCTTCATGATTATCATGGTCATTTTCAGTACTAAGATAATGATTCTGTGATTTCCATACTTGCTACTAAAGGAAACCTTGCAAAACTTTTCTTATGTAATATGATGAGTGGAAAATCACTAATCAGGAGTAGCACTATTAAACAGTGTCTCCTCTGTGCCATTTTAAATGTCATATAATTCCTACCCTTGGTTTAGGAAATTGCATTGTCACAGGTGCATTGCAATAAAGTCTGCTGTCATGTTGCCCTGTTTGTACTTTGGTCTTCCACCATTACTCTAAGAATAGATTACTTGTAATTCTTTCTCTGGACTCATAATTTCGTGGCAGTGAGAAAAAGAGAAGGCTGATGGAGTAAGATCCTAAATATTAAGATTAAAGAAACACCTCCTATGGAGACCAATGTATACAAATTAGAGAATCTATGAAATTATACCAAAAGAATCATTAAAAAAGAGTTGTTTATCTAGTTATTGCAAATTATGGAGAAGTACTTATTTCTTTATGTTATAGAGAACACATTATGAAATACCATACTTTAGGAGCTTAAAGTATGAATTGTTGAGAGCTATTCACAAAAACTGGAAAAACATTTTATTAGATTCTACTATTAATTTTTAGTTTGCCTCACTCTAACTTATTTTATCCATTGTTCTTTTGGTTATAAGTGAAAGAACCAAGTCTGGCTAGACTGAAACAAAAAGCTAATGTATTGAAAGGACCCTAGTGAACTTACAGAGTCCAAGGAAATACATCCAGAGTGGGGATGGACCAGACCAACTCCAGGAACCTCAGCGGTTGGACTGCAGGACCTTCTCACCACAGAACTTCCATTTGTCCGACTTTAGCTCCAATGACTTCCAACCTGCATCCCTTTTATCCAAATTTTAAATTCCTGACAGAGACCATCTGTTGGACACAACGTGGGTCAAATGTCCTCGTTGGGCACAATCAACTGTGAAAAGAAATGGAGTCTCATATTACAAATGTGGCTACCAGGCGCCCAGTCTTGTACCTCAGGAACCAATTCCAGAGAAGGGGAAAATGGTGGGATCTAGAAAGCCACCTCAAGTGGTGTTTTCCTGCTGCACATGCTTTTTTTTTTCTTGCTGTGTTTTTTACTCCCAAGTTTCAATATCCATATATTATCGTATAAAACTGTGTTATGGGTGGGCTCGAAATGCTCTTCTGAGGGGTACATATTTTGTGTAAAATTAAAATAATGAAAGGGGCAGAAAAAACAGTTTTCTTTTACTCTACAAGTTAAAATTTATACACTTCAATTTGATTGTGGGAACTGTAGAGAAGTATCCAAAAGCTTAACTAAAATATTCCGTTAATAGAGACGGGGCATCATCTTAACAGCTGTGAAGATGTAACTTTAACTTCACTCTGAACCACAGGATATTCCTTCTTGATTACTGTCCCAGTTTGCTAATGCTGCAAGAATGCAAAATACCAGAAATGGATTGGGCTTTTATAAAGGGGGCTTATTTGGTTACAAAGTCACAGTCTTAAGGCCATTAAGTGTTCAATGTAAGGCACCAACAATAGGGTACCTTCATCGAAGGAAGGCTAATAGCTTCCAGGAAAACCTCTGTAAGCTGGGAAGGAACATGGCTGGCATCTGCTGATCCCGGGTTGTGTTCTAGCTCCTCTCTCAGTTCCCGTGGGTTCTTCAAAATGTTACTTTTGGGGTGTTTGCCCTCTCTTAGCTTCTCTGGAGCAAAAGTCGGCTTTCAATGTCTGTCTTCAAAACGCCTCTCTAAGTTGAAACAAGCTCCTTCTGTCTGAGCTCTTATATAGGGCTCTAGTAAACTAATCAAGGCCCATGCTGAATGGGCAGGGCCATGCCTTCATGGAAATTCTCCAATCAGGGTTATCACCTACAGTTGGGTGGGTCACATCTCCATAAGAACAACCTAATCCAAAAGTTCCAACTTAATCAACACTAATACATCTGCCCCCCACAAGACTGCATCAAAGAACATGGCATTTTGGGGGACATATTACATCCAAACTGGCATAATTACCAGAGATTTTCAGTTCATTTCCTGAAAGTAATATCTAGTCATTTATTAATACAAAATATTCTGAAAGTTCAAAGAAACATAGTATGTATATTATGCTATGTTCCTTTTAATAATTTGAGAAAGAAGTTCTTCTTGGACAATTTCAATGACTTTTCTAGATTTTTATCCTCCTCATAACTGTCCTATCTGTTCACCCTTACCTCTTGGAAGTTTACTTTTTCTTGGTTTCTTAGATATTAGCCTATCGGGTTTTCCTCACTATGGATCTCTGCATCCCTGTTCCTGAAGTGAGAGAAATAGTCCAAGACTCATTTTTCTTTTTTCTGTTTTTCTTTTAATATCCTTATTCACTTTCAGAATTCATGGATTGAATTGCCTTCTCAAAGCCAATGGCTTCAAGTCTATCCTGGTAACTACCTATGTTTTAGTTTCTATAGAATTCTATTTTTACGTCTCATCTCACTGGAAGGGCAATATCTCTCAAAGTAAAACCACAAAACCATCATCATGCCACGAACCATATTGTCTTCCTATGTTCATTTTTAAATTATCACTATCATTTTTTCTCAGTCTCAGAGACTATTTCAAAGGCCTCAAGACTCTTAGAATGATCTTTAAATCAAATTATTCAATTCTAATGATGAATAGGCCTGTGCACTAGTGGAAACCTGGGATTTGGTTATTAAAAAAAAAGGCTTTTCTGATAACTTGCCTGTTCTCCAGATACACAAGTTTAACAAACCTAACAATGTATCATTTGGGATAAAATTGCTTCCCAGAAAGCCCAAAAACACTACAGAATTTCAGCATTTCTCTGCCAATGCACACTTCTGAATAATGTTGGATGGATAGGCTATGGTGCAGACCGGTGTAGTGTTCTATCTTCCCAGTCTTTTAATCGATTGTCATCCCTTAAAGCGATGCTCATTCTGGACAGCAATCTATAACGTACTAGAAACAGCCCAAGCTGTTGATGACTACAAGTCCCGTGATGCAACACAGGACCCAGACCAATGTTTGCCGTAGATCCTCCTGGGAATTGTAGTCTTCTGAGTACCTGTCACGCAAACTAAATATTTTAGCCACTGTTTTTCAAAAGTCCACCTCGAAAAATAAAGCGAGGGTAGAGAACGTTAATTAGTTGACAAAAACTAGGTCCAACCAGGCTATCAGAGAGTCCTGGCCCGACAACTCCAGTCTGCGTCTCACGGGGCGGGCACGTTTGGCGTGATGTCACTACCGGGAGAGGTGCCTCAGGCTCCGCTTCTCCCTTCGCTTCGCCGGGATCTTAGCCACAGCTGCCCCGGCGGAGGTGGGCGGAGGAGGGCAGCGGCTGTTTTCTGGGAGGAGGGTCACGTGAGGCCTTTCCGTGTTATAAGAGGAGGCGAACTACCGTGGTTTAGGAACATCTGTTTTCAAACGTCACCGGGAAGCGCGCTGGGACGGGATTGCGAAGTGGACTGAGGTAGGACAGGGCGGGGGGTGCTGCCCCGGGTGCTCCGCGGGCGACCCCTGTCCCCGGGTAGCTGGCGGGCGACAGGGGCTGCCTGGGGAGGAGGCGCGGCGCCTCGGGAGATTTCTTTCCCACCTGAGCTCCCGTGGACTCTGCCGAGCTTCAGGGAGGCGCTGGCAGCGCTCCCGGCGGCGGAGGCGGCAGGTTCTCGAGCCTCCGGAGAGCGGAGGGTCGAGCTACGCTGGGGTTTCTCCACTTTTCTAGCCACCCACTTCTCTCTCCTACCCGGTTGCTTAAGTTTGGACCACCTCACCTGCGCGAGATTTTCAGAGTGGGACTAAGGTGATGGTCCTCGGAGCATCTCCAAGCCAGGGCAAAACTGAAGACGTCCCTAATGGGTGCAATTAGGTTTTATTAAAGCTTGGGTAGGAGTCACTTCTCAGGACGTCGGTGTTTGCGTCAGGTATCCGAACTGCCAAGGGTAGGGCTATCCCACAGGCCTTGAGAAGCTTGCGATTTCAGACTTTTATTTACTTTTTTTGAGAGGCCATCAGGCGGAACCAAGCAGCAGTGAATCAGCAGCTCGAGTTTCTTGAATCTTTGATGATGGGGAAGGTTGCCCAGAGCCACGTGCTGGGTTAAAAATCTGACTTCAGCATCTTTCCAAATCCAGGAGGCGCATTAGTTTCCTACTTTTCCCACCAGTAAAGTTGTATAAATGGAGTTGAGTAAGCGGACCTATTGTTACGTTATGTTTAGTCCTGTCATTTGGTTGGTCTGTAAGTATTACAATTTCTTAATTACTTTCTTATAAAACAACTTGATAAGACTTTCTTTGTATTATGAAGGTCATCTGATACAAGATTTACTAGTCCTTTTGACAAGAAGGGTTACTGAGTATGAGTTTTAAGATATGTTAAATACCCTCAGTTTATGACAAAGCAGCAATATAAACGATCAAGAAGTTATGAAGAACACAAAGTTTGAATGATTTAATGTTGTTGGATATATAGTTGAATGTTCATTGGATTTTATTTGATTAAATTTAATTTCATTAAGTTGTTTTCTTTTCAAATACATTTGATCCAAATGTTACTTTAAAAGCACTTGATACCTTTAGCATCTAAGCCTCTGCTTCAGTTATTGCTCTGTATAATTCTTTGAAGTTTCGCTAGTTAAATCAAAAGGTAAAGTGAATAATTTTCCTCTCTCTCTTCCTTTCATTCCTTTCCTTTCCTTTACTATATAGTACTATCAGGACCATAAGCAGAAAATAAAACTTTAGGAAGGTTTTTGCCCCCTCCCTCCTTTCAACACTTTTATATAAGTGAAATCAGGTTAAAGTAAATATTACAGAAATCCATCACAAGGAAATAAAATCAAAAAAAAGGATAACATACCATAAGGGTCAAGAAGAAAGGTATGGAGTAGTTTTGCTTCTCTCTTTACCTTGGAGATTGGAGTCCTTAGAAGTGATATTTTGGGATTCAAGGAAGGGGTTTAGGGCATGTCTCCATTCAAAAAAATAATAATAGAATGTCACAAAATTTAAAAGAAATGGATATGAACATTTTGTTTTCTTTGGGATCATGCTCCAGATTATAGACTGTAATTTTTCAATATGTCATTTTCTCTTTTAGATATCCCTAAGGAGAAAATATGGATTGCATATTAATTGTTCTCTAAGCGGTTAGCCTCAGCAGTGTGCAGGTTTGTTGGAAAGGACAAAAGAAGATGGCAACTCCTTATGTCCCAGTTCCTATGCCCATAGGAAACTCTGCTTCCAGTTTTACAACCAACAGAAACCAAAGAAGTTCTTCTTTTGGCAGTATCTCAACTAGTTCAAACTCTTCCAAAGGCCAGTTAGAAGACTCAAATATGGGTAACTATAAACAGACAAGTGTGCCTGTTCAAATGGACAGTACTTCATCCATCTATAGCAGTCCTCTCATTAGGGCTAAATTTACAGGTACAGATTCTTCCGTTGAATATTCAACTAGACCGAGAGAAAGTGAAGAACAAAATCCTGAGACACTGAATTGGGAAGATAGACCATCTACACCCACCATACTTGGTTATGAAGTGATGGAAGAAAGAGCTAAATTTACTGTAAGTATTGACTTCATAGTAAAAAGTGAAATGTTGGCTGTGTTTTAAACCTGTGTTAAATTGATTAATGTTGCTCTGCACTTGTAATTTCTTGAACATTATTTCAGATGGTTTTTATATTACTAAATTTTGTCATAAACTTTTGTTTTTTCCTAATGAATTTTCACCAACAGAAGATATCTATGTAACTAACTAGCACACAGCTCAAGAACAGAACATTACTAGCATCCTAAAAGCCCTCCATGCTCTCTACCAGTCACTGCCCACTCACCCTCCTCCAAGTATAAAAACTTCCCTGAAAGCATAGATTAGTTTTACCTATTTTTGTACTTTATATAAATGGAATTATTGAGTGTATATACTCTATTTGTTTGGTCTCTGTTGTTCAGCATTATGTTTGTAAGATTCATGCTTGATGTTGCATGTAATTGTATGGTTCATTTTCATTACTGATAGTATTCCTTTATGTGAATATACTCCAGTTTATTTATCTATTGAAGGGCATTTGGGTACTTTCCATTCTAGGGCTCTTACAAATACTACTGCTATGCACATTTAGAATTTGTCATTTGGTGAACACATGTACACATTTCTGTTTGATATCTATCTGGGAGAAGAATTGCTGGATCATAGGGTATTCTGCAGTTTTAGAAAATACTGCTGAACAATGTTCCAGAGTGGTTGTACCAATTCATACTCCTATAAGCAATGTATGAGAGTTCTGGCTGTTCCCCGCCTTCCCCAATAATTGGTATTTTCCATCTTTGTCATTTAGCTATTCTAGTGGATATAGAGTGATATCACATTGGATATTAATTTGTATTTCTCTAATGACTAATTAAATTGAAGACCTTTTTGAATGAGTGGGGTTTCTTGTTGGTTGGTTGGTTGGTTGGCCATTTGAATATTCTCTTTTGTGAAATGTCCATTCAAGACTTTTGTTTAGTTTTCTTTTGGGATACCTTTTCCATTTTGATTTGTCGTTTCTATGTATTCTGGATGTAAGTCCTTTTTCAGATTCACGTATTGTAAATATCTTCTCACACTCCGTGGTTTGTCTTTTCACATTATTAATGATGTATTTGATAAGCAAAAGTTCTTCATTTTAATATAATCCAACTTATTAATTCTTTTCTTTATGGCTAGTGCTTTTTGAAATCTTTGCCTACTCCAAGGTCAAAAAGATGTTGTTGTCTGATGTTTTCTTCTAAAAACTTTGCTGTTTGACCTTTCTCATTTATATCTATAAACCATCCGGAATTTTATTTTATTTGCATCAGTTTTTTGTTGTTTTTGCTTTTTGTTTCTCTTTTACATTTTATTTTGCAGAATTGATTTTTGTTCATGGTGTGAGTTAAGGGTCAAGACACATTTTTTTTTCCGTATGGGATCAATTTATTAGGCTTTTATTGAAAAGACCACTCTTTCTCCTCTGCAATTGTACTGTCAAATCAGGTAACCATAAATTTCTGGGTCTGTTTTTGTGTTCCATATTTTTATCCTTTACCAATTCCACACTTTCTTAATTACTATGCCTTTACGATAGGTCCTCATATCTGATAGTATAAATACTCTAGCTTTTTTGTTATTCTTCAGGATTGATCTGGCGGTTATAAGCCCTTTGCTTTGGAATTGTATTGAATCTATAGATTAATCTGGGGAGAAATGAGATCCCTATAATATTGAGTTTTCTAATCTATAAACCTAATCCATTTATATAGATTTTCTTTGATGTCTTTTAATAATGTTTCATGGTTTCCAGTGAAGCGGTCTTATAGCTTTCAATTTACATATATTTCCAGATATGGATGTTACTTGATGTTCTTTGAAGTGGTGTCTTTTTTTTTGTTTTCTGTTTGTTCATTGCTAGTTTATGTATGTTGACCTTGTATGTTTGTTTGTTGACCTATGTATGATTGTATCCAGAAAACTTGCTAAATATTCATTCAAATAGTTTGTTTTTTCTCATTTTTTCTGCAGTAAAGTTTTTGTTTACTTCAGCATATGCTGTAAATTCACAACAGAATAGAAGGACCTCCAAGAAAACCATTGTTGAGATAATTTACAAAGAGACCTAGAGTTAAGTTATAGTAACAGTGATTGGATGGAAAATCTGCATGCAGCTGTCTTTTTGAGTGCAATTTGGACTTAGTAAATCAATGGCTCATTACCTTACATTGATCTATCTTTCTTATGAAAGAATGAAAATTAATTGAGGTGATATGTGTGAAAATGCAAGTTTGCAGGCAAATTTAAGGCAGTAGTTTATAAAGTTTCAAGACTTTATAGAGGAAGAAGTAAAAGGAACGTTATGAAATTAGTCATATTCATTCATTAATTCATGAAACATTTTTGAAGTACCTTTTATGTGCCAAGCACTGTTCTGGATAATAGCAGTACAGCAATTCCAAATAAATAAGTAAAGAAAGAAGTAAATAAAACAAACCTTTCTTATGTCACATGGTATTAAGTGCTGTTGAAAAAAATTAAAAAGGGAAGGGGGATAGGGAGCCTCCCTAATGTTGGGTTACAATTTAAATAGTATTGTCAATCAAGGCCTCACAGAAAAGATTTTAGCAGTTAAAGAGCTTGAGCCATGAAGATATCTGGGGACAGAGCTTTCCAGACAGGGGAACAGATGGAAAGACTCTCTTGTGTTTGAGAACAGAGTAAGCCAGAGGGAGAGATGTAGGAGATGAGATAGTAAGTAAAGGCAGGAGAGGTGGCACACAGATTACAGAGCCTTGATGTCATTGTCAGGTCTTGGGATCTACTCTGCATGAGATAGGAATCTTTTAAAATGTTTTTGTTGTTGTTGCTAGTTATTTTTAAAGTCACATTATCTGATTTATTGTTTTAAAAGGTGCACTCTGGCTGATAAATTGAGATGTATGGGTGAAGAGTAGAAGCAGAACGCTGTTGGTAGGTTCTTGTCCTAATCCAAGGAGTCATGATGGTGGCTTGGACTGGGATGCTAGGGAATGAGGTCTCATAAATGACCAGATTCTAGATATATTTTGAAGATAGAGCCAACATTATTTTCTGATGATTTGGAAGTGGTGTGTGAGAGAAAGAAGAGTTAAAGCTGACTCCAAAGTTTTGGACCTAAACAATGAGAAAAATAAGGTTGCTATTTAATTAGATGGCAGGTTTCGATGGGAAGATCAGGATTTGTTTTGGGGCATGCTTGGTTTGAGATGACTTTTAAACATCAAAATGGAGATGTCGGGTATGTGTGTATATGTCTAAGTCTGGAGTTCAGGGAAGAGATCTGTACTGAGGATACAAACATGGGAGTCTTGGACTTGTAAAATAATTTTTCCTAGATATGCTTCATTGAATTGAGCCTTTAACTTAAGAAAGTTTTAGGATGGACTGTGGAAATCTGATAATACATAAAGTATCAAGTCTTGAAAGGGGTGTTTAAGAACAAAAAGTGGGAGTCTTCTAGGAAAGATGGCCAAGTAGGGAGTTCCAGGATTCAGTCCTTCCACCAAAACAACTATTAAACAGGCAAGAGCCATCTGAAACAACTATTTTCAGAGGGCAGAAGAATACTGTGCAGTATCCAGGGAAGAGTGGGAAAAAGATTGATAAATTATAGTAGAGAACTGTAAATTGCTTTCAGCACAGTGGCTACTGGCACCATCCCCCAACCACCCTGGCTAGCAGCTGGTGACAGGTACCTAAAAATCCTCTTCCCCAAGAATGGGGGTGGGCATGGCCGACTGCTGATCACAGCTTTTGATTAGCAAATTCCGATCACTGGGTCTTGGCTCTGAGGGCAGCTATTGTTTCAATCTACCCTGGACAAAGGCAGTGGCAGACATTGTTTCAATACTCCCCAGATCGAGACAGAGATGGTGGAGATTTAAAGACACAGCACTTCTTCAGGGCTGTGGTAGACAGTTAGCTGAAGGGCTGCATTTGCTGGGTGGGCCAGGAAGGCTTACCTATGGGGAGTTGTTGGAAAAGATTTTGGTGCCCTTCCTCATCCCCTCTCCAGGGCACTTTGGAGCCAGTCTATTTCCCTTCTTGGGTGCCTGGCCCTGTGTTAGCTGGAAAAGACTGACTTGGAAAAGTCCTCTTGGGGTGACCTTCCTCCCAGAATTTGCCCTCTGGGGAAAAGCAGTATGAGACAACAAAAGGAATGTGAAAGACTATGGAGGCAGACAGTCTGGGGCAAAGGCCTGCCAGTTCCAAATACCAAGGAGGGGGAAGTCTGTCTCTTAGAAAGCAGAGAGATCAACCAAACTACTGTAAACAGGGGAACTCCAAAACAATGAACAAGCAAAAGCCTAGAACAAGACAGAGGCACAGAAAGAGAGGGAAAGCCCTGCACACTGCATTCAATTTGGGAAGACCTTCCTGAGAGGAAGGCTGAAATTCAAGAAAATCTCTGTCTTATCACCAGCTGGTTACAAAATCAAGAAACAGACATCCCAGGGAGTAAATCCCAGAGTTAACATTTTAAAATCTTAAAATGTTCAGTGTGCAACAAGAGCAAGACAAACAGGAAATGGTGATCCAGCCAAAGGAAGAGGATAAAGATACAGAAGACACCAATGAAGAAGACAAGAATGTGAAACCAAACAGAACCTTTGAAAAAATGGTCTTAAAATGCTCAAGAAGATGAAGGAAAGTGCAGAGAAAGAACTAAAGGAGAGCAGGAAAACAATGAATAAGCAACATGAGAAACTTAGAAAAGAGATAAAAATTTTAAAAAGGAACCAATGGAACTACTGGAGTTGAGGCCACAATAACTGAAATGAAAAATACTCAGGAGGGTTTCAAGAGCAGATAGGAGCTGGCAGAAGAAAGAATCAGTGAACTTGAAGACAAGATTCTTGAAATGAGTCAGGCTGAGGAGCAGAAAGAAAAAATAAATATTAAAAACCAAAATAGTCTAAGATAGCTATGGGACACTATCAAGCGCACCAATATATGCATGATGGGAGTCCCAGAGGAGAAAAAAGAGAGAAAGGAGCAGAAGGAATAGTCAAAGAAATGATGACCGAATTTCCAAAACTTAGCAAAAGACATGAATATGCACATCCAAGAAGCTCAGAGAATACCAAAAAGGATAAACATGAAGAAAAATTACCCTTTCATCTATTGATTATACTATCGAATGCAAAGGAGAAGGACAGAGTTCTGAAAGCTGCAAGCGAAAAGCAATGTGTTACATAGAAGGGTGTCCCAATTACATTGAGTGCTGATGTCTCATCAGAAACCATGGAAGCAAGAAGGTAGTAGGTTGAAATACTTCAAGTGCTGAAGGAAAACAAATGCCCGCCAAGAATTTTATATCTGGCAAGACTCTTTTTCAGAAATAAGAGGTAGATTAAGACATTCTCAAGTAAACAAAAGGTGAGGGAGTTCATTACCACTGGATCTTCCCTATGAGCAATGCTAAAGGAAGATTTTCAGACTGAAATCAAAGGACACTGGACAGTTGGTCAAAGCAGCATAAAGAAATACAGACCTGTGGTAAAGGTAACCATTTGGGTAATTACAAATGCCAGTAATGTTGTATTGTGTCATTGGGTATGTAGCTCCACTTCTTCCTTTCTATAGGTGCTAAAATGCAAATGCATAAAAAGTAATGATAAATCTAGATGTTTGGACATGCAATGTACAAAGATGTAAGTGGTAACAAGTACAAAAAAAGATGGTGAGGGGACAAAGGGATATAGGCAAAATATATGTGTATGTTACTGAAGGTAAGTTGGTATCAAACCAAATATGATTTTTATATATTTAGGATGTTAAATTTCAACCCCGTGGTAACCACAAGGATAAAAGATGAAAAATACTTCCAGATAGAAAGGAGAAGGCACTTAATATGGTACAACACAAAAAAATATGAAAGTAGGCTTTAATGGAAGTGAGGCACAAAAAAGGTATAAGACTACAAAGGCTAAATAGCAAAATGGCAGAAAAAAGTCCTGTATTGTCAGTGTTGACTTTAAATGTAAATGGATTAAACTCTCCAGTCAAAAGGCAGAGGTTGGCAGAATGGATTTAAAACCATGACTTAACTATATGCTGTCTGCAAGAGACACCTTAAAGATACAAGCAGGTTGACAGTGAAAGGATAGAAAAATATACAACATGAAGGTAGGAACCAAAAGAGATCTGGGTGGCTATACTAGTATTGAATAAAATAGACTTTAAATCAAAAACAGTTACAAGGGACAAAGATGGTCATTGTATACTGATAAAGGGGACAATTCAACAGAAAGTTGTAACAATTATATATGCACCTAACAGCAGAGCACCAAAATAAATGAAGCAAATACTGATAGATTTGAAGGGAGAAATTGATGGATCTGCATTAATAGTTGGAGACTTTAACATACCACTCAATAATGGATAGAACATCTAGTCAATAGATCAATAAGGAAGTACAGGACTTGAATGATAGCTAAACCAACTAGAGCCAACAGATATATATAGAATACTGGACCCAATGAAAACAGAGTACACATTCTTCTCAAGTGCACATGGGTCATTCTCCAGGATAGACCATATGTTGTGTCATAAAACAAGTCTCAATAAATTCAAAGATATTGAAATCATACAATTTATATTCTCCGACTACAATGGAATGAAGCTAGAAATAAATAACAGAGGGACAAATGGAAGATTCATAATTATGTGGAAATTAAACAACAACCTCTTAATCAATGGATTAAAGAGGAAATCTGAAGTGAAATTAGGAAGTATCTTGAGGTGAATGAAAGTAAAATTATGACATACCAAAACTTACAAGATGCAGTGAAGTCAGTGCTGAGACGGAAATTTATATCCAAATGCTTAAATTAAAAAAGAAGAAAGACTTCAAATCAGAGACCTAACCTCAAAACTGGAAGAACTAAAACTAAAGTGAGCAGAAGGAAGGAAATAATGAAGATCAGAGTGGAGATAAATGAAATAGAAAACAAAAAAATAGAATCAACAAACCAAAACTGGTTCTTTGAAACGATTGATAAAATCAACAAACCTTTAACTAGACTGACAAAGAAAAAAAGAGAGGATAATTAAAAAATTAATTTAAAAAATTATGAAAATCAGAAATGAAGAGGGGGACACTACTACCAACCCCACTGAAATAAAGAGGATTATAAGAAGATATATAAACAACTGTATGCAAATAACTTAGATAACATTAGAGGAAATGGACAAATTATTAAAAACATACAAACTACCTACATTGACTCAAGAAGAAATAGAAGATCTCAAGAAACCAATTACTATTAAAGAGATTGACTCAGAGTCAAAAAAGAAAAGTCCAAGGACCTGATGGCTTTACAGAGAATTCTACCAAACATTCCAAGAAGACTTAACTATAGTTCTGCTCAACTCTTTAAAAAAACAAAAACTGAAGAGCAGGGAACACTCCCTAACTCATTCTGCAAGGTCAATATCATCCTCATACCAAAGTCAGGTAAAGATAGCACAAGAAAAGAAAACTACAGATCAAAATCTCTTATGAATATCGATGCAAAATCCTCAAAAAAAATACTAGCAAACTGAATCCAGCAACATATTAAAAGAATTATGCACTATGATCAAGTAGGATTTATCCCTAGTATGCAAGGTTGATTCACCACAAGAAAATCAATTAATGTAACACACCAGATTAACAGAATGAAGGGGAAAAAACACACATGATCATCTCAATTGATTCAGAAAAGGCATTTGACAAAATACAGCCCCCTTTCTTGATAAAAGTATTTAGAACACTAGAAGAAAGAAAGAAGAAAATGTCCTCAGGGTGATAAAGGGCATATATGAAAAGGTCACAGCTAAAATCCTACCTAATGGTGAAAGACTGAAAGCTTTCCTGCTAAAATCAGAATTCAGTATTGTACTGGAAGTTCTTGCCAGTGCAGTTATGCAAGAAAAAGAAATAAAAGGCATCCAAATTGGAAAGGAAGAAGTAGAACTTTCCCTATTTGCAGATGATATGATCCTATATACAGAAAATCCTGAAAAATCCACAAAAGCTCCTAGAACTAATAAATGAATTCAGCAAAGTGGCAAGGTAAAAGATCAATGCCCCAAAATCAGTAGTGTTTCAATACATAAGCAATGAACAATCAAAAGAGGAAATCAAGAAAAAATTTCATTCATAATAGCAATTAAAAGAATCAGATATCTAGGAATAAATTAACCAAGAATGTAAAGGACTTATACATGGAAAACTACAGAACATTGTTAGAAGAAAACAAAGACCTAAATAAATGGAATGACAGTCTATGTTCATGAATTGGAAGACTAAATATTGTTAAGATATTAGTACTACCCAAAGCAATTTATATTCAATGCAATCCCAATCAGAATTCCAACAACCTTCTTTGTAGAAATGGAAAAGCCAATCATCAAATTTATATGGAAGGGCAAGGGGCCCAAACGGCTAAAGCCATTCTGAAAAAGAATGAAGTTGGAAGACTCACATTTCCCAATCTTAAAACTTATTACAAAGCCACAGTAATCAAAACAGCATGGTACTGGTATAAAGACAGACATACAGACCAATGGAATAGAATTGAGAGCTCAGAAATCAACTCTCACATTTGAGGCCAACTGATTTTTGGCAAGGTGGCAAAGACCACTCAATTGGAAAGAATGGTCTTCTTCAACAAATAGTGCTGGGAAAAACTGTCTCCATTTGCAAAAAATGAAGGACTCCTACCTCATATCATATACTAAAATAAACTCAAAATATATTAAACACTTAATATAAGAGCCAGAACTGTCAAACTGCTAGAAGAAAATATAGAGAGGCATCCTCAGGACCTATGTTAGGCAATGTTTCTTAGACTTTACACCCAAAGCACAAGTAAATAAAAAAAGAGATAAATTGAACCTCATAAAAGGACTTTATCATGAAAGTACGACGACTACCTACACAATGGAAGACGTTTGGAAACCACATATGCGGTCGCAGTTGACTCGTCTGGGGGAGGGTGGCGGCCGGTTGCTAAATCCTAGGCTCTCAGGATTGCTCCGAGGGTACCGGCGGCGGGGGCTCTTTCCCGGAGGCGAGGGCGAGGCGGGGGACTTGGCCAGGTCCCCGGCGGGAGGCGTGCAAAGTATGGAGGGCGGCGAGAAAGGAACAGGCGGGACACGGTTCTTTTAGGGTGAAGAAACCAAGAGAGAGAGAGAGTTTATTAGGGGAGAGTACAAGCTTATATCGGGCGGTTTAGAGGGCGGGGTAGCTGTAGGGGTTAAAGGCTTGGATTGGTTCTGAGAGAGCGCGGAGGTTGATTGAAAAGGGGCGAGAGTTGCTCCGGTAACGGTGTCTGGCAACAATGTATGCGCACTGGTGGTAATGGGAGTTGCACCGGCAACGGGGAGTGTCTGGGCAAGATAAGGGGGTGGGGAAAAGGCGGTTCCCTCCGGCAAGCCTCCCCTAACAGTGGTGTATTTTGGGTGAGGAAATGGGGCCTGCCTCCGGCCTCACTTTCCCAGGCCCGGGGGGCTGTAGAGGGCGCTGTCGCCCGTGCCCACTACCCTCCCCAGGGGTGGATCCGGTCCCCCAGCCCAGGCCCGCCAAGTTGAAGCACGTAATCAGTGTCCCGCATTTCCCCCTTCTTTTCTAATTAAAGGAAGAAGCTTACCGGAGAGGTCCGCTAAGGGATGAGGGAAGGGGGAGGTCGGGGAGGGGAAAAGGGGTTGACGGTGGCTCAGCGAGGCTGGAGCTCGGCGTTGGTGTGGCGCCCGGGCGCTTGACAGGGGCCTTGCTGCTTGCGGGATGGACGAGGGTGGGGGGTTTAAAGTTGGAGGTTCAGAGAAGCTGGAGCTCGAGGTTGGTGCGATGTTCAGGCGATCGAGAAGGGCCTCGCAGTCGGCGGGTTGACCGGTGGCGGTGAGGTCGCGGAGGGTTGGTTGTCATCTCGGAGTAGGGAGCGTCAGAGGTGGCGAGTCGCTGGTACTGGACTTGCACGAACGAGGAAAAAATAGCATCCGTTTGTTTCCTTACAAGCTGGACAATTCTGCGGATAATGCAGGGTCCTAAGGTGAGAGCTAGAATAATCATTAGTAGGGGGCCGAGGAGAGGGAGGAGGTATGGGAGGAGGGGGGTAAAGATGTGGGACCAATAGCTGGTGGCTTCACGGTCTTTTTTGCGTTGTTCCAGTCCCTCTCGGACCTTTTTTAGGCTGTCCTCGGCGAGACCTGTGGAATTGGCATATACACAGCACTCTTCTCCTAGGGCGGCGCAGAGGCCTCCTTCTTTGAGGAGGAGAAGGTCGAGACCTCGGCGGTTTTGGAGCACTACCTCAGAGAGGGAATTGACAGAATTTTTAAGATGGGAAATAGCGTCTTGTAGGTGACGAATGTCCTCGTCAACAGCCACCGGGAGGTGAGTTAGGGCGGAGTCTTGACTGGCTAATGCAGCGATTCCGGTGCCAGCGCCTGCAAGACCTAGGAGGGAGGCAATCGTGAGGACGGTGATGGGCTCTCGCTTTTGCAGTGGGGCAGAAGCTGCAGTTGTTTCTAGGCGGAGGAAGAAGTCTTCCTCGCTGTGGTATAGGACCCTAGGGATAAGGACAATTAGGAGGCAAGTTTCATTAGTTGTATTGAGGGTTTGCACGTTAAGGCAGGGGGTAAGTCCTGTAGAGGAGCAGAGCCATTGGGAGGAGTTATGAGGAATGAGAAATTTTGCAGAGCTGCTGGGAGATGAGTAGTCGGCACAAGCTGTGAGGTTGGGAGAGTTACTTGAGCGAGGGCGGATGCACTTTCCTGTAAAGGAGACTGAATGAAAGGTTAGGGGGACGGCAGAGGTATTCCAATTGCATTCCGAGGGGCTGTCCTCTGTGTTTTCTGAAAAGGAGAGGTTGGAGGCAACTGGCTCATACAGGGGGGAGGAAGTGGAGAGGCAAAGCCAACAAGAGGAGGTAAGATTGGGGTTGGAGAAATTTACCGAGGTGAAGGCTGCTTGGATAAGGCCGAGGAGGGGAGAGGAGTAATGAGAGGAGGGGAGAGGAGTAATGAGAGGAGGGCAGAAAAGGTTGGGATGGTGGGGTTGGCGATGCGCTGTTTGTAGCTGAGGTGCGGTTTCCAGATGCGCTGCTTGTAGTTGAGGTGCGGCTGGAGGGCTTTCGAGCGCAGGTTTCTTCAACTCTGGAGACAAAGGTGGCGAAAGGCTTACTCGGCTCCTGGAAGAGCTTGGTGAATTTATTAGGCCGACAGGCAGAGCAGTTGGCAAACGCTCGTAAGGCGATTCCCCAAAGGATAGGCCAAAAGGCGGCAGGCGCATTAATATAGGCGGATGCATTTATAAACGCTCCCGTGCCCAAGTAGGCTTCGGGGTGATGATAGACTCCAGTGGCTGCGTCTTGCTCGCTTTGCTTAGCTGCTTCCGCCTGGAAGTGAGCACGCCAATCTACAAACTGGCCGGGGTTAAGAATGGAACGGGCAAGCGAGGCCCAGTCTTGGGGGAGGCAAAAGTTCATGGCGATATCCTGTAGTAATTGGGAAGCGTATGGGCTACCTAACCCGTCTTCCTTGACGGCCCTGCGAAGCTGCTTGATAGTATCAGAGTCAATGGGATACCAGTCATACGGTTTCTGTGGTGTGGGGGTAAGGTTAAGAGGAAAGCAGCGAAAAGCACGAGAGAAAGGAGGACGCGCTTGCAGAGGGCTTGGCGCGGGAGTGGGGGTAGGGGGAGCGTTGCCCCAAGGGTTGCCTTGAGGTGTAGAAGGCAGCCAGGGGTTGTTAGTCGGCAGGGTGGGAGGAGCGGCGGCAGCTGCCGGTAGCGGCTCCGAGGGGGAGCTCGCCGGAGGGGGAGGTGGAAGTGGGAGGCCCCAAGCGTCGCAAGACGGTGGCGCGGTGGGAGTGGCTAAGGCATAGGATGGTGGACTAGCTCTGTCCTGTGAAAGGGCGGGGCCCAAGGCATAAGATGGCGGACTAACTCCGCCCTGTGAAAGGGCGGGGTAAAGCGCATGCGGTTTCCGGCCCAGCTTAGGGCTGACATCATCGCCGGAGCACTTCCTCCCCTCGATGGAAGAAGAAGGAGGAAGTTCGCCATCTTGGCGAGGCTTAGTATTGCTTTGTTTTTGGGGGGCGACTTCAAGCGCGTTGTTAATTTGCTCGACTAAGGATTCTGTGTCCGAATCGTGGTCTACATTAGTATCGCTGTCTGAATCTGTTGGCTGGGTTGATAGGGCCTCCTTGGATTTAATGGGGCCTCGATCAGGGGGGAGGGAGCCTTGAAGGCAGGAGCGGACGGTTATTAAGGTGGGGAGCAAGCCGGGAGGGAAGCGCTTGCTCTCATGTTCCATGGCGTTGGTGACCCGATCAATAAGGCGATCATAAGTAACAGGGTCCCAAAGATGGCAAGTGGTGAGCCATGGGTTAAAGGGCAGCAGGAGGTCCCAGTATACTTGCAGCTGCCGGACAGACACTTTACAGCGATGTGTGTCTAGGAGACCAGCCAGAGCACGAACTTGGGGTGCTTGGCGTGCAGATAGACGATTACCCATAGCGGAGTGAGAAAAGAAAAAAGGGGGGTTGATTATTGAGTAAAGAAAATGAGGTAAACTGAGGAAACGGCGAGAATAGAAGGCAGGAGCCTCTAGTAGCGAGAGCAGTTTGGGGGGGGCGGTCGCAAAGAGGCACACCGCGCGAAACAAAGAAACAAAGACACAAAGGACCACAGCAAAGTAATGGAGGGGAAGAGGGAAAGCTACTGGAGGAAGAGTGTTAGGAGGAATGGGGGGGATATAGGAAGAGAAGACGAAAGGTAGTCGGGGGCAAGAGTTAGGTTAATGCGGGAAAGGAAGAGCGGCCCGGGCGCGGAGCGGCGTGGGAGGGGCGGCTCCAGACGTGGAGCGGCGAGGGAGGGGCGGCTCCGCGGGGCGGCGAGGGAGAGGCGGCCCTTACTTTGCAGGCGAGGAGAAGGGGAGCTGGAGAGGCGTCCGGGCGAGCGGGTGGTTTTACTGGACCGCTGCGTAGAGAGGACTTTTAATTCCAGGTGCCCCACGTTGGGCGCCAGTTGCGGTCGCAGTTGACTCGTCTGGGGGAGGGTGGCGGCCGGTTGCTAAATCCTAGGCTCTCAGGATTGCTCCGAGGGTACCGGCGGCGGGGGCTCTTTCCCGGAGGCGAGGGCGAGGCGGGGGACTTGGCCAGGTCCCCGGCGGGAGGCGTGCAAAGTATGGAGGGCGGCGAGAAAGGAACAGGCGGGACACGGTTCTTTTAGGGTGAAGAAACCAAGAGAGAGAGAGAGTTTATTAGGGGAGAGTACAAGCTTATATCGGGCGGTTTAGAGGGCGGGGTAGCTGTAGGGGTTAAAGGCTTGGATTGGTTCTGAGAGAGCGCGGAGGTTGATTGAAAAGGGGCGAGAGTTGCTCCGGTAACGGTGTCTGGCAACAATGTATGCGCACTGGTGGTAATGGGAGTTGCACCGGCAACGGGGAGTGTCTGGGCAAGATAAGGGGGTGGGGAAAAGGCGGTTCCCTCCAGCAAGCCTCCCCTAACAGTGGTGTATTTTGGGTGAGGAAATGGGGCCTGCCTCCGGCCTCTCTTTCCCAGGCCCGGGGGGCTGTAGAGGGCGCTGTCGCCCGTGCCCACTACCCTCCCCAGGGGTGGATCCGGTCCCCCAGCCCAGGCCCGCCAAGTTGAAGCACGTAATCAGTGTCCCGCACACATATAAAAGCTTAATATCCTGAATATATCAAGAAATCCTTCAATTTAACAACAAAAAGATAAACAGTTTAAAATGGGCAAAATACTTAAACAGACATCTCTCCGAAGAAGATATACAAATATCCAGAAAGCACATAAAAAAATGCTCAACATCATTAGCCATCAGGGAAATGCAAATCAAAACCACAATGCAATCCACATTTCACATCTATTAGAATGGCTGCTATTAAAAAAAAAAAAAAAGGGACTATAATAAGTTTTAGAGAGGATGTGGAAAAATAGGGACACTTATTCATTGTTGGTGGCAATGTAAAACAGTGCAGCCGCTGTGGAAGACAGTTTGGTGGTTCCTCAGAAAGCTAAGTATCCAACTACCGTATGTCTTAGCAATCCCACTACTAGGTATATACCCAAAAGCATTGAAAACAGTGACCTGAACAGATATTTGCACACTGATGTTCATAGAGGTGTTATTTACAATTGCCAATAAATGGAAGCAACCCAAGTATCCATCAACAATTAAAGGATACATAAAATGTGATATATATATATACAGTGGAATATTGTTCAGCCATAAAACAGGAATGAAATCATGATCCATGCAACAACATGAATGAACCTTGAAGACATTTCCTTGAGTGAAATAAGCCAGACACAAAAGAATAAATACTGTATGTTCTCACTGATTTGAAACAATTAGAACAAGCAAACTCATAGAGTCAGAATCTAGAATATAGGTTACCAGGGGACCAGGTGGGGATAGGGAATGGGAAGGTAAGGCTTAAAATGTACAGGGTTTCTGTTTGAAATGATGGAAATGTTTTGGCAGTAGATGTTGGTGATGGTAGCACATTGTGAATGCAGTTAACAGCACTGAAATATGTATATCTGAATATGATTATAAGAAGATATGTTAGACTGTTTGTATGGTAACAGAATAAAAATTAAGCCACACAGTGAGCCCCAAGTTAAATCGTGGACTTTAATTAGTGCGGTTGTAAAAATGTGCTATCATCAGTTATAACAAGTGAGCTACACTAATATAGGGTGTTGGTGGTGGGGTGGTGCATGGGAATCCTGTGTTTTATGCATGATTCTTCTGAAAACCCACAACTTCTCTAATAAAAAAAATTTTTAAGGGACTGTGTAGACAATGTAGGGTTGGAAATGAGGCATGAGGTGTGCTTCTGCTATTGGAAATGTTTCTTGTTCTGGGTGCTAGTTACATGGGTGTATTCACTTTATGAAACTTCATCAAGTTTTTAATTTATGACATGTGCACTTTTTCTGCATGTATTTTAAGATCCAGTGTATGCATCTATGTATGTTGTGATTTATTTAAAAACTTTAACGGATTACTTTAAAAAATAGACAGTGCAAGATAGTGTATATTAAGTGTATTAGGATTCTCTAGGGAAACAAATCTGACAGGAGATACGTGTAAATATTATGAAATTTTTATAAGAATTGTCTCACACAACTGTGGGGTTGCACAAATCCAAATTCCATAGGGCAGGTGACAAGCTGGGAACTCTGATGAAGATTTTCCATGAATTCCCCAGGAGAAGCTGGCTGCCTGAAGTAGAGATGGAAATTCTCCCTTCTGACTGCTGAAATCACTTCTTTTAAGGCCTTCAACTGATTGGATGAGACTTCTCTCACTGTTGAAGGCAGTCCCCTCAGTTGACTGTAGATGTAATCAGCCATAAAGGCAATCGACTCACTGATGATTTAAGTCCATGAAATGTCCTCACAGTAACAATTAGGCTAGTGCTTCCTTGACCAAGCAACTGGACCACCATCACTTGGCCAAGTTAACGCATGAACTTAACCATCACACTAATTTCAAATAAAGAGTAGAAACAATAACTGCTCTTGGAACATGGAGGAGGGCATAATAAGTACTGTTCGTAAAGTTGTCATTGAAAGAGCACTGCTTAAACAAGTTGAAAGAGGGCTTTCTAGAAAAGATAAAGCATGCAAATTTGCACTTTGTAGGGGCCACTGTGGAATATAGCTTGATGAGACAGAAGAGTTCCTTTTCTAAAGTACAAAAATAAAGTAGATATGGATTATTTGTAGATGAACCTAGTTATATGAAGTTGATTTTTTTATTGTTTTTTTTTTTATTATTTCATCCATAAGATACAGGATTCCATACACCACCCCAACACCAACACTTTGCATTGGTGTGGAACATTTTTTACAATTGATGGTAGCACTTTTTATAATTACGTTTTTTTAATCTTACAGTTGATGAAAGATTATTAAAATACTAGTAACTATGTCCATAGTTTATATCAGGTATATATTTCTTCCCAGATACCACCCTGTTACTAACACCTTGTGTTAGTAAAGTAAATTTGTTATAATTCATGAAAGAACATTCTTATATTTGTTCCATTAAATGTAGTCCGTCATCTATAATAGGGTTCACTGTGTTATACAGTCCTATGCTTCATCTTTTAATTTTTATTCTAGTAACATATATGATCTAAAGTTTTCCCTTTTAAGTTGACTTTTATCATGTGTCAGTCATTCATATTCAAAGATTTGAAGTCAGTTTATCACTTTTGTTTTAATTAGTAACTCAAAGAAAGTTTCCTTTGCATTCCCATTGCAACTATTTTAGATCAGGACTTTCTGCAGACTTGAAAGGGTATAAAATAATCTTGTTCCTACCTTTGCATATTATAAAAATAATTTATTTTACTTGTTTTTTTACTTCAAAGTTAAAGGATTTATCCCTACCCCTTACCAACTTTCCCCCTTCAAAACTAAAAGATATGTCTATAAGGGAGAAAAACTAAATGGAAAGGGATGATCTATAGTCCCTAAATAAGGAATCATCTCTAGCATAGCACTGCCCAGTAGAAATGTAATGCCAGCCACAAATGAATCACATTTGTAATTTTAAATTTTTGGTAGCCATGTTTAAAAAAAGATAAATAAGCAGGTGAAATTATTTTTAATAATATATTTTAATATATCCAAAGTATTCTCATTTCAGTGTCACCAGTATAAAACAATTTAATGAGGTATTTTTACTTTTTTTTTCATGTTAAGTCTTCAAAATTCCGTGTATATTTTACACACACAGCGCATCTCAATTTGGACTAACTGCTTTTGAGTACTCAGTAGTCACATATGGCTAGTAGCTACCATATTGGACAGAGCTACTTTACAACTACAACTGAAGATTATTGTACAGCAGAATTTAAGAAGAGAAGTTACTCTTTTTAAGAGTTTCATTTATTCATCAGAAATTTATTAAGTACCTCATATGTGCCATGTATTTAGCTTAACCCAAAACACTGCACCAAAAACTAATGGGAGATATGTCTCTGAGATTCTGTCATTAATAGGACTTTCTCATAATAAATTTTAAAATTATACTTATAAAAAATAAAAAACTGAGTTTTTTTTATATTATATGCTTTTTAAAATATGTTGACTTGCTTCAACCAAGTTTTTCTATTCAGTGGCCAAGATAATTGTGCATAATTACAGAAATGTAAAATCTTACCTAATATGGATCTAATTTCAGCCTTGAAGAGCAAAACAACATTAAACTTATTTGAAAACTTTACTTGATAGTTATTGGGTTTAAACATTAAATTGTTTATATAGGACAAGAGTGGCTGTTTTTCACGGTTTTCCAATCATGATTGATTCTTTTGTCAATTTTAGAATATGTTGACATAAAACATTTTGAAAGCTGATGAGTTCTTTAGTAGTGTACATAGAAAAAGCATTTTGTCTCAAAATTGCCATAGTCATGTTTCCTAAGAAAAAATTCTTCCTTTTGGTGCCTGCTGTACATTTTGATGGTCTAAATCATTTCTAATATTTTTATATCATAATGTTCATAATATCCCTTTGTGTTCAGATCTTAAAGATTAAATAATATTCATAGATGTTGATATCAAATGTAGGATTTGATTATTTAATGCATCCCTAATAGGAAAAGCATTGCTTAAAAGCACCCCAACTTTAACCCTTACATATATAAAAGAAAATATAAGCAGTCATTTTGTCTGTTATCAAGTAAAAGATTTAAAAATATTTAGTTTGAATTGTTAAATATCTTTGCCTTTCTGTAGACACACACACACACACATACACACAGATGTGTATATATATGTATACATTTTTTTCCTCTCTCTCTCTGCGTAGGTGTATAAAATACTAGTAAAGAAAACCTCAGAAGAAAGCTGGGTAGTGTTCAGAAGATACACTGACTTCTCTAGGCTTAATGACAAAGTAAGTACTTTAATAAATCCAAACCTGGCTTTTCAATTTTGAATTACCATCTGTTCCTTACACCTGAAACTGTTATACTTGTGGGGTTTTTTGCTTAATAATATGAGTCAGATCAAACTTTGCTAGCTCATAAGAAAATTAAATGTTTTATTTCACTTTAATAGCTTGACATCCTATCTCTTCACATAACTTCATTTTTATGAAAAAAAATTGTTTTTAGTGTAAAAATGTGAACCTTGAAAGTGCTAAAAGAAAATATAAGTGATTATTTACATAATCTTGTGGATTTGGAAAAGATGTAATCAAATTAAATGATTATGAGAGAATGACCACAAAATATTTTTTAAATATTGTATTAGTTTTCTATTGCTGCATAACAAATTAGTAGAAACTTAGTAGCTTAAAAAATATTCATTATCTCATGGGTTGGTTGGACTCAGCTGGTTTTGCTGCTTAGGGTTTCATGGGGTCATAATCAAGTTGTCCTCTAGCCTGGGCACTTATCTAGAGTCTCTGGAGGTAGAATTAGCTTCCAGGTTCCTTCAGGTTGTTGACAGAGTTCAGTTCTTTGCAGTTGTGTTGGACCAGGGTCTTCAATTCTTGCACCTGGCCCCTTCATCTTCACAGCCACCTACAGCACATCAAATTCTTCTTGTGCTTTGAATCTCTCTGACTTCCTCTTCTGCCACCAGCCAGGGAGAACTCTGTTTTTAAAGATCTTGCGTGATAAGATTAGGCTCATCTGGATAATCTTCCTCTCTTAAGGTCAACTAATTAGCAACTTTAATTAAAGCTGCAAAATCCCTTCTGCTGTGTAAAGTAGCAAAATCACAGAAGCAACATTAGAAGCAAAAGTCATAGGGTCATCTAGAATTTTGCCTATTGCACATATGAAGTAAACAGAGACAATATATAAATCTTAGTATATAAAGAGCCCTTAAAAATAAATAACAAAAAAGTGAACACAAAAGTATAAAAGTTAACAAAAGATATGAACAGAGTGAATCATAGAAAAATATAAATGATAAATTTGAAAAACATTAAATATCATAAGTACTCCAAGAAAATAAAATTAAGGGACTGCTTTTCACCTACCAAGTTCACAAGCACTTAAATGTTAGAATTATGAAGCTTCCTAGAGTACATCCTAAAGTTTTGCATAAATTTAACACACTAATCATATTTCTGGGATTTATCCTGTATAAACAATCATGAATATGGTCAACCTTTAGCTCTAAGGGTACTTATCATGGTTTTTATTTGTTGGCAGTCATGTTGTAATAGTTAAAAATTGGAGGCAACCTAAATTTTCAATAACAAAGGATTGTTTAAATGAATTGCATTTAGAATATAATAGAGAAAGAAGAGCTAAAGGAAAATCAGATGGGGCAGGTAGAGGATGGTTAATATTTGGAAGCCAAGAAAAGACCATTTTTCCAAAAGAAGTCAGTGATTTATATTGCTTCTGAGAGGCCAGCTAAGATGACCTGGGAACATCCAGAAATGACTCCCTGTTTTGACTTGTGTTTAATAGAGAAGGCTTTACTGGGCCTATTCTTTCCCATCTGCCATCTTCTCTCTCCTTCTTCCTTGAACTACTTGAAACTTCTAAAGTTAGTATATTCTTAGTCAATAAACCATATCCAAATATCAGGCAATTTTCCCCATTTCACAATGAAAAGATACAAACAAAAACTGGGGGCCACCTTGAATATGTAAGCTCTTAATGATGCAGTGATGCACAGGTTGCAGAAATATGGCCATGAGTATTAGGTTATTCTGTATATTCGACTTCAAAGCTCATGATTTTCTATTTTTGGGTTGTAGAACTAGATCAAAGCAGAACACTTTTGTGAAGTGATACATTGTTCTCAGCTAGTTTCAGGCAGCAAAGCATAGAAGCAGAGCAGGAATGTTAACAGCTCATTGTTCAGACAAGCCAAGTTCATGTGAAAATCTGGGCCAGGTTCAACCAGGCATTCATTCCTCACAATCCTTTTGTTGGAAGTCCTCAACCTGTCTGTCACTTGAAGCATGCTGCTCTGTCCTGAACTGATTGTCCTCAATATATTGTTCATGACTGGCTTTTATCATAGATTGAATCACAGTTTGCCTTTCATCTTTCTGGGGATTTTTTCATGTTTCTCCTTTGTTGGATCTTTTGTTTCCTTTATCCCCCATCTTCCTCTTTCTTGAATTAATCTTTTCTTTTAGTGGAACAAATTCTCCAGTACTTCTTGAGGAAGATTACATGTCAGGTAATGTTTTTCAGACCTTAGATATCTAAAAATATCTTTGTTCTCTCCTCATACTTCATTGAAATTTGGCCTAGGTATAAAAATCTAGGTTGGAAATAGTTTTTCTTCAGAATTTTGAAAACATTAATCCATTGTCATTTTGCTTTTAGTATTGCTATTGAGAAGTCGAAAGCCATACTGATTCCTGATCATTCGTATGTGACCTATTTTTTCTTTCCCTCGGAGGCTGTAGAATCTTCCCTGTATCCTTAGTGTTCTGAAATTTCATGATGCCTTGTTGTAGGTTTGTTTTCCTCTTTTCTTTTGAACACTCATTGGGTTCATTTAATCTGACAATTCATGTCCTTCAGTTCAGGAAAAAAAAATTACTTCATTAATGATTTCATCCTTTCTATGTTCTATGTTCTATGTTCTTTGTTCTTTCTATAACTTCTCTTCCTTATAAAATAGACCTTTTCAGCTGGCGTAATTTCATTTTCTTTTCTCCTCTTTTTTAGTCCCTTTATCCTTTTTGCTATTTTGGTGGAGATTTTTTTCATCTCTTTCTAAGAGTATCTTTTTTTATTCTCTGAATATCCTTTTTTTTTTTTTGTCATCCTATTCTTATTTCTTGAATGTAATATCTCAGTCTACTTTTTTATATTTTTATGTTTTCTTTTTCTTGTGTAGTCTGTTTTTATCTGAGTTACTTTTTTTCTCTTTGTCTTTATCTTCCATTTTAGAGAGCTACATACTGATAGTAATTCTTGGTTGTCTGATCTAATTAAAAAATGAGTACCAAAAGCCAATTGGAGTCTCTGACTGCATGGGTAAGCATCACTGTAGGGGGATTTTGCTGATTTGGAAGTTTCTAGAGATCTTCTGATGTCAGTATCTTTGGGTCTTCCTCTTGGGTTGACCAAGTCTACAGAGAACTACCTTCTAATCATCTGCCTGGTGCTGCCAGTTTCCTAAGTAATTTGAGGACTCTGTAATACAGATTTAGTTGAAATAGATTTTCCTACACCCCAGCTTTTCTTGACTCTACTAAGTCAGTTGCCTCTATTCTCTCTGCATTTTAGTTTTCAAAATATTGTTGTATGGTTTTTTTGTTCTTCACTCTAGCTTTAGTGAGGCTTCACAAAGAAACAGAATTAATGGGTGTGCTCAATTTTCCATCTGACACCAGGAAACATGTGTGTTACTGTTTTGAAGGCTTGTTTATAGAAATATCAAACACCTATTTTGGTGTAATTTTCCCAGGAAATATATTGTCTTAATTTAATGAAATACAAAAGCTAGCATTGTTTAAAGTTATTTCAAGCTAATGTATATTTCCCAAACTGTAGTTTGTTGTTCAAAATAAAATAATTGAGTAAGTATACCATAATATAAAGAGTGTGAGAACTTAATTATGGGACATCTCCCTCTTTTCTGAAAGTAATTTCTTTAAGGAAAAGAATCTAACCATATATTTGGACATATGTGGCATTTAAAATGTAAGGTATAAATTAATAAAAAGACTTATTTTTCCCTTATGACTTCTATTATTTTCATTGAGGATACCTTAAATAACAAAATCCGAGGGCAAAAATATCTTGTTTAATTTGGAAATCAAGTTGTCCAAGTTACTTTTCTAGTTCTAGTCTTGTTTATTTTCTCTTCACATATTTATAGAAATACAGACAGAATTTTATTTGTTACAGTTCTACTTAGCATTTTACCTTTTGTTAGTCTTTTTTTCCTACCTTGTGATATTTGATTTTGTACTTAAGTATAGAAATGTGGATGTACATGGTTTTGTCTCACACATTTATTTATCGAACATAATATTGTTGACTGCTTGTTATAGAGCAGGCACTATGCTAGACATTGGGGATACAACTGTGAACAAGGCATAATCATTGCAGTCTAATCAAATGATTTTCCATCTTAGCTAAACAATGGACTCCCTAGGAAAGCTATAAAAAAACCTAATTCCCAGGCCACATCTGACTAATTAAATTCAAATTTGTCAAAGGTAGAACACAAGCATTAATATTTTTTACAGCTCCTTGAGTGATTCCAATAGCCAAGGTTTAGAATCACTGGTCTAGTTGAAGAGTCCAAAATTAAATATTAATTACATTTTGATAGATATCTTTAGGAAAAATAAATGAATAGTTTGAGAATGAGAGTCAGATTATCTTTCCAAAAATGAACACAGCAAAATTTTCAGTCCCACTTATTCTTTCAGAATCTTGCCATACTCCATCAAATGGTAGAGTCTATTTCCCCTCCCTTTGAATCTGAGTGGGCTTGTGACTATCAAACCAATAGAGGACATATGATTTTCAAGGCTAGATCATGAAAAGTGTACAGCTTCCTCTTAGCTTCCTCTCTTGGGTGCTTCTCTTTGAAGCCCAGGACACACAGGCCATGGCTGATAGTCCCAGCTTAATTAGGGAATTTGAAGCCTTGAGAGCATCCCTTTCTTTTACAGCCATATCCAGCATATTTAGGAGCAACCAGCCAATATCATTATACTTTTTAATGCCACAAATTTAAACTCCACAAAACCCAGAGCTTTGCCTCTTATAAGCATTTGAGTAGTCATATCCAGTGGTGATATTTTGCATTCATTTATTGCCAACTTGTGCTGTGGACTATCAGTGCCATCTTGATTGTTGGAAATAAAGTCATTAGTGCCTTTGAATTCAGTTTAGAGAACCAATTCCAAAAATGCTAGACCCAATTCAGATATTTCATCCTTAAGATTCTGTTTCTCAAGAACCTCTCCTAGCAATAAAGGGTTCTCTAGGGAAATAAAACAGATAGGAGATAGATAGATAGATAGATAGATAATGTAAATATTATGAGATTTTTTAAACAGAAATTGGCTCATTCAACTGTGAAGATGGACAAGTCTAAATTCTGTAGGTGAGGCTGCAAGCTGGAATCTCCAATGAAGTTTTTTGATGAATTCCCCAGGAGGAGCTGGCTGGCTGAAGTAGAAAGGGAAATTCTCCCTTCTGACTGCTAAAATCATCACTTCTCCTCTTAAGGCCTTCACCTGATTGGACAAGACTTCTCTCAGTGTTGAAGTCAGTATCCTCAGTTGATTGTAGATGTAATGAACCATAAATTCAATCAACTTACTGCTTTTTTAAATCTAGAAAATCAATTCCCTTTAAAAATTGGGCCACCACTTGCTTGACCAAACAACTGGCCATCATAACCTGGGCAAATTGACAAAAGAATGTATAAATTAGACTTAACCTAGCCTAGAAGGTTGGAAAAGGCTTCTCTATGAAAGTAAAATTTAAGCTGAATGTGTGAAATGGATCATGAACCAAAAAGTATATGCTAAAACTACAGAATTTTTCAAAGAAAACTTTTAGGAGCAACCAGCCAACATCATTTACAACATTGGGGTAAGCAAAGATTACATAGTACCTAAAAAAGCACAAACCATAGCAGAAAAAATTGATAAATTAGTTAACATTATAAATAATTTGCTCTAGTAAGACTCTGTTTAGAAAATGAAAGGCCACAGTCTGGTAGAAAATATTTGAAATACATATATTAACTCCCCCCACAAGGGACGTGACCCCCAGGGGAATGAATCTCCCTGGAGACATGCTATGTGACTCCAGAATGAGCCTGGCCCTGGCAGTAAGGGATTGAAAATGCCTACTTGACCAAAAGGGGGAAAAAAGAAAGGTAACAAGCTGAGCTCACAGTGGCTGAGAGATCCCCGGTAGAGTTGAAAGGCTATCCTGGAGGTTTCTCTTAGGCAAGCTCCAGCTAGACATCCCAAATGGCCACAGTATGCCATGCCCTTACCAAAAGTAATCCCCAAATACCTAGGTCCCTACCTGGGATTCTAGAAAAGATTCACTCATTAAGTTTTGTCTTTCAGAAACTTAAATCCACCAGAGTGTTCCTATGCCAGACAAGTCCTAAAACCCAGAGGCCACAGCATCTTTAAGATCAACAATCAGATGCAGCCCCCTTCCCCATATGTCGACATCCCCTTTCAATATGAATAAGTTAGGGTATTCACTGCCTAGACTCCCCTGGAGATAGAGATTAATCGAGAGAAAGGGGTAGCAACGAACAAGACAATATTTAACAAAGGTCTATGTATACTGAAACTTTATATAAATATATATATATTTAGATGCTGGGATGTTGAAATAGCTGAAAGGAGGTAAATGACATGATGGAACTATAACCTATAACGTCTTTTGAAATTTGCTCTATAGCTACTAATTGAACTGTGCTTTGAAAGTCTTCACCTTTCTATATATACCTTATATTACATAATAAGGAAAGAACTGAAACTGTGGAAATGTAACCCATAACAACTTTTGAAATTACCTATGTAACTGCTTCTGGAGCTGTGCATCGAAAATTAACACCTTTCTCTATGTATGATATATTTTACAATGATGGAAATAGCTGAAGTTGTGGAATTGTGACCCATGACATTCTTTGAAATTTGCTCTCTAGCTACTTGTTAAATCGTATTTTGAAAGTTATCACTGTTATGTATATACATAATGCATTAAAAAAAAGAAATATGGGAGAACCTAAGATGGTGGCTAGGTGAGACAGGGCAAAAAAACACCTCTGTGAAAAATACTAGATAAAAACCAGAAAGTGACCCAGAACACCAGTTTCAGTGATGCACCAGCTGGACAAGGTCTGCTAAAACCACAGGGAATGTGCACTTGGTGAAACTGGGAGTCTGCATTCTGAAACAAGTGAGTGAGCTGGCTGAAAGTCCCACGGCCACGCTGTGGTGTGGGGAAACTGGGGGTTGGCATTTGGAGACGGACTAGTTCTTTTAAAAAACAAAAAAACAAAAAAAAACCAGGAGCGGCTGCAGTTATGACAGTGAGGCCCACGCAGTGAAGCACTGCAGGAGCGAGCTGTTCCAACCTGTCGGTGTCTGGCGTGGAGGATAGACCATTGCTGATTCCCTCAGGGCCAGGGGGCTAGAGGGGAGAGCCAAAAGGAGAAAGAAACCACGCTGCTTGCAGCTGGTTCCCTGGCAGGCTGGAGACACTCCTGCCCGGGGCCGTGCCCACAGCCCAGGGCCGCACCAGGAAGCACACGTCACAGTATTGGCTGTGGACAACGGCCTTGGGTGCATACACAGCTAGTTGTCCCAGAGCTGGGAAGGCAGAGCTGTGTGAAAAGGGGGGGAGGGGTTGAGACGCCCGATTCAGCCATCTTTGCATCAGGCTGGGAGCGCCCCTGCACGGCCCGGTGGCCCAGGGCTTGCCTTGAGGGACGGCGCGCACTTGTGGCGTAGCACTGCCTTCCCTCAGCAGAGGTCCTGGAAGATCACAGCTGAGAAAGGGGCCCGCTTGGAAAACCCAGGGACACTACGTCAATGCTGGCGACTTGTGGGTCAGCGGCAGAGACAATCTGGGGCAAACAAAAATGAAGGCTTAGACTCTTGCAACAGCCTTGAATCTCTGGGAACACCCGGGAGGTTTGAGTATTAAAGCTGCCCTGCCTCCCTAACCACCCAGACACACACCCCACATTCAGGGCGGACAGCACCAAAAACACACCCAAACTGAGTTCACCAATTGAACCCCACATGAATCATTTCCCCACACACCACAAAGACAAAGTTGAGGAGAACTGACTTGAGGAGAATAGGTGACTCGCAGACACCATCTGCTGGTTAGTTAGAGAAAGTGTACGCCACCAAGTGGTAGTTCTGAAAAATTAGACTGGTATTTTTTGCAACTTGAAAGAACCCTATTAAGCAAAGCAAATGCCAAGAGGCCAAAAGCAACAGAAAATCTTACAGCATATGATAAAACCAGACGATATGGAGAACCCAATCCCAAACACCCAAATCAAAATATCAGAAGAGACACAGTACTTGGCGCAATTAATCAAAGGACTACAATCAAAGAACAAGAGCATGGTACAGGATATAAAGGACATGAAGAGCATGGCACAGGATATAAAGGACATAAAGAAGACCCTAGAAGAGCATAAAGAAGACATTGCAAGAGTAAATAAAAAATAGAAGCTCTTATGGAAATAAAAGAAAATGTTGGCCAAATTAAAAAGACTCTGGATACTCATAATAGAAGATTAGAGGAAGTTGAACAACAACTCAGAGTCCTAGAGGTCCACAGAACAGAAAATGAAAGAACAAAAGAAAGAATGAGGAAAAAAATTGAAAAAATTGAAATGGATCTCAGGGATATGATAGATAAAATAAAACGTCCAAATTTAAGACTCATTGGTGTCCCAGAAGGGGAAGAGAAGAGTAAAGGTCTAGAAAGAGTATTCAAAGACATTGTTGGGGAAAACTTCCCAAACCTGCTACACAATATAAATACACAAAGCATAAATGCCCAGCAAACTCCAAATAGAATAAATCCAAATAAACACACTCCAAGACATATTCTGATCGCACTGTCAAATACTGAAGAGAAGGAGCAAGTTCTGAAAGCAGCAAGAGAAAAGCAATTCACCACATACAAAGGAAACAACATAAGACTAAGTAGTGACTACTCAGCAGCCACGATGGCAGTGAGAAGGCAGTGGCATGACATTTAAAATTCTGAGAGAGAAAAATTTCCAACCAATGATACTTTATCCTGCAAAACTCTCCTTCATGTTTGAGGGAGAGCTTAAATTCTTCACAGAGAAACAAATGCTGAGAGATTTTGCCAATAAAAGACCTGCCCTACTTCAGATACTGAAGGGAGCCCTACCAACAGAGAAACAAAGAAAGGAGAGAGAGATACAGAGAATTTTAACAGACATATATAGAACCTTACAACCCGAATCACCAGGACACCCATTTTTCTCTAGTGATCATGGATCTTTCTCCAGAATAGA
Source organism: Choloepus didactylus (assembly GCF_015220235.1). NCBI lineage: Eukaryota > Metazoa > Chordata > Mammalia > Pilosa > Megalonychidae > Choloepus > Choloepus didactylus. Next base: position 37,784,638 of record NC_051320.1, on the reverse strand, counting down.
CCATACGCTGGAACATAAAACAAGCCTGAATAAATTAAAAAAAAAAAAAAAAAAAAAAAAAAAAAAAAAAAAAAAACGAATATATTCAAAGCACGTTCTCTGACCACAATGGAATACAAATAGAAATCAATAATTTTTTATTTGTAACTCTACTATTTACTTCCTACATGATATAAAATACACAAGCTCTAATGACAAATCAATGGTTTTAGACTCAATGTAAAATATGTAATTTTTGACAAGGACTATATAAAGGTGGGGGAATGGAGGAGTATAGGAACATAGTTTACAGGTCCTATTGAAGTTAAGTTGGTATCAAAGAAAAACAAGATTGTTATGGATTTAAGAGGTTAATTTTAAGCCCCACAGTAAACACAAAGAAATTATCAGAGAATATGACCATAGAGATGAAAAGTAGAGTATGGGTTATGAGAAGTGGGGGAAGGGGCAATGGGGAGTTAAGAAATGAGTGTAGGGTTGCTGTTTGAGGTGAAGGGAAATTTCTAGTAGTGGAAGGTGGGAAGGTGATCCCATTACAACATTCTAGATGTGATTAATCCCACTAATGGAATGCTAGGGAGGGGGTGGAATGGGAAGATTGAGGCTGTATATATGTTTCCATAACTGAAGAAAAAAAAAAGACTGTCTAAATAGATGACAATTGAATGCCAAGGATGATCCTGGGTGGGATATGAGGATGGAGGACAGGAGGCTCAAAGGGACACAGTTGAGACATAAGGGAAAAAAAAAGGAAATATAGAATGTAAGCTTTGTATCAATGTTGAATTTCTTGAACTTCTTAGCTGCACTTAATGGGATTGCATAAAAGAATGTTCTTGTTCATGGGAAATGTATATGTGAATTATATTGCTTGTTCAAGGATGTGTGCAGCTTGCTCTCATGTGTTCAGAAGACAGAGCAATAGATGATGGATGATAGGGAGAGAGGGAGGGAGGGAGGGAAAGAAAGAAATGGCGGTATGACAGCATGTTAAAGTTGGTGGATTGGGTATCGGGAGAGGGGGATCAGGGTATGCTGGAGTTCTGTGTATGGGGTTTGTATTGTTTTTGCAACTGTTCCTATAACTGAATTTATTTCAAAATAAATTTTTTCAAAAAATCAATAAAAAAAAGAAATGCATGTATCTGATAAAGGACTCATATCTAGAATATATAAAGAACTCTTACATCTCATAATAAGACAAACAAGTCAATTTAAAAGTTGGGATGGGGGATCACAACATTCAAATAGATAATTCACCAAAGAAGATATACAAATGCTAATAATAAGCACAAATGAAAATATGTTCAACGTCATTTGTCAACAGAAATTAAAATTAAATCCACAGTGAAATACTACCACACACCTACTAGAATGGCTAACATTAAAAAAGACTGATAGCACCAAGTATTGGCAAAGATGTGGAACAACTGCAGCTCCATCTGTATAAAACTGGGAAAAATCAAGAAATGAAACAGTCATTATGTAAAAAAATTAGCTGAATTTATTTCTTACGTTTTAAACTGAGCTTATGAATAATTTCAACATAGTCAGCAGCCTTTTGTAGAATTGATATAATTGAGTTGAACATTATATTTTCTTATTTTTTCTTTTTCAGTTAAAGGAGATGTTTCCAGGGTTTCGATTATCACTTCCACCAAAACGCTGGTTTAAAGATAATTATAATGCTGACTTCTTAGAAGATAGACAATTAGGATTACAAGCTTTTCTTCAAAATTTAGTAGCTCACAAGGATATTGCTAACTGGTATGTAACAAATTGAAATAAGAGATTATAAAAACATTCCTGCAGCTGGCCTAAACTAAAGAATAAATTTACGAACATAGTTACTCAAGCTCAAATATACAGTATAGAAGTATAATTATTTGTCCTCTTTAAAAAGGTGTCACATGGAATTTTCTTGCTTTCTTTCAGTAAGGACTTTATTTTGTGTTTGCTTTTTATAATAAGCTTTTAAAAAGTCAGCAAAGTTCAAATTCAATATACCATTTACTCAAACCACCCAACTGTAAATTTGGTTTTAGCATTCAGTATATTAACAGTCATTTAAACAAAATGAGCTCACATATTAAAAGGCTTTTTGTTAATATGACACTATGTAATTTTAAGGATAATCATTCTTTATATTTTTCCAAAGTAGTGCAAAATATGAAACTTATGAAATTGGGTTAATTTATGTAGAAGGCAAAGTGAAAATGCTAAAAACCGTTTTAAAAAGGAAAAAAGGTGTATATAGGTTTTTTTTTTTTTTGCTTCTGAATGTATTTACAAGAAAATTGCTTTATGATTTACTGTCAGTTGGGTATCTAATTTTAGAATTTACATTATCAAATAAATTAGAATTATTTTGAAAATAAATAGCATTTACAATGTAGCAATCCATATTGTATAGATACCTACATCTGTAAAACTATCTCTAGTTTTTCATCTAAGGATGGGAAACAAGTGAGAAAACCCCCCGTCTCACTTTTCTTACCCTCTTTTTCACCATCTTTCTATTCTGTGTATTACCTTTCGTTATGCCTAACACACACATACTGTAGGTACATATCTACCTTCTTAATGCATGATTCCTAAATTTGATGGATTCTCAAGATCCTTGCCCATATCTCCTTATTATACCAACTGTTCTCTAATAAAAGGACTATAAGCCAAACACCCTCTCTCAACTCCATATTCATAAACCGAACTCCTCCTTGACATCCCCTTTAGAGATCTCAAAGCTCCCTCAAACTTAAAACAGCCTTAAAAGCTTGCTCTCTAGGGTTTTTCTTCCTCCATTTTCCAGCACCATCATCTGTCACATCGGTCTGTTTTTCTCAGTCCCTACCATCACCACCCTAGTCCAAACAGTTATCTCTTGCCTTAATTTTTGCAAAAGCTTTGCCACTGGTCTTCTTCCTCTTCCTCTTAACACTATAGCCCGTTGGAGCCACAATGATTTTTTGTAATGCAGTCTGATGAGGTCATTCTTTCTGGTCCCCTACTTACTGGGCTGTTTTTCCAAGTTCATGTTTTGTTATTCTCTCCTTTCCCTACCGCCCCCCCACCATCCTTATTTTCTATACATCAGCTATATTGGGCTTCTATTAATTCTCCAAAATCACTTGTTCCTTTGGACCTTCAGCTATGCTGTTTCCTCTGCCTGAAAACACAGTCTTTCACACTACCACCCCACCTAGCCCTGGCCTTGGTAACTGCTGTACATCCTTCAGATTTCAACACAAAATTTACTTCCTTAGTAACTAGGTTTCCTCACCCCCCACCACAACCACCATGATGGAAAAAGCCTTTGAAGAAAATACTTTTTATACCACACCATGAAAATACAACTTTTAGAGTTAAGTTCAATACACCCTGTTCCCTTTCTTTTGTCCCTTTTTCAGTAAACCTATGCAACTCTGTGTTGACAATGTAGTGAATTAAAATCAAATTTATCCTGCATGTGATTATATGCTATTTTTTATCTGAGATGTTAAATAATATGGACCAAATTAGTAAGTTCATCTTGTGATTTTGTGACTTTTTAAATAGTGAAGGTGTATTTTAGTTGAAATATTCTGATGCAGCTTTAAATTATTGATAATAAGCTAACATTGCTAGGGGCATTTAAAGTCCTGTCATTTCTAAAACTGCATACCTCAGAACAGTGGCATTGGTATTGCACAGTTTGTAGAAAACATGATTCAGGGAAAGAAAGGTCCCATGGTCAGGTAAGTTAGAGAAAGGATTTATTTGACTTTCCTAGAGTATTAAAGTTTCTAAGAAGTTTTTCATGAAAGCATCCAGTATAACTCACATTTATTTGCTTACCTACTTTCATCATATCATGTCATCAGATATTTCGGGAATAAAGTTAGAGAACTTAAATTGAACTCAAAATAAGGTAATTATGCCTTGTTCGTTATGCCCTTTTTATGGTTGATAAGTTTTTATCTCATACCACAAGATGTTTCTTAAATTATTGTTTAAAAAATGGGGGATTATGGGGAGGAAGGATTATTCATCTATTATCTTAAGCATTTGCCTGTATCATGCTAAGAAGGGTATAAAAGAAGCTGAGAGTATACTCATTGGTCTTAGAATTCATTTGAAAAAATTAAACTTCTGTTTAAACAATACAGTGGAGTTTATAAAATTCAATATGATATGTGCAGATTATAAAAGTAGCAAGAACTCAGAGTGTTTGGAAGGTCAGTGCTGTTTGCAATGATGAAGCAACCCTAGAAGTAGCAAGTAGGATTCAAAAGCCTTGAGGCCCAGATTAAGATTCTGGGTAGGAAGATGGAAATGAGTCAGAAACAAATAATTAGAAGATACGTAAAAGTCTGAGATTTTAAGATTATGCCCCAGAATTATCTCCCTGCACCTCAGTACTGTTCCTTTTGTAAAATAAATGCCTAAATCTCAGTGTCTAGAACAGAATTACCTTAGTATTTCTGCTTTTAGTGTTACTATTACTATTATACTACACAGCAAGAATTTCAGAAGCTCCACAGTGTTAATTAAAATAAGGCAGTTCACCAGACAAAAGCTTAATTGCATCTAAAACTATAGGAGAAAAATGAAAAAAGGTTCTTTTATTTTTTATCATCAAAAAGAAGAAGGGAAATATTTCCCGAGGGAGAAGAGAAAAAAATCCCTGATACCTCTTTATGAAAACATGAAATTAATTTGAGAATCACTTCTTAAAACATCAATTAGTTGTACATTACCTATTGGTACACCTATTAGTGTCCTGTTACAGTTGAAATAGCAGCGTGGAAAAGATTACTAATTTTATCTGGTCCAATAATTATTTGATATGAATTCTTTCTAAAGTTCTTTCACTTTCCTTTCTGATATCCTTAGCACCTTACAGCACAATTATTTCTTAACCTTCATGTTGGCTAAAAGAGCCATTACACAACAGTCAGCTCTTAATATTATAACTTCTCTAACTGTAACAAAAGCAGAAGTGTAAGAAAATAAGATCTAAATTGATATTAAGGACTGTTGATTTGATTGTTTTAAGAGAATAATATTTTCAGATGTGTTTAAAATATATAAAATAGGAAAACAGATAAAAAGGTTAATATTTCCCTGATAAAGTGGTTTATTAAAGGTTCAATAAATACGTTTAGGCCTACTATATATTAGGTGTGTGACTAAATGATGAATTATATGCTGATCTTTTCATGTCCAAAATAACTAAAATGGATAGTTAGATCTCTTTTAGAGGAGGTAGAGGGTGGAACTTTTGGCTAGGAGAGTTAGAGGAGGCTTCCTAGAGAATGACATTTAAACTGGATTTAAAAGAATTAATAAGATTTGGACTGACAAAAAGAAGGTGAAGAAGGGCTCTATTTTCAGAAGTACTCTACATGTCTCCTGATTTACTAAATTTTTCCTCCTTTTTAATTCTTTAAAATATAGGAATTAAAATTACATTTTTTTCCTTATATTCTTATCCATCAATAAAGGCTTCATTGTCAAAATTCAGTATCTTAAATTCTACATCTGGAAAAAAAAATGTTCAGGATGGATCTGAATTAACAGCAATTCATAGTAAAAAAAAAAGTGTTCTAAACATTTATATGAGGGAGCAACTAAAAGAACGGAGAACATTTACTCTTTCAAAAAAAGAACTTGAAGCTACCTTCATGTATTTGAAAGATTGTGATGAGAAGAGGATTAATCAAATGATATTTAACTTGAAGAGCAGTGCTTCTCCAACTCGAGTGTTCATATGAATCACATGGGGATCTTGTTAAAATGGCATATCCTAATTAAGCAGGTCTGAGGTAAAGATTCTGCCTATCTAACAGGTTTCTAGGTGATGCTAATACTGCTGATCTAGTGACTTCACTTTGAAAACAAGGTTCAAGTGTACAACTAGTACATTTTTTCTTAGTTCTTAATTGACCTTTTAATGAATTGTAAGCATTAATTTTAGAGGGTTTTTCCCCTTTAAAATATGGATTTTGACAAAGCACATTTTGCTGTTAAATCACTGGCCTTTAAAAAAAATTCATAAAAAATAAACAGATACATAGCTATGAAAGAAAAAAAAGGAAAAAGTAACAGTAAATAGAAGGATTACTGGGTGAAATAGTTTATAGTGTTAGAATTAAAGAGATTTTTATATAGCTTGATGTATTTTATAGGAAGTGGAAGGATATAGCTTAAAAATGCATTAAAACTCTTAAAACTTTTTCAGGAAAATCGAAGGAAGAATGGAAGTTCATAGAACAAAGTTGCTCTGATGAAAAAAAACAGTGCTGAAGAGAACCATCAGTGGTCTCCTTATGTTTAGGCAAATTAAGTCACTAAAAGATACTCTAGATAATATAAAGAATAGAAAGATAATAGAATCTTTTACCTTTTAATTCCAGATTGTTAAATTTTTCTCTTAGTCAGATAGATAGCTTTCTCTCCTATACCTGATGTGCTGCTTGCATATTCATTGTGATAGTCAAATGGAAGCAAGTGTATTAAAGGTTGACAGATTAGGGGGCTATGTTGAACCCAGCAGTGAACAAGTTAAAAAAAATAAAGTGTACAACTTCTTTTTTTTTAATTGACTTCTATTTAATCCATAAACCATTTAATAATAATATAGACTTCAGTATTGTATATTTTTTAATTTACTTGATTTGTTTATAAATGATATGCTGATAATATATAAAAATCACTGAGCAGAACCAGGGCACATTTCAATAAATACTTATTGAACCAAAATAAATTTTTGTAAATTTTTTTAGCCTTTATTGTCAGTATTTCATAATCCAAATATTTGCTCCACCACCACCATCTTTCTTCGGTCTTTGTCTTCAGGATCTTATGGACTATTTTCATAACACCACTTTTCTATATCAGTTCTTTTCTTTAGGAAGTGTTTCACTAAAAATCATATTTATCTCTTTGTGACTACCCCCTGTCATCATCAACCTGTCTGGCTCAGTTTGAAACTCAAAAAGTCCCATTTCCTTTTCAGCATAGGTTGACTTCTCCTTTATGTTGCACAACAAGAAATTATAGTCTTTATCTTTTACAATTAAAAAGGAAATTAAGACTCCACATTTATATTGTAAAATGAATATAGAGTTGTTTCTTAATCCAAAATTGCTTTTTAAAGAGGGGTATTACAAGGCAATTACAAGGAAATTTGATTATTTACCTTCTTAACTTATATCTGATAATTGTGAAGTGCAAGCATAAAACCATATTAATTCATTCTATTACTTGGAAAATGTATGGTGATTCAGAAATTGTATGGTCAGAATTTTTTCTCTTAAACTATATGGGGAAAATATTTAAATAATATAAACAGGATTGCAAGGAAAATCTTTACCTTGCTTCAGAGTAAATGCTTTTCAGGTACTTTAGAAGCATCCACGAAAGTGAAACAATTGAAGTACAAAGTAGAAATTGTATTTATTCATAACAGGATAGTGATTTTGTTAGTCTAGTTCAGACTAATACTTTAAGAGTCATTTTCTTAAAGAGGCTGTTCATCATTTAGAGTGGTCTCTTGTACTGTTTTCTGAATTGTGTCTTATGCCATATTTTTATGTAAGAAAGTCATAAGATCTTAGAAAATAGCTTAAACTCTTTGTATTTTCTATAGATTTGATATTTGTATTTTTGTTACTTAAAAAAGTGAAAACGCATAAACCAAATTGCTTATTTTGGCTTTTAGAAAACTATATAGCTTCAAAGTAACTTTGGCTTTTTGCTATGTTTTGTGAACTTATTTGTACTCCAGCTCTATTTTTTTTTTTTTTTTTTTTTTCTTTGAAAAGCCTTGCAGTGAGAGAATTTCTTTGTCTGGATGATCCCCCAGGTCCATTTGATAGTCTAGAAGAAAGCAGGGTAAGTGCTGTATTATATATCACATGAAAAGAGGAACAAGTAACACAGTACAATTAGTACATTGTTTCTTGAATGGAATGTCATGGCACACAACAAAATAATATAATTTCGGACTGTGATAGATTTGTACAGAAAGCGTTTTAATGTTTGAGTCAAAGGTTTCTTTCATTGAAATACATGGAGCTAGTTAAGTTAAAAAATGAAAATTAATACATATCCTATAGTTGATGAAGCCCTGAAAATAAATCCTGCGTTTTTCTCTATTTTTACTGTTGCAAAAAAAAAAGAAAAAAAAGGAAATGATTTGGACTTTATTTTACTACACTTAAAGGTACTTTTCTGCTGAGTTTTATGCCATCTTATGTAAGTCACAGTTAAAATTCAATTTAAAGCTTATCTTCAGAGGTAATTCAACTCATGCTTGATGCTACTCAAATTACGTTAATTAACGTGTTAAAGTGGCCTATTTCTTGAAGCAATAGGCTAGATTCACAAAGCAGATATGGTAGTAATAGATTAGCTAGGATTTTATGCAAGTTTTTTCCTCAAATGTTTAATGGTGTTTACAGAGAAAATTTAATTGGTAAGTTTGTAGTGCTTTTCAATTAAACTGAGTCAGTTCTTTGTATTTGAGTGTATGCCATAGCTTTTTTAAAACAACTTTATTGAGATAAAATTTTCATCTGTAAAATTCACTCATTGTAAATGTAAAATTTAATAATTTTGAGTAAATTTATAGTGCTGTGCCACCATCATTATAATCAAGTTTTAGAATATTTTCATCACCTCAAAAAAATTTCTACAAACCTCTTTGCAATCACCTATCTACTTTCAGTCTCTACAGATTTACCTTTTCTGGATATTTCATATAAATAGAATCATCACCCCCCCCCAAAAAAAAGCGTGTGTTTGTAAATCTTTCACACCTGGCTTCTTTCACTTAGTATACTTTTGAGGTTCATCTGTGTTCCATCTTCTATCACTATTTCATTCCTTTTTTTTACTGAATGGTTTTACGTAGTATTGATACACCACATTTTGTTTATCCCATCACCAGCTGGTGGACATTTGGATTGCTTCTAGCTTTCTGCTGTTAAGAATAATGTTGCTGTGAGCAATCTTGGAGAATGCTTTGTGTGAACATGTGTTTTCATTTCTCTTGGATCAGTGTCTAGGAGGGGAATTGTTTAGTCATGTGGGAAGTTTATGTTCAACTTTTTTAAGAAACTGACAAACCTGTTTTATAAAGTGACTATAGCACCATTTTACCTTCCCACCAGTGGTGTTTGAGAGTTTCATTTTCTCCACTTCCCCGTCAGCATTTGGTATTACCTGTCTTTTTAATTATAGCCATTCTCATGGGTGTGTAGTGGTATTTCATTGTTAGTTTTAATTTGCATTTCCATAATGACTATTGATGTTAATCACCTTTTGATGTGCTTATTAGCCATTCATGTATCTTCTTTAATGAAATGTCTATTCAAATCTTTTGTCAGTTTTTTAATTAAGCTGTTTATCTTATTGAGTTGTAAGAGTTCTTTATTCTGGATACAAGTCCTTTATCAGATACATGACTTGCAAATATTTTCTCCCAGTCTGTGTATGCCTTTATCATTTTCTTAATGATGTCCTTTAAAGTGCAAAAGTTTTAGTTTTAATGAAGTCCATCTTATCTTTTTTTTTTGATGGATCATGCTTTTTGTGTTGTATCATATTAACTCTTTGCCTCACCCAAGGTCACAAAGATATTCTCCTACTTTTTTTCTAGAAATTTTGTAGTTTTAGCTCTTATATTTAGGTTTATGATCCATTTTGAATTTTTTAATGAAGTGCAAGGTAAGAGTCTGAAGTTCCTATAGATATCTAATTGTTTCAGTATCAGTCATTTAATTATGTTGGCACCTTTGTCAAAAATCAAATAACCCTAAGTATAAGAGTTTATTTCTAGACTCTCAGTTCTGTTTCATTAATCTATTTGCCTCTCCTTATGCCAATATTAGTGACTTGTTTACTGCAGCTTTATAGTAAGTTGAAATTGGGTGATACAAATACTCCAACTTTGACCTTCTTTTTAAAAAAATTGTTTTGGCTATTTTAAATCCTTTGGATTTCTATAAAAATTTTTAGCATTGCTTTGTCAATTTCTACAAGAAAGCCTGCTAGGATTTTTATAGGGATTGCATTGAATTCAACTTCACTACATATTTTCAAATTACTCCCCAAAATTGTATCAGTTTACACTCTGATGAACCGTGTATTTTCCTACTATCATCAACACTTAGTATCATCAATCTTTTGATTTTTGCAGTTTGATAGATGCAAAAGAGGATTTTGTTGTTTTGGCATAATTTTCTTGATTGCTAGTGGGCTTTAGCATCTTATTTATTTTTAGTAGCTGTTTAGGACTTTCTTCTATGAATTTCCTGCTCATATCTTTATATGCTAAAGATATTGTCCTAAATTTCCTCTGAAAGTTTTAAACTTTTGCTTTTCACATTCAGGTTCTTTAACTGACCTAGCTTTTCTGCATGAATGACCAATATCCCAACATAGTTTATTGGAAAAGTTCATATTTCATTATGAAACTTCTGCACTGATCAGGAATTATTCTTCTGTCATACATTGTGTTCATTTAATTGGGTCTGTTTGTGGTAATTCAGTTCTGTTTCAGTAGTCTATTTTTTAATCTCTCTGCCCATATGATACAGCATTAATTACTACACTTCATAAATAATCAGTATCTGGCAGGGCTAGGATTCTTTTGCTTGTTCTTCAAAATTTCATTGGCTATTCATGCTTCCATATGAATTTTAGAATTGACTTGTCAATTCCATGAAAAAATCCTGTTAAAATTTTGTTTAGAATTATTATGCATTTATTTTTGAAGAGTTTTGTCTTTACAATATTGAATATTCCTATCAGTAGCTACATGTTTACTTTTTTTAAAAGGTACTTCAATAAAGGTTTAATTTCTCCCCTTAAATGCTGAAGAAAACTGTAGTATTTATTTTTAGTTTTTTTTTTACATACTTGGTATTTTCATTATGTTCTAATTATTGCTTTTGTATTTTTGACTTTTGTATGTTTATTTTGTACACTTCCTTGCTGGTATCTTTCATTAGATCCTTTTGAATTTTCTATATAGGTAATCCTATCCCCTGCAACACTACCTTAAGGTATCTTCCTTTCTAACCCTTAGTACCTTTCATTTCATTTTCCTGTATTATTGTGCTGGCCTGCATCTCCAGTATGGAATTAAATGGGAACAGTTACAGTAGGCAGTAATTCTATTGGATATGGCTGTTGGTAGTTGTGGTTCATTTCTGTTTGTTGTCTTTTTCTTTTTTAGGATAAAGAAGTTACCTTCTATTTCTGGTTTGCTAAGAGTTTGTACTGTTTGTTTGTGTGTATTTGTGTGTGCATGTGTGAGTGTGTTTGAGAGAGAGAATGGGTTAATAATGTTTTTTCTTGCTATAAGGATGATCATATGATTTTTCTTTTTTTAATCTTAGTGTAATAAATTACATTCATAAATTTCCAAATGATAAAACATTCATTATGGGATAAATTCAGCAAGATGTCTCTGTTTTTAATGCTAGATTTGGATTATGAGAATTTTTTTTTAGAATATTTTCACCTATAATTTTATTTCCTTTTACTGAACTTGTTGGAATTTGTGTCAAGGTTATACCAGCTCATAAGAAAAACTCAGAAATATTCCTTCTTTTTATGTTCTCCACAACTATTTGGTTAAGACTGTATTGTTTATTCCTTGAATGTTTAGTAGAACTTGCCTCTAAAACAATCTAAGTCTGATATTAGATTTTTAATATTATTTTTAAATTTTCCAACATTTACAAACACTCTATATCCACCAAGCAACCATTCCCTCTCTCCCATCCCCCCATCTCCTGGCAATCTCTAATCTGGAAGCATTTAAGTCCTCCAGGTGGGTGGAGACTGAGGAAAGAAAACCAAGATAGTAGAGACCTTAAAAAAAAATGAGAGTGGAAAGCAAATCATTTAGGTTGCATACATATTGTTTTGATTATCCATGTTCCTTGACTCTTTGGTATTGTTCTTGAGAAAGATACTGCATAAGTAATTAATCTTCCCTTTTCCTTCCTGTGTTTGGGTTTGGGGGGTTGTTTTGTTTTGTTTTAGGCTTTCTGTGAAACTTTAGAAGAAACAAACTACCATTTACAGAAAGAACTACTTGAGAAACAAAAAGAGGTAGAATCACTGAAGAAACTGCTCAATGAGAAGCAACTTCATATAGATACCCTAGAGAACACAATCAGGTGTGTTGTGATACTTGCATTTTTAATTTGAGTAATTCAACTTTTAATATCTGAACTAAATGCCCTTTGTATTTTAATATAATTTTGAAGTTTCTGATTCCAAAAGTTGTAGACTCTTACTTCTGGATTGAAACAACTGTCTTTTTTTTTTTTTTTTTTTTTTTTTTTTTTTTTAATTTCAGTTTTATTGAGATATAGTCACATACCATACAGTCATCCATGGTGTACAATCATCTGTTCACAGAACCATCATGTAGTTGTGCATTCATCACCCCAATCTATTTTTCAACATTTTGCTTACACCAGAAAGAATCAGAATAAGAATAAAAAATAAAAGTAAAAAAGAACACCCAAATCATCCCCCCCATCCCACCCTATTGGAAACAACTGTCTTTTGATTGTTTATTTAGAAGGTTGACTATTTGAAGGATAGGAAACCTCAGGAAAATAAACTCTAGCCATTCAACAAGATAAACATTATTCATTTTAACATATTTAAATGTTACCTTTATTTCTGGGCATTTATGCCAACTTTTCACATACAGAAGCTCTAGTTTGCCTCTTCATCAGCATATATTGAATTCATTCTAGAATCATTTTGAGTTAATCAGAATTGTTGATTTTTCTGCTGACTTCCTGATTCAGCAATTTATTAACTGTTATTACATTAGACATAGTAGCTACATGTATACACAGTAGTAAACGTATGTATTTTACTCATGAAAAATAACACTGTTTTTATTTACTTTTAGAACATTGTCTTTGGAAACTGAAGAATCACTGCCTGTGTCCGGAACAGAAGGTGGACAGATCCTAAAGATGGAGTCCTCTATACTTGAGGCTGATCAAATTATCTTTGACGGCAAATCTAGGTATATAACATTTAGTTTATTTTAGGCTAATCATTTGAATAACTGGAGTGAAATGTTCTAAGTTATATAATATTTTTTATAAACCCTGTTTTATTTTATCATGAATCTGCTGAGTAAAGAGAGATGTATTGTAGACATTCTAGGCTCTCCCTAGAAATTAGTCTTTGGCATCCAGATTATTAAGCCATCATTTTGTTATTACTTATTTTGAAGATATGTGTGAATTAACTGGATCCTGACTCACTTTTAGATTAATTTTGTAAATCTTGGCAAAGTACTTTAATCTCCCTCAGTGTCCCCTTTTCTCCTTTAAAAAAGGTGGACAGTAATAGTAGCCACCTTCCCTACCTAATAGGAGTGATGAAAAGACACTGTACTTGAAAGCACATAGAATTTCTATTGCATATAGATCCAGGGTAATTGTTAATACTTTAATGGTAATGATTATGAGAACAAATTTTATGGTAAAGGTAATTACAAACTAGATCTTTATAGGTAAATGGTAATTTGGAGAGCTGAAAGAATTAAAAATATGTCTCTAAAGGTATTATCTGGCAATGAAAAGTAAAGACATTAAATTTCTGATTGAATATTTAAATATGTAGGTTATTTACATAGGTTAAAAAAAAGATTTTTAAAGGTAATAGTAAAGTAAAATAGCATACATCCAGTCCCTTCATTAGACATTTCTCTCTTTTTTTGGCAGAGTTGATAATATGCCATGCATAAGTTTTAGTGAACCTGAAAATTCTGTATCAGATATAGAAGTTGCAGAAGTGGCATATAATGCTGAAGAAGACTAACACGGTTCAAGCATTTTCCTCTATTTTGAATTTCAGCAAATTTAGAATAGAGTGTCAAATCTTACTTTAAAAAAAAAAGACTGTGAAGCATTTCCAGAAAAAAACAGGAGTGCACGCGTATAAAGTTTACATAAAGAAAAATTTTTAAGTTATTGAAATAGGAAATATATTCCCAGCTGCTTTTGTCTTTTTTCCAGTCTTCGTATTTAATACACTAAAAAAAATCTAGTTAGAATTCTATTACCAAGGCCTACATTCTTCAATACTGTACATAAATTATTATGGTGTTTTGCCAATATTTTGCTCCAAACTAATGTGTGTATGTATATGTATGTATATGTTTGTGTGTGTGTGTATTTTAATCCTCAGTTATATTAGTCAAATGGAAATTAATTGCATGTTGCTATCTGGGTGATATATGCTCTTTTGTATTTCTCATATAATATATTTTCATTAATAGTTTAAATTAATGGCCAACATAGTAAAGATAAAGATAAGATGAATTTTAAAGTTGCTCCTTTGGAATGTTAATGCTGTTTAAAAGAGGAAGATGGCTTTCTGATACCGAGGGAAAACTACTTGAAAGAGCTATAATCACAGACTAAAACCTGTGATTTTAAAATAGCCTTGATTTTAAAAGCTAATTCATTAATATCAAGGTAGTATAAGTGTCCCACCTTATTATTACGTTTTAATTCTTTATTTGAGATAATCGTTATCTTAAATCTTTACCTACAGAATCATTGAATTTGCCTTTCTCAGGACACTACCTCCTTTTAAGGTAATCAAGGCATTTTTTTTTTTGGAAATTATATGAGGATTCTAACCAAATAAGGAGTTATATAAAAAGAAAACAAAATAAAAAGCCATTTATACTGCAAAGTTCCTAATTATGTTGACTCCTCTGGCATTGCATTTTTATTTCTATATTTGTGAAGGTGTTGCTCTAATGTATTGTGGCTGATTTTCTTTTTAATATATTTAGCCAAGTGATGCACTTTATTATAATTAAACTCTTTTGTGCCAAGTTTCATTGGTGAATTTCTTTAGTCAGTGGAGTCAGGGGGAAGAAATATGTAGTGCCTTTACTATTTCACTTTTTACAAAAGTTCCCTAGGGTCTGTGATTGAGTCAGCTTTATGAAAAAATGTTTTGTGTTTATTTCAACTTTGCATTTGGATATTGAAAGTGCCTTGTTTCGTTTTCATAGTATGAGGTTACTCATTTATTTTCTGTTTCTATTGTTTTACCTATTACTGTTAATATGCATTGTAACATGCTAGCAATTTGAAAAATTCTGGTTGGTATATTGAACTGCATATGATTTCTAAAAATTAAAGGAAGCTTCTTGGAGAAATAGAGTAACAATCTCCAGTTTTTTTTTCTTTTCTTTCTAAAAGTTTATCAGTATCTTAATATACATATTAAGATATGGTTGTCTTCAAATTTGACTGATGTGGATCAACACACCCAAGCTGCTGTTAACCTTTGATCTAAAAAGGAGACTATTTTTTACCAAAGTACCAAAAATTTTAAGTCTTTCTCAAAATACATTGTTATGCCCTCAGAACGTTTTCCACAGAGTCTGTTACAAATGTGTGTACTGTCTTTAGAGACAGAAATGAATATAATAAACTGGTCCACTTGTTCATTTTTAAAATAGTATAGAACTTACAAAAAGTTTAAAAAGAATAATCACTTAATACCATTTACAGTCTAGTAAAACAAGATGTTTGCCAAATTTCAGATATTAGAGTACTACATGTCTGCTTCAGAGTGAACCAAACACTTTTAAAATCTGACCTTTCAGAAGAATGTATTTGAAGTTTAGGATAGAGAAGAATAACTCTGCTAATTAGGTATATCGTTATTATTTATATTTAGAATTTACTTTTTTTACTTTCATAATACGTTTTATTCCCAGTGTCACATTTTTCATATAATAAACTATTTTTTTTCAGTACAACAGAAGCTATGTTGTTCAGATGTTGAATACTACTTTTCTCCCTCCAATTTCATTGTTCTTTTCCTTATCTCCTACTATTGTAAATTTAATTGTATTTAAGTGCTGCATTTCACAGATGTGGAATGAGTCTGTGATAATCTTCTTAAGTTTACACTTTATATTACTGATCATTTTATGTCTTTGTGAGATACAGTGCACTTCGAATGTAACCAATATTAATTAAAAAAAGAACATACTGAAACTGGAAAACACTTTTTTTGGATGATCTTTTAATTTAACCCAAAATTTAAGTTCACATATAGGTAGTACAACCATGAAACTCGGCATTTAAATTTTAAATACATATTTAATATGTTTAAAATGTATTTTATCTGTCTACTACACTGAGATGAGCCTTTTAAAAGCACATTAAGAAAACTATATTCCTCAGAAAAGTGATCTATGTAGTCTAGTTCAGTTGTCAGTAAAGGGAACAATGGTCTAAATCTAAGAATAGTTTATGTCTGTGGTTTTGAAATGGATTTTATTACTTGTGGGATTAGAGGAGTTTTTAGATTATCTTAAAACCAGTTTGTATTCCCAACTAATAGAAAAAGGAATCTAAATTTTATCCTCTGGGAAATCTTCAGAGAGCTACATATTTGTTCCATATTTTGGCTCTTCATAGAATTGCCTTTGCTGCACTGTTACGCTTCTATGCCATTGGCTTCTATTTAGCAAAAAAACAATCATCAAAACTTGTGTTTTCAGTAAATGAGGTTTTAAGGCTGACGGCTACTAGATCACATAGTGTTCCCTTTTTGAGGACCCATGGGAGAAAATTCTCTTAAGTCTCAGTACAGTAAATCCTGCTCTTCTCCTAAACAATTGATTTGTTTTTATCTTAGACTCAGTTACTCTTATAGGTTCTCCTCTTTGTTTTGTTTTTTGTGCAGTTCTAAGCCAAACTTTGGTTCGCCTCCAGCTGCGTATAGAACCTATGGGTTATGCTTTTGTATAGTAAAATCATGAATTTATTTTTCTATCTTTATTTTCTCTTAATGCTGATTTTCTTCCCTATTTAATTTATCCTATTAAAACATAGTTATATTTATTCTGATAGTCTCAGACTTGAATGGCATTTTAGATTACATTTATGTAAAAACTTGTCACAGCCACGTCCGTGCTCTAACACAATTATGGCCACAATTTAGTGAAGCCAGGAATTACAAAAAGCTAAGTTATTCTTCCCTTTAAAAAAATGCCTTAACCAAGATCAGTAAATATGGCATGCAAACTAGAAATGCTAGTTAGTGGTAAGCTATGAGTAGTTTTTTGGCCGGAGCAGTTTTGATTAAGCCAGGATCATGGTTTTAACCACAGCTTCAAATTAGAACAGACCCCACTTGCCACTTATATATGTTTATCATTCACAGTAAAGTAGACCAGTGTCTTTATCTCCACAAAAACCAAACAACCACAAAAAGAAAAAACAGTGCAGTCAATGCATCCTCAATAAACAAAAGGTAGTGTTTCTTGTAATAGATACTGGTGAGAATAAGTGCTGACCATAAATACCTAACGTTATGTTTCCAATATAGCAAATTATAATTGAAGAGGTATTAGAGTTAGTCAAATGGTGTCTAAAGTCCTTTGCCTGAAGCGTGAGATGGGGTAATTGAGCCTATCACTCTGGAAGACATGTTCTCTAGAATTAGCTAATTAGCCAGTCCAAGCTTCCAGTTCCCTTGTGTAGCAAACTGTTCATTGGCTAACCCAACAGATATTCGCAGTCGTCTTCTGCTTTGCCCCTTCAAGATAAGAGTTGGAAGAGCTATATACTTATTTTCTCAGCTCTTCTTGCAGCTAGGTTTGGGCCTGTCACACAATTATAGCCAGTGAGACAGGTGGAAGAGTCCTGGTGGCTTCTGGGAAATCTTTTGCTTTTCTGAAAGAAAGCAAGCATTTTGCTGTTGCAGCCTTTCCCTGTTCCTCTTGTTTTGTTCTCAGACTTGATGTCCATTACTACTAGGTCAACCGTCTTGCAAACATGAGGTGTGATGAGTATGAGGAAAGGAATAGAGAATCACAGAGACCCTGACCCCTTTGACAGTTGTGTCAAAAATATTTCTAATTAATACACCAATATTAAGCTTTCTTAAATTTGGATTGTAAATTATAAGCTTACAAAAAGGCCTTTCACATATCATCCATTTTGTAAGGCAAAGAATATGTTAAAGGGAAAAGATTTTTTTATTGAAAGCTAATGGGAAGAGAAGCATCTATTAGACATATCAAAGGTCTCTTAACTTCTGATGCTCCTTTTGGTAAACTAAATATGAAAAAGAAAACAAATCTATTGTTCTACATGTAGTATGTATATAATATCATTAAAATATTTACAAAGCTATTTCTCAGTTCAAAACGTTAAAGTAGAATAGCCTGCTTTAAAGATAGATCTGCTATATATCAGTACTGGTTTATGAAAAAGAAACAGACATGATTCTTTCAAGGAGTTCAGAGTAAGAGGGCTTTTCATCTGGCTGATCTGTACGAAGGAGGGGCCTCTATCTGGGACAATATTCTATATTTTGTTAGCAAGGAAAAGGAGAAAAGTTGTTTCCCTTTTAAAAGCTAAAAGGGAGAGAAAACATCTATTAGATGTATCGAAAGTACCCTAACTTCCCAGACTCCTTTCATCATACTGTGCATATGATTGTGCAGCATTGTAGTAAATGTGCTAACAGTGGTATCCATGGTGAATTTGGGGGATATGGAGGCCAGAAAAGGAGGACAAAGTTTGGCAACAAGTAGAAGTAGTTTGTCACATTAGCAGTGTCTGAAATGTGGAATAGGAGAGCAGAGCAGAAGGGTCAACTCCAGCCTAGACAAGGAAGTGACAACTATCATTTTATCCCTAATTCTTTTCCCTCATCCACTCTATCAACTCGATGTCCACAGTGCAGTAGAAACCCACTTACCTAATGGGTATAGGTCAATGAGGGACACACAAACTACGATACACACCTTAAACATTTTTTCTGAACTTAAAGTACATAAAGTATACAATCGATATTCTAACAGAGATTCCAGGCTTTTCTTTAAGTATGGTTCCACTAATGAGAGTTACTGGTTATCTTTCTTGGTAAGTCATATCCCTTTCTGATTACCAGCTTTGGTTTCTTCAGAGTGAGGACTTGAGACATGTGAAGGAATCTGACAGAAAGTTCCTCAGTTTTACTGTTGTGTTGTTTTTTAATCTTGTACTGCTATCTTTGCTTATGCTCTTACAAGTCTTTTCAAATCAGTTGACCTAGTTTTCCTAGAAATGATATTTGCACTTATTTCATTGTTTCATGTAATATTAATAAACGTGTTTAAAATTTAATTTCGTAATTTGGAAACAAAACCGACTTAAATCATACAACTCATTTGGGGGAATAGGCATGTATAGGTATTCTAAGAAGGAGCCTACTAGCCACAGCATTCAGGATGCCGTGGGGTCAGTGGGTGTATTTGACAAAGTAAATGAAGAGTCCTCGCTGGTCGGTTAAGTGCATTCTGGGGTTGGGTGGAACCTTGAATCTGTCCAATTCTTTTCATCTCCACTGCCACCTCCCTGGTCCAAATCACCAAAATGTCTCAAATGATCTGCTGCGCTAGTCATTTAAACTGATCTCCCTGTTTCCACCCTTGCCGCCACTGTAGTCTATTCTCCTGGCATAGCTAGAATGCTCTTTTTGAAAAACCTAAATCACATTATGTTGTTTCTCTATTTAAAACTTTTCAAATGTTTCACATTGCACGTAAAATGATAAAATTTGGACTTCCTTCCATGGCCTCCAAACATGAGGCCATTTTTCTATTTACCTCTATTTATCTATTTACCTCTAATCCCTGCCTCCCTCCCAATTTAAAAGAGAAACTGGCACATAGTAAGTGCTCAAATAATATCTATTGAATGAGTAAGATTATTAAAGGCCAGAATTAGGGAAGTATTAGAGAAAATAGAGGTCAATAGCAAAAGTATTTGGAAGGAAAATTTAAGTCTTGGAAACTGATAACTGGGTGAATTTTGGACTACAGCTGAGGTAGAGACTGTAGAAGGAGGATTGGGTTTAGGGAGGTAGGAGATGAGAATAATATGTGCTGGGTCGTGCTGGGTCGTGCTGGGTTTGAAATACTATAGGTGAAGCTCTCCAGTGGGCCTTATAGAACTCATACCAGATTAACATATTAAGAGATATCACCCCTCTTTCTATTCATATCCCTTGTCCATAGTAAAGTGGCCTAGAATACCTTGGAGACTCGTATGTTAGCAGCAGTAAAGAGAAGAAGACCAGAAATGCAATGCTTATGAAGACTATGTTGACAGGCATCATGGAAATATTCCTGATGGGCCCAGGTGTCTCATGCCGTTAATTTGTTTTTCACTCCATAAGTAATTTGCTATCATTGAAGAGCATGTTTTTCTTCCTTCAGAATGTATATAATAGCACATCACAGTCCTCTGTCTTTGTTCTTTGGTTATTTTAATAATATTTAGTATTTAAAGTGAAGTTTAAGAAAAAGAAGAAAGTCAAATAGACAATAAAATGAAAAATATTTTGTCTCACTAGAAACAAAGAAATATAATTGCAACTGCAAGAAAGCAATATATTAGTATATTTTTTAAATGGTGTTTTCCCTGCAGCACAGGGAAATGAACTCTGCACATTGCTGGTGGGAGTGTGAATCAGTTTAAGAAGAATAACAACTCAGGAGCTGATTTGGCAACATATAGTAGAACCATTAATGCTTATAGTCTTTTGCCCAGCAATTACACTTCTAAGAACTTAAAGTATGGAAATATATGTGGATGTGTGTAAAGATTTAGCTCAGAAAAAATGTGCATTACATTTATGACAAATACTTCAATGAAATTCCAGTATTAGGAAATCCATTGAATAATGAATGGCATCTAAAAAGAAGTCTTTTGCACCCAATTAAATACTGTTGCAGAATAATATGTAAAAGTGTCATGGTATATTGTTAAGTGAAAGAGGCAATTTACAAAACAGTATGATCTCGGTAAAAAGATATATGTTTATGCATTTTTGTAAAGAGATAAATCCAATAAATAAACTGTTAGCAGTGAATATTTCTGCTTGATGTTATCAAGAATTATATTCTTCTTTTCATGAATCTGTATTCTCAGTTTTCTACAATAAGCATTCATTAACTTTTTTATTTTTGAAACATTTTTAAAACAGTAGTAACTAATAAGCATATTGCCCCCATCATCTACTGTTTGACTTAAGGCAAATTCCTAAACAGGTCTATTTCACCTGTAAAAGGAAGATAATGACACCCAAACTATGGAATTGCTGTGGTCCTAAAGGACATGGGAAAACTCTCCACCCAGTTGATCACACGATAGCCACTCATAAATGGGTAGAATCTAACATCCAATTTCCTGCTCTACATACCATCATCACTGGCTGCTCAGAAGAATCCATCTTTAGACCAAAAATACAATGGAAATCCTTTATTTTAAACTGGAATTGGTGAAAAAGCCTATTATCAGATTCATTAATAACCATGTTAATCCATCCTTGCCCTGTAACTTTTAGGGTTGAATAGGCTCTGTGCCGGTTTGAATGTATTATGTCCCCCAAATGCCATTATCTTTGTGGTCTTGTGGGGCAGATGTTTTTGGTGCTGGTTAGATTTGCTTGGAATGTGCCCCACTCAGCTGTGGGTGATGATTTTGATGAGATGTTCCCATGGAGGCATGGCCCCGCCTATTTGGGGTGGGCCTTGATCAGTGGAGCCATATAAATGAGCTGACTCAGAGAGAGGGAACTCAGTGAGTGCAGCTGTGAGTGGTGTTTTGAGGAGGAGCAAGCTTGCTGGAGAGGAACGTTCTGGGAGAAAGCCGTTTTGAGGCCAGAGCTTTGGAGCGGACACCGGCTGCCTTCCTAGCTAGCAGAGGTTTTCCGGAGGCCATTGGCCATCCTCTGGTGAAGGTACCCGATTGCTGGTGTGTTACCTTGAACGCTTTGTGGCTTTAAGACTGTAACTGTGTAGCGAAATAAATCCCCGTTTTATAAAAGCCTATCCGTCTCTGGTGTTTTGCATTCTGCAGCATTAGTGAACTAAGACAGGCTCTATACAGTTTACAAATGTCTTCTAACTGCATTTCCAAATGGTCCATTCAATAGTGGGTTTTGAAACTAAACTTAAAGAGCTTTTTTAATCTATAAAGTACTCAAAATTTGTGTAACATTTAAAGTGGGACAAAGTCATTTTGAAATAGCAATTAAATAAGAATAGTGTAATAATAGATCTTTACCTGAATACATTGGACTTGATGGAAGCAGTTTAATTAGAGATGAAAGGTAAGTAGAGACTTTTGTAAAGAATCTAATGGGAGATTTCAAAGCAAGCCAGACCAAACACAAAAAGCTGATACAAGTTCGAAGTCTAAAAAAATGACAACTCTAACCACCTTAGCTAAACAGGCCAACAAGCATGCAAAAGGCTTATACTATCAGGATACAAGAGAACGAGAAGCTGGTTCCCCAAAGCCTGCCCGGCTCCTCATGGCAGCGGCCTCAGGTTGGGTGATCCACGTGGTCCACATATGGTGATGGGCACACCAGGTCACAGGGGCAAAGCCACCTCTGACTCCTTCCCTTCCTTCTGTTTCACTAGACCACAGCAGGGCCACGTCAGCCCTAAAGGCTACCTACCACCATCTAAGGGAGTTCCTTGTGATGCCACAATTACCTGGCAATTCTATCTTTTAGTGTCTTGGTGTCTTCATGCCTGCAGAAGGCCTGGTCATGGCCTGTTACACAAGGACTTACAAGAAGTTGGCACTGGATTGTTTTATTTGCTTGACATATGACTATCAATCACTAGCTCCAATTTTAGGCTTATTAATCAAAATAGCTGTGTTTTTACTTAAAAATGGCATAAAAAAAGATTTTCCTGTGGTAACTAGACAAGAGTTAGAAGACAGGGAGAAGTGAATTACAGATGAATTAATTAAAGTAAAGAAAGGTTAAAAAAAAAGAAAAATATACAACAGTGTGTAGGCTCAAGTGCCTAAAAGGAAAGAAGGCTGGCAGAACATGGCAGATGAGAACTGTGCCCAACAGAAGTAAGCAGGCCTCAGTCTGGGAGGCTGATAATTTGGCAGGCTTCAGGCCTCTGTCCTTCAGATATTTGGTCAACAATTTATTTAGTAGGGTCTAGGAGAAATTGTCTTATAATATGTGAACAACTTCATGTTCAAAATTATAGCTTTATTATATTGCTAAAAGACAAAAATATTTAGAAATTTCTTTGTTTTTCAGCTAGATGATACATTAATGACTAAGTTTTGATGTAGCTTATGTAGATATGTATTTACAATGCCTTGCCTCAAAGTAATTTTTTTAAAATTTGTTGGGTTTATTTATCTGAGCATTTCATGTCTTCAAAATCTTTCCCAATTTTCTCCAGTCCCAGGAGCTCCAGAGCCTGCCAAGCTCACTTTCCTCAATCCAATTCCAGTTATAGTATACTTTAGAATTGGACAGACCTAAGTTTGAGTTTTGGCTCCGCTTTGTTCCTAGTGGATCAAATTACTTTGCATCCCTGAGCCTCAGTGCGGACTTAAAATGGAGATAATAATAGTGCCCACCCATTTGGTTTGCTAAAGGAGTAAATGTAGTCAAAACCTACCTAGGGAAATTTCAACTTCTGCTTCTACTCACTGAGTGAGTGGAGCAGTATGGAAAAGAATGCTCTTTGGTTCCCGGCCTAATGCTCTCTTATGTCATTACAAATCTCTTCTGCATTGGGTTACATTGGTAAAGAATTCATGGTTGATGCATCATAGCCATTATCTGTGAATTATATTTCTAACACAGCTGGAGAGGGGATAGTTCTTTGAGGTTCAGCACTGGAGGGTCTGAGCCAAACGTTCTTCATCTTCTATGTGCTAGAAGTCAGGAAAGGGCTGAAAAAGCCAATAGAGTTGTTGCTGGATGGGGATATTCTGGTTTCAGGAGAATATTTTGACAAGGACCCCGCCAGAACAGACATAGGGATGCACGCCATGGGTAAATAAATCTTGACCTAGTAGCTGTTTCCCTTTCCCAGTAGTGGCAAAAAAAATGAATTTCCCCCTTATCAATCTGCAGAGATTCCTTCCAAAGGTAGGGCAGATAGACCTCTATCATTCAGAACAGGAATCTAGTAGTCAAAGATTTTTATTGTTTAATGTAGTTAAATACGTTCTAGGGAAGGTTTTATTCCTCTTTGTCACTGGGGCTGCAAGCGAGAAGTTAAATCCACAGTGAGTGGATGGCTGGTTTAAAACTTGCAGATTATTATTTTTAAACTCCTTTCATGTTTTCCAAATGACCCAATGGTAAAATCAAACTTCTTCCTCAATGTAATCTTCTGTAGTGCAGGTTTCTCTCATAGTACTGATATTATTTCATTACACTTACTTATTTTAGAATTCCCTTTACTGTGGTAACAGAGAAGACCTTATCTTTTTATCATTGCTTGCCTACCATCTATTATGATGCCTGGGACACAAGAGGAGTTTAATAAATGAATCTTGCATAATCTTGCTTAGCTAGGCTTCTGGAAGTTACCATAGGTTGCTTAGATGCTTCAGTTAATAACAAATAAATCTTACCTCTTGTCTCCAGATTTATGTCAAATTAAAATATTGAACATAATCACACCCTCATGAATAGACTACTGCAGTCTATTTAAACTTCCCTGCTTGTGGTAGGCAGAATATTGGCTTCCCTAAGATGTCCACATACTAATCCCTGGGACTAGTGAATATGTTCTCTTACATGGCAAAAGGAACTTTTGCAAATGTGATGAAATTAAGTGACTTGAGATTGGAAGATTATCCTGGATTACTCGTCTAATCTCATGGTTTCTTAGAAGCATAGAACACTTCCTGGCTGTGGTAAGAGCAAGCTATGACAATGGAAGAATCATCAGATAGATGCCTTGTGCTGGTTTTGAAGATGGAGGAAGGGGCCATGAGTTAAGGAATACAGGAGATCTCTGGAAGTTGCAAACGACAAGGAAATATTCTCCCTTAGGGAATGCAGCTCTACAACCACCTTGATTTTAGCCCAGTGAGACCCATGTTGGACTTCTCAACTACAGTACTGTAAGATAATAAATTTGTGTCATTTTAAGCCATTAAATTTGTGGTGATTTATTACAGCAGCAATCAAAACCTAATACACAACTCAGTCCCTACACTGCCACTCACAAGCCAAAGTGAAGCTAAGGTTCCATTTTCTCATGTCTCCATTTCAAAATGGAGACAATAATGCTTATCTCTGAGGACTCCTTAAAGGATTAAATGCAATGAAGAATGTGAAACTCTTAACACAGTACCCAGGACACCATAAATAGGGAGAGCAGTTCCTCTTAATTTAACTGGAACATGAGCCCTGCAGTTAACTGTCAGCAATCAAGCAGTCCTGCTTTCTCTCTCTCAGAAGTGAAAACTGCTTCCCTTGAGACTGCTTGTTGGAGAAGTTACCTCTATTGTCTTGTGCATGGCTGAGCAAGATTACCTGGCCTTATAAACTCCTTGAAAAGCAGGAGGCCACACAGTAGACCAAGGCATCTCTCACTTACTGCAGTCCCAGGCTACCTGTCCTTGGGGAATAAAGTGCATTGGTCACCCCTTGTTTCTCTGCACCCTGTTGTTAGTCCCTTGCAGCCTCGCCTCACTGATCTGAAATGATGCACAGCAAAGTGAAACGAAGCAAAAGCAAGGTTTCCAAAGACTGCATCTTTCCAGACTCAAGCCATATGGCCTGCTTGTTGCCTAGCTTTTATGTAAAGAATCATTTTAAATTCTAAAGTTTCAATTAATAAAATCCAAACTGTTAACAATTTCCCACAAATGGAGCTGCCTCCAGCAGGTTTTAGTTGGTACACAGTGCTAGCATTTTTGATGAGCTTACAGTGCCGCCTAGTGGGAATAATGGGTGGGTGCACTTACAACACCTCATTCTGTAGAGAAAAACCTCCTAAGGGAGATGTCAGGAATGCTACAAATTAAAAATCCCAAGATCCCAGTAACGGGCTGCTGTTTTATGAATTTGTCTGACCTAAATGAAATACATTCCAAGGAAATTTATCTCTAGTGACCTTCTTATCCAAGAAATACTACCCAAATCAGGATATTCATCCCAACTAGGTCTCAAAAAGCCTCAACAGAATTTATTTCATTTATGTAGAATATTTTGGTGATTTTTTTTCTCTTCACAAGGTAGGAACATGAAATTGACTCTCGCCTTAGCCATTTTTATAACTGCTAAAAGGCATTATCAACCATTTTTTAATTTTAATACATTTTTCAATTTATTCATTTATGTCATTTTGCCTGTTTTCCACTAGGCTGCCAAGTTAGACAATGTTGAAATGTGTCTGTTTCTAATAGCTTTTCATTTCACTATATTACCCTTTTCATTTTCCCACATTCCTTTTTGGACACTTTTGCTATTTTTTAATTCCATTTTTACTTTAGCTAATTTTCTAAAAATATGCTTTTTGAAAATATAAAATTTATACCCTTTACTCCATATCTTCACTTTTAAAGGGGAGTTTGATATCCTGAAGGAGTGACTTTGTTCAAAGAATTTAAGAGATGAAAAACTGGGAAATGGGACATTTTTCCATATTGCCAAACATATCATAGAAGCTAGACGATCTCCTGGATTTTTTACTGTTTCACCAATCAGTTGCAACTTCTATTATCGAATGTTTCCCAGCTGTCCTAGTTTGCTAATGCTGGCAGAATGCAAAACACCAGAAATGGATTGGCTTTTATAAAAGGGGGTTTATTTGGTTACAAAGTCACAGTCTTAAGTCCATAAAATGTCTATCAACAAGGTACCTTCACTGGAGGATGGCCAATGGTGTCTGGAAAATCTCTGTTAGCTGGGAAGGCACATGGCTGGCATCTGCTCCAATGTTCTGGTTTCAAAATGGCTTTCTCCCAGGATGTTCCTCTCTAGGCTGCAGTTCCTGAAAAATGTTGCTCTTAGTTGCTCTTGGGGTGTTTGTCCTCTCTTAGCTTCTCCAGAGCAAGAGTCTGCTTTCAATGGCCATCTTCAAACTGTCTCTCATCCGCAGCTACTCTCTCAGCTTCTGTGCATTCTTCAAAGTGTCCCTCTTGGCTGTAGCGCTTCTTCAGAATGTCACTCACAGCTGCACTGAGTTCCTTCCATTTGTCAGCTCATTTATATGGCTCCAGGATCAAGGCCCACCCTGAATGGGTGGGACCATGCCTCCATGGAAATATCTCATCAGAGTTATCACCTACAGTTGGGTGGGACGCATTTCCATGCAAACAACCCAATCCAAATGTTCCAATTTAATCCCCACTAATATGTCTGCCCCACAAGATTGCATCAAAGAATATGGCTTTTTCTGGGGGACATAATACATTCAAACCACCAGCCATCTTCCACTCCACCATCTCTCTCTATAGCCCATAATTTGATGACTCCAAACCCTTCTACAGATTTCCCCTCTGGGCTCCCACCTGGAATAACCACCTGGCACTATATGCCTCAACTGTGATGCCCAAAACTGAACTGATCCTCTTCCTCCCATCCAGGTCTACTTCTGATCTCCCTCATCTCACACAGAATGGCACCACCATCTGCTGAGCAATCTAAACCAGAAATTAGAGGACATCTATGGTCCCTCCCACTTATTCCCTGCCCACCACACACACACACACACACATACCACACATCCAACCCCATTGCTACTCTCTCAGTTCATTCCCTCATCACTGTTTGCCCTAATGACTACAATGGCCTCTCATTGGGTCTACCTATATCCAGTTTGTCCCCTCCAATCCATTGTTCATTTTTGTGATAGATTGAACTTTCTAAAGTGAATATCAATAACATCACATCCCCTTGTAATAATACTTCATTGAAAATAATACTCCAATGCCTTCAACATAAATCTAAACTCCTACACCAGAACATTCAAGGTCTTCACCTTCTGGTACATAGCACCTCTCCAGCCTCATTTCTCCCTCATTCATCCATCTTATGCCCAATGTTCCAATCATCCCAGATCACACTTCCCTGTCTTAGCTACTACTCCCCACTTCTTCAGGCTAATTCCTTCAGTACTCAACTCAAGACACGTATCCTCCAAGAGGCCATCCCAAGGCCTCCAACGCAACATTGAAATACGTTTCACATTGCATTGCACTGTCTTTCTGTGTCTGCCTCTCCCCCAACTAGAGTCCTCAAGGTCAGGAACAGTTATGCATTTTTTAAAATCTAATGCCTTATAGAGTGGTGGTTGTGTTGTTGGAGAAGCTGTGGCCAACAAGATAATTTAGAACACTTTGGGGCTTCTTAGCATGTGCCTGGCCCTAGAACAAACCTGTTATATGTATTCTTATATTTTATCTTCATATTGACCCAATGAAGATCATTTTTTTTATACCTGTCTAGCAAATGAAGAAAATGAGGGTCAACAAAGTTAAAAAATTATCTAAGAACATTGTAGTGAAAGTTGTGTTGCACCTTCCAAATACCCTTCGGGAAAAAAGGACTAACTGTCATCAGCTTGGAGTGCTGTCTGTGGCACTTTTCACCCAAGGTTACACCCTCTTTTCAGGGCAGCCACATTCAATGACTGATCCACACGGAGGATCCACTCAACTCAGGACATCATGCCAAAGCAACCCATAGAGTAAGCTAAGGCCTCCTTTGACATTGAATTACAGCTCAACTTCTCCCTCTATCCAATCTTGCTTTCTTCTCTATCTTTTGATGGGTGTTCATGCCAAAAGCTCTCCTTAGTAAACCTCCTGCACCCTATTCATCTCAGAGTCTGCTTCCCAGGGAACTCAACCTATAACAGTTGCATGACTGAAAAATGATCGAGCTAATATTTATTGAACCAGACAGTCTAAGTCAGCAGCTATGCTCTTAACCCACTAGATGGTACTACCTCCTATGATAAACAAGCCTTGTCCTTGCTTATGTTTGTATCCTTGGTACGAAACATGGCATAGGTACTCAATAAATAGTTGTCAATTCACTTTTGTCCTGTTTTTTTTTTTTTTTTTGGTTGGTTGGTTGATTTTATTTTTTTATGGTTCTTGCCCTCAAGAACCTCACAATCTAGTCTATTGCCAAGAAGAGGCAGGCAAATTATCTCAAAAAGTTCATGATTTTAGAGTCAAGTCAATAAATGGTATGTTTAATTACTTCAAACAGTATACAAACATATTGTTAATACTGTTTTATTTATAAATATTTTTAGAAATCCAAAATTTTAGCAATTATATTTCTACTCCTTCAACACAACCCTTATCCCAGTCTTATTTATTTAATTTTACTAATTACCTTTAAAGCCATCAAAAAACAAATCATCTTAAGAAAAGAAGAGCAAAGGTGTTCACAAGCACATAATGATTCCAGATCTTCTAGGGTGTCCATGTCACAGGTTTAAAATCCCTGCACTTTGAAGGCTGAAACCTTTCAATAGGGCAAGGGGCTGTAGATTCTGCCAACAACCGTCTTCAGGAAAGAAACCAGAGTAAAAACAGTTCCAATTCTATTCAACCTCGGTTTAAAAATATGATCTTGAACCTTTAGATCTTGACTAAGAATTAAGCTACAGGAGGGTGAACTTTCAATGGGGACTGGGGGGAGGGTCATTCTTTTCCAATATTTAAGCTGTTGTTGGTTTCATATTCTTTTTTGGCTGGGGTTTGCTTTCTTTCTTTGCAAAAGGGAGGAAGTTTCTTTTTAAAACCTTGTCATTCTGGCTCAGTTTCCCAGGAGCTCATTATATAGTTTTAGGCCTCTATAATTTTTCATTGTCCAAAGTAAGATAACTTTCTAAGAGAAACACTGGTGGAGTGTAATTTACTTTATGAAACACACTCCTTTCACAGTTCATCTCCCTGGGGAACCTGCCCTGCTGGCTCTCTGCTGCCCTCTACTGACAAGAATAGTAAAGAAAGGATAAATTCTTTCTGAGGTTCTACTGGT
Source organism: Choloepus didactylus (assembly GCF_015220235.1). Lineage (NCBI taxonomy): Eukaryota > Metazoa > Chordata > Mammalia > Pilosa > Megalonychidae > Choloepus > Choloepus didactylus. The sequence continues at coordinate 37,754,782 of NC_051320.1, read as the reverse complement.
CTGGTACTTTGTCCTTAAGGATTTCATGCCTGTATTTGTGAGGGAAGCACTGGTACCAGCAAAGATGCAGGAAAATGATTAAGGATTTAGGTTTTGGACTCAAGGAGATCTGGATTCAAATTCTTTGTCTACCATTTAACAATCAGGTGACCTTAGGAAATTGTTTAATCTCTTGGAGTCACTTTCTTTTTTTTTTTTTTTTTTTTTTTAATCTTCATTTTATTGAGATATATTCACATACCACGCAGTCATACAAAACAAATCGTACATTCGATTGTTCACAGTACCATTACATAGTTGTACATTCATCACCTAAATCAATCCCTGACACCTTCATTAGCACACACACAAAAATAACAAGAATAATAATTAAAGTGAAAAAGAGCAATTGAAGTAAAAAAGAACACTGGGTACCTTTGTCTGTTTGTTTGTTTGTTTCCTTCCCCTATTTTCCTACTCATCCATCCATAAACTAGACAAAGTGGAGTGTGGTCCTTATGGCTTTCCCAATCCCATTGTCACCCCTCATAAGCTACATTTTTATACAATTGTCTTCGAGATTCATGGGTTCTGGGTTGTAGTTTGATAGTTTCAGGTATCCACCACCAGCTACCCCAATTCTTTAGAACCTAAAAAGGATTGTCTAAATTGTGCGTAAGAGTGCCCACCAGAGTGACCTCTCGGCTCCTTTTGGAATCTCTCTCTTGGAGTCATTTTCAAATGTACTATTAAAGGCTACTTACAGTAACACCTATTATACTAATACCTACTTCATAACCATGTTTTGGGAACTAAATGAAATACTACATAAGACCCTTTGCACTCAGTTGGCATACGGACAGTACTTGACAGTTGGTGATAATTGTTTCTTCAAGTGCCTCTGTGGCTTTGAGAACACACAAGAGCAAGAAGGAAGCACTTATTAAGCACTACATTTATACAGGTTACTGGATTAGATTTGTAAAAGTGTAAGTATACCCATTTACCTCTCATGACAATCAAATGAGGTCAATAATAATATTCCCTATTACAGCACTAAAGAATTAGAGCCTCAGAGAAATTAAGAAACTTGCCCAGAATTACATAGCTAGATTGTGACCTACCTAAGAGCAGAAACTGTGTCTTGTGTAAATTCACTGCATTGCCTGTTATCAAGTCATCTTTGGTGAATGACATGAACACATGAAAGACTTGAAGAATGTATAAACCAAAAAGACTTATTTCCCACACAGTATAGACTTTGCATAGGTCACATTCAAAGAAACTGGAGTCTGACAAGCTTTCAAGAATCATATAGATTAGTATTATAGATTACTAAAGGTACAGAGAAAAAAGACTTATATACCATTTTACACAGAAACCCTTCTTTAATCTGTTTTAGACATCACTTCTTTTCCCTGGAGTTTCCCACTCATGGAAGCAACTACAAATCTCTTTCTCTCCATACTGCTCTCTTACTACCATCCTGCCTTTCCATTCCTTCCTTCTCCTTCACTTTCCCTCATGGACTCTATATCCCTTGCAAAAATCCTTGTTCCCTGTCTAGGACAATCCCCCGAAAGATTAAGATATTTGCCTAGAGTCACACAGCTAGTAAGTGATAGTTCTACAATTTAAATCTGGGACGGCCACACTCCAGAGCCTGAGCTCTTCCTTATCCACTCTACGACATGCCTCCTTTTAGCCTGAGCACTGACCCAATTCCTACTCTGCAGGATGCACTCAGTTAATATGCTGAATTCAGTATGTATGTGCATGGGGAGTGGAGAAGAGAAAGGAATTTGTGTTTCAGTGATGAATGCAAGAATGATGGTTCTGCAGGAAGTAAAACTTAGCAAAATGTAATATTTAAGGATTTAAAGATGTTGATATTGAGTGATGGCCATGAAAATGATGAAATGAGGAACTCCAAAAGGCTGCTCCTCTGTAAAAGCAATAACAATCTGGCAGGTTCAACTTTTTTGGAACTCTGGAAACTACCCAAAAGCTTGCAGCAACACGGGAGTGCTTATTACAGGAAAATGGCTGAATAAATAATTACAGCAAGCTTTGTGGCATTTTAACTTATCTTAGTCCTATCCCCCCCTCCCCAGCTCAATGGTGTCCTTGAAAATAACAGCCCACATTCCTAGTACCAAAACAGGAGGGAGTAGAATGTACCTCATTTGCAAATTGTCCTTAGTTCTTCTGTCTATTAGCTCTCTGGGAGACCCGCTCAAAAGCCTTTGCGTCTCTCTCTCATTACTGGAACTTGTTTTCTGCTAAAACCACTACCTAGGGGAGTTTGTTGAAAACATTTACAGGTGAATGTCTTAGTACTGCTGCCTGAAACAATGGATAACAGCTGGGACAAACAATAGACTAACCAAAAAGCTCGGGAAGAAAGGCTGGAGAGTGAGATGCATTGGGGAATAAGAGCTTTAAAAAGCTCTGACATGTTTCTAGAGAATCTAGAAGGCCATGTGTATTCCCAGGGCTGTAAGCATGCAAAGGAAAGACTTGAGAAGGCCATAAACTTTTACTTTTGGCTGATTCTGAGGCTTTGTGCAAGCAGGAAGTGAAAGTAGGGGCAGCATTGTAAACTTCCCGGCTCAGTGTTGAAGGTGAGCCCTAAAACACACTCAGAACCCTTCTGCAAATACTGCGATATTTTCTCATTCCAGGTGTTTAAGGACATTTCTGTCCAATTATTAGTTGACTAGTTAATGGAACAGATTTAAGTGGCTACAAACAATAATGAATACCAACTTTACAGAATAAGTTCAAAAAAGTCTCTAAACAAACAAACCAAAACCAAAAGAAACAGAAACAACAAAAAACCCTGGGGAGGGAAGAAGATATGATTTCCAGAATTGTCACATTACAGTATACAAAATGTCCAGTTTTTAAGAATTATGGATTTTTTTTTAAAGTGGTGAATAGAAATTGTCCCTGAAGAGGCCTAGATGTTGGACTTAACAAAGACTTTAAGCTATTTTAAATATGTCCAAAAAGCTAAAGGAAACCATGTTTAAAGAACTAAATGAAAGCATGAGAATGATGTCTCACCAAGTAGAGAATATCAGAAAGAAAAAGAAATTATAAAAGGTATCAAATAGAAATTATGAAGTTGAAAAGTACAATAATTGAAATGAAAAATTTCACTAAACGGGCTCAATAGGAGATTTGACTGCAGAAGAAACAATCTGTGAACTTGAAGATGTCCATCAAGATTAACCAGTCTAAAGAAGACAAAGAAAAAGGATGAAGTACAATGAACAGAGCCTCAGACACCTGTGTGACACCATCCAATGAACCAACATACAAATAATGGGGGTTCCAGAATATGATGAGAGAGAAAGGGGAGAAAAGAATATTTGGAGAAATAATGCCCCAAACTTCCCAAATATCATGAAAACATTAATCTATACATCTAAAAAGTTCAATGAACTCCAAATAGGATAAATTCAAAGAGGCCTACCTTAAGATATATAATCAAATGGTTAAAGGCCAAAGAAAAAGAGAATTTTGGGATCAGCAAGAGGGTAGTGATTTGCATGCGTAAGATGTCCTAATAAGATTAGCTGCTGGCTTATTATCAGAAACCATGAAGGTCAGAAGGCAATGGAGTGACATATTCAAACTGCTGAAAGAAAAAAAATCTCAAACAAGAATTCTGTATCTGGTCATTTTTGAATAATAAATGAAGGAGACATTAAGACATTCCCAGATTTAAAAAAAAAAAAAAATACAAAAAAAATAGTTTAACTGCGAGCTCATTGTTAGCAGACCTGCCCTACAAGAAATGTTAAAGGGGGTTCTTAAGACTGAAATGAAAAGACACTATACAGTAACTCAAATCCACATAAAGAAATTAAGGACACTTGTAAAGGTAACTAGACAGGGAAATATAAAAGATAGTGTGATGTATTTCTGCTTGTAACTCCTCTTTTTTTTCCTATTTAATTTAAAATACAAGTGCAGGGGAGGCGGGGCAAGATGGCAGACTGGTGAGCTGTATGTTTTAGTTACTCCTCCAGGAAAGTAGGTAAAAAGCCAGGAACTGCGTGGACTGGACACCACAGAGCAATCTGTCTTTGGGCATACTTCATACAACACTCATGAAAACGTGGAACTGCTGAGATCAGCGAAATCTGTAAGTTTTTGCGGCCAGGGGACCCGCGCCCCTCCCTGCCAGGCTCAGTCCCGGGGGAGGAGGGGCTGTCAGCTCCAGGAAGGAGAAGGGAGAATTGCAGTGGCTGCTCTTACCGGAAACTCATTCTACTGATTCAAACTCCAACCATAGATAGACTGAGGCCAGACACCAGAGACTCTGAGAGCAGCCAGCCCAGCAGAGAGGAGACAGGCATAGAAAAAAAACAACACGAAAAACTCCAAAATAAAAGCAGAGGATTTTTGGAGTTCTGGTGAACACAGAAAGGGGAAGGGCGGAGATCAGGCCTTGAGGCGCATATGCAAATCCCGAAGCAAGGCTGATCTCTCTGCCCTGGGCACTTTTCCTTAATGGCCCTGGTTGCTTTGTCTATTAGCATTTCAATAACCCATTAGATCTCTGAGGAGGGCCGTTTTTTTTTTTTTTTTTTTTAAATCCTTTTTGCTTTTTCTAAAACAATTACTCTAAGAAGCTCAATACAGAAAGCTTCAAAGAATTGAAATTTGGGCACATCAAGTCAAGAGCAGAACTAAGAGAGCTCTGAGACAAAAGGCAATAATCCAGTGGCTGAGAAAATTCACTAAACAACACAACTTCCCAAGAAAAGGGGGGTGTCCGCTCACAGCCACCATCCTGGTGGACAGGAAACACTCCTGCCCATCGCCAGCCCCATAGCCCAGAGCTGCCCCAGACAACCCAGTGTGACGGAAGTGCTTCAAATAACAGGCACACACCACAAAACTGGGCGTGGACATTAGCCTTCCCTGCAACCTCAGCTGAATGTCCCAGAGCTGGGAAGGGGGAGCAGTGTGAATTAACAGAGCCCCATTCAGCCATCATTTGAGCAGACTGGGAGCCTCCCAACACAGCCCAGCAGCCCAGAACTGCCCTGGGGGGACGGCACTCACCTGCGACATAGCACAGTCATCCCTCAACAGAGGACCCGGGGTGCACAGCCTGGAAGAGGGGCCCACTTGCAAGTCTCAGGAGCCATACGCCAATACCAAAGACTTGTGGGTCAGTGGCAGAGACAAACTGTGGCAGGACTGAACTGAAGGATTAGACTATTGCAGTAGCTTTAAAACTCTAGGATCATCAGGGAGATTTGATTGTTAGGGCCACCCCCCCTCCCCGACTGCCCAGAAACACGCCCCACATACAGGGCAGGCAACACCAACTACACACGCAAGCTTGGGACACCAATTGGGCCCCACAAGACTCACTCCCCCACTCACCAAAAAGGCTAAGCAGGGGAGATCTGGCTTGTGGAGAACAGGTGGCTCGTGGACGCCACCTGCTGGTTAGTTAGAGAAAGTGTACTCCACGAAGCTGTAGATCTGATAAATTAGAGATAAGGACTTCAACTGGTCTACAAACCCTAAAAGAACCCTATCAAGGTCAGCAAATGCCACGAGGCCAAAAACAACAGAAAATTATAAAGCATATGAAAAAACCAGACGATATGGATAACCCAAGCCCAAGCACCCAAATCAAAAGACCAGAAGAGACACACCTAGAGCAGCTACTCAAAGAACTAAAGATGAACAATGAGACCCTAGTACGGGATATGAAGGAAATCAAGAAGACCCTAGAAGAGCATAAAGAAGACATTGCAAGACTAAATAAAAAAATGGATGATCTTATGGAAATTAAAGAAACTGTTGACCAAATTAAAAAGATTCTGGACACTCATAGTACAAGACTAGAGGAAGTTGAACAACGAATCAGTGACCTGGAAGATGACAGAATGGAAAATGAAAACATAAAAGAAAGAATGGGGAAAAAAATTGAAAAACTCGAAATGGACCTCAGGGATATGATAGATAATATGAAACGTCCGAATATAAGACTCATTGGTGTCCCAGAAGGGGAAGAAAAGGGTAAAGGTCTAGGAAGAGTATTCAAAGAAATTGTTGGGGAAAACTTCCCAAATCTTCTAAACAACATAAATACACAAATCATAAATGCTCAGCGAACTCCAAATAGAATAAATCCAAAAAAACCCACTCCGAGACATATACTGATCACACTGTCAAACATAGAAGAGAAGGAGCAAGTTCTGAAAGCAGCAAGAGAAAAGCAATTCACCACATACAAAGGAAACAGCATAAGACTAAGTAGTGACTACTCAGCAGCCACCATGGAGGCGAGAAGGCAGTGGCACGATATATTTAAAATTCTGAGTGAGAGGAATTTCCAGCCAAGAATACTTTATCCAGCAAAGCTCTCCTTCAAATTTGAGGGAGAGCTTAAATTTTTCACAGACAAAGAAATGCTGAGAGAATTTGCTAACAAGAGACCTGCCCTACTGGAGATACTAAAGGGAGCCCTACAGACAGAGAAACAAAGACAGGACAGAGAGACTTGGAGAAAGGTTCAGTACTAAAGAGATTCGGTATGGGTACAATAAAGGATATTAATAGAGAGAGGGAAAAATATGGCAAACATAATCCAAAGGATAAGATGGCCGATTCAAGAAATGCCTTCACGGTTTTAACGTTGAATGTAAATGGATTAAACTCCCCAATTAAAAGATATAGATTCGCAGAATGGATCAAAAAAAATGAACCATCAATATGTTGCATACAAGAGACCCATCTTAGACACAGGGACACAAAGAAACTGAAAGTGAAAGGATGGAAAAAAATATTTCATGCAAGCTACAGCCAAAAGAAAGCAGGTGTAGCAATATTAATCTCAGATAAAATAGACTTCAAATGCAGGGATGTTTTGAGAGACAAAGAAGGCCACTACATACTAATAAAAGGGGCAATTCAACAAGAAGAAATAACAATCGTAAATGTCTATGCACCCAATCAAGGTGCCACAAAATACATGAGAGAAACACTGGCAAAACTAAAGGAAGCAATTGATGTTTCCACAATAATTGTGGGAGACTTCAACACATCACTCTCTCCTATAGATAGATCAACCAGACAGAAGACCAATAAGGAAATTGAAAACCTAAACAATATGATAAATGAATTAGATTTAACAGACATCTACAGGACATTACATCCCAAATCACCAGGATACACATACTTTTCTAGTGCTCACAGAACTTTCTCCAGAATAGATCATATGCTGGGACATAAAACAAGCCTCAATAAATTTAAAAAGATTGAAATTATTCAAAGCACATTCTCTGACCACAATGGAATACAATTAGAAGTCAATAACCATCAGAGACTTAGAAAATTCACAAATACCTGGAGGTTAAACAACACACTCCTAAACAATCAGTGGGTTAAAGAAGAAATAGCAAGAGAAATTGCTAAATATATAGAGACGAATGAAAATGAGAACACAACATACCAAAACCTATGGGATGCAGCAAAAGCAGTGCTAAGGGGGAAATTTATAGCACTAAACGCATATATTAAAAAGGAAGAAAGAGCCAAAATCAAAGAACTAATGGATCAACTGAAGAAGCTAGAAAATGAACAGCAAACCAATCCTAAACCAAGTACAAGAAAAGAAATAACAAGGATTAAAGCAGAAATAAATGAAATAGAGAACAAAAAAACAATAGAAAGGATAAATATCACCAAAAGTTGGTTCTTTGAGAAGATCAACAAGATTGACAAGCCCCTAGCTAGACTGACAAAATCAAAAAGAGAGAAGACCCATATAAACAAAATAATGAATGAAAAAGGTGACATAACTGCAGATCCTGAAGAAATTAAAAAAATTATAAGAGGATATTATGAACAACTGTATGGCAACAAACTGGATAATGTAGAAGAAATGGACAATTTCCTGGAAACATATGAACAACCTAGACTGACCAGAGAAGAAATAGAAGACCTCAACCAACCCATCACAAGCAAAGAGATCCAATCAGTCATCAAAAATCTTCCCACAAATAAATGCCCAGGGCCAGATGGCTTCACAGGGGAATTCTACCAAACTTTCCAGAAAGAACTGACACCAATCTTACTCAAACTCTTTCAAAACATTGAAAAAAATGGAACACTACCTAATTCATTTTATGAAGCTAACATCAATCTAATACCAAAACCAGGCAAAGATGCTACAAAAAAGGAAAACTACCGGCCAATCTCCCTAATGAATATAGATGCAAAAATCCTCAACAAAATACTTGCAAATCGAATCCAAAGACACATTAAAAAAATCATACACCATGACCAAGTGGGGTTCATTCCAGGCATGCAAGGATGGTTCAACATAAGAAAAACAATCAATGTATTACAACACATTAAAAACTCGAAAGGGAAAAATCAATTGATCATCTCAATAGATGCTGAAAAAGCATTTGACAAAATCCAACATCCCTTTTGATAAAAACACTTCAAAAGGTAGGAATTGAAGGAAACTTCCTCAACATGATAAAGAGCATATATGAAAAACCCACAGCCAGCATAGTACTCAATGGTGAGAGACTGAAAGCCTTCCCTCTAAGATCAGGAACAAGACAAGGATGCCCGCTGTCACCACTGTTATTCAACATTGTGCTGGAAGTGCTAGCCAGGGCAATCCGGCAAGACAAAGAAATAAAAGGCATCCAAATTGGAAAAGAAGAAGTAAAACTGTCATTGTTTGCAGATGATATGATCTTATATCTAGAAAACCCTGAGAAATCGACGATACACCTACTAGAGCTAATAAACAAATTTAGCAAAGTAGCGGGATACAAGATTAATGCACATAAGTCAGTAATGTTTCTATATGCTAGAAATGAACAAACTGAAGAGACACTCAAGAAAAAGATACCATTTTCAATAGCAACTAAAAAAATCAAGTACCTAGGAATAAACTTAACCAAAGATGTAAAAGACCTATACAAAGAAAACTACATAACTCTACTAAAAGAAATAGAAGGGGACCTTAAAAGATGGAAAAATATTCCATGTTCATGGATAGGAAGGCTAAATGTCATTAAGATGTCAATTCTACCCAAACTCATCTACAGATTCAATGCAATCCCAATCAAAATTCCAACAACCTACTTTGCAGACTTGGAAAAGCTAGTTATCAAATTTATTTGGAAAGGGAAGATGCCTCGAATTGCTAAAGACACTTTAAAAAAGAAAAACGAAGTGGGAGGACTTACACTCCCTGACTTTGAAGCTTATTATAAAGCCACAGTTGCCAAAACAGCATGGTACTGGCACAAAGATAGACATATAGATCAATGGAATCGAATTGAGAATTCAGAGATAGACCCTCAGATCTATGGCCGACTGATCTTTGATAAGGCCCCCAAAGTCACCGAACTGAGCCATAATGGTCTTTTCAACAAATGGGGCTGGGAGAGTTGGATATCCATATCCAAAAGAATGAAAGAGGACCCCTACCTCACCCCCTACACAAAAATTAACTCAAAATGGACCAAAGATCTCAATATAAAAGAAAGTACCATTAAACTCCTAGAAGATAATGTAGGAAAACATCTTCAAGACCTTGTATTAGGAGGCCACTTCCTAGACTTTACACCCAAAACACAAGCAACAAAAGAGAAAATAGATAAATGGGAACTTCTCAAGCTTAGAAGTTTCTGCACCTCAAAGGAATTTCTCAAAAAGGTAAAGAGGCAGCCAACTCAATGGGAAAAAATTTTTGGAAACCATGTATCTGACAAAAGACTGATATCTTGCATATACAAAGAAATCCTACAACTCAATGACAATAGCACAGACAGCCCAATTATAAAATGGGCAAAAGATATGAAAAGACAGTTCTCTGAAGAGGAAATACAAATGTCCAAGAAACACATGAAAAAATGTTCAGCTTCACTAGCTATTAGAGAGATGCAAATTAAGACCACAATGAGATACCATCTAACACCGGTTAGAATGGCTGCCATTAAACAAACAGGAAACTACAAATGCTGGAGGGGATGTGGAGAAATTGGAACTCTTATTCATTGTTGGTGGGACTGCGTAATGGTTCAGCCACTCTGGAAGTCAGTCTGGCAGTTCCTTAGAAAACTAGATATAGAGCTACCATTCGATCCAGCGATTGCACTTCTCGGGATATACCCGGAAGATCGGAAAGCAGTGACACGAACAGATATCTGCACGCCAATGTTCATAGCAGCATTATTCACAATTGCCAAGAGATGGAAACAACCCAAATGTCCATCAACAGATGAGTGGATAAATAAAATGTGGTATATACACACGATGGAATACTACGCGGCAGTAAGAAGGAACGATCTGGTGAAACATATGACAACATGGATGAACCTTGAAGACATAATGCTGAGCGAAATAAGCCAGGCACAAAAAGAGAAATATTATATGCTACCACTAATGTGAACTTTGAAAAATGTAAAACAAACGGTTTATAATGTAGAATGTAGGGGAACTAGCAGTAGAGAGCAATTAAGGAAGGGGAAACAATAATCCAAGAAGAACAGATAAGCTATTTAATGTTCTGGGGATGCCCAGAAATGACTATGGTCTGTTAATTTCTGATGGATGTAGTAGGAACAAGTTCACTGAAATGTTGCTATAGTATGTAACTTTCTTGGGGTAAAGTAGGAACATGTTGGAAGTTAAGCAGTTATCTTAGGTTAGTTGTCTTTTTCTTACTCCCTTGCTATGGTCTCTTTGAAATGTTCTTTTATTGTATGTTTGTTTTCTTTCTAACTTTTTTTTTCATACAGTTGATTTGAAAAAAGAAGGGAAAGTTAAAAAAAAAAAAAAAAAGAAAAAAGACAAACAAGGATAAAAAAAAAAAAAAAAAAAAAAAAAAAAAAAAAAAAAAAAAAACGATGTAGTGCCCCCTTGAGGAGCCTGTGGAGAATGCAGGGGTATTCGCCTACCCCACCTCCATGGTTGCTAACATGACCACAGACATAGGGGACTGGTGGTTTGATGGGTTGAGCCCTCTACCATAAGTTTTACCCTTGGGAAGACGGTTGCTGCAAAGGAGAGGCTAGGCCTCCCTGTATTTGTGCCTAAGAGTCTCCTCCTGAATGCCTCTTTGTTGCTCAGATGTGGCCCTCTCTCTCTGGCTAAGCCAACTTGAAAGGTGAAATCACTGCCCTCCCCCCTACGTGGGATCAGACACCCAGGGAAGTGAATCTCCCTGGCAACGTGGAATATGACTCCCGGGGAGGAATGTAGACCCGGCATCGTGGGATGGAGAACATCTTCTTGACCAAAAGGGGGATGTGAAAGGAAATGAAATAAGCTTCAGTGGCAGAGAGATTCCAAAACGAGCCGAGAGATCACTCTGGTGGGCACTCTTACGCACACTTTAGACAACCTTTTTTAGGTTCTAAAGAATTGGGGTAGCTGGTGGTGGATACCTGAAACTATTAAACTACAACCCAGAACCCATGAATCTCGAAGACAGTTGTATAAAAATGTAGCTTATGAGGGGTGACAGTGGGATTGGGAATGCCATAAGGACCAAACTCCACTTTGTCTAGTTTATGGATCGATGTGTAGAAAAGTAGGGGAAGCAAACAAACAGACAAAGGTACCTAGTGTTCTTTTTTACTTCAATTGCTCTTTTTCACTCTAATTATTATTCTTGTTATTTTTGTGTGTGTGCTAATGAAGGTGTCAGGGATTGATTTAGGTGATGAATGTACAACTATGTAATGGTACTGTAAACAATCGAAAGTACAATTTGTTTTGTATGACTGCGTGGTATGTGAATATATCTCAATAAAATGATGATTAAAAAAAAAAAAAGAAAAAAAAAAATACAAGTGCATAAGCAATGTTTATAAATCTATGTTGATGGGCACACAATGTATAAAGGTGTAATTTGTGAAAATAATACCATAAGGGGGGGATGGAGCTATATAGGAGCAAAGTTTTTGATATTAGGTTGGTATCAATCTGAACTAGATTGTTATAAATTACGATGTTAACTATAAAACCCAGGGCAACCACTAAGAATATAACTCAAAATATATAGTAAAAGAAATAACAAGGAAATTAAAATATTACACTAGAAAATATCTATTAACACAAAAGAGGACAGAAATGAAGGAACTGAGGAATAGTAAAGACATAAGACATGTAAAGCTGATAGCAAAATGGAAGATACAATAATTACATGAAATGTAAATAGATCAAACTCTCAAATCAATAGGCATAGATTGGCAAATGGATAAAAAAAAAGACCCAATTTTACACTGTCTTCAAAAGACTTATTTTGGATTCAAGGACACAAATAGGTAGAAAGTAAAAGGATATGAAAAGATATTCCATGCAAATACAGTGAAAAGTGATCTGGAGTGTCTATGCTATTATCAGACAAAACAGACTTTAAGACAAAGATGTTGTTATTGGAAAGATGTCAGAAAAAAACTGGAGAACCCTCTAGCTTCTAGAGCTTGTGATAAAGGACATGTTTAGAAATAGACATGAAAATTGGTATCATGTCTTATTAAACTTTAATCCCCATACTCAGCTGGGAGCTCAGAATATAATAAATGTTTAATAAATATTGGTTGAATGAATTTTTGTATGAACTGTAAGTCATTCTCTTATAAATGACAGTTGAAGCTAAAGTTGAAAGTGAGATCTATGAAGAGCATAGAAGGAAAGTAAAACACAAATAACTGGATCATGAAAATATAAGGCAGGAGGAACATTGAATTAGCAAAAGAGAAAGAAAAGCAAGGGTTGAGATAAATGAAATACGGGAAAGTAATAGAGGGAAAATAACAGCAGACTTTCAAAAGAGGGCAGTACACATATTGTATTAATATGGAGAGTACATATAATTTGTATCTAAGCATATACAGATTATCTACACACACACACACACACATAACAGGGGTTACATATCATTGAAATAACTAAGCGCATACATGCCACACATTCAGGGCTCCACAGAGAATCCTAAACTGGGGTTTTTTTTCTGACTACTTAAAAAGAAACACTGAATCTTCCTGATGTCATAAATAATAGCATATATTTCACTTTCAAAAACCTGTAAATACTAGAAATGTTCAGGAGAATCATTCATAATCCAAGGCATTTCCTACTTGCTCAGATCTGCCCACCTCTTTTCTAGATAACAACTCTGTTGCTTTTCCCTGTTTGTATTCCTTTAATGCATTCTAAGTCCTTTCCTTCTGAAAAGTAGCTCAAGTGACTTGTACATAATGAAATAAAAATTCTGGTACACCAAACAACAAATGATAGCAAAGTGACTTTGAAGTTGGAGGAGGATTTCAGCCATTTTAAGAAACACTTTCTCCAAAGGAAACGTTAACATCTGTCTTACATTAAGATGGGGAGAAAGGAAGTAGAGAAATAAAATAAGAAATTGACTAACATTTCATCATAGGGCTGTAATATAATGGTACAAAGATATTAGTCCTAGTTTCTCTGAGTTTTTCCTTTTTTTCCTTTCTTCTTGCTAGGATTGATAACTCTGAAACATCATCCAATTATTTTTAGCAAGACATATGCCATTTTGGTGTATAAACTATTTGCTACTCCAATTTCCACTTAAGTCAGTGTTTAGATATAATGTTTGCCAAGAATAGGAAAACACTATATTTCAGGATTAATTAGTCTCAGTTGCATGGACATCCATTGTCTTTAGGTGGCCAACATACATTACCCCATCTTCTGGTAGAAGCACATCGTTGATGCTTTAAGCAAAACCCCTTTCTTTCTCTCAACTCATTGAGGCTCCAGGTGGCTGACTCCAGAGCCAAGCAGGCCATCCAATGCTCTAGCTCTGGAATTTGAGCAAACAACAACTTGCTCAAAATAGTTAGTAGTTCACTTTTCCATATACCTGGCTACTCGGAAGGAGTTCCTGCAGCAGCAAGGAGCTCCAGAGTCTCCCTAGTTTCTGTCCTTCCTAAGACTTGCATTTTAAACACTTCCTTTGATTCTGGGAGCTATCCAAATCACTTCCAATAAATCAATGTTTGTCTCTTCAGTTAGCTTGAATATGTTTCTTACAACAACAACAACAAAAACCTAACTGATATGTTGGCTAGCATTTTATTTAAACATACAGAACACTAACAGACAAGATAACCAGCACTACCCACCCACTGTAAAGTAATGAGACTGATTTTTAGCAACCATCTAGAATTCATAACTTCCAAAAAAGTTTTCCCATTCTAAGTATGCCTTGTTGGAAACACATCTTGACATCTTATTAATACCCTTATTCTTTTTAATACCTCTTCCATCTAATAATGAGTTACTTTTACAACTTTTCTCTCATTTGTTGCATTTCGTACTGCCTGTCAACATGATTTTATTTCAAAGGGTTTTATTTCTTCTCAGAGTGAAATGTCACCTTATGCAGGAATTTCTTTTATAGTTGATACTTAACATTTTAAAACTTTAAATCATATATTTTCTATACACTCACTGATAGCAAGGAGTTGGCCTTGTCCAGCACTAACCAATAGAAATATAATGTGAGCCACATACATAATTTAAAATTTCTCAGTGGTCATATTAAGAAAAAAAAGAAACAGGTAAGATAAATTTTAAAATTATATTTTATTTGACCCAATACATCCAAAATAACATCATTTCAACATGAAATCAATATAAAAATATTAATGAGATATTTTACATTCTTTTTTCATACTATGTCTTTGAATCTCAAGTGTATTTTACACTTGGAGTACATCTCAATTCAGATGCAAATTTCCGTCAGAAATACTTGGTCTGTTTATAGATTTCATAAATCTTACAGTTGAAAAAGTAGATTCACCTACCCAAGTTGTTTCAAACATACTTAAAGTTTTCTAATAATTGAATCAAGCAAATTTAAATTAACTAAAATTACATGAAATTAAAAATTCAGTTTCTCAACTGCACTAGCCACATTTCAAATGTTCTTTTCATGTGGCTAATAGATACCATTTGGACCATGTGGTACTAGCCAAACTGGCTAAGGGATGTAAGTTTAACTAGGTCAGAGAAGATGCTCAAGCACCTCTCAAACCTCACACACAAGGTTTTGACATTTTAATATTCCACAATAACTTTTGTTATTGAAAGATATAAGAATTCCTCCTTGAAGTTGTTGAGCTTCATCGAACTGTAGGTTTGCAGTTTGCATCAAATTTAGACATTTTGTGCCATTATTTCTTCAATTTTCTTCTGTCCTGTTCCATCTCCCAAGTCCCTCCACCCACCCACCCCCGAGCCCACAACCACCATGCTGGAACTTCAGACACCATTCAGTTACCTGTCTGTTGGGCTGCTTAATATAATCCCACAGCACACTCTTGCTGTGTTGATTTATTTTTTCAGTCTTTTTTTCTCTCTGTGTTTTATTTAGGGTAGTTTCATTTGCTGTGGCTTCAAGTTTACTAATCTTTTCTTCTGCAGTGTCTAATCTGCTGGTCCCATCCACTGTTTTGTATTTTTAATTTCAGATAATGTATTTTTCATCTCTGGAATTTCACTGCAGGTTTTTTTATATGGCACATTTCTCTCTTCATCATGATCATGTTTTCCTTTACTTTCTTGAACATACAGAGTTTATTTTGTAACTGTTTAATGAACATATGGAGTGTATTTATAATAGCTGTTTTAATATTCTTATCTTTTAATTCTATCATTTATATTATCTCTGAGTCAGTATCCACTGATTGATTTTTCTACTGGTTATGGGTTGTATTTTTCTGCTTCTTTATATGTCTGGAAATTTTTGACAGGATGGCAGATTATGAATTTTATGCTATTGGGTGCTAGGAGTTTTGTTGTTTTTGTTGCTGCTGCTTGATTTTTTTTTTTTTTTTTTTTAATTCCTTTAAATATTGGTGGGCTTTGTTCTGGAATGCAGTTAAGTTACTTAAAACATCTGATCCTTTTGAGGCTTGCTTTTACGCTTTTTAGGGGAGATCCAGAGAAGCCTATAGTCTAAGCTATTTGACCCCACTACTGAAGCAACGCCCTTCTGAGGACTCAACCCAATGCCCCATGTATTAGGAGGACTTTCTACTCTGGCTGATGGGAAACAAACTATCTGTGGCCCTGTTTGAGCTCTGGGGACTGATCTGCTTACTGTTTCCAGTGGTTCTTCCTGGTTTTGGTACTTGCCTCGTACACACAAGCAGATCAGTTCTCAGCCAAAGACTTGAGGGGACTCCTCTACAGATCTCCAGAGTTCTCTCTCTGTGCAACTCTCTCCTTTCCAGAATTCAACCCCACAAATTTTCCTCGGCTCAGCACAACTGCCAGACTCTTTGGGTTCTCCTTCCCTGAGAAGGCAAAGCTGTGACACACAAAGGCCTCATTTTACTTGTTTCCCTTCTCTCAGGAATCACAATCCAGCATTGCCTGTTGCCTGCTTTCCAATGTCTTGAAATTGTTTCATATATTTCGTCTAGTGCTCTAGTTATTTGAAGGTAGGAAGGTAAATCTGCTCCCTATTGTTCTATTATGGCCCCACCAAAAATTTAATAGCCATTCATTTAACACATATTTATTGAATGCCTCCTATATCGGGGAAACTATGTTGAGTGCTGGGAGTGCACTACTGAGCTAAAAGAGACACAGTCCCTGCTGTCATGGTCAAAATGGTCTAGCAGGGAAGATCAACAATAACTAAGTAATTGTTCAAGCAAATATGTAATTATAAACAATAATAAGTGATATGAAGGAAAGCAGAGGGCTACGAAAGCATTTAATGGGGATAAGTGAATTAGTTTAGGCAATCAGGGAGATGTCTCCCAAAAGAAGAGACATTTGAACTAAGATTTAAGGAATAAATAAGATTTGTTATCTGTATTGTAGATGGGAAAGACTGCCAAGCAGAATAGCATATGCAAAAGGCCTGTGGCAGAATGGACCCCTTAGGGATCAAGTCCAACATTCAGATTTCCCAATGAAGAAACAAAGGCCCGGAGAGTTTGTGACATGCCTGTCTTACTATGTCAGTACAGAGCAGGGGCTGGAATTCAGGACTCATTAGTGCTGGTCCAGTGCTCTCTCTACTCCATTATATTGCTAAGCACATTGAGGGACTGTTATAACCTTTTATATCGTGATATTTTGTCATTGTGGTGTGCACAATATATTACGGGCAGTGCATAAATATTTTTGTAATTTATTTTAATTTAAAATAATTATGTCAAAATCTTATTCAAGACTTACTTTTAATTGGCTATATTTTTATGTATTTACAAGGAATATGCTATAAAGTGTAAATAAAGGAACAAGAGAGGACAAAACAGAAAAGAATGAACACACTCACACATTTAGTACGCTGAAGCCATAACAGCACCATAATGGCCAGGGAGTGTTAACGTCGCTCCCTAAGTGGCTAAATTACACCCAGGAGATTCTTGCTCAGCAGTGTAAGCTGTTAGTGCTTTCAGACATTTTAGGAAATGAATCCATTGCCCCATTTCAAGCTTAACTGGCATAATAAATGTCAATTAAAGCTCCTTTAAGATTTTAAACTGCTAAACTCAAGTGAAACTGTTTATGTATAGACTTGCACAAGACTTCCCTACAGGAGACACTGTGCATTTACATTTATCTTGGCCTACGTCTCTTCCAACATGAATCCACACAGCAAACTTGCATTCACTTAGAAAAGGAAGTTATTTTGCCCAGCAATCTCAAGCATATCACTCCTAAATGGGTTATAAACTGTGATATGTCTTATGTTAGTGGAATTCAGTTTTCTTTCAACAAGCATGTAGTGCACACCAAGTATGTGCCAAGACTGGAATAGGAAGGTAGACATGGCCTCTCCTCTAAGTCTGGAAGGGTCCTTTAAGATGCTACCAGAAAGTGTCTTCCCATCCCTGATTCCATGTCTACACACCACTCCTTTTGAGCTTTTACTCATGAGGCTTAAGAGGCAATTATTCATTCAGTACAAAGATAAAGCAGGGTCTCCGTTAACTTCTGAACTTGGCAATTTTTTTATATGTCTTTATGTCTAGCTCATTCATTTAGGCGTCAAAAAATTCCATTTTAATTTAAGTAGCCCAAGCTGCCAATTGTTTGATATCATCATCATCTTCTGTTCTCCTAGAAGATGCTGGAAGATAAAGGGATAAAAATTAGAAATTGGTGAGATTCACACTTTCAGCATAGGAAATAAGTATGAATTATGTATTTAAAATATGTATATTTATGAAATCTCGAAAGCCCTAAAAGTGAAGAGCCTCGCTGTTATTTCAGGCAGCTATCCAGTGACAGGTAGTTGAGATTGGTAACAGACCTGCTCGGGATCGATGTGCGGTGGAGGACGTGCTTGGCAATCTCTGGGGCTGTGCTGGGAGGGAGGAAGAAGGCACATTTGGAAGTCGAATATTTGTCATCTTCTTATTTAATTCCTCCTGCTCCAGTTCTGCAAGTTCTGCCATCAACTCATCCTGAACACAGGAGAAAAGAAGAATTATGGAGTTAACGTTTCAAGAAGTGGGTTTCCTCAAACATAACAACAAGAACATCTGCTACCCAATTGATATGTGAGAACCCAGTGAAATGGAATATTTCTTTTCCAACTAAGTCTTTTTGCAACACTGATCACTGATTAAAAAAATGAATGTTTTGGGTATTGCAAATTTGTTGTAGTTAATCTTATAATGCTTCAGTAAACAGTCATTCAAGTCATTTATGCTAGCTGAATATAAAACCTCCACGGTTTCTAGGGAATTTACACCTTGATTGTCATTTTTCCAATATAACTTTTCTCCTTTTGAAAATTAAGAGTTTTTGAAACAGTCTTAATGACTTTAACTGGGTAACCAGGGGAAAAATAAATATTTTATTTGGGCTAATACTATTAAAAATAAAACTAAAGCAGATACACAAACAGCTTAGTATACCAAAAGTAAAACAAATCATAAATACTATGGTTTTAGTTATATCACCAAAGCCAATATAAATTGTGTTGTGTGTTTGGACTGAGAAAACTACAACTCAAGGTCAGTGTACCATATTTCCTTCTTTTAGCAAATATCCAAAAGAGTCTGGGTTAATACGAATCTATTCTCTGTCCCAAGAACCTAAGGGAGGCAAGACTAATTTGAGGTCTTAAAGATATAAATCATCATACGACAGATCTGAGAGGACCTGAGACAGTTCAGATCTAACTGGTTCCATGAATCCTCAGGTGGAGTCCAAGCCCAATCAGAGGCTAAATTTGTCAACATTGAAATTTTGAGGTCATCAAGATTAGAAGAGACTGGGACCTTCTTCTAGTCAATCAACTATATAATTCATTTATTCATTCATTATTCAACAAACATTTAATGAGAACTGACTCCTTACCAGGTGTTGAACTCAGTACAGGGGAGGCAAATTTGAATCAAAAGTCCCTACATTCAAGGACTTAGGCTCAAATGTAGGAAAGAGGCAAATAAACAAATAATCACCCTGTATTAAAATGAGGAAAGAATACATACAGGAAGTCAGATTCTTTGCCACGTTAATCTAAGAATTGGAAATGTTTCAAAATGTGTACTTCCTACTTGTGTGTACTTTGAGCAGAACAATTGAAATTCACAGTGCAGACACCACCATTATACTTACAGTCTATATTACTGGACTGATTAATCCAAATGGAATGTGTTTGTTAATAATGCCACTGCACATTTATTTTGTTTCATAGTCTGAGTAATAAACAGAGGCAGCCTAACCTCTAATTTAACAGCTACAGAGCATGATATGTCTGCTCCTTGCAGAGTAGCAATCTGCTTTGTTTTGCCCAGATGTGCAAGCACTCGATTCCTCATAATGGGGCTACTGAGGCTTCAACCATTACAAGTCACTAACTTTACATAATCACATGCTGCTTCTTCCTTAATAGCTGAAAACTTAATTAGCAGGCTATTTGCCAAACTGTATCAATCTTTCCTTTAAATTAGAGCTACCAACACTTAATTTTCCTCTTAAGAAAGGTATATTTCTAACAAATATCTTTTATTATTCAACTCTTTAAGAAGGGAACCTGCCTGCTCTATATGGTGGATTATAGTAGCCACATATACTGCATTCTTTATATTATGTTACCTACCTCATCAAAGCCATCACCAAATCCAACCCGTTGAGAAAATGCTTCTGAGATTTCTTGGGCGATATCCTGTTGCTCTGTGATGTCTTGCATCAAATCATCTATTTTGTTCAGATCCCTGAGAAATATTTTGTTAAACATTTCAGAATTTCAGTTTAAAATTATGAATTCAGAGATAATACCCAATGAAAAATGAGTTAATGTAACATAAACTCTTAGCTACTTCAATAGGATAACAAAAATTCCTGGTACTGATGACTTTTACTTGAAAAAAAAAAAAAAAGACTCCTTTAAATCAACATTTATTTTCAATATTACGTAATAGCCACTACATTTGGGAGTCACCAGAAATGAGAATATTTTATGATTACATTTTTAAATTTTGTCCAGGAGGGCATACGCAAAATTTAAATACATGCTGCTGTGTATCGACTCTGCAGAAAATGGTGCCACAGCCCACCAAGGACCATCACAACTATGTTAAGCTGTGGTAGCCCTCAGGAACCCCTATCTGACAGCAGTTTCTTATAAAAGCTAAACTCTGCAACTAGAGACCTAATTTCTAGGATGCTAGTAACTCTGGGATTTTGGCTCCTTGAGGGCTTTCCCACAGTTCCTGAAGCTCTGGAAGATCACTAAAGAGTACAGGATTAGGCCTTGTAAGACCTCAGGAGAATCAGCACCTGCGGCAAAGGAATCCAGGTAACCACAGGCCCAGGATGGACAGGTGCTTTGAGGGAAGTTTCTAACACCTGAGCCCCACAGGTCCCTAAATACCAGCCCAGGCTCACAGCATCTAAATGTTAGGATCTGAAGGGCTTATATAGTATCCTGTCTCTGAATCATTCTACCAAATCTGAAACTAAGCCAAACAGAGAACAGAATAAGAGATGTGATAATTTTCCTCATTATTAAGTAAACTAAACACTAAAACTTTGATTCCCAGCAGATTTAATCTATGGGTTTCCTAGACTCTCTGTAGGTAAAAGCTGAGTATTTTGATACATATATTTTATGAGGTAATCAGAAAGAATATATTACCACCCTCCTACCACCCTTTATTTCCAATTCTTAGTAGTGTTTACAATGAATATACTGTGAATATGTTTGTAAAAAGGGGTATAAGAAAGATACAGCTGAAGTTGGGCCTGGGAGTGAATTTTCCCAAAAGGAACACAATGGGATGATGCTGTTAAGCTACCTGAAGAGAAAGCCTATGGATTCAGCAATACATTTTAGCATACTGTTTACATTAGAGGATTCTGACTCTGATAATGGATCTAATGATCTTTAGGAAGCTGCCAAAATGGCATCTGATTGTTAATAAATTATCAAGGTAAGAAAACGTTGGCAAAGGTTGTCTTCATTGACCACATCCTCCCCTTTTTTTGACCTTTTCCCATCCTGTGGAAACTTCTCTACATCGCTAAAGAATGCAATGCTCTTTGGCATCCTTGATCCACACTCCACTATCATGTTTAGTATCAGGAAATAACCAGGTCTCGGGACTATAATTCCCAATGTGAAGGTAAAGCAAATTGCCACCAGTCCCATTATTGCTATGAATATTGATTATTGAGTGCCAGGTAATATGTTAAGTGCATTACATCTAATATCTCATTAACCCCACAATAACCACATGAGGTAAGTACTACTATTATCTTTAATTTCAGATAAGCAAACTGAATTTATAGATAACAAACCTGAATTTGTCCAAGGAATATTCAACAGTGGAGCTAGGATTATAATCCAGCAAATCTGACTCCCAAACCCATGCTTGTATTATTCTATGTCCACGATTCTCAAACATTAGTTAGTATCAGAATCACCTATTGGACTTAGATAAAAACAAAAAGGCCCAGGTCCTGTCTTGCTTTATTAGCTTTCCAGGTGATTCTGATACCTGCCAAAGTCTGACAACTATTCTGTGTTGGTTTCTAACTCTCACAGGTATCTATTTACATTTAAGCCTTTTTAAAATTATAAAATGAAAGTATTTACCGGTGGAGTTTCATGCAATAGTGAGGTGTCTGGGAGACATTAAGGGCCAAATGTCTTTCATGGTCTCTCTGAAGCCACTATAGCATTTTTATGGGGCATGGGCAGGGGTGGGAGGAGAAGCACCATAATTTCTAATCTTTCCATGAGAGAACATTCTACTCAAATATTTCAAACAGACTCAAAAGAACAGACCCATTCCTGCCGAAATTATCACACAATCTCAAAGGCTCTTTCCAATTTGGGGGGAATTTATGACTCAGTAGGGAGACCAAAGTCACTCACATGTTTTCATGAACTGCTTTCATCGCTTTCGCTGCAAAGCCCATATTCCTTAACACCTCAGTGTTGGTGTGCGAGTTTTCCAAGGCCTCTCTCTGGAACTCAATGGTGGAAAGTGTGCCATCAATCTGAGTGAGCTGCTTCTCAAGCCTCTTCTTTCTCTTTAGTGCCTCTAATGCCGCTAAATAGGGAAGAAGCCATGTTTATAAGGAGAGAGCTCAAGTCACTCAAGAAACATTTGCTCAGCTCCCAGTATGGACTCAGCATTGTAGATACCTAAGACTATGCCCAATAAGCCTGAGAAACAGAGGGTGGCATCTGTCCTCTTCATCACTTACTGCCACTCCCGTAAATATTTTGCTATTATTTTCTTCCAAAGATCTGGCAAGGGTAAGAGGCCAGAAAGACAATTTTCATATTCCATAAAATACACCACAGAAATGTTTGTCAATATTGAACTTTTTTTTAAATTTTATTTTGAAATAAATTCAAAGTTATAGGAACAGTTGCAAAAACAATACAAACCCCATACACAGAACTCCAGCATACCCTAATCCCCCTCCCCCGATACCCCGATCCACCAGCTTTAACATCCTGTCACACCACCCTTTCTTTCCCCCCTCCCTCCCTCCCTCCCTCCCTTCCTATCTATCATCCATCATCTATTGCTCTGTCTTCTGAACATATGAGAACAAGCTGCACACATCCTTGAACAAACACTATAATTCACATATACAATTCCCATGAACAAGAACATTCTTTTATGCAATCCCATTAAGCGCAGCTAAGAAGTTTGAGAAATTCAACATTGATACAAAGCTTACATTCTATATTTCTTTTTTTTTTTTTTCCTTATGTCTCAACTGTGTCCCTTTGAGCTTCCTGTCCTCCATCCTCATATCCCACCCAGGATCATCCTTGGCATTCAATTGTCATCTATTTAGACTTTTTTTTTTTTTTTTTCAATTGTGGAAACATACATACAGCCTAAATCTTCCCATTCCACCCCCTCCCTAGCATTCCATTAGTGGGATTAATTACATTTAGCATGTTGTAATGTAATAACCTTCCCACCTTCCATTTCTAGAAACTTCCCTTCACCTCAAACAGCAACCCTACACTCATTTCTTAACTCCCCATTGCCCTTTCCCTCACTTCTCATAACCCATACTCTACTTTTCATCTCTATGGTCATATTCTCTGATAATTTCTTTGTGTTTACTATGGGGCTTAAATTTAACCTCTTAAATCCATAAAAATCTTGTTTTTCTTTGATACCAACTTAACTTCAATAGGACATGTAAACTATGTTCCTATACTTCTCCATTCCCCCACCTTTATATAGTTCTTGTCAAAAATTACATATTTTACATTGAGTCCAAAACCACTGATTTGTCGTTAGAGTTTGTGTATTTTATATCACGTAGGAAGTAAATAGTGGAGTTACAAATCAAAAATTATTGACTTCTATTTGTATTCCATTATGGTCAGAGAATATGCTTTGAATATATTCAATTGTTTTTTTTTGTTCTTTTGTTTTTTTTTTTTTAATTTATTGAGGCTTGTTTTATGTTCCAGCATATGGTCTATTCTGGAGAAAGATCCGTCATCACTAGAGAAAAATGTGTGTCCTGGTGATTTGGGATGTAAGGTTTTATATATGTCTGTTAAAATTCTCTTTATCTCTCTCTCCTTTCTTTCTTTGTCTATCGGTAGGGCTCCCTTTAGTATCTGAAGTAGGGCAGGTCTTTTATTAGCAAACTCTCTCAGCATTTGTCTGTGAAAAATTTAAGCTCTCCCTCAAATCTGAAGGAGAGTTTTGCTGGATAAAGTATTCTTGGCTGGAAATTTTTCTCTCTCAGGATTTTAAATATATCATGCCACTGCCTTCTCGCCTGCATGGTGGCTGCTGAGTAGTCACAACTTAGTCTTATGTTGTTTCCTTTGTATGTGGTGAATTGCTTTTCTCTTGCTGCTTTCAGAACTTGCTCCTTCTCTTCAGTATTTGACAGTCTGATCAGAGTATGTCTTGGAGTGGGTTTATTTGTATTTATTCTATCGGGAGTTCACTGGGCATTTATGCTTTGTGTATTCATATTGTGTAGAAGGTTTGGGAAGTTTTCCCCAACAATTTCTTTGAATACTCTTTCTGGACCTTTACCCTTTTCTTCCCCTTCTGGGACACCAATGAGTCTTAAATTTGGACGTTTTATTTTATCTATCGTATCCCTGAGATCCATTTCAATTTTTTCGATTTTTTTCTCCATTCTTTCTTTTGTTCTTTCATTTTCTGTTCTGTGGTCCTCTAGGACTCTGAGTTGTTGTTCACCTTCCTCTAATCTTGTATTATGAGTGTCCAGAGTCCTTTTAATTTGGCCAACATTTTCTTTTATTTCCATAAGAGCTTCTATTTTTTTATTTACTCTTGCAATTTCTTCTTTATGGTCTTCTAGGGTCTTCTTTATGTCCTTTATATCCTGTGCCATATTCTTCTTCATGTCCTTTATATCCTGTGCCATGCTCTCGTTTTTTGATTGCAGTCCTTTGATTAATTGTGCCAAGTACTGTGTCTCTTCTGATATTTTGATTTGGGTGTTTGGGATTGGGTTCTCCATATTGTCTGGTTTCATCATATGCTTTAAGATTTTCTGTTGTTTTTGACCTCTTGGCATTTGCTTTGCTTGATAGGGTTCTTTCAAGTTGTAAAGAATACAACTTGCGGGGCGTGTGTCTGGGTGGTTAGGGAGGCAGGGCAGCTTTAATAATCAAACCTCCCAGGTGTTCCCAAAGATTCAAGGCTGTTGCAAGAGTCTAAGCCTTCATTTCAGTTTTGCCCCAGATTTTCTCTGCCACTGACCTACAAGTCGCTGGCATTGACGTAGCATCCGTGGGTTTTCCAAGTGGGCCCCTCTCCTCAGCTGTGATCTTCCAGGACCTCTGCTGAGGGAAGGCTGTGCTACATCACAAGTGCACATCATCCCTCAAGGGAAGCCCCAGGCCGCCGGGCCCTGCAGGGGCGTTACCAGCCTGATGTAAAGATGGCTGAATGGGTCGTCTCAACCCCCCACTTTTCGCATAGCTCTGCATTCCCAGCTCCGGGACAACTAGCGGTGTATGCACCCAAGGCCACTGTCCAAGGCCACTGTCCATGGCCGATATTGTGGAGTATGCGTGGTGATGCGGGATATGCTCCCCATCCCACTGGGTTTCTTGGTGCGGCTCTGGGCTGTGGGTACAGCCCTGGAGAGGAGTGTCTCCAGCCCGCCGGGAAGCTGGCTGCAAGCTGCATGGTTTCTTTCTCCTTTTGGCTCTCCCCTCTGCCCCCTGGCCCTGAGGGAATCAGCAGCAGTCTATCCTCCATGCCAGATACCGAGAGGTTGGCACAGCCCACTCCTGCCATGTTTCACTGCGCGGTTCTCACCGTTGTAACTGCAGCCACTCCTGGGTTTTTTTGTTTTTTTTAAAAAAAAAGAACTAGTCTGTCTCCAAATGCCAACCCCTGGTTTCCCCACACTGCAGCATGGCCGTGGGGCTTTCAGCCAGCTTACTCACTCATTTCAGAACGCAGACTCCCCATTTCACCAAGTGCACGGTCCCTGTGGTTTTAGCAGACCTTGTCCAGCTGGTGCATCACTAAAACTGGTTTTCTGGGTCACTTTCTGGTTTTTATCTAGTATTTTTCACGGAGGTGTCTTTTTGCCCTGTCTCACCTAACCGCCTAAGTTCTCAATATTGAACTTTATAAAAAGGATAGATAAATAGGAATAAAAACCAAGCAATTGAAAAATAAAATTTAGAATAGGAAAGGACCTTAATGACTGTTGAATCTAGTGTAGTTTCCTTATTTCAAAGATGAGAACATTTAGACCCAGAGAAGTTAAGTGACTTGCTTGAAGGGGGGCAGCTAGTAGAAGCTGGAACCAGAACTTAGGATGTTGAGCTGCATGCCTTGGTCTGAAAAGACTATGAGATCCAACCATGACTGTCATGAAACCAACACTCCTTGAGTCTCACTCATAAGGATTAGATGGCATAGGAGTGAGAGAAGAGGGTGCTGCCTTCAGAGAATAGATATAAAAATAATCCTGCCGTTAGCACTTTAGCAAGATAAATTTATCTGCTTCACAGTGAAGCCACAAAATGAATCAAGTCTTTCTAACCTTTGCACTGTGGAAGGCAACCTGGGGCGGGTAAAAGGCCTTTAGGCACTATGCAGTAAAAGAGCAGCAAAGAATGTTAATACAAAGATAAATAATAATTAAATGGAATTAGCAAAAGAACTCAAATAGTTTTGTGGTTTCAGAGTAAAGCATGTAAATCTCAATAGATATTTCTGAAATAAGTCCCTCTTCTAACTGTTTTGGTCCATTTTTTCTTGTAATTCCAACAAATTTGGTTTATTTATTCCAGTGCTTTTTGTTTGGTGCAAAGATTCATTTCCATTATAATTTCTTGGTGGATTTTATTATGATATGAAATATTGCTCTCTGTCCCATTTAATATGTTTTGCCCTAAATTCCATTTTGTTTTATATTAAATTGACATTTCTGCTTTATTTCAGTTGCAATGAGCCTATAGTAATTTTTACCTGGACCTCTATTCAAAAATTTTTTTTTTACTTGCTCTCTTTTTGGTACATATGTTATGAATAGCATATTCCTGGAAGGTTTGTGTGTGTAATTGTTTTCAACCTATTCATGATAGTCTCTACCTTTGAATGTAAGATTTTAACTCATTCTCATGTATAGTGATAACTAATATGTTACTGTCATCTCTTTTGTTTTTCTATTTAAGTTTTTTTTGTTTGTTTTTGTAAGGTGGTTCAAAAGACAGGCAAAAGCCAAATGGGCAGGTAACAAAAGTTTTCTTTGAGAGAAGCCTCAGGGCAGGCCCCACTGGCAGAAAGGGGAAAGCTCGCAGTTGGGTGGTGAGATTTCTTTTTATAGGTCTTTTCACCAATCAGGAGGTTACAGGGTGTAAGGTATGTGAACTTTGGCCAATGGGGGTTACACATAGTTTATCTTGTAACTTTGGCAATGCCTGGTTTGTACATTTGAACAGGAGAGGTGAGGGTGGAGGGAATAAATTTGTGAGGGCAAGGGAGGGGGGCAGTGATGGGCAAGAACAAAGAAACTGGCATGAAAATGGGGAAAATGGGGCAGCACAGGAGGCAGGATCTGATCTGCAGCCTGGTTTTGCAAAATAGGGAGATGGGGGAAGGGCCCAGGGCCCAGACTTAACAGTTTTCTTTTTGCTTTCTTGTTTTAATGTAGATCAAATTTTCTTTGTTCATTTTTTTCCTTTAATTAAGTTTATTCTCTTAATGGATACTCTTGTATTAAAAATACACACATATAATTAAACTTTTCTATCCATGTTTAAAATTAATCAGTATCTATAATTTACTGCTCCCAAACAAGACTCCCTTCCCACCCTAAACCCCCAATATTTGATTGAAATAATCTGCAATTTTAATCCCAGAAGATTACCATTTTTTATTACCCTATCAATTTTAAGGACACTTTAAATAACAATTGCATTAAGCTTCATAGACACAATTTCAACAATTATTTACACTGAACTATAATGTTTACTGACTTATTTTTATACTTATTTTCTCATATCCAATGTTGTCCTCTTTCATGGGTAGTTTTTTTTTTTTCTTTTTTTCATCTGACTAGAGTAAATCTTTAAGTATTTTAACAGAAAATGTACAGAGATATAAATTCTCTCAATATCAGTTGGTCAGAAAA
Organism: Choloepus didactylus; assembly: GCF_015220235.1. Taxonomy (NCBI): domain Eukaryota; kingdom Metazoa; phylum Chordata; class Mammalia; order Pilosa; family Megalonychidae; genus Choloepus; species Choloepus didactylus. The sequence goes on along the minus strand of NC_051320.1, from coordinate 37,726,642 downwards.
TGTCTTCATTTTGTTTTGAACCTGAGTGATAGTTTAAATTTTATAGAATTATATGTTCAAAATTATTTCAAAAATTTTAAGGTATTGTTACATAGTCTTTGGTTATCCAACAATTCAAAAGTTTGATAATACTATTCTCAATCCTTTAAAGATCATCTGCTTGTTTCCACTCTGGAAACCTCTAGGATTTTCTTTTTCACTTGAAGATACAAAATTTCATCAGTATAGGTCTAGGCATGTGCCTTTTATTTTTTGCTTTTTCTAGCTTAGCAATCAGTGAATATTTTTATTCTAAAGAATCAAGTCTTCCTTCTTCTAAGGGAAACTGTATTCTATTATTTCTTTTAAGATTTTCATTCCCCTCCATTCTTTCTGTTTACTCTCTATGACATCCCTATTTATTTCATTATCCCCTTGCAACCAATCTTTCTGTATTCTCTCTTTGGAAATCCTGTAAGAAGGATGGTGGATTCCTTAGCTTTGTTCTCCAGTTTATTAATTTACCTCTTTGTCTTTTTGTTTTATATTTGGGAAGAATTCCTCACCTTTATATTCCAGACCATTAATATAATCTTCAGCCATCTTCACTCTACTTTTCTGCCCTTTTATTGATTTTTGTTAAAAAAAAAAAATTTTTAATTTCTATGAAATTTTCTTTGTTTTCTAGTTGCTCATTTTTATGGCAGCCAATTCTTGCCTTATAGATGCAGTATCCTCTTGAATCTCTCTTACGATAATAATACAAATTTTCTTTTTAACATCTTTTATTCCCACATTATTTTTCTTCCTTTGGGGTCACTTTGCTCATTTTTTGTCTTTCTCTTTCAGGTTTTTCTCAAAATTCTTCTGATCTATTACAGGTACATATTTATAAAAGAATAACTAGCATAGTGTAAATAGCTGTCATTGGTGCCTCTAAAAGTTGTGTGGTGTGTTTTCCCTGGGAGGACTCTCTCTTGAAACAGAAGGCTGCCATGGCTCTTTGTAAGAAGTGGGTGAGTGTACCAAAAGGCAGGTTTCTTTCCACAGGTCAAGAGCAAGCAGACAGCCTGGGGATTCTTACAGTCACCAAAGGCATTGCTTTGGGTGGGAACATTTTAATATAGTTCCCCACCCTTCCTGTCACTGCAGAGGTCCAGGGTTACCTAAGGCTCTGCTTTGTTTCTCTCTCTAGCAGCAACACCACAATTTGGGCCCTTGCTGAACAGCACTTACACTTTAATTACAGAACAGCTCTCATTTGTTTAATGTGTCCTGTAGAAAGAACTAAAATGATTTTTTTTAAGTTAACTTGCATAAAGTCCTTCTACAATATCGCATCTTCCATCGCTTAAGAGAGGCTCTGGTTTTACCACATACATGACCAAAGCTGTATAAGGAATTTCTTACCCCTTCTCAGGGAGAATGGCCAGCTGACCCTCTGTGCTATCACTTTGCCTACATTTGTAATTACTTATAACAGTATGTGTAAAATCTATGTTCCTCCCTTCCCTACTCAGAGTTATAAGCCCTTTGTGGAAAGATGCAACCTCCTATGTACCTGTTTTCCCACATTTGACCCAGGTCCTAGTACGTGAACAACATAATACATTACAAAAACTTACATTTTTGAGCATTTGCTATATGCCAAACTGGGGCTAAGAGCTTTGTGTATTGTATGTGATTTATGGAATTTAACTCTCACAATAAGCCCAAGAGTAGATAGTATTAATGGCTCATTTACAGAAGACAAAATGAATGAATAGTAAATGAATAAACTGGATAGTTTTGTGTACATAGAATAATGACAGCATAGTACTGTGGAAAGAGCAAAGAATGTGAATCCTTCTTCCATAACTTAATAGATGTATCTGCTCTTAAGTCACTTACCTCCTTTCAGCTTCAGTTTCCCCATCTGGAAATGGAGATATCATCCCTAGCAGGCTGGATGATTGTAAGAATTAGCATAATTTATGGCAAACACATGGAAGGGACTTAGCAACTAGATATTCCTGATAATGACATTTATTAATTGAGATTATATATTTTATTTCTGAGACCATTCAGCAACAAATTACCCATTTTTCACCATAACTCACCAGAGCAGGATCATAATAGCACAAAACATCTATTTCAACTGGTAAAGTAAATAATATTATTCAGCAGTGTCATCTTCAGAGGCTAAACTCTGAATACACATCTCCACCCTACATACCCAGCAGTGGAATGTTCAGCATGAGTCTCCTCCCTTTCTCGTCAGGCTGGTTCAGTGTCTATATTTATTTGGAACTTAACTGATACCCACTGACCCAAAGTATTTTCCATTTTTTTGAGAAATTCTTGTAAATTCCCCACGAAAAACTATGCCATGTTTCCTAGTGTGGCAGCCCAGGCCCCGGGCCCCCTCCTAACAGGAATGAAGCCCCAGGCATGTAACAGTCTGCATGTCCAGGACACAGGTCAAGAAAGAAAACAAACTCCCCAGAGGGAAAAGAATGTAATCATGGATGTAAAGGGACAGGAGCAGGACAGCACTGATTGTATCATAGTCTTAAACATTAATCTTAGTAAAACATCAGGTCTTAAGCCCCTTTAGTCATTATACTAGAGGCCCAAATGTGCTCATGCTATATGGAACACCTTTGTTCTAAAATCACATCCATATCCCCCCTGCATTCGTGCCCCCTGCGGGGCGCTACCCCTCTGGACCACTGCCACTGGGACTGTCTCCTCTTTGTAAGTCCTAATAACTCTATGCCTGCTTCTGTGCCTGGTGTGTTTTTCTGTCACACAGCGGCACTGACCCATACTTTGCATGAAATCAGTCTGGGCCTGAACACTGAGTAAAAATTAATTTTAGATTACTTTCTAAAAATCCAGAGTCACTAGACATATTTTAATCCTACATCTACTATTTAAGAGCTGTATGACCTTGATTCATGACCTTAACTCCTGAAAGTGACATTCCCTCACTTGAAGAACAACACATGAATACCTAGAAGACAAAGATAGAAGCTTGTGCTCTGAAGTCAGATTATCTGCTTTCAAATCTGTGCTCTAACTCTCCTTAGGTATGTGGCATTAGATAAGTTGCATACTGGGGAAAGGGGATAATAGCTCACTTGGTTGTTGAGGATTAAATGAGATAACATATGTAAAGTGATCAGTGCAATGCCTGGCACATAATGAGTGATTACATACTGATCATCATCATCAAAATCATCATCATCATCATTATCATCTCCTTCAAGGGTTGTCAGAACCCCATGGTGGGAACCACATGGTAGAATGCCTGGCCTTGCAAATTAATATTAAGTTCTGGTTTTAACAAAACTAAAATTATATGCTAACATATAATTTCTGTCCTTCAAAATATTTTGGGGAAATTTAAAAATTCATCAAGAGTTGGAATCCCAATGTACACTACATTTTTGATACTGTAAACTATGGATTGGCCTACACCAGAGTTCCAAATTCAGAGGCAGCAAGGCAGGTGATGAAATAAGTGAAGCAAGGAGTAAGCAAAAAGGCTTCCTTTGTTTCCCACATGAGAGAGATATAGCTACAGAGAGATGTTTCCCTATATGACAATAAAACCAGTGGAAAGGTAATAATTAATGGCAGCTGACACTGGCCTCAGTCTCAGGGAGTCAACAGGAAGAGATGGGAATCCCGGTGACCTGAAGAGCATAAACCTGATCTACTGGGAGCAGAATGGCTCGGCTCCCACCGATGGCTGCTACACAGACTTGCAGGCCCAGGGCTGCCAGACCTTCAGATGTTCAAAAGAAGCAAGAAATCTGGATTTGCATGAAAAATCACCCAATTTTAAATGCTGATTTACAATTTCAAGAAACACTGTGTAAGCCAAACTGAAGGACACCTGACACTTCTTGCGACTTCTGTCTGACACGTTAAGCTTCTGTCAAACATCAAAAACATAAAAGGCTTCTGTTCCAAATAGCCAAGAAGCATATGTGAGGAGTCTCCCCATGAGCTGTTTCTCATATGAAATGAGGTCATAGTCTCATCATGAGTCGGACATGCCTTGACTTGTTTTCTTCTTAATAATTTGGGAAAGAAGCAGCTGTGTTTTCCCAAAGACATGCAAAAAATGCTGCAAATCAAACATTGCTCCTGATTTGGCCAAGATGGACATTTTTCGAGCTATGTAATGAAACCTATGTAGAAGGTGCAATTCGAACTTTTCAAACTTCTTTCTTGATGTGGTTTTAAGCAGCTGGTAAGACCAGGACAACATTTTTTTTCAAACAAAGGTATCTTCTATATTCTTTGGTGGTATCTTCTTTGTCTCCTCATATGACAGTGATGTTCCCCACCAATGGAGCTGCCGAACAATATCCTTTATGTACTGCTGCTAAAGGGACACATGAAGAGTCCTCACTGCAGCCTATTGAGAATTGGGACAGAAAATTTAAGAAATACCCACTTGAACCAAATTTAAACTATGCAACTCTACCGGACTATGCTGCCAGAGAAAAAAGACTTTCAGTCGTCTGTGCCAGATGACTTAAAATAGCAGAAAAGAGTTGGCAGTGTCATTGCTCATAAAATATAAAGGATGCCTTGGTTTCAAAGATCAATCTTTTGTTCTTTTGCTCATTCAGAATACAAAAATATAGGCACTGTAAATCCATTAGGCGGCAAAGAGGAAGAACAATTTAGGAATCCTAAATCCAGTGAGTATAGACAAACCTGTTGGTGAAACATGAAACTGCATTACCACAGTACTTCTCTCATCCAGGAATAGATGATCTCCAGAGAAGGGCTGAAAGATGGGGCTCTGAAGAGTAAGCCCTCTTACGAGAGTGCTTAAGATACATGTCACACATAATTGAATACATTATCTTTTGCTTTTATCTGGGAAGTCTCTGACCATGTTGTTTTATTTGATGATCTGTAATGTCAGATCTGTTCTTACTCATATTCAAGTCATCTCATTAATTAAACAACACCTTCTATTTTTGGCACATTGTTTTAGCTCACAAAAAGCACAATCAGAATAAGCATCATCATAAGCATTTCACAGATAGAATAAAAACAAAATGTTTCTGTTCAAAGTCACAGGTTAGATTTGAAACAGCTGGGGGAATATGAGAAAATTCTAAAGTCATTTGGCCAGGGGCATTTCCCTAGCATTCTTCACTTTTTTAAAAAATTATTCTATATCCATTCATTTTCAGTCACTACAAGCATTTATTGAATGTCTACCACATGCCCGGCATTATATTAGGCACTGCAGGGACAAAGGAATAGGCTACAATCTCAGAGGAGGAAAGATATGAAATGGACATTCAAGCACAATTCATCATTCAGCCAACATTTATTAAGTACCTACTATGTTACAGGCACTGTACCCAGGGGTACTAACTAACATGCACAAGTTAAATCCTTTGCCTCAAGTAGCAGACAAGACATGGAGGAGAGTAATAAGAAACATGACAAGGAGCAGAGGAAGCCCAGAGGAAATTACAAGCTCTCCCTGGAAGGTAAGGGCAGGCTTCACGGAGGAGACAACATCCACGAATCCAGGTCTACAGACATACTCACTCACACTGATCACTGAGGAACACAAATGATGAAACGTATTACACAGAAGATTCCTTCTGTCTCCTACAGACATTCACCCCAATGGCAAATCTCATACTAAATGATGCAAAGTTTCTGGCTGAGATATATTAGAAAATAGGAACTGTAAACCTTAAAATAGAGCAAATCACACCAGCTTGCCTCACCAGTTGAATCTTATATGTAACCCCATATTTTCTGATGTCTCACCAATATTAAATATCATAAGAAAGGTAAATAGACAGCTTAAAGTACACCAGAACACAGCCATGATGTATAGGGTTATACACTGGCAAAGCCTGAGAAAACAATAAAAAGGAATTAGGTTAGACAAATTAAATAAGAGATGTTCTTTGAAGTAGAATATAGCTGTAAGTAAGCCAGTAATATTAGACTGAATTTTGTGTTTAAAAAATTGTAAATTATCTGGCAAGCAGAATTAAACTATTATTGGGATAACATACCAATATATTAATTAAAATCTACTTGATATTCTTTATAAACATGAATTTAATTAACACCAGGCAGGATATATAACTAATTGAATGAATTTTTTTGTACTTGCCACTAGTATTACTGGTAACTTCACAAATTGGTAACCTTTGTCTACCTGCTCTTGCCTAGAATATAACAAAAACAGTATGAATTTGTAACCAGCAGACAGTCACAGAAAAATCCAGAAAGAGGTGATTATGATTAAATCCACAATTAGATATGTATGCCAAGGTATGTAGTTTTATATCATCTCCATATAATAGGGTTCTATCTTCTATTCATAAAAGAAGTATTCCTTGTTCATATGATGTAGCAATAATTCATGGTATTGCGCAAACAGGCCCCTGACTTCTTGTACTCCACCACCTTAAGTTTAAGAACCAACAAACTTTGTCCCTATAACCCTTTTCCGCTCTCCCTGTCTACGATTCTGGACTATTCGTTTGAGATCCTCTTATACAAAAGATTCCTTTCATCTCCTATAGACATTCACTCCACCGGCAAATCTCATACTAAATAATGCAAAGTTTTTGGCTGAGATATATTAGAAAATAGGAACTGTAAACCACTTATGGTCAACAAATGTTGGGAAATAAAAAGTTACAATCCTCAAAGGGACTATTATTTGAAATCCTTTAAGAGTGGGTTTACTTTGAAATTGGTGTTGAACTATATTGTTCTTTAAGTTTTCAAGTAAAAATGGGAGAATACTCAACAAGTCATGATAGGTTACATTAAAATTTTTCAAACTCTTCACAAAATTATCAAACCTGGGCTCCTGTATATATGACCTTTAAAAATATGTACAAATTGGTCTAACATAATCGTAATTCTTTTGCTGCAGTTAACATAGGAGAGGTTTTAAATTAGGATAATATCCTTTGTTCAAACTCCAAAGCTACATTTACTTTCACTTTACAGCTATTAAATATATGGAAAGAACTGGTAATGTAAATAGTACTGCTGAGAAAGACCTGTCGAACAAAGCTATTGCAACAGCATGTGAGATACACCCATCAGGACTATGTAGTATATAACACCGTATGAAGGAACCTGAAAGATTGACTAGAAATTCATGTTTTAAAAGAGAATAAAACTTCTCTTTTTGGTTGCAAAATTTTATACCTCTAAATTTATATTTAAGCCAAATATAAAATTATAAACTTTATTTCATTTAAGCTAGATGTTGGCATTAAATTTTAATTTTTAAACAAAGAACTTAACTTCTATGCAAGGATTCCCAAACTTCTACAAAGAATGATCTATTTTTCCTTTCCTGTAATTTTAAAATCACCATTTTTGTTTGCTTACTTTGGGGGGGGGGGGTTGTTTGGTTTTGATCTGTTTTAAAGGAACTGAGTATGTTGGTATTTTAAGTAGTAGATTGGGGAAGAGTTGGTGGAGGGTGCAGAGAGTGGGGCTTCTAGCTATTTATTCCCCATCCTCTCCCCAAAAATAGCCACAAGTTTGAAATACCTAGAAAAACGTTTGGTGGTGGCTGCTAAGCCTCCCATTGACTAGGATGGGCTTTAACAGTCATTGGTCCAGATGTAGGAGCTCTTACTACTTTAAAGCCATGACCATAAAGATATTGCAACAAACAATCTTCTACTAGCACCACTTGATTGAGATAAGGAATCAAAATCTTTGGTATAGCAAAGTCAATTATTCAAGAAATGGTTTGTTATGTACTTTTTTGTTTAATCCATAGTCTTGCTTTGTTTGTTCCTTCTCTTTCTGCAAACGTTTAAGCCAATCATGTGTTTGTTAGAACTCCTAGGAAATGCCAGAAAAAGTAGATTAAAATTACCACTGTGTACTAAAGGTTCTGGTTCTGGTTTTACTAAAGCAGAAGATTGACAATATGTTTTAAAATTAAATCCTCAATATTATCTGTAGATTTCAGGTATCTATAATAATTTTGTACCTTAAAATTACAAATAGATTCATAGGTACTTAAGCATATTACACAAAAATTAATACCAACTAGAGCAATCATTTTCCTTCCAAAACTTAACCCCAAAGCAAAGCACTGTAACTAAAAAATTCAACATTGGATCTCTTGTCTTATATCTCATTGGTTAGAGTACCGCATGTATTTCTTTTTTGTTATCCTGAAAATGATCTTAACTAAGTAGTACTAATACTGAAAAACATACTTGTAATACTAAGTACATCTGAGAATAAGAGGTACTCTTCTGCCATAGTTTCTTGGAACTGCATAAATTATATGAATTTGGCATAGTTTTGGTATTATAGACTTTCTACTTTATTCTAATTTATTGTGGATTATTTGACAAATATCAAAATAGTATAAATCAAAGAAAATCATATATCTATGCTTACTATAAATATTTCCCAAAATGTGTTACTCTCCAATTTAAAAGGCTGAGCCCTCGATCTTGGGGCTTGCCCTTACAAAGCTTGTAACTGCAAAGGAGAGGATAAGCCTACTTATAATTGTGCCTAAGAGTCACCCCCAGAGAACCTCTTTCGTTGCTCAGATGTGGCCTCTCTAAGCCAACTCTGCAGGTAAATTCACTGCCCTCTCTTCTACGTGGAACATGATTCCCAGGGGTATACATCTCCCTGGCATCATGTGACATGACTCTCAGGGATGAGCCTGGACCCAGCATTGTGGGATTCAGAAAGTCTACTTGGACCAAAGAGGGAAGAAAAATGAAACAAAGTTTCAGTGGCTGAGAGATTCCAAATGGAGTCAAGTGGTCATTCTGGAGGTTATTATTCTTATGCATTATATAGATATCCCTTTTTAGTTTTCATTGTATTAGAATAGCTAGAAGGGAATACCTGAAACTGTTGAACTGTAATCCAGTAGCCCTGATTCTTGAAGACGACTGTATAAGTAAATAGCTTATACGGTATGATCGTGTGATTGTAAAAATCTTGTGTCTCAGACTCAAGATGAGTCAAAAAATAAGGACAAAAAAGTAAATGAATAAAAGTGGTGGGTGGGTGGTCTGGGATGTTTTGGGTATTCTTTTTTACTTTTATTTTTATTCTTAATTTTACTTTTTTTTGAGTAATGAAAATGTTCAAAAATTGATTGTGGTGACATGCACAACTATATGATGATACTGTGAAAACAACTGACTGTTTACTTTGGATGAATGTATGGTATGTGAATATATCACACTAAAATTGCATAAAAATAAGTGAAAACAATAAGCAGAAATTGAACAACTCTAAATGCCTTAAAATTTACCCTAGAACCAAATTATTCAAATTGCTAAATTTTCCCTACAAATAAAAGTAGTGGTTTTTTATTTAAAAAAAATATATATATGGTACTCTATTATCCAACCTAGTGGAATTTACTTGCAGTATATTAATGATGAATGTACCAATATTTATCATACTTCTCCAAATTCATGAAGGGGAAAAACCCAACATATTTCAAAACTAGATATAATGTTTCATAACCTAAGAAACAGTACCAACTAGTTTTCTAGAAGTAGCTACAGCACATCACCAAACTGTCAAAATCTATGCCACCGATAACTGAGAGAATGATTCGAGAACAGAAATACTCTACATTCAGGCTTCAGAGGAATTAGAAAAGACCATGATTGCTAGAAGCCACTAATGGTTCACTAAGATTAAAAATACCAAACTAATAACATATGTTTATTCTCTTTGAGTTACTGGATGCTGAATTAAGGAGAAACCACAGACCATCCACTTGTCTTCTAACCTGACTGAACATCAGAATTACACAAAAAGCTTTGAGGACTACACTCCTGAACCATATTCCAGATCTCCTGAAAGAGAATCTCTTGATGTGACATTTAAAAAGCTCTCCAGATGAATATGATGAAGTTAACACACTATCATTTCATAAGACCAGCATATGTAAGGCAGAAGTATGTAGAGATAGTTTGGATTTAGGAATATAATGCACAAGGCCTATTAGAGTATTCTTGGAGAAAAGTGAAAAGGTTGGAGAAATAAGATGACATAGGCTAGAAATATGGGTTGGGTATATTCACAGCTAGATGAATAACTGAACTCATTTAATGTTGATCTGTCAAACTGGGAATCATGCCTTAGCTGAATCTTAGATGAAACACTCTTGCTATTATACAGAAGTTATCCCAGAATGAAGTCTCTAGTGTCATGCCATAAGTCTCTGGTCCTGTCTTATTAAATATCTTAAAGACCCTGATAACAACAAAAAAGGCTGCTGATAAAATTTTTGGCTTTCTCAACTAAAAGAAATACCTCATTGATAAGAGAGCAAAATTAGAATTCAAAAAAAACTTGATAAATTTTAAGACTTCACTGAAAATAAGACGATGTTCAAAAGAAAGAAATGTAAAATACTGAATGCAAGCTTAACATATATATAAATAAGGGGCAGGGTAAATCTGGCTGGGTGTTTTAACTGTTTCTAAATTCAATGGGGAAAAAGCAAATGATATGGCATCTGAGAAAGCATATGCAAATTTAGGCTGTATTAATAAAACAAAAGAGACAATAAACCCTGGGCACTCTGTGCTGGTCAGAACCTAATGTAGGTAACATGAGTGAAAGTGTAAGTCTGTGTGGGATTCTTGCCAGGGCTCAGAGGGGAGAGGGATGTGGGTGGGAAAGCAAGTAAAAAAACTACAGCTTACGTGAACAGGGCTCCCAGGACTGATTCAGATGTTTTAGGTTCTCCCTTTATGGTTTGACAGGCCAATGGGGAGCTCTTGAGGTGAAGGAAGGAAACTGGGAAGAGAGGTTGAGGGGAGGATCACATTTCCATTGATCCATCTTTTCCAAAAGAAAGACGGGCAGTACACTGGAGAGTAAGGCCTGGCCTAGATATTGGTTGTTAATGTCCCAGGCACAGATCTCATTCTTTTCCCAGGTCCCAGAATGCACAGAGTGTGGTACAAAATATATATATATCAGATGATCAGAGGCAAGCAGGACAACTTACTACGATGTCTGGCTGTAATTTGAACACTGGATAACTCTGAGACCCTTCATAAGCAGTATGGAGTTATAGAACCATATGACCTTCCTGAAAGAAACCTAATTCAGGTGGCTAATGAGGACCTGTCAGAAGCTCCTAGAATATTTCTCAAGGAGGAAACAGAGGGGAAGGTGTGTAGATATTTTTCATCTCAGTCTCTAAGTAACAATGGAGGAGGAGAAAACAATAGGAATCGATTGAAAGAAGAAAACAGTTTAAAACTCACTGAATAAAACATCATAGGTTTTCAAACAGTAATGGGCATCAGAATCATTGACCTATTTGTTTAAAGTTCAGATGTCTGGACCCTACACCTAACCTACCAAATTAGAATCTTTAGGAGCATACTGAGTGCACATTTTAACAGGCACGCTCAAGGAATTCTGATGTAGGTTATCTGAGGACCACATTTTGAGAAACTCTCTTAAGAAAGGAGGTCACCAGGTAAGTTACACCTCCCAGAGGAACTTCCATCAAGGTCCTGCAGTCTGTGGCTGTCTTGTATTACTTGAGCCATGCTTCTGCCCTCACTATTTTGGCATTCAACTGGCTGATGCTGTTGTGCTTGTCTTCACTCAGGCTTTCTGGTCCCCAGTGTCTAAGGGCTGCAGAATCCAGCTTTATGAGAAGTATAATAAAAAGGAAACCCGAGAGGCCACAGATGTTCCTTCCACTGAGCTAAATCAGTGGGACTATTCACAGACCCTTACCACAAGGAAAACCAACCCTGCATCATGATTCCAAGGGCAAATTCATCCTTACCGAAAAAAAACAAACAAACAAAAAAAAAACAGGCGAGGCTTCAAAGCTGAGTCGCTTACACACTGGGGAAGGTCTGCCTCTGTGACTTGTTTCACCAGACACCTGATGAAGAGGTCCATGTGCCTCAGCACCACATTTTCACTGGAATCAAGTGTAATGAAGCTGAGTAGGGGTTTGGGGGCCTGCTGATAACCCCAGACCGGCTCCACCCCTTTTCACAGAATTGCACATTTGGAGTTGCTGCTCAGCCCAGGGCAAGGTAAGCAACAGGGCCAGAGCTAAGGTGAGGAGAGAGTCATCTAGGGTGCAAAGTTTAAGAAGCATTCACTCTCAGGGTTGTACAGGTGTGTCCTAGCCACCTCACTCACCTTGATTTAGACCAGCCCTGGTGAGCAAGTCTCAGGGTGCTAAGGGGTTAACTAGGAGGTGAAAACGGTGAGATTGAGGAAAGGAGACTTACAGAAGTGGTTGCTGTCCTCAAATAGGTGAAAGGCCTTCATGTGACAGTGTAGACTTATTCTGTGTCACTCCAGAAGACAGTTTGGACAATGATTGGAACTTACTAGGAAGCAGATTTCGGCTTTTAAAAAATACTAATTGTTACAACATACCCTACTAAGTGATTTACACAATAATGTTAATCCTCACAACTCAGAGGATCTGTGTTATCATCATCATCATTATGCAGATGAGGAAACTGAGAATTAGAGAGACCAAGCAACTGGTCCAAGGTCACTTAGCTTCTCAGTGGCAGGGCAGGGCTGGAATCAAATCCAGGAATGTCTGCATTGAAGCCCAGGTTCTTAACTGTAACAACAAGTTACTTTCTAACAAATGTGTAAAAATTTAAAAGGGACATTATATTTAAGCAAAAGCCCAATGACCTCTTAATGATACTCTTAAAAGGCCTCATAAGGGAGTTTGGGAAAGATGACCTCTAAGATGTGCCACCAAACCAGGGTGGCAGGAGGAGTTTTCAGTGCTAAGATGCTGATACACTTCAGTTCTTGAGGTGACCAGCTTGGGGCATCCAGAGTTCCCCTCTGCTTGTCCCTGGTTACCCCCTGGTTATCCCAGTAAGACAGAGAAATAATATCTTTGCCCATGGGTGCCATGATGTGAAAAAGTTCAAAAGCACTGCAAAACTAAGAGATCTCGTGTTTCTATTCCATTAACGTAACTATGGATTTAGGTTTCTGATCCTTGCCCTGGCCAGAATCAGCTGAAGAGTCTTTTAAGAAATACTGATGTCTGAGTCCAACCCCAGCCAATTATATTAGAATCTATGGAGACAGGACCCATGCATCGAGGAGGCTTTAATATGTCAGCCAGGATTAAAAACTGCTCTAGCTGGCAGTGCTCAGAAGCAATAGATAAATAATTGATATGTATAAGTAGTTTACTTTTCCACAAAGTAGAGTTAGCAGCTATAAAACAGGAGTTGTATCATAATAATTTGAATAAACTGCATTGAAGAATCTCTGATCTCCTGAAGTTTTTAATAAGATTATAAATCTTGCTACAACTGTTACTCTTTTAGACAACAGGACATTGAAGAGCATGGCTGTTGCAAGCCAGTTTGGTGATGCACACTCTTAGGTTCTCTATGGCAGGTGGCAGTAGTTGCAAAAAAAAGTTTGAGGTAAGGAAAACTAGCTACCCCTGCACACTGAATTATAATGACAGTAAGTTTCAGACTAAGTTCTGCAAATATACTTATTACACAAGCGAACATTTAAAAACAGGCTAAAACAGTTCACTAAACCTGTTCTGTCAGCTCAATGAAGTCCCAGCTCTATGTCCTTTTAGGTGCTCTAATGCACCTTGTATGAAAGACTCTCTGAGGCAGGTTTCTGTGTCCTCAATCAGAAATCCACCTGAGTTGGTAACCATGTAAATTACAGTCATTCTAACAATGGTATTGGGTAACACAGAGTCCATTCAGTACTAAATACATTGGGCTTTATTTTACTATGTGCGTGAAAATACTTCTGGATGCCTAATGGAAAACCATAACTACGTATATATGAAGTCATCTGATTTATCTGGAAGATGAAGATGCTGATATTGACAGTGCAATCAATACATGGCCCTGTGACTGAACTGCTTCCAAAATTTAGATGACACAGGACCTCATGCTAACCATCCTCCTCCCTATCCCAGGGCCACTGTAAACCCAGGCCTGAGTTAGTGCCAGCAAAGCTCCCAAGGATAAGTGACAAAGAACAAACGGTTTTTCTAATACCAGTTGGCTATTTGCACTTGGTACTTGCATCTGTAACTTCCCTAATCATAAGAAGTTTACAGTGATGCTCCTAATTAGTGTTGTCTTTAAATATTTTTGGTGTCTTTATATTTTTAAAGTCTGTATGTGATACACTTTATTACATTGCCAGCTGGAAAACATTTCTGGAAAAAAAATCCATAATATCCATATTATTTTTGAATTTTTTTGTCAAAAAAAGACATTTTTACCTCTTTCTAGAAACATGTTCAATTTTCAAATTTTTTAAACCATTATTTACTGAGCAACCACTGTTGATAAAACTATATATGGATTCAAAATGGATGACAGAATAAAGGGAAAAATACATTTGACCAATAATAAGCAACTGTCAGAGTGCAAATCAAATTAAAGAGGAAGGGCTAAATATCAGAATAGCCAATAATTTTTTAGCATGCCATAATGGCTCTTTATAAAATTGCCATTTAATAACTTCCCAAAATATTTTCGGTACAGCAAAAATAGAAACCAATATTTAGTTCTAAAGAAGGCTACACTATGGACAAAAGTTATATGAAGTAGCTGAGAAAAATGAAACTTGACCTTTTTATGGTCAATAGTAAATGGGTACAAATGCAACAGGCACACTTTTATGGGAAGAGGCAGGGTTTTCAAGTTCAGCTCCAGGAGACATCATTTCTTTCCTGCGTTAAACAAAGGCAGCATCGTTTAGGGTGAGCTAAATCTTCCCAAGGCTTCTTTATGACTAAAGAAGCCCAGCTGAGGATGCAAATGGCCAGGGTTTGGAAGTGAGCAAAATTTAGTATTGCCACTTGCATTTTGAACTGCTGGTCTATTTTGACCTGCTGTTACAAGAGCAAATCACTTCAACATCTGACTGGGTTTTTATATGTGCCAGGGATACTGTTTTGATCTATTCTCTATTTTAGATCGACTCCCTCTAGAGAGAGCCATATACTGAAGAAACCAATTAAATCTGGCAATGTACGAAGGGTTCAACATGCACAGGAGCACCAAGAATCATTACTGACTAAAAGTCCCCTGTGTGTGACAAAGGCCAGTGATAGGAAAATTAATTCCACAACTTTCTTTTTGTAAAAGACCTGAACTACACAGCAACCAACTAAAGTTTCCAACAGCTGAGGAGCAAGTTAAATGAGGATTTACAAGAATATGCTTCACTGGAGATTGACATACAAGTTAAAATGTGTGGATCAATATACAAACATACAGCAGAAAGCTTGATATTTAATGCTGGAGTGTGCAGGGTCTAAACTCAGTGAAGTGAGCTAGGAGCAAAATTTAAGAGGGCACTAAGAAGTCCGTAATCAAAATAAATAATATTTTAATGCAATTTTTTAAAAAAAAATGCAAAACCAAATCCATGATGAACAAAACATCAACATTTTAAATAAATAAGTGTCTTAAGGGGGGATACTGGAGCCAGGGACAAAAGAAAAAAAATCAACAATATGCATCCTGACTTTAGGATTTTGATATTTTGTTCATCACGGATTTTTTTTTTTTTAATTCTGAGTTTCCAAAATATCTCATTCGAATATTATTTATCCTGATTACCGAGTTTTTTTTGACTCTCCCTTACAGTTTATGATCCAGGCGAGTGCCTCGCTCAGCTCACCCAGTCCCTGCCCTGGGGGTCGGTACCAGTTCCTAGAAAGGCTGCAGGAGCAAAAGCTGAAGCAGGTTCCCACCTGGCCGCCTGGAGGGTGGGGGTGCTGTGGGCCCGACTGTCTCCAAGGAAAGCGCTGGAAGTAGGTGGGTGAGAGCTCGCGCCTGGGAGCCAGACCCCGAGCCTACCTCGCTTATTGTGCGTGCCGTGCTTCTTTGCCAGGGTGAGCTCCCTCTGGATTCGATTTTCCAGGTACTCTTGTTTCTTGCCCAGCATCTCCTCAGTCTCCCGAAGTCGGGCCAGGGCCTCCTGGGGGCTGGGAGCAGCTCGGCTCTTAGTAGAGCCTCTCGCTTTAAAGAACTTGCCCAACTTGCTCATGGCTGCCAAGTTAGGGGGTCAGCGGTACCGGGGGCGTCTCCGGAGCTCCCCGGGGCCGCGCCTGGAGGGACAGGTGAGCGAGAGAGTCTGCTGGGGGCCCCAAGCTTGGAAGGTAGAGCTCTTGAGTATCAACAAGTGGTTAAGCGCAGGTGACTCACATTCCTGGGCATTTCCTGGCCGCTGCTCGGCCCCGCCCCTCGGCGCGGCGACCCGGTGGGGAGGGCACCGGAGTCGGACGTCGGCAGGCTGGCGCCACTCCGCCGGCCCTTGGGAATTAAGGACAGCGTAGAAAGAGGTGACAAGACCTGAAAGCGGCAAAGCTGCTGCTTTATCCACGCTGGGGACTCATCCACGGATGTAGAACAAGTTTACGAATGACTCAGAGAAAAAGCAAACCAGCGTCCCAGGGATCTTGTGCCGGGCCTGTGTGTAATAAATGAGCTTTGCTACGTACGCAGATAAGCAACATGCTTTATTTCAAGCATGTGGAGCGTGTGTGCGCGCGCCCGTACACATGCACGCATAGTGTTCCTGTATCCTGGTCTCTGTCCTTGTGAATAAGAATATCCAGATATTTTCAACCAGGTGCCATGTCGTGTGCATATGAGTGTGTGTGTGTGTGCCCGCGGCACTTCGAGGACAGTTGTCTGCCACTGTAAAGAAGATACGTGGGCAAGTAGTTTATTCTAGGAGCAGTTTGTCTCACTGGGCTTGCTTTGCTTGTGTAGAGTCAAGGAAGGCTGCCAGGTGGCATAGTGGATTCTGGATCATCCTTACACAGATTTGAAATTGGTGGAAGAAGGTCATCATCTCTCTTCCTAATGTCAGGACAACTGAACAAGTTTTGTGGTTGCATTCAATTCAGTAATAAGGAATCCCAAGCCTTAAATGTGATTGTCAGTGTATCAGAAACCTTTAATGGGGCTTCCTTGTGTCTGGATCCTTGTCAAATGCCTTTACAGACACACCTAAGTAATTTGAAGGAAAGAATGTCCTAAAGAAAAGAAATAGTCTTTAGTTTATGCTCACTGTCTCACTCCCATCTATTTAAAGCTGGAAGCAGAGTTTGGCAAGAGGACAGCAATAGGTAATGATTACGGATGATGCAATACAGTTGAAAATCTCTGCCAAGTATGCTACAATGGAGAAAAATATGGAATATGTGTTATTGCTTTAGAGGACTAGCCCAGCTGTTACAGCCCTAATTTGAGCAAGATTATCCAACATAATCAGATCCCATTACTAACCTTTTGCTAACCACAGATTGTTTAAAAAAAAAAAAATCCATTACTATGATAAAAATGCCTTGATACCCAAGATCAATGATCAATAACCCAATTTTGTCTGCCATCATACTAGCTCAGAAACTGCAAGTTGATCCACTTTATTCAACATTAGTACAGCCAGCATCAAATTTTGCCTTAGAAATTGAACATTTTCATAGGAGGCTTATGGGTACATATCTTACACACACACACACACACACACACACACACACACACACACACACGAACTTAACATTTCCCAATAACTGTAGTCAACTACCTCTGATTTCCTGCTTGACCATCCAAAGCCCTTATGATCTGTAACATATTTTGTTCTATTCTTGTATTATTATATACTGTAATAAATATAGTATTATTTATCTAAATATTTCATGAATACTTTTCTCAAGTACATTTTAAGTCCTTGAGAGTCAAGAAGTAGCACATATTCTGCTACAGTTCCCATTGCTGGTTAGTTTGACCAGGCTTGTATGTCTACATGTATGGTACTGGAAAGCAAGTAGAGCCTGCCTTCTAGATAGACACCTTCTAGCAACAGTAGTAACAGCTGCTATCTTTTGACCACCTACTCTGTGGCAGGCACATTACATGCATTATCAATAATCCTTACATAAACCTTGCAAAATAGCTATTGTTATTTTTATTTCATAGATGAAGAACCTGAGGCTCAAGTGGCAACTTGGCCAAGTTCACACAGGCAATAAAAGTGGAAGAGATCTTTTTGTTTTAAAGCCCGTGGTCTTTTCACTATTCATGTGACCTCTTTCCCTCTGTGTGGCTTGGTCCAGGGAAAAATTCATTAAGTAGCTATTGAATTAAATAACTTGGGGTGAAAAGGTTATTATGAGGCATTAACTTTAAGAGATTCTAAGAAGCATTATTGAATTTATGAAGTGGTACCTTTAAGTAAGAACTTCTCTAGCATATTAAAACAGTCCTTTGCAATTCACTAAGTACTAAGTCTTGTTGGGAGAACATGGAACAGGTGAGAGAACAGAGGACTTTATTTCTCCTCCAAACATCCATCCATGTTTTCATTCAAGAGCTATTTATTGAGCATCTCTGTGTTCCAGGCATGTGCTAGGTTTTAGGGATACAAGACAGGTTTTCTGGCTCAACATAGCTACAGCTTGGGTTAGGGGAGAGACAGAAGTCAAACAAATTATCTCATGAATAATAGACTATATAAATTAAAGTTCTAATAAATGCTATGAGGAAATCCTGGGAACTAAAAGAAGAAATAATTGAGGAACCTGATCTTGTCTTAGGGGTTCAAAGAAAGGAGACCTGAGAAAGTGACATTAAGCTAGAATTTGATGAATAAAAGGAATGAAAGGAATTCATTCACTCATTCATTCATTATTTTTTCTTGTGAGTGTTATGCCCAACACAGTTCTAGATGTTGGAGATTTGGCAATGAACAAAGACAAAAATCCATGCATTTGTGGAGCCTATTTTCTAGTTATGGGAAGACAGCCAATTAATAAATTAAGAAAATAATGTAATGTATGTTCCATATGGAAAATATAAAACAAGGAATGTTAGAGAATTTAAATTTCAAACAATATGTGCAAAAATCTTGAGGCTAGAGGATTTGGGTTTGAAGGAAGGTCGGCATAGCTGGGGCTTGGAGATAGAAGAGGAGAGCATGGTATAATGGTCTTTAGAGGCAAGCAGAGACCAGGTAATATAGGGCTCACATGATGTGTTAAGGATGTTGTATTTTATCCCAAGAGCAAATGAAAATCAATCATAAATTAAAACAAAGACTCTAATCATTAATTTATAATTCAATGGGAAAATAACCCATTTTACACAATTTAATGTGTAGACCACTTTCAGAAACACTAATGGTATGCAAAGAAAGATATACCCAAATTAAAAATTACTTTCTTCCATTAATATATAAACTCAATAGGGAAAAGATAATACTTGCAAGCAAGCAAACTACCCAAATATATATTAGTGTTTAATGCAGCAGTGGGATAGAAAATAAATTTTTAATTCAATGATTTAGAAGCTGAAAATAACACATTAATCTTCATTCAATACTCATCCTACAAATGTGGTTTCATAAAGAGTTCTCAGCATCGAGTGTATTTTTCATTTTCTAATCTCAATTGATCTCAGCTAATAAGGAGGCTGATGTTCAAAAGAATGATCTTGTTCAGGATGATTTACCATGGTTAAGATGGCAAAGGAAATTGGAAATTTATAGATCTGTTAAAAAGGCCTAGATGTCAGGCTAATTGATACATTTTGGCCACCCCTTGAAATTACATCCATTTTTAGAATGCCAAATGAACTTGCTAAAGCAACAGAAAAATTACCCTTTCAACATACTGCAGAAGCATCATCAAATAGTTATTTATTAAGCAGCTAAACAAGTATGTACACATTCTTTTCATCAGCAATTCTTTGTTTCTTAGAGCCAAATATTCATTGTACATAAAATTCAATCACAATAATGAGTACAAAAGTAGTCATTATGAAAAATAATAATTTTGCAACAATAAAAGTTTTATTGCCGTAATTCATAATGAAGAAATATGGTGCCTATAACTGAGTTTTGTCTGCATAGCTCTTTATCCATGTTTTCTTATGCCTCTGTCCATCCCTGATTAAAAAGAAGTCAAAGAAAGGTGAAATCACTGCCCTCCCCACTACGTGGGATCAGACACCCAGGGGAGTGAATCTCCCTGGCAGCGTGGAATATGACTCCCGGGGAGGAATGTAGACCTGGCATCGTGGGACGGAGAACATCTTCTTGACCAAAAGGGGGATGTGAAAGGAAATGAAATAAGCTTCAGTGGCAGAGAGAATCCAAAAGGAGCCGAGAGGTCACTCTGGTGGGCACTCCTACGCACACTTTAGACAACCCTTTTTAGGTTCTAAAGAATTGGGGTAGCTGGTGGTGGATACTTGAAACTATCAAACTACAACCCAGAACCCATGAATCTCGAAGACAGTTGTATAAAAATGTAGCTTATGAGGGGTGACAATGGGATTGGGAAAGCCATAAGGACCACACTCCACTTCGTCTAGTTTATGGATGGATGAGTAGAAAAATAGGGGAAGGAAACAAACAGACAAAGGTACCCAGTGTTCTTTTTTACTTCAATTGCTCTTTTTCACTCTAATTATTATTCTTGTTATTCTTGTGTGTGTGCTAATGAAGGTGTCAGGGATTGATTTGGGTGATGAATGTACAACTATGTAATGGTACTGTGAATAATCGAAAGTACAATTTGTTTTGTATGACTGCGTGGTATATGAATATATCTCAATAAAATGAAGATTAAAAAAAAAAAAGAAGAAGTCAAAGAACCTAAGGTTCACCAGAGTTAACTGTAAAGTGTTATCTATACCAACCATTTAATGGATATAAAATGAGATGATCCTTCTACCTTAATGCCACCCTATTGTATAACCTACATAGCTTTTCCCAAAGTAGATTCTTATACCTTCCTTTACCTCCAGACTGAGTACAATTACATAAAATTTTGTACTTACTTGAGGAACACACAAATTGTCCCCAGTCCAGCTCATCCTCCTCTTAGTTAATGATAATTCCAGCCTTCCTTTTGCTCAGCCCCCAAATCTTAGAGTCATCCTTGACTCCCTTCTTTCTCTCCCACCGCACATCCAATCCATCAGCAAATCCTATGGCTCTAACTTCTACCAAAACCTGATCACTTGCCACCACCAACACTACTAACACCCTGCTCCAAGGCACTGTCACCTCTCATCCAGATTATTGCAGTGGAGTTCTACCTGACCACCCTATGCCACCTTGACCTTGTTACAGTCGCCCTGAACAACGACTAGAGTAATACTGAGTAAACTCTCCAAGAGCTTCCCACCTCACTCTAATTAAAAGCTAAGGTCTTCAAGCCCCCACATGAAGGATATCCCCACGTCCCTTTGCCCAGTACTTCCCTGTCCACATTTCCTACCATTTGCCCCTGGTCCACTCTGCTCCAGCCATGCTAGCCTCCTCACCTGGACTGCAATACACTAGCCACATTCTCACTACAGAGTCTTTGTACTGGCTGCTCTCCTGCCTAGAAACCTGCCCCTAGATATCTATTTTGCTCACTCCCTTCACCTTCTTTGGGTCTTGATATAAGTGTCACCTTTTCACCCACCACCTTATTTACAATTACAACTTTTACCACCCACCAAATTCCTATTCCCTTTCCCTGCTTTATTTTTCTCTATAGCACTTACCACCAACTATCATACTGTTTTTGCATTTATAATTCTGTTTCCCCTAACTAGAATGCTCTCTTTGAGGGCAGGGATTTTTATTTGTTTTGCTCACCAGTGCATTCCCAGTTCCTCAGACAATACCTGGTACATAATAGGCATTATGTCACATTTGTTGGACAAATGAATGAATAAAAGAATAAATGAATGAATGAAGAAATACCGCATAGGCATAAAATATTCAAATGACAGTTTACCATATGGAAATATTGTGGGACACATTTCCTACCTCTGGGACTCTGTCATCATTCTGATTCAAAAGAGGCACTTTCAGTTCTAAGCATTAAATTTCTGAGATCAGTTTGCAAAGGCTCCCTCAAAATTTCTAGCCCATCTTAACTGGGATGAAGGGAAATCTTTGGACAGATGTTGCACCCAGCATCACATATTGTAAATGTACTCTGTAGAAACTAATTCATATTTTAAAACATTTTATTCCTTTTTAATGATAGGCATTTCAAAAACATAGTAGTGGCTGTTACTGCCCCATCAAAAATTCCTATAGTTCATTAAATTAATTATACTTGAATATTCAATTCATGCCAATACATAATTTAAACCATCATTTCAAAATAATTTTGTTTATACCTTATCAGGACTACTAAAATTACTTCTCAAAAGAATAATTACGTGGGAAAATGTTACAAAGTTTCTCCTGGGGAAAACTGGTCCTAAAAAAGATGATACTTTTCAAAACACACCCAAGCAGCACATTACACACACACAACCGTCACCGTGCTAATAGTGGTACTGGTAGCTTTGATGATGGGTTTTTCTTTGCTTTACAATCTTTCTCATGTCTTCGATTAGGCCCTCAACATTATAAACAGTCTGGGTTTTACATCATACTGCTTTCAATTGCCTGCCTTTGAATAGACCCCAGTTTGCCTCTCTTGCACTTGAAGTGTGACACTCAGAACCAAGCACAGTATTTATTCCAGGTGTTTTTGACCAGAGAGGCAGAGTGCAGCAAACAGTCATGTTCATGATCCTTATTCTGAAGATCATATTTTATTAATGCTTATTAAGATTATAGCAGCTAGATGTTAATTTTGAATTATTCATTCATTGATTCATTTGACAGATTTCTTTAGGTCCTACCATGTGCCAAGCACTGAACAATAAACTGGTGATATACTATTGAATAAGACATAATTTTTTCCTCAAAGGAGAAAGAGGAGACAGATATTAATCATAAATCATGCAAATACAGACTTGGAGGCTGTGATAAATGTTACGAAGAAACAATTCCAGGAAATATGAGAATGTCTATTGTGATAGGTAGAATAACGCCCCTCCCCGTCCACCATATGTCTTTGTCCTAATTCCTGAAACCTGTGAATATATTTCCTTACATAGCAAAAGATACCTTGCATTGTAATTAAGGTAATGATCTTGAGATGGGAAGATTATCCTGGATTATCCATGTGATCCCATGTAATCATAAATGTCCTTATAAGAAAGAAGTCAGAGGGTCAGAGTCAGAGGAGAAGATGTGATGATGGATAGAGAGGTGAAAGAGAGAGCGGGAGAGGTGAGGGAGAGGGAAAAGGACTAGGAAGGGCTTAGCTGGTTAGATCTGCCTTAGGTTGTGGTTTGGCTTACCTTGGCTCCAGATTGTGGGTTGGATTCAGATCTGCTCCATATTTGTCCATTCTGGGGCCCAGATTGAAGTGCAGCAGCTACTACATGTTCTTCTCATGACGGAGCACCAGAGAACTACAGCCAGGCCAAACCACTGAAGCAGTTTAAGGAAGGCCTCTGCCTAGGTCAAATCTGTCAACATTCCACAGACCCAGGCGTCACATGGCCAAGCCCAGTATCAATGTGGTGGTGAAGGGAAGGAGAATGAATATTTGCTGAACAATAATTCAAACTATCACAGCCTGCTAGTTCACAACAAGTTGTAAAATTTCATATTGAGGAATAATAATCTCAATTAACAATTGATATTTTCTATGTTATCCACACTTAGTAATGTACTTCACAGAAATTTTGAATAATGAAGTATTTAAAATCTATGCTATATTTCCTTCCAAGTCTACTTACCTGCATTCTAGTATTTTTCTTACATTATTTTATAAGAGCTTTATTGAGATATAACTCATATACTGTAAAATTCACTATTTTAAGATGCATAATGCCATCGGTTTTAGTATATTCACAGAGCATGTAGCTATCACCACTGTCTAATTTTAAGAAATTTTTCGTCACCCGTCCTGCACCTCCAGAGACATTGTATCTGTTAGCAGTCACATTCCCACTCCTCACAGTCTCCCATAACTACTAATCTACTTTGTCTTTATGGATTTGCCTGTTCTGTACATTTCATAATAAACAGACTCACTCAATATATGAAACAAAAATAAATAAATAAATAAATAAAATAAAATCTATGCTATATAATACAGAATTTTTAAAATAAACCATGCCACTGCAGTTTTCAAAGCTATAATAATAGATTTCATTCACTTAAATATTTTAAAGATTATTATTAAACAATGTAATTTATTTTTTTAAAGAGTATTTACTAAGAATAACTACAAAGACTAAGTTTATGTTCTTAATCACATTTTGGTGTTGCCAAAAAGTTCAAGCCAGAGTTAATTCCTATTTTAACCAACTAAGAAGCAGAACAGGATATCAGAATACCAAACAGATGCCATGAGTGAGATTTTTAAAAACCTTATAGCATTAAGTGAAGTCATTTAATTTCCAAATGCCTTTCCTAAGTGTGCCATACCTTTCACTAGAATAATCTCCCATTCTCTAGCATATTACTTTTAAAAAACATTGTTATTGCAAAATATTTAAAATGTACAGAAAAGTGCATAAACTGTATAACTACATCCCAGGTTACAAAATAGTATGTTGCCAACATCACTGAAGTCCCCACTGCCACCCCATCTATCCTGTCCTGATCAAAACCCCCTTCATCTCCTGCACAGGTAGTCATGCTTCTGAATTTCATGGTAATCATTTTCTTGATTTTCTTTATAGGTACAACTGTATGTATAGACCCCTGTTTTAGTTTCCTAGGATTCTCAAAGCAAATATGATAAAATAGTTCAGTTTAAATAATGGGAATTTATTCACTCACAGTTAAGAGTCCAGGAAAATGTCCAAATCAAGGCATCACAAAAGCAATGCTGTCATCCCAAAGACCAGCTACCAGCGATCCTTGGCTCCTCTGCAACATAGCAAGGCACATGGCGTCATCTGCTGGTCTCTCCCTTCTCTTCTGGATTTCCATGCTTTCAGGTTCTTGCTTTCATGGCCCTCTCTCTCTCTCTCTCTCTCTTTCTCTCTCTCTTCATTCTGTTTATAAAGAACTCCAATAACAGGATTAAAACCCATCCTGAATAAGGTGGGTCACACCTTAACTGAGGTAGCCTTATCCAAAGATCCTACTTACAACAGGTTCACACCCACAGGAATGGATTAGATTTAAGAACATATTTTTCTAAGGCCCATACAGCTTCAAACTACCACAATCCCTAAACAGTATAATTTAGTTTTGCCCCTTTTGGACTTTATATAAATGGAATGACATGGTATGTATTCTTTTGTATTTCCACACAGTGTTATATTTTTAAAATTCATTAATCGCGTTGAATGCAGCTATAGTTCTTCATTTTCTCTGTGGGAAAATATGACATTGTTTGACTCTACCATGATTTGTTTATCTTTCCTACTTTTCATGAGTATTTGGTTTATTTCAAGACTGGGTTATAATAAATAGTGCTGCCATGAGCATTCTTGTTTATTTCTCCTATGTTAATAGTCCCTCAGGTGTAGAGCAACATTACTCTTTCAGGCGATGAGACTGCAAGCACTTTTCCGTACTAAAACTTGAGAAAAATTACTCTGCTGTCATGAGGTATAAAGCAAAAGTCTAAATTTCATTTATTTATGTCACAAATTTATACCAAATGTCTATTATGAGGCCTTAAGGTGTCATAGTAGATTGGAAGAATTTACAGTGATGAAAAAACCACAAATCCAGTCATCAAAGTGTTTATGGCCTAGAAAGAGAGAAGATATGCATAGGAATAATTATAATGAAAGTTAGAAGTAACTAAGTTTAACAGAGATATACAGGTAAAAAGTAAAGAGTCCAGAGGAAGGAGTGACTCCTTTACACAGTGGAAGGAATGAGAGAAAGACTTGGGGAGGAGAGGAAGTTTGAATTTGGTCCTCAAAGAGAGGAAGAAATTTGATTTGTATAGATGGGTGAAAGGACATTCCATGGCCGAGAGAACAGCACAAAGACACAGAGGTGAGGGAGCCAGGGACATAAAAGGAAGCCTCTAGGAATTCTACTTGGCCAGTGCATAGGAGAATTAAGAATATTTTTCATTTATTTATTCAATACATATTTATTTAACATCTGAAACATAAGCTCAGAGCAACTGTATATATACAATGGACAAGAAAAACAGCCATAGTCCCTGCCCTTATGAAGCTTACAGCGTACTGGAGGAAACAAACAATAATCAAATACTTATACAAATATCTGCAAAATTAAGTCTTGGACAAATGCTTTGAAGGAGAAAATGTTAATGTAATGATAGCAGGATTTGTCCTAATCAGGGAGAACAAAAAATTTCCTAAGAAATAAACACTTGAGGTTAACACTAAAGGAAATGCAGAAATGTCCTAGATCTAAAGGGAGGAACAGCATTCCCAGTAGAAAGAACAGCATGTGCTATAGCGAGCATGAAGTATGAAGAGGACTCTGACAGTGAAAGAAAAGTAGGTTGGGCCATGATGATAAATAACTTTAAATGCTAAGCAGAGACATTCTCCCCTTAGACTGTGTGAGCTGGTTGAAGTCAAGGACCATTTCTTATTCAATTCCGACCCAGAGTAGATGTTCAAAACATTTGCTGATAATTAGCAGATATTCAAAACATTTGCTGATTTTATTTTGCAACTAACAGAAGCTACTGAAGACTTTTTGGTCCAGTAAATTATAATACCACCTGGCTAGGGCTAACAATAAGTGTGAAGCAAGTGCATTAGAACAGATGACATATCCTGAAGGACTGAATTCTGCCTGGGCATGCAGTGGGAAGTGAAGCCTTCCCAGATGAAAGGACAACAGAAGTACATTCTGAAGGTGGAGTAAGAGAGAGATATATTTCCCAAGCTTCTCTGATAAGAATGAATGTGTTAAATGCACTTGTTAAAAATATAGTTTCCCAGGTCCCATCCCACAGCCACTAAATCAGACCCATAGGGGATTGGAATTTCTCAATATGCTTTCCAGATAATTCTTATTCTTAAGAAAGTTTGGAAAACTGAAAAATAGAGAGCACTTGAGGGAAAAGTAAAGACGTGCAAAAGCATGGGCATATGCAGGTCCAGAAGTTATATTCAGGGAATTTGAATATTCAGTGTCATTGGACAATTGAGAGCCTGAGGGCCTGAGGGGAAGTGGCTGTTGCTGAGGCTGGAGAAAAAATTGAGGCCAGATTGTAAAAAGCTTTATTGGGCAAGCGAAGGAAACTTTTGACTAATGAGAAAACAATAGAAGATCTAATGCAAGGAAGTGAGTTTTATTTTGGGGAGTTGGATAACTGGAATAATTGGAGAGTATAGATTTGAGATACTTTTCCAAGGCAGAATTGACAGCATTTAATGGCTATGCCCATGAAAGAAGTAAAAAAGGAGAGGTGGAAATGAATCCAAGTTTTCTAATGTGGCAGACTGCCTTTGTTAGGGAGGGGATGATATGGTAGAAAGCATTCCATTTTGGACTTTTAAGTTTTACATGACAACTGACACCAAGTGGGTAAGTCTGACAGTTGGAAACAGAGACCTAGAGTTTGAGAGAAACTCTCAGGACTGGGAGTCTGTGGGAGTCTCTGAAGCTGAAACAAAGGAAATCTCACTTGAGTAAACATGTAAATTCATAAATGGGCGAAGGACAAAAATATGGGGAAACAGACACATTTAAGTAGCAAACAGAGGAGGAAATTAGCAAAGGAGACTAAATAGAGAAAAGGAGGAACTAGCAGCTGTAATGTTAGCTACCCAATTCATTTAATGCTCCCCATATCACCTGGCTAAGTGGACTGGAAAAAAAAATCCATTATTAGACTGATAAAATATATGTATTTGCTACCTATCTAGAACACTCAGTAAAATTCTTGAAAACTTGCTATTAATTGACCCAATCAGCTAAAGTAAACATACAAAAAAATCCAGGTGGGCTACTGATTATTAGATTCGAGAACCCCAGAAGTCTTTGATGCTTGGGTTTTACTCCTGGCTCTTCCACTAATTTGGGCAAATCATTTAACTTCTAAGAATTTGTTATCTTAAACAAACAAACAAACAAACAAAAACTAAGGAGGTTGGGATAAGATATTGGTTGGGATAGAAAGGCAATATCTTAGGTTGCTTCCTGCTCTAGAAGCATTTCTCCAGAGACCCAACCAATTCTGAGATGGAAATCTTAGATTTATTCAGGAGCAAAACATTAAGCACTGATTTCTGTTTCCCAACCCCACCCCTCCCCCTTCCTCAGTGACTACTGATTTGGGAATACCCAAAGTTATATACGAGGCACTGAATACTTTCCAGTTCCTGAAATGAAAAAGTTGTCACTTATCCAAGTTAGTTGTGTCTGGTGTCACGTCAGTGGAATGTCATCCATTTGTACCCCACGGAAGAGCCTCTCCTTCCTCAGTACCTTTAAAATGACTCATCAAGCACGACCTCTCCTAAGCCCTGATGTAATCACCATTAGCTTTCTTCAGGTCCTTGTGTTAAATAAGTATGGGCTCTTGAAGACTGAGGAACTCTATGCAGTTCAGGATGCACTGGGATCCGCAAGAGCTAGATATACTTTGTACCCTGACAGAATATTAAAAAAGGAGGAAGGAAAGGGAGAAGGGGAGGAAAAGGAGAAAAAAAGAAACCTTTACTTAAGCCTAATGACACCATCTCAAGAGGTATTTACTTTAAAACTATATAATCAAGTAACAGCGGGATGAACGATTTAAGAACTGGGCAACCAGCGTCTGTCTCTTTCAGTTGTTTCTTGCAATCCTCTGTGCCAGGCAGAGGAGTTACATTAATTAACAAAACAAGTCCTTGTGAGGCCGTTCCTCATTCTGGTTGCTGCAAGAAAGGAACCGGGGTGTGCAATCTTCCAGAAAGGAAGCTGGGTATTGCCTTAAGGATACGGCGAGGAGCATCTGCTACCGGAAAAAGGCGGATCAAGCCAACTCCTCCTTCTTATGCACCTGAACCTGATTTATTCTTGGCCGCGGGAACTCAACAGAACTCAGCAGGCTTCCGGTCTGTGCACCTCCCCACCCGCGGGCTCGGCCCCCTAGGTCCGCCAGGGTCCCAGCAGGCGCTGCGCGTGAGGTCATATTGCCCCGCCCTCGCCGGCTTCGCCAGCGCTATGGCCGAATTGGACATCGGACAGCATTGCCAGGTGGCGCATTGTCGGCAACGAGGTGATTGGGGAGTCCTCATCCCGGGATGCGGGACACCCAGACTCCGCTCCACCTCCGCGGGTGGTTGAGATGGCTGAGGGAAGGCCGCGGGGCCCGGGTGAGGTTTGAGGAGGCGGAACAGGTGCCTCACTCCTGGATCTGCACTGATATGTGTTGGTGCTTTTTGTGTTGCCGCTGAGCCTTTGAAAGAGATTTGTGGTCTCTGAAGCGAACCCTGCATTTGCTGAAAACATACCTTCCAATATTCACTTTGGTTTTCGCTTGCGCCTTGCCCTAGAAGTCCACGAAGGGCACTGCTGGGTCGCGTATCACCCACTGTTTTCCGATGAGCATGAGAAGGTAGATATTGAGGTCTAGGAGTCGGAAGACTTGGGTTCCCCTCTTGTCCTGCCACTGTGACCTTAGGCAAATCACTGCTCTTTCCCAAACTTTTATTTCTCCGTTACTCATCTGTCAGACGAAGAAGTTGAGTGAGATCGGAAGTTTTTAACCTGACGTTCACGAACTTCTCAGGAGGTGAGCTTCTAGCGAGGAGGCCCTTAGCTTTTATCAGAATCTTGAAGGGAACCTGACCTCAGACTGTTCCATCAGATGATCGTTATGTCTCCAGTTTTATCATTCTTTGATTCTACGATCACTGATTTAACATTTACTGAGCCTTTATTTTACGTGCTGAGACTAAACAAGGGTATAAAATATGGTCTTTACAGAAGAGCGTTCAGAAAACTATCAGCTGCACTTGAGAACGCATTTCTAATAAAGTGATAATCTCTCTTCATTGAGAGATTATGATACAAAGACCTTGTGATACATAGATCAATCTAAATAGCACTGGCTTCAGGATGCCATGCAAACAGGCAAGTTCCTAAAGGCCTGTGGGGCCTGCATTAGAGCCATACAGGACTGCTCAGTCTTTGGTAGCTGGTGTCACTCCAAACGTGTGCCATCGCATTTGGCAATAGGAGGCTTCATCTCCTGTTGCAGCTTCAGTCATTTGTAGTGGGTACTGAATTTCTGTGTTGAGGGCTCTGAGCTTTAGCCTGGTTTTAGTTTGAGTGCTGAAGGGATAGGCAAAAAGACAAGTGACACAGTCCTTGCTAGGTTCTCATTACTTTTAACACTCTGTATGTGTATCTTTCACCACTGACTGTAATTGCCAGCCACTCAGCAGGAAAGAACCTATGTTTCCTTGCAGACCTTTTATATGGAAGCTTAGTCCATTGGGTTTTGACTGTAATTTGCGTATATCTGGTGTGTCTGAGTCCCCGTAATGAGGTCCAGTGCACATTATCTCACATCCATGATGTTTTTCAGCTTCCTTCCCAACTTGAGTCTCTTAAAAGTGTCAGTATCTGAGGTGAGGCCTGGATCTAGCTCTTTTGGACTTGTGAAGAGAAGTTAACTCATTTAGGGTATGTTACGTAGGTTTCCTAAATTTCATTTAGCTTCTGAATGGATAGAAGGATGGTGCCTGGTGTCAGGAAATTAAGTCTTCCCTATGTTTTCTCCTAATATTTCCTCTAACATTTACTTGGTCACCAAAGGCCTCAAGAAAGCAAGTATTTACAAGTTTTCCAGTTTTAAAAAGTTTTGCAGCTTTGCATTCTTCAGTTTCCTTCTCTTGTTGACGAATGTAAACACTTTCTCTTGGTATGAAAAAGAAACTCACGATATCATGCTTTAGTAATAACAATCACAGTTCCTCAAGCCCACTTCTCAGGTGAAGGAAGCAGTGTAATTGGCTTTCTTGTCCCACCAGCAGAATTATCCAGAGGTACCTTTGGATTACAATAGGATTTCTGCTTTCTATTTTGGGTGAAGACACCCTGTAGGATGAGATCTTTTCAGGCCAGTTGTAACTTTTTCTAAAGTGAGACTGAGCAGTGACTTCTGTTTTCACTTTGTAGAAGTGCTGTGATTAGATATATGTAGTCTCACTTGGCTGTATACTGTAATTTGATATGAGGTACATTGAAAATAGCTTAGAGAGTGATTGAGTGATTTTATCTGGTGATTAATGGTCAGTTGCTACATCTAGAAATGGACACTTTCATGTGCTTTCCAAAAGTTCAGTTACTACCTTAGTTGATAAGTATAGTCCTCAACAGCAAGGAAAGAAACAATTCAGGGTAACTTTTGAAGTATAAATCAATCCATATATTGAATTTCTGAAATTATTTTGAAATGTCTCTATCTAGTCACCACAAGGTTTTTCTCAGAATTGAGTACACTCAAAACAAATTTGTTGTGATTAATCTAATTAATTATAGTTACTATGTTACTTTTCTGTCCTTTTACATATAATATATATTTGGTTTTTACAGTTAATCTATGAGGTGTATGTGTGCATGTATAAAACCTAATAAAAGTTTTGATTGTACATGTAAATGCATGTGTCTTTATACATACATACATATATATACACACACACACTATATATTAAACTAAATCTATTGTATATATCCAAAGCTCTATTATTAAGTAATTTGTCTAGTTTTGCTAGGTTAGTTGTCAGTGGAATCAGAATTGAAACTCAAGTCTTTCACACCATGTGCTGGATTTTGTAGTATACAGCCTTCAGAAACAACACCTAGTAAATCTGGAAAGAAGACAAAACAAACGAACCCCCAAAACCCATCAGAACTTTTTTTCTGATTTAGCATACCTACCACAAGTAACATTTATCTCCTGATAACTCCAATCCATTTACATTCTTTCAAAGAGTACTTGAGGTTATGATGAGCTTTGTGTAAGCAAGCACTAGGATAGTGGTCAAAAAGGAAAGTTCTCTTATAGAGGTGGTTCAGTACTTTAAAATTCTTTTTCCTTAAGAAATCTATATCAAAATCAGATACTAACCAGAACATACTAACTTTTCCCCTCAATTTTAGATTTTCTTCCATTCATATGTGATGGTTGTTCAGGAATATTTTGGTAAGTTAAGTTTTTATGCAGAATTCTGGATTAATTTAGTGTTTGTAATATAAGGTTATTTCTAAAAAGCAGAATGATTTAAAATAGTTGTTACTTTAGCTATTGATATTTAATATTTATTATAGTAATCACTTGGGTAAAGAAAACACTGACTAGTCATAGGTTCTGATTACTTGTGCATACATGCAGCTAATCTTAAGATGTCTAGAAATGGGGATAGGAATGAGAATTTTACATAAAAGTTATATTTATATCTTTTAATAATGAGAGTAATATCCACAAAATAAGGAATGTGGTAAAAAGAAATCTATGATTATTGCTCTTTATCTTAGTTTATAAAATGAAAAAAGCACAACCTATATATTCCTTAAATTGGATATCATATGTCATTTTTTAGGATGCAAGATAAAACCTGGGAACTAACCAAGGGTTTTGGAAAATATAAATTCTTTGCTATTAAGTTTTCACATATCAAGCATTTTAATTAATAAACTAGAAAAATGGATTATTTCAGAAGATAATTCAGAAATATTTGTTAGAAGTAAATAAAAGTAATGCATACTTGTAAGTCATTCCGAATTAGAGCATTTCTTTGACATTTCATTACTGACGAGCTTTGAGAAATAAGAGGAATTCTCTGTATTTTCACAGACCTTAAAGCATTCAAAGGAAAGGTCATTAAGAGTAGTGAATTGTTTTTCACTCACATTGAAGTTGAACAATTGTGTTTTAAAAATCTTTAGAGACTGTAGATGTTCCATCTTTCATTTATCTAGCATTTCAGTTTATTATATGTAGAGTTATTAATGTAGTATGAATGTAATTAATCTTAAGGTTACTAAGCATTTAATATCTAAATTTCCAGAGTTATCTTAAAATACGTTATATAACTGTATTTAAATAAACACTTTTTTTTTAAATTATTTAAGCCTGGAACACAGAAGCAGAGAGTCACATGGCTGTTCTGAGGTATGTTGATATTTTTCATATCTGATAAAATGTTTGTACTTATGTACTTTCTTCAGAATTTGATTAGATTTAAAGCCAGTCTGTCCATCACAGATTAAAATTTGCTATACTAAACTGATTAATGTAAAGAGACTTTTTATTTCATTTATATTATTTTTCTGTCTGTTTTGAAGAAAAATTGGTTTCCTTAGTTTGTGTAATTTTCGTATTCTTATTCCTTTATGTTTTCATTCTGTTAGGTAGTTTACTTTACAGCCTTAGGCTATATATTTATAAATATTCAGTGGAATTAATTTCCTCATCATAAACTCCAGTTTTCGTTCACTATTGTGTTTATTTTCACTGGTGCCTGGTGATGGGATTCTGTGTTAGTAAATTTTTCTGGCCCAGTCAGCATTGACCACCAGGAACAAACCTGTAATCCAGTAAAATCCACACCCTAATTCTGAACAAATTGAGATGTTAAAAAGGGCTGGCAGACAGAAACCAAATATCACCTGTATTATTTATACAAACCTGTAATCCAGTAAAATCCACACCCTAATTCTGAACAAATTGAGATGTTAAAAAGGGCTGGCAGACAGAAACCAAATATCACCTGTATTATTTATAAAGGAAAGGTTGAATGATGAAGCTTAGTGTAGAGCCAGATGGGTCTGCACAGGAAATCCAGATTAGGCAGATTTACCCAGCAGTCACAGCAGTCCTGGACCACATAAGATCTCTTCCCTGAGAGCAACTCAATTCCAAGAAGAAAAAGGGGAAGCTGTGCCCACCATGCTTAATGTAATTTTCTCAGATTTGACAATCAGATTACTTTGTCCACGTCCTCTGGCAGAAAGAGGCCAGGAGTTAAATAGAAATCACTCCATCTGGAAAGAAGCATCAGGGATGTGGAAGAAGCATTTGCCTCTAACACTTTTCAGTTGACATTTATTCATGTCCACCTCTTACCAAGTACTGTACCAAGGATTTTCATATCTTTTCTCTCAGTTATAGAAAATTAAGGTTAAATGAGCTTCAGTCAAAATCTGGCCTTTAGAAGTTTAGGTGATTTATCTGGGGTAAATAAAAATTAACGTTGTTAGTAGTATGTGGGGAGTGACTGAAAGGAAATACTCATTTAGGACTATATAGTAAAATTTATATTTCCTATACAACTTTATAAATCTGCCCTCGTGCTTTTTTTTCTTATGATATCATTCAATTCTATGACTGTCTCTCAGATTATTAGATCTCATTCATCAAATAATGAAATCAAAATTGTTTTACTTTCAGGTTAGTGGAACAAATTTGAAGGGATAGTTAATTACAGATCTATCTGTCATGTAGGGGAATGTGCTTTGGTTGTAGTTTTCAAGCAATTATTTCCTTAAATTCTCTCAACTCCAGCAACCTACTTACTTAATGCTCAGAATAGTCTGACTGATCTGGATTTTTTTTTTTAATTTTAAATTTTATTTTGTAAAACCTCGTCTTTCCCAATGTAATATTCTGCTGGTATTAAAATATCAACATAGAGAATAGTATATGGTTATGGGAACTGTTTTTAACCTTCTGTTTCATGGATACATTTATAATTTTTAACTGTTCTTTTAAATATTTAGTCCCCTAAAATCAGGGTAAAAAGTAGATAACAATTTACCATTTGAGATGATTACCAAGCATTATTATGGGGCATCTTGGTACAGGATGCTACAAAGCAGAAAAATGAACAGTTATTTTAAATTTGGCTTAGAGGGTAAATTTGCCTCAGTAGGAAAATTTTGAAATTTCTGAAGTCAACACAGAAATCATTTCTCACACAGACATTTATTATAATCTGTTATGTGTGAATGTGTTACTTGCTTTAATTAATTAAAGCAAAAATGATATGAATACTGCCTACTAAAACAGATTTATTGATTTGCTTTAAATGTGAAAGATAATGCCATATTCCCCTTATTACATTTGCAGGTAACTATAATCAATGAGAAATTGGAGATAGATAAATGTACACCTTATCCATGCTCATTCAAGGACTGTGCTGAAAGAGAGCTTGTGCCAGTTATATGTCCTTATTGTGAGAAGAATTTTTGCCTGAGGTGATCATTTAGACCATTCAAACCCTGTATATCTGTTTAAGTAATAGGCAAATATGTGAACTAGTGTCACTCTTGCTCATAGGCACCGTCATCAGTCAGATCATGAATGTGAAAAACTGGAAATCCCTAAGCCTCGTATGGCTGCCACTCAGAAACTTGTTAAAGACATTATTGGCAAGTATCTAGAAAGTTTGTTTTGCTTCTTTCCTTGTTGCTATACACTCTGTTAATTCCAGAGCTCCTGCTTCTTGTATCTGCTTACCAGTTATGGAAGACGTTGTTAACGCCCTGGTGTTAATAACTTGCCATGATCTTGGGACAATATCTCTCCCGGGTCTCATTGACTAGTGATTATTTGGAAATTGTATGAAAGTAACCCTCCAGATGTTCTCTTCTGCTGGGCCACTTAGATCAGCTGGTGTTTATGAAGCTGAAGTAGTGGTTTGCATCCTTTTTAAATTAAACTCTAAACCTAGTCAACTATCCTGTGAAGGCTGCTGATAATACGAGGTACCAGGAAAGAATGTATATATGAGTTAGACAAGAGTCTGCCAATGTTAGTTCAGCAGAATTTTCATTCTGTATTAAGGATAGTGCCTTTATTAAAATCTTCCATAACTAAATCTTAAAGTTCTCTGTTGAAGTGTTAGTGGTTTCTTTGGATTACTCTGAAGATGAGAAGAAGCATCCAATAGTGAGTTCCTGGATATAAGGATTGCTTAGATCAACCCGGATGTATTTTTCCATTAGTCATACAAATATGTCTGCAATATGAATTGGTCTCTATATCTCAATTGTGTGTAATTTGTGGAAGTTTCAGAACCATAGTTAAAAATATTTTATGATAAAACCCTGGGAAGTCTATGAAAGTTTTTATGTGCTTATACTGCTTATTTCTTAGATTCCAAGACAGGACAAGCAGTGAGTAAACGACGGAAAGGTGCAAAAAATAATGAAACAGCTGCAAAGGTTGCATTGCTGAAATTAAAGATGCGTGCTGATGGGGATAACTCATTGCCACAGGTTGGTCTTAATGATTTTAAAAAAACAAATTGCAAACAGTTGAAACCTCTTTTTACTCATCCCTGATATGTATCATTCCCAATCTTAGATGGTATGTCTTTGCATAGTTTTGTGAGGTTTTGAACTTTATGGAAATGGCAATATACCATCTGTATCCTCCTTCTCTTGCTGTTTTTTTTCAATTTACATCCTGTTTCTAACATTTTCCCAAACAGATACATTTAGTTCAGTTCATTCATTTTGATAGATGCATATTATTCCACAGTTTATCCATTCTCTTAATGAGTAAAATTTAGATTTTTTTCTAATTTTTTTGCTACTAATTTTTTTGACTCTTTTTAATTTTTATTTTGAAATAAATTCAAACTTACAGTAACAGTTGCAAAAATAATACAAACCCCATACACAGAACTCCAGCATACCCCAACTCCCCTCCACTGTTACCCCAATCTACCAACTTTAATATTTTGTCACTTTACCATTTCTTCTTTCCCTCCCTGTCATCCATCATCTATTGCTCTATCTTCTGAACATATGAGAGCAAGTTGCACACATCCTTGAACAAATAATATAATTCACATATACATTTTCTATGAACAAGAATATTCATTTATGTAATCACATTAAGTGTGGTTAAGTTCAAGAAATTTAACATTGATATAAAGCTTACATTCTATATTTCATTTTTTTCTTTTGTCCCAATTGTGTCCTTTTGAACCTTTTCTCCTCTATTCTCAGATCTCATCCAGGATCATTTTTGGCATTTAATTTTCATTATCTATTTAGACTGTCTTTTTTTTCAATTGTGAAAACATACATACAGCCTAAATCTTCCCATTTCAACCCCTCCCAAGCATTCCATTTGGTGGGATTAATCACATTCACAATGTTACAATGCCATCACCTTCCCACCGTCCATTACGAGAAATTTCCCTTCACCCCAAACAGAAACCATACACTCATTTCTTATTAACTCCCCATTGCCCCTTCCCCCACTTCTCGTAACCCATACTCTACTTTTCATCTCTGTGATCATATTCTCTGATACTTTCTTTGGGTTTACTGTGGGGCTTAAATTTAACATCTTAAATCTGTAACAATCTTGTTTTCTTTGTTACCAACTTAACTTCAATAGGACACATAAACTACGTTCCTATGCTCCTCCATTCCCTCACCTTTATGTAGTTCTTCTCAACAATTACATATTTTACACTGAGTCCAAAACCACTGATTTATCATTACACTTTATGTATTTTAGATCCTATAGGAAGTAAATAGTGGAGTTACAAATCAAAAATACAGTAATATTGGTATTTATATTTACCATGTGATCTTTACTGGAAATCTTTATTTCTTCGTGTGGTTTCAGTCAATTGTTTAGTGTCCCTTCCTTTCAGCCTGCACAATTCCCTTTAGCATTTCTTTATAGGACTGATCTACTGGTGATGAAGTCCCTCAGCTTTTGATTATCCGGGAATGTTTTCATCTCCTCCTCATTTTTAACCTCCAGGTGTTTGGGAATTTTCTAAGTCTCTGATGGTTATTGACTTCTATTTGTATTCCATTGTGGTCAGAGAATGTGCTTTGAATAATTTCAATTTTTTTAAATTTATTGAGGCTTGTTTTATGTCCCAGCCTATGGTCTATTCTGGAGAAAGTTCCGTGATCACTAGAGAAGAATGTGTATCCTGGTGATTTGGGATGTAATGTTCCATATATGTCTGTTAAATTTCTCTATATCTCTCTGTCTCCTTTCTTTGTTTCTCTGTCGGTAGGGCTCTCTTTAGTATCTGAAGTAGGGCAGGTCTTTTATTAGCAAAATCTCTCAGCATTTATTTGTCTGTAAAAAAATTTAAGCTCTCCCTCAAATTTGAAGGAGAGTTTTGCTGGATAAAGTATTCTTGGCTGGAAATTTTTCTCTCTCTGAATTTTAATTATGTCATGCTGCTGCCTTCTCACCTCCATGGTGGCTGCTGAGTAGTCATTACTTAGTCTTATGTTGTTTCCTTTGTATGTGGTGAATTGCTTTTCTCTTGCTGCTTTCAGAACTTGCTCCTTCTCTTCAGTATTTGACAGTCTGATCAGAATATGTCTTGGAGTGTGTTTATTTGGATTTGTTCTATTTGGAGTTCGCTGGGCATTTATGCTTTGTGTATTTATGTTGTGTAGAAGGTTGGGGAATTTTTCCCCAACAATTTCTTTGAATACTCTTTCTATACCTTTACCCTTCTCTTCCCCTTCTGGGACACCAATGAGTCTTATATTTGGAAGTTTTATTTTATCTATCATATCCCTGAGATCCATTTTGATTTTTTTGATTTTTTTCTCCATTCTTTCTTTTGTTCTTTCATTTTCTCTTCTGTGGTTCTCGAGGTTGCTGAGTCGTTCAGCTTCCTCTAGTCTTGTACTGTGAGTATCCAGACTCTTTAATTGGTCACAGTTTCTCATATTTCCATAAGATCATCTATTTTTTCATTTACTCTTGCAATTTCTTCTTTATGCTCTTGTACGGTCTTCTTCATGTCCTTTATATCCTGTTCCATGCTCTTCTTCATGTCCTTTATAACCTGTGCCATGCTCTCATTGTTTGTCTTTAGTTCTTTGATTAATTGCTCCAAGTACTGTGTCTCCTCTGAACTTTTGATTTGAGTATTTGGGTTTGGGTTATCCATATCATCTGGTTTTTTCATATGCTTTAAATTTTCTGTTGTTTTTGGCCTCTTGGCATTTGCGTTACTTGATAGGGTTCTTTTAGGATATGAAGGATTATTCAGACACCAATCTCTTAATTTGTCAAATCTGCAGCTTGGTGGCATACACTTTTTTCTAACTGACCAGCAGATGGTGTGAGTCATCTATTCCCCTCAAGTCAGGTCTCCCCAACTTTGTCTTTGTGGTGTGTGGGGGTCTCATTCTTGTGGGGTCCAGTGCACCAAGTTTGGGTGTGTTGTTGGTGCTGTCTGCTCTGAATGTGGGGCGTGTGTCTGAGCAGTTAGGGAGGCAGGGCAGCTTTCATAATCAAACCTCCCAGATGTTCCTGGAGATGTAAGACTGTTGCAAGAGTCTAAACCTTCAGTTCAGTCTCGCCACAGATTGTCTCTGCCACTGACCCGCAAGCCCTTGGTATTGGTGTATGGTCCCTGGGATTTCCGGGTGGGTTCCTCTTCCCAGCCGCGCCCTTTTAGGGCCTCTGCTGAGGGAAGGCTTTGCTACATCACAAGTACGCACCACCCCTCAAGGGAAGCCCTGGGCCACCAGGCCGTGCAGAGGCATTCCCAGCCTGCTGTAAAGATGGCTGAATGGGGTGTGTTAATTTCCCCCTTTTCGCACAGCTCCGCCTTCCCAGCTCCGGGAAGGCTGTTGTCCACGCCTGACACTGGCATGTGTGCGTGCTGCTGGTAACACCCCCTGTCACACTGGGTTTCTTGACGCAGCTCTGGGCTGTGGCCCCGGCGCCGGGCAGGTGCATTCCCAGCCTGCCAGGAAAATGGCTACAAGGGGCATGGTTTTTTTTCCCTTTTAGCTTACCTCTGCCCTCCTCGCTCCAAGACAACTAGCAGTGGGTGCGTGAAAGGCTATCTTCCATGCCAGATATTGAGGCGTTCACACAGCCCTTTCCTGCTGCACTTCACTGTGTAGTTCTCGCTGCCATATCTGCAGCCACTTTTGGGTTTTTTAAAAAAGAACTAGTCTGCCTCCAAACGCCAACCCACGGTTTCCCAACACCGCAGCGTGGCTGCTGGGCATTCAGCAGGCTCACTCATTTCAGAACATGGACTCCTGGTTTCACCAAGTGCACGAGCCTTATGGGTTTAGCAGACCTTGTCCAGCTGGTGCATCACTGCAACTGGTGTTCTGGGTCACTTTCTGGCCTCTATCTAGTATTTCTCATGGAGGTGTTTTTTTGCCCAGTCTCTCTTAGCCGCCATCTTAGATTCTCCCCCTCGCTACTAATTTTTGCTACTGTGAATAGCCTTGTATATTTGTGGGAGAATTTCTCTAGGGCAGTTCCTTTAAAACGCTATAATTTCAGTTACATTTTAAATAATAACTCAGAATTGACTCATCCATTTTTGTGGTATATCCTTCCAATTTTTCTTTAGGTGTTCTGTTATGTCTTTAACATTCTATATTATTTACCATAAATATTTATGTATCTTTCCTTAAGGTTCCTCATAATTTTAGCTACTGTTGTAAATGATATCTTTTTTTAATTACTTATTCCTAATTGGTTACTGCTGATTTTTGTATTTAGCAAATTAACTCTCTTAATAACTCCCATAGTTTGTAGATTTCCTGAGATTTTTTTCATGCTGATACGCCGATCTGCAAATGACAGTTTTGTGTTCTCTCTGATTTTCCCTTATTATTATTATTGTCATTGTTATTATTTGATCTGCACATATTGGCTAGGATCTCTAGTATGTTTGATAGAAGGATCTTTATCTTGCTTCTGACTTTAATGCAAATGCTTCTGAGTTTCACCATTGAATATTATTTGCGGTAGATTTTTTTATATAGCCTTTATCATTCTAACAGGATTTCTTTCTATTCCTAGTTTTTTAGGAATTTATCTATGAAGAGATATTAAATTTTACTTTAAGTTGTTTCAAGCATCTGCTGAGATGATGACTTTTTTTTTTTTCTTTCAGTAAGATAAATTACATTGATTTTTCTGTTCAATCATCTATGTATTCCTGGGATAAATCACAGTTGACCGAGGTATATCAATTTTTATATTCACTGCTAAGGTGATTTACTGGTAAGTTACTTAGTGAGACAAATATCAAGGTATACTTATTAAATTAGTTCAGCAGCTTCCCCTCATCTGTTCTTTGAGATTGTTGGAGAAGATGAGCATTATTTGTTCTTGAAGGTTTGATAAAATGAATTTGTCAAACTTTCTGATCTGTTGTCTTTTTTAAGAGGAGAATTTTGAATACTATTTCAATGTCTTAAATAGTTATTGATTTATTTGGATAATTTATTTTTCTGAAGTCAATTTTAGTAAATATTTTTCTAAAAAATATGTATTTGGTTTAGATTTTCAACTGCTTTCTCTAAAGTTATTCATGGTATTCTCTTATGTTCCAAATCTCTGCTGTATCTACTTAAGTCACCTCATTCTATTCTTAATATTTTAAAAATGAACTTTTTATTTCCCCCTTGATCAGCCTTGCTAGAGGTTTGCCTTTACTATTATTTTTTTTGTTGTTAGTCTTTTGGTTTTATTAACTTCGCTATTGTTTCTTTGTTTTCTGTTTCACTAATATTTGCTCTTATATTATTTCCTTTTCTCTGCTTTGTTTACATTTTTTATGTTCTTTTTTAAGCATTTGATATGTTTAAAATGTTCTTTTCTTTTGTACTTTTCATTCTCACATCAAATGTTTACTTTCAATCTTGCTTGTTTATCTTAGTAACTTTTTATTTTGATATAATTTCAAACTCACAGAAAAGTTACAAGAAAGTTCTAAGAATGTTCCTTACCCTTTTCTTAAATGAACCAATTATTTACGTTTTGCCTTATTTGCTCTATCACTTCTGGTTTGTCTCTATATATATGCATATGTGTGACTGTATATATGTGTATATGTATATGTATGTTACATACACACACGATTTATTATTTAGTATTTGAAAGTTTCAGGCATCATGCCCCTATTTACCCCTGAGTATATCATTCTCTTTTTCCTTAAGAACAAAGATGTTTTCTTATGTAATAACAATACAGTTATCAAAATCAGGAACTTTAATATTGATATATTACTACTAGCTAATTCACAGTCCATATTCAAGTTCCGACAATTCTCCCAATAATATTCTTCATAGCTAGTTGTTCCTCCCCCCATCTATAACCCAATCCAGTATTTTTTTTAAATCTTCATTTTATTGAGATATATTCACATACCACACAGTCATACAAAACAAATCGTACAATCGATTGTTCACAGTACCATTACATAGTTGTACATTCATCACCTAAATCAATCCCTGACACCTTCATTAGCACACACACAAAAATAACAAGAATAATAATTAGAGTGAAAAAGAGCAATTGAAGTAAAAAAGAACACTGGGTACCTTTGTCTGTTTGTTTGTTTCCTTCCCCTATTTTTCTGCTCATCCATCCATAAACTAGACAAAGGGTAGTATGGTCCTTATGGCTTTCCCAATCCCATTGTCACCCCGCATAAGCTACATTTTTATACAATTATCTTCGAGATTCACGGGTTCTGGGTTGCAGTTTGATAGTTTCAGGTATCTACCACAAGCTACCCCAATTCTTTAGAACCTAAAAAGGGTTGTCTAAATTGTGCGTAAGAGTGCCCACCAGAGTGACCTCTCGGCTCCTTTTGGAATCTCTCTGCCACTGAAGCTTATTTCATTTCCTTTCACATCCCCCTTTTGGTCAAGAAGATGTTCTCCATCCCACGATGCCGGGTCTAAATTCCTCCCCGGGAGTCATTTTCCACGTTGCCAGGGAGATTCACTAACCTGGGTGTCTGATCCCACATAGGGGGGAGGGCAGTGATTTCACCTTTCAAGTTGGCTTAGCTAGAGAGAGAGGGCCACATCTGAGCAACAAAGAGGCATTCGGGAGGAGGCTCTTAGGCACAATTGTAGGGAGGCCTAGCCTCTCCTTTGCAGCAACAGTCTTCCCAAGGGTAAATCCTGTGGTAGAGGGCTCAACCCATCATACCACCAGTCCCCTATGTCTGTGGTCATGTTAGCAACCATCAAGGTGGGGTAGGCCAATACCCCTGCATTCTCCACAGGCTCCTCAAAGGGGTTCTACATCTTTTTTTCCTTGTTTTTTTTTTTTTTAACTTTTTTTTTTTTTAATCATCTGTATGAAAAATAAAAAAAATTATTTAAAAAAAATACAATAAAAGAACATTTCAAAGAGACCATAACAAGGGAGTAAGAAAGAGACAACTAACCTAAGATAACTACTTTACTTCTAACATGTTCCTACTCTACCCCAAGAAAGTTACCTAATATAGCAACATTTCTGTGAATTTGTTCCAACTATACCCATCAGAAATTAACAGACCTTAGTTATTCCTGGGCATTCCCAGAACGTTAAATTACCCACGACAACTTATCTGTTCTTCTTGGATTATTGTTCCCCCTTCATTAATTGCTTTCTGTTGCTAGTTCCCTTACATTCTACATTATAAACCATTTGTTTTACATTTTTCAAAGTTCACATTAGTGGTAGCATATAATATTTCTCTTTTTGTGCCTGGCTTATTTCACTCAGCATTATGTCTTCAAGGTTCATCCATGTTGTCATATGTTTCACGAGATCCTTCCTTCTTACTGCCGTGTAGTATTCCATCGTGTGTATATACCACATTTTATTTATCCACTCATCTGTTGAAGGACATTTGGGTTGTTTCCATCTCTTGGCAGTTGTGAATAATGCTGCTATGAACATTGGCGTGCAGATATCTCTTCGTGTCACTGCTTTCCGATCTTCCGGGTATATACCGAGAAGTGCAATCGCTGGATCGAATGGTAGCTCTATATCTAGTTTTCTGAGGAACTGCCAGACTGACTTCCAGAGTGGCTGAACCATTATACAGTCCCACCAACAATGAATGAGAGTTCCAATTTCTCCACATCCCCTCCAGCATTTGTAGTTTCCTGTTTGTTTAATGGCAGCCATTCTAACCGGTGTTAGATGGTATCTCATTGTGGTCTTAATTTGCATCTCTCTAATAGCTAGTGAAGCTGAACATTTTTTCATGTGTTTCTTGGCCATTTGTATTTCCTCTTCAGAGAACTGTCTTTTCATATCTTTTGCCCATGTTATAATTGGGCTGTCTGTACTTTTGTTATTGAGTTGTAGGATTTCTTTATGTATGCAAGATATCAGTCTTTTGTCAGATACATGGTTTCCAAAAATTTTTTCCCATTGAGTTGGCTGCCTCTTTACCTTTTTGAGAAATTCCTTTGAGGTACAGAAACTTCTAAGCTTGAGGAGTTCCCATTTATCTATTTTTTCTTTCGTTGCTTGTGCTTTGGGTGTAAAGTCTAGGAAGTGGCCGCCTAATACAAGGTCTTGAAAATGTTTTCCTACATTATCTTCTAGGAGTTTTATGGTACTTTCTTTTATAATGAGATCTTTGGTCCATTTTGAGTTGATTTTTGTGTAGGGTGTGAGGTAGGGGTCCTCCTTCATTCTTTTGGATATGGATATCCAACTCTCCCAGCACCATTTGTTGAAAAGACCATTATGATCCAGCTCAGTGACTTTGGGGGCCTTATCAAAGATCAGTCGGCCACAGATCTGAGGGTCTATCTCCGAATTCTCAATTCGATTCCCTTAATCTATATGTCTATCTTTGTGCCAGTACCATGCTGTTTTGACTACTGTGGCTTTATAATAAGCTTCAAAGTCAGGGAGTGTAAGTCCTCCCACTTCGTTTTTCTTTTTTAGAGTGTCTTTAGCAATTCGAGGCATCTTCCCTTTCCAAATAAATTTGATAACTAGCTTTTCCAAGTCTGCAAAGTAGGTTGTTGGAATTTTGATTGGGATTGCATTGAATCTGTAGATGAGTTTGGGTAGAAT
The DNA here is from genome assembly GCF_015220235.1 of Choloepus didactylus. Lineage (NCBI taxonomy): Eukaryota > Metazoa > Chordata > Mammalia > Pilosa > Megalonychidae > Choloepus > Choloepus didactylus. The sequence continues at coordinate 37,681,962 of NC_051320.1, read as the reverse complement.
TGAGATCTTAATGACATTTAGCCTTCCTATCCATGAACATGGAATATTTGTCCATCTTTTGAGGTCCCCTTCTATTTCTTTTAGTAGAGTTATGTAGTTTTCTTTGTATAGGTCTTTTACATCTTTGGTTAAGTTTATTCCTAGGTACTTAATTTTTTTAGTTGCTATTGAAAATGATATCTTTTTCTTGAGTGTCTCTTCAGTTTGTTCATTTCTAGCATATAGAAACATTACTGACTTACATGCATTAATCTTCTATCTGCTACTTTGCTAAATTTGTTTATTATCTCCAGTACCTGTATCGTTGATTTCTCAGGGTTTTCCAGATATAAGATCATATCATCTGCAAACAATGACAGTTTTATTTCTTCTTTTCCAATTTGGATGCCTTTTATTTCTTTGTCTTGCCGGATTGCCCTGGCTAGCACTTCCAGCACAATGTTGAATAACAGTGTTGATAGCGGGCATCCTTGTCTTGTTCCTGATCTTAGAGGGAAGGCTTTCAGTCTCTCACCATTGAGTGCTATGCTGGCTGTGGGTTTTTCATATATGCTCTTTATCATATTGAGGAAGTTTCCTTCAATTCCTACCTTTTGAAGTGTTTTTATCAAAAACAGATGTTGGATTTTATCAGATGCTTTTTCAGCATCTATTGTGACGATCAATTGCTTTTTCCCGTTCAAATTGTTAATGTGTTGTAATACATTGATTGATTTTCTTATGTTGAACCATCCTTGCATGCCTGGAATGAACCCCACTTGGTCATGGTGTATGATTTTTTTAATGCGTCTTTGGATTCGATTTGCAAGTATTTTGTTGAGGATTTTTGCATCTATATTCATTAGGGAGATTGACCGGAAGTTTTCCTTTTTTGTAGCATCTTTGCCTGGTTTTGGTATTAGATTGATGTTAGCTTCATAAAATGAGTTAGGTAGTGTCCATTTTCTTCGATGTTTTGAAAGAGTTTGAGTAAGATTGGTGTCAGATCTTCCTGGAAAGTTTGGTAGAATTCCCCTGTGAAGCCATGTGGCCCTGGGCATTTATTTGTGGGAAGATTTTTGATGACTGATTGGATCTCTTTCCTTGTGATGGGTTGGTTGAGGTCTTCTATTTCTTCTCTGGTCAGTCTAGGTTGTTCATATGTTTCCAGGAAATTGTCCATTTCCTCTACATTATCCAGTTTGTTGCCATACAGTTGTTCATAGTATCCTCTTATAATTTTTTTCATTTCTTCATAATTTTTTTCATTTCTTCAGGATCTGCAGTTATGTCACCTTTTTCATTCATTATTTTGTTTATATGGGTCTTCTCTCTTTTTGATTTTGTCAGTCTAGCTAGGGGCTTGTCAATCTTGTTGATCTTCTCAAAGTACCAACTTTTGGTGATATTTATCCTCTCTGTTGTTTTTTTGTTCTCTATGTCATTTATTTCTGCTTTAATCCTTGTTGTTTCTTTTCTTCTACTTGGTTTAGGATTCGTTTGCTGTTCATTTTCTAGCTTCTTCAGTTGATCCTTTAGTTCTTTGATTTTGGCTCTTTCTTCCTTTTTAATATATGCGTTCAGTGCTATAAATTTCCCCCTCAGTACTGCTTTTGCTGCATCCGATAGGTTTTGGTATCATTTTCATTCGTCTCTATATATTTAGCAATTTCTCCTGCTATTTCTTCTTTAACCCATTGATTGTTTAGGAGTGTGTTGTTTAATCTCCAGGTATTTGTGAATTTTCTAAGTCTCTCAGGGTTATTGACTTATAATTTTATTCCATTGTGGTCAGAGAATGTGCTTTGAATAATTTCAATCTTGTTAAATTTATTGAGCCTTGTTTTATGTCTCAGCATATGATCTTTTCTGGAGAAAGTCCCGTGAGCACTAGAGAAGTATGTGTATCCTGGTGATTTGGGATGTAATGTTCTATATATGTCTGCTAAATCTAATTCGTTTATCAGATTGGTTAGGTTTTCAATTTCCTTATTGGTCTTCTGTCTGGTTGATCTATCTATAGGAGAGAGTGATGTATTGAAGTCTCCCACAATTATTGTGGAAACATCAATTGCTTCCTTTAGTTTTGCCAGTGTTTCTCTCATTTATTTTGTGGCACCTTGATTGGGTGCATAAACATTTATGATTGTTATTTCTTCTTGTTGAATTGCCCCTTTTATTAGTATGTAGTGGCCTTCTTTGTCTCTCAAAACATCCCTGCATTTAAAGTCTATTTTATCTGAGATTAATATTGCTACACCTGCTTTCTTTTGGCTGTAGCTTGCATGAAATATTTTTTTCCATCCTTTCACTTTCAATTTCTTTGTGTCCCTGGGTCTAAGATGAGTCTCTTGTATGCAGCATATTGATGGTTCATTTTTTTTAATCCATTCTGCGAATCTGTGTCTTTTAATTGGAGAGTTTAATCCATTTACATTCAACGTTATAACCGTGAAGGCATTTCTTGAATCAGCCATGTTATCCTTTGGTTTATGTTTGTCATATATATTTTTCCCCTCTCTCTATTAATATCCTTTAATGTACCCATACCGAATCTCTTTAGTACTGAACCTTTCTCTAAGTCTCTGTGTCCTTTCTTTGTTTCTCTGTCTGTAGGGCTCCCTTTATCATCTCCAGTAGGGCAAGTATCTTGTTAGCAAATTCTCTCAGCATTTGTTTGTCTGTGAAAATTTTTAGTTCTCCCTCAAATTTGAAGGAGAGCTTTGCTGGATAAAGAATTCTTGGTTGGAAATTTTTCTCACTCAGAATTTTAAATATGTCGTGCCACTGCCTTCTTGCCTCCATGGTGGCTGCTGAGTAGTCACTACTTAGTCTTATGCTGTTTCCTCTGTATGTGGTGAATTGCTTTTCTCTTGCTGCTTTCAGAACTTGCTCCTTCTCTTCCGTGTTTGACAGTGTGATCAGAATATGTCTCGGAGTGGGTTTATTTGGATTTATTCTGTTTGGAGTTCGCTGGGCATTAATGATTTGTGTATTAATGGTGTTTAGAAGATTTGGGAAGTTTTCCCCAACAATTTCTTTGAATACTCCTCCTAGACCTTTACCCTTTTCTTCCCCTTCTGGAACACCAATGAGTCTTATATTCGGATGTTTTATATTATCTATCATATCCCTGAGGTCCGTTTCGATTTTTTCGATTTTTTTCCCCATTCTTTCTTTTGTGCTTTCATTTTCCGTTCTGTCATCTTCCAGATCACTGATACGTTGTTCAACTTCCTCTAGTCTTATACTATGAGTATCCAGAATCTTTTTAATTTGGTCAACTTTTTCTTTAATTTCCATAAGATCATCAGTTTTTTTATTCAGTCTTGCAATGTCTTCTTTATGTTCTTCTAGGGTCTTCTTGATATCCTTTGTACCCCATACTATGGTCTCATTGTTCATCTTTAGTTCTTTGATTAGTTGCTCTATGTACTGTGTCTCTTCTGAGCTTTTGATTTGGGTGCTTGGGCTTGGGTTATTCATATGCTTTATAATTTTCTGTTGTTTTTGGCCTCTTGGCATTTGCTGAACTTGATAGGGTTCTTTTAGGATTTGTAGACCAATTGAAGTCCTTATCTCTACTTTATCAGATCTACAGCTTCGTGGAGTACACTTTTACTAACCAGCAGGTAGCATCCACGAGCCACCTGTTCTCCACTATCCAGTTCTCCCCTGCTTAGCCTTTTTGGTGAGTGGGGGAGTGAGTCTTGTGGGGTCCAACTGGTGTACCAAGCTTGCGTGTGTAGTTGGTGTTGCCTGCCCTGTATATGGGGCGTGTTTCTGGGCAGTCAGGGAGGGGGATGGCTCTAACAATCAAATCTCCCTGGTGTTCCTGGAGTTTTAAAGCTGCTGCAATAGTCTAATCCTTCAGTTCAGTCCTGCCACAGTTTGTCTCTGCTACTGACCCACAAGTCCTTGGTTTTGGCGTATGGCTCCTGAGACTTGCGAGTGGGTCCCTCTTCCAGGCCGTGCACCCCCTGGTCCTCTGTTGAGGGATGACTGTGCTATGTCAGAGGTGAGTGCTGTCCCCCCAGCGCGGTTCAGGGCTGCTGGACTGTGTAGAGAGGCTCCCAGTCTGCTGAAATGATGGCTGAATGGGGCTTTGTTAATTCACACTGCTCCACCTTCCCAACTCTGGGACAGTCAACTGAGGTTGCAAGGAAGGCTAATGTCCACGCCCAGTTGTGTGGTGTGTGCCTATTATTTGAAGCACTTCCGTCACACTGGGTTGTCAGGGGCAGCTCTGGGCTATGGGGCTGGCGATGGGCAGGAGTGTTTCCTGTCCACCAGGATGATGGCTGTGAGCGGATACCCCCCTTTTCTTAGGAAGTTGTGGTGTTTAGTGAATTTTCTCAGCCACTGGATTATTTCCTTTTGTCTCAGAGCTCTCTTAGTTCTGCTCTTGTCTTGACCTGCCCAAATTGCAAGTCTTTGAGGCTTTCTGTATTGGGCTTCTTAGAGTAGTTGTTTTAGAAACAGAAAAAAAAAAAGGTGAAAAAAAAAAAAAAAGCCCTCCTGGCAGATCTAATGGGTTATTGAAGTGCTAAGAGGCAAAGCAATTAGAGCCATTAAGGAAAGATCCAGGGGGCAGAGAGATCAGTTTTTCTTCGGGATTTGCATATGAGCCTGAGGGCCTGAGCTCTGCCCTTCCCCTTTCTGTGTTCACCAGAACTCCAAAAATTCTCCGCTTTTATTTTGGAGTTTTTCTTTGCTGTTTTTTGCTATGCCTGTCTCCTCTCTGCTGGGCTGGCTGCTCTCAGATTCTCTCGTGTCTGGTCTCAGTCTATCTATGGTTGGAGTTTGGATCAGTAGAATGAGCTTCCGATAAGTGCTGCCACTGGAGTTCTCCCTTCTCCTTCCCAGCGCTGACGTCTCCTTCTCCCACGGGACTGAGCCTGGCAGGGAGGGGCGCCGGTCCCCTGGCTGCAAAAACTTACAGATTTCACTGATCTCAGCAGTATGACGTGTTCATGAGTGTTGTTTGAAATATGCCCAAAGTCAAATTGCTCTGTGGTGTCCAGTCCACGCAGTTCCTGGCTTTCTACCTACTTTCCTGGAGTACTAACTAAAACATACAGCTCACCAATCTGCCGTCTTGCCCCGCCTCTCCCCAATCCAGTATTAAGTATTTGTTTTTCATGTCTCTTTAGTCGTTTTATCTTTTCATCTTGCATGACCTTTATGAAGAATAGAAACAAGTTATTTTGTACAAAGCCCTGCAATTTGGATTTGGCTGATCCTTCATCATGATTTTATTTAAGTTATGCATTTTTTTAGCAGGAATGCTACAAAAGTGATATTGTGACCCTCTGAGAGCATCTAGAAGGCGCATAATTTAGTTTGTTCTGTTTTTGGTGATGACCCCTCAATCACACAGTTAAGGAAGTGTCTGCCAGATTTCCCTGCTTTAAAGTTACTGTTTTTCTCTTTATAATGAATAATTAATCTTTGGGAAGATACTTTGAGACTAGTTTTAGCATCTTATTTTTTAAGAAATGCATTGAAGGCTGTAAATTTCCCTTGCAGTAATACAGTAGTTGTATTCCCCAAGTTTTATATTCATTCATTTATTCATTCATTGTAGGTTTTTTTTTTCATTTCCAATTTTATTTTCTCTTTAATTCTTGAGTTATTTAGCAGTATACTTTTGAATTTTCAAACATGGATTGTTGCTGTTTTGCTTTTTTCACTTTTATTAAATTTCTAGTTGTATTGCATTGGAGTTAGAGTCTATATGGTCTCAGTAATACAAAATTTTTGTAGACTTTCTTTGTGATCTAGTTCATGATCATGTTTTATGTTCATTCTGCGTTTACTTGGAAAAAACAAAATTGTTTATTTCTTTGATGCTGGGTCCAATGTAGATACTAGCTGTCTACAAGCTTGCTGATTATGTTGTCCAAACAATTTATGTCCTTACTAATTTTTGATCTGCTTGATATAACAGTTTCTGAGTCAGATTTGTTAAGTCTTTCATTGTGGCTATGGTTTTGTCTTTTTTTTTTTTTTTTTTTTTTCATGTAATTCTAACTGTTTTGTTGGGTTATATATTATTAGGTGCATGTGCCAGCTATTTTATGAACTTGCCTTTTGGTGAATATTTAATTATTATGCCTCTTTTTCTTCCCTTTATTTTCACCTTTTCTGTGTTGTTTTGTTTTAGGGTGTCTCTTGTAAGCAACATTTAGCTGGACTTTGTTTTTTTAATCCAGTTTGATAGTATCTCTCTTTTATAGGTGAGTTGAAACCATTTATATTTATTGTGATCACTGATGCATTTGAACTTACTTCTTCCATCTTGTATTTTCTGCTCAGCATTCTTTTTCTGCGATTCTCTTTCTTGTCATCTATTGTATTGATTGAATGTTCTGTATTTCCTTTTATTCTGCTGGTTTAGAAACCATTGATTATAGTTTTCTTTTTCTAGTAATTATCCTTAATTTTTTTCCTTTTAGAATTTTTCTTTGTTTCATGTTTTTAAAATTTCAAAGGTAGTATCTACTTTTAATAAGCATTAACTATTCAAATATGTATAAAGAAACAAACAAACACATCTTCCTTTGCCCCTCATCTATTTCCATCCCCCTAAAGCAGTAGTTCTCAACTGAGGGTGATTTTGCCATTTGTGGGACATTTGAAATGTCTGGGGACATTTTGGGTTGTCACAACTTCATGGAGGTGCTGCTGTCATCTAGTAGTTAGAGGCCAGGGATGCTGCTAAATATCCTACAATGCACAAGATAGTCCCCTAAAGAACTGTTTGATCCAAAATGTCAGTAGTGCTGAGGTTAAGAGAACCTGCCCTAAAATATACAGTAATATTATTCACATTATTTTGCAACTCTTTATTACTTAAAACATAATAGGGAAAACATCTGCAGCACTTTTGTTCCAGGCACTCTTCTCACATTTTATCCTTGCAACAAGTTTTTGAGTTAGGTACTATTATCCCAGCTTTACATATTAGAAAACTGACTCTCAAAAAGTTTAAGAAACTTTGTACTAATACAGCTAGTAAATGGTGAACTGGGAATTGAAACCAGGCAGTCTGGCTTGGAAGGCCATATTCTTAACCATACTCAACAGTATATCACGGAGCAATCCACAAGTCTATAGATGTAACTTTTCCCCTGAATCTTTGATGTTCATATGTGTACATATAGATATGCGTGTATATATATACATACACTCACCCCATATATATATATTTGTATATGTATGTATATATACACACATACACCTGTATATAATTTTACACAAGTGGAAATGTATTCTATTTATGTAGACAGAGGTATACTGAGTGGGTTTTTTATGGGTATTTGTCACTTTTTTTTAAATGGCGTATTCATTTATTCAACAAACTTTTTTTTTTTTATCACTTGTTATATAACAGACCTTGGGGTTACAGCAGTGAATAAAACAGTCCCTACCCTTATGGAGCTTTATTTCATTGGGGTGAAATATACTAAATATGAAATATAGTATCAGACAGCAGTTAGGGCTGTGAACAAAATAAAGCAGGGTTTGCAGAGATTATATACCCTTCTCTCTTGATACATCCTTCTCATTAATGCTAGTGGAAATTCCTTCAAGTGAGCTGGTATTGCTCCAAATCATGTTCTTTAAGTCACATAATATCCCATAGTGTGACTGCACTGTGGCTTAATTTAGCCATTTTCCTATCAATGAGTGTGCTGGTTTGAATGTATTGTGTCTCCTAAATGCCATTATCTTTGTAGTTTTGTGAGGCAGAAGTTTTGATTCTGGTTAGATTTGCTTGGAATGTGCCCCACCCAGCTGTGGGAGATGATTCTGATGAGATGTTTCCACAGAGGCATGGCCCCGCCCATTCAGGGTGGGCCTTGATCGGTGGAGCCATATAAATGAGCTGACTCAGCGGGGGAGGAAACAGAGTGCAGCTGGGAGTGATGTTTTGAAGAGGAGCAAGCTTGCTAGAGAGGAACATCCTGGGAGAAAGCCGTTTTGAGGCCGGAGCTTTGGAGCAGACGCCAGCTACCTTCCTAGCTAACAGAGGTTTTCCAGACGCCGTTGGCCATCCTCTGGTGAAGGTACCCGATTGCTGAGGTGTTACCTTGGATGCTTTGTGGCCTTAAGACTGTAACTGTGTAGTGAAATAAACCCCCGTTTTGTAAAAGCCTATCCATCTCTGGTGTTTTGCATTCTGCAGCATTAGCAAACTAGGACAGATTTTGGTAGCGGAGAAGTGGGGTGCTTTTGCTGCTGAGTTTGCAAATACCAAACATGTTGGAACGACTTTTTAAATGGATAGGGGGAAGATTCTGGAAGAATTGTGAGGAGCTTGATAGAAAAGGCCAAAACTGCTTTAAAGAGACTGTTTGTGGAAATATGGACTCTAAAGATACTTCTGATAAGGCCTTGAACAGAAATGATGAATATGTTGCTGCAAACTGGAAGAAAGGTGATCCTTGTTTTAAAATGGCACAGAAATTGGCAAAATTGAGTCCTGGTGTCAGATGGAAGGAAGAATTTGAAAGCAACAACCTGGAATACTTAGGTGAGGAGATCTCCAGACTACGTGTGGAGGATGTATCCTGGCTTCTCCTTGCAGCTTATAGTAAAATGAGAGCAGAGAGAGATAAACTTAGAACTGAACTCTTGGGTTCAAAGAAACCAGAAGCTGATGGCTTGGAAAATTACAGGCTTCCAGGGGGTGGAATCCCAGAAGCTACAGCCCAATGTGAGGATGTAACCAAACATGGAACCCCACCGCCATTTCAGTACAAGCCAAGATTGAAAAAGGAGTTAAGCAGAAAGGATTTGTGGAAAGTCCTGTTGTCTAATGGCTTTGACCCATGTGCTTCATGCAAAGCCAACAGAATTTTTGCTAGATCTTTATAGACAGAGCCATTGCCGGTCTGGACTGGAGGAGACAGACAAGGAAAAAATTAAAAGAAAAATCTCTTCAAAGACAGAGCCATGGAGGTTGAGGTCTGGAGTCAGGAGGTCTCGGGCTGGGAGAGCGGAGCAGCCCACATGCATGGGAAGGGTGAGTTTGCCCTGGAGGTCGAGGGTGGGCATTCCACCTCGATGCTCTGGAAGAGTTTTGCCACCTCAGGTCCCAAAGAGGGTGGAGCACATTTCCAGGGAATTGGGGAGAGCCTGGCTGCCACCACACTGTTCTGAAGGGGTTGAGCGTGTGCCCCGGAGATGGAAGGGAATCCGGGAGCTGCTCCGATGTTTGAGGAGGGTGGGGCCGAGAAGGTGGTCTCCCCAATGTGTGGATATGTTGGAGCACTCACCCAAGCATTTGGAGAGGAAACAGCTGCCAAAAAGGCCCTTGGGAAGGGTTAGGCTCCCGCTCTCTCAAGCCCCAAGGATGCAACATCGTTCTGTTAATAACTCTCAGACTTTGAAATCTAATAGAGTTTGTCCTGTGGGTTTTAGGAACTGTTTTGCTCCTATTAACCCTGTTTTCCTTACTGTTTCTCCTTATGGCAATGGAAATGTTTACCCTATGAATGTCTCTCCTTTGTATATTGGGAGTACATGACTTGTTCTAAGTTCACAGATCCACAGCTAAAGAAAAATTATGCCTTAGGACTGGCCATGCCTATAATTGATTTTGATGGGATTTTGTACTTAACTTTTGTTACTGAAATGATTTAAGTTTTTTGTGATATTGTGATGGAATGAATGCATTTTGTATTTGGAAAGACAGTGTCATTTTGGGGTCCAGGGGGTGGAATGTGCCAGTTTGAATGTATTGTGTCCCCCAAATGCCATTATCTTTGTACTTTTGTGGGGCAGAAGTTTTGATGCTGGTTAGATTTGCTTGGACTGTGCCCCACCCAGCTGTGGGAGATGATTCTGATGAGATGTTCCCATGGAGGCGTGGCCCCGCCCATTCAGGGTGGGCCTTGATCGGTGGAGCCATATAAATGAGCTGACTCAGAGAGAAGAAAACAGAGTGCAGCTGGGAGTGATGTTTTGAAGAGGAGCAAGCTTGCTAGAGAGGAACGTCCTGGGAGAAAGCCGTTTTGAGGCCGGAGCTTTGGAGCAGACGCCAGCTGCCTTCCCAGCTAACAGAGGTTTTCCGGACGCCATTGGCCATCCTCCGGTGAAGGTACCTGATTGCTGAGGTGTTACCTTGGATGCTTTGTGGCCTTAAGACTGTAAATATGTAGTGAAATAAACCCTCGTTTTATAAAAGCCTATCCATCTCTGGTGTTTTGCATTCTGCAGCATTAGCAAACTAGAACAATGAGCATTCACTTTGATTCTAGTTTTTGGCCATTATGAGCTATTCTGAGATAAATAGCCTCAATTTATTCTGTGAGCTAGATGCCTAGAAGTGTGTTTGCTGAGTCAAAGGGTGAGTGTAATTTTAATTTCATTATAGGTTGCCAAGCTGCTTTCCAAAGAAGTTGCTACCATTCATACTTCTTTCAGCAATAAATAGTTGATTTTAATGGACTGCTTATAATATACCAAGCATTGTTTTATGGCTCTAGAATTTTTATCGCCTTAAAAAATCTACTCTTCTATGATTTATTAATATCCTCATTTCACGGATGAGTAAACTGAAGTATTGTTTGAGATCACTTGGGGTGGTAAAAGCCTGCTATCCTAACCAGTTCAATATACATACTGACTCTTTTTTAGGATAGTGCCCCTTCTCCTCTTATGGTTACCAGAGCTGTTGTTAACTCTTTTTATTGTTTTCCAGTCTGGTGGCAATAAATTATCTTATAATTGCTTTAACTTGTGTTTCCCTGACTACTGTTCACTTTGAGCATCTTTCCATAAGTTTGTTGGCCATTTGAAGTTGCTCTTCTCTGAATTGCCCAAACACATCCTTTGTTCATTTTTTCTGTTGGGTTGCTCATCTTTTTATTTTGTTTGTTCAATTTATGGGAGCTCTGGTACTATATTAGCAATTAATCCTTTCTCTATAATCAATCTGCTTTGCAAATATTATTTTCAAAGTCTATCAAATGCTTTCTATTATTGCTCTCATTGCAATATCAAAGCTGTGAATTTGCCTAAGATCTGTCTTTTCTTTCATTGCTTTTTTGATTAAGAAGTCTTCCCCTACCCCTAGATTACACTAGGTTTTCTTAAGCATTTTTATTTTCATGTTTTTGTCTTTAATTCATTCAGAATTTGTTTTAGCACATGATATGAGCTAAGGGTCCAGTTTTATTTTCTTCTAGTTATTTGGCTAGTTTTGCCATCACCAATATAAATAAATCTTCTGTTCCCATTGATTTGAAATACTGAGCTATCATCTTCATGATAAGTTAAAATTTTTATATAAACCTGGGATATTTGGATTTCCCAATTCGATTCCACTCATCCATTTTTTTCGTATACTGTTAATACCAAATTGATTGGTGCGGGTTAGCTTTATAGGATGCTCTAATATCTGGTATAATACAAGTCCATCTCATTTTTCCATATTTTTCTCAGCAGTTTTGAGCATCCATGTAAACTTTATGATTGTTTTATCCAAATTGAAAAAAAACTTCTGTGGGATTTCATGGTTGTCACAATGGAACAAGATTGTGATTATAAAGACTCCCAACAGATACTGTTAAAGAATATAGACTCTTTAAAGGTAAAAAAGGGAGAACTGAGAGAAATGATAATATAAAGCAGGAGAGAGCATAGTATGGTCTCAGCCACATTATCAAATTTTTAATTTTAAAAGTTTGTTTTTTTTCCTTCTACTGCCTTAGATTTTCTAGGGATACAATCATACCCCATTAGCAAATAAGGATGGCTTTAGCTTTTCTTTTCCAATTATTATACCAGTTATTTAATTTTCTTGTACTACATTATCTAGAAGCTCCAAGATAATGTTGAATAATAAAGGTGATAAAAAACATGTGTTTGCATCCCTAAGAGATATATTTAAATATCAGATTTTCTTTCAGTGTCCAAAACTACTTGGTATCACTATCCCCCTAAGTAAGACAAAGAACTTAACATGCTTTATCCACTTGAATATCTCCCCATCATCTTTGTAAATCCACAAAGATTATTAAGTCTATAGCTATTTATATCTACCAACATATATATGTTTGGAGATGCTCCTTCCTGTTGGGCTCACTTTTGTATTTGCTAAAGTACATTCTTTATTAGTTCATTCAGTAAAGGTCTTTGAGGATAAACTTTATTAGTCTTTTTTGTCTGACAATGCCTTTGTTTTGCCCTCACTTTTTTTTATAATTGAGTTTTATTGAGATATATTCACATACCATACAGTCATCCATGGTATACAATCAGCTGTTCACAATACCATCATATAGTTGTGCATTCATTACCCCAGTCTGTTTTTGAACATTTTCTTTATACCGGAAAGAATCAGAATAAGAATAAAAAATAAAAATGAAAAAGAACACCCAAATCATACCCCCCATCCCACCCCTATTTTTCATTTAGTTTTTGTCCCCATTTATCTACTCATCCATCATACACTGGATAAAGGGAGTGCGATCCATAAGGTTTTCACAATCACACTGTCACCCCTTGTAATCTACATTGTTATACAATCGTCTTCAAGAGTCAAGGCTACTGGGTTGGATTTGGGTAGTTTCAGGTATTTACTTCTAGCTATTCCAATACATTAAAACCGAAAAAGTGTTATCTATATAGTGCGTAAGAATGTCCACCAGAGTGACCTCTCAACTCCATTTGAAATCTCTCATCCACAGAAGCTTTATTTCATTTCATTTCACATCCCCCTTTTGGTCAAGAAGATGTTCTCAATTGCCCTCACTTTTAGCTAGATTGTCCATTAAACTCATCTTTTAATACACAGTTCATTAGCTGCTGTTATCTATTGTTGGGGAAATGTCTTCTTGTCAGTCTTATTCTCATTGCTTTATAGGTAATCTATATTTTTTTGGTGGCTTTTCAGACTTTTTCAATGTTTCTAGTGTAGATTTATTTTTATTTATTCAGTTTGGCACCTGAGGCACATTTTAAATTTTGACTCCTCTTTTCACTTTTAGAAAATTGTAGTCATTTTCTCTCTGAATATTGCTTCTTCACCATTTCTGTTACTCTCTTCTGAAAGTTCTGCTAGATACTGTTTGGGAATCTCAGTTTATCCTATAAGTTTAGTAACAGCTCTTTTGTAATTTCTATCTTTGTATCTCTGGGCTATATTCTGGGTGACTTCCACAAATCTATCTTCGAATTTATTAAGCTTTTAAATTGAAGATTATTGAAGTTTATCCTGTTTGAATATCTTATTTCAGAAACTGTATTTTTCATATTTCTAATTAGATCTTCATGTCTTATTTTATTTCTGCCTGTTTTGGTTTCATAACTTCAGCTTCTTCTTTATGGATATTATATTCGTCTCCCTGTACATCCTGAACAAACTTATTTTAATGTGCTTTTCAAGTTTGGTTATTTTCACTTTTCTCTGTAATGAGTTAACCTTCAATTTTGATTTACAGATTCTACATGGTCATCTTGAGTTGCAGGTTTTTTTATGTTTGTCTCCCTCCACTCACCTCTCCCTGCCTAACAACTTTTCATTTTCTTCTACCTGTCCCACCTACCCAGGACCCCCCATTCCAAATCAAAGCCTGAGACTGGCAGTTTGAGCTTCTGCCCTACAGAAATTTTCAGATTATTACAGATCCATTTACTTGGCTGGGACCCTTCTTCGGTCACTGTCAGGATATTATATCTATGCTCTTCTGCCTTCCTAAACATTGGTTTATATAAGCAATATCCCACGTTAACATTCTTCAGTAACTTCTTCAGCCTCCTTTTCTAGACATGAGTCCCACAATAGCCTTTGCTTCCAAGCAGTGAGCCTGACTCAGGTACTTAATCTCCCATGTAGCGCTAATATTCCTATCAACCACAAGGACAAACTCCTGGCTACCTCTTCCTCTTCTGAAGCCTGCAGGCCTGTGGCTACAGCCCTGCCTATAGCTTTAAATTTGTTTCATTTTTCATCCTCAGACATACTTATTTATTTATTTTTAGGTGAGACTGTAGCTTTTTAATTTGCTCTTTTCCTATTTATGTTCCTGTTATTTTATTTTTAGAACATGAACTGTTAGGTTTTAGTGTTTGGCCCAAAGCTTGAACATCCAATAACTTGTTTGTGTGTGTCTGTGTGTGTGTGTATTTTTTAATGTGTTTTATCTGTAAAAACAGACTTCATTGGTCTTTAACAAATCTGAATTCCTTACGGGAATTGTGTTGAATCTGTTATTTTTTAAGATAGCTGTGATCTTTTCCCCACAGCTTTAGGTATGCTCTACAGAGCTACTTTTAAGTGTGAAAAAGTTTTGTTGCAGCAGGAATTAATTTGTAAAGCTGGCGCCTTTTTTTCTTACAGCAATTTTTAGTAATCAGGCAAGATCAGAGGCCAAGAACATTTGTTCCTATTCTTTCTTTCCTGCATCTGTTAATTTAGCAAGAAAATACAATATGAGGAAAGCCGCTAAGGTATAGAATACTAGAGGAAACATCTCTGAATCCCCACTCTTTTGCTGAGAAGGTACTTAACTAATTTTTTAAGGTCTAGTTCTCAAAATTTACACCTGTCTCCAAGTCACATAGTGAGGCCTTTCACTTAAAAAATAAATGTGTCAAATCTTTCAATCACAAGTGTAATAATTCTCAAACTCCAACTGGTTTTAATCAAAGCCAGAATTTTTTTTTCTCATAAAATGAAGAGTGCAGAGATTGTTCTGTTCTCAGGGGTTGACCAAATTCAAAGACTCACATGATGTTGAAAGAGTCCATCTGTTTTCTTGACTTCTGTCTATGCATTGAACTTATTCTTTTCCATTTGAGGCAACTTTTTCCACATTGGGGCAGTGGGGGATGGCTGTAGGCAATTCCACATTTAATTCAACAAGTCTTAACTAAGAAAAGGAGAGCTCCTCACTACCATCATCACACCACCCCTCCTCCCACCCCTCACACCCCATCCCCCCCACCCCACCCCCAGCTTCTGTACATACAGGAAAAGACCCTGATTAACTAACTTAGCTATCTTTGCAACACTATTATGTCACCAAGTGTCATGTGCCCATGCATGTGTGTGGATGCTGGAGGACTGTGATTGGCATTCCCACTAAAATTTGCAATCATTAGAGGGTAATCCTTTGACCAGAAGAAGAGAGGAAGGGATGTCACCAGACAAAAACACATGTTTATTTCATGTAAGTAATTTGTATTCTCTTTGTCTTTACAGTCAGAAAGAATTTACTTTCAGGTTTTCTTACCTAAGGGAAGCAAAGAAAAGAGCAAACCAATGTTCTTTTGCCACCGATGGAGCATTGGAAAAGTCATAGATTTTGCAGCTTCTTTAGCCAGTCTTAAAAATGACAATAACAAATCAATGGCTAAGGTAACAGCTGGTTTTAATCATTTTAACCTGAAAAGTTATAGGATACTTTATACAAGCATGTTTGTTTATTACAGTATGATTTATTTTTCTCTTAAAAGAAATTAAGGTTATGTCACGTTACTTCAGGAGAAGCCTTACCCTTGGATCATACTTTGGAAACATGGATTGCTAAGAAGGATTGCCCTTTATATAATGGTGGAAATATTATCTTGGAATATCTTAATGATGAAGAACAGTTCTTAAAAAATGTTGAATCTTACTTGGAATAGCCGCTCAAGGATTCAAGCCAGAAATCATAAGAAAACTTCTGTGTACATAGTTAAGTCAATTTATTTTAATATGATTACTTTATATTTTTTATTTTTAAAAGTTGATTTTTAATTTATTTTCATTATGTCATAATTTATATTATCAGTTTTCTGTTAAATTTAATTTGTTTTTGTGTTTTAAAGTTTTTATGAACTATTTATGAAATATTACTCATTTATCAGCAAATTCTTGTATTTAATCAGCTTTTCTAGGTGATGCTGTGTTACCAACAACAAAGGTGTATTTCTCATTTGTTTAATGTCATCTCTTTGTTGGCTGTTACTCTCCTCCATGCCATCTTTACTCCAGGATCCATGCTGAAGGAGCAGCCCTTTTCCAAGGACATGGCCGTTCTTTTGTCAGAGGAAGAAGGAGATGGCAGACATAGGGACTGATTCTTAGAAGACACGCGTATCACTTTTTTTTTTTTTTTTTTTAGCAAGTCACATGGCCAAAAGTTCATGGTGCCAGGAAGTAGAGTCTTACCTATGTCACAATTTGTGTAAATTGATGTGTGTATGTGAATCATGGAAATTTAAGAGAGAATCTCATTCAGTCTTCTAAGATTTTGAATGAAGAATCTGAGGCCCAGGAAGGGAAATGAATTCTTGGTGTCCCCCAACTACTTTGAGGCAAATACCTGACAAAGAGACCCCTCCAGTGGTGTTTACCTTTTTGTTTGTATGAATATATTACAAATGAGAATAATGGAGTAGACCAACTTAAGTATACTCTCTCTCTTCACACAAAAGCAAAATGCATGCCAAAAGTAATTGCATTTTACCAACAAATTGAAATTAATGCTTCTGACTGATGCATTTTTTCTATACCCAAAAAGTACTTTCTATAGAAGAAACAAATTATTTTTATTTGCTCTTTGTCTAATTTCTATTATAATTGTCTTGGATGTGTATATAATTGTCATGGACATGGTTTTAGGTTTTATTAAAAGAACAAACTCAGAATGCTCATTTGGTCTATTTCATTCCTAATTCTGCATTCTTCATATTGTTTTCGTGTGGGGAGTGGTGATAATTTCAAACTTATATCAGGTGCTTATACATTCATACATTGACATGGTTATTTAAGTACCTACTAAATACAAGGATTTGTTTCAGATTGCTATAGAGGGCACAACAAGGAGATATAAGGATGCATATAGCTGTAATACAAAGCAATGTGACAGATGCCAAATGAGTAATATAGATAGCAAATAAAGCCATGTTCCACTTGCACTTCTATCAGAAACTAAAACCGTTTCATAATACATTAAATCCTTAAGTATGTTCCGAGATACCAGAAAGTTTTAATCCAATCTCATACCTTAGGATCTATCACATAGTAAGTGATCACCACATCTCATGAATTGAACTAAAGCTAAATGTTTTCCAGGAAAAAAAAAAAAAAAAACTGGTCAGGGGAGAAAAGGTAAGGCTAGCAGAGAGAAAGAAGAAAAGAGACTGGAGGGAAGGACTTATATCAGTAGGCATACCTGTTTTAAATTAGGGTAGGTCCCAAATAGTGGAGCAAACTAGTCTGGAAGAGGTTTAGGTACTAGCATCCTCAGAGGCTCTACAGACTGGGCTCCAGCTTGGCAACAGTCTCCTACGGAGAAAGTTGTGGGGGAGAGAGAGAATATCAACTCTTCCAGCTTCCCATTTCTAAAGTACTCTGAAATCAGACAATTTTTTTAGACTTTCTTTTAGGTCTTTCAGTTGAATATGCTTCATGAAATTTTAGGGTCTGTGTCCTTACCCCACCCTGGTATCTTTCTCCCTCCTTACATATACCTAAAATTATAAGTAGAAAACCCACAAGTAGAAAAAGGGGGTTTTAAATTCAGATAGTTCCAACAATGCTAGGGTATACATGAGCTTCGGTTTAAATGTAATCAGTCAGTAAATATATATGAATGATAGATTATCAGATTTCTCAGCTCTGCCCTTGCCCACCCACCAGCATCCCCATTTTCAGATGACAAGAAGGCTTAGAGAATCTGAGGAAGAAAGGAACAGGTTGCAGATAGAGGAATCTGGGAACAAGAAAAACTTTACACATGTTGTTTATATACCTGGGCGACAAAAATTGTGGATTAAGATGGTTGCATAATTGTAAAAAATACTTCGTTTCATAAAGTTCCTGTTTTATGTTTGTTTTTTATTTTTTAAAGTGAGAATTTAACTGAGGTATCACAGAAACAGATTAATTCTGTTCTATAATCAACATTGGTACAATGTATCTTGTTTTACATAATGTGGTACATAGTAATAAAATTTGAAAAATCTGCAGTCTTCTGCATTTGAAAGATTAACCTATATAAACAATAGAATTTGTAAAAACTTGTCAAAATGAACAATAAAAATGTCTATGACAATTTCTGAGGGACAGATATTTTATGATCTTAATAGAAATTGTCATTGTTGTATTTAACACAAATGCCTCATGATTACATGAAGGGTCTGCTGAAATGGTGATGTTTAGAGACTACTGAATCCGTAGGCTCAATAGAAGACAAGTGTAATGTTTTTGTTTTGTTTTTTTCTGAATGGTATCAAAACTCCCTCCCCTTGCTTGGGGAATACACCATTGGGTGAGTCTGTGGGTTGACATCCAAAAAGCCTGTTATTTTTCCTGATCCTTAGCAGCTGAGGCACAGACATGGGTCAATTAAATGTCCTGAGCTGTGACTAGGGAACAGTGTGCAAAGAAAGAATACAAATTAGAATTTGTTCCGTAGCTTTCCATTGCCCTGTGGTGGCAGGGTCCAAGTGTCGAGCAATAACAGCCCCTGACCAGGCTGTACATTATGATGCAGTTCCAGTAACCTACTTACTTGAGGTTCTCAAGCTAACTGGTAGTGATCCAGCAGCTTGTTTTCTATTTAAGGACAGCAAAAACAAGTTTCTGTTTTTATCTGACAAGTAGTCACTCTTTAGAGTTGTAGGAAAACTACTCAATGGCCTATGGGTGCAGCCAAATCAGTTGTTTATGTAATCTTCAGTTTTCTACTAAGTAACAATAACGGGCCACCCAACTAAGCTCCAGGAGAGCAGAGACCTCTTCTGGCTTGATCACTATTGTGTACCAAGCTCCTATCTCAGCAAACATGTAAAGCAAATGTTTGATTTTGACTTGAATGAACAAAATAGTAATGCCCACCTCAGTATGCTTCCTAAATGTCTTTTTTTTTTATTTTGAAATAAATTCAAAGTTATAAGAACAGTTGCAAAAACAATACTAACCCCATACACAGAACTCCAGCATACCCTGACCTCCCTCCCCCAGTACCCCAATTCAGCAACTTTAACATGCTGTCACATCGCTATTTCTTTCCTTCCCTCCCTCTCTCCCTATCTATCATCCATCATCTATTGCTCTGTCTTCTGAACATGAGAGCTAGCTGCACACATCCTTGAACAAACACTATAATTCACATATGCACTTCCCATGAACAAGAGCATTCTTTTATGCAATCCCATTAAGCGCAGCTAAGAAGTACAAGAGATTCAACAATGATACAAAGCTTACATTCTATATTTCCTTTTCCTTATGTCTCAACTGTGTCCCTTTGAGCCTCCTGTCCTCCATCCTCCAATCCCATCCAGGTTCATCCTTGGCATTCAATTGTCATCTATTTAGACTGTCTTTTTAATTTTTTTTCCAATTGTGGAAACATATATACAGCCTAAATCTTCCCATTCCATCCCCTCCCTAGCATTCCATTAGTGGGATTAATCATATTTAGAATGTTGTAATGCTCTTTCCCACCAACCACTACTAGAAATTTCCCTTCACCTCAAACAGCAACCCTACACTCATTTCTTAACTCCTCATTGCCCCTTCCCCCATTTCTCTTAACCCATACTCTACTTTTCATTTCTGTGGTCATAATCTCTGATAATTTCTTTGTGTTTACTGTGGGGCTTAAAATTAACCACTTAAATCCATAACAATCTTGTTTTTCTTTGATAGCACCTTCACTTCAATACGACACATAAACTATGTTCCTATACTCCTCCATTCCCCCACCTTTAGATAATTGTCTAAAATTACATATTTTACATTGAGTTCAAAACCACTGATTTGTCATTAGAGTTTCTGTATTTTATATCATGTAGGAAGTAAATAGTGGAGTTACAATTCAAAAATTATTGACTTCTACTTGTATTCCATTGTGGTCGGAGAATGTGCTTTGAATATATTCAATTTTTTTTTTTTTAATTTATTGAGGCTTGTTTTATGTCCCAGCTTATGGTCCCTTCTGGAGAAAGATCCGTCATCACTAGAGAAAAATGATTGTCCTGGTGATTTGGGATGTAAGGTTCTATATATGTCTGTTAAAATTCTCTATATCTCTTTCTTCTTTGTTTCTCTGTCGGTAGGGCTCCCTTTAGTATCTGAAGTAGGGCAGGTCTTTTATTGGCAAACTCTTTCAGCATTTGTTTGTCTGTGAAAAATTTAAGCTCTCCCTCAAATTTAAAGGAGAGTTTTGCTGGATAAAGTATTCTTGGTTGGAAATTTTTCTCTCTCAGAATTTTAAATATGTCATGCCACGGCCTTGTCGCCTCCATGGTGGGCACTGAGTAGTCACTACTTAGTCTTATGTTGTTTCCTTTGTATGTGGTGAATTGCTTTTCTCTTGCTGCTTTCAGAACTTGCTCCTTCTCTTCAGTATTTGACAGTCTGATCACAATATGTCTCCAAGTGGGTTTATTTGGATGTATTCTATTTGGAGTTCGCTGGGCATTTATGATTTGTGTATTTATATTGTGTAGAAGGTTGGGGAAGTTTTCCCCAACAATTTCTTTGAATACCCTTTCTAGACCTTTACCCTTCTCTTCCCCTTCTGGGACACCAATGACTCTTAAGTTTGGACATTTTATTTTATCTATCGTATCCCTGAGATCCATTTTGATTTTTTCAATTTTTTTCTCTATTCTTTCTTTTGTTCTTTCATTTTCTGTTCTGTGGACTTCTAGGACAATGAGACATTGTTTAACTTCCTCTAATCTTGTATTGTGAGTATCCAGACTCTTTTTAATTTGGTCAACAGTTTCTTTTATTTCTTTAAGATCTTCTATTTTTTTATTTACTCTTGCAATGTCTTCTTTATGCTCTTCTGAGGTCTTCTTTATGTCACTTATATCCTGGGCCATGGTCTTCTTCATGTCCTTTAAATCCTTTGCCATGTTTTCGTTCCTCGATTGTAGTTCTTTGATTAATTGTGCCAAGTACTGTGTCTCTTCTGATATTTTGATTTGGGTGTTTGGAATTGGGTTCTCCATATTGTTTGGTTTTATCATATGCATTAAGATTTTCTGTTGTTTTTTGCCTCTTGGCATTTGCTTTGCTTGATAGGGTTCTTTCGAGTTGTAAAAAAAGATACCAATCTAATTTTTCAGAAACACAAGTTGGTAGTGTATACTTTCTCTAACCAGCAGATGGTATCTGCGAGTCACCTATACCCCTCAAGTCAGTTCTCCTCAACCTTGTCCCCGCGGTGTGTGGGGAAATGATTCTTGTGGGGTTCAGTTGGTGAACTCAGTTTGGGTGTGTTGCTGGAGCCGTCTGCCCTGAATGTGGGGTGTGTGTCCGGGTGGCCAGGGGGGAAAAGCAGCTTTAATATTCAAACCCCCCAATTTCTTGGAGATTCAAGGCCGCCGCAGGAGTCTAAGCCTTCATTTCAGTTCAGCCCCAGACCCTCTCTCTCGCTGACCCACAAACCACTGGACTTGGCATAGCATCTCTGGGTTTTCCGAGTGGGCCCCCTTTCTCAGCTGTGATCTTCCAGGACCTCTGCCGAGGGAATGCAGTGCTACGTCACCAGTGTGCATCGTCCCTCAAGGGAAGCCCTGGGCCGCCAGACCTTGCAGGGGCGCTCTCAGCCTGATGCAAAGATGGCCGAACAAGGCATCTCAACTCCCCCCCCCCCTTTCACAGTTCCTCCTTCCCAGCTCCGGGACAACTGGCGGGGCTCTGGGCTGTGGGCACTGCCTCGGGCAGGAGTTTATCCAGCCCTCCGGGGAGCCAGCTGCAAGCTGCGGGGTTTCTTTCTGCTTCCGGCTCTCCCCTCCACTCCCCTGGCCCTGAGGGTATCTGCAGCGGGCTATCCTCCAGGACAGACACCAAGAGGCCGGCTCAGCCCTCTCCTGCTGTGTTTTACTGCGTGGTTCCCACTGTCACAACTGTAGCCGCTCCTGGGTTTTTCCCTTTTTTTTTTCTTTTACAAGAACCAGTCGGTCTCCAAATGCCAACTCCTGGCTTCCCCACACCGCAGCACGGGTGCGGGTCTTCCAGCCAGCTTACTCACTCATTTCAGAATGCAGACTCCCTGTTTCACCACGTGTACGGTCCCTGTGGTACTAGGAGACCTCGTCCAGCTGGCGCATCACTGAAACCGGTATTCTGGGCCACTTTCTGGTTTTTATCTAGTATTTTTCATGGAGGTGTTTTTTTGCCCTGTCTCACCTAGCCGCCATCTTGGTTCTCCTCCTAAATGTCTTTTAGACTTTTGGATCTTGATTACTTTTAGTGTAGATTTTCCATAGGAAGGGCCTGAAGTCAAAAGTGATGATTTCAAGATTTTAAGTTAGGTAAGTAGGAGACTTGTTTTTTTTTTCATTGACAGAAATAAGGAAGTCAGGAGGAATGAGATTAGGTTTCTGTTGGGATTAATTGAACCTGTTAAATGGCATGGCTTTTTATTGTTCAAAACTACAGGTTAAACAAGTTGTGTCACTCAACTCAAAGTCCAGTCCCTCCTACTGGACTTTGATCCAGCAAAAACAAATGTTATCCAACCCAACCTCAGACTTTCATTGGAAATACCTGTAAGAAGGCTGTTCTTTTTGTTTTTTAAACTGATTTTGCCTATAAAATTTAAGCTTTCAAAATGATTAGAAAACTTTTTATTGTTCTGCTCTTGTTTGTGACTCTGGGAGATGCACAGCAGTCATTTATCAGTTTCCTGAATATAGAAAAGACTGAAATACTATTTTTTGCAAAGACCAAAGAAACCATCATCGTAAAGTCAAGTTACAAAGATAAATGGCCAAACTCCAGCTACCTCCTCATGCAGTTAGAAGATCCTAAAGTGTTGCAGGTGGTGAATGTGACCAAAATCTCATCGGATGTTACAAACTTTATCATAGACTTTGTGACAGATGAAGGAGAGACAAATTTGACCATTCAACTATGGGATTTTGAAGGTAGGCAAGAAAGACTCATTGATGAAATAAAAAATGTGAAAGTCAAGGTACTCAAACAAAGAAAAGACAGTCTTTTTGAGGCATCAGTGCATATTGATAGAAACATCCTGCTGCTTATTCTCCCAATGATACTGTTAAATAAGTGTGCATTTGGTTGCAAGATTGAATTGCAGGTGCTTCAAAGAGTATGGAACAGACCTCTGCCAATAATTCTTGGGGCAGTTATACAGTTTTTTCTTATGCCATTTTGTGGATTTCTTTTGACCCAGATTTTAGCATTGCCTAAACCTCAGGCTTTTGGATTTGTAATGACCTGCACATGCCCAGGAGGGGGTGGGGGCTATATGTTTGCTCTGCTTCTAGAAGGAGATATCACTTTGGCCATTTTGATGACTTGCACATCTACATTATTGGCCCTGATCATGATGCCTGTCAATTCTTATATATACAGTGGGATGTTAAGGTTATCAGGAACACTTCATATTCCTGTTTCTAAAATTGTGTCAACACTCCTTTTCATACTGATACCTATATCATTTGGAGTAATCATCAAGCGTATGATACCTGAAAAAGCAAACTTCCTAGAAAGGATAGTTAGACCTCTGAGTTTCATTTTAATGTCTATAGGGATTTATTTGACTTTTAGAATGGGATTAATATTTCTAAAAACAGTTAACCTAGAGATACTTCTGTTGGGTCTATTAGTTCCTGCCTTGGGTTTGTTGTTTGGGTACTCCTTGGCTAAAATATGTATGCTACCTCTTCCTGTTTGTAAAACCATTGCTTTTGAATGTGGGATGCTAAATAGTTTCTTAGCCCTTGCCATTATTCATCTCTCATTTTCACAGTCCAAAGCAGACTTAGCTTCTGTTGCCCCTTTTATAGTAGCTATGTGTTCTGGATGTGAAATGTTACTGACTCTTCTGGTCTACAAGGCTAAGAAAAGATGTATTCTTACCATAGAAGAGAGAAGAAAAAAATTTCCCCTGGTCTAACAATAAAAGCATTACTAAATTCCTACTCATGGTAGGATTCAAAGACTCTAAAATGGTGCCAGCTCTCAAGCCACTTTGTGATCTGGTTGAAAACTCAACATTAGAAAAACAAAACAAATACACACACACACATAGGAAAACAATATATTTATATACACATACATACATGCTAAGCACCCAATTAAGTGGTACAGACAGTTAAATGTGCTGTTCAGAGAAAAGAGACAACTTTTCAACTAAGAGTTGGTTTGGGGATGTTTTATAGAAAAGGATTTGAGTACATTTTATTATGGTTTCTTAAACATGAAAGGATAATTTAAAAATATCCTCTCTGTAGTGATCATGATGTATCCTAAGTTTTTAAGGAAGGAGGGTCCACATAATAGGCCTTTAATAAAAACTCAGTGAATGAATCTGCCCATTCCTATTTGGATCTCTCATTGGCCCATCAGAATCAGCATGTCTTAAATGTAGCATCTCTGCTTCATAACTGCTTCTTCCTACCTTCCACATCTCCCACTAAAGACATTAGTGTTAACCCTGAAACACAGGGTCATTCCTCTCCCTCTCCCTCTTTCGCTATTTCCTACAGAAAAGTTCCTATAGTATCTTTTTTATCAGTCTCCTCACCATTCCCAGTGCCACCACTTTTGTTCTGCCCATTATATAATACTTCTTCCCTAAACCATTCTGCTTTTAGCCAGTCTGTCCACCCTCCAACTACTGTCAGAATTATCTTCCTAAAGTCTAACTTTGATCATGTAGTTTCTCTGCCACACAACTTTTTTTCCTTTTGAATAAAGTCTGTCTTCCTTAGTAAGGCATCTGTTATACTCTACTGTCTGACCTCAATCTAGCTTTACAGTTTTGTTTCCTCTTCCAATTTCTTTGCACTCCCATCAAAGAGGATGACTTGGTGCCTCATAAATATGCCTTTGTGCTGTTCCTGCTACCTGAGAGATCTACTCAATTTCTATCTAAATCTTAACCATTCTTATAGACCTGGCTCAAATAACCCGTGCTGTGAACCTTTTGCTAATCCTCCCTACCTGCCTGAAAGAGAAATTTTCTCTAAATTATTTGTACTCATAGTATTTTGCAATCCTGCTATTAATGTTCTTGTTTTATCCTTCCTATTTGCTGTAAATCCTTGAGCATTAGAATTTTGTTCATTTTGATACTCCCCATATCTAACACAATCTCTTCTATGTGCTTATTCAAATAAAGTGTTGAAACATAGAATAGGGTCCAAATGAATAATACTCTTTATATACCACTTTTGAATTTTTAATGGAAATTTTTAGCATCTATTTCCAGATCTCTTCTACAAAAAGAGTGTGGACATCAAGAATTGGAAATATCACTCTAAATAATCCCGCTTCCCCCATTCCCTAGCCTTGTGACTTTAGGCAAATTACTTAATCTCCCTGAGGTTCAGTTTCCCCATCTGAAAAATGGAGATAATGGTGTCCATCAGATTGTCATCAGGATTAAATAAGATCTTATGTAACAATGTGCTTAGAACAGTGCTTGACATATAGTAAGTGCTCAGTAATTTAGCATCTATTATTTCATCAGTTTAAACCTTTGACCCTGATATATTTGTTATTGATTTGAAATATCAATCTGATTATTAGATATGGAGCATAAAACTTTTAAACATTTTTTGTCAGTGTCATTCACCATCTTGTCCTTAATATTAGGGAATTTTTGTTTTTCTTGTCAGTTGATAAGACAACTGAAGTCCTTTTTATCTAACTTCACCAAATCCAGTATCTGGAACCAAGATTATAAAGACCTGGATTGAAGTGGTGGTGGGTGGTTATTATTCACTTTATGAAATTATTATTGCCTATGTGGAATAGTTTACTACTAACTCCTTTAAACAAAAATCTCAACTCAGGTTTAAAATATAATTAAATTTTTGCAAATTTAACTTGCATACATTTTTATGAACATATTTTACTGATTGGGAACAAGAGACCTGCCTTTCTAGTTGCATTTCTATCATTAATCTTGTGACTGCAAACAAAACACTTCTATGTACTTTTCAGTTTTCAGATTTGTGAAATGAAGAGATTTGACTGAGATTTAAGATCTTGACATTATAAGCCTGTAATTCTTGCATAACACCGTAGGACCTAGCACCATTGGCAGGGAAATGGGGTAAAGTGAAGAAGAAAGCTCAGGTTGATGAGAATAATCACACAGTGCTGCAGCTTTCTAGTTAGAGCACAACCAAATGTAATCTGTTTGAAGGCAAGGACCACATACTATTCTTTGACTTCCATACAGTGTTTAGCACAGTGCATTGTGAATAGTTGCTCATTAAACATTTATGAGAGTAACTGATCAATATGACCTATAAAGGTCAAGATCATGTATTCTGGAGCCAGACTATGCCTGTGTCTGCAATCCCAGTTCTGTTACTTGTATCATGGAAGACTGAGATTTTACTTGGTAAACCCTGCCTAAAAATGTCAAATGGGGGTGAACTTACTCAAGTTATTCTTTTTTTTTTTTTTTAAGAATGAGTGGCATGAAGTAGACTTGCCTAATGAGTTGAGTTCATACCAACTACTTTACACAGCCACCATGATTGGTTTGACAAAAGATCCAAAGGTAGATGGGCTAAGCTAGTTTTTTTAAAAAGTTTCTTTCCAACCCTTAAGAGAAATGACTCTATGATACTCTGTACCAAGGATAACAATTATATGACACACAATACCTATTTCTGAGAAAGCTGTTGGGATCATAAGGGGCTGCCAGTGTCTTAACCAATATCTGCAATTACATCAAGATTAAATCCTGTTAGGGATCCTGGAGTTGTTACCAGAGAGCACCTGCACATTGTACATATAAATTTGATCATGTTTTATCAAAGCCCACTGAACAACTATTAACTGAGAGGGTCTTGGTATGTGGGATGTGAAATTTGTTAGTGAAAGGAGCTTCCATTTAAATGTAGTCAGCTCCAGAGACTAAGTAGAATTAGCAAGATGGCCAAGATTGCTTGGGAAGAATCACCGTAGTGGCTCTCTTGCTTATACAAACACAGGGCAACTGGGCACCTATTGAGCATGGGGAAGAATGAAACCAGACCACTTTCTGGCTTAATAAAGGACATCCTACCTTGAAACCCCTTCATGTTCAGTCAGGTCACTAAGGAGGAAAAGTATTGGATCTCACCTCTTGGAACATTTAAGTTCATGTGGCAACTTGGCCTAGTTTTGGTGTCTAGTTATTAGGTCAAGGAAGCACTGGCCTGATTGTTACTGTGAGGACATTTTGTGGACTTAAATCATAAATTGATTGCATCTAAGACTGAATACATCTACAAGCAAATGAGGAGATTGCCTTCAACAACGAGAGAAGTCTCATCCAATCAGTTGAAGGCCTTTAAAAGGAGTAATTATTTCAGCATTCAGAAGGGAGAATTTCCATCTCTACTTCAGCCAGCCAGCTTCTCATTGGGAATTTATCAAAAACCTTCAGTGGAGTTCCCGTTTACAACCTGTCCTATGGAATTTGGACTTGCCCATCCCCAGAGTCATGTGAGTCAATTCCTATAAAAAAATCTTAAATTTATATAATATATAAACATATACATATGTTGTCTGTCTGTTTTGTTTCCCTTAAGAACCCTGACTAATACACCTTTCTTTCATTTTGAGGTTTAACATAAGTAGAACCTCGCTCATGGATGGAAGCCACCTAGACCTCCCTATGTGTTGGACAGATTCTTCAATTCACCTTCACCATGGCATTTGGAAACAGAATGCCCCTTCTAGACTGAAGAAACTCTTGGAATTACTTGGGAATAATTGTGAGGCAGCAGCTGAACCCCTAGAAAAAGACTATACTCCCTGCTCATTTGACATAAGGAAGTTGGAAATGGTTTTAACTTGAAGGAATAACAGATTTGATCTTATGACTATCTTAGTTCATATTCCTTACACTGGGATTTTATCAGCTTTGCCAAATTAGTGTTCATTTACAGGAGGTTTAAAGATGACTCTGATTGGCATTTCTGAAAACACCCGAAAATTTTTATTTAGTTAACAATCTACAGTTGTCAATATATAGTACGCAAGTTTTTTTTTTAAAGACTGATAACAATGAACCAAAAAAAAATTCTGAAGGTATTTTTTTTTTAAATCAGGAAAACAAAAGCATCATTTGCCAGATAAATGGCTGTATCCAAATCAGATATTTAAGGCAGAATTCTTGAGAAAAAGACAAAGATCTGGCTTTTTATGAGGTTTGAGGATTGGGTCCACAATTCATATCATTCATCCTTGAGATGTGTTTCATTTGCAGAATGTTGATTACAACACTCCATCTTTTGATGAAATTAAGGGAAGCAATCATTTCACAAGGAAGTTGCTGAATAACCTGCTTTCTTGGACATGTTGTGGCTACAAATGCTATACTTGTGCAATGTTTTTTACTTGATAATGGTAAGAATACATATACTAAGATGCCAGACTTGTTATTTCAAGAAGAGGAAACATTTTAAGGACCACAATATTCCCATCAATGTGTCATGCATTCATTCCCACTGTGGACTTTGGAGTCCGTGTGTTCCACTCTCTGCTCTAGTTGTGTGACCTAAGGACAAATTACCTAACTTTTCTGAACCTCAGTTTTCCTCATCTGTTTGATGAAGCTAACCATACCTTCCTCGCGGAACTGTTGCAACTAATTAAAATAATACATATAAAAGCACTTGGAGGATGGCAAGTCCTCAACAAATAACCAAATGAATTATTTAGAATAGAGGCAGTGGGTTCTGGCCACCAATTATAAAAAAATAAAACAAACAAAAACCAAACATTTCATACCTAGTATAGGTTTAGCGAATAAAAGTTGCACAATCGGAGTCATACCTTCAATTTGTGCTTTGCCAAAATGGTACTACAGAATAAATGAAAAGAAGAAAAAAGTGAAAAAGGAAAACGAGGGTGAGTGGAGAAAAGAAGAATTGGTAAGCTAAGTAAAGAGGAAAGGCCAACAGAACTAAAGAAGTTAGAAAAGTTGGAGGTGAGAAGCTGGAGCTACTCCCAGGGGCAGCTTGGGGCGGGGCTTCCAAGGCATCTACGCTCTGTGTGGGCGGGGCGTCAGGAGGCGGGACTTCCTGTCCTGGGCGTTCCGCTCTCCCTCCGGAAGATAGGATCGGCGTGATTCATCCCACGGCAGAAAGGGGTACCCCCTAAAAGCCCACCTCACACGCTAAGGTGAGACACTAGTTCTCGGGACCCCGCGCAGGCCTTCGTGCGTTCTTGGCGGGCGACGGGCGCTGAGGACCTGGGCGGTTCGTCGCGGCCGCCTGCGGCTGGCGGGAGTGGGCGCGGTGGGTGGTGCGGGTGGGCGCCCAGGAATGGAGGCCGCGGCTGGGGCGGTTCTATCCCTTCGGGGCCATCCGGGGCCGCCGCCGAGTGACACCCGGAACAGTCCCGACTTGTGTGTAGTGGTTTCGCCCACGCGATTTTACTTAATACTCGTGGGAGGTTATGTAAAATAACCCTCCCCAGTTCATTCTGCCGACACCCAAGAAGCTCAGAGAGACCTGGACATTCTCAGGGTCACGTCGTCCCAAAGTAGTTGATGGGGCAGCGCCCCAGATCCCCTTAGCGCCGCTGGGAATAGGTGACAGCGAGGGAAGTGGCGTGGCTCTCATCGCTGGGAACAGTTGGAGACGTTTATAATGTTTATGGTTTTGGGAAAATGAAGGTGAATAAAATATGACCTCTCCTTGAGAAGTTTACAAACTGGTTGAGAAGAGAAGGCATGCACACAAAAGACTAAATTGCAAGGAAGATATTGCTGAGTGCTCTAAGAGCGATGTACTAAGTTTTATACGGGCTCTTCCAGGGCAGAGCTCCCTCCTGTGTGTCATTGAGACACGGGACCTAAGTTGTTGCCTACTCAAATGACTTACATATTTGTATCTGCAGTCCATACCTTTCCTCTGGGCTCAGGATCCATATACTCAGCTGCCTGGTTGATATCTTCTTTTGGTTTCACAAAGGCCCCTAGTCCTCTAATTGAACTTTTGATCTCCCTATTTTCTACCCGAATCCCAAACTTGACTCTTTTCTCCATTGCTCCCTGATTCAGTTGATGTCACCATTATATCTCCATTTAGTTGCCAGAGTGGGAAATCTAGGCATCATGAAGCTCATCCTTTCCCTCAGACCCCATATGCAACCTGTTAACTAAGTTCCCGCAAAGCAAGTACCTCTTGACTCTCCCTCTCCACCCCACCCCCAGACTTAATCCAGCCATCAGTTCTCCTCGGCAGTGCTGCATCCTAAATCTAAATTTCTTTAAGTAGTCTACTCACACCTACCCTCTGCTCTTCCCTCTACCCTGCAGCCCGTTCTGTTTTGTAGCCACAGTAAAATGATCCCTCATGGTTCTGCAAATCAGAATCAAAATCAAAATCAAAATCCTTATGTGTAAGGCCGTGAGCAGGGTGATCACTATCACCTCCCAGGCTCAACTTGTTTGCCTTCATCTCTGTGCTGTGGTACCACGCTTAGGCCGCTCAGTTTCTCTTCAGGGACCAGGCATCCTGCACTTATTAGTTAATGCCTGTTCTCTTGTCTTTCAGATCTTGATTTAATCATGCCTTTAGGGAAACCTTATCTGATTCCTGAGAACAGGTCGTAGTTCCCCTGTTATATGCTTCTCTCATACGTCTCCTTCTTAGCCTTTATTACGGTTCTGATTTTGCAAGTAATCTGTGATTTTTTTTTTCATGTCTGACTCCCCACTAGAGAGGAAGTATGAATGGGGCCTGTTTTTCCTCACTGTGGTACAATGCACAGCATATAGTAGGTATTCAGTAAATATCTATTTAGTGATTAAACAAATCATGACTTCTGGGTAGAGAGTCCCTAGAAGACAGGATAGATTTGAAATGGGCCTTGAAGAATTAGTGGGAGTTTTATAGGTGCTGTTAGAGAGTGAGGGGTGTGAGTGGATTGAGCAAAGTTTTTGGCAAGAAAGCAGATGTATCCTGAGAACATCTAGTTCTGTTAAGAATTGGAATCAGAGTGAATGAGAATGGAAAAAAGGATTTGGATTCTTGAAGGGCTCTAAGCAGTTATGTTTATAACTCAAAAGGTGACTTTCTTTTTAAGTTTTTAAAATGTTTCTATCAGGAAGACAAAGCAAGTAGCAGAAACAGCTCAGTGTGTCTGTCCTTTCCCTGCTCTCCTCTCCTCTTTACTTTCCTATAATGTGAGCACCGTGTTAAAGAATTCCGAGTCGTCTTTGGGATGAAACTGTGTCAGTTATTCTTCCGTAGACAGTTGTATGGGAAACAGAAATAGGACTGCTTTATAAATGATCCCACACATTTCTGAATCTTACAGCTTAAAATTCAGTGTGCTAGGTACTGATTTTAGTGTGTGGTCAAGCAGAGGTAGGTTATTTTAGTTTTCTCTTCAGAAGTCGGGAAAGCTAGACAGTTCAAAACACAGATATGTTGTTTTTTCCATTTCTGAAATTCAGAGAAGTAAATTCCTATCCTTTTTTTTAAATTTAATTTTTATAATCCTGGAATTTTCTTCCTTCAGAATGTAGAAATTAAAAGAAAGAGCAATAGAAAGAGCAGTGGACTTTAAAATCAGAGTAGGGTTCAAAATCTGACTGTCATCTAGTCTGTATTACTTTGGGAAAAATTATTTATCATCTCTGAGCCTTAAGTTCTTCATTTTCACAGACTCATTAAAAAAAAAAATAGCTCTCTTGTGTAAAGCACCTAATATACTACCTGGCATTCAGTTAGTGCCTATGCATTTTGCTCCTTCCCTTCAAAGTTTCTTTTATTTCAGTATTCCAAGTGTCTTTCTCTTATTTTCACTTTATTCTCTACCCAAATGTGCACCTATCAATTTCTTGTGCCCTTTCTTCTCCATTCCCCAGTGTTTTCAAAAAAATGTGATGTGGCATGGACACTTTGGAAGAGACTTTCATAAGGTATTTTTGTTATGAAAATGTACAGTACAAGTGGACTGATTTAGATAAAAAGTGGCTTTTATTGGGTCTAGGAATGAATTTTTAAAATAATTGAATTCCAGAATAGGAGAGGGATGAGTGAAAAGAAATAAAAATATGTTGGCTAATTGAGATCCTTTTTTGAACTAACTTGTATAATTAAGGCTTTTTAAGTTTTGTAACTGCTTTGTGCTAATATGTGTGAAATTTATTCACAAGATGGCTGATCCTTGGAAGGAATGCATGGATTATGCAATAACCCTAGCAAGACAGGCCGGAGAGGTATGTCAGCCGTAATGTGATGGTTGTGTACAGTGTGTTGGTTGCACTGTTAAACAAAACATGCTATTTTGATTAAATCACATTTGTTTTCATTTTACTAAACACTTTAAATAGCGTGAATACCCCAGATAAATAGATATTCAGTTCTGTTGAAAGCTTTTTTCTGATAACCTCACTGTTGTGAATCTCAAACAGGATGTAAGATTATATGGTTTTTGTATCTAAAAGGTCACAACCACTAAAGGCTTATTTTATAGTCATTGTGGTATGTAAGAAATTCTTAAGAAAATTCAGTTAAGACTGGTTCAGTGTTTTAAACCATTTTCTGTATTTCACCTTTAGTCTGACTTAAAATTAGTTATGCCTTTTCTATTTGCTAACCAAACAAATCTTTTTAGGTGGTTCGTGAAGCTCTAAAAAATGAAATGGATGTTACGATTAAAAGTTCTCCGGCTGATTTGGTAACAGCTACTGACCAACAAATTGAAAAAATGCTTTTCTCTGCCATAAAGGAAAAGTATCCATCTCACAGGTATTCCTTTTTTCAATTTCAAATGATAAAGTGTAACTGGGTTGGAGTCAATTTACTAAATGAGACTTTTGATTCTAGACACAGACACTGACTTTAGCTAACTTACCCTGAAAAGGAATTTATTTAGAGGACATTAGGGTGGCTCAGGAATCCTGAGAGCTGGGTGCAGGCAAGAAGCATGGGAGGAAAGCATGCCAGGCTGCCACAGGAGCCATTGCTTAGGATGCTGCTGGGAGCCTTTGGCTTCACTCTTGGCTGTGATAGCTTTGAATATTCTCTACCTAGCTTTATTCCTTTACCTTATTACCTCATTAGCTCAAAGTTACAAATCCCGACCAGGAACATCTGCTTGCTGAGCTTAGGCTTTATGCCCATGCTCCAACTGCCAGGGAAGAAGGAGAAGGAATATTTGGATTCCTTCAGAATAAGAGGAGTGTTTGGATGCTGGGCAGTCAGGATGACAGATGTCCACTACAGGCATGATTCAGAAGCTCAGTTTTATTCTCTATGTTGTAAACTTCTCTGTATAGTTGAGTGGCTGTATCTTTAGGGAGTCTGAGAGAAAATGTTCAAATTAGGGCTCTTTTATAGGCCCAGAAATATAGAAGAGATAATTGTCATCATTTTAAAACTTTAGCATTTTCATTGTCTGCATCTTCCTTGTCATGCCCAACTCTTTTTAGCTAATGAGAATAAAAAATGTTTAATGCTATGGCTAAATATACTTTCTCCCAATAAAAAGCTTTGCAGCTAGGAGAAAAGGAGATAAAAGAAGATCATGATAATGATTATTAGGATAATTTAATGTTGAATAAAGGAAAAGAAATAAAAAAGAAAGTAGGGAGAAACAAACCCAAGATGGCAGCATAGGGATGGATTCAGTCTGTCCTCCAGGGCAGCTAGTAAATAGCTAAGAACTGTCTGAAACAACAGTTTGGGAGGTTCCAGAGACCAGAAGCACATCGTACACCAGCCAGGAATGAGTGGAAGAAAGAGACTGATAAATTGCTATAAGTAGCTGTAAGTAGATCTCTCCATGTTGTGGAGGCTGGTGCCCATCCCCCACTGGCACAACACTGGCTGGAAATAGAAGCCCTCTCTCCTAGGATCAGGAGTAGGGGGACTCAGCCAGGCACCAATTGTGGCTTTTGATTAGCAAATTCAGACTGCTGGATACCAGCTCCAAGCACACATAAATTTACAACTCACCCAAGAAAGAATGAACCCAGCAGTTCTGTTTCAACTCCAATCTCAGCAGGGGAGGAAGCAGGGCAGCTAGAGAGACATAGAGGCTTCTCGAGGTGGCGGAGATCAGTTTGTTGAAGGGAGGCTCTGCCCCAAGAAAAGAGGAAGACAGGGCTCTTGATTGGCAAACTTGGGGTGCTCTTGAGACTCCAGGTCTGAGAACAACTATATTTTTTAAACAGTCCATTAAAGAAAGCAACTGGCAGTCTCTGTTTCAGTCCTGCCCCAGGCAGGTGCAGAAGTGGGGCTGATTAAGAGCCTCAGTAATCTCTCAGGTGGTGGACACAGGTTGCTGAAAAATGGTTCTTCCCCAAGAAAAAGGGGAGGGACAGGGCCCAGTGCAGGTAGTGGCTGTTATTTAGAGAATTTATATCCCAGGGGCAGGTATACCAGCAACAGTTTCAACTAGCAAAAATCCATTGGCAGCCTCTGTCTCAACCATGCACCCTTCAGGAGCAGAGTCAGCTGAGAATTAAAGGTGCAGTACCATATTGAGATTGGGGCGTTGCGGGCTGAAGAGTGCCATCTTCTGGGCAGGACAGGAAAAGCACAGAATCAGAAGATTTCATAGAAGAGATTGGCATCCTTGGTACTGACCTACACCCTCTTCCTGAGTCCTGGACCTTTTCTTGTCTGGGAAACACTGGCTAAGGTAGGTCCTCTCCAGAGGGACCCTCCTCCCAGAATCAATCCCCCAGGTAAAAGTAGCTAGGGATAATGAAAGGAGTGTTAAAAACATATAGAACAGAATAGATCAGCATTCCTAGAGAGGGAAGAGGGTAGAGGAAGCTTTTTCCTGTGGGTGAAACAATTGTATAAATAGGACAATCTAAAAAATCATACCACATATGCAGGGCAAGAATCAGATAAATAGAGCTGAAAAAATTCTGATCAGTTAAACATTAGCTGCTCTAGAGGTCTAGAATAAGTTGAACCAAGTGTCAAAGAAGAAATTATAGCACAAAGCCGATCAAGAAAACCCTAGGCAAGAGAAAGAATGTGACCTCCAGAATAAACTAATCAAGAAAATAAGCTGCCTAGACACCAGCAAAAAACTCACAAGTCACACTAAGAAATACAAAGATATAACTCAGTCAAAGAAACAAACTAAAACTTCAGATAAGATACAGAAACTAATTAAGGAGTTCAAACAGATCTAAATCAATTCAACAAAATGAAGGAAAATGTGGCAAAAGACATGAAGGATATAAAGAAGACACTGGGTGAGTGTGCTGGTTTGGATATATTATATCCCCTCAAAAACCATCTTCTTTAATGCAGTCTTATAGGGGCAGACTTATTAATCTTTTTAATTAGGGTGTAACCACTTGATTGAATGTTTCCATGGAGATTTGACCTCACCCATTGGGGCGGTGGGGTTCTTGATTAGTTCACTAGAGTATTTAAAAGAGAAGCTAAGAGCCGACACAGACCCAGACGCTTGCTGATGCTTTGAGATGCTAGCCCTGTGTTTGCTCTGGAGAAGCGAAGAGAAGACAAAATACCCTAAGAGCAGTTGAGAGAGACTTTTGGAGAGACGCTTGGGAGCTGATGCTTAAAGATGCTTAAAGATGCTTGGAGATGCTTGGAGATGCTAGTCCAGAGACATTTTGGAGAGGGCCATTTTGAAACCAGAACTCCGGAGCAAAGGATCAGCAGACATCAGCCATGTGCCTTCCCTGCTAACAGGTTTTCCGGATGCCATTGGCCATTCTTCAGTGAAGGTATCCTCTTGTTGATGCCTTAGTGTGGACACTTTTATGACCGTAGATCTGTAGATTTGTAGCCAAATAAACCCCCTTTATAAAAGCCAATCCATTTATGATACTTTACATAATGGTAGCATTAGCAAACCGGAACAGTGAGCATAAGAATGTGAAAGCACTCACAAAATAACAGAACATAAGAGAATGAAAGGCACAACAGAAAAGATTAAAAATACAATTGAGATGTACAACAGCAGATTTGAAGAGGCAGAAGAAATGTTAAGTAAACTAGAGGATAGGACATCTGAAATCTTAGATACAAAAGAACAGTAGGGAAAGAATAGAAAAAATTGGGCAGAGTCTTAGGGAATTGAATGACAGCACAAAGCACATGAATATACATGTAATGTGTGTCTCAG
Organism: Choloepus didactylus; assembly: GCF_015220235.1. Taxonomy (NCBI): domain Eukaryota; kingdom Metazoa; phylum Chordata; class Mammalia; order Pilosa; family Megalonychidae; genus Choloepus; species Choloepus didactylus. Next base: position 37,645,907 of record NC_051320.1, on the reverse strand, counting down.
AAGAAGAAAAGATAAAAGGGCAAAAAGAATATTTGAGGAAATAATGGTTGAAAATTTTGTAACTCTTATGAAAGATCAATGTACAGGTTCAAGAAGTGCAATGTACTCCAAACAGAATAAATCTGAATAGACCTACTCTCAAGACAAATGCCAAAAGACAAAGAGAATTCTGAAAGCAGCAAGAGAAAGCAATTCGTCATCTATAAGGGAAACTTGATAAGACTAAGTGTGGCTTTCTCATCAGAAACCATGGAGCTGAGAAAGTAGTGGTACTGAAAGAGAAAAACTGCCAGCCAAGAATTCTATGTCTAGCAAAACTGTCCTTCAAAAATGAGGGAGATGGATGGATGAGTAGATAAATGGGGACAAAAACTAAACGAAAAATAGGGTGGAATGGGGGGGATGATTTGGGTGTTCTTTTTTATTTTTATTTTTTATTCTTATTCTGATTCTTTCTGGTATAAGGAAAATGTTCAAAAATAGATTGGGATGATGAATGCAAAACTATATGATGGTACTGTGAACAGTTGATTGTACACCATGGATGATTGTATGATATGTGAATATATCTCAATAAAACTGAATTTAAAAAAATGAGGTAGAGTTTTAAATAGTCACAGATAAACAGAAACTGAGAGAGTTTGTTAACAAAAGGCCTGCCCTACAGGAAGTGCTAAAGGGAGTGTTACAAGCTGATAGGAAAAGACAGGAGAGAAAAATTTGGAGGAGAGTGTAGAAATGAAGAGTATCAGTAATGGTAACTAAAAGGGTAAAAGGAGAGAAAAAAATAAGGTATGATGTATAGAAGCCAAAGGATAAAATGGTTGAAGAATGTGTGCCTTTACAGTAATACATTGAGTGGGGATTGAACTTCCCAATCCAAAGAAGTAGACTGGCGAAATGGATTTAAAAAATATGATCCATCTATAGTCTGTCTACAGGAGACTCAGTTTAGACCCAAGGATGCAAAGATGTTGAAAGTGAAAAGTTGTAAAAAGGTATTCCATGCAAACAGTAACTAGAAAAGAGTGGGATAGTTATTCTACAATCAGACAAAATAGACTTTAAATGCAAAACTGTTAGAAGAGACAAAGGACAATATGTATTAATAAAAGGGGCAATCCACCAAGAAGAAATTACAATTATAAATATTTATGCACCTAGTAAAAGTGCCCCAAAATACATGAGGCAAACACTGGCAACACTGAAGGGAGAAATAGACAGCTCTACAATAATAGTTGGAGACTTCAGTACACCAGTCTCATCAATGGATAGAACATCTAGACAGAGGAACAGTAAGAAAACAAAGATCTTGAATAATATGGTAAATGAATTAGACATAACAGATATTTATAGAACAATGCACCGCACAAACAGCAATATATACATCTTCTCAAGTTCCCATGGATCATTATCCAGGATACATCACATGTTGGGTAACAAATCAGGTCTCAATAAATTTATAAAGATTGAAGTTATACAAAGCTGATCATAATGGAATAAAGCTGGAAATCAGTAACAGGCAGAGGACTGGAAAATTCACAAATTTATGTAGGTTAAACAACACACTCTTAGTCAGTGGGCCAAAGAAGAAATTACAAGAGGAATCAGTAAATATCTTGGGACAAATGAAAATGAGAACACAATATATCAAAACTTATGGGATGTAGCAGAGGCAGTGCTGAAAGGGAAATTTATTGCCCTAAATGCCTTTATTAAAAAGGAAGAAAGAGTTAAAATTGAAAACTTAACTGCACACCTGGAGGAACTAGAGAAAGAACAGTAAACTAACAGAAGGAGAGAAATAACAGAGGAAAGAAATAATAAAAATTAGAGGAGAAATAATTGAAATTGAGAATAAAAAACAATAGAATCAACAAATCAGAGTTGGTTCTTTGAGAAAATCAATAAAATTGACAAATCCTTAGCTAGACAAACAAACAAACAAAAAAAAAGAAGATGCAAATAAAATCAGAAATGAGAGGGGGGTACATTCCTACTGACCCCACACAAATAAAAGAGATCATAAGAGGTTACTATGAGCAACTGTATGACAGCAAACTAGACAACTTAGATGAAATGGACATCTTCCTAGAAACATATGAACAACCTGCACTGATTCTGAAAGAAATAGAAGACCTCAGCAAACCAATCACTAGTAAAGGGCAGTCATCAAAAACCTCTCAATAAATAAAAGCCTAGGACCAGATGACTTCACTTGAGTTCTAGCAAGCATTCTGAGAAGAGTTAAAACCAGTCCTGCTCAAACTCTTCCAAAAAATTGAAGAGAAAAGAACACTACCTAACTCATTCTATGAAGCCAACATCACCCTAATACCAAAGCCAGACAAAGACATTACAAGAAAATTACAAACCAATTTCTCTAATTGATATAGATGCAGACATCCTCAATAGAATACTTGAAAATTGAAACTAACAGCACATTAAAAGAATTATAGCAACTGTGTCAAGTGGGTTTTATCCCAGGTATGCAAGGATGGTTCAACACAAGGAAATCAATTAATGTAATACACCACACTAACAAATCAAAGGAGGTTTTAAAACCACGTGATCATCTCAGTTGATGAGGAAAATGCATTTGACAAAATCCAACATCCTTTCTTGATAAAGACTCTTCAGAAGATAGGAATAGAAGGAAACTTCCTCAACATGAAAACTGCATATACAAAGAACCCCCAGGTAACATCATACTCAATGGGGAAAGACTGAAAGCCTTCTCTCTAAGATCTGGAACAAGACAATGATGCCCACTGTCATCATTGTTGTTCAGTATTGTGTTCTAAGTTCTAGCTAGAGGAGTTGAGCAAGAAAAAGAAATATAAGGCATCCATATTGGAAAGGAAGAAGTCAAACTTTCTGTGTTTGCAGATGACATGATCCTATATTTGTAGAGTCCTGAAAAATCTACAACAAAGCTACTAGAACTAGTAAACAAGTTCAGCAAAGTGGTAGGATACAAGATCAGCATGCAAATGTTGGTAGGTTTCTATACATTAGTAATGAGCAGTCTGAGGAGTAAATTAAAAAAATTATATTCACAATAACAACTAAAAGAATAAATTTTCTAGTAATAAATTTAACCAAGGATGAAAAGAACAAAACCTTGCTAAAAGAAATCAAGGAAGACCTACATAGATGGAAGGACATACTGTGTTCATGGATTGGAAGACTAAATATAGTTATGATGTCAGTTCTACCCAATTCAATCTACAGATTCAATGCAATACCAATGAAAATCCCAAGAGCTTACTTTGCGTAAATAGAACAATCAGTAATCAAATTTATTGGAAGGGTAAGGTGCCCTGAATAACTATAAACATCTTGAGAAAGAAAAATAAAGTTGGAGGTCTCACATTTCCTGACTTTAAAGCATATTCCAAAACTACAGTATTCAAAACAGCATGGTACTGGCATAAAGATAGATGTATTGACCAATGGAATAGAATTGAAGTTCAGTAATAGACTGTCAGATCTATGGTCAATTGATTTTTGCCAAGGCAGCCAAGTCCGCTCAGCTGGAACAGAATAGCCTCTTTAACAAATGGTGCTGGGAGAACTGGGTATCTATGCAAAAGAATGAAAGAAGATCCTTGTCTCACACCTAATACAAAAATTGACTCGATGGATCAAAGACCTAAACACTAGAGCTAGGACCATAAAATTCCTAGAAGAAAATGTAGGGAAATATCTTAAGGATCTTGTGGAAGGAGGTGGTTTCTTAAACCTTACACCCAAAACACAAGCAGTGAAAGAAGAAATAGATAAATGGGGTCTCCTCAAAACTGAATACATTTGCATGTCAAAGGACTTTGTTAAGAAAATTAAAAGGCAGCCTACTCAATGGGAGAAATTATTTGGAAACCACGTATCTGATAGGGATTTAATAATCAGAGTATAAAAAGAAATCCTACAACTCAACAATAAAAAGACAGACCGCTCAATTAAAAAATGGGCAAAAAGATGGAAAGTCAGTTCAGAGTCACTAAAAGCATGGGGTTTGACCCCCTTTCAATATGAGCAAGTTAGGGTGCTCACTGTCTAGACACCCCTATAGTTGGAGAAAGACGTTAAGTGAGAGGAAGGGGTAGCAAAAGACAAGATAAGATTTAACAAAGGTCTATGAATACTGAAACTTTATATAATTGTAGATTTTTTTTGGATGCTGGGGTGTTGGAAGGGCTGGAAGGAGGTAAATGACATGGTGGAACTGTAGCCTATAGCATCCTCTGGGATTTGCTCTATAGCTGTTCATTGAATTGTGCCTTGAAGGTCTTCATCTTTCTTTATATACCTTGTATTGTATAATAAGGAAAGAACTGAAACTGTGGAACTGTAACCCATAACAATTTTTGAAATTACCTATATGATGCTTCTTCAGTTGTACATTAAGAGAAGACACCTTTCCATATGTATGTTATATTTTACAATAATGGAAATGGCTGAAGTTGTGGAACTGTGACCCATGACATACTTTGAAATTTGCTCGCTAGCTATTTGTGAAATCATACTTTGCAAGTTATCACTGTCATGTATATATGTTAAAGCTCACAATAAAAAAAAATTAAAAACAAAAACAAAACAAAACAAAAATGGGCAAAAGACATGGATAGACACTTTTCCTAAAAGGAAATACAAATGGCTGAAGAGCATATGAAAAGGTGCTCAACTGCACAAGCTATTAGGGAAATGCAAATTGAAACCACAATGTGATACCATTTCACACCTACTAGAATGGCCATTGTATATATAAAAAAAAAAAAAAAACTACAAGTGCTGGAGAGGATATAGAGAAATAGGTACCGTTAGTCACTGTTAATGGAAAGATAGAATGGTACAGCCCCTCTGGAAGGTAGTTTGGCAGTTCCTCAGGAAGCTAAGTATAGAACTGCCATATGATTCGGCAGTCCTGTTACTAGTTATATACTCAGAAGAACTGAAAGCAGGGATATTAATAGACATTTGCACAGTGATGTTTATAACGGCATTACTCACAACTGCCAGTAGATGGAGACAGCCCGAATGCCTGCCAGCTGATGAGAGAGAAACTGGCATATATGATGGCATATTATGCACCTATAAGACAGCAATAAAGTCATGATGCATGCAACAACGTGAATGAACCTTGAGGATATTATGTTGAGCGAAATAAGCCAGAGACAAAAGGACAAATATTGTGTGGTTTCACTAACATGAACTAATTATAATGAGCAAACTGTAGGAGTTAAATTCGAGAGCATGGGTTATCAGGGTGGAGATTGGACAAATGATGCTTAAGGAGTACAGAATGTTTAATAAGGTTGATTGTAAATGTTTGGGAATGGATAGCACAATACTGTAAGTGTAATTAACAATGCTGAGTGCAAATATGGTTGAAAGGGGCAGGCTAGGGTCAAGTGTGTCACTAAAAGGAAAGCTAGAGGTTAAAACCTGGGACTGTGTAACATAGCAAAATCTATAGTGGGCGTTGACTGTTAATTGTAGAAATACAAGAAAGTTCTTACATGATCAAGAATAAACATACATCACTATTACAAGTGTTAATAATAGAGTGGTATATGGGAAAAAATACAGTTCACAGTAACATTGTAATATTCTTTCATTAATTGTATCAGAGGCACTACACCAAAGCTAAATGTGAATGATGAGGGGAATAAGGGGGATGGGATTTTTTTTTTTCCAGAAGAAATGAAAATGTTCTCATATTGTGGTGGTGAATGCATGACTATGTATTTATACCAAGAGCCATTGATTGTACACTTAGGATGGATTGTATGGTGTGTGAATTAAAAAAAAGAGTAAGAAAGGAAAGAAGAAAACTAGTGAACTGAGACACCATTTATGGAATTTACGTAAGATTTATTGGATAGCATGTTTTAGGGGGGCATGTAGACACAGTAATTTTGGTAGGTGATTTTCTTTCTCATTAATTTTTTTCAATGCAGTTTTATTGAGATATATTCACACACCATACAAGCCATCCGAAGTCAATCACTGGCTCATAGTGTCATCACATAGTTGTGCATACAACCCCGTGATCAATTTTAGAACATTTTCATTACTCCAGAAGAGAAATACAAATAAAAAAGAAAACCCAAATCCTGCTATATCCCTTATCCCCACCCCGCATTATTGACCCATGGTATTGGTATGGTACATTTATTACTGTTGATGAAAGAGTATTAAAGTATTACTGTTCACTATAATCCATAGTTTACAATTGGTACATTTTTTCCCTATATACCCCTCTATTATTAGCACCTTCCAGAAGTGTTATTCATTTGTTCTAATTCATGAAAGAACTTTTTTATATTTATACAGTTAATCACAGGCATTGTCTTTCATTGACTTTTGATCATATTTATTTAATGTTCTCTGTATTAGTTATCTCATATAGATAAAACTTTCAACTCCAGACCACATTTATCTCATGGTTTCCTAGGGTCAGAAATCTAGGAGTAGCTTCACTGGATGATTCTGGCCTGGGCTACCCATGAAGTTACAGTCAAACTGTCAGCAGGGTTGGTGGATCTGTTCACTTGTGTGAATGTCAGCAGGTTTCAGTTCCCTGTGGGGGTAGGCCAGCGGCTTCCCTCGGTGCCTTGCCATGAGGTCCCCTCCACAGGGGTGGATGGCTTCCTCCAGGGCAAGAGAGAACAAGAAGGAAGCTGCAGTGTCATTCTATGAATCATTCTCCAAAGTCACATACTATCATTTTTCTTTATCTCGTTGGTTAGAAACAAGTCACTAAGTCCAGCTCGCACTCAAGGCAAGGAATATTTGACTCCACCTCTTGGAGGAATGGGTATCAGAATTTGTGGACATATTTTAAAAATCATCACATTTCTTTAATGATTTTTCACCTGCATCAAATGCCCTTTTCGGGTGTGTGTGCACGTGTGTACACATGCTGAATTCTGTTACTTTGTATTTGACTCTGCTCTGGGGGAAATAAAACTTTCTCACTTTCATCAGTTTTTACACGATGAAAAAGAGGAGCATCAATAAAGAAGTGTCGTACACAGAATTCCATTGCTTTATAGTAGACTCTAGCTAAAGAAATGTTGTGGTTTGAAAATTGATGCAAACAATGTAAAGACTGGGAGTTTGTCATTCTTGCTTTTAGTTTCATTGGTGAGGAATCTGTGGCAGCTGGGGAAAAAAGTGCCTTAACTAACAACCCCACGTGGATCATTGACCCTATTGACGGAACAACTAACTTTGTACATAGGTAGGTGTTAACATTTTTAATATTTGATTACTGTTTGTATACAAACCAGATGGACCTTTAAGTACTCTGTTCAGGAACATGTATACTTTAGAAAATTTTGTAATTGTTTATGCTTCTTTTGAATAAGGAGTAGATAAAATATAATAGAACAAAATATATTATGCAGAATTTTCACCAGATGTGAAAAAGGGAAGAAATACTAATGTTGTGGATTTGTCTTGTGCTATGAAGTGCCCTATTCACCATGCTTTTTTTCACTTTTTGAGCCACATTAAAATATAGGCAAGCAACAATGTTTTTACTTAGAGGGTTTAGTGGCTTTTTTAAGATCAATGAAGAAAAAATTGAAGGAATTATTATTGGAGTGTTGCGTCTATAGAAAGAGAGAGAACACTATTAAAATCAGCATGAGTTTTAGGGTGAACAGACTTGGGTTTGAATCCTGTCACTTTACTATTGACTTTCTGACCTTGGTCAAGTTACTTAATCTTTCTAAGCCTAAATTTTCCTATGTGTTAGAAGGATATATTAATGCTATCTGCCTTATAGAATTGTTTGTTGTTCTTATTCAATGAGTACTACAATTTATATAAGAACTTACTCAGTATCGGGGTTGACACAAAGTATATTGTAACTCAGAATATTTTAACTAGAAGAAAGCCTGACAGAATGGCCAATGAGAATTAAAATGAATTCTGTTTAAATAAGTAGTCTAGTTTGGTGGGATTACACATAGGTATATTTGAAGTTGCCATGTAGATGCAACATATAGAATTGTTAAAGTCTATAAAGCTAAGATCTAGATTTTATATGTGATAGAATGTTATAGCTTTTAAATGTGGAAAGATGCTCATGGTATATTGTAACACAAGAAAAGATTATAATATAGTGTGTACAGCATGGTCCCATTTTTGTTAAAATAAAAACTCAATACTAAATATTTTTAAAAGACGTTATTTTCAATAGTTATGTTGAACCTATTTTGTCCATTTTCTTGATCTTGATTCTCTTATGAATCAGAAATTACAACCCATGTATTCAAAGTGCCATGCAGCCATACCAATAACTGTGGCAAACAGTTTACTTTTCAGATGTGAATCTCCAACTTTGGTGTTAGAATAGAGACAGGTAATTTCTTCTGTACAATTCTGTAGCTGTGTTTATCATGGGTCCAGGCTCTGGGAGAAATGACCAAGGAAGAATTTTTTTTTTGTTTTTTTTTTTAACCATGCTCAATATATAAAATGAATTAAAATTTTTTTTTAATTTACTTTTATTAAATTTTTTTTTTACATTGTTACTATATTCACAGTATTCAATATTCAAAAGGTATAATGGTATACAATACAGTGTTCCTCCTACTTCTGTCCCATTTCCCAGTACCCAGCTCTGGAGGTGACCATTGTTAACAGTTTCTTGTAAATCCTTTCAAACATGTGTCATGCCTATAGAAACAACTTGTAGGTATGTATGTATTTTAAGTCTACTGCCCTTCCCCTCTCCCCCAGTTTATACAAAGGTTCACATACTGTACACACTGTTCTACATCTTGCTTTTTTCAGGAAGACTATTTATATGCAGTTGTCTAAAGTTTTGCAATAAATTATATTATGAAAAAAACAAATATTTATTGAAAATAAATTCTATTTTGGTAAATTTGTATGTGTGTATTTTTTTTTCTTTAAGATTTCCTTTTGTAGCTGTTTCGATTGGCTTTGTTGTGGATAAAAAGGTATGTTGTTTTAAAATTATGATTCGTAAAATGCCTTGCCCTCATTTTCTGAGAAAGTAAATGTGTTTCCTTAATAAATTTAGGTTTGCCTCTGCATTCAATTTATATAACTGCATTATTTCAAATATAAGCCACCTGACTGTTAAAATTATCATGATATTTTTTCCAATGAAGAAAATTTAATGTTTTCTGAAAAGCAGGAGTTACATGGAAAAAATACACACAAGTAACTGAAATATAATTCAGTATTTAATCACTGTTATATACTTTAATCACCATTATATAACATATATATGTGTTATATACAATATAGTCTGCTATTATAGGAAGTGTGATCTGGAATGCTTAATGGAAGTGGTGAGATTTGAGCTAGAAATGCTTTAATAGAGGTCAAATGAAGGGAGACACCGAAAGACCAGGAAGTGGCAGGGGCCTAAGTATGGTAGGAAAGTGCAAAGTATGTTCAGGAATCTAAACATAATTCAACCCTTGCTATATCAAAACCCCATAGAGTAAAATCTGTAGCTAATGCATTTCCTTGCTCTTTGGCTATTTGATTGGTCAGGCAATGAATGATGTTTACTAACATCTTGTATGTGATGTATTTGATCTGAATGCGTGCAAAATATGTAAGAAATCTCTAAAAATAACCCAAATTATTACAAATGAAAGCTTAACTATGGAGTTGTGTTAATCAGTGAGAAATTACAAGGAGCTAAGTAAGCATCTAGCATATAATTAGTCCTGGGCTTTGTGCTATCTCTGTCCTTGAACTCACAGTTCACTGCAGAAGTCAGATGTGGGAATAAATGATAATGTGTGGTGGAACTATGAAAAAATACTGTCGGAACAGAGAAGAGGATGTAACTAATTCTACTGAGAGAGGGTTGGGGAAATCTTCATAATAGAGGGGGTGGTCATTTCAGCTGAGTCTTAGAAAATTAGGGATTCACCAGATAGAGAAGGAAAGCAAAATATTTTAATTAGAACAGGTTAGAGAAATTGAGGAGGAGGATGTGTATGGTGAATGATAAGATGTTCATAGTGAGTGAAACACTGGAAGTGGTAGGAGCAGAGGTTGATGAGGTAACCTGTAGCCATATTGTGAGACATTGCAGCCTATCCATGCCAGAAGATTTAGACTTTGCTTTTAGGCAGTAGGAAACCAGCAGAAGTTTATAAGAGAAGAGTGACAGATAATTCCAGCAATGTAGAGATTATACTGGAAGGACAGGTGATTCTGAACTGGGGGTGGGGAAGTTGATGGGGCAGTGAAACTAGTCAAGAAAATGCCAGAATCAAAAAGTGTTTTTAAGATAAATTTGAAGCAGGAGACTTGTGGAGAAGGAATGGAATGTGGTCAACCAATGACTGATTTTTGCCTCTTTGGTTGAGTTTCTGCAAGACTAGATTCTTACCTGTGATGAGGGGTTGTTGGTAGCCAAAACTGTAAGTGATAGTAGAATTTATGGACTGGAAAGATTCAACCTATAAGAATATAAAGAATTAAAAGGGAAATGAAAGAAGGAAAAAAAAACTCGAGCTACACAACTTTTAAGGGCTAGGCAGAGAAGAAGATTCTAAAATAATGAAACTGACATGGATTAGTGAATGAGGTAGGAGAATTAAGATACTGCCTGAAACATGGAGGTGATTAGGTATTGAGAAGTGATGGTCAGCAGTCTCCAATTCTTCAGAGAAGGCATTTAGTCAGTGAGAGTTCATTGGAGATCTCTGAGGGGTGTTTTAGAGGAATGAGTGATCAGGGCAGAAGCCAAATTGTAATCAGAGGAGAACAGGAGGTGCTAAGTGTAGTCTACTCTTTGGCAGTGGAGGGAAAGGGACATGTTAGCATCTTGAAGTGGTTAAGTTAAGGGAAGGTTTGATAAGAGAAGGAAAGACATAGGAATAAGGTACTAGGAGAGAAATCCAAGAGAAGAATCAATTGATGGAGCAGTTTTTCAGAGGATGTGTGAAGGGGGCAGGATTCATAACATAGGAGGAAGGATTCACTTTTGAGAGTAGGAAAGATCTCTTTATCTAAGGCAAGAGGGAGAAAGGTTAGGTGGGTGCTCTTAGGATTAGAAATGGATGGAAAGAAAGTCAGGGATTTCAGATCTGACAGCCTCTTCTGAGTAGGCTGGATATTAGCATTTTACATGTACTACAGTTTAGCCACTTGAACACTTAGTATACCAGATTTTCTTGTTAGTTTCTTAGAAAAAGTATTGATTTAATGAAAAAAAAATACTCAGTTTGGTAAAAGAAACTTGTTTCCTTCTGCAGATGGAATTTGGAGTTGTATATAGTTGTGTGGAGGATAAAATGTATACAGGCAGGAAAGGAAAAGGTGCCTTTTGTAATGGTGAAAAACTACAGGTTTCACAACAAGAAGGTGGGTTTATCTTTAATTTTTGGTGGGATTGCTATTATGTACTCTTATTTTATTTTATTTTTTATGTTAGCCTCTGGAGTTCTCCAAGTGTTAACTAATTCCTAAATGGTGTTTATTTACTCTTCATTTTAAAATTTTGAGCTCAGTTTTCAATGTGGTTATTTTAGTTTCCTGGCTACTAAACAATGGGTTTACTATACAGTGGGTTGGTTAACAGCTGAAATTTATTGGCCAACAGTTTCAGAGGCTAGAAGGCTTGCTCTCTCTCCTGGGGTTGGTATCTTCTGGCTGGCCAGCAGTCTTTGGGTTTCTTTGGCTTTTGTGTCACATGGCAATGCACATGGCAGCATCTCCTTTCTCTTTCAGGCTCCATTGACCTCCAGCTTCTGACTGCTCCCCGTGGCTTCCTCTTTGTGTCCAATTTCCTTAGCTTATAAGGATTTGGGGCATATTGGATTAAGGCCCACATACATTTCAGTTAGGGCACACCTTAACTAATAACATCTTCAAAGGTCCTATTTACAAATGAGCTCACACCCACCGGACTGCGGATTAGGACCTGAACATGTCTTTTGTGGGGAGTATGATTCAGTCCCCAAAAGCAGTAGCAACAAACAAACATTAACATTTCAGGCTCAGCATCGTGCTTAATAAGACCAGTTCTCTGCCCTTGTGCGAGTTCATGGTTAATTGTTTCGCCATTGCATTTCCGATTCTTTGTAGTATTCCTCTTATCTGATGCTATTGGGACCAATTATTAGACAGCAAATAGAAAAAAAAAGTTTGTTTAAAGCTAGGAATCACTAAAAATGATTAAAAATTATACATCTACATTTTTATGAGCTAGATGATGGGAGTTTTAAGTCTTCTTTCTCTGCAACTGCTGATAGAAGTTTTGAATCACCTATATATAAACCACATCCAACATTTTCCACAGTTCACCCTTTCAGATTCTTTCAAATGCAGCAAAAACTTAAACTTGGAAAACAATCTGAGTTTAGAATCCTTCCAGACTTAGATCATTTTTCCCCTCAATCTTTTATAGTTGTCTTGTCCACAGTTAATTTGAGAGTAGATTTTTAGTTCATTTCTTTTTTATTAAACTCTAAGACCCAATGATTAACTTCAAAGATGGTAATATGAAAAAATGTACATCTTTGATTTGAAGGAATGTGTTAGTTTCTATAGAAACAACTCTTTATATTCATTTTTTGTTTTATATAATACTTAATTAAATTGTGTAATTATTAAAAGAAATACAGTTATAAACATGATTGGGAACAAACATATCTAGTAAGCATACAGTCTCAACTAGTGGGAAGAGATAAAGTGTGGGAGTTTACTAGAGAATAGCCTGTTAGCCAAGTCTGTTGAGTATATCATGAGCTTCAGTCAGGATGTTTCAGAGGGAATGGAGAGCATTGGATAATCTGTCAAGTTGGTAAATGGACTTCATGTAAGAGAACTACCACTTATTTTTAACTTTATTTTAGTTAATACTGCTGTTTTATTTCAAATCTATGTATAAATTTTTTATTGAATTTAATTTCTAAATTCCACTTTTTTACATTTAGGGTTTTTTTGGTTTGTTTCCTACTAAAGTTTTCATGCATGCAGGAAAATCAATTATACTCTACTTTTTGGGGGATGGCCTAGAATGATAGACTCTTTGATAATTATAAAAATAATCACTTGGGGATAATAAATTTATCAGAATTGTTATATTTAAAGGCTTAGAAAGAAACAAATTTGATAAAATTAACACAAGGTATAAAAATATCCTATTTTATTCTGAATTACAAATGTCAAAATTTCCCCCAGGATTCTAATTATTAAAATGTAATAAACATCTAATCTGCTTATTTAAAATATTCTCTTTTAGATATTACAAAGTCACTCTTGGTGACAGAGTTTGGCTCTTCCAGAACACCAGAGACCATAAGAATTGTTCTTTCTAATATGGAAAAGCTTCTTTCCATTCCCATTCATGGGTAAGCTCTTTTCATTTCCCACCTGATAATTTTTTTTTTTTTTTTAAATTTCTTAGGTGCAAAGTTCAGAACCTAATAAATTATTCCAAATTTCTCCCAGCAACACCTTTCCTGGAATTAGTTCTCTGGGTTGGACCCCCTCAGTTGACTCAGATAATTTAATATTTTGGGGAATGAATGTCTCTTTAGAAATGAAATATTTATTACCACACAAGGGATGAGTAACCTAATTCTAATTTTGTAATATAATTGTTTTAACTTTTAATTTGAAAATAATTTCAAACTTACAAAAAAATTGCAGAAATAAAACAGTATAGATAGCAATAGTATATCCTTTACCCATATCCACTTACTATAAACATTTTATCCCATTTGCTTTGTCATTGTATAATTTTTGTGCAAGTGTGTGTTTGCTCTTTCTCTCTCTCTGTATGTGTGTGAGTGTATACACACACATTTTTTCCCAGAACCATCTTAGGGTAAATTCTATATATATCATAGCTATTTATCCCTATACTCTTCAGTCTGTTTCCAAATAGGAATATTCTCTTTCATGACCCCAATACAGTTACTGGCTTCATAAATTTACTTTTTATCTAATTTGCTATCTGTATCACAATTTTGCCAGTTGATCTAATTATGTCCTTTATAGTTTTTGCCCTCCAGTACATGACTCAATCTAGGGTCAGGAATTAACATACAGTTGTCTTATATGTCCTTTAGCCTCTTTTAATCTGGAAGGTTTCCACAGCCTGAGTTGTTATCCATTTCTTCTAGGTTTTCAAATTTACTTGAATAGATGTAGGCAAGCAATCTTTTTTTTTCCCGAGTTCATCCATATCAATAGTTATTTCTCCCTTGTCACCACTTCTTTTGTATATGTGTGCTTCTTTTTTTGTATTCATTAAATTAGCTAATGATTTGTCTATTTTGTTTATCTTTTCAAGGAATCAGGATTTTAATATATTAATTTGATCTACTGTTTTTCTCCTCTGTACCTAATTATTTATTTCCTTCCTTGTGCTTTCTTTTGGCTCACTTTCTTGTGTCCTGATTTTTTTTTCTTTTTGAGTGAAGAATTGATTTATTTTCATTTTTTTATTTTTATTGATAAAATTTAAATTTTATTAATGACCACTGCTTTAAATGTATCCCATGGATTTTGATGTGTAGTGTTTTCATTATAATTATTTTTCATAAATATTCTAATTTCTGTTTGTATTTTCCATCTCACCTTCAACTTGTGTTCTTTAATTTCCAAGTGGTTGGGCCTTTTGGTTTTTATTTCATTTTCAATTTGAAGTTTTATTCCATTTTAATATTTTTGCTTTATGGGATCTACTGATGTTTTCTGCATGCTCTAGTATATAATCAAATTTTGTGAAAGTTCCGTGTGCACTGAAAAGTGTATTTTCTCTATTTTCAGGGTATAATATTTGATGTATAATCAAAAGATTACCTTATTATGTTGGTTTTTTTTTGTTTTATTTTTTTTTTTGTCTATTTGATCTGTCTCATACTGAGAGGGATGTGTTAAATCTTCTATTTTTAATGTGGTTCTATGTATTTCTCCTTGCAAACCTTGTAGGTTTTATTTTATATAGGTGAATTCTAAGTTATTTGATCCCTAGATATTTGTAATTGTTATACCTTTATTGTATAATTTTAACCTTATAAAGTTCCTAATGTATTATTTTCCTAGCTTCTGAAACAAGTACCATACAATGGGTTGGGTTGGCTTAAACACTGGGAAATTATTGGCTCACAGTTTTGAGGCCAGAGGAAGTCCAAAATTGAGGCATTAGCAAGGCAACACTTTCTTTCAGAAAACTAACATTCTTGGGCTGGCTGCTGATCATCCCTGGTCCTTGTGTTTTCTGTCATTTGGCAGTGCATGTGGCACATCTTCTCCTTTCACCTCCGGATTCTACTGACTTCCTGCTTCTGGCTTTTCCCCCCTTGGTTTTCTCTATGTGACCTTCTCTATTCCCTTCCAGTAATAGGATTAAAACCTGTTGTAAATTAGTTGGGCCACACCTTAACTGAAGTGATCATCCAAAGGTCCTGTTTACCATGAATTCGCACCCATAGGAATGGATTAAGGTTGGGGTGCATAACTCCAAGCCAACACACCTAGTCTTATTTAATTTTATTTTCTTGAAGTCTATTTTGGTATCAGGATTACAATCCCTGCTTTCTTATTGTTTCCATTTGACTGGTAAATGTTTGTCTACCCTTTTGTTTTTAGCCTTTTTGAATCACTGCATTTTAAATATGTCTCTTGTATTCAGCATGGAGTGAGTTTTGCTTTTTTTCCCTTTAAAAGATAAATTAGGCCTGAGTATTTATTGATGTGACTGTTTTATTTGGTCTCAATTCTGTCATTTTTTTCTTATTTTGTAATTGCCATGTGTACTATGTTAGAGTCACTATATTTATTTGGTGTGTCTTGTCTGCTGGTAGTTTGCTTTGTTTTAGTTTCTTTCGGTGTTTGTGCAAGTTTGCATTTTAATCTGGGCAGTTTTTTGATATTGAAACTTTTTCTAGTGCCCCCCAATCCTCTCTTTCCTTTCTTAGCCTTTCATTATCTGTAAATGTGCTTTATATAACAGTGATTTTTTTATTCTAATTTCTCCTTTTTCTCTCCCTTTTCATCCCATTTTTAATGTTACATTCTTTCTACTTTGTTAGTATATATCATTTTTACATGTTATTCTTCAATCCATGATCCTACCCTTTGATTTTAGTTCTACAGTTAATGATATAAAATGCTCACTACCTGTCCTTTTGGGAAGTTTTTCCAGTCACGTTTTGATTGGATGAAGTTCATTCTCTAAGGGATTCCTTGGGAGGGACACATGTGCACAGTATTCCGTAAGCTTTGGAACTGTCCACACTGTTTTTCTGTTTTGAAACTTGAAGGATGACCTGGCTGGATATATTATCCTTAATGAAAGAAAGTACAAACTAAATTTCTTGGCAATACTATTTCACTGTTGCCTTGCTTTGTATCAGGTTTTTGAAAAATCGGATGCCAAGCCAATTTTCTTGCCTTTGTAAATAATTTCACCTTTTACCTGAGGCTCTGAGAATTTTTCTTTCCCCTTTATTTTCAGTCTCTAAAGGCTTATAGTTTTATCTGGGTTTTTCCAGGAGGGTAATAGGAAGTTTCAAATCAAGATGCCACCTTTGTTCTCCAAACCTTGACGTCCTCTTGTAATATAATTTTTGTGAGGAAATTAGAAGCAAATGTTAATATAGTTACATATGTTTATCCTTGAAATTTCAAGAAAAAACTAGAGGTTTTAATGTAGTGAATGGCTGTATTAAATAGCATTTCTCAGACCATTATTTTAGTTGTTTGCATGAAAGTAACAATTAAAAAAGCTGTTGAACACCACAGGTTTTTGTGGTTTTATTTTGCCACCAGTTGTTCCTCCCATTTTCCATCTGAAAATAACCACCGTTGAATCATAAGACTTTTTTTTTAGTTTTTATTTTTTATTATTTTTTATTTTTTTATTTTTTTTTATTTTATTACTTTATTTTATTACACTGGATAAAGGGGTTGTCAGTCCCAATGTTTTTACAATCACACGGTTACACGATAAAACCTATATAGTTATATAATCATTATCAAAAGATCAAGGCTGCTGGATTACAGTTCAACATTTTCAGGTATTTTCTCTGGTTACTCTAATTCACTAGAAACTAAAAAGAAATATCTATATAATGAGTCAGTAGTCATAATCATTTGTTAAATTCTGGGAGTCTTTTTTAAAAAAATCTACTAGCTAAAAATAATTTATACACTACCAGACAAAAATGATTTGCGATTTACCAGCCCTCTACACCCTAACTTTACAGAGTCTGGGTCTTAATCGATGGGCAAAGTAGGACAAGCCAAGATTACTTCCCCTAGAACATCCGATGACACTGAATGAGCTTCTTAGATAATGCTCCAGTAAGACATTGACAGAGTATGAAGCAATCTTTTTGTCATATTTTTAAAGTTCTAGATAATTTTTAGAAAATATTTCTGTGATTTCACTCTCTCCTGACTTTGCTTCTGTTTCTTTTTCAGTATCTGTGATGTCTCTTTCTCTGCCTCTCTCTCTCTTTTTTTTGTTTTGAAATAAATTCAAGATTATAGGAACAGTTGCAAAAACAATACATAAGACTCTTAAAGAACTGATCAGAGGTCATCCAATAATCCAGCTTTATTTTGTAGCTGACTGAGGTTCAGAGAGGTGAGATGGTTGCCTGAGACCACACAGCTTGATGGAGATGTGACTTAGAACCCTGGCTTCTGGACCTTTTCTCTTTCTCCAGTATTAGCTTCTCTTTTTAACACTGAGGACATTCAAAGTATAGTTTGACCATTATACACACTATAATTTTGGGTTGTAAATCTGTGATGTATATAGTAATGAGTAAAGTAAAAGAAAAGAGTTGCTGTCAAGTAGCTACAGAACCTCCCAGAATGGATTCCTTGAGGGAAGAGCAATATTATTTTAAAAGCAGCTGTTGCCGTGTGATCTTTTGAAGCAAGGACTTGGGACTTTAACTGTGGGCAGTAAAGTGCTTATGTTAGCCGTAAAAGAGCTGTAAGTGCTTTACAACTTAAACCTTTTTTTTTTTTTTTTGCCATTGGCTAAAGTAAAATATAAAAAGAGACCTTTTATTTCCAGCTTTTTCCAAAGTACAACCAGGGAAATGTTATCAAGGAAAAGTACTGATATTGATTTCTTTTTATGATCTTTTACATTCAGCTGACTCTTCAGTTTTCCGTTGTGATTTCCGAAAGGTTACTTATGCAAAACAAAACAAACTAAAAAGTCATAATCTGAGTGAATGCCTTAAACAAATAGAAACAGTGTAGTAGGTTTCTTCCTAATTAGGAATAGACTTTTATGAGGCACAGTAAATCATTGTAGGTCCATTTCCTTTGTTTAATTTGGGGGGATTGATTTAGATGAAATGCATTGTGTCTGTTTATATAATGTTTTCTGGCATCATGGTTTAGGAAATAATTTCATCATAAGCATAGCTGCTCTTTATTGAGGACCTTCTGTATGCTAGGCACTCTGCTAGGTGCTTTACATATATTATTTGTAATCATTACAATGGTGGTCCAAGAGTAAGTGTTGGTTTCCCAGTTTAATGATGAGAAAGCTAAAACTCTAAGAGAAAAGTTTTTTAAGATTACAGTTTTTAAGCTGCAGAGTGGGAAGCAAACTCAAAGACACTTTTTACTCTATATAATGCTAGTTCTGTAAGAGGATCAGAGTAAGGTAGGATTCAGAACATGTTTGCAGAATCTAGACCAAAGCCTGAATTGCTTGACCATCTCTTTTGTAATATTTGACCATAAGAGAATATGCTCTTGCTGACTACAAGACTCATTGCCCAAGAGCCCGTGATGTTTGTTAGAATAGAAGAACTGCTACTAGCAGGTCACCACTGTTGTTCTTCCCATCTAGGATTCTATTCTGGCTGGAACACCAAAGGATTATTTGTGAAAGATCTTGGTATTTGCTTTCTATGACATGAGATATGAACTATCACATACCCTATATGAAAAGAGGGGGGAAAACCACTAAAGTTAACTTGATTTCATTTATTTGGGGAACAGGGTAACATCGTGGAAATTTGTGCAGTTGCTAGCTCTTTCTTAGATTTGATATGCAGTAAAAACGTAATGCAGTAAAATATATTCCAAATCAGAGGCAGCATGTAATTCTAATCCTTTTTTAAAAAATTGTTTTGGCATAAAGGATATACTCAAGAGAATATTTATTTTTATTTTTAGATACAAAAAAAATACTACATTAGTCATTAATTACCCATTATTTCTTTTAAAAAAATGAAAGAAACTGAAGGATCTTGGTGAATAAAACTCACTAGCCTTCTTTACAGAGGTTTAAACAATTGCAAAAGGATTTTGAGGAAAAGCCATTTGAAAGTAACATGCAACTGTGATGACCCTTTTCGTATAAACACTTCAGTGTGCATTTCCTTTTTAAAAAGGGTCATTCTCTGACATAAACATGATACAATTATAAATACCAAGAAATTAATGCTAATATTTTACCTAATATAGAGATTTTATTCGCATTTTTAAAAATTCTGAACCAAGATCCAACCAAGAATCACACATTGCATTTAGTTATCATTTCTCATTAGTTTCCTTTAATCTGGAGCAGTTAGTCTTTCTTTGCCTTTTTTGACCTTGATATTTTGAAGAATATTGCTGGTTATTTTGTAGAGTGTCTCTTTATTTGAGTTTGTCTGGTTTCATCATGATCGGATTTAGGTTCTGCATTTTTGGCAGGAATGGTGCAAAAGTAATGTTCTGTTCTTTTCACTGCATCGTATCAGGAGGCAAATGATATGTTTGATATTAACTTTGATCTCTTGGTTAGATAGACCAATGTAAAGTTACTCTTTTTTCCATTGTAATTGTTATGAATCTTATGGGGAGCTGTGGTACTATGTAAATATCTCACTTCTCATTAATCTTGCACCCAGTAGTTATAGCATTTATTGAATCTTTCTTGTATCAGTTATTACTATAACGGTTACCAAACCATGTCTACATTTACCTTAATGTGGCATATTTCCATGAAAAAGTTTCTGTGGGAAGGCAAACATGGAGTGGAGTAGCCTTCCCAGGCAGACCTTGATCTGTGCAGAGCTGGGGTGTGTTGTTGTGCCTGAGACACATGCAGTTAGGGATGACTAGTAGCATATTTCCACCCCACCTTGAGAATACTTGTTTGTGGGGCACGTAGTGTGTATGCATAAGTAAAACATTGCAAACTGTAGTCCGTGGGTTTAGACAAAATATGGATGTACATGCATACCATTACAATAGAATTATAGTATTTTCTTCAGTGTTTTTTTTTTTTTTTGAAAATGATGCCATTGATGTACTGATTATCTTATTGAATGATTGTTTTGTGAGGATTAATAACTGCCATTTCTAGTACACCATGAAAACTAGATTTTACGTATTTTCTTTAAAAATTTGATACCATCTTTTCTTACATTTATCCCATGAAGTGGTTCAGGTTATCTCAATCGACACCCAAAATAAACTGAAGTTAAGGAGAAATACCTTATTTGAAAGGGCTGTTTCTCCAATCGTGTTTTTAAATGTATTTTTTAGGATTCGGGGTGTTGGAACAGCAGCTGTTAACATGTGCCTTGTGGCAACTGGAGGAGCAGATGCGTATTATGAAATGGGAATTCACTGCTGGGATATGGCAGGAGCTGGCATCATTGTTACTGAAGCTGGTGGAGTGCTGATAGATGTAACAGGTAAAATACTGGGATGATAAAGCATTTTCTCTTCCCATCTGTTGGACTTATTTTCATATATGGCTGTTGTTTCTTTTTATTTTTAAACCTTCGATTTTATTGTACTTTTAACTCTTAAAGCAAAAGCAAGCCAGGTAATTTTTTTGCAGTGTCAAAATAACAAACATTGGGAGATAGAATCAAGGATTAAGACACCAATGTTAGTGTGGGACTGACTTACTAAGTGGCTAAGCCTCTTCAAAAGTGATGGTGTAATTTTTAAAGTGAAGGGTGAACCTGGGTTAAGAGAATTCACACATGCTTCTGGGAGAAAGCTAACAAAAAAAAAATAAGGAAATTGGAAGGAGAATGCTGTGAAAATTCAGTGGAGCCAAACAGTATAGTCAAACAGTAAATACTCCTCCAAAATAAAGAAGTAGTAAGAGTAACAACAATAGTGCACAAAAAAAGAAATAGAAAGAGGAAAGATGAGATTTTTCACACTAGTATGAGCTGGATCATCCCAAGGGTGTTTATTTAAAAAAAAAAAAAAGATACATTTATCTACTGCCAAAGCCTAATCTTGCAGTTTTGTGACAGGGTAGGTTTTTAAAAGATAACTGAAAGTATTAAAATATTATGATTAACTATTAATACACACTGCTATACTAGTTTTACATGAATTATTTTTGTATAAGATATAACCATTTTCCATATTTGATTTGATTTCAGGTGGACCATTTGATTTGATGTCACGAAGAATAATTGCTGCAAGTAGTAGAACATTAGCTGAGAGGATAGCTGAAGAAATTCAAATAGTACCTTTTCAAAGAGACGATGAAGATTAATTTCAACAGCCTCACTTATACAGTCACATTTGCTTTTCCCCAGATTTGATGACATATGGGCGGTGGTACAAAAAATTAAGACATCTGTTTCAGATAGGCAGTGTGTTTGGTTTAAATTGTCTTTTATGTTCAGATTGGAAAATTGGAACTTGTTCCATATTTTACTAAGACTAGGTATGCAAGAATAGATGAAATGTTTGTTTCATTGTTTTAAAAAGTTTTATGGGTAAGATTTCACTTTGGGAAAAATTCCGAGGCAATACAGTGCATGAGACAGGTATCATATCAACTGGAATAGTTAGCGAATTTGAGTTTCTAAGTGTATATAGTTCCCTGTAGTATTGGCTTGCTATTTAGATACATAAGCACTCTTTAATTAGAAAGTTACCTTTTTGGAAATATTTTTTTCTCTTTAGTCCCAAAAGACATTTTTAATTAAATTTGTAAGGGTATAATGAGTACCTTTTAGACCAAGGCTCCTCTCTTTACAGAGAACCTTATTTGTTTTATTCACAGTATATACATAGCTGTCCAGCAGTACCTGTCAAACAGTAGGCACTCCAAAAAAAGGTGCTGAAAGAATGAATATTTTAAGGGCAGCATAGTTGCAACAAATTCATAAAAGTAGTGAGCTTATCATTCCATACTTTTGCTTTAGGTATTTTTGAAGAAAAACCTATCTAGTTATCCTTTTTAACATTTTACATTACATCCCATTTTACATTTCAGATTTCCGTACCATTTCACATTACCATATCACCAATTATTTCTTATTGTACATTTCTGCAATTAATACATTTTCTAAAGCACTGCATTGCAGTATTTGTGTGGATTCACTTTAAAGTGCCCATATAAGAGGAAAGAAACTGTTTTTAAAAGGCACTCTCATCAGGTATCTGATATAATTAGATATGGTATATCAGTTTACTAAATTGAATATTTTTGTTTTAAGATGTTTACACCGATTTTGTTGTGCACAGGAAACCTGGAACCTGGCAAATATACTGTATCGTTAATATTGAACTGTTTGTTTTCTTTCCAAACTCCCTCTTTATTTCCAGGCTGGATTTTATTTTAAATATTTCTTAAAAGTCTGTGGCTTATCAAACTCAGAAAGAAAACTGTACTGTTTCATAGATATTTTTAAAGATTAATTTATTGTTTGGCCTTGTTGCTTGACATGTGAACAGACAATTAAGGTTTATTATAGGCTTTTGTGAGCCTTGTATTTGGTAAAATGGAAAGTGCTTCTATAAAGTTTTCAAGGTAGGGGGTTATTTTATTGTGTACATCTAATACATTAAAGACATATGATACTAAGGCTTGAGTATTATGATTACTGTATTTGTAGAGTTGATAGTATGTACTTAAAACATCTCATACTGAATTATTCTAAGACAGGTTGTTATTGCAATTAAATTTATTTTAATTAAGACCATCATGAATAACATTTTAAACAAAAAGTATAATTGACATTTCCATTATTAAAGTTTATAGTTTACACTCTTTTTAGTGATTTTGTGTTGGGTTAATATGTATTGCATTTGTGATTGAATATTGTTTTAGTCTCCTTAGCTGCTTAAGCAAATACCATGCAATGGGTCCGCTTAAACAATGGGAATTTATTTGCTTACAGTTTTGAGGTTAGAAAAAGTCCAAATCAAGGCATCATCAAGGTTGTGCTTTCTCCATCAAGGTGGCGTTCTAGGGTTGCCTGCTGGCGATCCTTGGTCCTTAGCTTGTCACATGGCAGGGCACATGGCGGCGTCTCCTGGTCTCTCCCTTCTCTTCCGGGTTCCATTGAATTTCAGTTTCTGGTTGTTTCCTGTGGCTTTCTCTCTCTTTGATTAAATTTCATTCGGCTTATAAAGTACTCCAGTATTAGGATTTAGATCCATCTTGATTGAGGTGGGCCACTCCTCAACTGAAGTAACCTCATCAAAAAGTCCTGCTTACAATGAGTTCACACCCATAGGAATTGATTAAGTTTAAGAACTTGTTTTTCTGGGGCACAAACAGCTCCAAACCGTCACATATATATGTCCTTATTTTTTTGCCTGTAATTTTTCTAACTTTTAAAAGACTTAAAAAAGTTTCCTTTAGGTAGCTTTTTCATCTTATTGTTCTAACTGCAATTGGATATTCTGTTGACAAAATTTCTTTATACTTGGAAAAAGGATGATTGACAACTAAATTATCCAACAATAATTTGAAAATAATTTTTTGAGTAACAGGACTTCTTAGGCTTAATAGTTATATGTTATATAGGCAGGGTACACCAAATTCCTCTCTCTATACACACACGTACACATTTATATCACAGACATACTAGAACATCCCTCCCCCTATTTTTTAAAACAAAAATTAGTTCATTCTATCAGGTACTTTCTTGTGAAGCATTCTTTGGTCCCATTTTTATTACTAGCTGTTCTAGAAATGGTTTGCAATGCCTGGGTCAGTGTTTGCCTGTGAAGTACATCATCGTGACTCAATCGTTCTTAATTTCAAGATCTAGTCTAGAGCCTAGACATCATGTTTAAAAAAAGAAAAAAAAAATGGTCATTTCAAACTGTTTCCATTTGCCTCAAGCTTGTAGGCCTATATTTACTGTGCCTTATTTAGGAAAAATATCTACTTTTTATTATCTAATCAATGTATATATTTAAAAATCTAAATACTACTACAAAGCTGAGAGTAAACAGCATTTTTCTGTTCCATCCATCCCACATCTTAGTTTTTCTCCCCAAACTCTTTTAGCAGTTTCTTCTAGTATTTACTTCTATCTTTTAAAGTAATAGATATATTCTGCTACATCTTTATTCATTGGCTTTATACTTAGTCTATTAACTTGCTTTTAGGGAAGATGAAGTTTTTATACTCTTAACTCACCGTCACCATGCTCCCTTTACCTCCTCCTTTCCATCTTTCTAGTATAGTGATACCTAAATTTTTTGATACATTAACATTGTGTTTACCTTATTACTTTTATTCACCAGTTAGCTAACTATTAATTAGCTAATTAGCTAAATGTACTGTGATTACATTTGCTTGGCTGGGCAACTTATTGTTCTTCCTGAAATTCTCCACAGTATTGTGAAACTTCACCACTTTCCATCCATTCAGCCATAATCAGGTATCCTGTTCTATTAGTACCATTTTCTTTTTGTTCCAGAGATATAACTTTTGGGACCTTTTTCCTTTTCTTCCAGTCTGAATTGATTGCTGACTAGGTGCACTGCATAGAAGTCCTTCTGTGGCTTCCCCTTGCTTCTCTTATGTTGGTTCCTCTGTGCTTTGTATCTTTTTTGGTTTATTTTCTTATTTTGGTGAATCCATCTTTCATGTACTATCTGTGAAAAAGTAATTGGGAGATACAATTCTCTCTTATCAGAAAATGTCTATTAATGCTTAATGCTTGATTGATAGTTTCTTTAGGTCTTGATTGATAGCTTCCTTGCAGAAAAATGTGAAACCCGGCAGTATGAGAGCAGAAACAAGAAGGCAGAGTGTCCCCTTGTTTGACCTCAGCTGGGAACATGCATGTCAGACAACTCAAATTTTTACTGACCTGTGCATGTCTGCTATTAACTACAAAAAGCACTGCAAATATTCATTTTGGGTTACAAATAAGTTTTAGCGAGAAAGTTTGCCTGCAGAATCTGCAAATAATGAGGATCAACTATCTAATTTACAATAACAGTGTCACTGCAGTAAGGAAAGGATGGTCTTTTAATAAATGGTGTGGAATCAATTGAATGTCCATATTTTTTTTAAAAAAAGAATTTTGACGCCATCACACCATGCAAAAAATAAATTCCAGATGGATCCTAAACTTAATATTAGAAATAAGACAAAAAAAACTTCTAGTGGGTAACAGGAGTATATCTTCCTGGCCTTGGTAGGCAGACTCTATAAAGAGGACACAAAAAAACATTAATCTAAAAGAAATATGATAAATTGGACTATATTAAAATTAGGAATTTCTGCCCTCAAAATACACAGTTAGTGAAAAAGGCAACCCATAGAGTTTGCAATACATGTGTCTGACAAAGGAACATATCCAGAATATATAAATATATTCTAGATATCAATTTTAAAATCCAGTTACAACATAGGCAAATAAATAAATAAATTTGGACAAATACTACACAAAAGAATATATCTAAATACCCAAGAAGCAAACACAAAAGTGCCCAAGCATCATTAGTCATCTGAGAAACAAATTAAAACAATGGGGATATACTATTACATATACCAGAATGGCTAAAACAAATCAAAATCCTAACAACAAAAGCCAAATAACCTCCCTGATGATACCAAGAGTTGGTAAAGATGTAAAGCACATGGCTATCTCCTACACTCTTCATGGGGATATTACATGGCTAGACCACTTTGAAAAACTCGGGTAGTGTGTACAAAAGCTAATCATATGCTTTCCCTGTGACCCAGCAGTTCTGCTCCTGGGTTTATACCCAACATAAATGTGAACATGTTCACCAAATGGCACATACAAGTATGTTCATAGCTGCATTATTTGTAATAGCCCCTAACGAGAACCAATTCAAAAATATATCACCAATGGAATGGATAAAAACAATGCAGTATAATCATACAACAAAATGCTATACAGCAATGAAAAAGGAACCACAGCCGCACACCATAATATGGATGATTTCCAATCTGGCTCAACCTCTGCCACACCAATGCTCCTTTTGGGGTCACCAGTGATGCCTTAATTACAGAAGTGAAATTCTGCCTTTTAGTTACTTGATCTCTTTGCAATTTTTCCCAATGCTTGTACTCTGTACTTTAAAAATCACACTTTTAAAATTCTCTTTGATCACTTCTCAGTCTCCTTTGCTGACCTTCCTTCCTCTGGTAATGAACTCTTCTCTAGAGTTCCAGCCTTGCTCTTATCTTCTGACTTGGTCATCCACCCTGGGGGAACTCATGCGTGCCTGTGCCTTCAGCTATCACATCCATTCCACTGCCTCTTGTCTAGGACCTGTGTTTCCCTTCTGTACTCTCTGCTGAATCTCCAACTCCTTCCTGGACATCCCCTTCTGCATGTCAGCTCGACATATCTCAAACAAAACTAATTTTCCCCTCTGTCAAATTAGAACCTGTTGACTTAATTTTACCCTTTCCCAACTTCCCCACATCCAATTTGTCATATCCAAGTTTTTGTCCCCACCTAACACGCCCATTGAATATTCCAGCCAGACTGAAACACTTGCTGTTTACCGCACCTGTTCATATGATAGTCCATCTGACCAAAATGCTCTACAATAACACTCCTCCCACCCACCCCCTTTTTTTTTAGATCACTGGAGGTATGTTTTATTTGAATATTTTATTTTTAGGGGTTTGCGGTGGTCTGTGCTCAATAAATATTTCTTGATGAATTCATGCATTAGATCAAAAAGTTATTTAAAAGTTTATTCCCTCCTGCCCTTTTGAAAAGGCAAATACCTAAAATTAATGTGTTCCTGAAGCTTCTGTAAAATAGGCATATAGACACATAAGTAACGTATACATAGATGTTTAAGCTCCCACGAGTAAAGAGACAGTAACTATCTTACCTCAGTTGCCCTGATGCTGAATATAATGCCCTTCCCTACCTCACCCATCAGAGCTCAGCACCATGCCTGTAGCCAATATTCAATAAATATTTGTTAAACATAAAACAGAATAGTGAATACATAGAAAAATGAAACCAAGTCAAAAGGTAGACCTGTAATGCACAAGACAATGATTTAGGTTCCAGGGCTCTAGAGAGAGGGTAAACCCAACACAGAAACCCATATGATTTGAGGGATGACAAGTTCATTCCTTCCAAAGGTCATGCCTTTCAGTACCAACTTGCTTCCCCCTGCTGGATTCAGAAGTGATATTTATTTTTTATTTTTCTCTAATATGCTCCCACCCCTTTTTTTAAAAAGTAATTGTAGAAGAGCCTCCAAGTCACAGTGGTTCCCATTTCCCTGGGAATTGTCCCAACACATAGGGCTGTGCCAACTGTGGCCCTCCCTGCATATACCGTGTGGCTCTACCCCTTGGTTTATTCAGGAGTGGATATCTGACCCAAGCAGGGCACATGACATTTTCTAGGGAACTGGGAACTTTGAATCCAGTGACAGAGGTTGGGAGTGATTGGATGTAAGTCATGTTACAAAATGCCTTCGATCAGCATTGGTGAGGAAGTGGTGGTCCTCAGGCTAAGCTGGGCATCAGGGAAGCTGTGCTGGCCGTGCTCCACCCCACAAGCCCGCCTGTTTAAGAAGAATAGACTAATTTTCGAGTCAAACATCTCATTGGTTGTTGGTTTCCTTAAATCTCTCATAAATATTGTTCTTAATTCTTTCTTAGCATTTACTGAGCAGACGTACCAGGCATGATGCTAAGCACTTGGCCTTAGTGATCATATTTAATCCTCAAAATGCCCCCAAGAGAGGTTACTATCTCGTTTTACTGAGGAACGTTGATGTTCTTTAATTAGCCCAATTTCCCTGATCAAAGTGAAATAAGCAGTGAAACTCACAGCTGGAGTCCACAGACTTAACCCACTACTCAGTGGTTCTCAATCCTGGCTGCATGTTAGAAATCACTTGGGAAGCTTTTAAAGCAGGCCATTCTTTGGGCCGCTACCTCCAGTGGCTCCGATTTACTAGGGCTGGGGTGTGGCCAGGCCATCTGTACTTTTTAAGTTTTTCAGGTGATTCTAATGGACAGCCAGAGTTGAGAACCATTTTGCTGCCTGTATTACTTCCCAAAAGTAACTGATTTCTTAGGAGTAGCCAATACACCCATCAACCCACTCACCCACCTCCACCAACCTAAGAGGGTGTTACTGTATAATTTGACGCCTTGAAGTGAACTGTTCTGAGTCATTCCTTTGCCACCTGGTGAGCCTGATTTGAAATTATTGTACCAACATTTTTATTTCCACAAATAAACACTAGATGGCGAACTACACACAGGAAATCATCTTATGTTAAGCATTTTCATATCCGAAACTTTATTTTTCCTCCAACTAATCTCATTAGCTGATATTTGAGCTTAATAAAATATTAAAACCAGGGGAATTCTTTCATAAATTGAATTACTCTGGATTATGGGTCAACTCACATGCCCTTCAACAGAGCCAGAGATAACTTGTGCATACTGTAGACTAGATTTTAGTTGTCTTCCAGCTTTGACATTAAAAAGGGTTTCATTTGGAGGCAGAATGGAGTAGCCTTTCTGGAGGTCACTGTGGTAGCTCCACAAGAAGCTCAGTATGTCGGGCCATAAGGTACTACAACCTCATTATGGGGTATGTATTTGAAAGATCGAGAGCAGAGACATGAATGGACACTTGCACACTGGTGTCTATGGAGACAGTATTCATGATTTGCAATGGGTGGAGGTGGCCTAAGGGTACACTGACTGAGGAACAGAATGGTGAACTGTGGTGTGTGCATACAATGGAATACTGAGACACACAACGAGGTGAATGGATCCTGTAGACAGCATGTTGAGTGAAGTATGCCAGAAACCAAGGCAAACACTATAATGCCTCACCGATATGGACTATGTGTAAACTCAGAATTGAATCTTAGAGTACACCCTAACAGGGAAATGATTATTGTAATGGTCCCTAGATTGTAAGCTCTTACAGCAGTCAAATCTTTTCCTGAATTGTAATGGCTGTCTCCAAACTCTGAGATGTTGATACCTTAGTATATAACCTGATTGGTCTCTGGAATGCTGGGTATCCGTGTTACACCTGAAACTCAGAGCTAGAGCTTGGCAGATATGAATATCAGTATTAAAGCATAGAGCAACTGTTAAAAAAAAAAAAAAAAAAAAGCTGAAATAGAGCCCAGACTTCAATTAGAGATATGTATAAAGCAGATCTGATTAAGACTAGAGTAAATCCCGCAAAAGGGTAAAGGTTGAAACTGACTGTGTTAAAACTTCAACTTCCATGTGAAACCAAGGGAAGAGATGTTTACTTGGGGTAGGATCTATATTGTCTAAACAATATAACTTCTACAGTCAGTTTGTTCAAACACTACAATTACATGGAATTTTGAATAGCAAGTGAGCTATGGTAGGTCTGTATAGATTAGAATGAAATAGCAACACATCCTAAAGTAATTTGGGTGGAGAATAAAAATACATATTTGGGGCCGCCCTGAAGAGCTGGGGGAGGATGCAGAAGTGTTGGGCTTCTTCACCTGGATTGTTGCTGATGTTCTCACCAACATTGGGGACTGACGGCTTGATGTGCTGAGCCCTCTCTCTTGGGGCTTGCCCCTATGAAGCTTGTTGCTGCAAGGAGAGGCTAAACCTGCTTATAATTGTGCCTAAGAGTCTCCCCCTGAGTGCCTCTTTGTTGCTCAGATGTGGCCCTCTCTTTCTAACTAAGCCACCTTGGCAGGTGATCTCGCTGCCCTCCCCCCTATGTGGGACCTGACTCCCAGGGGTGTAAATCTCCCTGGCAACACAGGATATGACTCCTGAGGATGAAACTGGACCCAGCATCATGGGATTGAGAACATCTTGACCAAAAGGGGGATGCGAAATGAAACGAAATAAAGCTTCAGCAGCTGAGAGATTTCAAATGGAATCGAGAGGTCACTGTGGTGGACATTCTTATGCACTACATAGATAACACTTTTTAGGTTTTAATATATTGGAATAGCTAGAAGTAAATACCTGAAACTCCCAAACTCTAACCCAGTAGCCTTAACTCTTGAAGATGATTGTATTAACAATGCAGCTTACAAGGGGTGACAGTGTGATTGTGAAAACCTTGTAGATCGCACTCCCTTTATCCAGTGTATGGTTGGATGAGCAGAAAAATGGGGACAAAACCTAAATGAAAAATAGGGTGGGATGGGGGGGGGTGATTTGGCTGCTCTTTTTTTATTTTTATTTTTTATTCTGATTCTGATTCTGGTGTAAGGAAAATGTTCAAAAATAGATCAGGGTGATGAATGCACAACTATTTGATGGTACTGTCAACAGCTGATTGTATACCATGGATGATTGTGTGGTATGTGAATATATCTCAATAAAACTGAATTTAAAAAAAGTAAAAAAAAAATTACATGATCTGATTTACAATTAAATGGATTACTTTAGCAACTGAATGTAATAGACTGTAGGAGGGGCTAGAGTGGAGCAGGATTCAGAGCTACTGCAGTAGACTAGGCAAGAGATGAAGTTAACCTTTAAGAATATATTGAATATCTTTGTTTAATATTTAACAGGATATGATATAAAATTATCTGTATACAATTAAAAAAATAGATTGGGGTGATGAATGCACAACTATAAGAGGGTACTCTGAACAGCTGATTATATACCATGGAAGATTGTATGGTATGTGAATATATCTCAATAAAACTGAAAAAAGGGGGGTTCATTCATCATAAACATATAAAACCAAATATTTATCTTTTATTATCTTGTTTGAGAACACTCTTCTACCAATAGATTTCAACATCCCTATTAAATAATTGACACCCTAAGAAAAATGCTCACAAATGCGCTGCTTTACTTAGGGAGCTTGTCACACCTCCAGCAGTGCAGAACGGAAGGAAGCTTAGAGAGTACTATACGCCCACTTTTGCTTTACTTTCAAAACTCGATTTGCTTGGATGATGGAGATGGGGAGAATGGGTATGAGAACAGCACAAGAAGCATATTAGCATTATCATTGATTCAGTCTCTCACAACTGACAAGACACCTTCGCATTAAGGATCTCGAAGTGGCAGCAATTTGTCGAGCCCCTGGACACACCAGCTGGGGCCCCTCTTTGGGTCCCCATCTGGGCATTCCCAGGCAGCAGGACAGGGCACATCTGTGGAGCTGTCTGGGGTTCTCCAAGCAGCAACGGGGGGAGAGTTCCATTCTAAAGTTTTTTCACTACCTTAGATTTTCAAGTGTCAGTCCTTTACTATCACTCATCTGACTTTACATATGATGAAAAGTAAGAGCTGAGAGATTAGACGTTAGATGTAACTTCCTCCAGGCAGCTCTGTCTGACACTGGAGTATAGATTTGTTTCCACTCCTGAGGATTCCTAATGAGTTCTGCATTTCCTCATTCAGACCATTGTGTTATAATTGCCTTTTTTCTTGGAGGCAATCTTTTGCTCACTCTTGTATTCTCATCATCTGGCATAGTGCTTGCCAAATACCAGGTCTCCTATTAATATTTGGAAATGAATGAGATCTTAATATCTAATAGCACTCCTTTTACACAATTTTGTTTCCAGTTTGAGAGCAATAACTTTATGCACACCTGCAAAAAAAAAAAAAGTGTGTAAAACCCACCCAAACTAGAAAAACAAAACACCAAACCATCATATTTCTTGATTTGTTAAAACAAAACACAACCAACCTATAAAGCACCCCCAAAGTCCTGGGATTCACTGCAGATTCAAAATGACAGGATGTGAGATGTAAAAAATATACCACAATTTAAGTGTCTTCTGCTACAAATTTTAAACAAATGAAACTTTACATGATCCTGATAATTAATTGGACCTTCACCATGTTGAGAACTTTAAATTATGTGGGGCCTCTAAAATCAGACTCAGGTCTTCACAAAGAGTGGTTAGCTTAACGGGGATCAGCTCACTTCAAACCTTTCCCCCAGCGTCCATCACAATACAAGTCCCAGAAATGATATACAATTCCTAGAAATAAACTATGAAGATAAGATTAACTAGATTACATTCCTCCCACACTATAGTTTATAGATGAATTTCTGTGCTCATATAGGCTTGTAGCTGGTATGCTTTTGCTGACATATTTACTAAGCGTTTCTTAATTTTGTGTAAGTATGAAGATAATGGAATTGAACAGATGTAAAATCCTTTTCAGTTCCTTTCCTTGTTTAAGCCAAACTGGCTGTTCCAACCCAACTAAGCCCCAAGACTGAAGAACATGCCAGGCAAGGAGTTAGACGTGAGTTTAATTAGGACTTACGAACAGCAGATGGTTCCACGGCAGTGGCCGGCCGGGAAAGATGGAAATTAATGCTCCGCAAAGAGTGGGGGCTGCCAGGGGATGGTTTATAAAGGTTAGGACAAAGATAGTTCATAGGGTTTGAGAAGAGAGTTTCAGCAGGGTCTTGGGACACAGGGTCTTGGGACCCAGGGGTGTGGAGATTTGATATCAACAGTGATCAGGGGAAGAGAGTCCTGATGCTCTATTTATAATACCATTTGTACATTCTTTCACGGCCTGGGAGGTCTGATGACATTTAAAATCTGTCCCAGTCAGGTAGGCAGCCATATGCAAGAACTCACTTTCAGTATGAAGGGGAGGGGTGCTGGGCCCTGGGTCCCCACACTAGCACGTGTGCGCACGCACACACACACACACACATACACAGTTTCTGGAGAATATTATTTTTTGTCCCACTCTCCCTCACCAAATCACAACATCATTACTTTCACATAACTATACGAAGACCTATTTTAAAGGTTATTATAAGCAATAGCCCATGGCCCTCTGAAACTCATTCTTTCTTCTCTGTAAAAATGTTCATTGTATCATTTTTTGTGTGTCACTGCTAGAAGAAAGCCCTCTATGATCTTAATATAAAAAATTCAAATACTGACATTAAAAAAATAAAAAATGTTTTTGCCCTGAGTACTTGGTCTGTTTTTATCTGAGAGATCAGTGGTTCCCAAACTGATTGCTAAAACCATAAATTCCAGAATCTCACTACAGATCAACAGGATTTGAATTTCAAGTAGGGCCTGAGGGTTTCTAGTTTTACTAGCTCTTCAGGTTAAGTTAGATGCCCACAAAAGCTTGGGAATCCCTCTTAGAGGTGGGAATCATATAAATGACTAGGTTTCCCTTCAGACTTAGCCACTAGAAAACTTACAGACAAATTTGTGGCTCACTGGTAGCAGATATTTAGATAACTATATTATGCTTTTTAGTTCTCTTCCTGTCTCCACATGTTTTCATTTTTGGTTTGTTTTATTTCTTCTTTCACCTCACTTCTAATTTATATTCTTATCATATAACATATCCACATAAGCCATTTTATATCTGTTTTTGGAATGTAGCAAGAAACAGGTAGATATCCTGACAAATATGCAAGAATTATTACACTCAGCTTCCATAGAGAAGATATTCTTGGTAGTTGGTGCAGAGTAAGCACCATTGGCAGACCTGAAGAAGCCCTATCGTGTGTGTGCTATGGGCACATGTGTATGTGTGTGTGTGTGTGTGTGTGTGTAGAGAATAGGACATGTAAATCAACTATTATGCTACCAAGAAGAAGGAAATAAGGAAAGTGTGATGGAAGTAAGACCAACTTTGTGCTATAAAGATTTGGAGGGAAACCTCTCAGTCAGGGGATTAGGAAAGACTCCAAAGAACAGAGTTTGGGTTTTTTGTTTTTTTTTTTAATTGAGCTTTTTCTGGTACATGGCCCCGTTTCCCGTCCCCCCCATTCTTTCAACCTTTATTATATGAATAAAAGAACTTGAGACAATTTAGCTCAATTTTAATAAAATGCTTCCCAAGCATTACTTTGACAAAGTATCCAGGTTTAAGTTATGAACATTGACAGTGTCCATTTATATAACCACACTTGAAGGACTTAACCATTTTCTAATAGTAGCCTATTTTCTATGCTGCTTATTTACATATGCCCATTAACAAATGGAATGTTGTCTGTTACGTTTATTGATTTTGTGAGTATTTTCTGGAAAGCTCCAGTTTATCTGTCAAGACCGATTTCCATGCTGGCATTGCATGCATCCAAATATTAATAATGCACAGAGGCACAGAATTAAGCAATGAGATAGAGCATATTCAAACACTAACACACCCCATTCCCCTTTTCTGCTTGTTTTTGCTTAGTACTTCTTAAAACAAAAAGAATCTTTGAATTCAATGTTCAACTGCCAAATAATAACAGCAGGGCACGTATTTAGGGCTCAAATCAAATCATAAGCACTAACTGGCACAAAACAGTAGACACTGGTTTTCATATATGATTCTTGTTATCTAAAAGTCTTCTCAACCAGGGTCTTGCAAACAAATCAATAATCCATACCAACATAATTTAGGTTGAAGCATACACATGGAATTACAGTATGTTCTTTGGGAATTAAAGTGAGAGTAAGAGTTCTGACTATCCAAAATTCAATCCAGGCCTTTGGGCAGTGAGAAGCTTGTACTAAGCAACTGTGCTACATTTCTGCTGCATTAAGTTATTTTGAATGATTACCTAGGCTATCCTTGGTTTTATCCAGTAAAATGCACAGAGTGCCAACAGAAAGCATGCCAGCAAGGTAAGAGTTCAACAATGCATGATTTTTATTCTCTTGCTCTGAGAGCTTGTATCAATTAAAACATTAAACCAAGGAAAACAACTGAAGATTTATGGGCCTCTTGTGCTTTAGAAAGGAAAACGAAGGTAGCCACTAATTTGCTTGAATACAGCAGGCTTAGCGGTTCTGTATTTTGATAAGTTTTTAAGAATTGTTTTTAAAGTATTAAGAAAGGAAAAACCCCACTACCCCATTTTTGAATTTAAGCACAGGGCAGGAGGCCTTCTTTACACTCAAATAATATTCTGGCAGCAGTTCAAGTGTGACCAAGGAAAGAGAAAGGAGATTTTCTAAATATAACTAGGACTTTTAGCAAAGCAAACACACTAAAATGATTATTACATTTCTTTTTAAAGAAAATGCACAAAAACCAAATAGGAATTTTGAGATTTTTCATTTGAAGGTAAATCTTAATGCTATTAAATTCACAAATACGCTAATTTAAATACCCAATCCTAGTTGTTATCTAAAACACACATTGCAAACATACAAGTTATCTGTTCTTTCCACATGTCAGTGCCCATTCATATGGTCTGGAAATGGGGAGAATAGATTCCCCTTAAACTGCAAGTTAGCAGGTGTTTCTTTACAGTTAACCTTAGCAAAATTCATACAAAATAGTAATTAACAATGATCTTCTTTACTTGTTAACTCACAAGGAAACACCTTCAAAACTGCATTTTGTTAAGCTTCTGTACTAAAATGTAGAAAAATTGAACTACACAAATATTGAAAAGTTAAAAATTCCTTAATTTTTTATTCCTAGTACCACTACCACAATTTACAGGGCAATATACCTAATGTAATGAAAAGAAAAAGAAAAGGACAAAGCTACAATAGATAAAAGACCTCAGGAATGTATATGTAATTGAGACTACATTGCATTAATCAATAGCTGCACTTTTTGCAAACTGTGGCTATGACAGTCCTGAACAAGAAGGGTTTCCTGATTAAGCTGCAGTAACTTTTCTGACTATGGATCATCGTTCCTTCTGTGGCAGATTTTTACAGTTCCTCTAATGCATTTGGGACAACTGTCTCAAAGTAACCTGCAGCTTTCCTGACAATTCCTCGCTCTCTCTCCTGCTAAGAACTGTAGCCATTTTCTGTTGAGTTTTTAGAACTTTCTGCTACCATATTCACCGCTTCCACCAGCAGATCCATAACTACCACCATAGGGAGTGCCCAAGCTTCTTCCACCAAAACTGCCCCCTTTCATGGGTCCATAATTTGACTGCTGTTGTCCACTATAATTTCCAAAATCATTATAGTTCCCACCACCACCATAGTTACCACTGCCAAAATTTCCTCCTTCATTGTAGCCATCATATCCTCCACCTTGGTTTCCATATCCTGGTCCACCACCATCATAGCCTCCTCTACTACCATAAACAGGACCACCACCATAGTTGCCACCATCACCTCCAAATCCATTATAACCACCATCTCCTCCTCCATAACTACCTCTGCTGCCACTTCCACCACCACAGCCTCCTCTTCCACCAAAGTTTCCACCACGGCCAAAGTTCCCTCCACCACCTCCAAAGTTCCCTCCACAGCCCATAAAGTTGCCAGATCCACCTCCACGACCTCTTTGTGACCCAGCAGACTGCATCTCTTGTTTAGAAAGGGCCTTTCTCACTTCACAATTATGCCCAAAAATAATGTGGTATTTCTGAACAACAATTTTATCAACTGTATCATGATCATCAAAAGTTACAAAAGCAAATCCTCTCTTTTTTCCACTCTGCCTGTCTTCCATAACTTCTATGGTTTCAGTCTTGCCATACTTTTCAAAGTAGTCTCTCAAATTATATTCTTCTGTATCTTTAATACCACCAATAAAAATTTTCTTCACTGTTAGGCTTTACAGAATCCTCTCTAGAAACAACTCTCTTTGGTTCCACTACACACCCATCAACCCTGTGTGGTCGATCACACATTGCTACATCCACCTCTTCAACACAAGAGTAAGTCACAAAACCAAAGCCTCTGGAGCGTTTTGTTTGTGGGTCTCTCATCACCAGACAATCTATGAGTGTGCCCCATTTCTCAAAATGTTCTCTTAAACTATCATCTGTAGTTTCAAAGCTCAAACCAACAATAAACAGTTTTCTCAACTGTTCTGGTTCCTTTGGATCATGGCCCCCTCCCCCCGTGGTGGTGGAGGCAGCTGGAGTCGGGCTAGGGGCGACAGGGCGGCGGTTTTACCTCCATTTTGAGACACCCCTGTTTTTTTTTTCCCCCAAGTATTATTTTTATTGAGATTGTTCACATACCATGCGATTATCCAAAGAACCAAAGTGTACAATCAATTGCCCATGGTACCATCATACAGTTGTACATCCATCACCACAATTAATTCCTTTTCAATTTTTAGAACATTTTCATTACTCCAAAAAGAAATAAAGACAAAAAAAGGAAACTCAAATCCTCCCATACCCCAAGCCACCCCCTTCCATTATTGTTTCATAGTATTGGTATAGTACATTTGTTACTGTTGATGAAAGAACATTAAAATACTACTAACTGTAGTATATAGTTTACAATAGGTATATATTTTTTCCTATATGCCCCTCTACTGTTAACTTCTAGTTATAGTGTCATACATTTGTTCTAGTTCACAAGAGAGATTTCTGATATTTGTACAGTTCATCACGGATATTGTCCACCACAAGATTCACTGTTTTATACAGTTCCATCTTTTAACCTCCAATGTTCCTTCTGGCGACATATGAGACTCTGAACTTACACTTTCCACCACATTCATACACCATTCAGCACTGTTAGTTATTTTCACAATGTGCTACCATCACCCCTGTCCATTTCCAAATGTTTAAGTTCACCCTAGTTGAACATTCTGCTCATAATAAGCAACTGCTCCCCATTTTTTAGTCTCATTCTATATCCTGGTAACTTATATTTCATGTCTATGAGTTTACATATTATAATTAGTTCATATCAGTGAGATCCTGCAATATTTGTCCTTATGTGTCTGTCTTATTTCACTCAATATAGTGCCCGCAAGTTTTCTCCATCAATCCATTTTTTTAAGATGGTTTTGTTCACACACCATACATCCTGTCCTAAGTAAACTATCAATGGTTCCCTGTATAGTCACATATTTATGTATTCACCACCATCACCACTATCTATATAAGGACATCTCCATTTCTTCCACAAAGAAGGAGGAAGAGTTAAAGAAGGTAGAGAGACAAAAGAGAAAGAAAAAAGAGAGAAAAAAAAGAGAGAGAGAAAAAAACAACAAACTAACAAAAACACAACAGTTAGAAAGCACCAAAAGGAAAGAGAGCATTTAACTAAAGTACAAAAGTCAACCAGGAGTCCCATACCCCTCCCTTATGTTCCCCCATCCCCCCATATGCATTTAGCTTTGGTATATTGCCTTTGTTATATTAAAGAAAGCATCATACAATGTTTCTGTTAATTATAATCTCTAGTTTGCATTGATTATATTTCCCCATCCCATCCTATTTTTAACACCTTGCAATGTTGACATTCATTTGTTCTTCCTCATGTAAAAACATATTTGTACCTCTTATCACAATCATTGAGCACCACAGGTTTCACTGAGCTATACAGTCCCAGTCTGTATCTTTCGTCTTTCATTCTGGTGTCCCACATACTCCTAACCTTCCTCTTTCAACCATGCTCACAGACATCTTTGTTCAGTGTATTACATTGCTGTGCTACTATCTCCCAAAATTGTGTTCCAAACCTCTCACTCCTGTCTTTTTCTTTTGGTCTGTAATGCTCCCTTTAGTGTTTCCTGTAGAGCAGGTATCTTGTTCACACACTCTGTCATTGTCTGTTTGTCAGAGAATATTTTAAGCTCTCCCTCATATTTGAAGGACAGTTTTGCCGGATATAGGATTCTTGGTTGGTGGTTTTTCTCTTTCAGTATTTTAAATATATCACCCCACTTCCTTTTGCCTCCATGGTTTCTATCAAGAAATCCACACATAGTATTATCAAGCTTCCTTTCTATGTGATGGATGGCTTTTCTCTTGCTGCTTTCAGGATTCTCTCCTTATCTTTGATGTTTGATAATCTGATTATTAAGTGTCTTGGCATAGGCCTATTCAGATCTATTCTGTTTGGGGTATGCTGCGCTTCTTGGATCTGTAATTTTATGTCTCATAAGAGATGGGAAATTTTCACTGATTATTTCCTCTATTATTACTTCTGCCCCTTTTCCCTTCTCTTCTCCTTCTGGGACACCCATGAAATGTACATTCCTGCATTTCATGTAGTCATTCAATTCCCAGAGACATTGCTAGTATTTTTCCATTCTTTTCTCTACCTGTTCTTCTGTGTGTAGGCTTTCAGGTGTCTTGTTCTCCTGTTCCTATGTGTTTTCTTCTGCCTCTTGAGATCTGCTGTTGTATGTCTCCATTGTGTCTTTCATCTCTTGTGTTGTGCCTTTTATTTCCATAGATTCTGCCAGTTATTTCTTTGAACTTTCAATTTCTACCTTATGTATGCCCAGTGTTTTCATTATATGCTTCATCTCTTTTGCCATGTCTTCCCTAAGCTTTTTTATTTGATTTAGCAAGTTGTTTAAATTCCTGTATCTCAGTTGAAGTATAAGTTTGTTCCTTTGACTGGGCCATAACTTTGTTTTTCTTAGTGTAGGTTGTAGATTTCTGTTGTCTAGGCATCTGATTTCCTTGGTTACCCCAATCAGGTTTTCCCAGACCAGAACAGGCTCAGGTCTAGAAGGAGGCAATCCAGTTTCCCTGAGGGTGTCTTAGATTGATACACCCTGTGAGGCCTCAAGTCACTGTGCTTTTCTGCCCAGCAGGTAGTGACTGTCAGCCTGTCACTACTGACTAGTGTAAGGAGATGTGACCCATGGCTGTTTTCCCCCAGGCTATGTGGTCTGGTTCTGAATGGAAGGCGAGTAGTAGAGCTTGGCACCAATTCTTGCCTCTTAGGGAAGATACATGCCCTAGGGAGATGTCATTAGCAGTTGAATAGTCTCTCTGACTGTGCTATCTCCACTCTTATCTGGGTCAGAGTGCTGGGAACTGAAAATGGCTGAGGCTTCCTCCACTGAGCCAAAAAAGGGACAGAAATCCCCCATTCAGGGACAGTTCACAGCCACCCTCAGTTTCACACATTGGCCAGAGACAGCACCCTGTCCTCTGGGCTCTCCCATTTTCCCAGAGAGGTCTTCTGGCTCTCTAAGGTCAGTCGTCACCAAAAGGCTCTGTCTGCTTGTTGGGGATTCATAGCTTGTATTGACAAGTCCATGCTTGTTAATTAAAACCCCAGTTGGAGCTCAGCTGAGCTATATTCACTTGCTCAGAGAGTACTGCTCTCTATCACAGTGAGGCTTTGCAGTTTGGGCTGTGGAGGAAGGGGGCTCTCAGCTCAGGTCCACAGTTTTTACTTACAGATTTTATGCTGCGATCTCGGGCATTCCTCTCAATTCAGGCTGGTGTATGATGAGTGGGCAGTCATGTTTGTCCCCCCAACAGTTATTCCAGATTATTTACTAGTTGTTCCTGGCTGTTTGTTAGTTGTTCCAGGGAGACTAACTAGCTTCCATGCCTCTCTATGCTGCCATCCTCTGGACAACAATTGCATTACAGGCTTAAAATATGGATGGACTATTGAAAGACAGAGTAGAGACTGGTGAACTATGGAGAAGGAACCACATGAGAAGACACTTGGAGAGGAAAGTACTGGCCAGTTTAGGGAATGGTGCAAATTCTACTTTGGGGAGCCTCTAGGGTAAATCTAAGGGCCAGATTGGAGGGGCCACACTAGGGAGGGCCCTGGACACCAGGCTGGGCTGAGGAGTTTGTGGCTAATTTGTGAAAGGACTACTGTTGGGCAGCAGACAGAATGACTGCAGTCGTACTTAAGATGAATGGCAGCTTGAATACAAGAGTACATTTAAGAAAAAGGAGCTGAAAGCATGGAAGCCAGTTAAAAAAACTTTTAAGTATTCCAAGAAAGAAAGAATGAGGGCAACTTGGCTGTTGGCAGCAGACTCACAGGGGGTGGCGGTAAAGGGACTATTGTAGAGATCTAATTTATAGGACTTTGGCAATGATTTGGGACATGGTGACACAGGAGCAGATTTGGGGAAGAGTCAATTTGGGACAAGCTGAGCTTCAAGCAAAAGTGAAAAATCCAGGTGAGGCACTCAGAGGACTGTTGGAAAAGCCAACTAGAGTTTGGAAAGAGAGAATTAGAAAGACGTGGGAGTCATCTTTTGGAGGTTATAGTTGACACCGTAGAAGAAGAGGTGATTGCATAAAGGCAGAAGGAAGAGATTAGAGTTAAAAGATCCTCTTTGGAGAATCTTTGAAGCGTGAGTCATCCACTTCGAGATCTGATTTACCAACAAATTTGGTAAAAGTTGGTAAAATAAGAATAGGACCAAGAACAATGAATACCATCAGAAACTGGTACATTGACCTCTTAAAGGAGGATGTTGGTTATCAACTGTCAGCAGACTTTTACTCTGGGGAAAAGAAAAATCTGAGTGAATGAATTAAAAACTGTATAGAACCAACTGGCAAACTTACCTTTATAGAACTCCACATACACAAAATACAAGGAAGAAAGAACCATCCTACAATTTTAATAGAGATCGAATGACAGGCTAAACATCTTGATTTGTGATATTTAGGATTCCCTGGGTTGGGTTTTTTTAAAATTATTATTTTTTTTTATAGCTGTTGGTCTGAAATAACCTCTTTTCAGTTTTATACTTTTGGTTTGTTTTACTATGTCTCGTGTAATAGGAAGAGACGCTGGCAATAACCCTTTGAAATACAAAGCTAAGAAGTAGATCCACCTATCTGTTCAAGCACCTAGTAATTTTTTTTGCTTGCCCCAGCCCTGGAAAGTGACCCTGCCTCATTACCTAGTAATTACCTGGGCAGTGCTGCAACCTAAACAAACATTTATTCAAGCCAGCAGCACTTCAAATGGCAAGATTACTCTTTCAATATTTACCAGTCTGTGACTGGAAGCCTCGGCCATGGACATTGCTAATGACTTTCAGATACACAAGGAAAGGTTAATAGAATTGAATGGTAGCTAACACACTCTTAAATCACTTAGTGGTAAATAATGGTATGGAGCATATAACAATGGAGGAAATAACTACTATAAAATAAATAAAATAATACCAGGGAAAATGATCCCTTTTTACCAGCACTAGGTTCTACACACAGTAAGTTTCAGCAGCATGAGAGAGGGCAGGCTCACCTCTCTCCACCTACCACTCTCCACCCCAAAGCATGAATGGCCTTCAGTTGAGTGTGACTGTCACTATGGCTTCTACCTGTTCCTTCCAGCTGTAGAGTTTATAGGAGATAGCAAGTGAAAATCTGTTTAAAGACTGTGAACCTTCTAAAGAATCAGCTCTTGTTCATTTTGGTCTCTCTTTTGTTCACCTACTGTTTAAGAAAATGGAGAGGACATATAACTTTAAAATAATTCAGTTGAGTTAAACAGTTAGGATTTGTTTGCTAATTTTTGGTCACTCATGGAAGCAACGGAGGACACTGGGGAGAAGGACTTTGGAGTCACATGGTCATGGGTTCCAGTCTCTGCTATTTCATCTCATGAGCATTAAGTCATTTAACCAAATATTTCTGGAGAATTAACTATGCCAGACTTGAGGTGCTGGTGTGATAAACAAGTCGACACACTCCCTGCTCTTACGGAGCATACATTTTAGTTGGAAGAGAATGAGAGTCACAAAATAAATGCCATAAAGAAGATCAAAACAGGCCAGGAGGTTCAGAATTACAGGGCGTCTGTAACTGATTGTAGGGTCAGTGTAGCTCTCTGAAGAGTTGTCTACTGCTCACTATCTGTGTGACCTTGGGCCAGTTCCTTAACTTCTCCATTTCCTCATAGGTGGTTGGGAGGATTCAGCTAAATAATGATTGCAAGTCACTAAGTACAGCACCTGCCATGTAGGAAGGACACAAGGAACATTAGCTGTGATATTATTTTAGTTCCCTCATGGCAGTAGTTTCAAATTATCCTGTTCACTGCTGTATCCCCAGAGCCCAGAGCTGTGGCTGACCCATGGCAGGTTGTCAGATATTTGTTGACTGAATGATTTAATGATGATGAGAATCATTATGGGAATAAAGGACAGCAGTGGAGATAAACTAAGCTACAAGGAAGATTCTTAGACTGCTTGATGAAGTCTCTGTAAATAGAATGTAATGAAGTACAGCTTTTTAGGAAGAATCCAAGCAAAGAT
Source organism: Choloepus didactylus (assembly GCF_015220235.1). Taxonomy (NCBI): domain Eukaryota; kingdom Metazoa; phylum Chordata; class Mammalia; order Pilosa; family Megalonychidae; genus Choloepus; species Choloepus didactylus. The sequence continues at coordinate 37,602,769 of NC_051320.1, read as the reverse complement.
CAGGGAATAATTGCTCAGATATTGAGAACATAACTGATCTTCAAATGAAGGAACCAAATACTTTATTCTCCTTCTTTATCCACTAGAGGGTGTACATTACTTGAATGCAAATCAGACTTTTCCAAGCACATCTGACCCTGAAGCTCCTGTAAAATGATAATCAGTTAAAGAGCAACTGACTAAAGCTATTGCCATGTTATGTACATTTTGATTTAAGGAGATGTCTTCAAAAAGATGGTCTCAGAATAAGTAGTAGCTAAAATAAATAATCAAACTGTGATTCATACAGTCTTTTAAAACTATGTAACAGAGAATAAAAATTAAAGACATTCAATCATCTTTATTTCATTAAAAGCAAAAGGAATAAAAACTATTATAAGCAAAGTGAACTTCTACTCATTTTTTAGTCTTTGGGCACTGACATTATGATGTTCTAAAACTCATTATGGAAATGTCATCACTTGATTATTTTAGAGATCAAAGTTTGCCAATATTCTTTTTTTTTTTTTTTTTTGCATTTTTTTTCTTGCTGGCTTGAGTAAGTTTGAGATTAATAATTTGCTTTTCACTAAAACTTTTCTCTCTTATAATCATTGGTGAAGTTTGTCAAGTATAAATGTTCACTATAAAACCAGTGTTGAACATATGTTGAAGCATGAGACTAGAAGCAAAAATAGAGTCTAATCCTCTAACCCTGAGGGATTCATTGGCAAGTGCTGCCTCTGTGTAAGGTGCAGGCAAAAGTCCATGTTCCTTCCTCGGGGGACCATTACGTGACTTGCTGGCATCCACAGGTAGGACATACTACTGCTTAAAATGCAGATTATTTTATCATAATGTGTTTTAGAATTTAGACAGATTTAACAAATTTAAACAAAATTTTAAATACCTGAATGTTTAGTGGAATTTTTCATGTTGTTTGGAATTTCAGTGGCTCAAAGCTATTAACAAAAGTCATTCTATAGTTCAAATTCCAAATTCAAGGAGGTACCCATGTTAAAGCCAGCCAAGGCTCTGAAAGGTGAGTTAGAGATATCAGTCAGAGCTGGCTCTCTTACCCAGGAATACTGGATCACTGGGAGGGAGGAGAAGGTGGCCCGCTCTTAGAAAGCACACTTTGCAGGGAAAGAAGGATGTTTCTGCTCCCAGAAACCCAAAGAAGTGGGGTACAAGAGAATCCCACACAAGGCTTGAGGCTGCCTGAAAGAAGGGGAAATGAGCACTTTTTCTTACAGGTCTGCTTAGTCAGGAGACTTGATCTGTCCATTTCTTCTTCTTCATTTTTTTTTTTTTTTTTTGAGGGATAAAAAATGTTTTAATTGTTGAAATACATTGGTAAATCGAGTAATTTACATTGTAGTACTAAGTAGAGACACATGGTCCATAACAAATAAAGATTTTTCCAAATATTCCACTAACCATCCATTCTATACTGTTTTCATGAATTCTTGAAAATAGTATAGAATTAACATGAAGAGATGTCATGATTATACAACCGCAGGGTGGAAGAGTCAATGACTAGGAAGTATGTGTAGTCACGTAAGCCTTTGAGTAAGAAAATAGGAATTTAATCAAAATGTGCATATGACATGCAAATTTAAGTAGTTTATTTTGAAATGTTACAATGTAATTCATTATTCCTAGTAGAGAAAATTTTCTGACTCTTAAATAAAGCCAAAACCAAATAGAAAAAAAAAAAGGAAAGCAACCACAATAAGAATCAATTTAACAATTTTACAGCTAAAAATTAATAATAAGTAGAAATAGTGGAAGATAACAGACAAATATATTTCTTTATATGGGTAATTCATTTATAGGACCTTATTATCTTAATAATAAATAGGATAAGAATTTTGTTATATATAGAAACTATCAAAAAGAGTCACACAATTATATAATGGCACTGTAAACAATTGAATGTACACTTTGTTTTGTATGACTGCATGGTATGTGAATATATCTCAATAAAAATGAATTTAAAAAAAAAAGATTCAGTGAAAGGCATGATTTCCATGAACTGTGTAGAATGGCCAGGAGAAAATGCTGCTGGAGCCCAGCAGACCAGGCTGGGCAAACACAGCCTCCAAGACAGTTTGTTAACTTGTCTTTCAAATGTCTACAATGAAAAGTTCCATAAATGAATATAGTGTCAGGCCAATTCCCATCCCTTACCCCAACAGTAAACATGTGCCCGGTTTTAACTATATACCTAAAGTTTGGTTTTTGTTTGTTTTTTGGAGGGGGCAGGGCTTGACTGTTTACAATTTCCTTGGAAATGTCTGTGCACATTATGATGTTCTCCAGAGTCAAATTCCTTCTAAATCTTGATGAGCAAGCTCTTGATTATTGAGTCAGGTATTATTTTCTTCTAATTTTTTCGCACAGTCTTTGGCTGGTCACCATATTGACAGCTTCAGATGGTAGGCCAATATATACCCCTCCATAGTTTCTCCTCTTTCATCTTCTGTTGTACATTCTTCTGTTACACCTTTAGCGGCTCCTACAGAGCCTCTGCCCGTTCCCACGCTGGTGGTGGTGGAATTCCCGCAGCCCATAGCGCCGCCAACCGGAGAAGCTGCACTCCGGGGTCCGCGGGGCAGGTCCGTGGGGCAGGAACGCAGACCTAGTGTCCGTTTCTTCTTAAGCGGGGTAAAACTCACTGGAGACGCCTGACATCAGCGGATACTGCCAGATAAAGAGGGGAGTCAGGGGTGTCTGTTTTCTTCAAGTCTGTAGTTTCCAGGAAGTGTGGACGGTGGATCGCCAGCCCTAGATTGCTGCAGCTGAGATTCGGAGCTACAGGTTTGCCGGGAAACCACAGCAAGGAAAGCAAAGAGGAGCAGGCATCAGAGGAAAGTCACGAGAATGCACCAGCTGGGGGTCAGCAGCAGAGGTGGCCAAACCTAAGAGTGAGCCACCAATGCCCAGCGGCGCTTCAAAGGCCGGTACCCGGCTAAGAGCGCACGTTGGAGGCACTGCCCGTCCCTAACGACAGTCCAGATCAGCTTCTGTGGCCAACCCAGACGGCTGCAACCGCACCCAGTTAAGTCAGGAGATTATTTGTTCTTGTCAACACACCGAAGGCGCTAGCAACTAGAAGAAGAAAAAAGGAAAAGCGCATAAAGAACAAACCATGTCCCCTCCCCCCAAAAAAGCACTGGAACTATATGGCCAGATCTTGCCAATGCCAGGGTGATCGGTGAATGCTTTGAATTAATGAGTTAATTTTTAAAGATGAACAGAAATGAGTCTTAAAAAATGAAGCAAGATTGCTGTGCTGGCCCCCGCCCACCGTGCCCACCAGCCGGGTGAGTGTCGAGCCGCTGACCTCAGTCCTTGACCCCGAGCGCCGGGCGCGCGGGAAGAGGACGCCGTGGACCCCAGAGCCGCCGACTGGGAGGGTCGAGTCGCTGCAGCTCGGGGCTCCTGGAGTGCACAGAGGCCAAAAAGCATTGCTGGTGCTTTGAAGGACTCTACCCAACATATTATATATGCGCTCCTAGGAAGACTCCTGCGGCTCGAGCTGCTGCGGGCGGGCCCTCTCCATGCAGGGCCTCTGGTACTTCGAGTTCCCCTGATAATGGGTGTGCTCTGCTGCTGCGGAGCTGACTTCGTAATTCGGCGGCGAATGCGCGCCCATCGCTGTTGGAGGAGCAGGGGTTCAACGTGTCCTACAGCAGGAAGCCCCCAAACCCCGCCCCAGAAGCTCAGCAGCCAGGGCCGCCGTATCACACCAACCCCGGAGGACCGGGAATGGATCCTGCCGGGAACCCCATAGCGATGGCCTTCCAGGTCCAGCCCAATTCACAGGGGGAAGCACGGCCTAGACACCCCCTCCTTTCCTACTGTAACACGCCCCCGCCCTCTTAGGAACAGATGCTCAAGGCCAAGGAAGCGGGGCGCTAGCGGCCGAGCGGAGGAGGCGCTGCTGGGTCATCGCCGAGAGACAAGGAGGGCTCCCTGTGGCTGCGAGACTCCTCCAACAGCTTTGTCTGTCCCCTTCAATGTTGGTTTCAAAGAACAGTCATACTTGCCACTAAGGGCAAATTTCTCTTTTGATGCCTTCAAAGCAAGCACAGCTCCCTTTCAAGTCTTCCGTGGAGGACCAGCACTTGAATTCACACTCTCCCTCCTCTATTGCTTGTTTCCAATGTGATTTGTGCTCTCTGGAAGAGGGTGGTGACAGCGCCTTGCAGACAGTCCCTGAGGGCTGAACGATCCCAGGGTGGTGTGACCTGATCCTCAGGAGACGAGGAGGGCCAGGCAGAGCCAGGGTGTCCGGTGAGCTTATGGAGAGGGCCCAGGCCTGGCATCCTGCCCCTGCTTGCTAAGGCAGTTTCCCCCCACCAGGTAGGAAGGCCCCCACATGGCAGGGAGTATGGGCAGCTTGGCTGAAATGAGACCTGTCAGGATCCGTCTTTGAGCCTCTTCTCTACAGTCTTCCTCCTCAAGGAGTAGTAAGAGAGACGTTCAGTAGAGAAGAAACTTCTTCCGGCTCTCCTGTCTCTCACGCTGCAATGGCTGGTCCTGAAGATCGGCTTCTCTGCCCAGAAAGGGCTGAGAAAGCAGAGCTGTGCAGCTTCACAAGCAGATGAAACCCAGAGCCAGGTCAACGCTGGATGTCTGCAGTTATCTGGAAGTCCCCAAGGAAAATGAATTTAAATTGGTGGGAAATCACTTCCTGCCCCCGACTGGAGCATTGTGTTTTATGAGCTCTTAGTCTGACTCAAGAATTTGTCTTCTCTGGACGCTCAGGGTCTCTCTGGGCTTTTATCATGTCGGGGGATTTCCTGCCCCCTTCCTAAAGGCGGCTCTGCAGTGGTGGGCTTTGATGGACACTTCCAAAGCCAAACTCTTCCATTTAGGGGAACATGTAGGAGGGAAATCAGTTCCGGGCCCTTTGGGGAGAGGAGAGGTGGCCCAGCAGGAGCACAGCCAGCCAGCTGCAGCCTGGGGCAAGCCAGGTGGTTGTGTTTAATCTCAGCAGGTGTGTATTGGAGCCTGCTGAGAACATCACAGAAAGCAAAAATCCCAGATTGCAGGCAGATCGCTTCAAAGAGGATGGAATTCACTCTCACTGACAATTTAATTGAAATTAGGATAGAGAAGAGGTGGCTGGAAATACAGACCCCTGGATAAGAGTATCTCTCACCCCAGGATCTTACAAGCAGTTACCTGGACTTGTCAGCAGGGAACAGGTATGCTCTCTTCCTCTCCGTAGTTGGCAGCACTGAGAGTGCATTCAAACCCAGATTTAGACCTGATGTGGTGGGTAGACTAAGGGCAAAGCTATGCAGCCAGGACACCTAAATCCCAATATCTGTGGTATTGTAGGGGGATGGAGGGAGGGTACTTATATTGTGAATAAGAAATTGTCACTCATTGAACTTCAGTGTGGGAACCTGTCACTGGAGTGGATTCTGTTTCTGTCACCCCATGCCAAGGAGCTGGACACCACGCTCTGCCAGGGTATTTGTTTGGGGTTGGGGCTGAGGAATAGGCATGGGGCAGAAGTCACCACTCCAGGACTTACTCTAAAGACAAGGGATCTGGGAGCTTCCTAGAGAACTCCATGGAAAATGCTTGGGAACAAAACAAACACCTATTGAAAACACATTTGTGAGCCCAAAGGCTGCCAGTGTCTTTGACCACCTTGTATGACCCGTGAGCACCTGTCCTGACTGCAGCACCTCCCCACACTGGGATCCTCGATTTAGACATGAAGACTAAGCACAGTGTTTGCTGTTTACGATCAAGGAACAACTATGTGGGTCCAAAGAGTTCGTCTTTCTCCAGGTCACTTATTTTGCATTTTAAATACCAGTTTCTCCCTTTATTTTATATTTTATTATTATTTTTTTAAATAATAAAAAAAAGCATACTAATTGCTACCCCCTGGAATTCCAAATGGCCAAGGCACAGCTGAGACAGAATTTAAACCACATTGGAGATCCCAAAATAGAAAAGAATGCGAACTGAGGAGTAAAGTTGCTGTGCAGGCCAGAATTCACATTGCACTGTTCGTCATGCCCTTCTCTGTGTGCTGGTGGGTCCTTTTATGCAGGCAGGTATTTCACTTGATTCTCCCAATATACAATTGTTTAGTTATCCCCAGAATTCAGGTATTTGTTGGACATTGTAGGACCATTAAGAACAGGCTATTTTGTATATGAGTATAACTGCAATAAGATGATGGTATAAATTAGTGTTTCATTTTATTTCCTTTCACATTTATTGGGTTGGGTTTTCTGAATTCAGATCGCAAGTCCGTTTACCTCATATCGCTCAAAAGCACAAACAAAGATTCAAAGAAGATGCAGTCCAAATGCAAAACAGAAAGTTAGGTCATGCCTCCCACCTCAAAAACTGGTTAGGGCTGGGTCTTGTGGAAAGAAAAGGAAAAGATGAACAGGAGAGGATGGTAGGAATGGGGCAGAAGAAGTACTTTCCGTAGTGAAGACAGAGAGTAGAGTAAATGGGACTCAAAAGGGAATTGGAGTATGAACTATCCTTGTCTCTAAATCCCTCTCTCAACCCATTGCTTGAAGACACCCTCCCATCTAACACTTGCAGATTTTTGTGAGCCCTCCCACCCTAATAGATAGTGCTGGTCTAGAACACCCCATGTGGAGAGGGAGGCCTGAAGGAAATGACTGGCTCCTTGAGCAAGGTGGAATTGAAGAGGCCCAGTTGGGAATCCACATATGAGCTGGGACACTTTCCAAAATCACACCAATAAATGTGAACTTACATCCTGAGATGTGTGCTATTAAACAGTGCTAAAAAGGGCATAAAAGACAGCACAGGTCTCGCTTGAATGCAAACAGCTTCAATAAAACAATGAGAGTACCTTCTATCTATGGTTGGACCCTGCTTTTCCACTTATCTAGACTTGTCCCTCTAGGGGGCCACACTCTGACCAGCCCATGTCACTCAGGGCAGGGGCTTCAGTTTATACTCCTTTTATATTTCCCACAGTGTTTATCTGTATTAGGATCACGCTGAATGCTCCAGAAATGCTTGTTATTGAAGCACCTGTTTCACTTTCCAATTTTCACTGGCAACTTGTTACATGTAGACCATTTTGATGGCAAAAGAGGCACCAGATTCCTAATATGAATCACTTGTTCCTTAAGTTGAACCAAGATACTTATATCCAAGGGCCTTGTCCTGGCCCTTACACCTCCATAAGCATCTACTTTACTCCCTGGGAATGACTAAGACATGTCAGGAGAGAGTTGACTAGATGGTGGTGGTTGTTGACAGCAATTTCTAATTACAGCTGGACATAGCTCCACAATAGAATTATGAATGAAGTGGTTGCTATGGTTAAGAACACTGGGTAAGGCTAATCAGGGAAAGCTTCATGACCGTGCTTTTTAAAAATTGACAAATAGGAATGTAAAGAATAAAGTAGGTAGGAAGCATAAGGCAAAAATTAGATGATAGAAGTGAGCAAGTTAGTTAGATGAGAGACTGGTTGCAGTACAGAGTTCAGGAAGGAAGGCAGTTGTTAATGGGAGGCTGTGCTGGTTTGTATATATTATGTCCCCCAGGAAAAGCCATATTCTTTAATGCAATCTCGTGGAGGCAGATGTATTAGTGTTGATTATATTGGAACCTTTTGACTGAGTATTTCCATGGAGATGTGACTAGTAACACCTTTGATTAGGGTGTGACCTGTAGATGGGATCGTTTCCACAGAGGTGTAGCCCCGCCCATTCAGCTTGGGTCTTGATTTAATCACTGGAGTCCTCTAAAAGAGCTCACAAACAGAAGGACCTCAGAGCAGCTGAGAGAGGAATTTTGGAGACGGCCGTTGAAAGCAGACTTTTCCTGACACTTTTGAGATACTAGCCCAGAGTTTGCTCCAGAGAAGTTAAGCTAGGACAAAACGCCCCAAGAGTAACATTTTGAAGAATGCACAGAAGCTGTGAGAGGAGCTGGAACACAATCTGGGATCAGCAGATGCCTGCCACATGCCTTCCCAGCTAACAAGGGTTTTCTGTACACCATTGGCTTTCCTTCTGTGAAGGTATACTCGTATTGACACCTTAGCTTGGACACTTCCCTGGCCTTCAGACTGTAAATTTGTAACCAAATAAACCCTCTTTATAAAATCCAATCCATTTCTGGTATTCTGTATAACAGCAGCATTAGCAAACTAGAACAGTGGCTAAGGGTTTATAATCCAAGATTTTACAATTATATTTGAAAATTATTTCTTTGGGATCTGAGAAAAGAAAGCATGCAAGGAAGTTCAGGAGATAGAGAACCTAAATGCTTTGAACCTAAACAAGTTTGGGGAACCAAATACCAAAATGAGGCTCTGGGGTTGGGAGTGGGCAGGAAGATGTTTCACTTAATTTGAATAAAATTAACATTAGATTGTGCTAGTCAAGTAGGAAGGCCCCATGAAAATGGGCACAGCCCAATAAAACCAACCACTGCTGTATCAATTTAGGGCTTACAAATCATTCTCACATGACCCTCAAACCACTTTGGGAGGCGACAGGCAAGCAGAAGGAAAAGTCTAGAAGGGAGGTCAGAGGCCAGGGCTAGGGACAGGTCTCAGAAACGTGTTCTAAGAAATTAGACAGAAAAGTAGATGCACTAGTTTGGCAAAACTCTCAAATTTCTTTCCCTCCCTGCCTCAGCTTCCAGGCTGCTGTGACAAATATCACACAATGGGTTGGCTTAAACAATAAGAATTGATGCGCTCATGGTTTTGGAGGCTAGCAGGCTTGCTTCATCCCTGGCTTGTCAGCATTCTGCCTGGCTGGCAACCCTTGGGTTCCTGGCTTTCCCATCACATGGTGATGTCCTCTCCTTTCTCTCCTCGGTTCCCTCTGACTTCCAGCTTCCACTCGCTTTCTCTCACTAAGGCCTCTAAGACCTATGATTCAGCTGTGCCACACCTTAACAGAAAATAACATCTTCAAAAGGTCCTATTTACAGTGGTTTCACATCCACAGGAATGGGATTAAGATTTAGAACATATTTTCTCTTTTAATTTCAAAATTTCTGAAAGTTGAAAACACTGGAACCCCCAAGCAACAACTTCCCATCTCCCCTGGTCCCTGCTAACTGTGAATCCTCTTTCTGTCTCTATGAATTTGCTGTTCCTTTGTGCATTTCAAAAGGGTTATTTTGGTAGAATTTATATGGCACAGCTAACTTACACTTCACTAATTTATAATTTCTGTCTCTATTTCAGACAATGTGGAGCGTATTTTGGGTGGGGGGCACTCTTAGGGGCTACCCCCCACTTTCCTCTGTCAGCCCCATACCAATCCAAGCTATAGTTCATGGTCCAGTTTCTTTCTGATTCTGGAGTGTGTATGTGTGTGCATTTAGATAAATAAATCTGTTAGATAATAATCTGTATTTGTTTCCTGTTTCCTGTGGCTGCTGTAGCAAATTACCAAACAGAAATTTATTTTCTCACAGTTCTGAGGATCAGAAGTCCAAAACCAGTAGGACTGGGCGAAATCAAGGAGCTTCACTCCCTGTGGAAGTTCTAGGGGAAAGTCAGTTCCTTGCCTTTTCTGGCTTCTGGTGGCTGCTGGCATCCCTTGACTTGTGGCTTCTTCACTCCAATTGCTGCCTCTGCTTCATGTTGGCTTCTCCCCTGTGTGTGTGTGAGAATCTCCCTCTGTCTCTGTCTTACAAGGGCACTAGTGATGGCATTTAGGGCCCACCCAGATAATCCAAGACAGTTGCCATATCTCAAGATCTTTAACTTAATCACATCTGCAAAGACCCTTTCTCCTGACAGCTGGGTGGAGAGGGTGGGGTGGGGAGCAGGGAGGGAGTGTAGACAGATATCTTTTCCATTGTTAGTGTCCAGCTGACCGAGTCTCCTTCAGGAGACCCACTTCTCAGGAGTTAAGTTCGGTCCTCAGCTGTCACACTGCTTGGTGACCGCTGACCATCTGCATGCCTCCGTCCACCACCTCAGGCCAGTGGGCCTGTCCCTCGCAGCTCCAGCCCTGTGTGGTTATCACCTGTTTATGACCTTGCTTATCCTTGAATCAGAAACCAAACTTTGCTGATTCTCAGTTGTGCAAATCCCAAAGTAGATAGCATCACAGGGCCCAGCTCCAAGGGTTTCTTAATGTTGCAAGTGGATTTTTCCAGATCCTGGACCCTTGCCCTCTGAGGTTCTTTGGAGTCAGAAAGTTACAGCATCAGGATTTCAGGGATCGCCACCCCAGGAGCTAATTACCCTCCTCTGGTAAACCATCATTCATACTGGAGACACATGGGATGGCTTCTTATCAAGCAGGATGATCACCGACCTAAATCAGGAGGAACAACTGCTTGTCTGCCCAAACCCTGTGAAAATTACCAAACTGAATTAAAAGTGCAAAAAAGTCAATAATGAAGAACTCTGCAGCTTGGCCTTAACATTATTATTGTGACATAAGATTCATTCCCCATTGAGGAAAATTGTGTAGTGAGTTCAATCTCAAAATACTGGGTCTGAAGTAAAGCTTCAGTTAAAAAAAAGACAAAGGGCAGACCCACAAATAATGTCTTCCTCCAGTGAGCCTAAAAATGCCTGAATTTTGAAGCTCCAAAAAGAGAACTGATCTGACTAAAAGAAATGCTTTAAGATTGAATTCCCAGACCTCTGTTATTGAAGTCATTCTGTTTTCTCTTTTCTTGTTTGCTCACAAGTTCTCACAAAATAGCTCTATCATTGTATGAATGACTTTTCATTATGGTATAATACAAATTGTAACAAAGATGAAGAAATGTACATTTTATAGTGAATAAAACCCCACAAAGAGTTAAAATAACAAAACCAAAATAGGTTTGGATATGAATGAACTCCACATGACATATTTCTTAGATAGAACTTTAGAGACAGTACACCGATATTTTTGTTGACTTATACATAGTTCCTGGTTTACTCCATTAGCCCAATTAAACCTCATTTACTTTCTAGTTGGTCTGGTGTAGTAGCTTGAACCCTAGATTGGAAGAGAAGATACATAGTTCATCCCAATTCCATCCAGAGAAGTCACAAACTCTTTTTGACTTAGTTCCCTGTATTAAATACCTGTTATAGTAAGTTAATGACAAGGACTTCCTGAGAACAGAAAAGATCACAGCTACACAAAGAGATGGAATTGATTGAGAGAAAAGAGCCTCATAAATGAAAGATGTTAATATTCTACAGAAACATCGTGTTAGTTTTAGATATAAAAGTCTTCTAATGAAATTATTCTAAATAAAGCTTAGTAAAAACAACATTACATTTTCACTACAAGGACAAGGAAAGTGTATATTTGTGAGGAAAAACACATGGAAAATTTTAATCTCCAAAATAAATTAACAACAAATTATTTTTTCTCCCAAGAGCCTCCCAAATCTAACCTGTTTTGCTTATATTTAGAAAATATATAAGTAGGAGTTTATTTGCTTTTGAAAGTGAAATAAATAAGTTATTTGTTCACATTTCCTCTTCTCCTAATCATTAAAAGGATTAAGAAGTCCTTTTGTGCCAGTTTGAATGTATTATGTCCCCCTCAAAGGCCATTATCTTTGATGCAGTCTTGTGGGGCAGACATTTTGGTGCTGAGTAGATTGTAATTCTTTTGAGTGTTTCTGTGGAGATGCGCCCCACCCAACTGTGGGTGATGACTCTGATCGAATAATTTCCATGGAGGTGTTTGCCCACCCATTCAGGGTGGGTCTAAATTAAATTACTGGAGCCATATAAATGAGCTGACAAACAGAAGGAACTCAGTGCAGCTGAGAGCGACATTTTGAAGAGGAGACACAGCCAAGAGGGACACTTTGAAGAACGCACTGGAACTGAGAGGGGAGCTTCAGCTTACAGAGACATTTTGGAGAAGGCCTTTGAAAGCAGACTTTTGCTCCGGAGAAGCTGAGAGAGGACAAACGCCCCAAGAGCAACTAAGAATGTCATTTTTGAGAGGAACATCCTAGGAGAAAGCCATTTTGAAACCAGAACTCGAAGCAGGTGCTGGCCACAGAGGTTTTCCGGACACCATTGGCCTTCCTCCAGTGAAGGTACCAGATTGTTGATGCATTACCTTGGACACTTTATGGCCTTAAGACTTTAACCGTGTAACCAAATAAACCCCCTTTTATAAAAGCAAATCCATTTCTGGTGTTTTGCATTCTGGCAGCATTAGCAAACTAGAACATCCTTATTGATTCACAATCTCTCCTCCTCTCTACCCACAACTTAACCTCTTTCTCCCCCTTTCTACCTTCAATATTACTGGTACTTCACGTGGCTATGATCTTGCGCTCTGAACTTCTTAGTTACAGGATCTTGGGCAAGTTTTTCTTGTATTAGAACCATTTATATTTGTCCCTTTCTCTCCCATTAAATGTAAACTCCTGAAGAAAGTGAGAGGGGTTATGCCATTTTCACCTTTGGATCTTCCCTCAGTGTCAGTGCATTGTACATGGTAGATACCTAATATGTATTTGTTGATTTAATTAATGCAGGCCTTTGAAATATTTATGAACATAATCCAATGAGGTTTCAAGTTATTGATCAGAAATCCAGTTTATTGAAAAAGCTTCTTTTAAAGAGAAATATATCACTTAAAAGACCAGACGAATCATTTCCTCCTTTCCAAGGCCTACAGGGTTGGCCTTAAACCAGACTTCACTTACCTGGTGTTTGGATTTTCAGTCTCCAGACACAGTCCATGAGCTAGTCAGCTCTGTTCTGTGTCAGTGAGAGTGTCAGAGCTGACTGTCCACTTGAGGCCTGGACCATGCCATGTTTCCCTTTGTAATGTATGGAATGCTCCAAGCCAGCCCACCACTTTGGTTCTTATAGCTAAACAATTGATGACATCCCAGCTCTCTGAGGACCTAGTTTCCGTCTAATGTGAAATGGAATTTTCAATGTTTAAAGCTCATGAGTTCCATTCTACTTACCATATAAACAAATAATAAATTGTATAAGTCATTAAACAAGTCTTAAAGCCCTTTCAACTCCCCATTTTAAGAAGTAACCTGTGCTAAGAGACTCCTTTTTAAATGGTCTCTGCTAGAAGCATCTGGATAAAACCACTAAGCTGCTGGAGCAGATTTGATCCCTCAGACTTGGGTCTAAGAAATGTCACATTCCCTTATTTGTTGGAAATCAAATTAAATCTGTTTTTGAGCTTTATCTCCCCAGGATGCTAAGAAATTCAGTCTCAGTGAGGTTTGGGGGAACTCCTTCCCCTTTCTGAGGGTTGTATAAGAGTCTTGGAAGCAGAAGAGTGTTTCCACAGTTTAGGGTATTAGGAAAGGGTACTTTTTAAGAATTGAGGTGAAATTCTAATAACATAAAATTAATCATTTTAAGACAATTCAGTGGCATTTAGTATATTCACAATGTTGTGAAACCATCACCTCTATCTAATTCCAGAATATTTCATCACTCCCAAAGGAGACCCTGTACCTATTAAACAGTCACTCACTCCTCATTCCCCCAACCTCCAGCCCCTGGCAACCACTAATTGGCTTTTCTGTCTCTATGGATTTACCTATTCTAGATATTTCATATAAATGGAATTACCCAACATGTGACCTTTTATGTATAACTTCTTTCACTTAGAATAATGTTTTTTAGGTTCCTTCATGCTGGTATGTATAAGAACTTCATTCCTTTTCGTGGCTGAATAATGTTCCATTACATGGGAAGATCACATTTTGTTTATCCATTCACTAGCTGATGGACACTTGAGTTGTTTCCATCTTTCGGCTCTTGTGAATAATGATGGTATGAACATTCAAGTACAAGTAGGAAAGAGGTATTTTGATCACAGTCAAAAGTCCTCCTTGTCTAAATCCAGCATGTGGGTGGGCAGCTGTGGCCACTCTGGGCTGAATGGAGGCCTAAGTGCCCTTCAGAGGTGACTCTGCCTTGGTGCCTGGGAACCAGCCTTCACCTGCACATTGCTGCCCCTAGCAGAGCTCAGCATTTCCATCCTGCACAAGCACCCAGGGCTTCACCACTCTTGAAGGTCAGATCTCTCAGTCTGTCCTCTCCCTTCAACCAACTCTTGCCCCAGTCTTAGAGGTTAACTCCAGGATGTCTTACAGCCCAGGCTGTCACAAACAAAGACTTGTCCTTTTTCCTCTGTGAGCAAGAGATGCCTCCAGGATAAAGCTACTTGGATAAAAAGTGTAAGGAAGAGGGAAAAATTTCTCACAGTCATGACTCTTACACAATAGGAAAAATAAGGTGTAATTTGATATCTCTGTAAATTATTGTTACATATTTCTCTAAAGCCCCCTACCATACCATAGCTTCCCTTGTAAGCCAAACTCAGAAATGTGGGAAGAAAATCCTGTCCTAAGGAGACACCAGGGCAGGGCGGACATAAGCCACATGTGTGCCCAACGTGCAGCTGAGAGTCGAGAGAACCTTGCTTTTTTGGAACAGTGGAAACCCTCCAAGAGACCAGATTGTGACCACTTTCTGGATTCTTATTTAGGAAGTGTGTGTTTCTAAAACCACCAAGGAAGATTTGATGCTGGTCCTTCTTAACCTTGCTGTGGTAAGTCTTTATTTTAACCAATACTAACTGTTTGTCTACTCTGTATAGGGAATAACAAAGCAGTCAATTGAGTAGACCACTGTCATTTTTGAATTAAAGGAACAGTTTGTTTAATGGACTCATTTTGTTGATAACATATTCAGAGCAAAAGTTTTATATCTTAGAATAAAACTTCACCATTTTGGCTAAAGCTCAGCAAATACTATGAATTACAAAAAATAAACTAGAGATTATCTAAAGATATATAATTGCATTAGTTTCAATTTAAAGTAGTAATAAATTTGACTAATAAAGTAGCACCAAATTCAGGTTCTTAAAATTTTTGTTTAAAAAAGTTGTGTAATTTGCAATTAGAATATGAACAGTTGCAAGAGTATTAAATCTCTCAGAGTTAGGAGCTAGCTTGAGCATCACTGGGAATTAGAATCAATCAAGCTATGCTGAGGCATGTTTAGAAGGAGGCTAGTAAGGGTCTATTTGCTTGGGTGCATGGAGAGAGGTAACTTAAAACTGACAGAAAACCCCGATGGCCAAAATGTAATCATACAGGAACCATAGTCAGGCTTTACTCTCAGGGAAGAACCAGGTGGGAAGTCGTCAGGAGTGAGTCAAGATGCACAAGGGTGGTATGGGAATCTGGTTAGGTGGTGTGAAGGGGAGAACCAGGGTGGTGTCACTCAAAATGTTGTCTCCCAAATGTCTTCCCATCCAGCCACAAAGGGATTTGCACATCATCCAATTGCCCAAGGAGGAGACAAGTGAACTGAGTATGTATATATCAGTGGTTCCCAACTGAGGGCAACTTTGCTCCCCATCCCTGTTCTGTGACATTTACCAACTACCAATGTCTGGAGATATTTTTGATTGTTGGTTGGGGTGTGGTGGGATGGGGATGGGGACGGGGGTGGAATGCCAGGTTTAACCCAGGCCAATGAGCTTATTTCCCTGACTTTAAGGCAGCAACTTAACCAGCTTGTGGCTGTGGCAACTCCAACAAGGGTGACATCAGCAAGTGCCAACAGAAGCCTCTCTGTGGTCAGGAAGCTGATGTCAGGGCTGGGATTTGAGGACTCACTGAAACATGGATGGTGGGGACAAAGGTTAGAGGAGTGGACATGTGAGGTAGGGAGGAGGGACGGAGTCATGACCTTTTGTGAATGCCTGTGGAGAAAGCCTGGGAAATTTCTCATTGAGACTGTACTCTAGGCTCTGCATTATTTTTTTATGTTTTAAATCAGTATGTTTATATCTGTCTTATCTCAGAAGAGTGCCCAAGTTTCTTTGTGAAACAGCTTCTCAAAAACAACTGTTACTTTGACTTTTTTCAGCAGATTAAAGAAGAGTGAATAAATGGAAATTACAATAGACATTTCTATATTTTTTCTTTAAGAATAGAAACATTCTGATCATTACTAAGGGAAATTTATTAAAAGCTTTGACTTCAGATCATCAAAGAAATTTCTCAAGAAATTTCACTTCCAAACATTCATTTGTCAAAGTTTTCATTTCCTAGAATGTATATAAATGGAATCACACAGTATATACTCATTTGTCTCGCTTATTTCACCAAGCATAAGTACTTTGAAGTTCATCTATGTTGGAGTGTCTGGCAGTATTCCATTGCATAGCTATACCACCTTTTTTATTCCTGGCAGTATTCCATTGTATCGCTATACCACCTGTTGGTGGACATTAGGGTTGTTTCCAACTCTTCACTATTACAGGTACAGCTGCTTGGAATATTCATGTATAAGTCTTTGTACGGACATTTACTTTCATTTCTTTTGGGTAAATACCCAGGAATGGGATGGCTGGGTTATATGGTATGTGTATCTTCAACTTTCTAAGAAGCTGCCTACATGTTCTTCCAAAGTGGTTATACCATTTTCCATTCCCCTCGGCAGTGTATGAGAAGTTCAGTTGCTCCACATCCTTGCCAATATTCTGTATGGTTGTTTTTTGTTTGTTTTAATTTTACCTATTCTAATAGGTGTATGGTGGTCACACTGTGGTTTTAATTTGCATCTCCTTAGTGGATAGTGATGTTGAACATCTTTTCATGTGCTTATTTATCCTGTCTGGTGAATTATCCAAGTTTTTTGCCCACTTTATAAAGTGGGTTGTTTGATTTCTTATTTTTGAATTTTGAGAGTTCTTTATATGTTCTGGATATGTGGATTGCTTTGCTCTATTAGCCTTTGTGTGTGTGTGTGTGTGTGTGTGTGTGTGTGTGTGTGTGTGTGTGTACCTAGTTGCTTATTTTATTGCCCTCTCACCAACCCCACTCCAGTGAAGAATTATCCCAAGCTTGCTGCCTCAAGGGAGGGTTGTGGAGTAGAAAGCAGAATAAAATGCTTCCAGTCTGTTGGCTTAAGTTTCTAAGAGTAGTAGCACTAGAGGACCAGAGAGAATTTCAGGCAGAAATAAACTATGTGGGAGAGCCAGCCTGAAAAAACTTAGGACCTCTTCATCCTCTAACCAAAAAGTTAAAACAGGACTCAGTAGGTGGTAAGAAGAGGAGAGCTGGAAAGGCCATGATGAAAGAATAGGTACTTGTGAGTCCTCAGGAAAGGGGCACTGTGTCATACTTTGTGAGCCAGAGCTCTGGGGAGGCATAAAACCCCATCAAGGGAATGGCCTGAGGGAAGCCACAGTGAGTTTGCTGGAAGTTTCTGTGACCCAGTACAGCCCTGAAGCTGCACCATGACTCCCACGCTCTTAGGTGTGGCCAGGAAAGTTGTGGGGACCAATTCCCCAGAGGGCTCAGGTGCACAGGAGCCTGCATGGATTGATGACCTGAGACCCCCTACCACCCACGCACTACGCTTCCCTGCAACGCAACTCTGGGGAAAGGAGGAAGGTACGCCAATGACATATTCCACTGGTAGAATAAGGGCTGGAAGCAGAATAAGGGCTGGAAGCAGAAGTTAAGATGTTATTTTAAAATAAAACAAAATTGAACCCACTTGGGGCTGATCAAAATGAGCAGTCAACTCGTAGCCATTTAAGGGGAAGCCTGCTTCTTGTGGGGAGATATTCATTTAGAAAACATAGTGTGGCTCTCCTGGATTTTACCCACTCCCTGGTTTAAGGATGGAATGTCTTATAACTAGGGCTTTACAGGCTTTTTCCATGCAGAAAACAACAGATATGTCAAAAGTTCTTCTCAGGGAGGTCCTGGATTTGGATCAGGTTAGACAACCACCAGGCCTGCAGTTGCCTGTCCTGTGGAGACTCTGGAAGAGCAGGGCCAGGTCTGAGCTTGTCTCTGGGATGGTCAGCAGGCAGTAACTGCAGTGGCCCCACCTGCCTGACTTTGCAGAAAGTTCATGCTCTTGATTCTCTGCTCATTAATATCTGTGTTGTCAAGAGAGCTATTCCAGAAGGATTTGGCTCCTTTCAGGACTACGTGCAGATTGCCATCAGGGCACAACTGGCTAGTTTGTCCAACACTCCTTGTTAATTGTTAGATAATCCCTTGTTAATTGTTTGATAATCCCAGGCTTCTTCTCATGTTTGCCTGACATAGGAACATTTAAGTATATTTTTATTTCTTCCCAAATGGAACTAACTTGTCTAGTACAGATAATTCTAGGATGTAATTAGGCAAGGATCACCTAAAGTTTTACAAAGATCATCCCAAGCATACTAAAGTTTAAAACATGGTACAATTTGAATTATTGGGAACACACAGATAGACAAACTAATGAAAACGAGCTGCTAGGCACATCTGGGATTAAAGGCAGTAGACTTCCAGTGCACTTTTTTGGACACCTGAGCTAACCAGGCCACACCTCAACCCAATATTCTCCACCCCATTTCCCCATCCATGACCCCTCTTCCTCTCTACCTCCTGTCTACCACAAAAAAATGGTCCTGTCCTTCAAAACCTTGTGTTCTAGGTCAAGAAATGGTGCATACACAAGTAAGTCAGTTTCAGCATTTAAAAGAAAAGTTGGAGTCATATTGATTTTTTTTTAAAACCATAACATTATGCCTTCAGTGAGCAGATTTTTGTAAGTATGATCCGAGAGGTTCAAGAATTATTGGAGGACAACAGGAAAAAACACTTAAAATTGGTATTATTCTGTAAAATCTGTAATTAACGGTTTCTGTAAACTAACCATGCTCCCTCATGTTTGTTAGTTGTCTCATGGACTGCAAAGCAGTGGCTTTAAATGACCCTAGCATTTTGCTGATGAAGTTTTAAAAGACTGGAGCATAGGAAAAAGATTATGGTATTTTGAAAGAGAAGGTATGGGTTCAAGTCAGGCCCCAGCCAGTTACTAGCTATGTGACAGCCTCTCTGAAATGTAGTTGCTCCATCTATTAAAAGGGAGTAATCTTTCCTCACATAAAGTAAGAGAATATATTTGAAAGCACTTTGTAACGTAAAGAAAATGCTAGTTATTACCCAGAGGGAATTTTTCTGTGACTAGCAAGAGGCTGCTGTTCTTTTCCCTCAAGAGTAAGAGGAACACATTTCATTCCAAAAAGTCCTTGGAATAATTGGACACTCTCAGCAATGGTCACAGTTCAGTATTGCTTACTCAACTTGAAGTTAGCACTTCGGTTTTTTTTGCAGTTCCTTCAGTTTTGTCTCCTTACTCTGATGGGAGATACAGACTAAAGGAGGCAGAACCCCAGTCTTTGCTCTCTTTTAACACTAAGTCCACAGCAAAGAAGATGTTAAGACAGAATTGCTAAGTCATCTACTACTGTTACAACACTGTGGAATGAGACTTTTTCTTATTCCTGATGCCAGCGCTTGTGGTTCCCAGGTTTAATGCTGCGCATCTCCATTTGACCTCATGATTGTTTAATCTGGCTATACCACAGAACCACACAATAAACCACAACAGTAGAAACTTGTTTGACAATCACCTTGGTTTCTACTAATGCCTCTTTTGTTAAATCAGCATTTTAAACACCAATAAATTTTAGAATATCATTCGCCACACCAACAAGGCAAATAAAATTAGTTTAAGGGATTATATTATTTGCCAGGGGGTGCATTGCAACTAACATGTTGACCCAACTTTTCAATCTTAAGATTGCACTGTTCTATTACTTGGAATACATTTACTTCCTGTTTATGGAGTATTTCCATAGGAACTACCATTATTTGATTCTTTAAAGAAGATTGGGAGATAGTTACTCTCTTTAAGAGATTTGGAAACAAGAACCATGGGAATAGAAGGGGTTTTGCTGAATTTCCACCAAAACTCACTGATTCCAGGGACTGGGGAAGGGTGAAAAAGGTTTCTGAGGAAAAGTTAAAGAAAATTCTAGACATATGATCCAACTATAGAGTGGGATGAGAAGACTCATGTGCTGGGAAAGGTGGCCAGAAGGACCCTTCCCACTTCAGCACCAGGGATAAGGACACCCACATCCAGCTCATGAGGCAGGCGAGACCAATTCAGCAACAAGGGTTATCACTGCTTCCTTCACTTGTAGAGAAATAGCACAGCATAATCCCTAGGAGCATGGACTTTAATGTCAGCATCATTTCCTAGCTCTGCCACCTTACTACTTTGTGTGCTCTTGGGGACAGAAACTTAATCTCTCTAAACCTGTTTCCATAAAATGAGGATAATGGTACCTCTCTTACTGGGTTGTTGAGGGGATTAAATGAGCTCAAACCTGGTACAAGGACTGCTGTAGAGATCTTGAGGAGCACAGAAGGAATGACATATGGATTGGAAGGAATCTGCAACACACTGCATGTACTGTATCATTTGAATTTGTAAAGTCAGTTCCTCTGGCTGAATATTGCTCATGGATATGTTTTGTTTGGCTGACAGAGGGATGGCCCACACAGTACCTAGGATGTAAGACAACTTTTCTGATGTACATAAAACAAGGCCAGGAATGCCTTGCCTATGATTGAGAGGAGATGCTGCAATTAATTTTTTTTCTTCCACTTTGTTAGTTTAGGGCTTTATTCCAGAATCTTCTCATAAGTGTGGAGGTACACTGGGTCTCTCCAAATCCTGTCACCTCAGCCCAAGTAAGGTATGAGAGAGAAAGAGTAGAAGTGATGGTCTGACAAAGGAGAAGACAATGGGGACAATTGTGCTGCTTTAGTTGTTTCTTCATTTCTTTCACTTGATAGTTCTTTAATGTAAGTCTTTGTCTCATTTCAGGAGATCATGCTACAGCTGTAGGGAAATACAGCTGAGTGCATGCTGGGAGAAGATTTTGTTGGGAAAATATTTTTCTTGATTTTTTTCTCAAAATGAATTCGAGGAAAGGGATTGTGGTTTGGATGAGGATGGGAATGGAGGGAAAGAAAGAATAAATAAACAGAGCATATCACTTTTTCATGTAATGATGTCTGAACCTTATGTTCCTATAAGGAACTGTATGTTCTACTTGGGAGTCCTTTCCTCTTGTGAATCATGGTTCAGTAGTTCAGAAATTAAATTGCTTCTTTCTAGACTAGGCTGTAGAGTTGATCACCTCACACTGCAGACAAATTATAGCCAGTCAGAGTACTCAGTAGCTTGACCCTCTCTCTAGTCTTGGTAGCAGTAGTTTACAATATTAATCCAACACTCCTGAATTCCCAGAAACAGTGTATTGGATCCTGA
Organism: Choloepus didactylus; assembly: GCF_015220235.1. Taxonomy (NCBI): domain Eukaryota; kingdom Metazoa; phylum Chordata; class Mammalia; order Pilosa; family Megalonychidae; genus Choloepus; species Choloepus didactylus. The sequence continues at coordinate 37,581,627 of NC_051320.1, read as the reverse complement.
ATTTTCTACAGAAGGCAAAGTCTATGTTACCAGGGCAAGACTTATCTTTTCGGGTCTCAGGAAAAGGTAGGTCAAAGATTCCCCACCTCATCTTTATTATAGTTACAGAAAGTAAGGCACATGGCAAGGCATGTGAGGAAAAGGCTCCTTTTTTACCTCATCGCTGTTGCCTCATTTGAACCAGATCATTTATCATCATTTATCATCCCTGCCTAGTAAAAGGAAGTGGATCCTAGGTCAATGAATGAATAGTAGAGAATACAAGTCTACTCTCTGCTGATCTCATATTCAGATCAACAGGCTAGCAGGGCATTTCTCAGAATGCCACTCTGCTACAGGCACAAAACATCACTGAGAATGCTACAGGATGAAGAAAATTGTATCACTGGAACACCTTTCAGGGAGAGAATTGTTAAGTGTTGAGAGCAATGCTTTGATAAGCCTCTTAAAATGGGGAGCAGGTTGGGCTAGGACCCCACAAGGAAATGTTCAAGGAAGAAGATATGGGCGCCAACCTGCCTTCTAAGGAGAAGGGTCTGGTTAAGCCAAGTCTGTGTTGCTGAGTGGGGTAGATAAATTTAGAACTAGAGCAGAACTACAGGACATTAGAGATGCTCCTCCCTGCCACCAGTGATTCTCCTTCTCTGCCATTCCCCAGGAAGTTCTCGCTCAGCCTCTCTCCATGGAAATGCCAACAGACTTTGGGCATGAGGTCCTGAAGGCAGACCGGTCCTGGTCAGCTATGGATGCTTTCATTTGGCGCAGGCTCATGGCATGTGGCAGCCTGGGAGGGGGAGTGGGCAGGCAGGCTCTGGCTTAGAAGAGGTGGAGGGGGTCTCCAAGAAATGTGGACCGGGTCTTCCCTTTTACTTTACTTCTACTTTTACCCTTCCTAGAGCTTCAAGAGCTCAAAATCCAAGTTACCAAAGGATGAATTGGCAGAATTCTTCTAACTTCTGTGCACCGCCCTACGTATACACAGGAGAGACCTCCCCATGCCTTATGTTCCAATCCAGCTGCTTTGAGTGAGGAGGGTTGGGAGGGATGTGTCCTTTTGTGCCTTTATGGCTGTTGACTCTCTTTTTCCCTTCTGGGGGAGGTATAGGACGCTGCTCTAATTGAATTGATACTAATAAAGAATATTTGTAAAAAGCTAAGCATTATAATTGTGATAGCCACCTAAATATAGTAAAGACTTAGAAAAATCACTTAAAAAAGGATAATTATCCTATGCCATGAAATTTTTATCAGTACTGAATACATTTTCACTTTAAAACTAGGTTTTCATTTTCAAAGCATTATATTGCTAATTAAAAAGAGAAAAAGGAAAAAGTTATTTCTACCCCAACTAAACCATTTTCTGGCACTAGTACTTTGGTCTAGTTTTCAAATTGTTATTAAAATTGGGTTTTCTAAACACTAGGGTAATTGTCCACATTTTATGTTTATTGCCTATTATTCTCCACCCCTTAGAATGTTGCTTTTAGAGAGCATGAGATTTGTCTCTCTTGCCCTCTGCTGTGTGCCCAGGCAGATGTCTGACAATCAATGTCTGACATAGAGTAGGGGATAAATAAATATATTTTGGCTAACTAACTAATAGTTATATTCTCTGGCTATTTTGAAAATTAAGATCATGTGGTTATCTCCCAAAGAACATAACTTCCTCTTTAACCAACAATTTTCCCTTCTTGGTCAGAATGAAGTTTAAACCAGCAGTTTTCCTCATTACTTTTTTAATATTTTGAGAGAGAAATTTGTCAACCAAGCAATTCACAGAAAGAAAGCATGAAAGTGTTGGCTTTGACCTTGTTCCACCTCCAAATCCTGTGGGAGAAGTTCAGGCCATGCCTCTGGGCATCAGGTGCCAAGACCACTGTATCTGAGAGGGAGGCTCAAGGTTGGTTCTTTCCCTGGGACCCGGGAGATTTGGCTAGTGTTAGCACCTGAAGATGGTTAACTGTCAAAGAGGCAGGGCAGGTAGTTTCCTTTACCAGCCCTTGAACAAGTAGAAAGTGGTCCCTTGGAAAAATGACGTGCCCTCTACTACTGAGAGGTAGCATAAGATTGAATTTCAGGGTATCAAAAATGGAAAGAAAATGGGCCTTGAAATCAGACAGCTCTGGTTTCAAGTCCTGACTCTGACATTCATGGACTGCGTGCCATTGGGAAAATTATCCCAAATCTCTATTTCTTGGATTCCTTTCCCCCAGTTGTTAAGAGGATTAAAATAAGATTGTGTAAGCAAGGCGGCTAGTACAGTGCATTGTACACGGTTCTCTTATTATTCTCACAATCAGTCAAAGAATCCAAGCACCCCTTACGATTATTGTGGTGTCCTCTCAAAGCTTAGGTCCCTGGATAACTATAACTGCTCCCACAGAATAGCCATGTCAGTGGAGAACAGGGGGCAAAATACAGCATCACAGGCTCATGCTAGGAGAAATTTTGGCATGTCCTCCTAAGGTCCCCTGTAAAAAAAGAGAGTCCTCTCCAGAGTCTTTAAATGACCCCAAGGGATACGTCTTACAGAAATCAGACCGTGGGAGTGTGCACATATTTAGATTCTCAAAAACTATGTTTTGATATATGTAAACCTACATATCTACATATATACTCACACATATACATATATGTATATATAATACTTGTTATTGATTTTTTATAATAACACTTAATTTTCATACACTGTGTGGATGTAGGTGAAAGGGGTTGACTTAGCCTACAGGTCACTTAAGAAGTTTTCCAGTTAAATAGTCTCGTTAAACTGTGACACGTTAACGAGCACAACTAGCTCCCCAGTTTCCTAAGCCTTAGTTTCCTAAGGCTTAGTTTCGTAAGCCAAAAACCTGGGCAATATTCCTAACTCATTCGTCTTATTTACATACTATATCTAATTATTTCTTTCAACAAATACTCATCAATCTTCTGCTATGTGGCAAGTACTATCCAAGACATTTGGGATACATCAGTGAACAAAATAAACAACAAGAAAAAAAAAATCACGTTCCTCTGTGGAACTTAAATAATGCACCAGTCCCCTCAATTCTTCTAAACTTTCTCACAAATTCATACAGTTTTCTTTATGTCACTGTCATTATCCTAGGTCCAGATGTTTTCTACTCTCAATTCCTTTAACAACCTCTAACATGTCTCCTTTCATCTCTTCTCCAGTTCACACTTCACACAGTAGCCTGAGTGAACTTATTAAAATCCAAGTAGGATCAAACCACACCTTGCTTAAAGCTCTTCAACAGTTTCCAATTGCTCTAGGATATCAACTGATTTCCTTCAAATCATAACTTATGACATGCTGGCCCTTTCTTCTTTTCTATTACAATACTCCTCACCTGTTCCCATCATGCCGAACTTCCAGCTACCCTGAAGGACCTTGCTCTCTCTCTCACACCACGGAGTGTTTGTACTTCTTGTCCTCTTTCCGTGGAATCTGTACCCCGACTCTTTTTGTTGTTGTTTCTGTTGTCGTTTTGCTATTCCTACTCATCCTTCAGGTTACTGCTTATATGTCACTTTCTCAGGGAAGTTTTTTCTGATTCCCAGAAACTGGTTAAGTGGCCTGTGTTGAGCCTTCCTAGCCCCCTGCATTAGACCTCTCCTTGCACTTATCACAGATTATTGCCTTTGCTTGTTTGCTTATCTGTGCTCCACACTGTATCCCAGAACCTAGAACAGTGAGGGGCCCATAGTAGACACTCAAATATTTGTTACATGAATGAATGAATGAATGAATGAATACATAAATAAATGAATGAAATGAATATTTGGAGGAGCAGCCACACAGACACCACATGAAGGCAGAAGGAAGGTGGCAAATAGAAAACTTGAAGGATATAGTGAGAAATGATTTGATGAGATGGGAAAATGATTTTTTTTCCTCTTTCATCTGAAATATATTAGAATAATTATAGGGACAAGAAAGAATAATTTAGTTGCATAATGCATTTTTCATTTTATATAATTCCTGGGATTAAAATAACCAATTAAGTTCCTCTGTTTTTTGGAAGAGAATTTTCCTTAACTTTGAACCCACCTGTCAGAAATGCCTCAACATAATTTTCTGCTTCCCAAAAACCGGGTAACCCCAAAAGAATAATAGGTAGAGAACACAAAACCTGCTCCATAATTGGAATTCTCCAGATTAAACTATGAAATGGGAGCATAACTCCCTCCACTCTTTTCATGAGTTATTCTGCCTGAAAAAAAATTTGCAGTGATAATTCTACATAAGTACAGAAAACCTCACTCTGAGACAGAAGAAGTAATTGGGTATGAGTAAATCCTTCCCCAAAGACAACTGTCAAAATTGGCTGTTCTGTTCATGTTATAACATGGGCCCAAGGATTCTAGTATCTCCACAAACTTTCCCAAGGTTTCAGATTTTCTAAATCCCTCAGGCTCAAGGCCTGGGAACAATTTTGACTCATCTTTGTTCTTTACTACTTACATCGAACCCATGACCAATTCTTGTTGGCTCTTATTCCACAATGCCTCTTTCATTGTTTTTCTTTGCAGAGTCATCAAAAGGAATACAGGCTCTCATGATCTTACAGATAAGTTACTGCAAAACCCTCCTACCTAGTCTTCCTTCCTCTAATCATTCCTTCTCATTCTGCAACCACCAACAAAATAATGTTCATTAAATGTCACCCTTAGGAACTCTGGGGTATCATTGTCTAGAAATTCAAGAATAAATTCTTGTGCTGGGAATTAAAAGCACTCCATAGTCTGGTTCCATTGAACTAGCCCAGTGTTCTTTCCCAGGATGCCACTACATCACACCTATATTCCATCTGGCCAGTTTCCTCACTGTTTCTTGTATACCCAGTGCTTATCACCAACTTTGCATCATTTCTCCATTATTATGTCTCTTTTTGTAATATTGCCACACTTTTTGTCCCCACTCTCTAGCTGACTGTATTCTACTTACCTGACCTCCTCCTTCTCCAGAAAGCTTTCCTGATCATTACATTCAAAGTCTCTCTCAGATGGATTGCATAGCTCGAATCATTTGAATTGCTCATTTTTGGAACTTCACATTGATTAGTGCTATTATTGTGTGTGTGTGTGTGTGTGTGTGTGTGTGTCCTAAGGTGGAGATCCTTCTTTCTTTTTTATTCCCTCAAGCCATGGTGATTTTTGAGAATTCTCTATGTTTTATGTATTACATCACTGTATACATTTGAGGATCATTATTATAGTTTAAAAATGGTTAAATTTGCATAGAAATGTAAGTTCTCAGAATTTTAGTCTAAAATTTATTGTCCATATATTTGCAAATTTTTGTTTTGCTTAGTAAGCTTCAGTAAACATGCCCACAAGATTTTGGGTCAGCATATTCAGTCTTTAGATGAATTTTAAATCAAACATGGTATTTCACAGTGTACCCTAAACTTTCTCTGCCTCAAGACCTTCCATAAAACAAGCATGTAGTCTCTGAAATGTATTAACAAACTATGATCTGTAGCATTTGGTCAGCATAAATGCTTCTTGAATTCTGAGAATACTGAGACCTTCCTTCCTAGAGTCCAACATTTGTAGAAAACAAAACTTAGAGAATAACGGGTATGAGCCTTCGCAAAATCGGAGAATACAGATCATATTTGGAATACCCTTGATTTGTGGCTAGATCTCACTGTTGTCCATTGGTTCTTAATCACAACTTCACATTAGAATCACTTGGAGAGCTTTTAAAAACCCAATTAAATTGGACCAATAAGAATCACTGGGGATGGGAATCAGGTGTTGGTATTTAAGTTCCCCAGTTGATTCTAACGAGAGCCACTGCTGCAGCTCGTAAGACAAACACATGAAATGGTTAAACAGCAGCATTTTGTGCTTCTTTGTCCTAGTGTTATAGCAGGAAGTCTCTTGGTTGTCTCTATTCCTCCCCAACAGGGGATCCATTTTCAACTCAAACACTATTTACCCACACAAAGGAAAGATCATCTGTCCTGACAGTCAGAAACTGGAGTTGTGTAGCCATGCAATAAGAACGGTGATGTCTTCTGGGGGTATTTAATTGACATTTTATAGAAAGGAACCATGTTGTGCCTACCATTGATTAAGACTAGGTGAACTCAGTAACTGCATGAAGAGAACTTAATAATTTTCTGTTAATAGTAGTAAGGGAACTTCTATTTGGTGCCTTTTCTGATTTCCCAGACTAAGTGAGGTCCCTTTGTCATTGCTATGAGTGGCTTTCATTCATTGTACTTATTAAAGTTAGAGTTTACATTTACATTTACACCTCTCTCCCCTACTATACTGTAGGGATTCAAGCATACCATTAAATGAAAGAGAGGAGAGAGTGGGTGAAGTGAAGAAGGAGGGAAACCTTAAACTGCTTCATGTTGTATGTATCCTGGGAAAGTATTTTATGGCTATTATAATCTCCACTCACAAAAGTTCTGCTCCATGAAGTGCAGCACCCACAAAAAACCTCCATCACACTTGCCAATCATTGCAATCCCATCAGATGACCAAAAACATTTCTCCTTGACTATCTTTTACATTTTGAGATATCATTTTAAGATATCATAAGATTATAATAGGAACAAGATTGTGTCTTGTCTTTTCAACACCGTATTCTCAATACTGAATACAGAACCATTTCCACATTTTTAGTATTTGTCATAGCAGCACCTAACTCTAAGTAACAAAAACTGTATTAGTTTCTTCGCTGCTAAGAGAAATAGCACAAAATGTGTTGGCTCACAGTTTTGATGCTAAGAGAAGCACAAAATTGAGATATCAGCTTTCTCCCTAAAGACTGTGGTCTTCTGGGGCTGATTACTGCATTGGGTCCTTGGCTTTTCTGTCACATGGCAACGTTCATGGTGACATCCACTCCTTTCCCTTCTAGGTTCCATTGACTTTCAGCTTCTTGCTTCTCCATGTGGCTTTCTCTTCATAAAGCTTCCAGTAATAGGATTAATTCTGACCTCATTCAACTGGGCCACACCTTAACTAAAAGTAGCATCTTTAAAAGGTCCTTTTTACAATGGGTTCACACCCACAGGAATGGATTAAGACTAAGAACATGTTTCTTTCTGAGATATATAATTCAACCCACCACTCAATACATATTTATTTAATAAATTCTGAATGGAATGAATAAATACATGAATGAATGACATGGCATCTTGCTGCAGATTAGCGTAGAAAATGCAAAGAGAACTGGCTGATTTTAGACAAATTAAGAAGAAAATCCAGAGTGGTCTAGAACAGATAAATTTTGTTTAACTAATAGCTACAACAAAGGTATAATAAGCATAGATGAATTCACCAGCATTCTTTGAACAATTACATGTTTAGCACCTTTTCCATTCTTCTGATGGCATTAGAGGCATAAGATGTATGTGAGCAGAAGTCTTTAAAAGCCAAGTTAGAACTGTAGGATATAAAATTCCTAGGGTTCTCTGTTTGAATCCTTGGAATTCTAACTTGATTTGTTTTAGCTCTTAAAACTCCAGGCTATCTTTCATGGCTACATCAAGAGTACAGATCAATGCCTTACAAAATGACAGCAGAACATAGGCTCAGTACCAGTGTCAAGGTACTGGTGCTTGAAATTCACAGTCTCATTTTTCTTAAAATAATAAATTTTATTTTTAAAGAAGTTTTACGTTCACAGAAAAATTGTTCAGAAAATACAGAGTGCCCATATTAGCACCTCTCCGAGACACATAGTTTCCTCTATATACAGCCTCATTTTTCACTACCCTATTTAGGTCTCTTCTTGTACTTTATTCCTGTGATATACTGACAATACCTTGACATAATAATGAAGAAAATCCACAGTTTAGCACACTTTTAAATTTTGCTCTTACAAGTTACGTGATTCTAAATAGCTGCTGCTCATTCTCTGCTATCAGTTTAAAGAGTAAAAAACAATAGGGATTAAGCCACTGAGATTTGCTCTTTTGGTGAGTGCCCAAGGCAAAACCTGCACTCTGCAGACTCACATGGTTTATCTGAACATTTCTACACTCCCAATCAGATAAAGAGCAAGCGTCTCCAAACATATCATACTCAGTCTAGCCTCTCTTTGTCCCTTTAACACCTGCCTTTTCACCTGCCAATAATGTCTTCCAATTTCCTGTCTTGAGTCTAGTGGGTCTCAACCTTTGTGTGCATTAGAATCACCAGGAAAGCTAATGAAGAACAGAGGGGCCCAAACTTGTGGAAGTCGAATAGGGCCTGAGCATCTGCATTTTACCTTGTTCTGCAGGCGATTCTGATACACAACAAAGTTTGAGAAACCATTTTTTCTAGTCAAAAATTATGCCCTGCCTTCAAGTGGTCTCCCTATTGTCCCTTCCTTTATGAAATTACACGTCTATGGACCCATCCTAATTCCAAAAGTAAGTTTTCCTTTTGTGAATTCCAACACCTTGGATATATATACCATATAAGGTTGTGTTCCAAGTATGTTTTATTTATATGCATTTATTTCTAGCTTCAGTACAATGTAAGATTTTTGAGCATGGTGACCTTGAATGCAACATAATCTAACAAAGTAAAAGATTCGCAATCCTGGATGCATATAAGCATCGCTTAGTGAGCGTAACAGGATTCTTAAGCTGGGGCTCTACTTCCAGAGATTCTGATTTAAGAACTATGGGTAGGTGTTGGGTTTCGTATATTTTAGAAGTTTCTCAGGTGATTCTAATGTGTAGCTCGAGTTGAGAACCATGGTCATAAGGGAAAGAGATGAGGGAAAAGGACCTTTGTTGGATTTTTATCACGGTATATCCTAGTGTGTGGTAGGTGGTCAATAAATATTTGATTGAATGAATGTTTTCACCATTTTCTAGCTGTGTGAACTCTGTGAAAGTTCTTTTAATTCTCTAAACCTCAGTGTTTCATATTTATATGGTGGTAACAGTATTTGTATTGATGGGGGGGTGGTTCTGAAGTATAAATAAAATGACAAAAAAAGGTTATTTGGCACATAGTAGATGTTCATCAAAAGTTAACTCTCTTCCCTCCAAAAGTTGTTATTCTCATGTTATTTCTGACACTGGCAGGAACATTGTGGACATACTAACTTAAGTGCACATGGTGTATTGAGTGAATGGATGAGTTACGGAAAAGTAAATGATAGAAAAGTAAATTTAAATCATCGAGTGATTTAAACTGAGTTTCAAAAGTGATAGTCAAAAAGGCAGCCAACTCAGTGGGAGATAATAAGTGGAAACCACATATCTGATAAGGGTTTGATACCCAGAATACATAAAGAAATCCTATAACTCAAAAATGAAAAGACAACCCAATTTAAAAACAGATAAAAGACATGAACAGATATTTTTCCAAAGAGGAATACAAATGGCTAAAAAGTACATGGAAAGATGCTCATTTTCACTAGCTATTAGGGAAATGCAAATTAACACCAAAACAAGATATCATTTCACACCTACTAGAATGGCCACCAATAAACAGGAAACTACAGTGTTGCAGAGAATGTGGAGAAACAGGAGCATTTATTCACTGCTGGTGAGAATGTAAAATGGTGCAGCTGCTTTGGAAGATGGTTTGGTAGTTCCTCAGAGAGCTAAGTATAGCATTGCCTAGCGATCCAGCAATCCTACTGCTCCATGTATACCCAGAAGAACTGAAAGCAGGGACTTGAACAGACGTTTGTATACCGATGTTCATAGCAGCAATATTCAGAATTGCCAAAAGGTGGAAACAACCCAAGTGTCCATCAACAGATGAGTAGATAAACAAAATGTGGCGTATACATACAATGGAATATTGTTCAACATTAAGAAGGAATGAAGTCCTGAAGCACACAACAACATGATGAACCTTGAGGACATTATGTTGAGTGAAATAAGCTAGACACAAAAGGACAAATAGTATAAGAACTCACTAGTATGACCTATGGTAATATGTAAACTCATAGACATAAAATGTAGAATACAGACTTCTTCTTCAGCTGCTCGGTGAAGCATTTCCTGGGGAGCTCGTCGAAGTTGCCGGTTCGTTTCCCGAGGAGTTCGTTGGACGTCTTCTTTGGAGTTGACAGTTTGTTGACGGCTCTGCAGAATTTGGACTCGTGCGTGCCCGCAGCTGCTTACTCCTCCAGGAAAGTAGGTAAAAAGCCAGGAACTGCGTGGACTGGACACCACAGAGCAATCTGTCTTTGGGCATACTTCATACAACACTCATGAAAACGTGGAACTGCTGAGATCAGCGAAATCTGTAAGTTTTTGCGGCCAGGGGACCCGCGCCCCTCCCTGCCAGGCTCAGTCCCGGAGGAGGAGGGGCTGTCAGCTCCGGGAAGGAGAAGGGAGAATTGCAGTGGCTGCTCTTATCGGAAACTCATTCTACTGATTCAAACTCCAACCATAGATAGACTGAGACCAGACACCAGAGACTCTGAGAGCAGCCAGCCCAGCAGAGAGGAGACAGACATAGAAAAAAAACAACACGAAAAACTCCAAAATAAAAGCAGAGGATTTTTCGAGTTCTGGTGAACACAGAAAGGGGAAGGGCGGAGATCAGGCCTTGAGGCGCATATGCAAATCCCGAAGCAAAGCTGATCTCTCTGCCCTGTGCACCTTTCCTTAATGGCCCTGGTTGCTTTGTCTATTAGCATTTCAATAACCCATTAGATCTCTGAGGAGGGCCATTTTTTTTTTTTTTTTTTTTTTAAATCCTTTTTGCTTTTTCTAAAACAATTACTCTAAGAAGCTCAATACAGAAAGCTTCAAAGAATTGAAATTTGGGCACGTCAAGTCAAGAGCAGAACTAAGAGAGCTCTGAGACAAAAGGCAATATTCCAGTGGCTGAGAAAATTCACTAAACAACACAACTTCCCAAGAAAAGGGGGGTGTCCGCTCACAGCCACCATCCTGGTGGACAGGAAACACTCCTGCCCATCGCCAGCCCCATAGCCCAGAGCTGCCCCAGACAACCCAGTGTGACGGAAGTGCTTCAAATAACAGGCACACACCACAAAACTGGGCGTGGACATTAGCCTTCCCTGCAACCTCAGCTGAATGTCCCAGAGCTGGGAAGGGGGAGCAGTGTGAATTAACAGAGCCCCATTCAGCCATCATTTGAGCAGACTGGGAGCCTCCCAACACAGCCCAGCAGCCCAGAACTGCCCTGGGGGGACGGCACTCACCTGTGACATAGCACAGTCATCCCTCAACAGAGGACCCGGGGTGCACGGCCTGGAAGAGGGGCCCACTTGCAAGTCTCAGGAGCCATACACCAATACCAAAGACTTGTGGGTCAGTGGCAGAGACAAACTGTGGCAGGACTGAACTGAAGGATTAGACTATTGCAGCAGCTTTAAAACTCTAGGATCATCAGGGAGATTTGATTGTTAGGGCCACCCCCCCTCCCCGACTGCCCAGAAACACGCCCCACATACAGGGCAGGCAACACCAACTACACACGCAAGCTTGGTACACCAATTGGGCCCCACAAGACTCACTCCCCCACTCACCAAAAAGGCTAAGCAGGGGAGATCTGGCTTGTGGAGAACAGGTGGCTCGTGGACGCCACCTGCTGGTTAGTTAGAGAAAGTGTACTCCACGAAGCTGTAGATCTGATAAATTAGAGATAAGGACTTCAACTGGTCTACAAACCCTAAAAGAACCCTATCAAGTTCAGCAAATGCCACGAGGCCAAAAACAACAGAAAATTATAAAGCATATGAAAAAACCAGACGATATGGATAACCCAAGCCCAAGCACCCAAATCAAAAGACCAGAAGAGACACACCACCTAGAGCAGCTACTCAAAGAACTAAAGATGAACAATGAGACCATAGTACGGGATATGAAGGAAATCAAGAAGACCCTAGAAGAGCATAAAGAAGACATTGCAAGACTAAATAAAAAAATGGATGATCTTATGGAAATTAAAGAAACTGTTGACCAAATTAAAAAGATTCTGGACACTCATAGTACAAGACTAGAGGAAGTTGAACAACGAATCAGTGACCTGGAAGATGACAGAATGGAAAATGAAAGCATAAAAGAAAGAATGGGGAAAAAAATTGAAAAACTCGAAATGGACCTCAGGGATATGATAGATAATATGAAACGTCCGAATATAAGACTCATTGGTGTCCCAGAAGGGGAAGAAAAGGGTAAAGATCTAGGAAGAGTATTCAAAGAAATTGTTGGGGAAAACTTCCCAAATCTTCTAAACAACATAAATACACAAATCATAAATGCTCAGCGAACTCCAAATAGAATAAATCCAAAAAAACCCACTCCGAGACATATACTGATCACACTGTCAAACATAGAAGAGAAGGAGCAAGTTCTGAAAGCAGCAAGAGAAAAGCAATTCACCACCTACAAAGGAAACAGCATAAGACTAAGTAGTGACTACTCAGCAGCCACCATGGAGGCAAGAAGGCAGTGGCACGATATATTTAAAATTCTGAGTGAGAGGAATTTCCAGCCAAGAATACTTTATCCAGCAAAGCTCTCCTTCAAATTTGAGGGAGAGCTTAAATTTTTCACAGACAAAGAAATGCTGAGAGAATTTGCTAACAAGAGACCTGCCCTACTGGAGATACTAAAGGGAGCCCTACAGACAGAAAAACAAAGACAGGACAGAGAGACCTGGAGAAAGGTTCAGTACTAAAGAGATTCGGTATGGGTACAATAAAGGATATTAATAGAGAGAGGGAAAAATATGGCAAACATAATCCAAAGGATAAGATGGCTGATTCAAGAAATGCCTTCACGGTTTTAACGTTGAATGTAAATGGATTAAACTCCCCAATTAAAAGATATAGATTCGCAGAATGGATCAAAAAAAATGAACCATCAATATGTTGCATACAAGAGACTCATCTTAGACACAGGGACACAAAGAAACTGAAAGTGAAAGGATGGAAAAAAATATTTCATGCAAGCTATAGCCAAAAGAAAGCAGGTGTAGCAATATTAATCTCAGATAAAATAGACTTCAAATGCAGGGATGTTTTGAGAGACAAAGAAGGCCACTACATACTAATAAAAGGGGCGATTCAGCAAGAAGAAATAACAATCGTAAATGTCTATGCACCCAATCAAGGTGCCACAAAATACATGAGAGAAACATTGGCAAAACTAAAGGAAGCAATTGATGTTTCCACAATAATTGTGGGAGACTTCAACACATCACTCTCTCCTATAGATAGATCAACCAGACAGAAGACCAATAAGGAAATTGAAAACCTAAACAATCTGATAAATGAATTAGATTTAACAGACATCTACAGGACATTACATCCCAAATCACCAGGATACACATACTTTTCTAGTGCTCACGGAACTTTCTCCAGAATAGATCATATGCTGGGACATAAAACAAGCCTCAATAAATTTAAAAAGATTGAAATTATTCAAAGCACATTCTCTGACCACAATGGAATACAATTAGAAGTCAATAACCATCAGAGACTTAGAAAATTCACAAATACCTGGAGGTTAAACAACACACTCCTAAACAATCAGTGGGTTAAAGAAGAAATAGCAAGAGAAATTGCTAAATATATAGAGACGAATGAAAATGAGAACACAACATACCAAAACCTATGGGATGCAGCAAAAGCAGTGCTAAGGGGGAAATTTATAGCACTAAACGCATATATTAAAAAGGAAGAAAGAGCCAAAATCAAAGAACTAATGGATCAACTGAAGAAGCTAGAAAATGAACAGCAAACCAATCCTAAACCAAGTACAAGAAAAGAAATAACAAGGATTAAAGCAGAAATAAATGACATAGAGAACAAAAAAACAATAGAAAGGATAAATATCACCAAAAGTTGGTTCTTTGAGAAGATCAACAAGATTGACAAGCCCCTAGCTAGACTGACAAAATCAAAAAGAGAGAAGACCCATATAAACAAAATAATGAATGAAAAAGGTAACATAACTGCAGATCCTGAAGAAATTAAAAAAATTATAAGAGGATATTATGAACAACTGTATGGCAACAAACTGGATAATGTAGAAGAAATGGACAATTTCCTGGAAACATATGAACAACCTAGACTGACCAGAGAAGAAATAGAAGACCTCAACCAACCCATCACAAGCAAAGAGATCCAATCAGTCATCAAAAATCTTCCCACAAATAAATGCCCAGGGCCAGATGGCTTCACAGGGGAATTCTACCAAACTTTCCAGAAAGAACTGACACCAATCTTACTCAAACTCTTTCAAAACATTGAAAAAAAATGGAACACTACATAACTCATTTTATGAAGCTAACATCAATCTAATACCAAAACCAGGCAAAGATGCTACAAAAAAGGAAAACTACCGGCCAATCTCCCTAATGAATATAGATGCAAAAATCCTCAACAAAATACTTGCAAATCGAATCCAAAGACACATTAAAAAAATCATACACCATGACCAAGTGGGGTTCATTCCAGGCATGCAAGGATGGTTCAACATAAGAAAAACAATCAATGTATTACAACACATTAAAAACTCGAAAGGGAAAAATCAATTGATCATCTCAATAGATGCTGAAAAAGCATTTGACAAAATCCAACATCCCTTTTTGATAAAAACACTTCAAAAGGTAGGAATTGAAGGAAACTTCCTCAACATGATAAAGAGCATATATGAAAAACCCACAGCCAGCATAGTACTCAATGGTGAGAGACTGAAAGCCTTCCCTCTAAGATCAGGAACAAGACAAGGATGCCCGCTGTCACCACTGTTATTCAACATTGTGCTGGAAGTGCTAGCCAGGGCAATCCGGCAAGACAAAGAAATAAAAGGCATCCAAATTGGAAAAGAAGAAGTAAAACTGTCATTGTTTGCAGATGATATGATCTTATATCTAGAAAACCCTGAGAAATCGACGATACACCTACTAGAGCTAATAAACAAATTTAGCAAAGTAGCAGGATACAAGATTAATGCACATAAGTCAGTAATGTTTCTATACGCTAGAAATGAACAAACTGAAGAGACACTCAAGAAAAAGATACCATTTTCAATAGCAACTAAAAAAATCAAGTACCTAGGAATAAACTTAACCAAAGATGTAAAAGACCTATACAAAGAAAACTACATAACTCTACTAAAAGAAATAGAAGGGGACCTTAAAAGATGGAAAAATATTCCATGTTCATGGATAGGAAGGCTAAATGTCATTAAGATGTCAATTCTACCCAAACTCATCTACAGATTCAATGCAATCCCAATCAAAATTCCAACAACCTACTTTTCAGACTTGGAAAAGCTAGTTATCAAATTTATTTGGAAAGGGAAGATGCCTCGAATTGCTAAAGACACTCTAAAAAAGAAAAACGAAGTGGGAGGACTTACACTCCCTGACTTTGAAGCTTATTATAAAGCCACAGTTGCCAAAACAGCATGGTACTGGCATAAAGATAGACATATAGATCAATGGAATCGAATTGAGAATTCAGAGATAGACCCTCAGATCTATGGCCGACTGATCTTTGATAAGGCCCCCAAAGTCACCGAACTGAGCCATAATGGTCTTTTCAACAAATGGGGCTGGGAGAGTTGGATATCCATATCCAAAAGAATGAAAGAGGACCCCTACCTCACCCCCTACACAAAAATTAACTCAAAATGGACCAAAGATCTCAATATAAAAGAAAGTACCATAAAACTCCTAGAAGATAATGTAGGAAAACATCTTCAAGACCTTGTATTAGGAGGCCACTTCCTAGACTTTACACCCAAAGCACAAGCAACAAAAGAGAAAATAGATAAATGGGAACTCCTCAAGCTTAGAAGTTTCTGCACCTCAAAGGAATTTCTCAAAAAGGTAAAGAGGCAGCCAACTCAATGGGAAAAAATTTTTGGAAACCATGTATCTGACAAAAGACTGATATCTTGCATATACAAAGAAATCCTACAACTCAATGACAATAGTACAGACAGCCCAATTATAAAATGGGCAAAAGATATGAAAAGACAGTTCTCTGAAGAGGAAATACAAATGGCCAAGAAACACATGAAAAAATGTTCAGCTTCACTAGCTATTAGAGAGATGCAAATTAAGACCACAATGAGATACCATCTAACACCGGTTAGAATGGCTGCCATTAAACAAACAGGAAACTACAAATGCTGGAGGGGATGTGGAGAAATTGGAACTCTTATTCATTGTTGGTGGGACTGTATAATGGTTCAGCCACTCTGGAAGTCAGTCTGGCAGTTCCTTAGAAAACTAGATATAGAGCTACCATTCGATCCAGCGATTGCACTTCTTGGTATATACCCGGAAGATCGGAAAGCAGTGACACGAACAGATATCTGCACGCCAATGTTCATAGCAGCATTATTCACAATTGCCAAGAGATGGAAACAACCCAAATGTCCTTCAACAGATGAGTGGATAAATAAAATGTGGTATATACACACGATGGAATACTACGCGGCAGTAAGAAGGAACGATCTGGTGAAACATATGACAACATGGATGAACCTTGAAGACATAATGCTGAGCGAAATAAGCCAGGCACAAAAAGAGAAATATTATATGCTACCACTAATGTGAACTTTGAAAAATGTAAAACAAATGGTTTATAATGTAGAATGTAGGGGAACTAGCAGTAGAGAGCAATTAAGGAAGGGGGAACAATAATCCAAGAAGAACAGATAAGCTATTTAACGTTCTGGGGATGCCCAGAAATGACTATGGTCTGTTAATTTCTGATGGATGTAGTAGGAACAAGTTCACTGAAATGTTGCTATATTATGTAACTTTCTTGGGGTAAAGTAGGAACATGTTGGAAGTTAAGCAGTTATCTTAGGTTAGTTGTCTTTTTCTTACTCCCTTGTTATGGTCTCTTTGAAATGTTCTTTTATTGTATGTTTGTTTTCTTTTTAACTTTTTTTTTCATACAGTTGATTTAAAAAAGAAGGGAAAGTTAAAAAAAAAAAAAAAAAGAAAAGAAAAAAGACAAACAAGGAAAAAAAAAAAAAAGATGTAGTGCCCCCTTGAGGAGCCTGTGGAGAATGCAGGGGTATTCGCCTACCCCACCTCCATGGTTGCTAACATGACCACAGACATAGGGGACTGGTGGTTTGATGGGTTGAGCCCTCTACCATAAGTTTTACCCTTGGGAAGACGGTTGCTGCAAAGGAGAGGCTAGGCCTCCCTGTATTTGTGCCTAAGAGTCTCCTCCTGAATGCCTCTTTGTTGCTCAGATGTGGCCCTCTCTCTCTGGCTAAGCCAACTTGAAAGGTGAAATCACTGCCCTCCCCCCTACGTGGGATCAGACACCCAGGGAAGTGAATCTCCCTGGCAACGTGGAATATGACTTCCGGGGAGGAATGTAGACCCGGCATCGTGGGATGGAGAACATCTTCTTGACCAAAAGGGGGATGTGAAAGGAAATGAAATAAGCTTCAGTGGCAGAGAGATTCCAAAAGGAGCCGAGAGATCACTCTGGTGGGCACTCTTACGCACACTTTAGACAACCTTTTTTAGGTTCTAAAGAATTGGGGTAGCTGGTGGTGGATACCTGAAACTATTAAACTACAACCCAGAACCCATGAATCTCGAAGACAGTTGTATAAAAATGTAGCTTATGAGGGGTGACAGTGGGATTGGGAAAGCCATAAGGACCAAACTCCACTTTGTCTAGTTTATGGATGGACGTGTAGAAAAGTAGGGGAAGCAAACAAACAGACAAAGGTACCCACTGTTCTTTTTTACTTCAATTGCTCTTTTTCACTCTAATTATTATTCTTGTTATTTTTGTGTGTGTGCTAATGAAGGTGTCAGGGATTGATTTGGGTGATGAATGTACAACTATGTAATGGTACTGTAAACAATCGAAAGTACAATTTGTTTTGTATGACTGCGTGGTATGTGAATATATCTCAATAAAATGATGATAAAAAAAAAAAAAAAAAAAAAAAAAAAAAAAAAAAAAACACTGTGTGGGCCAAATAAAACACGTTTGTGGGATGAAAAAAAAAAAAAATGTAGAATACAGTTTACCAGAAATTAGAATGAGGCTAGAGAATGAGGAGCGGTTGTTTAATATGTGCAGAATTTTTAATGAGATTGAAGTTAAATGTTTGGAAATGGATAGAGATGATGGTAGCACTTCATTGTGAGTGTAATTAACAGTGCTGAATTGTGTGTGAATATGGTTAAAAGAGGAAGTTTAGAGTCATACATGTCACCAGAAGAAAATCTAGAGGTTAAAATATGGGACTGCATAATATAGTGAATCTTTTGGTGGATGATGATTGTGATTAACAGTACAAATATTAAAAAGTTCTTTCATGAACTAGAACCAATGTATGACATTTTTACAAGGAGTTAATAATAGAGTGGTATATGGGAAAAACATACCTCTTGCAAACAGACTATAGATAACAGTAATATATTAATATTCTTTCATCAACAGTAACAAATAGTAGGGGTCAGTGATAGCGGGGCATAAGGGTATGGGATGTTTTGGGTTTTATTTTTTGTTTTTTATTTTTTTATTTTTTGGATTAATGAAAATATGCTAAAACTGTGGTGATGAATGCTCAACTATGTGATGATACTGTGAGCCATTGATTGTATACTTTGGATAGATTGTATGGTATATGGACATATCTCAATAAAATTATATTAAAATTATTGAAAAAAAAACCCAAGGTACTATTCAAATAGCTACAAAAACTATCAGGAATTTAGGAGTTAGCATAACTAAGAACACACGAATAACTGCACTTAAGCTGGTTACGTACATGAATATCCTTGTTTGTAGGAAATCTACATGAAAGTATTATGTGTTCAAAGAGTATGATGTGTGCAACCTGCTCTCAAATGTTGAGAAGAGAGAGAGATAGACAGATAGATGATAGAATGACAAAGGTGCAAAATGCTAAAATTGGTATATCTGGTATCTAGGGATGTGGGGGTATGTTGGAGACCTCTGTATGGGGTTTGTATTAATTTTGCAACTTTTCTGTAAGTCTGAAACTATTTCAAAATAAACAGTTTTAAAAAACAGGTCTGGAGAAACTAAGATGGTGGCTAGCTGAGACGGCGAAAAAAACGCCTCCATGAAAAATACCAGCTAAAAACCAGAAAGTGACCTAGGATACCGGTTACAGCGATGCGCCAGCTGGATGAGGGCTCCTAGCTCCAGAGGGGCCGTATACTTGGTGAAACTGGGCGTCGGCATTCTGAAACGAGTGAGTAAGCTGGCTGGAAGACCCGCAGCTGCGTGGCAGGCTGGGGAAGCCAGGGTTCAGCATTTGGAGACCGGCTGGCTCTTTTTTAAAAAAAAAAAAAAAGGGAAAAACCCAGGAGTGGCTACAACTGCGATTGTGGGAACCACGCAGTAAAACACAGCAAGAGGGGGCTGGGCCGGCCTCTCGGTGTCTGGCGGGGAAGATAGCCCGCAGCAGATACCCTTGGGTCTGGGGGAACGGAGGGGAGAGCTGGAAGCAGAAAGAAACCTCATGGCTAGCAGCTGGCCCCCTGGAGGGCTGGATAAACTCCTGCCTGGGGCTGTGCCCACAGCCCAGAGCCCCGCCAGTTGTCCTGGAGCTGGGAAGGAGGAACTGTGCGAGGAGGAGTGGGCTGAGACACCCCGTTCAGCCATTTTTGCCTCAGGCTGAGAGAGCGCTGCTGCACGGCCCGGCGGCCCGGGGCTTCCCTTGAGGGACGGCACACACTGGTGACGTAGCACGGCATTCCCTAGGCTGAGCTCCTGGAAGAGTGTGGCTGGGAGAGGGGATCCGCTCGGAGAACCCAGGGATGCTACGCCAAGTCCGGTGGTTTGTGGGACAGCAAGAGAAAGGGTCTGGGGCTGAAATGAAATGAAGGCTTAGACTCTTGTGGCGGCCTTGAATCTCTGGGATCCTGAGGGATTTGAACATTAAAACTGCCCTTCCTCCCTGGCCACCCTACACACGCCTCACATTCAGGGCGGACGGCTCCAGCAACACACCCATATTGAGTTCTCCAACTGAACCCACAAGAATCATTTCCCCACACACCATGGAAACAAGGTTGAGAACTGACTTGAGGGATATAGGTGACTCACAGACGCCATCTGCTGGTTAGTTAGAGAAAGTATACGTCACCAAACTGTGTTCCTGAAAAATTAGATCGATATCCCTTTTTCTTTACAACTTGAAAGAACCCTATCAAGCAAAACAAATGCCAAGAGGGGTGGCTCAGGCAAGATGGAGGCATAGAGAGGAGTGGAAGCTAAGTAGTCCCCCTGGAACAACTACAAAAAACCAGAAACAACTAGTAAATAATCCAGAATAACTGTGGGGGGACAAACGAGACCATCCATTCACCACACACCAAACTGAATTGGGAGGAATGCCCAAGAACACAGCATAAAATCTGTAAGCAAAACCTGCGAACCAGGTCGGGAGACCCCCTCCCCCATAGCCCAAGCTGCGGAGCCGCCTGGTGCCAGAGAGACGCTCTCTCCTAGCAAGCGAATATGGCTCAGCTGAGCTCCAACTGGGGTTTTAAGTAGCGAGTGTGAACTGCTCACTACAGGTACGCAGCCCCAAAAAACAGACAGAGGCTTTGGGTGACGACTGACCTGGGAGAGCCGGAGGGTCGCCTTGATTGGGTCTGAAGGGGACTATCTGTTTCTTTTTCGGCTCAGTGGAGAAAGCCCCAGTCATTTTAAGTTTCCAGGGCTGTGACTCGGGGAAGGGCGGAGACAGCACAAGCAGAGAGAGAGAGAGACCATTGAAATGCTAATGACCTCCACCTGGGGGTTCTGTCTTCTCTAGGAGGAAAGGGGTGGGGCCCTTTCCATTCAGAACCAGACCCCAGAGCCTGGGGGAACACGGCCATACCTCCTCACACCAGTCAAGAATTATAGGCTGACAGGCGCCACCTGCTGGGCAGAAAAGCACAGTGACCCGAGGCATCAAAGGGTGGAGCAATTTTCTAAGACACACCCGCAGGGAAACCAGATACTGAATATTTCTTCGCTCTGGGACCTGAGCCTGTTCTGGTCTGGGAAAACCTGATTTGGATAACCAAGGAAACCATGCCTAGACAACAGAAAATTACAACCTACACTAAGAAAAACAAAGTTATGGCCCAGTCAAAGGAACAAACGTACACTTCAACTGAGATACAGGAATTTAAACAACTAATGCTAAATCAATTCAAAAAGTTTAGAGAAGATATCGCAAAAGAGATAGAAGCTGTAAAGGAAGCACTGGACATGTATACAGCAGAAATCAAAAGTTCAAAAAACCTACTAGTAGAATCTATGGAAATGAAAGGCACAACACAAGAAATGAAAGACACAATGGAAACATACAACAGCAGATCTCAAGAGGCAGAACAAATGCCAAGAGGCCAAAAACAACAGAAAATCTTAATGCATATGATAAAACCAGAAGATATGGAGAATCCAACTCCAAACACACAAATCAAAATAACAGAAGATACATTGTGCCTTGCAAAATTAATCAAAGAACTACAATTGAGGAACAAAAACATGGCAAAGGATTTAAAGGACATCAAGAAGACCATGGCCCAGGATATTAGCGACATAAAGAAGACCCTTGATGAGCATAAAGAAGACTTTGCAAGAGTAAATAAAAAAATAGAAGATCTTATGGAAATAAAAGAAACTGTTGGCCAAATTAAAAAGACTCTGGATATTCACAATACAAGACTAAAGGAAGCTGAACAACATCTCAGTGTCCTAGAAGTCCACAGAACAGAAAATGAAAGAACAAAAGAAAGAATGGAGAAAAAAATAAAAATAATCGAAACGGATCTCAGGGATATGATAGATAAAATAAAACATCCAAACTTAAGACTCATTGGTGTCCCAGAAGGGGAAGAGAACGGTAAAGGTCTAGAAAGAGTATTCAAAGAAATTGTTGGGGAAAACTTCCCCAACCTTCTACACAATATAAATACAAAAAGCATAAATGCCCAGCGAACTCCAAATAGAATAAATCCAAATAAACCCACTCTGAGACATATTCTGATCAGACTGTCAACTACTGAAGAGAAGGAGCAAGTTCTGAAAGCAGCAAGAGAAAAGCAATTCACCACATACAAAGGAAACAACATAAGACTAAGTAGTGACTACTCAGCAGCCACCATGGAGGTGAGAAGGCAGTGGCATGACATATTTAAAACTCTGAGAGAGAAAAATTTCCAACCAAGAATACTTTATCCAGCAAAACTCTCCTTCAAATTTGAGGGAGAGCTTAAATTTTTCACAGACAAACAAATGCTGAGAGACTTTGCCGATGAAAGACCTGCCCTACTTCAGATTCTGAGGGGAGCCCTGCCGGCGGAGAGACAGGGAAAGGAGAAAGATATAAAGAGAATTTTAACAGACATATATACTACCTTACATCCCAAATCACCAGGACACTCATTTTTCTCTAGTGATCACAGATCTTTCTCCAGAAGGGTCCATAAGCTGGGACATAAAACAAGCCTCAAGAAATTAAAAAAAAAAAAAAAAAAAAATGAATATACTCAAAGCACGTTCTCCAACCACAATGGAATACAAATAGAAGTCAATAATTTTTGAACCATAATTCCACTAGTTTCTTCCTACATGATATAAAATACACAAACTCTAAGGACAAATCAGTGGTTTTGAACTCAATGTAAAATATGTAATTTTAGACAACTATATAAAGGTGGGGGAATGGAGGAGTATAGGAACATAGTTTATGTGTCCTATTGAAGTGAAGGTGGTATCAAAGAAAAACAAGATTGATATGGATTTAAGAAGTTAATTTTAAGCCCCACAGCAAACACAAAGAAATTATCAGAGAATATAAACATAGAGATGAAAAGTAGAGTTTGGGTTAAGAGAAATGGGGGAAGGAGCAATGGGGAGTTAAGAAATGAGCGTAGGGTTGCTGTTTGAGGTGAAGGGAAATTTCTAGTAATGGATGGTGGGAAAGAGCATTACAACATTCTAAATGTGATTAATCCCACTAATGAAAGGCTAGGGAGGGGGTGGAATGGGAAGATTTAGGCTGTATAAATGTTTCCACGACTGAAAAAAAAAGACAGTCTAACTAGATGACAATTGAATGCTAAGGATGAACTTGGATGGGACTAGAGGATAGAGGACAGGTGGCTCAAAGGGACACAGTTGAGACATAAGGTAAAGGAAATATAGAATGTAAGCTTTGTATCATTGTTGAATCTATTGTACTTCTTAGCTGCACTTAATGGGATTGCATAAAAGAATGTTCTTGTTCATGGGAAGTGTATACGTGAATTATAGTGTATGTTCAAGGATGTGGGCAGCTAACTCTCATATGTTCAGAAGACAGAGCAATAGATGATGGATGATAGATAGGGAGGGAAAGAAATAGCGATGTGACAGCATGTTAAAGTGGGTGGACTGAGCTATCGGGCAAGGGGGGGTCAGGGTATGATGGAATTCTGTGTATGGGGCTAGTATTGTTTTTGTAACTGTTCATATAACTTTGAATTTATTTCAAAATTAAAAAAAAAGTTTTCACAGGGACTAAATTTTTACTGGAAATATGATATTCCTTCTACTGTATGCATAGCCTAAATTAAGGAAACAATGCTTTCCATTTATTTCTTCCACTGTCAAATTTGTAGAATGGTTATTTACAGAGAAAAGGTTTTTTGGCATCATGGTGGTAATGTGAATTTCAAATATCTTTTCAAAATGTGCATATACATTCTAAGTGTGCATATATATTCTATCAACCTATTGAAAGATTTTCTATTGGAAAAAATGAATAAATTATTTTTCATTATCAAAAAAAAAACAGGTCTAACAGTATAGATTACCAGGGGTCCCCAGACTGCATGTTGAGAATTACTGCTCTAGAATGTGAGTGACTTAAAAAACCAAGTTAAAATTAGAAGCTTAAAATATCCTATCTTGATCACTTAGTATCTTATATGTACTTACATTTGGTTGTAAACTGAGTCTGCTAATATTTTAGGAATAAGTGTGCATTGTAATGCTTTATCAGTAATTGGCCAATGAAATATGCCAAAGAAGTAATCATAATAACAAGGGTGTATGATACAATTAGGTTTTGCCTGTATGTCATATTTCATCTAGTAATATGGGTAAGAGAATATAAATCTAGATACACAAAGATTTAATACCTGCCTTTTTGACTAAAAAGTCAATTACAGTGCATTGAACTCGATTTTCCTATTGACTCATTTCAAAATAAGAGATACATTCTAGAACAGAATTTTTTAAACCATATTATAGGCTAGGAAGACTATTTATGAAATACTTCTCACTTAAAATAGGCATCAGTAAAATGGAAACTGGGGTAGTTTTACTGGTTTAACTTCACTATTGTTGAAGGAAGTGTTTTATTCAAGCATTTTCTGATTCTTTGCCACATGTGAAAATACCTAAATCCCTTTTATGCAACTGTAGCTAAAGATTTATAATAAAAATGTTACCAAGTTCATATTCTTAAAAAGAAAAGTGATAGTTTCATTTTTTTTTTTAAATTATTTTTTTACTTTTTCTTTTATTTGATAGCCTCGTTTTAACTGTTGACTTTTTGGGCTCCACTGCTCCACTCTATTTCCTCTTTCACAGAAACATCAGTAAAGGTTAATCATAGGATATGTTGCAATTGTTTATACTACAGTGTTTCTGCCAGTACCTGCCGAATGAAAGAGAACGGAGTTGTAATTTACAGGCAAACTCTCTCATTAAAACAAATGCGTAGTGCTTAAGAAACTGGAATGTGATCAGATGAACTCATCTGGTCCCAAACCTTTATTTGCAATAACATGCTTGATTTTCACTGACTCCCAAAGACCTTCAAGGTCATTGTGTAGTGCTTTCAAGACTAAGGGGGTAGGGAGAAGGATGCTTTTGAATTATCCCTTTATCTCTCTATGGGTTTGTGTGTATGTGGGTACACTGACGTGGGCTCACGCATGCATACATAAGCTTTGATCACATGCTCTTCAACATTCACGATGTTCAATTAAACCTGGTCCAGGTGTCAGGACTTTGTGAGCTGGCAGACATCTATTTCTATTTCTCAACTGTCGCTATTGTTCAACTTCTGCTTTTCTTCTATCTACTATGAGAATTCTCCTGATCTTTTTTTTCTCCTCTCTTCCTCCCACTACTCAGAAAATAAATGGAAAGGGAACAAGTGAGTTTTTGCAAAGAACTCTTGCAAATCTGTTTGAACAAGTAAAAATAGCCCTGGGGAAAAACGGTGTACTCCCAGGGCCTACCTTCAAAAGCGTCCTATGACTCAGGAGGGCTTGTAAAGACAGATGGTTAGTCTATGTTGGACCGATTCAATTCAGTAATTGCTAAGAAGTGGCAACAGAAAGCACAGGTAACAAAATATGTAAAGTTTACCTGTTGACATTTTCTCACAGAAACCTGCTTGGATAAAAATGATGCAGGAAAATCTGCATTTAGCCCTACCAGGTACATTAGACCTTAAATTCCAGCCTTGCAGTAGAATTTCTTTTAAAAATGGTAAAGTTAACTAAGAAGTGTTCCCATGAGGAGAAATTTTTTTTTCTGTATTATTTTGATATTCCCACTACATATAAATTATTCTAGTTCACTGGAAAATGTTTTTTCTATCCCTCCTATGCTATATATATCTAGCTCCCTATAAGATCTTTTCATTTTGAACTACACAAATGTAACTTTCAAAACCAGACTTATTACAGGTGCAGAATTACTTATTCAGAACCCTTAGGCTTTGATACATTTCTGATTTCAAGGCATTTTTCAGGTCTAAGAGAGGCATATACCATATATTGTGGGGGCAACCCCTCATAATCAAGTGTGGTATTTTTTCAGCAAAGTGGGAGACTAGTTACTCTAAACAGGGTGAGTGAAGGTCATAAACGGCCTCACATTAATTCAGGTTGGGCACCCAGTTGCACCCGGCTTATTTTCTAAATGTTAGCTTTTCAGAGCTGTTTGGATTTAGAATTGCGGATTAAGGAGTGCTAATGATATTTCTCCATTTCCTTTCTCAGCCATTTCCTCTCTCAGTTGTATCACTCCCCTAGCATTCTCCCAAGCTGAAAAGTCCAGACATCATCATTGCCTCTTCCCTAAATCAGAGCCCTCTTCCTGTATCCAGCGTATCATTCATTTCCTTGGGGTTACCCTGCTCCTTTACTCCTTCCCGTGTGATTTAAGGAAACAGCTTTCCTCCCGCTGGGTCTGCCTGTTTCTAGTCTCCACCTATTCAGCATACTTGTGAAAACTGCTCACAGTGTAACAGTCTCAACCCTTGCGTCCCAAACAATTACTTATATTCTATGGCAACAAGCACTCTTATTTCTTCCCCAGCACTTCTCATTTTTAGTTCTGTGAACATATAGTAATGTCTGTGCTTTACTCACATGGTTTGTAGTAGCTGAAATGCTGTCTCTTCTACTGGCTTCTTATCCAAAGACTAATCATTTCTTTCCATGGTGGAATCCATTTCCATCTCTTCCAGGAATTTGGGATTCTTTTAGCCCACGCTAATCTCTCTCTCTCTCTCTGAAGTTTCCAAAGCAATTATGGTGAGTATTTTATAGCTAAGCTTTAATTATTTTATTGCTTAATGTGGATTCCTTTTTATTTCCTTAATAGAGAAGTTCCTTAGGGATAGGATCCATTACTCTACTCTTTTGTATTTCCCAAACCTATAGAATAGAGCCAAGTAAATGATCAGTGTTCAGTGAGTTTGGTTGTTCCACACTGTTTCTAAATCTGAAATAAGGAATTATTCAAAGTTCTTACAAAAGTTAGCCACACTGTTTTTTGCTTGCTTGCTTGTTTGTTTCTAAAGTACAAATAGTAATCAAATGACCTCCTCAACTGTGGGCACTGAACCATATTCATCTTTATTTTTCCAGACCTAGCCCAGTGCCAACATACTGTATGTACCCAATAAATAGTGTTAAATTTAGTAAGGTCTGATCTTAAAAAGGAATGAAAACTGTCCTCAAAAATTCAAAGGATCATCAAGTAAAAGAGTAATTACACTTTTAATCATATCTTTTACGGTACTATGATGAGAACTAAAGAGGAGAAAGTTCAGGGAGACATATATCAATTTTTATAGGGAAGAATTATTTAACAATCAGAACTGGCCCAAGGTGTGCTTTGCACTAATGGAAACAATTAAGTGGAAACTGGATTTTGACCAGGTATGGAGGTTCATTCAACAAATATTTCCTGAGCACGTATATTGTGCCTGTTGCTATTCTCGGATCTTGGGGTATGACAGTAAAGAAGACATCAAAGTACTTCCTTTCAAGGAGTTTATGTTTGGGGGGGGGGGAGTGACAGCTGATAAGAAAGGAAATAAACAATTAAATGACCTTAGTGATGAGTGCTATGAAGAAAGTAAAACCCTATGATGTTTCAGAAAGTGACCAGGAGTGAGAATTATTTCAGGTGTGGCCGGTAAGGGCTTCTCAGAGCTTGTGACATCTGAGCTGACATCTGAACCATAAGAGGGAGCCCTCCCAAGATCCAAGAGAAGAAGATTCTAGGTAGATAGACTCAAAAATGTAAAGGCTCTGGTGCTTTGAACAGCAAGACAGCCACTGTATCTGGGGCACTCTAAGAAAGAGGGGGCTACGTGATTGTAGAGGGATTTTACATAAGCCCAACAGGTAAGACTATGTGGCCTCCAAGGCTTTTTCCAAGAAGTTATCATTTTAACCTGAAATACTATTTGAATATATCTTAAAAGTTAAATAGGATATTATTTTAAAATTTATAACATAATAGCTAATATTCCTATAATGTTGAGGAACAAACTAAACTCCAGTGCTAACATTTATTGTATTAGTCTTGCAAGTAAAAATAATTATTTGTTTAAAACACTTTCAGTGTCTCATCTCTTTTTGACCAATTAATTGGCAAAAACATACCTGAATTTGACTTTGGCTTGATACCAGTAAACAGAGAGACATAAACATAAGCCTTAAGATTGTTTATAAGAACTAACATTGTTCCAATAAATTATCAGTAAGTACTCCCACCAAGTAATCTATTTTCAGGGGGGAGTGTGTTACCAAGTCATTAGTCAATGGAGCTGTAAAGCAAGAGCCCTAGAACATTCATGATATTTCAATCTTCTGCTAAATTGCAAGTTCTTGGTGCCTTACTCATTCTGCATCTAGATTAAAGGAATAAATCCAGGGATGAGAGCGAGCGACATTCTTTTAGAGTCCGGACCCAAAACTTCTTTCTGGAGCAAGTTCTCTGATTGTATAGAGACGAAGAAAACGGAGAGGGGGGTGGATGAAACATGGCCATGGAAGGAAGCAAAAAATACTTAGAATATTTTTCTCTTTTAGCACTTAAACAGTACAATTGCAAGTATGTCTCTTAATTCCTATAATGTAAGGTTTTTTTTAAGTTTAAAACATTTTAAACAACATTTGGAATCTTGGGAGATAGAAGAACAGTTTGCAAAGTAATTAGAAACAAACAACTTCTCAACATTCAAAAAGAAAAAGGAGGCAATTAAGGATGGGCCTTTTACAGTGGGAGAGGCGAGTGTCAATGTGTTTGGAGAAATCTATGGTACACAAAATTAAGCAGGCCCTTTTTATGAAAAAAACTGTAGGACTTCACACAGCCTTCATAAATCTTAAACTTATTTGATCATAGATCTTGTTCTAGTTTGCTAATGTTGCTGGAATGCAAAACACCAGAAATGGACTGGCTTTTATAAAAGGGGGTTTATTTGGTTACACAGCTACAGCCTTAAGGCCATAAAGTGTCCAAGGTAACACATCAACAACTGGGTACCTTCACTGGAGGATGCCCAATGGCGTCCGGAAAACCTCTGTTAGCTGGGAAGGCACGTGGCCGGCGTCTGCTCCAATTTCTGGTTTCAAAATGGCTTTCTCCTAGGATGTTCCTCTCTAGGCTTTAGCTCCTCAAAAATGTCACTCTTAGTTGCTCTTGGGGCATTTGTCCACTCTTAGCTTCTCCAGAGCAAAAGTCTGCTTTCAACAGCCATCTTCAAACAGTCTCTCATCTGCAGCCACTCTCTCATCTTCTGTGCATTCTTCAAAGTGTCCCTCTTGCCTGTAGCTCCTCTTCAAAATGTCACTCTTGGCTGCACTGAGTTCCTTCTGTTTGTCAGCTCATTTATATGGCTCCAGTGATTTAATTTAGACCCACCCTGAATGGGCAGGGCCACACCTCCATGGAAATTATCCTATCAGAGTCATCAGCCACAGTTGGGTGGGGCGCATCTCCACAGAAACACTCAAAGAATTCCAATCTAATCAACACTGATACGTCCGCCTACACAAGATTACTTCAAAGATAATGGCATTTTGGGGGACACAATACATCCAAACCGGCACAGATCTGTATTATAAAGCATTTTATTGTCTAGTGCCTAATGAATTATTTTTGAAAAATGCTGTATTAAATTAATTTACACTGATTAATTACACTAAATTAATTTACACTGATCCCAGACTACAGTTTCCATTTTAATTAATCCTCCCCATAAAGGAAGTTTTCCAAAACAGAAATTCAGTCATGTCCTTCTTTACCTAAAAGATTCACATACTCTCCAGAGAGACTCCCTTTGGTTTTCCCAATCCAGATTAGAATGGATCACAAAACCCTTTAATGTTCTGCTGACTCTCCCAGTCTCTTGGGCAACTGTCTTGTTCACTTAACATTTTAGATCCTACACTCTAGTATTACTCAACTCTCCTTATTCTCTAAACACTCCATAAGTACTTCCTCACTTCCAGGCCACTGATCAGGGAAACTCTTCCCAAAATTATAGCATTTTAAACCAGAGTTTCCACTCAATAAACTGTTCTTTAATCCTGCAGAAAACCACTTTTCCCTCTTACTGGGCCTCCATAATATTCAGGACATTTTTATATTTCAGCACTTAAACAGTACATTGCACTTAATTTTGATTATATGCTTCTATCCCTCACCGGACTTCAATGGGGGCTATTCATCTTTGTATTTAAATTAGGAGAAGAATGTCATAGCATTCGGAGAAAGGTGTGTCACACAAAATTAGGCAGGCATTTTGTTTGTTTGTTTGTTTTAGTCTACAGGACTTCTTATAGACCCTTTCTCAATACTTCTCATGATTTTCTGACACCTCCCCTGCAGTGGTTTGAATGGTGATCTCCTAAAAGATAACTTCATGTCCTAATACCTGGAACCTGTGAATGTGAGATTGTTGGAAAGAGTGTCTTTGCAGGATATAGTTAAGAATCTTGAGATGAGATCATCCTGGCTTATCCTGTTGGGACTTAAATCCTATAACAAGTATCCTTTAATGAGACAGAGGAAGAGAAGACACATATGCTGAGGAGAAGATGGTACAAAGATGGAGGCATGGCCTAGAGTGATGTAGCCATAAGCCAAGGGATGCCAGGACCACCAGCTGTGAGGCAAGGAAGGATTCTCTCCTAAGCCTTCAGAGAGAGCTTTTCTTCCTGTACGCCCTTCTTCCTGCATTGCATCTGAGAGCTTTTCAGACTAATTTCTGACCTGAAATCCCATATCCTGTCAGTCCCACAAGTCCTTGTGGAATATACTTTATTTTAAAAATAGAATTTCTTCTTGTAACTGTAGAACAATTTTAGATAAATTGAAATTATTGAAAAGTAGAAAGAAAGTTACCCATAGCCACATCATGTTAGACAATCACCATGAACAGATTGGTGCTGTCGATTCCAGTCATATTATTAAGTAATTTTATTCAAATTTATGATCAGAACGTATATAAATTTGTAGACACATAGATGAATGAATGAATAGATCTCATTCATTTTCACCATTGTTAGTATTTATTTTCAGGCATCCCTGAAACAATTCCTTATCTGTTACCAACAATCCCTAAATTAACTTCAAAACGTATTTGTCATCTTCACTTTGACTTGAACCAGAACACAAACTCTAAACTCTTCTCCCTGCTTTATGCTCCTTCCCAGCAGAGCCATCATCATTAAAATAGTGTGAGATGACATATTCCCTTATGGCAACTATTCCACGTTGCCCAAACCTGCTAAAGAATTATCACATGCAATTGTTCCTGCAATGTCATCATTCACTTTAGATTTCACAGTTGATGTTAATTATGTGAAGAATAAATTACTCACATTCTGCCTAGACTGAAACTAATTAGTTTCATAATGCACACAAATGACTACAAAGCCAAAGTCATGAATTTGCTACTATCAGTGACAATGTCTTTTATTACTGGACATTTCATTGCAATTTTTATACTCTAAAGTGTTAAACATTTAAACTTCAATTATCTTAAGATGGAGATGACAGCAGATTTGATAGAATAGTGGATTTTCTTTTTACAGTTGATCGTGAAGTCAACCCTGTTTACCTTAGGACACAGTTTGCCATCTTCTTACAATAATATGAAGGTCCTCCACAGCAGAAAGGAGACAATGCCTTCAGGTAGGCTTTGCTCCCTTCCTCCCCAGCTCCTCTGTTTCCCTAAGTTTTGAAATTGTTTTAGTCATTGAAGGTGGGAAAGATATTAATCTTCCTGTCTGTTCTGATCAACATGTGGGAACATCCCTCCTCCTTTTAGTTAAACGTGAATGAGATTAGAGCTTTTCAGAAGATGCTAAGAGGAGATTAAAAGAAATAAGACGCATGAAGTTTAGGAATGGGTGCTTTAGTGGGGTATGGTTTGTTGGTCCAAATGCATGTCTCCAGGTCACTGCAGCTTGAGCCCATTCAGCATGCCCAGGGAGTTGCCATTGATTATCCATGAGCTACCTACCGCCTGCCTATGGGTGGGAGTATCCTTCCCATCTAGAATTCTTTCACGATTGAGAGAGGTGTGGAATCCCATAAGTTTCTTTCCACCCCTCACTCACCAGGTTGGATCTAACTTTTAGGTCATTGCGGGGTTGCCTCAGTTGCTCCCAAATCATTTGTATACTGGTGATCCTTTTGCCTGAAAAATCCATGTGCCACAGTCAATTCAGATTCTGTTTCTTGAAGATGCTGAGACTACTTAAGGTAGAGGCACAGTATTTCCCTACAGAAAGTAAGAAGCTCCAAGCTCCCTTACAACAGACTGGGCCAGGTGCATTTTTCAAGGAGTAACTTCTGACTTTTAACCTTCAGCAATTCACCTGATTCCCTTTCCCTAAGTGAAGAAGGTCATTGCCAACAGCTCCAAGGGAAGTTTCCATTTCCACCATACTAGCTGGATTTGAAAACCTCGTCAGCAAACTGTCTTTACGGAAGCAGCAGGTTCTTATTTCTGAGACTTAAATGATACAAAAGTCAAAAATGTCTGATGACATAGGAAATTATTTACCTCTATAGTTTTATTCCCAGGGCTCTAGTAGCTCTGAGCTCTGAGCTCAGCTCCTATCTTTTGCAAACATCAAAAGATAACCAGAGAGTCATCTATTAGCATAGAGGGAAGTCTGTGGCCAGTGGCAGGGCCCCAGGCACGGAGTTAAGGACAGAAGGCAAAACTCCAAGGGGACTCCAGCCTACTTAGATGGCTATTGTTAAAAACAAACAAACAAAACCTGGAAAATAACAACGTTGGCAGGGATGAGGAGAAATTGGAACTCTCATAAATTTTTGGTGGGAATGTAAAATGGTTTAACTGTGGAAAACCATTTGGTAGTTCCTCAAAAAGTTAAACAAAGAACTACCATATGACCCAGCAATTCCACTTCTAGGTGTATACCTCAAAAAATTGAAAACAGGGACTCAAACAGATATTTATACACCAGTGTTCAAAGCAGCATTATTTATAAGGTGGAAACAATCCAAGTGTCCATCAACAGATGGATAAACAAGATATGGTACATACATACAATGGAATATTATTCAGTCATATAAAGGAATAAGTTTCCCATCCATACTGTCTTGACATAAGAATCTTGACAGAAAACATAATTTTGAGTGAAATAAGCCAGACATAAAAGGACAAATATTGTTTGATTCTGATTGTATGAAATATATAGAATAAGCAAGGTTTATAGAGACAGAAACTAAATTAGAAGATACCAGGGACCAGGAAGGATGGAGGAATGAGAAGTTACTGCTTAAAGAGTACAGAGTTTCTGTTTGGGTTACTGAAAAAGTTTTGGTAATGGATAGTGGTGATGGAAGCACAATACAGTGAATGTAATTAATATCACTGAATTCACACTTGAAAATGGCTAAAATTGGAAATTGTGTGTTACATACATGCTTTCACAATTAAAAAAACAACTGGTGCATGTTTCCAGCCTGGACAAGGTTGAGTTGATGCTAAATCCTAGGTTTATGGTAAAGAGCAGGGATTCTCAAATCATAATGTACATTAAATGACTCACCTGGGGATCTTTTGAAAAATGCAGATTCTGATTCAGTAAATCTAGGGTGGGTTCTGATATTCTGTGTTGCTGACAGTCTTCCAGGTTATGTGGATGCTGGTAATTTGTGGACCACAATTTTTTTGTTGGTTTTTCTTTTTTCTTTTTTCACTTACTTTTAAATGTTTTTAAATTTTGGAATAACTTTAAATTTACAGAAAAGTTGCAAAATAGTAAAACAAGAGTTCCCAAATACACTTCATGTAGCTTCTATTAAAGTTAACATCTGCATCATGGTGTACGTTTGTTGAAACTAAGGAATGAACATTGGTACAATACTATGAACTAAACCATAGACTTTATTCAGATCCCCCAGCTTTTCCACTATTGCCCTTTCTCTGTTCCAGGATCCAATTCAGAATGCCTCACTGCATTTAGTCATCATGTCTCCTTAGTTTCCTTCGACCTATGACAGCTTCTAAAGTTACTCAAGACCTTGATGGTATCAAAGAGAATTTTGTAGAATATCCCTCAGTATTGTCTCTGTTTGTCTGATGTTTCTTCATGATTAGATTTGGATTATGGGTATTTAGGAAGATACCATACAGGCAAAGTGCCCTTCCCATAGGATCGTATCAGGGAGCATATGATATCAGCATGACACCACCAGTGAGGCGCACCTTGATCACCTGGTAAAGGTGACGTCTGCCAGGTTTCTAGAGTTACTATTTTTCCTTCTCCATACTCTATTCTTTGGAATTGAGTCTAAGTGTGGCAGTGGTTCTCAAATGAAAGCAAATATCAGAATCACCTGGAAGGCTTGGTAATCACAGATTAGAGCTAGGCTCCTTTCCCAGAAACTTTTCCAGAGTTTCTGATTCAGCAGGGTCTGGGATGTGGCCTTAATAATTTGCATTTCTAACAAGTTCTCAGGGGTTACTAATTCTGCTGGCCCAGCGACCACACTTTGAGAACAACTAGACTAGAGCACTTGTCCTTGATTGCTGAGACTTAGATGAGTCAGAATCACCTGGGAAAAATTTTTAAAAATGCACATTCCCAAGCCCCACCCCTGGGGGGTGGCAATTCTAATTG
Organism: Choloepus didactylus; assembly: GCF_015220235.1. Taxonomy (NCBI): domain Eukaryota; kingdom Metazoa; phylum Chordata; class Mammalia; order Pilosa; family Megalonychidae; genus Choloepus; species Choloepus didactylus. Next base: position 37,547,226 of record NC_051320.1, on the reverse strand, counting down.
TGAGGAACTAGGGTAGCACAAAGGAGGCAGCATTTTGTTAAATGCAGGTCATGTTTGGGAACCAGGGATGCAAAGCTACATCCCAACAACCTGGTTAATGTGTAATTGGTGGGGAGCCTGGGGGCAGGGCTAAGGCAGCAGGTGGGGTTCAAATAGCTCCAGCTGTGGGAAGTGAAGGACAGGAGCACCTAGAAACCCAGCAGTTTGAATCATAGGCCTCAGGCTGCCTGACTCTTGCCTTCAGTCTTTATTCTTCTCTCCTGGAAGTCTCTTTGACATTTTGATTTGGAGGAAGCACATGATTGCTTAGAAGCCCACAGCACTTACAAGGCAGCAGCCAACCCTAAGATCAGCCTGAAGTCAGCAGCCTGCTAAAATACTGAAACAGAACAAAGCACAGCATAGTACTGTTTACCACCATCAAGTAATTTATTTTATTTTCTAAGCCTTTGGTCCTTCAATAGTCACTCAAAAGAAGTTATATGATTCAGAATTTTCTTTTTTAATGGAGTGGAGGGGGAGATAAAACTAGAGAAATAAGGGAAATGTCTTTCTTACATGAACAGAAAAAATTAAATTATATGATTATATAAAAGTATTACACAATCATAATACTATTGACTTATTATTCTGTTCTTGTATTTAATTATCATAATTACTTAGTACTCTTACCTATAAAAGTTACCTCTGTCCTTGGTGAGTGCAATAACTGGCACTATTACTTATGAGCAACAAAAAGCAAAAAAACAAAAATCAGTGAAATAAAGACTAACAAATAAGTTTAAATGTTATTTAAATAATGAAATAAACTCCTTATTGTAGACATCAAGGGACCTAAGATTTTTAAAACCAGCTTCTTGCAGGATTAATCTCCCAGGGCTGCCATAACAAATGATCACAAACTGGGTGGTTCGAAATGACAGAAATTCATTCTCTCACAGTTTTGGAGGCCAGAAAGCCAAAATCAAGGTGCTATGAGGGGAAAGCTGGAAGCTGTGAGGAAAAATCCATCCCGTGCTTCTCTCCGAGCTATTGGTGGCTCCTGGCAATCCTTGGCACTCTTTGGTGCCGTCTCCCCTGCATCTTCAGGTCTCAAATCTTCCTCTCCTTTCTCTTATAGGGATACTAGTCATTAGATTTAGGGCTCGCGCTAAATCGAGGATGGTTTCATCTGGAGAGCCTTAACTTAATTACGTTGGCAGAGACCCAATTTCCAAATAAGGTCACATTCACAAGTTCCTGGGTTTGGATTTGGACATATTTGGGGGGGGGGGGCTGGCAATTCAACCCACTACATTCCCAACCCCACTGAAAAATATTAAACAAGAATATTGGCATGGATAAATGCCACATTATTGCCTGCTTCGGTGCCTGTGTGCCTCATTCCGGCTCTGACACGAGCCTGCCAGTTCCAGCGTCTTGTCTCCCGCTCTCTCCAGCTGTTCATTTGAATAGTAGGGGCAATGCAGAAACAACAGAGCCTCATGAATGGTTCAGTTGCCAGCCCTTTTGTGGTTCTTGACCAGCAAACACAGAAGGCTGATCAGAGATGGGTTTGTGCTCTTCCTGAGTTCCTCTAATACCTTTCCTACAAAGCCTATAGAAAATAAGGAGAACCATGTTGATATTTAGGTTGCTATTTTGCATTTGCCACAGCACCTCTAGTTTTCTATAGTCTTTCCTTATATTTCAATAAATTTTCCTTTGAACTGTCATTACCTACACCATGGTTTTAATCTATGTGAATAAGAACTGAATGAAAAACCTGAAGGCTTAACGTTGAGTGACTAAAAAAGTGGGAGAATTTTGAAGACACCCAGGGCTCTTTCTGAAGAAAGCTTTATAATTGAAAAGGACCATTAGTCAGTTCAGATTAGACTCCCTGAGGCAGATAGCAGGACAAATTTTATACCTTCTTTCTTTCCTAGTCAATTAATTTTTTATTTTTGTGTATTTCTGCCTTGCATCACTCAGAAGTTTTTTTTAAAATATTCCATCTATATTAAACTGATGATGACCTCTCATGTGACTTTTATAAAAATGCCAGAGCTGGGCTCCTTTGTGATTAAATTTTCTGTTAGCATGATCTCTGACATAATTATAAAAAGGTCTTTTCATTATGAAAAAGCCATGGAATGAAGAATATTATCCACCATTCCTCTATCCCAAGCAAAGAAAGTCTACAAACACTGTACTTGTTATTATCCCCAGTTTTAAATAATCTTAATTGAGACTCTAAAATAGCGGGCTGACAAGCTTTTTCCTGTAAAGGGCCAGACAGGAAATATTTTAGGCTTTGCAACCATATGATGCTTATTACAACTACTCTACTCTGCTGTTGAAGCATGAAAACATCCGTAGATAATATGTAAAGGAATAACCGTGGCTGTGTTCCAATAAAACTTGACAGCTTGTAGTGGTTTGAAGCTGTGTGTACCCTAGAAAAATGTGTTCTTAAATTTAATCCATTCCTGTGGGTGTGAACCCATCATACGTAGGATCTTTTGATGAGGCTACTTCAGTTAAGATGTGACCATCCTCAATCAGGATGGGTCTTAATCTTATTACTGGAGTCCTTATAGCAGAATGAAATTCAGACAGAGGGAGAGAAAGGCATAGGAAGCAAGAAGCTGAAACAGAACCTGGAAGAGAAGGAAGAGACCAGAAGACTCCCCTGTGTGCCTTGCCATGTGACAGAGGAACAAGGGTCACTGGCAGCCAGCCCCAGAATGCCACAGTCTTTGAGGAGAAAGCATTACCTTGCTGATATTTTGATTTGGTCATTTTCTCTGCCTAAAAACTGTGAGCGAATAAATTCCCATTGTTTAACTCAGCCCATTTCATGGTACTTGCTTAAGCAGCCCAGGAAATGAAAAGGAAAACTTTCCAGACGGTAGGCCAGATTTGGTTCAGGGGGCTGTAGTATGCCAACCCTGCTCCAAAGTGTCAGCCAGCTGTCCAGGTGGCTACCATATAGACAGATTTCCATATGGATGCCTTGAATTCTTAACCTGTGGAATAAGATCTATCCTAGTGCGGAAGGTCAAGTGGAAGCTTCTGAAACTGCATCCCTCTGGCTAAGAGAGTAAATAAAAAATATTATGGCATTTGTTGTTGTTAGTGGTGATGGTGGTATTGGTAGCAGAAATTAGCATTTCCTTTAAAGGATCTTAAGGATGCAGGAGTGGAAGTTCATCTCATAGCTCCATTTAAATCACCAATCTAACATCTGCTGAAACCAAATGAATCCTAGAGAATGACTTCAGACTACTGCAAACTCAGACAAGTAAGAGTCTTAGTTGTGGCTCCTGTGTTAGATGTAGTATCTTTGCTAGAGCAGATTAACATGGCCTCAGGCACATAGTATGTAGAAATTCATTGGGTGTTCTTTTTATCCCAATTCAGAAAGAGGATCAGAAACAGTTTGCATTTGCATGGAATGGACAACAATATATATATATTTTTTTTTATTAAATTCAGTTTTATTGAAATACATTCACACACCATACAATCATCCATGATATACAATCCACTGTCCACAGTATGATAACATAGTTATGCGTTCATCACCACAATCTATCTCTGAACATTTTCCTTACATCAGAAAGAACCAGAACAAGAATAAAAAATAAAAGTGAAAAAAGAACACCCAAATCATCCCCGATCCCACCCCATTTGTCCTTTAGTTTTTATCCCCATTCCTCCACTCATCCATACACTAGATAAAGGGGGTGTGATCCACAAGGTCTTCACAATCACACTGTCACCGCTTGTAATCTACATTATTGTATAACTGTCTTCAGGAGTCCAGACTGCCGGGTTGGAGTTTGGTGGTTTCAGGTATTTACTTCTAGCTATTCCAATACATTAAAGCCTAAGAGGTGATATCTATATAGTGCATAAGAATGTCCACCAGAGTGACCTCTCGACTCCATTTGGAATCTCTCAGCCACTGAAATTATTTCGTCTCATTTTGCATCCCCCTTTTGGTCAAGAAGATACTCTCAGTCCCACGATGCCAGGTCCACATTCATCCCCGGGAGTCATACTCTGCGCTACCAGGGAGGTTTAAACCCCTGGGAGTCGGGTCCCACGTAGGGGGGAGGGCAGCTAGTTCACCGGTCGAGATGGCTCAGTTAGAGAGAGAGAGGGCCACATCTGAGCAACAAAGAGGTACTCAGGGAGAGACTCCTAGGCACCATTACCTACAACTTTAGACTCTCCTTTGTGGTAATGAGCTTCATAAGGGCAAGTCCCATGCTCGAGGGCTCAGCACATCAAACCGCCAATCCCAATGTTTGTGACAACATCAACACCAGTCCAGGTGAGGATGTCCAACGCATCCGCACCTTCCCCCAGATCCTTGGGGCTGGGGAGGGGGAGACTGTAAATATATTTTTTATTATCTGCCCAAATTACTCTAGGATGTGTCACTATTTCACTCCAGCCTATACTAACCTACCATATCTCATTTCCTATTCAAAGTTCCATGCAATTGTGGTGTTTGAACAAATCGACTGTAGAGTTGTACCGTTTAGAAAATTCAGATCCTGTACCAAATAGATATCTATTCCCTTGGTCTCATATGAAAGTTGAAGTTTTAAAACACAATCAGTTTCAGCCTCTATCCTTTGGCCTGGCTTGCCCTGGTCTTAACCAGACCTGCTTCATTCATATCACTAATTGAAGTCTGGGCTCTTCTTCAGCTTTTTTTTTTTTTTTTTGACAGTGGCTGTATGTGCTAATACTGACATTCATATCTGCCGAGCTCTAGCTCTGAGTTTCAGGTGTCTCAGAGATATGCATTGTTCCAGAGACCAATCAGGTTATACGCTAAGGGATCAGCATCTCAAAGTTTAGAGATAGGCCTTATAATTCAGGGATAGAGTTAACTGCTGTAAGAGCTTACAATCTAGGAACTATTACAATTCTTGTGTCCATGTTAAGCTATGTTCTAAGATTCAATTCTGAGTTTACACATTGTAGTTAGTCCATATTGGTGAGGCATCATCCCTCTCACCATGTTTTCTCCAACACTTTTACTCCTATATATATATTTTCCTACAATTTTATAGAGTTATATTCATATACCATACATTTATCCACAGTGTACAATCAGTTGTTCATGATATCATCATAAAGTTGTACATTTATCACCACAATCAGCACTTGAACATACTGATTACTACAAGAAAAACTGTTTTTTGTTTTTTTTTCTTAGCAATAAGAAAAAATGATAAAAAGAAAAATAACATGTCATGCAATACAATATACTACTAAGGACAGCAAATAACACCACTACCAAGAATCCCATTTTACTCCCCTATATCCCCCTCTCATATACATTTAGCATTGGCATATTGCCTTTGTTACATTTAATGGAGGTATATTACAATGTTACTGTTGACCATAGACTCCAGTTTGCTTTGATTATGTTTTTTCCTGAATCCCATCCCTTTTTCAAATTTCTACATGGTTGACATTCATTTGCTTTCCCACATGCAAAAACATTTTTATATTTGTATATTTAGTAACAGTCATTGGCCACTCCAGTTTTTGCCACGTTATACAGTCCCAGTCTTTATCATCTATCTTTACCTCTGGTGTCCTACATTCTCCTATCCCACCTCTTTCAGCTTTACTCACAGACATCTTTGTTCAGTGTACTTACAATACCGTGTTACCATCACACAGTATAATGCTATCTATTTCTGGATCTATGCAATCAATCCTAAACATTCTGTAGTCCTTCAGCATCAAATGGCTGATCTCTGCCCTCTTTCTATCTCCTGGTTGCCTGTGTTGTCAGCTTTTAACTCCCAAAGTTTGTTCATTAATGTCTGTTCATATTAGTGAGACCATACAGAATCTGTCCTTTTGTTTCTGGCTAACTTCACTCAACATAATGTCCTCAAGGTTCATCCACATTATTACATGATCCATGTCTTTGTTCTGTCTTACAGCTGCATAATATTCCATCATGTGTATATACCATAGTTTGTTTATCCACTCGTCCTTTGATGGACATTTGGACTGTTTCCATCTCTTGGCAATTGTGAATACTGCTGCAATAGACATTGGTTTACAAATGTCTGTTTGTGTCTTAAGTTTCAGTTCCTCTGAGTATATACCCAGCAATGGAATAGCCGGGTCATATGGCAAATCTATATTTAGCTTCCTGAGGAACCTCCATACTGTCTTCCAGAGTGGTTGCACCATTCTACATTCCCACCAACAGTGAATAAGTGTGCCCCTTTCTCCACATCCTCTCCAGCACTTGTCATTTTCTGTTTTTTGGATAATGGCCATTCTGGTAGGTGTGAGATGATATCTCATTGTGGTTTTGATTTGCATTTCCTTAATAGCCAGTGAAGTTGAGCATTTTTTCATATGCTTTTGAGCCATTTGTATTTCATCTTCAGAAAAATGTCTGTTCATGCCTTTTGCCCATTTTTTAATTGGATTGTTTGTCTTTCTGTTATTGAGATGCAGGATTCCTTTATATATTCGGGATATTAAACCCTTATCTGATATGTGGTTTCCGAATATCATCTCCCATTGTGTAGGCTGCCTTTTAAGTTTTCTGACAAAGTCCTTTGATGTACGAAAGTGTTTAATTTTGAGGAGATCCCATTTGTCTATTTGTTCTTTGGTTGCTCGTGCCTTGGGTGTGAGGTCTAAGAAACCACCTCCTTTCACAAGATCTTTAAGATATTGCCCTACATTTTCTTCTAAGACTCTTATGGTCTTGGTGCTAATGTTTAGGTCTTTGATCCACTTTGAGTTAATTTTGGTATAAGGTGTGAGATGGACATCCTCTTTCATTCTTTTGGAAATGGATATCCAGTTCTCCAAACACCATTTACTGAACAGGCTGCTCTTTCCCAGTTGCTTCGGCTTCACTGCCTTATCAAAGATCAGTTGTCCATAGATGTGAGGGTCTGCTTCTGAACACTCAATTCGATTCCATTGATCAGTATATCTGTCCTTATGCCAGTACCATGCTGTTTTGAGCACTGTAGCTTTGTAATATGCTTCAAAGTCAGGTAGTGTGAGACCTCCCACTTCACTCCTCTTTCTCAAGACATTTTTGGCTATTCGGGGCACCTTACTCTTCCAAATAAATTTAGTTATTGGTTTTTCTATTTCTGTAAAGTAAGTTGTTGGGATTTGAATTTGTATTGCATTGAATCTGTAAATCAGTTTAGGTAAAATTGCCATCTTAACTATATTTAGTTTTCCAATCCATGAACATGGTATGTTCTTCCATTTTTTCAGGTCTTATTCAATTTCTTTTAGCAGTTTCTTATAGTTTTCTATGTAAAGGTCTTTTGTGTCCTTGGTTAAGTTTATTCATAAATACTTGATTCTTTTGGTTGCTATTGTAAACGGGATTTTTTTCTTGATTTCCTCCTCTTGTTGCACATTACTTGTGTATAGGAACACTACAGATTTTTGCGTGTTGATCTTGTAGCCTGCTACTTTACTGTATTCATTGACTAGTTCTAGTAGCTTTGCTGTAGATTTTTCTGGATTTCCTACATATAGAATCATATCATCTGCAAATAGTGAAAGTTTTACTTCTTCCTCTCCAATTTGGATGCCTTTTATTTCTTTTTCTTGCCTAATTGCTCTAGCTAGAACTTCCAGCACAATGTTGAATAACAGTGGTGATAGTGGGCATCCCTGTCTTGTTCCTGATCTTAGAGGAAAAGCTTTCAGTCTCTCCCCATTGAGTGTGATGTTAGCTGTGGGTTTTTCATATATTGCCTTTATCATATTGAAAAAGTTCCCTTCTATTCCTATCCTTTGAAGTGTTTTCATCAGGAAAGGATGTTGAATTTTGTCAAATGCCTTTTCTGCATCAATCGAGATGGTCATGTGGTTCTTCTGCTTTGATTTATTGATGTGGTGTATTACCTTAATTGCTTTTCTTGTGTTAAACCAGCCTTGCATACCTGGAATAAATCCCACCTGGTCGTGGTGTATAATTCTTTTAATGTGCTGCTGGATTTGATTTGCAAGTATTTTGTTGAGGATTTTTTCGTCTATATTCATTAAAGAAATTGGTCTATAATTTTCTTTTTTTGTAGTATCTTTGCCTGGTTTTGGTATTAGGGTAATGATGGCTTCATAGAAAGAATTAGGTAGCTTTCCCTCTTCTTCAATTTTTTTGAAGAGATTGAGCAGGATTGGTACTAATTCGTTCTTGAAAGCTTGGTAGAATTCACATGTGAAACCATCTGGTCCTGGGCTTTTCCTTTTTGGGAGCTTTTTGATGACTGACTCAATCTCTTTACTTGTGATTGGTTTGTTGAGGTCATCTATTTCTTCTTGAGTTAATGTTGATTATCTATGCTTTTCTAGGAAGTTGTCCATTTCATCTAAGTTGTCTAGTTTATTAGCATATAGTTGCTCATAGTATCTTCTCATTATCTGCTTAATTTCTGCAGGGTCGGTAGTTATATTTCCTTTCCCATTTCTGATTGCATTTATTTGCATCTGCTCTGTCTTTTTTTTTTTGTTAGCCTAGCCAGTGGTCCATCAATTTTATTGATTTTCTCAAAGAACCAACTTCTGGTTTTGTTGATTCTCTCTATTGTTTTCCTGTTCTCAATTGCATTTATTTCTGCTCTAATCTTTGTTATTTCTTCCCTTCTGCTTGCTTTGGGGTTAGTTTGCTGTTCTTTCTCTAATTCCTCCAGGTGAGCAGTTAACTCTTTAATTTTTGCTCTCTCTTCTCTTTTAATATAGGCATTAAGGCAATAAATTTCCCTCTCAGCACTGCCGTTGCTGTATCCCATAAGTTTTGATAAGTTGTGTTTTCATTGTCATTTGCCTCAAGGTATTTACTAATTTCTCTTGTGATTTCTTCCTTTACCCACTGGTTTTCTAAGAGGGTGTTGTTTAGCCTCCATGTGTTTGTGAATTTTATGACCTTCTGCCTTTTATTTATTTCGAACTTCATTCCATTGTGGTCTGAGAAAGTGTTTTGTATAATATCAATATTTTTAAATTTGTTGAGACTTGCTTTGTGACCCAACATGTGGTCTATCCTAGAGAATGTTCCATGAGCACTTGAGAAAAAAGTGTATCCTGCTGTGGTTGGATGTAGTGTTCTATAAATGTCTGTGAAGTCTAGTTCATTTATCATACAATTCAACACCTCTGTTTCTTTAGTGATCCTCTGTCTAGAAGTTCTATCCTTTGATGAGAGTGATGTATTGAAGTCTCCAACTATTATTGTAGAGGTATCTATTTCTCCTTTCAGTGCTCGCAGTGTTTGCCTCATGAATTTTGGGGCATTCTGGCTTGGTGCATAAATATTTATGACTGTTATGTTTTCTTGATGAATTGACCCTTTTATTAGTATATAGTGTCCTTCTTTGTCTCTTTTAATTGTTTCACTTTTGAAGTCTAATTTGTCTGATATTAATATAGCTACTCCTGCTTTTTTCTGGTTGTTGTTTGCATGAAATATCTTTTTCCAACCTTTCACTTTCAGTCTATGTTTGTCCTTGTGTCTAAAGTGAGTTTCTTGTAGACAGCATATAGATGGGTCCTGTTTTTTAATCCATTCTGCCAGTCTGTGTCTTTTTATTGGGGAGTTTAATCCATTTACATTTAGTGTTATTACTGTAAGGGCAGTACTTTCTACTACCATTTTGTTTTTTGGAATTTATATGTCATATCTTATTTTTTCCTCTCCTTTTACCTTTCCTGATAATCTTCATTTCTGCACTCTTCTCCAACTCTCTCTCTCCTGTCTTTTCCTATCAGCCTGTAGCACTCCCTTTAGTATTTCTTGTAGTGCCGGTCTCTTATTCACAAACTCTCTCAGTGTCTGTTTGTCTGAAAATGTTTTAATCTCTCCCTCATTTTTGAAGGAAAGTTTTGCTGGATATAGAATTCTTGGTTGGCAGTTTTTCTCTTTCAGTATCTTAAATATATCATGCCACTGTCTTCTTGCCTCCATGGTTTCTGCAGAGAAATCTGTACATAGTCTTATTGACCTTCCCTTGTATGTGATGGATTGCTTTTCTCTTGCTGCTTTCAGAATCCTCTCTTTGTCTTGGACATTGGACAATCTGACCAGTAAGTGTCTTGGAGTAGGTCTATTGGGATCTATTCTATTTGGGGTACGTTGTACTTCTTGAATCTCTAATTTTCTGTCTTTTATAAGAGTTGGGAAATTTTCAGTGAATATGTCTTCTATTACTCTTTCTGCCCCTTTTCCCCTCTCTTCTCATTCTGGGATACCCATAACACGTATATTTGTGCATTTCATGTTGTCACTCAGCTCCCTAAGACCCTGCTCATATTTTTACATTTTTTTCACCATCTGTTCTTTTGTGTGTATGAATTCGAATGACCTGTCTTCCAGTTCACTGATCCTTTCTTCTGCCTGTTCAAATCTACTGTTGTGTCCCTCCATTGTGTTTTTCATCTCCTCCATTGTGGCCTTCATTCCCATGAGTTCTGCCATTTGTTTGAATTCTTCTTTATGGTCAGCCAGTGTCTTCTTTATATCCTTCAGCTCTTTTGCTATATCTTCCTTCATTTCATCAAATTTATTTAGCATTAGTTGCCTCCACTCCTGTGTCTCAGCTGAGCTATTAGTTTGTTCCTTTGGCTGGTCCATGTTTTCGTGTTTCCTGGTATGGCTTGTTATCTTAAGTTGTCTAGGCATCTGATTTTCTTGATTAGTTTATTTTGGAGCTTGTTTTCTGTCTTTTACCTAGTGGTTTTCTTGTTGGTTGGCTTTGTTCTCTGGCCTCTGTTATTCAGTTCAACTTATTCTAGACCTCTAACTTAGGTTCTATTTAGTTGATCAGAATTGTTCCCCTCTTGTTTTTTCTGTTTCTTGCTCTGCCTCTATTTAACCTTTTTGTGTGTGGGTCTCCTCAGATATGGTCGACCCTAGTCAGATTTTCCCAGTCTAGTGAGTCCCAGGTCTCACTGGGAGGGTATGGAGTTTTCCTGAGAATGAGACCCTCCTATGAGGCCTTTAGAATTGGTGCTTTTCCTCTCCTGTCCAGCAGGTGGTGCTGGCCAGCCCGCAGCTCCCCCACCAGTGTAAGAAGGTATGGAGCCTTTAGTTCTCCTGGTGACTCTGATCCTGTCAGGGGCGTGATTGACTGAAGCCGGAATCTGAATTCCAGCCCCTGGGGTCTGAATTCCCAGAAGGAGGACTGCCAGTTGAGCTGGATCTCCCTCCACTCTCCCAATCCTCAGAACTCCAGTTGTCTCTCAGGGGCACTATTCCCTTCTCCTCTCTTCTCTTTGGGGCCTCTCCAGGTAGATTCCTTGGTCAGCCTGAGTTGCCAATTAAAGACGGGGGTGGAGGCCTTCAGTAGTGAATATGGAACTCAAAGACGCTGTGGGAACTCTGTCTCCCCCAAGCCCAGCCTAGTCCCTCAACCTGGGCTTTCTGATAGAAAATAACCACATATATTACTTTTACATTAAAAAAAAAAAAAAAAAAGTAGAAAAGAAATCAAGAAAAAAATAAAAAGGAAAAAAAAAAAAAAAAAAAAAAAGAGTCTCTTTTAAAAGTCTTTCCCCAGCCTGGAAGTTTTGTCAGTGTCAGAATAGAGCATTTAAAGATATGCTTTGGGCTATTGTCTGATAATTACTCTCCAACAGCTTCAGTTCCACCCCTGCCAGGGGCTATTGAAATGCGAAAAGATAAGGGATCAGTGAGAAGCCAGAGGGGACAAAATGCAGGGGAAAAAAAATGGCTTTTTTGGAGTCTGGGAATGGGTGCCCGCTTTTACGTGCCCTGACTTCTCGGAGCCCAGCCCTTCTTTAGCACCCCAGCTCCCAAAGTTAGTTAGTTAATTTGTTAATTAATTCTGCAGTTGAGGCTGGGTTGAGCCTCCCTTCTTGCCCTCAGCAGAATGCTGTTTTTTGGGTTTTTTTTTCCCCCTTTCAGGGAGCCAGCAGCAAGACAGTCTGTGAGGTCTGGGTGGGGAGGGGCGCCAGACCCCTGGTCCGGGGAACTTACAATGTTCGCTGCGATCTCAGCTTTTCCTCCAATTCCAAACTTGTGTCCAATGTGTGACTGGTTACTGGAGACCCCGAAAACACTATTTCATATAGTTCTTGGGTAACTGCCAGCTGCTCTAGGGGAGAGACGAAATTCTGCTCCTCACCACTCCGCCATCTTGCCCCGCCTCCAACAATATATATTTACAGTTTTTTCTTGGGGCTATGATTCCCATGCTCTGTCATAATATAATCAGATCTGGGCTATATGGACATCTGGCAGAATATTATGTTACAGAATGAGCAAGAAGTGACAAACATACTGGAGGCCTTGGAAAGACACATGCAATCCAGAATAGAGAAGATAAAATCTATCATGATTGAGGTTTCACTCTAGTAAAGTTCTTAGGGATTCTATTGAATCAGGGGTATAGCAGGATAGCTCATTCAAAAGAAAAAATTGCTGTGTCTTGCATCTACTACCAGAAAGAAGAAAACTAAATTCCTGATAGATTTCCTTGGCTTCTGGTGGCAACATATTCTATGACTAGAATATTTCTCCAGCCCATATACTGGGTGATGGAAGACTGGTTTTTTGAGTGGTACGTACAGAAGGAAAGTTATCTTCAGTTAGTCAGGGATGCAGTACTAGCAGTCCTGCTGTTAGGCCATGTGATCTGGCAAACCCTAAGTTGGAGGTGTTAGTGATAGGGTACGATGCATTGTGGTATCACAACCCAGGCCTCTAGGCAATGTCATCTACAAAAGAGACTTATATGCCCTTTGAAAAAGAGATCCTGATATGTTACTGGGCCCTGGTAGAGACAGAATTGTTGACTATAGGACACCAAGTAACCATGTGTCCGGAACTGTCCATTATGATCTGGGTTCTGTCAGACCCATCAAGTCATAACCTTAGGAAAGTCCAGCACCAGTCCATCATAAGATCAACATTGTGCATCTGGGATCAGGCCTAAGCAAGACCAGGAGTCATGAGCTAACTGCAGAAGCAGGTAGCCCAGATCCCCGTATCACCCACCATGGTTGTACCACCACTAGGGCTATAAGGGGTTCCATACAACAAAGTGAAGGAGAAAGAAAAGCCCAAATATGTTTTAGGGGGAGGTCAGTTCAGTATGTGGGTGCAAGCTGATAAAGGATAGTTGCTGCATTACACTCAGGGTGGGGTGGGGTAGGGCTTGAAAAAACATGGTGAGGGAAAGTCATTCCAATGGACAACACTCAGAGTGGTATATCCATCTTGAGTGGAGGGAGCAGAAGCCTAAGATGAGATTATTTACATTCTCATGGGTAGAGGTGAATAGTCTGACAGATGTCTGGAAGGAAAAAGGCTAAAAAAAATTGGAGACAAGGAAGTTTGAGATAGAGTAATGTGGATGAACATGGCAGGGGGGTATAAGATGTGAAGAGTTTTCATTCACATATTAATGAAGCCAGAAAGCATCCATCCATCATGGAAGAGGCATCCAACCACCAATGAGATAAAATGACTAGGCCAGTTGACATTAGGCAGTCTACAAACTGGCATGACGGGCATCTGAATGGTGTGGCAACAATGACAGAGATAGGAGCTATGCGTGGCCTCCACAGCATGGATTCTTATTTACCAAGGCTAATTTAGCTATTGCCACCACTGGAAGTCCAACCTGCCAACAACAGAGACCAATACTCAGCCCCCAATATGACAACCTTCTTCAAGGAAATGATTTTCCTTATGTTGGAGGATCAATGTGTATCCAACATATATATGGAAACACATTCCACATTTTCTGGAAAAATGCTATGATTTTTAATACCTTCTGTGCCTAATTTTGGTAGCCTCAATACCTCCAGTGGTAGGTCATTTCCTGGTTTCAGCCTCATGCCTATTAAATTATTGAGTGGTCTTAACCTTAATATAAATTTTATACATTAATGTAAAAATATCATAATGTTAAACTGTCTAACTCAGGAAAGGAAAACAAGCAAGCAAATAAACCATGGTTTCCTTATCAATCAACTGGGATATTAAATCAGATTTATGCAAAAATGTTAAGCCACATATCAGGCATATATTACTAGTTGCTCCAAAATGTTAGGTGAATAATTATCAGAAGGATAAGTGCCTTTTACAGATATTAGAATTTGGAAATTTAACATTTTAATGGGAGTTGTTATGAAATGATGCATCCTCTTTCCTGTCTTTATAAAAGGATTTTGTAATCTTAGTTTTTCTTAATCATGGTGCCAGCTTTGGACATAACACATTGCCTGGAATTAGCATGATGTCCACAGGCACTAAGACACATGTGAGGCTATATTTGTCTTTCAACGTAATCTTTAGCGTTTCTTCTTCTCTAGCTGGTATATTTGCTATCATATTCCTTGTAACCTCCTCTGTTCTGATTTCTCACAGTTGTCAGTGCATAGCAAAGTGTTACAGTCAAGGTTGAAAGAATATTTGGTGAAGATAATTGGTTCTCTCACAGCAATGATGACTCGCTAAACTCATGGGAAATTGAGCTTGCACCTGGAAAACCATCAGCAAAAAGGCTGTGTGTGTGTATGTGTGTATGCACTTACATTTGGACATGATCACACTTTCCCTCTTTTTCACGGCTGTTTCATTCTCTTGCTTATTCATCAGTATGCACATGGCTCTAACCCTGATTTAACTTAAATTTCTAGTTCAAATGCCAAATGCCATCCATGAAGCCTCTATTTTTCAGTTCATATGATCAAGAACAGGAATATAAAAAGATCTTTAATAGCCAGTAAATTGGCTTTTTTCAGAAATTTGGTCAGAGAAAGAGAAAGACATGGGGCACAGGGTCCTATGATATAAACATTGCTATTCTGCTGAGCGGTAGTTCCTTGGGAAGGAGCCAGAGAGAATCTGTAACATCTAGTTTTGATCATAAATTACAGATGATCCCAAATTAAAGATAGTATCGAGTCCTGCTAAAAACTCTACCACATTTCTATTTTCATCCTGACTTATTTATCTTTAAGATAGCTTTTCTGCTGTAGATGGCATGAAGGGAAAATGACAAGGATTAGAGTTCCTCATGGTTTTCCCTGACTTTTCTCATGTCATTGTCTACCCACAATTCTATAAAAAATAGATTTCAATAGTATTTCAAAGAACACTGACATGCAGATCTGTAAGATGATATTTTTCTTTAAGATCAACTAATCTTGGAAAGAATGGTGGATCAGCTCCAGGGAACATGGAAATCTATGTTTTGTGAAAATTTTGAAAAATACATGAAAGAATTGGGTGAGCCACATTTCCTTGCAGAACACATCCAGTAAAAATGAGAGCTTTGATAATTCAAGAGTTTCTCTGTAGGAAATCAGATTAAACTTGGACCTCCTGATTTTTCATAGGAAGCAATAAATATTGATTTTGACACCTACAACAGATACAGTTCTGGGCAAGGCAAGGTTGGTATACTGGGTTGAATAGTTCCCCCACCCCCAAGCCCCAAATTCAGGTCTACCTGGAAACTGAGAATATGACCTTATTTGGAGCCAGGGTCTTTGCTGATATAGTCAGTTAAGATAAGGTCATAGTGGATAAGTGTGGCCCATAAATCCAATATGACTGGTGTCCTTATAAGAAGAGGGAATTTTAGAGACACATGGGGAGAATACCTTGTGATGACAGAAGCAGATATTGGAGTGATTGTCTGCAAGTCAAAAAAATGCCAAGGAATGCTGGCCATCCCCAGAAGTAAGGAAGAGGCAAGGAAGGATTCTTCCCTAGAGCATCTGGAGGGAATATTTACCTGCTGACACCTTGATTCAGGACTATTCTGTGGCCTCCAGAACTGTGAAAGAATAAAATTTGGTTGTTTTAAGCCACCCAATTTGTGGTACTTTGTTACGGGAGCCCTAGGAAACCGGCATAGTAAATACCTTGTGCTAAAGAGAAAATGATTTTAATACAAGATTTAAAATAAATGACAATATTTTTTAAATGATCACTTTGCAAATATTTGCTCTGAATATTTAGAGAATCTTCAGAACAGATCTTGTTTTCCCTGCCAGCATTCCTTGGCTTGTGGCCACAACACTCCAATCTCTGCACCCAAGATCACATTGTATTCTCTTCTTCCGTAGTCTAATGTCTCTCTGTCTCCCCTCATAAGAACACTTGAGTTTACATTTAGGGTTTATCCAGGTAATCCAGGAGAACCTTTCCATCTGAAAAACCTTAATTTATTTACATCTACAAAGTCCCTTGGGCCATATAAATGAACATTCACAGGTTCCAGGGATAGGGTGTGGATTTCTTTGGGGACAGGTATTCAGCCTACCACATCTTATGATCATGTTTCACAATACAAATTCTAAGAACTGTATCAAAGTGGTTCCCTAATTTATCTTCCTTTAGAGATTTAACTCAGATATTCCTGTGTATGCAATGTTATTTCTATAGAAAATACTCCTACATCTGCTGGACAACAATGTGTGTGCCAAGGGTATCTATTGCAGCATTATTTGTAATAACAAAAATGGAAACAAACTAAATGCCCAGGGGGATAGATAAATGAATTTTGGTATATATACACTGCTCCGGTATGCTAAAGTTGCCATTAGGCAAAACACCAGAAATGGGTTGGCTGTAAAAAGGGGACTTATTAGGTTAGAAATTTAAAGTTCTAAAGCCATAAGTGTCCAAACTAAGGCATCAACAAGATGATAACCTGCACTGAAGGAGGGCCAATGGCATCTGGAACACCTCTGTCAGCTGGAAAGGCATGTGGCTGGTGTCTGCTGGTCCTTTGCTTCCAGGTCCTGGTTTCAAAATGGCTTTCTCCAAAATGTCTCTGGGCTTCTGTCTCTCTTAGCTTCTCTCTCTTAGCTCCTGTGCATCTTGCTTGTTCTCGCAGGGTGTTTCTCCCTAAGCATCTGGGAGTCCTCTCTTAGCCTCTCTGGGGCAAATTCTGGGCTTCATCTCTTAGCTTAGCATTTCCAAATGTATTTCTGTCTGCATCTCCAAGCATCTGGGTCTGTGTCGGCCCCTGAGCTCTTAAAGGCTCCGATAAATAATCAAGACCCACCTTGAATGGGCAGGTCGCACCTCCATGGAAACAACCTAATCAAAAGATCCCACCCACAATAGGTCTGCCCCCACAAGATTGCATTAAAGAACATGGCTTTTCTAGGGGACATGATAGATTCAAAC
The DNA here is from genome assembly GCF_015220235.1 of Choloepus didactylus. Taxonomy (NCBI): domain Eukaryota; kingdom Metazoa; phylum Chordata; class Mammalia; order Pilosa; family Megalonychidae; genus Choloepus; species Choloepus didactylus. Next base: position 37,530,044 of record NC_051320.1, on the reverse strand, counting down.
CAGCACACATACTGTGGAATATTTTATAACTATGAAAAAAATATAAATGTATATGTACTAACATAGAAAGTCTCCAAGACATATAGTTAAGGGGGAAAACAGGTTGATAACAATAGGTGTAATATAATATCACTTGTAATTCTTAAATCCTATGTATGTATACATGTATAAAAGAATGTAAGTGAAGAGATAAGGGTGTAAAGAATTCATGCCTAACTATTTTGTTTGTATGTGAATGTGTGTATTTTTAAAATAGAGAGATGGTCTGTAGCTTTAATTGGATTTTCAAAGGGGTCCATGAACCAATAAAATTAACAACTGGACTAAAGAAACATGACAATCACTAGACAAAAACTAGAAACTATTTTTTTTCCCACAAAAAAATAATCTAAACATATAATGGGACCACTAGCTTTACATAACTGAATTCATGAAGTATTAGATCTGTTTAACTCATAAACCTCCCAGTCAGCAAAGAATTATACAGCTAATGGGAGTTCTTGGAGTCAACCACAGATTTAACTGCTATGTCTTTTTATTTGGATTTTAGGAATAGGGAGAACAAGCAGGAAACTGGGCTGCCTGGCAAAACCCACCGTCAAAATCAGTACAAATGGAGATGCAATCACTATCAAAACCAAAAGCATCTTCAAAAATAATGAGATCTCTTTTAAACCAGGAGAAGAGTTTTTAGAAAGCACACCAGGTGGCCATAAAACCAAGGTGAGGCCTAAAACAGATAAATACCATACAGATGTTAACTGGAAATCATTCTAAGTAAGAAAGCAATTGTAGCAAACATATCTAAATTCTTTGTTAGATAAGCTTTGGCTAAAACCTAGGTCTGAGGATCTCAAATGAATACGCATACAAATTTCCCAGGATGCTTGTGAAAAATGCCTAAGTTCTAGGTCCCAGCCCCAGAGGCTCTGATGTCTGGAGTGGGGGCCTAAAAATTGCATTTTTAATGATTATATGCAGGTACTTAGCAGACCACATGTTGAGAATCATTTCCCTAGATTAATATTTAGTTATCTCAGTAACAAATGTTCTTGCTTTGCATTTTGTGGCAATTGTCCACACACAGAATTTCAATGACTAAAACTTGCAGTAGCTGGTATAGGTAAGGTTATGCCGTGGTAACAAACTAACCACAAACTCTCAGTGGCTTAAGACAAAGGGGATTTATTTCTAATTCATAGAACATATTCAGTGTCATGGTGAGATTTGGGGAAGTTTGAGGTTGGGGTGGAATCTACTCCACTGGGTCTCTCAGGGACCCAGGCTGAAGGAGGCTCAACTACCTTGTAGCTGTGCCATCTAGAACCTGTGGTCTCCTTGATCAATAAGATAGGGAAGGAGAGAGTAGGCTTTTTATTGCCACATCCTCTAAGTGACACACATAATGTTTGTTCACATCTCACAATTTCCAACTGACTGTAAGAAGGCTGGAAAATAAAAGGGATCAGATGGAAAATTTTGTGACCATCATTGCTTCTGCCACAGAAGAGAATATTAATTAATTTGGTAGAAATCCAAACTCAGTGCAACTGTATGCTCTGAAATGTATAAATCACAGTGATTATATTACATGATATTGCTACAGGACTGCCTGTGGATGAATCCCATCTCTGCCACCAATCAACTATGTGACCTTGAGCAAGTCACAGAACTCGCTAGCTCGGTCTTTATATTTGCAAAAGAGGACAATAATAGTACTTATCATACAATGTTGTTGTGTGGATGAAATGATATATGTGAACCTCTTTGAAGAGTGTCTCACCATAACAGTGTTACATAAGTGGTAGTTGTTGCTGATGTGACTATTATCTTTATTTCTATATTGCTGGGACAAGTAGAAGGAAATAGAACTTTTCTTCTTTAAGTAAACTCTTAAAATGGGAGTTTGAATGGGCTTCACATGCATTTTAAAAGTTGAAACAAACCTCACTTGTGATCTTTATGCAAAAAAAGACAAATTCTTGCCTAGGCAGTAAAAGATTTTTAAAAATCTTTCATTTGGTCTTCAAGATGATATTATGTTTTTGCCCTTGTAAATCTTTTTTCTTTTTTCAGAAGAATCAGCCGACAAATATATGTTTGCAAAGTCCTGAAATACATGAAGTTGTAAACAGCCTTCTAAAACTACCTTAGAGTATCAATAGCTGAAAAAAATTTGGCACCTGATAAAATGTTAGTGCTTAAATATGACAATCGGAACTGAATTTGGTGTTTGTCTGTTTTTCAGAGCACTGTAACCTTAGATAACAACTCCTTGATTCAGGTTCAGAACTGGAATGGCAAGGAAATCACCATAAGGAGAAAGTTGGTGGATAGGAAAATGATGGTGGTGAGTGAATTATTTCTCACTATTTTCTCATTTACTGAAATATCTACATATAAGAGCACTCAATAACTTGTTTTAAAACAATGAAGATGAATGTCATTTTTCTTTTTTTCATGGACTGGGAGACAAACATTGTCAGATAAATGTATGATCATTAATATTGTAAATGTGCATGGAAAAACTGAGGAACTAAAAAACTAAAGAGAATTTAAAAAAACACAAAAACCTGTAGCCCAACTCTTTGGCTCATGTGTAAGCCAAAACAAGCATGTATTTCTGCAATAGAGTTTACCCAGGCATTGAAAGTTGTTGTCAGTCCTCCACTCCATACCAGGATTAACTTCTCACTGTTTTCCTGCTGAACACTAAACAAAGCAGGAAAAGGACATTTAAACTAGAGGAGTGAAGCTGAAGCGGTGTCTTTTGGTGTATGGAAAGGTTAGCACGAGTAAGAATGAGCATTTAGGTGGATGTAATGCCCCGTGTTTTCATGTATCATATACATTGTCACCAGAATATTCCCGGGCAGTAGGTTATTGGCCCGTTTACCAGGTGATAAAACCAAAGGATATACAGCTATAAAAATATGGTGGTGCTTGGATTAAAATCCAGTTTGGTTTAATTCCAAAGTTTACACTTTTTTTGAGTCCAGTCTGCTGCCTCTCAGAGCAACTTTCCAGGCCATCTTTCCCACTTTTACAGAGTAGAGGAAAATATGTCAATGATTCTGTTCCTGCCAAACCCCATCCCACAAAAATGAAATAAAAAGGTAATTTGGGACAAAATATATAATAGTTCTTAGGGAATACACATACTCTGTGTGGATGTTAAAAAAACTTCATTTCTTAATAAAGGGAACTTCCCCCCTTCAACCTGAAGAGTACATTTTGATCCTCATAAAGTCAGCATGGGAAGATGAAGGATGATTGCTTTTATTGCTTCTTATAATGACGTTAGCTAATAAGCAGACATATTTTACAGTTCATTAGAAAGAACACTAGACTCCAAGTCTGAGGATGTGGATTTCCATCTCAGCTGTTCAATACTTATGTGACGTTGGACAATCATTTAGCCTTTCCAAGATTCAGTTTCCTTGTTATCAAAATGCGGACAATGTCTTCCCCAAAGACTTTCTGAGAGAATTAAATATCATCATGTATATATTAGTGCTCTGAAAACCATAAATACTACATTGATGTGAGTTATTATTATTTAAGAAATGTAAAGTACTATGTAAAATAGCAAAAATGTGTCAATGTAGGCATTTAAAATATTTTAATAAATATTTCAGATTCCAGACTATGTGTTGTTTGGGTATATATTTGTAACAAATAGATGCTATCTATAGTTAACTATGTCGATCTATTTTTAAAAATTTTAAGGAATGTATATATGACTATTACTTAGTTTGCATTTTTTTCAATGCCAGTTTCACCAACAATTCTGAAATAACTCATCCTTCTTTTGTCTTTCAGGAAAGTACAGTGAACAATGTTATCTGCACTCAGACATATGAAAGAATATAAACAAACTCAGTCTCCAACTCTTAAGCACTCCCAAACTGATCCAAACCACTGAGGTGGTTTAAATAAACTCCCAAGTAAAATAGTATGACTGTGAATATAAGGCAGTCTGCACCAGCATCAACAATTTTGGTTGCCATGTATGCCTATATTAGATAGTACCTTGGCATTGGCAGTGATGAGAAACCAGGATGATCTATCCTGCTTAACACAGGGCTGGGATAGTATATTCAGAGAGGAACTTCATGTCGATTCTCTCATTAGGCATATTCTGTCAGTCCTTTAAATTCACATGGACTGCACTATAGTGGTGGAAAAATAGTATTTTCTTATAAACAAATTAGAATATAGTGTATTTCATAGGTTACATGTAAGCTATATGTGAAAAGATAAGAAATATGTTTAGAACTAAGGCAATAACTGAAAATCCAATAAGATACCAAACTATTTTTATGGAGAGCACCATAACTACTACCACCATCACTGAGAGCCAATGCAAAGGAGAATATTATTTGTTTTATTAGCACTAAACATTGTGCACTGTGAGGCCTGGGAGGGACCTAGAAACTGTGTGGACTGATTGCCTTATTTGGTTGTTGAGAAAAAGGCCCAAATCAGTTTACTGTATAGTTCAATATCACTCAGATGGTTTCAGAAAGAACTGGGGCCAGAATCCACATTTTCCAATTATTAACCTAACGACCATAATGAAGAGGATTTAGGTGGGCACAGTTAGGTAGAAACAGGTATATAGTGTTCAGTTATGAATCAAGTGTAGCACTACATTAAGCTGGTGAATAAACAATAAGAAAGCTTCTCTTTGTCTTAAAATTAGTGGCAAGATGTCACAGCTAAGTCCAGATGAGGATAAAGAGCTTGACTATTTGTACTCTGGCCTGTCACTGCTTACTGGCCTGAAATGATAGATAGAGGATCTTGGTGTTCTGGTGGAAGGGAGAGAATGCTTGTTTATTTTCTTGTGAATTGAAATGCCAAAGAAGACAATGGAAGGCATAGAAAGACATCTGTACCCTGAGCTGCTTGGGCTGGTTTTGTGTCCAATGGAGAAGACTCCAGGCAGCAGCTGAAGGAACTGTTGTCCAGAGGCCCTGTGTAGGGTGGTCAATATGAGCAGCTCTGAGGCAGGGCTGGGTAACAGCTTGTTGCACAGAGGCATAAGAAAGCATTCTTCCCCTTCTAGTGGGACCCAGCACTGCTCTGACACCTCACAGAGCAAAGGCCATGGGAACTTCACAAAGCAGTGCTCTTGGCATTGGTATTCGTATTTCTTGCCCACTGTGGTAATGGTGATGCTCTCCGAGGCAGTTTTTTGATGACATGGACGAGAAGTTGCTGTGAGTGGTGAAAGGCTAGTTATCAGATACCAGATGTTTTAGTTTCCTAGGCTGCTCCAGCAAAATACCAAGAAATGGATTGGCTTAAACAATGGTAATTTGTTAGCTTACAGATCTGAGGCTGAGAAAACGTCCAAATCAAGGCTTCTAGACAATGCTTTCTTCCAAAAGACCGGCTGCCAATGATCTTTGGCTTCTCTACCACATGGCAAGGCATATGGCAGCATCTGCTGGTCTGTCCCTTCTCTTCCAGGTTTCACTGTTTTCAGCTTCTTGCTTCTGTGGCTTTCTCTCTCTCTCTCTCTCTCTCTCTCTCTCTCTCTCTCTCTCTCTCTCTCTGTATTCATTCCATTTATAAAGGACTCTAGTAAAAGGATGACTATCCTGAAAGAGATGGGTCACACCTTAACTGAAGTAGCCTCACCAAAAGATCCTACTTACACTGGGTTTACACCCACAGGAATGGATTAGATTTGAGAACATGTTACATACAGCTTCAAACCACCACACCAGGAGAACACAGGAAGGATAACTCACAGGAACACCTAGTAGGCAGGAGGCACTTAAGGCTAGACTCACACATGAGCAAGAGCATGACATTTGGATTTCGATATTAATGTGATTTTATTTGTCAACAATTTGGTGAGGTCTAGAGACATTTGGGCACTTGAAACAAAAGACAAAAAACAGCAAAAAAAAAAACAAAAAAACAAAAAAACAAAACAGCAACAAAATGTTTTCATGGGAGGTAAGCAGCATGCCTACCCTCTTCCCAGGACCTCTACCCCGCACTGAGAATCATTAAGGTAGAAAGGCCCTCACTGTTGCTGATGGAAGTGCAGTATACCTCCAGTATGGCAGGGCCACTGATCTAAACTAAACCTAAAAAGACATACTGCTGCTCTTGAGTGAAACAGTGATTCATGATTTACTTCATATCCACCATGTGCCAGGCCCTGCAGAAAAGCTGGTGAGACGAGGAGAACAAGTCACATTCACTGTCCTTGGTCTGCACAGCAGAGAAGTGAGGAGTTGTAAAGGTGTTCACACTGGCATGCTGATATCAGGGAATTTGTAAATAACAGACTTAGATCAAATGTCTCCATCTGGAGATAAAGATCCAACACTGCTTTCTTGGTGAATAATAAGAGGAAAGAAAACTAGTCATCAGGCAGGCAGAACAGCAACGGCGAGGACAGCAGTCTGGGTGAGAGAAGCATGGGTGGGCTCTTCTTCACCCCTTGTCACAACTTCCACACTAGAGAGTTATTTTCCTTCGGGGCTGCAGCCTGAGTGCACGTTGCACCAATTCAGTTCAAGTAGATCATCATTACTCAGGATATTTAGGGAATATGGAGTCATTCCTAGAGAGGCACAGCCTGTTCTTCCTCAGTTGGGAGTTTTTGTTTGTTTGTTTTTTCAAGTATATCCTTTTAATCACATTTGGCCAAAATTTTACTAGAACAGAAATTTTAAAAAACAACTGACTACAGGAAGGGTGGGTGTTTAGGTTTTATTTAAACAGTAAACAATGTTAAATATTTCCTACCTAGTAAATAGGATATTGTTGGAAAAATAAGGTTCTGTGTGACTAATTCAGTTGACAATAACCTGAGATGAATATAAAATAACAACAATGAAAACAGATTTTGTTTTTTGAATACATAAGAGTCAGCCACCGTTCTTAGCACTTTACATGCATCCCTTCATCTTCTCCACTAGGAGGTGTTTACAAAGGTATAAACTGAGTCTCAGGTTAAATGTCTTGCCTAAGGCTACTAGGCTGATAAATAGGAGGGCCAGAGTTCCAAATTAGGTCGCCGTGACTCCAAAGTCTACGTTCTTTAACCTTGATGCCACAGTGCCTCTCTAGAACGCAGGGTAAGTCACTAGAGACCCGGCGGAGGAGGCGGCACCATGGCGGCGCCCTCGCCCCCGCCGCGTCCCGTCACCCACCTCATCTTTGACATGGACGGCCTCCTTCTGGATACCGAAAGGTTCTATTCAGTTGTGTTTCAAGAAATATGTGGTCGCTATGACAAGCAATACTCCTGGGATGTAAAATCCCTCGTGATGGGGAAGACAGCGTTAGAAGCCGCACAGGTGATAACTGAAGTCTTGCAGCTTCCAATGACCAAAGAGGAGCTGGTGGAAGAAAGCCTTGTGAAGTTAAAAGAGCTGTTCTCCACGGCTGCCCTGTTGCCAGGTGTCGAAAAACTGATCGACCACCTACGAAAACACAACATACCTTTTGCTCTTGCCACCAGCTCAGGGTCCGCATCATTTGAAATGAAGACAAGCAGACACAAAGAGTTCTTCAGTTTGTTTCACCACATCGTTTTGGGAGATGATCCGGAGGTGACGCATGGCAAACCCGATCCTGCCATATTTCTAACTTGTGCAAAGAGATTTTCTCCTCCTGCTCCCGTGGAAAAGTGCCTTGTGTTTGAAGACTCCCCCAATGGGGTGGAGGCGGCCGTGGCAGCTGGGATGCAGGCGGTCATGGTCCCCGATGAGAACTTACCCCGAGACTTGACACGAAAGGCCACCGTCGTGCTCAGCTCCCTGCAGGACTTCCAGCCGCAGCTGTTCGGCTTGCCGGCCTATGAGTGAGGGTCACCGCCCTGCCCTCCTCGCTCTCGGCGCCCACTGTCCTGCCCTCTACCGCGGAGAAAACGATGAAAGCTGCTGGACAGCTCCTAGTGCGCATCCTGCCCAACCGAGCCCGCCTTTTTGCAGCCCACCCTCTCCCCCGCCAGTTTGGCCTAGTCCACTCTTTAAGTGTTGATAAATTCTCACTTGACAGTTGAGGGGAAGCAAAGAAGAGACAGCCCCAGAAACAAAGATCAGTCTTGAATTACCATTGGAATAAGCAAACTCACTACACTGTGCTAGAGTGAATATATACATGAACATATACATATGAACAAACAAAGGTGTATATGTATGTATGCTTATATGTGTATATGTCTGCATGCGTATATATATAATTTACTTTTCCAAGACAAAATGAAATTATGTTTGTGTTCAACTATTTTCTTTTTAGCTTGTTAAACACTGGCTGGAAAATGTAAAATATGTATACACATATTTATATGCTTTTATGTGTGCGTATATATATGTACATGTATATTATATGTATCTTATACACTGCTTCACTCTAACTAGCACCTATCTTAACATGCAATAGCAACTGAAAAAAGTGAGATGGTAATTCTATTTGATTTATAACCTGACTGAAAAAGTCACATTATTGACGACACCTAAGAAATCATTTTCCTTATTAGCAAACAATTAAATTCTTTTTGCTTCCCCAAAATGTCTCTTTGGGCCTTTATTTGGGGACCAATTCTGAGCCATATTGTCAACAGTTTCCTTTTAGTTTGAACATAACTCTAACAAACGCCTTATATTGACACCCTTACCCTTACTGGAGAATATTTACTACCACAGAAAAATTGCTTTCCTCCTCTCAGAACACTGGTTTCCTAATACATTCTTTGAAGGAAACATGATTTTCTTTCAGAATGCACACTTGGTAGGACAAAGTGACAATTTATTTATATGACACTTGAGTGATTTTGGGATTTGTCTCTAACATGTCAGGGGAGAAAGAACAGGGACCTCAGGGCGTTCTGTCTGGGCCACCCCTCTGGTGTTCTGTGGTTTATTCTAAGTTGTAGAAACTGTAGTGGTTCACATGTTCATCTGTCTGACAAACTCGTTTCAGCATTCCTTATGGCCAGTACCCACATCTGCTCTTTGGATTGTCCTTTGAACCAGTTGCAATATCTTACCAGTCCCTTCACCTATTTTGTGAAATAAAATATTTGACACATGTTCCTGTTTTTTTTTTTTTTTAAAGTCACTAGATTTCCTTTCAGATTCTCTCTATAATAATAAATATATGATAAATGCATATTTAAAACCAGTGACCTAAACTTGTAAGGCTTGAGAAACCTGCCCTACTTAAAGTCTCATGCCCTAACCTAATTAAGAAAATTACCTTTGTAACTGAAGAATTAAGAAGTAGAAAACAAGCAAGCCATGCCTGAATTATCACACCTGTGAGAATGCTTTGCCAACATATTGTTTTGTAATGTACAAAATAAAAGGAATTAAATCTAAAGACAGGAGACCAGAGGAGCTGGAATAAGAGAAAGAGAAGGTCCAAAAGGTTTTCACTTAGCATTTATGAATGAGAATTATGTTTAAGAATAAGGTGGGAATACTGTTATGTGTTACGAATTTGGGAAACATTCATATGGCCACAATGTAGGGAAGTCATGGAAATATCTTTTTAGCACTAGCCGGTACTCTGGGGATCATAAAATAGAACCCTTATATGACAGATTAGAAATCCAAGAGAGCCTTGGAGAGGAAGGTGACATGATCTGTGGTCTTGCCAATTCTGACTGACCACTGGGGTATTGTGTGAAGTTTCTCTTAGCAATTGCTATAAACCATTACTGAATCCTTATGGACAAAAGCAAAGAAAAACTGAACTCACTCTTCTAGACCTTCTTTGACCAGAATTGTTGATGAGATGTAATTATTAATTAAATTAAAATACTGAATCAAATCTAGTGCCAGGTTAGAAATGACATCTGCTGACTCATTTAAGCCTTAATGTGAAGAACTGTATTTTCCTTATTTCATAATATGGGCATTGTTTTGCATGCCCTACAACTCATCGACATAATTTTAGTTACCAGCTATTTTCATTTTTTTTCAAGCAATGGAGTTCTTTTCCAAATAAACTGTATGCAGAACTCTAATGGGTAAAACAGGTCAACTCAGAAATCTTCTGTTTGTGGGGGAGGTCCCAGAACCGCACGTTTTATTTCATCTGCTTTCCCATCTCCAAGGAAGGCTCCAGAGAGAACCTTTAAAATCATGTTTCTAAATTCCCTTCTGTCCGCCAACAGTTCCAGTTTCCTGTTAGCACCATCCTTTCTCTTCATGTTAAAAAATTAACTGTCATAATTATCAGGAATTGTTTATTAAACATTCCATTATTCAAGTAATGATGCATATTGGCATGGAAAGAAAGGCAGAAAAAAGATACAATTACTGTAGAAATTACACTAGTTATTGCAATTGAATTTTTTTCTTTTTTAACAGCTTTCTTGAGATATAATTTACAATCATAAAGTTCACCTGTTAAAGTGTACAATTCAATGGCATATTTAGTATATTTACAGAGTTGTACAACCATAGCTATAATTATAGAACATTTTCTTCATCCTCCAAAGAAATCCTGTATACATTAGCAATCACTCCACATTCTCTTGCCTCACTTCAGCCCTAAGCAAATACTAATCTATTTTCTGTCTCTAGAGATGTGCCTATTCTGGACATTCATATAAATGGAATCATACGAATCATACAATATGTATGTGGCTTTTTGTGACTGGCTTCTTTCACTTAGCATAATGTTTTCAAGTTTCAAGGTTCATAGTCTGGCATGTATTAGTACTTCATTTATTTTTATTGCTGGATAAATTCTATTGAACTGATATACCTCCTTTTGTTTATCCATTCACTAGTTGATGGGTATTTGGGTTGTTTCTACTTTTTGGCTATTATGAATAATGCTGCTATGAACATTTTTGTGTGAACATATGTTTTCTATTCTCTTGGGAATATACCTAAGAGTGGAATTGCTGGGTCACATGGTAACTTCATGTTAAACATTTTGAAGAACTGCAAAACTGTTTTCCCAAGTGGCTGTACCATTTTACATTCCTGCCAGCAAGGTATGAGGTCTCATATTTCTCCACATCATCACCAACACATATTATTGTCTATCTTTTTTTATCATAGCCATCCTAGTGAGTGTGAAGTAGATAAATGTAAAGATTTTCAAATAATGAATTATTAACCAGGTTTTGGAGAATTGAGGAGGCAAAAAGGGACCACTAAGGTATCACAAACATAGCAACTGCAGGTAGCAGCTAGCTCTCCTAGGACCGGAGGAAGAGGGGATGAGGTTAGGATTTTTAAAACTTAATAACCAGTATGGTCTACCTTTTTTGACCACTCCTCCAAACATACCTTTCTCCACATATTTGAACTTCCATATAATAAAACGATTTTGTTTCCCATCTTACATGATGCAATTATCTTATATAATGATGCTCTCATCACCAGATTCCTAAAATAAGGAGACACAACATTTCAACAATCATTGTACCCATCTTTAGAGACAGTCACACTATCCATCTCTGAGCTATGGTAGTTACTCCTCAAATGCAGCTGTGGTGCAATCTATTTCATTCCTAAGAATACAGTGATCAATTACCATTGCCAAAGATCCTTGGAAGTCAAAACATTTTGAACATTACGTAGTTCCTGTTTCCCATGACATTACCTGCCCTCACCTTGTCTTTGGTAAGCATACCACTTTGCTTTGCTCATCTGAGATCCCACCATCCCAGTGAAATCAGGTAGCCTGTCTCAAGGGTGGCGTCTCCCACCTCAATACCCAGCTTCCAGAAAACAGGCTGGTTCTGGAGAGAGTTGGAAACTGAATTGAAATCAACTACGGATACTGGAACCTGCTACTGCTGCTGGCAGCCTTATAAATAGTACTGGTGTCGTGCTGATAGGAAGAGGACACATGACATTTGAGTAGAACTGCAGATAGTTAGGGAATGACCCAGGCATATAACTCAGGCAGAGAGAAGAGCCTGTGTAAAGGTCCTGAGGTAGAAACATGCTTTGATTGAGGAGAAGAAAGGAGCAGATTGAGCAAGGGAGAGAAAAGTAAGAGAAGAAGTGTGTTCTAATGATCTTGATATGGATAGTCAGGTGCAGCAAGAATAAGTGACACTAGAGATGGATGAAAGAAAAGTATATTAGTCCTCACAGGTCCTAGAACAGAGAGGAGCAGCAAGCCTCACAGGGTCACCTGGGGAAACACGTCAAGAGCATAGGCTCAACCAAGCCGGAGGGGAGCAAAAGGTTACAGGGGACCTGAGAACTCTGCCTTCCTAATGTTCCATGGGAGGAGCTGTAGTAGTTGGTTAAACAAGAGTGGGGATTGGGGAGTTCGTACTGGACATTTTCAGAGGTACAAACCCTAGCTGGATGCAGGGAAGCTGCTTATCTTTATAAGTAGATGTCAGGGGCAATCGCTGAGGGACCTAACACTAGGATGTAGCTGCTGAGGCATCAGGGGAGCAGAAAAAGCCCCTCATGTTACTACTGACCAGGGAGATGCTCGGGTAGCATAAAAGTGTGAAAAGTCCCTATTTATTATTTCAATTGGCCTTGTAAGCTATTGCAAAGACTTTGGCTTTTACTCTAAGTGAGATGGGAAGCCAGGGAAGGTATTTAGGAAAGGAGTGACCATGGCTGCTGGGTTCAGATGGTAAGAAGTAAGTAGCTCAATTAGCTAGTTGCAGCAATATTCCAGGCATGTGGCAAAGGTGCCTTGCAGTAGGAATGGTGAGAAGTAGTAGGATTTGGATATATTTCTAAAGAAGAGCTAACAGAATTTATTGATGGTTGGATTTAGAGCAGAAGAGAGTTAAGGGTGATTTCAAAGTTTCTGGTCTAAGATATTAGAAAGATGCATGCCATTAATTGATGTTATATGTAAACTATGCCAAAATAATTGCCCAAATTTGTAAGTTTACAGAAAAACAAAATAGAACCAATGAAACTGATCCAAAGAAATGGCTAATTTATTCAGAAAGCATTAGAAACTTCCTTTTCTGGCCAAGATGGAATAGGGGCAAGATTTACCCTCTCACCTAAAATAATATAAAACAGACAAAATATATGAAACAATGGTTTTCAAGACATAGGATATCAGTCAAATAACAACAACATACAAAAAAGTGTCCTCTAAGAGAAGGGAAACAAATGAGGTGAGCCCAGTGATTGTCCCAGCCTTTTCTTCTACCCTTAGGGGTGCTAATTCTCCTCAGCTTTGGGGGACTCCTCCTCCAAGTTGTTAAATTCCAAGACCCCACCCCCTTCCCTTGGCTCCCTCAGCCATAGAGGTAGTAGTTGCTTCCTGCTGCTTCTATCTCTGTTCCCTCTGAGTCCCTGGGTAGATTTTTTAGTCCTCTAATACCTACTTACACAATGCCTTTTGTTAAAATCTCTCTGATAAAATACCTTGTGTGGTTTCTGTTTTTCTGACTGGTGTGGAATGTCTACTATGTGTCAAGCATTTATACTATTTTATTTAATTTTGGTAAAACTCAATGGGGTAAATAAAAATCATCCTCATTTTGTAAATAAGGAACTTAAACCTGAGAGAAGTTAAGTAATTTCCCTCAAGGTTATGAAGATACTAATGGCATTTCCAGGATCCAAGACTATCGCATTACAAAGGCATTACTCTTGTCTCCATAGTTGGATAAAGGAATTAAAAGAAAAAGTGAGGCTTTCAGCATTACTCCTTAGGATTATGGCTAAGAGGAAGAATATTTTTACTTATGTGTTACTTTTTACTTTAAATCATTTTATTTTAATTAGTTTATAATGGGTGTTCTTGTTTTCTTTCTGCTAAAACAAATACCATACAAATGAGTTGGCTTAACAAGAATTTATTGGAATACATTGGCTTCAGAGGCTAGAAGGCTTGCTTCCTCCCAGGGTTATATCTTCTGGCTGGTCGGCAATCTCCGAGGCTCCTTGGATTTTCTGTCACAAGGCAATGCACATGACAGCATCTTCTCCTTTCTCTTCTGCATTCCACTGACATCCCCTGTGGCTTCTCTATGTCCAATTTCCTTTCCTTATAAAGACTTCAGCCATATTGAATTAAAGCCCACCTTCATTCAGTTTGGGAACATTTTAATAACATGTTCAAAGGTCCTATTTACAAATGGGTCCACACCCACAGGATCAGGAGTTGGGACCTGAACAGGACTTTTGTGCGGGACATGATTCAATCCCCAACAATGGGAAAATGACTCTTATTCCAAAGCTAAGGACTTGTAGCAATCTTCTGTCCCATCTGCTCCAAAATTGGATGATCTACCACATTTATATAAATTAAAAATCTCCATTTATAAAAACTAACATCCTAGAGTTCTAGTAGGGAAGGAATGGGAGAATAATTTGACTTCAAGAATTCTTTAAAAATTATTTCAATGCCTATAATGCAGTACTGTTTCCTCCTTCTTCCTCCTCTTCCTCATCCCTTTCTCTTTCTTCTTTTTTCTCTTTTTCTTCTTCATCCTCCTCCTGCCCCTTCTCTCTTCTTTCCACCTTCCCTCCCCCTTTTCCTCCCCTCCTTCTTCTCTCTTTTCTTGTTTTTCCTTTTTTGGGTAGGTTGGTGGTTGTGGTGACTCGTGAACACCAACCACAAGTTCACCAAATGTGGAATATGGGAACTATATGTATAAGATGTAGCATATTTTGCATAGAAATCTTTATTTTGAGGGGAATTTAAAATATGTTTCAAAATATTGAAGTCCTGGTAGCCCCATAGCACCCAACTTACAAACACTTGATTCAGAGCAGCTCACATCAGCATGATTTTGAATATAGATCCCAGCTCCTTTGCCCTCTTGAATATTGCCCTTCATTCTCTGTTTCCTAGAGAGTTACTAACCTAGGATTACCATTTCCTATGCAAATTTAGAAATGTAGAGAATTAGCATGTTGCTAGCACTGATAAGTACAGACATCTCTTAAAGAACAGTATTAAAAAATGGAGGGTATGCAAAACTGAAATGAGCTTGTATTAACACTATACTGAATGCACAAATGAGATTGAAAAAAAAAAAAGAATTGGGGCACTTTGCTTCTAGCTTAGACCCAGTGAGATGGATTGGACTTATCCTTCCAATCTACACATCTAGAATCCTGGAGAAAATATATTTTCAGATATTGAACAACTGGCAATGCAGGATCATGAATCCTTAGAGAAGAGAAATAAATGTTTGAGCACCACCCACCAATTTCTGCTTGGGGGTGCATTCCCAATAGTAGTTCAGGAAGGAGGATAACAAGGAGAGCATGGTGGCCTGGCCGAGATGATAAAACAAGCAAGCCAGGGAAATAGAGGCAGGTGGAAGTTGTGGGACAGATTTCCAGAGAGGAGGGATTTACAGGCAAAGAGAATTCCAGAAATCTGCATAAAGATACTCTATTCTTGACAAAATACTTAACTGCACATTCACAGAGTGATATTTTAATGAGGCTGGAGAGTGAATGACTAGAGAACTGTAAAATGAACAATTTCTAGAGCTCATACATCTCTAGGGCAGGGAGATGTTTAAGCTCTGGCCAGCCGGAGTGGAGATGCTTGGCACTGAAGCAGGGCATTCAGTAGAGATTTGGGGAACATGTTTTGGTAGTAGGGCTATAGTATCCTTAGAAGAAAGGCTACTCTAGACCCACATGAACAAAGGTTTAAAGCAATCCTTGGAACAATTAAGTGGATCTTCAAGTCTTTCTTTAAAGGAAGACAACAAAATCCAGGCACTTGACAATGTTACATTCACAATCCAATCAAATGTCCAAACATCCAATCAAAATTATTAAATTATTAAGCAGGCCAAGAAGCAGGAAAATGTGGCCATAACCAGGAAAAAAAATCTGTCAATAAAAGCATACCCAGAAATAACAGAGATGGTGGAATTAGCGAATATGTACTTTAAAACATATTATATGTAAACTCAAACGCTCAAGGATTTAACAAGAACTTGAGCATAATGAGGCGATAAATGTGAAGATAGTACTTCTAGAAGTGAAAAATATCTAAAATGAAAAATTTGGTGGATAGGATTAAGAACAGATTAAAAATAGCCAAAGTCAGTGAATTTGAAGACTTAGCACAGAATCTACCCAAGCAAAAGCACAGAGAGAAATGAAGGCTGTAAATTGCTTTGGCCAAAGAAAGCTGTCTCACCCAAGATTAAGCCCCTTCCTGGGCCACAACCCAATGACTGGTTGATATGAGGGTACAAACATTCCCAAAAGGTATCATAGCTGTGAGTCTTCAGGTCTATATTCCTGACAGCTGGGCAGATTAGTGCTTTGGTTCTAAAGGAGAGAACAGTCAGGATGCCACAGCATCCACCACACTAATCAAACAACCTTAGACTTGACTGTGTAGTAGTACAAGTATACCCTGATTCAAACAATTATCTTCTGAAAACCCATTTAGAAAGAAAAATTTACAATGGTCTGTTTTGTTTGTTTTCAATACAAAGGCATCCTTTAAATTCTTACTACATTTTTAAAAATTTGCAAGATAAATTTGCATACAAATTATTTAAAAATCAAGCTATTTTTCTGGATAAATAAGCTCCAAGAGGGCAAGCAATTTTTATCGTTGCATTTTTGGTTTGTTATTCTCTCCCAAGAATCTAGAACAGTACCTGAAATACCTAGAAGTGCTCAGCAAATATTGAAAGAGTAAGTCAATGAATGCATTGGGCTCTATTAGACATGAAATCATATTTCCTATTGTTTTCCTCAAGGTGGTGCTGTGTACAGTATAAAGGGTGTCTTAACAAGTGTGATCTTTTTCTCCCAAATACAGCCTTGACAGCTGATCAATTTTGTTTCATTATGTCTTTTTTTTACTTTCTCATCTTTCTGACCTCCCAATTTTTTAGATTTATATTCTCTACTGGAAGAGGTTTACAAAATTATCACAGGGGTTGGCTTTCTTGCCTTTTTCTCCTACCATTTATCACTTCCTAATTGTACCAGTAAACTCGCCTTTGAACACTTCCCTGAAAGAGATTATGTATATTGCTTCATTTTTACCTGCTATCTCTAGCATATGTTAAAGAAGGATTTAGCTAACAGATGTCGATACTTCTAGTGCAAAATTGTCCATTTATCTGTCTCTTGTTTTTTTCTAGACATTTATTGTCAGTATTTTTCCAGGTTCAAGTTTTAAGCTGACTAGTCTCATTTTTATAACTGCTTTATTGAGATATAATTGGCATAGAATAAACTGCACATATTTAAAGTATACAATTTGATAGGTTCTGATGTATTAATCTGTTAAACCACCACCGCAATCAAGTTGATGAACAGAGGCATTACCCCAAAAGTTTCCTCCTGCCCTTTTATAATCGCTCCCCCAATTCATTGCTCCCTGCCCCCCACCCCTCCCACCCACCCAGCCACCCACTCCCGCTCCACCTGAAGGCAATCACTGAAGTGTTTTCTGTCATTAAAGATTAGTTTTCATTGTTTAGAGTTTTGTATAAATGGAATCACAAACTCTTTACTTTTTCTTTGGGCTTTTTCACTTAGATAATTACATGTATCCATAGTTCATTTCTTTTTATTGCTGTGTAGCATTCCATTGTATGGATATACCATAATTTGTTTATCCATTTACCTGTTGATGTACTTTAGGCTTCTTCCCAATTTTGAGCAATTTCAAATAAAGCTGCTATGAATATTCACATATAGGCTTTTCTGTGGATGCTTTCATTTCTCTTGAATAATACCTAGGAAGGGAATGGCTAGATAATATGGTAAATGCATCTTTAAATTTTAAAGAAACTGTCAAACTATTTTCCAAAATGGTTGTACTATTTGATATCTTCACCAGCAGTATATGAGAGTTTCAGTTGCTCTACATACTTGTCAACACTTGGTGTGGTCAGTCTTTTTAATTTTAGCTATTCTCATGGGTGCATAATGGTGACTGGTCTTTAATTTTATCATCAGTTTCTTATGTTTAGGTAAATTTTCATTTTTGATGAATTCTATGAGTGCTTATCTATACTGACTTTAATTATTAGGCATAACGGTGAAAAATGTGTGAGTGAAGAAAGGGGAAAGATATATGTATGCCCTTTTTTATTTTAAGAAAAGGAGGGAGTAAAATTATGGTTGGTTATTCTGAAAAAGATTGACTCTAGAGGTGTATTAAGTATTGACCTTGCATGTAGGAGGGGTCGACATAGGTCTAGCAGAAGTGGTTTGAGAGAGATCCTGAAAACCCCTCCCTCACTCTTCTTCCAGGCTCTCCAGCATCCCCTTCCATCAGGAGGCCTCAGCTGACACCATTTTCCCCTTTTGGCTCTTCAGAGCTTTTCTACCCACTAGAACCCTCTTTTAAAACCAAGTATTACTGGAATGAGGACTACTTTAAGGTCAGTTACTTGAGTTCAAGACTTGCAGGGTCTATTGCGGAGAGGCTGCAGATGAGTCAGAGTTGTCAGGGAGGGCTGCAGGCTACTGGCAGTCACTCCCACCCTCAGGAGAGTCTCTCTCTTCTGTAGTCTCCTCCAAAACTTTATGGGTTCCAGGTTTCTTCTACGTGCAAATACCTGACCTAGTTCTGCCCATTTCACCTCTGAGTATACAGTGGGTTACAATAGCTACTGTTTATAGTGTTCGTGCAAAATGTATGTACCAAGCACAGATTAATGCAAATATAGAAGAATTAAATTAATCATAACAAATGCAATCCAATAAGTATAAGCTCCTTGAGCACAGAGAACATATCATAATTTATCATTTTTACCCACCCCCCCACACACACTCTCTCCTTTCTCAATGCCTGACATGTGGTAGTTGTGGTGAAGTTAAATCAAAAGCCAATCATTTAAAATGCATTGCATAGCGTTTTGAAGTTAGCAAGACAAAATTTGAGAGAGTTTAACAAAGATTCGGAGTAACTGAAGGAATAATTGATTACTGATGAAAGACTATTGTGTAAGACTTGATGGAAATGCACAATGACTGGTCTTTGAGGGTGGGGATAAGAGCAGGGATTCGGCTGTCATGTCATGTGGGCCACTTTGATCAAGTTACCTCATCTCTCCATGCCTCAGTCACTTCAACCATAAAATGAGATGATGACACCCACATCAGAGTTATGTGTATTAAATTATTTAGTCTACACTAAGCTTTTATTTTTTTTTTTATTTTTTTTTTAATCATCATTTTATTGAGATATATTCACATACCACGCAGTCATACAAAACAAATTGTACTTTCGATTGTTTACAGTACCATTACATAGTTGTACATTCATCACCTAAATCAATCCCTGACACCTTCATTAGCACACACACAAAAATAACAAGAATAATAATTAGAGTGAAAAAGAGCAATTGAAGTAAAAAAGAACACTAGGTACCTTTGTCTGTTTGTTTGCTTCCCCTACTTTTCTACACATCCATCCATAAACTAGACAAAGTGGAGTTTGGTCCTTATGGCATTCCCAATTCCACTGTCACCCCTGATAAGCTACATTTTTATACAACTGTCTTCGAGATTCATGGGTTCTGGGTTGTAGTTTAATAGTTTCAGGTATCCACCACCAGCTACCCCAATTCTTTAGAACCTAAAAAAGGTTGTCTAAAGTGTGCGTAAGAGTGCCCACCAGAGTGATCTCTCGGCTCGTTTTGGAATCTCTCTGCCACTGAAGCTTATTTCATTTCCTTTCACATCCCCCTTTTGGTCAAGAAGATGTTCTCCATCCCACGATGCCGGGTCTACATTCCTCCCCGGGAGTCATATTCCACGTTGCCAGGGAGATTCACTTCCCTGGGTGTCTGATTACACTAAGCTTTTAAAACATTGCCTGGCACAGTATATTAATTGTTAGTTAAAACTGATATTAAGGGAGTGGCATTCTAAAAACATTGCCTCTAAAAACAAAACACAAGAAGGATAAAGGAATAGATGCTGGATACTCCAAACTCAAATAGATTCCCTCATTATTTAAATCTATTTCTACTGAATAACAATGACCAACATAATAATGGTTGACACTTATTTCTGCTATGTAATATGCATTTTGCTAAAGAGCTTAACATGGAACATCTCATCTCATACTCAATACAAATCTATAAAGTAGGCAATATATTGTCTGCATTTTACAGCTGAGGACACCAAGACAAGGAATTTGCTTTAAGTCACATAACTAGAAAGTGATGGGGTCAGTTCTGAGCTCCAGTGCTTTAATTCTGCATACTATGTTAAATCTTACTCATCGTTTACCAATTATGCTGCTGGAGATAAACCAGGAAATTGGATGAAAGGAAGTTCAGTTAACTTTAAACAGTCTATGAAATTTAGAATATTTTTATTTATATCCTGAAATAGTAGTTAAGATTAATTTTGAGACAGGAAAGACTTTAATAATTTTTCAGAAATGTTCTCCTTTCTGGCTCTATTATCTACAATTATCCACATAATGTGATTTTATTGTTTTACTCTTTTTCTTGGCCTTAGCCCTTTGCATTGTTACTACTTTTAAGTACCTTGTTCTCCTCCTGACCTCTAAATGCAATTTATTCCTTCAACTGGATCTTTCTTAATTAGGGCACATATATCAGCCAGAACCTCTTGCAAACTGGAAACATTTATAGATCTTTTATTATTTAGATTAGCATTTCCCAATTCTGGGGTGCCTATCAAAAATCATAACCTCCGCAGAGGGTAAGGGATTGGGACCCAGAAATCTGCATTTTCAAAAGAATTGCAATCTAGGTAGATATGCATAAGCACACTGCTGAACAGGATTATGATCTTTTTGTTGTTTTCATGGAATTTTAATGTTGGAAAGGCCTTGGCCAATTCTCTAAATTTCTCAATGTCTTTAATCAAGAGAAAGCAACTCAGTTTCCAAAATCCTCACAGCATAAGTGACAGAAGTCAGGCTAAAATTTCCTGATTCCCAGGGCTCTTGATAATATATCACATCCCCTTTGCCATTTTAATTTAAATTCAAGGCCAATAATACTAAATCAGTGTAAATAAATTTAAGGTATTTTGAAAAAAATATTTTAAGAAATCGTTTTTATTTCATTATTTTTCATTCTTTCTGGGATAGGAATAGCACTATTAAACATAGTCCTAAGGCCAATTAAATATCTAAATTTACACATAAAATGAATAATATTGAACCTGTGAAGAAAATGAACTAAAATTCATATATGTGATTTCCTTTCCGGAATGAATAAATATTTATAAGAAAGAATATCACAACCAACATTGTCATTGTCATCATCATCTTCAGTTTTAGTTGTCACCAAGTTCAATTATTTAACCCTATTTCTTGAAAATTTTAACAGATCTTCAAGACCTGTGAGAAATAGTTGCTGGTAAAATATCACAAGAACATCATACAAGCTAGCTGAGTCAGAGGAGATTGGAAAATGGCTTTAATCCTAATGCTATAATGAAATTTCCTTGTCTAGGCCATAATTTAGTCAACAAATGGATTTGAAACTTTCTACTGGTTAGAAGGACTAATCCTGTAAGGGAAGCAGGTTTATAAAGTAGGTATTATCTAGACTTCTGTTCACTAGAGCTACATTGCTGAGCACATACCATGTAAAATATGACAAATAAGGGTCCAGAATGGAAAGACCTATTTCATTTCAAACCCATTATGGTCTCTACTTGTTGATTCAGAGCCAAGTTTTGTATTAGGCAGAGTAGGCATAGAGTCCAGGGCTCACAGTACTTTTAGGGACCCATAAAAGTCTTTTAATTTCTTTTAAAATCAGAAGAAATAAACGAACTTTTAGGTTTGAGGAAAATGTTTTTATTTTTTTCCTCGCATCAGAAAAGAATGATATGTTTAGGGCTTATAAAAATCTGTTAAATTTTGCCTAAAATAAACTATTGAAATATTTAAAGACATACCAAAAATAGTTTTTTATATTGATATTATTATGTGGGAGGGGCACATGAAGGCAAAAAGTATCTAGGGCCTATGAAGGTCATGGTGCAGCCCTGCACCAATCCACTGATTTTCAATACATGTGCCATTGTTTTATTGATTCATTCATCACTAAACTTTTGGTTCTGATACTTTTAGGACCACGAATTCTAGTAACTCCCCTGAAGAACAATGCAGCCAGATGTAACCTTTTGATTGATTCTAGTTATTTGCTAAATCATGGCCAATAGACTATTTCTCATCTCTCACATATTTTTCCAATTCCCCACCCTTTCCTGCTTTCCTTTCCTACAGAGCACTCTCTAACACACTCTAAGAATATCAGGTAGATGACCAAGAAAACCTATTATGAGAGCAAATAATAATTTGTAGTTGCAATTTCATTAATATTCAACCATTCAAGGGATTATAGAAAAGAGTAAAGTTTAGGTAATAGTGGACTGAAAAGCGGCTGTCTTTTAGGAAAAATTTGAGATTCCTTTCTAATTGCCACACTTGTTTTCCTTAAGTGTGGAGTAGAGTAATGGGAAGAGGGCTTCAGGAGAAATCCAGGGCTCCCCCTAAAAATCCCAGTCCTCATATCTGGGTCTCCCCTGGACTTTCCTCTTCTTCTCCAGTGAATTCTTCTGTGTAATTGCTTATTCAGGAGACTAGCTTTCTCATTCCAATTCTAAACCTGAATGCCATAAGATTCAGAAGTTTGAGTTTAAAATGAGAGAATGACAAATAGATACAAGAACCCAGAGACATTAAAGCTGACAGTTGGATAATACTTAGGTATCTTCTGATGTCAAAAATTTTTAACTAGGGGCTAACTGTTTACTGCAATTCTGCATCCAGGGAGCCCTTGATCAGGGGTTCTGATATAATTTAGCAGATAGTCCTGATTTAAATAGAGGCATTGCTTGGGCAGGCAGGGAGTGGGGAGGTGGAGTTGAATGGCTGCCTGCTTTAATGTCAAAAACACAATCTGGGAAGATCTGGCTTGCTGGCTGCCACTCTCTAGTTCTCCACATAACCTGTCAAACGTATTTGATTCCCTCATAGGCCACAGATGGGCTATTTCAATTTAGGATTTTCTTTGTGGTTTAATTAAAATCTCCTTGTAGTAAGGAAATAATTGTGTATTTTTCTCAATTGAATTGTCTAGAGATCCATACTCTGGAGAGTTAATGCAAGTTGAATTCCGAGGAGCTGAAAACTATTAGAGACTAAGCTTGAAGTCCATGCATATTACAGGGATTACAAAAGTGTTTAAAAATGATTATATACATGGTGTTGTTCAATATCATTATCGTCAAGGTTAGGGCAGCCCCTGCCCTGAAGGTGGAAGTCATAACACAGACTTAAAAAAGATTGTCACCACAGAGTTAAAGCTACTTTGGGCCAAATCATTGGCGGTACCTCAAATGCTTCAAAAGTTCGGAGCAAAGAGGAGGATAAACTCAGAGCTGGAAGAACTGGGAAGCATTTCCTAGAGGAGATGGATTGTAAATGAGAGAGAGAGGTTTTAGAAAGGAACTTGGGGAAGAGGGATGGCATATACACAGGAAAGCAGAAATAAATCATCAGTAATAATTGATGAGAAATATAAATAAATGAATGATAGGTTTTAGAACCATGAGATACAGAAAGAGATTATCTGATCTAGCTTACTGGCTCTAGACAGATAAGGTCATATTAACCCTTTTCCTAGGTAAAATAACTGACGCCAAAATATCTGGATGGGTTAAATGAGGTGAGGAAGTCCTTACTTCAGTGATTTTTCAAACTGTATAGCAAAAGATTCACCTAAAGAGGTTTTATAAACATGAAGATTTCTGGGCTCAATTCCTAGCATGTCCAAATCAGGAGGTTCGAATGGGCCCAGAAATTTCCATTTTTCACATGACCCTCAGATGTTACCCAAATGCGGGAACCTCATTTGGGAGATGGTGCTTTGATCTAATAGGAAACCAGTGAACAAACTGTGTCATATTCCAATCTTAAGACAGCTGTTAAGAGTTTTCTTCTTCAAGTCTGGATAGATGGACAAATATTTGGTTTATCACTTCACTGGTATTCATTATCAATTTCCCTAGTTTTCAAGACTTCTACACTAGGAAATGGAGACCTGCCATCTCTGACTAGGAATCTGAGAAGGTCTACACATGTCTGAGTTCTAGCCTCCTCCAACACAACTCTCATGCTAGAAGTCCCATGGAAGAACTGGGAATGTTAGAGAGAGCAGAATATGGAATCAAAAGTCCTGGGTTTGACTCCTGGTTTTTCTGCTTGCTGGCTATTTTTGCTTGGGCAAGTATTTTAACCATTATTTTAGATTATCATTGATATAGTAAGTCCTCTTTATATACAGTAAGACCTCTATTGGTTATGTTACAGGATTGTGGAAGGACAGAGGTGATAGTGCGGAAATTCTCCAAAACTATGAAGACCAACACAACTTTTATTTTTAATTATACCTGTAATTAGGATTCAATTCAGCATGCTTTATTTAACAATGATTACATGTCTACCATGATGTGGGGTCAGGTTTAGGAATCACTGGCATGAAATTGGTAACTCTCATCTGTTCAAGCAGCTTCCTCCAAAGTTCTTCCCCTGCCCCCACAACCCCCCTCCCCCCATCCCACCAAGCAGTCCCATTATTGAATTAGATCCTTTTTAGGTTCAATGAACCTCATGCACCCTCGCAGTAGAGCTCATGGAAAAATGATTATCTTTGCTTTCTGGATTAGAAACACAGGCTCTGTACGGTTAAAGAGAGCTCCCCTTGATCCCTGAGGCAAATAAGAGAGAAGCTGGGAAAGAGTTCTGATGCCAGTGATTAGATCAAAGGAAAGGGCAAACCCAAGTCAGGCAGTTCTCTGCATAATGTGCACCTTATGATGCACAAAGGTAAGAAGTGCTGTGGTCATCTGTAGCTATTCCTTCTCAAAACCATTTCTTAATAGCTATATGTTGTGGGAAGGGCCCTCTCCTTTCATCTTAGCCTCTCTGTTTTTCAAAACGTTTCTGTAGTAATTCAGTAAAATTGCTACTCAGCCATCCCTGTGTAATTATACCAGGAAAGGTTGGTGAGCTAATTATTTCATTTCTTCAAGCAACAGAAGGGTAATTTACCAGGTAGGCGATGCTGGGCAACGGCTCCCAAAGCCGACTAATTTATGTACCAACCCCCTGGGGTGCCCTTGCTACCTGAGGACTTCCCACTGGACTCTAGGCCTTCGGATCTTGGAGGGATGGGGTCTGCAAGGCTATTTTATAAAAATTCCAGGAACCAGTTAGCTGATTAGTAAAGTTTAAAATCCACTTGTCTGTTGGTCTCTGGCAGGAATACGCAAAGTCAGTTTCCTCTGGGGAGATACTAAAAGGTGCAGATTTTATGTCCAACTCTGAGGGATTGTGATTGCTGGGTGGGGTATAGAAATAGATGTTTTTAACAAGCCCCACAAATGCTTCTGAAGCAAGTGGCCAGTGTACCTCACTTTCAAAGAAATACTGCTCTACTTGGGGCTTGGTAAAAAGGGGACAGGAGGTTTTGGAAAAGGATTTGACATATTTGAGATGCTTAGCAGTTGTCTGGCCAGGGCCAGCTCCTAAAGGTCCATCAAACAGTGCATCTACCTCTGTCTAGACACCCCAGTGCGAGAGAGAGCATGAGGATGGAGAAGATGACGGTCAGGGACAGGGCTGGCCTTCGCACTGTACCTTGCTTAGGATTAGGCCCACAAAGGCCAGACACTTATCACCTCCCTCCTGATCTATTTTGACAGCTCCTAACTGGCTCCTTGACTTTATCTTTTCCCTGTCCTGCCTGACTCCTCTTCCCTAAATTGATTTCAGCTCCAACTTCTGTATTGCTGCTAGAATTATATTTATAATAGGTAAATTGGGCTTCTCCATGGCTGAAAAGCCTTTAAGCATTCCCAATAATTTACCCAGACTAAATCCAAACTCCTTTGCAAGCAATCTAAGGCTGTTGGTCACGTAGCACCTTTGTACATTTCCAGCTTCGTTGTCCATGTTGATTCCTATAACATGAACATATGCCTCTGCCTACAACGTCCTTTCTGTGACTGTTTGCTGGATTCTTCAACTTTTAACCTTAAACTAAACCATTATTCATTCTGTAAAGTCTTCTAGGACAGTTCCAGGTAGAATTATTCTCTCTAAATCATGTGCAGACCTCTATCATAGCACCTCTTATTCTATATTATATTTATTTCTTTTGAAATCTATTCCCCACAATAGATTATAACCATATTTTAATATTATCATTACTATTAATAAGAGCAAAAGCAACAGTATAGCTATTGTATATTAGTTATTTACTACTGTAAGAGTCTATACTTTATGCTTCAGATGAATTATCTCATTTAATCCTTTTAAGACGTTAAGGAATAGGTACACCTATAGGAAACTGCAAGCTCGTGTAAGAAGGCAGGTCTGTCTGAATTGAGAGGAGGCACTTTGCATTCAGTGGGCCCTTAGCCACTATTTGACTGAATGAATGACAGACCTTTGCAAGCCATGTTTCCAGAAAGGACTCCTCAGACTGCTGCTAATTACAAAGTTGTCTGCAGAGGTTTCTTGGCCAGTATTTCTATTTGTGGGGAGAGCAAAAAGGAGGCACTAGAAGTGGCTCTTTTGTCCTTCGACAATTGCTTCTTCATCACTGAGTCTCAGGAAAGCCGAAAGATAAACACAAAAATAAAACACATATGTGAGGAGATGCCCAGGAGAAATGACTGTAAAAGCCTACTCAGTTATCATGAACTGCTTAAGTCCTGGTGACTCACTCGGCCCCTCCCCGTGCCTGAGGCTACTTCATCCTTTGCTGGAGGCTCAGCCTCACCCATAGCTCTGCAACAAGTCCAGTCCCGAAGAAAGCACTGGCTCCATCTGGATCCACACTGGGTGGCAGCGTCAACAGACCCTTTTACCTTGCAGCCCAGGCTCCAAAGCATCTTTGAACTGGTTCCAAGAGCCGGGCTTCCTTCTTATTTCTGGAACCCAGGGACTACTTGTAAACTAGTCCCAGTAATGAAATCTCTGTCTTACCCCAGGACCTGGGCCTCATTATTGTTAATCAGCCTCCTGCCTGAGCCCACTAAGTCCCTACTACATGCTAAGACACCCCACCTGACAGTCCCTGCCGGCCTAGATCGCTGAACATGCACGCCCCTCTCCAGGTAGGGAAATTTACTTGATGAGAGTCCTATTTCCTGCTTGTGGCTGCCCCGTCCCTCCCTATAGCTGCTCAGTGAGTTTCCTTTATTTCAGGTTCTGGTCCCAGAAGTAGAAAATTTGTTAGGAAGACACATTGATTAAAGATACACATACCCTGTTGATTTTACAATTTCATATCTAATGATGCCTATTTATTAATTTTTTTAGCGATGCCTATTTTGCTTTTATAAATTATTAGTCAAAAAACGCACAGATTCTGTGCTAGTGTATGTAGGGTGAAGACTATGAAGTGTCTGTGTTTATTAGAATGCTAAATGAGTGAGACGTGATCTAAACAACTATATCTCACCTCTTGGTTCACAGCCTAATGTTGATATAAAATTTTGAATTAAAAGCCTCTTTCCAGGGACATCTAACAAAATTGTCTATTTTTATTTATTTTCTTTGGCATGACATGCCCAGTGCTAGGTGTTACCTCATTTAATTCTCATAGTACATAGAATCAGTATTATTTTTTTCCTTTTCACAGAAAAAGCTAAATTTAAGTTTAGCAAGGTTAAGTAGGTTGTTGAAGGTGGCACTAGTAATAATGGGCAAGACTAGGTTTTATATCTTATCTGACTACAAATGGCCAATATTCACTAACCATTGTTTCATCCCTAAAGCATTTTTTTTTCTCTTTATGAAAAGAGTCTTTACATGCTACTAAAACTCATACAACTAAAAAATGCTTTGAAAACATGGCTATTTAGGTAACACTGGATGAGATTTACTTAAAATTAAAAATGAAGACCAGTGTCCTAAAAAAGGTACAAAGCATTTTTTAAAAAACTGTTCTAATCTACACAAAAATAAAAACAGTGAGAACCATTAATTTCTACCAGTTTACTCATATTCAGTTCATTTACAGCAAGAGAGAAAATGTTTTAAAAAGAGTAAAGATTGTTAAACAGAGCAGTTATATTGGAACAAAATTTATTTAGAGATAAAAGAAAGACAAAATGAGTAAATGTAGAAACACACAGAAACCATGTGTGGAATATTCCCAGGGTTTACAGATATTAACTTCCCTACCCTCTGTCATC
Source organism: Choloepus didactylus (assembly GCF_015220235.1). Taxonomy (NCBI): domain Eukaryota; kingdom Metazoa; phylum Chordata; class Mammalia; order Pilosa; family Megalonychidae; genus Choloepus; species Choloepus didactylus. Next base: position 37,501,899 of record NC_051320.1, on the reverse strand, counting down.
AAAACTGCTTATATGTGCATAAACAACCATAAACCCACCTTGTGTTGTATAAAAAGTGATGAATACTTTAAAAATAGTGACAGGAAATATTTACTTAACAGACATTATTGAGTGCCTGCTTTGTGCCAGGCACTGTTCTAGGGATACGATGGTGTCCAAGATAGACAAGTTTCCTGCCATTATGGAATAGGTAGGGCTTACATCCTGGTGAGATTGAGAAAAACAATAAATTAGTCAATGAAATGATCAGATTATTTTAGATAATTAGTGCTATAATGAAAAGAAGATGGCCAGGGAAGGCTGCGCTGAGGAGATGGCCTGTGAGCTAAAACCTAAATAATTAAAGGGCTCTCTACAAACATGTAGGGAAAGAGTATTCCAAGTAGAGGGAATAACAGTATAAAGCCCCCATGAGACAAATGGGCTTGGGGTTTGTGGAAGAACAAGGATTCCAGTGTGGTTAGAGCATAGTGATGAAGAAAAGAACATTAGGAGAGAAGTTCAGACAGTGCCCCACGACCACAAGGTCTTGGCCTCCAGCTGGCACTTTAGCTGAGCATTTAGCAGGCCTTTCTAACATTCTGTGAAGTCGAACTGTATCTGAATGGTAGGGTACCTGGTAACATTTTCTCACTTCTTTTGCCTTAAAATGGATACCTTTTCCTGAGGAAATGCTGTGTAAGGATACTATGTCAATGGATGATGTATTCCATGAGGTGGTGGATGTTGGTGCTTGTGGAGGCCCTGCTGCCAGGGAAGACAAACCTAATTTTGGAATATGTATATATTCCAAAGATGAACTGCTGCTCCTTCTAAGGTAGAAGGGCCCAGTCTTACTGACCTACCATCAGGTGAGTCTGATTACCTGGAGAGCAAGTGCTCTTCCTGACCAACTGCTGCTCCTTGGTCTCAGCTGATGTTCTGTTGGGGACTCATAAGTGACTACCCTGGGTAAGAGAAAGTGCCCTTGTTTGGGGCCACACATCATCTCCATCCTGCCACCATCATCTCTCAGTGCATATGCCCACTGCACAAGTACTTGGGTGCCCGAGCAGAGGCTAGCTGACATCCATTCAGTGGGTTTTCCCGTTTAATTGATTTGGGCCTTTTCTGAGGTAGATATTCCCCAATAGGAAATAACATGAGGCACAAAGATCTGTGTGCTGTGGGTCACCAGCATAGGTTTATTCTCTTACTTCTTTTCTAGACCTCACCATGGATGGTTCAGTCTTTACTTTTTCAGGTTTGCATATTTTGTGTACATCCATACCTCTAGTCGCATTTCTTTCAACACAAAGCTGACAGCCAAGTGCACTGTTCATGTTTCTGACCACTAAGATTTCCATTTACCACTATCCCTAAGGGCCTCTCCTGAGTGGGGCCATGATGTGGCAGTAATCCATTTGGGGTAGCAACAACCTAATGCTGATCTGTGAACCAAATGCAAGATCTTTTCTCCTCTGTCAATTACTTACAAGGAAACCCACCAAGAGGTCATTGATGTGCATCGAGGGAAGGGAACCAGTGATGCAGAGGTAGGAGGTCACCTGGTCACATTCTTTACTGGTGCTTTCTGGACTTGCTTGTTCTGATCCCAAATGTACCACTCCTGTTATCCAATGAACTGCTCCTGTCTCCACCCCACCTTATGCCTCAGTGCACCTGATAACACCCAGCTCCTGAGGGCAGCTCAGGTCACATGACCATCTGGTCTCCATCGTCAGGTGTTCAGCCCCATTAGACCCAGTAAAACACCATAATCTATTTTTTCATGTGCATCCTAGGTATTTTATTCTAATCTAAAACATCAAAATGTTTATTTATACACCAATCTTTGAGATGAGAACAAAGACTGGAGTGTCTGCTGACTGAAAGCCCTCATTGTCTTTCCTGCATAAACCACACCCCAATGCATCATTTACCTTTCTAGTTGAGTTTCATTAAAGTGGAAGAACTTAATTCTTGTAAAGCAACCTAAAATCACATTATCATACTTTTACAATTGTCTCTCCTGTACCTAATTCAATAGTATTTTTTAGCAAGTTGTATTCTCAGTTATTTATAAGACATTCAAAGAAACAACTCATTTACAAAGTCACATCTCATCATTTGTTATATAAATCTAATTAATTTTCATAACTACATTGACAAGTACAACTTGCTTTCACAGGTAAAGAAACAAATAGAACCGATTTTGATTTTGGTAAGCAACAATTCAATGTGGAGGCTGGTGGGGGCAGCGAGGTTAGGCATAATCTATTTTTGAAATGGCAAAATGACATTGGGAGTGAAACTTCCAGAATGTCATACTGAGAACCTCCATAAATCCACCTCTCCCCAAAAGCAATGAAAACACTGGCAAAAATGGTCAAAATCAATTTTTTCAGAACTCTGGAAATTAGTAAAAGGCTTTCAAGTATTTATTAAAACAACAAACAGACTGCTGAATCTCAGTAGGAATAGCAACAATGTATTCTTTACCTTCGAAAGGCTGTTGCAGCCTGCCTACCACCACTGAACCCCTGAAAACTTCACTCAGGGTCCTGGAACTTTGTGACATTTATCTTCCACCCTCTGCTTTGGCATTTAGGGTACTTGCCACTTCCTGCTCACCAGGTTCAATTAGCTTTTAAATCGTCTGTGGCCTATAATTATATTCCCTCTGTGAACTAGGATTATATTTCATCTAATGTTAAAATGTCAAGGTCTTTGCAGTCTATTTTGACAATACTGCAAACTACTAGGACAGACAGTGAAAATGCACTACAGACCTTACTATATAAATGCAAAATTTTTTTCTATCTTCCATATTGATGTGCATTGGAAAGAAAGTATTCACAGAATCAAATGTTCATTTGTTCCGTCAAATTGAGTGCCAAACTATGCTGACATGCTCCAGTTAAGATACCACATCTGGCATGTCAGTTTTGATTAGGAATATCACCTGGTTAAGTTTATAGAAGTCCACCTTCATTGGCCACAGTCCATCTAGTTTTTTGTTTTTTGTTTTTTTAATTTAATTTTATTGAGATTGTTCACATACAACACAATTATCCAAAGATCCAAAGTGCACAATCAATTGCCCACAGTACCATCATACAGCTATGCACCCATCACCAAATTAACTTTTTTTTTTTTCAATTTTTAGAACATTTTCATTACTCCAGAAAAGAAATAAAGACAAAAAAAGAAAACTAAAATCCTCCCATACCCCTAACCAACCCCCTCCATTATTGACTCATAGTATTGGTATACTACATTTGTTACTGTTGATGAATGAATGTTAAAATACTACTGCCTATAATACATAGTTTGCAACAGGTATATTTTTTCCCTATATACCCCTTTATTATTAACTTCTAGTTGTAGTGTCTGTAGTGTCATACATTTGTTCTAGTTCATGAAAGAGTTTTCTAATATTTGTACAGTTAATCATGGACATTGTCCATCACAAGATTCACTGTTTTATATATTCCCATCTTTTAACCTCCAACTTTCTTCCTGGTGACATATGTGATTCTAAGCTTCCCCTTTCCACCTCATTCACACACCATTCAGCACTGTTATTTATTCTCACAATAATGTGCTACCGTCACCTCTGTCCATTTCCAAAAACTTAAGTTCAAACTAGTTGAACATTCTGCTCATAATACGCAACCGCTCCCCATCCTTTAGCCTCGTCAATATCCTGGTAACTTATATTTCATGTCTATGAGTTTACATATTATAATTAGTTCATATCAGTGAGACCCGGCAATATTTGTCCTTATGTGTCTGACTTATTTCACTCAATATAGTGCCCTCAAGGTTTCTTCATCAACCTGTTTTTTTTTAAGAGAGTTTTGTTCACCCACCATACGTTCCATCCTAAGTAAACAATTGATGGCTCCCTGTATAGTTACATATTTGTGTACTTACCACCATCACCACTATCTGTATAAGGACATCTCCATTTCTTCCACAAAGCAGGAGGAAGAGTCAAAGAAGGTAGAGAGACAAAAGAAAAAGAAAAAGAAAAAAAACAAAACATGACAGCTAAAAAGCAACAAAAGGAAAGACAGAATTAAACTAGAGTAGAATAAAAGAGTCAGACAATATCACCAATGGCAAGAGTCCCATACCCCTCCCTTATAGGCATTTAACTTTGGTATATTGCCTTTGTTACATTAAAGGAAGCATAACACAAAGTTTTTCTTAACTATAGTCTCTAGTTTGCACTGACTGTATTTTTCCCCAATACCACCCTCTTTTTAACACCTTGCAAGGTTGACATTCATTTGTTCTCTCTCATGTAAAAACATATTTGTACATTTTATCACAATTGTTGAGCACTCTAGGTTTCACTGAGTTATACAGTTCCAGTCTTCATCTTTCCTCTTTCCTTCTGGTGTCCCACATGTTCCTAACCTTCCTCTTTCAACCATACTCACAGTCATCTTTGCTCAGTGTACTTACATTGCTGTGCTACCATCACCCAAAATTGTGTTCAAAACCTCTCACTCCTGTCTTTTCCTATCTGTCTGTAGTGCTCCCTTTAGTATTTCCTGTAGCACAGGTTATCTTGTTCACAAACTCTCTCATTGTATGTTTGTCAGAATATTTTAAGCTCTTCCTCATATTTGAAGGATAGGTTTGCTAGGTATAGGATTCTTGGTTGGTGGTTTTTCTCTTTCAGTATCTTAAATATATCACCCCACTTCCTTCTTGCCTCCATGGTTTCTACTGAGAAATCTGCACATAGTCTTATCAAGCATCCTTTGTATGTGATGGATCACTTTTCTCTTGCTGCTTTCAGGATTCTCTCCTTGTCTTTGACACTTGGTAATCTGATTATTATGTGTCTTAGTGCAGGTCTATTCAGATCTATTCTGTTTGGGGTATGCTGCGCTTCTTGGATTTGTAATTTTATGTCTTTCAAAAGAGACCGGAATTTTCAGTGATTCTTTCCTCTATTATTGCTTCTGCCCCTTTTCCCTTCTCTTCTTCTGGGACATCCATAACACATACATTCATGTGCTTCATGTTGTCATTCAATTCCCTGAGACATTGCTCATATTTTTCCATTCTTTTCTCTATCTGTTCTTTTGGTGTAGGATTTCAAGTGTCTTGTTCTCCAGTTCCTGAGTGTTTTCTTCTGCCTCTTGAGATCTGCTGTTGTATGTCTCCATTGTGCTTTTCATCTCTTGTGTTGTGCCTTTCACTTCCATAGACTCTGCCAGTTGTTTTTTCAAACTTTCGATTTCTACTTATTCTAGTTTGCTAATGCTGCTGTAATGCAAAACACCAGAAATGGATTGGCTTTTATAAAAGCAGGTTTATTTGGTTGCACAGTTACAGTCTTAAGGCCTTAAAGTGTCCAAAGTAATGCATCAACAATCAGGTACCTTCACTGAAGGATGGCCAATGGCATCCGGAAAACCTCTGTTAGTCGAGAAGGCATGTGGATGGTGTCTGCTCTGGAGTCCTGGTTGCAAAATGGCTTTCTCCCAGGATGTTCCTCTCTAGGCTGCAGCTCCTCTTCAAAATGTCACTCTCAGTTGCTCTAGGGGTGTTTGTCCTCCTAGTTTCTCCAGAGCAAGAGTCTGCTTTCAATGGCCATCTTCAAACTGCAGCTCCTCTCTCGGCTTCTGGGCATTCTTCAGAGAGTTCCTCTTGGCTGTAGCAAGCTTGCTCCTTCTGTCTGAGCTTATATAGTGCTTCAGTAATCAAGGCCCATGCTGAATGGGCAGGGCCATGCCTCTATGGAAATTATCTCATCAGAGTTATCACCTACAGTTGGATAAGTCACATCTCCATGGAAACACTCAAAGGATTCCAATCTAATCAGCACTAAAATGTCTGCCTCTCAAGATTGCATCAAAGAATATGGCTTTTTCTGGGGGACATAATACATTCAAACCAACACACTACTTTATGTTCACCCAGTGTTTTCTTTATAGCCTTCATCTCTTTTGCTATACCTTCCCTGAGCTCATTGATTTGGTTTTTGATTTGATTTAGGATATTACTTTGAAAATCTTTAATAGATTGTTTCATTAAAGTGAAACAATATCTCAAATGTATCTTGACTGGGGTGTAAGTTTGTTCCTTTGACTGGGCCATATCTCTGTTTTTCCTAGTGTAGATTGTCATTTTTCCTTGTCTAGGCACCTGGTTTCCTTGGTTACCCCAATCAGATTTTCCCAGACCAGAATGGGTTCAGACCTCAGAATGGGGTTATATTCAGTTTGAAGTCTCCTTGCAGTTGTGTCTTAGAGATTGACAGACTTTCCTTTGAGGTCTCTAGCTGCTGTGCTTTACCTAACCTGCCAAGCAGGTGGTTCCTATCAGCCTGTTGCTCCTGACTGGTGTAAGGAGGTGTGGCCCCTTTAGTTGCTATTTTGGCTGTTTTCCCCCAGGCTCTGGGGTCTCATTCTGAAGGGAAGACCAGTAGTACAGCTCGGCCCCACCTCCTTCCTCTTAGGGAAGATACACCCCCTAGGGAGTTAGCATCTGCATTTGAATTGTTGTCTCTCTGACTCTGTGATCTCTACCCCCATCTGGGTCAGAGTGCTGCGAACTGAAAATGGCTGAGACTCTCTCCACTGAACCTCTCAGGTTGAAAGAAAGAAAAAGGGACACAAAGCCATCTTTAAGAGCCAGTTCATGGCCCCCCAGTTTCACTCATCAACCAGAGGTAACACCTGGTTTTCTGGGCTCCCCTTCCCGGGACAGATGAGTCTTCTGGTTCTTTGAAGTCAGTGTACCACAGCGAGGTTTTTGCAGCTCAGCCTGCCATGGGGGGAGGGGGCTCCTGGCACTGTTCCACAGTTTTTACTTACAGATTTTATGCTGCAATTTCAGGCATTCCTCCCAATTCAGGTTGGTGTACCATGTGTGGACAGTCACAGTTGTCCTCCAGCAGTTATTCCAGATTTACTAGTTGTTCCTGGTTGTTTATTAGTTGTTCCAGGGGACTAACTAAATTCCACTCCTCTCTATGCTGCTATCTTGCCCCCTGGTCCATCTAGTTTTTGCAATAACTAGGCAGGTAGGAAGAATTGGGTTCTGAAGGCAACCCCAATCCCTGCATTCTGAACACTTTTGATGGTGACACTTAAATCTACAACTCTTACAGGAATTCAATATTATCTATGATTTACTGTCTTGGCTGTTGTGGAGACAGGGCAGAGGAAATAGCTGAGGGTCCAAGAGACATCAATGCCAAGGAAATCTAAGGAGATGCTTAAATATGTCCAATACAGATGGTGAATATTATAGCTATTAACAAGGTATAAACTGGACCATAATTTAAGGAAAATAGAATAATATAGGGAAATAAAATTTCAAAATGGAAGAGGGTGAAAGGAAATGAAATAAGCTTCAGTGGCAGAGAGATTCCAAAACGAGCCGAGAGGTCACTCTGGTGGGCACTCTTACGCACACTTTAGACAACCCTTTTTAGGTTCTAAAGAATTGGGGTAGCTGGTGGTGGATACCTGAAACTATCAAACTACAACCCAGAACCCATGAATCTCGAAGACAGTTGTATAAAAATGTAGCTTATGAGGGGTGACAATGGGATTGGGAAAGCCATAAGGACCACACTCCACTTTGTCTAGTTTATGGATGGATGAGTAGAAAAATAGGGGAAGGAAACAAACAGACAAAGGTACCCAGTGTTCTTTTTTACTTCAATTGCTCTTTTTCACTCTAATTATTATTCTTGTTATTTTTGTGTGTGTGCTAATGAAGGTGTCAGGGATTGATTTAGGTGATGAATGTACCACTCTGTAATGGTACTGTAAACAATCGAAAGTACGATTTGTTTTGTAGGACTGCGTGGTATGTGAATATATCTCAATAAAATGAAGATTTAAAAAAAAAAAAAAGAAAGAAACTGTACTAGGACTTAGTGGATATTTAGGAATTATCAGTTCCCTTTCTCCATCCCAGGATATACCCATGATATGTATTGTAGTAGAAAAAGACAGAACCACAGTTCAGGCATTATATATTTAAAAAAAAAAAAAAATGGAAGAGGGCATACATATAAAACAAAATAAGGTACACTCTGGTGCTAGTAGAGTTGATATCTGTCTGATTTTGGACTAGCCATATAACATCTTGGGGCCCTATTTCCTTGCCTGTAAAATTATGGGAATTCATTAGAGGTCAGTGATAGCAGTTCAATTCTATGATTTTTCTAATTACTTTTTTTATGTTACTTTAAAATTTCAGTAATTGAAGGAAACTAGGAGGACAATGAAGAGTAATAAATTCTTTAATAACAGCATACCTTATATTCAGTAAAGAATAAAAGATCATTTTTGGAAAAATTAACTTAAAAACATCAAAAAGTACCTACATACTACATGTGAAATTATCACATGCCTTCTTCTAGATACTTAAGATTTTTTTTTAATTTACTTTTCCAAATCATGTTATTAGGCAAGAAACCAATAATCAAAAGAATAATATACTTTTAAAATAATCTGTTAAATTTTATTTTCCAGATATCTTTGCAGCTATGAAAAGTTGTGTTGAACTCTGAACTACTATTCTGTGGTAAATGTTATTTTTGTATAAAGACAATACATGTGTCAGAACAGAAAACAGATATAGGAACTGAAAGTGTCTCATTAATGTGATTTAAAATAGACCAGGTTCTATAGTGCTGAGTAAATCAGAAATAGTCAAAGGGCAAGAAAAAAAAAAGCCATCTAGAAAGAATTGAAGACATTGTCCCTGGATCTGATTTGTGAGGAAGCAAGAATTACATTTGCAGAGTTTGGCAAGACAACTAGGGGAAAGAGCAAGAGCTGGACAAACTGTTTTAAAGTTACAGGGCAATCAGGAATCAAGGCCCCAGAGAAATCTGGATGAAGGGAAATTCTACTTTCGTATAGCCGGGAAAGCTTAAGCTCATAATTTTGCCTGCTAATATTATTGAACGGATGCTCTTTCCTTCCTAAATCAGGAAAGGGAAAGAAACATTTTATAAAACTCAGACAAATTAAAGTTTTATGGCAAAGCAAAAGAAAAAAAGTAGTTTACATTGTATGTTTTCCCTAGACCAGAACTCCTTTTGGGGGGATTTAAGAAGTAAATAATTCAGAAAATTCTAAGGAATATAAGTGTCTTCTGGGGGCTATCTTGACACAACATTACAAATACTAAAAAAAAAGCATTAAGCTTTGATAGTTATCTGACAAAGCACAGATTTCAATGTACAGATGAAGTTATGACCTCCACAAAATTTCTACCCAAACATTAAATTATTCCCCCAGGAAAAAATGAGATAAAGTGAATCCTTTAAAGCTCAATTCATGTCAATATAATGCATCATTCTTCACACATATACCCAATAATTAACCTGCTCAGAAATAATCCAGGTATCTACATTATTTGTATTATATGAAACTGTTGCTAACAGGAGTTTGCATTTGCCAATTTACCAAAATTGCACCAGCAGCAATTTTTAATGGAAATGTTTCAAGGAATTTTTTTATTTGTTTTTATATTCAGTGATATGTCTTTGAGGAATAGGTTATGTGTTTACATAGGCAAAACACATTATTCTTGGTAGATTTCCTTGCTTTGTACAATAAATGATCAGGAGGCAGTTTCATGGTATATGTAGACACGAAAGATTTATGAAAAGGACAAACGGTCCCAGTGGTGCACTTTTAAGGTATGGAAAGCCTAACGCTGGAAAACACAACCCACAGTTACCCAATGTTTTTTTGTTTTTGTTTTTGTTTTACACATTATCTGAATTTTAATTCAGATTTTACGCTGATTTTTCTCTACATCTATTTCCAGTTTAAAGGAACTCCTATACTATTTAAATGCATTTTTGATTATTACCACGTATTTATTTCAGATGTACACTTAATTTGATTAGACTGCCTAGTTTCCTGACTAGGATAAACCCATTCATGCAACACAGTCTTTAATATGTGGAAGGCACACTCCAATATTTACACACTTAAGACTAAAAGCATTCTAAGAGAAATAGAATAGCAATGTCTTCATAGCTCAGAAAAACCTGATATTTCAAACCTGTTTCATCTACTTACTAATGAAGAAAACCACCTCCTTTGGAAACTGTAACTACAAATTCTCAACCACCCAGAAGGTACAAAGGGGAAAAACCATACTTTGCAAGGTCTTGAGAAAGTAGCTACTGACCAATGCATAGTCACTAAAATTTTCTTACTAAAATGTCTTACTATTTGGGAAGCAAATAAAAATATGCAATTGAAGATTTATACTAGGGATGTAGATTCTACCTCTCTCTGACTGGAAATTGAAAGCTCCAACTATCTCCCCTAACCCTTCTCAAGAGCAGTTGCTCTTCACTCACACATCTCTTTTTAGTAGAAGACCATGAATGCTGTTTGTAAATAATGTTACTTATTTCCTCATTCAATTCACTTACTTTTCCCAAGTTAGACCCATGATGATCTTGGTTAGACAGTCAGAGACTGTCTGTCACCAAACATGTCCTGAGTTATAGTGACTACCCTCACTGCCATCACTGTACGAATGCTATCAGGTGCTGGGCTGGGTTCTGGCTATTGGTTCTTGGACTCATGTTTTTTTGTTTTCTATTTTTATTATCTACTTGCCTTATGTCCATTTTTACTTTTTCAAATGACAAATCCATTGAAAGGAAGCCCCATGTTAAGTCAGTTCTGCTGAGAGGAAATAGGTATTCTCATGCATTATTGGCTCTAGTTTAAAGAGCATAACCTCTTTGGAGGGCAATTCAGGAACACATATCAACATTTACAAGTATACACCCACTGGTCCTTCAATTCTATCTCTAGGCATTTATCCTACAAAATATTTAAACAAATAGACAAACATACGTACAAAAATGTTTACTAAAACATTGTTTGTAGCAATAAAAAAGTGGAAGTTAACTGCCCAAGATTGGAAGTATTGATTAAAATATGGCACATACATAAACGGAAATCTTGGAGGCAATTTCCAAACACAAGATATTTATATTCACTGACATGCAAAGATAACCATGGTATATTGCTAAGTAAAGTGAAACCTATGAAGCATATGTATATACACACTCTTGACATATTATCCAGTATTTTTAAGAAAAGTTCATACTCGTATTACATATGTACTTTTGCATATGCATAGAAAAAAGACTAAAAGGATATTCATGGAATCATTGAAAGTGATGATCTCTTGAGAGCGGAACACTCACTTTCTTCTCTATATGTATATGGCTTCAGTTTTTGTGTCAAATATATATTGATATTTTAAAAACATGAAAAATATTCTAATTTGGGGGGAAAACTTAGCCACAGGGAGAATAAGAGAGGATTAATACAGTATCTTCTCTTGAGAAAACAATATTCCTTTTTTGAGTCATGAATATCAAGACTTCTCATTTTGAATTTGATTAATTTTTGCAGCTGAGACTGGTCTCAAATATTAACCTTTACTCCAGAATCATCTGTGGGAAAAGCTCAACGTTTTGAGCGTTCTTAAGCCAAAGATAACTCTGAGTAAGGCTATTCTATATCAGAGAAAATATTCCTAACTCTTCCTAGCCCAAGAATTATATCCCTGAGTGGGTGGAAGTCTGGATTGTTCTGGGGCCTTCTTCTCCCTCCCCTTCCCCCTCATCTCTCCTCCTCCTTGTCCTTTTTTTCTACCTCTCCCCTTCCTCCTTCTCCTCCTCCTCCTTCATTATTACTATTACCAGATGTCACTTATTGAGTGAGATACATGATAGGCAATATATATAAGTATAAGCTAGGCAACCTGCAAATACTTGACATTCAAGAATGCTGATTTAAACAATAACCATGAAATATAGTTTTCCTGTTAGAAAGATGAGCGTCACAGGAATGAATTATCTTGCCAAAGGCCACAAACTAGTGAACAGTGGAAACATAATTTCAACATAAATCTTTTAACTCCAGAGCTCATGGATCTTTGGTATATAATGCAGTTTATAAGGCTACCACAAAAATGTCACCAACATGTTCACTGAACAAAAATTTTAACATAATGACAAAATCATAAAGAATGACAGTATCTTTATAGCATGGTATCACTATCAGAGAATTTTGTAGCAGAAGGAATAACATCTAGATATGGAAAATCTTGGCAAGCCACTGAATAAGCACAGGAATGCACATTTCACCCAGTGAGAGAGGATTTTCGTCAAGAGGGAAGTTAAAACCCAGATGGCAAATATAGTTCACAGATGCCTGACATGTGTGCTTTCCTACTGGATCAGAGTTCACTGGGGGGAAGGCTCACAGCTAAAGTGCCTCCCAGAAAGAATATTCAGTGTTTCCTTGTAATCAAAATTGTTCCTGGCTTGAACTGCTCCCGATCTGTCTCTCTATCAGCATCAACTCACAGTTAGTACCTACTGTGGCATCTGCTGCTGTCTGGGGTCTGCATTCTAGCACATGGTTCTCATCTTGTCTGCAGCCTCAGGGCACTCTCTTTTTCCGTTCCTCCCTCCCCCCCTCTTTCCTTTTATTCTATTCCTTCTTCTCCCTTACCTCCTTTTTTTAAATTTCCCAAATGTTATTTCCTAAGTGCCTACTATGAACCAGAGACTTTGTCTGCTATTTGCCAGAAACATTCAGGATGCACAGGCATGCCCTCAAGAAGCTCACAGTCCAGAGGTCAGAAACATAATCACATCCTCTCATAAACCATCCTTACAGAGGTCATGATGTGATTAAAAACAGTTTTATTAATCTAAAGGTTCTAGGCTTTCTAGAAGGAGGAGCACAGTTTAAGCAAAATAGCAACAAACTCAGAAAACCTGGATACTAGTTGTGGCTTTTCCTCTACCTACAAAGTAAGAGTGTAGCTTGGGACAAACATTTTGGAGAAAAAATTGACAGTATATTTTTAAAGGCTTAAAATATCTATGCATTTGACTCAACATTTACATTTCCAAGAAGGTAACCTAAGGAAACCGTTAAAACATGTCATGATAATTGTATAATGATGGTCATTGTAATGCTATCAGAAAAACAAAAAAAAACACAAAAAAAACACAAAAAAACACTAGAAGCAATCAAAATGTTTTATTGTAGAGTGTTACAGTTTGCTAATGCTGCTGCTATACAAAAACCAGAAATGGATAGGCTTTTATAAAGGGGGTTTATTTGATTACAAATTTATAGTTCTGAGGCCATAAAAGTGTTCAAACTAAGGCATCAACAAGAGGATGCTTTCACTGAAGAAAGGCCGATGGCTTCTGGAATACCTGTCATCTGGGAAAGCACGTGGCTGGCATCTGCTGCTCCTTTACTACCAGGTTGCATTTCAAAATGGCTTTCTCCATATTGTCTCCGGGTCTCTCTGAGCTTCTTCAGCTCCTGTGCATCTAAATGTCAGGGTCTTCTCTTAACTTCTCTCCAAAATGTCCCTCAGAGCTCCTTCTGTTTGTTACCTCTTTTATAGGACTCCAGTGATTAAATCAAGACCCACCCTGAACGGGCAGGGTCCATATCTCCATGCGAATAATTTAGACAAATGTTCCACCCACAGTTGATTAAGTCACATCTCTATGGAAACACTCAATCAAAAGATTCCAACCTAATCAATACTAATACAACTGCCCCCACAAGACTGCATTAAAGAATTATATCCAAACTGGTACACAGAGGGTTGGTTATATTATGGCATATCCACACCATGGAATGCTTTAGAATCATTAAAAATTATTTGGTATGTTATTAACAGAGTGATATTCATAGTATATGGTTGTATCTCCAGTACTTAGAATAGTGCTTCATGCTAAAGAGTAGATGTCAAATTTTGTGAATATTCTATAATGTGGAAAGTCAGTTCCAAAGCAGCATAGAGTAGCATGCCCATTTTCAAAACCTTATAATCATATATAAAAAATATCTGGAGGACACATATCAAAATGTTCAGTAGTAATCTCTGGATGCTGGTATTGGTGAATAAATTCTATTTCAAAACCTTTACACCAACCCCTAACTTCCACTCTAATCCATTTTCTGCACCTCAACTGGAATAATCTGGGGAAAATTCAAATCTGACCATGTTATTACTCTGATCAAAATTTTTCAGTCATTCAATATTGCTTTTAAGATAAGTCCCAAAACTCAACCTGACTTATAATGCCCTGCCTGCTCTGACTTCTGCTTATTTCTCCACCAACCCCTCATATTCTGTACTCCTGCCACTCTGAACACCTTCCATTTTCCGTTAGGTACAACCTCCCCCTTGTCCTTCTAAACCTCTACACAAACTGTTCCCTCTGGCTAGAATGGTATTCATCATACCTGGTCCTGCTCAAACCCCTCCTCCAGCTTTAATTTGAATGCCAGGCCTTTGGAAGTCTTTCCTGATCCCTGCCTGCCCCTATCAAGGCTGCACAAGGCACCTACTTCCATAGCACCATCTAGTTCTTTACTTATACTCCCTATGACCCCATTCTATTATTTGTTTGTTTCCCCACTACACATTCAGCCATTGTGTGCCTTTGCATGCTGGTTTGATTCATTCTTGGACCACAGCATCAAGCACAATGACTGGCACTTAGTAGGCATTTGAATGAATACATGGCTGACCATCATCTTTTATTTAGCTCTACTTATACAATTTAAATTACACAGTATGTGTGCAATCTTAAAAAGCACATAATGCATGTAAGTGGGCTGAGGTTGGTGAAAGCAAGGTTATGAACTGTTTGGAAGAGACCTGGCATGCCCATTCCTTGTGGATTAAAAAGAGTTCTTACAAACACAAGTAGCAGTTTTTATATCACTTCAATTCCAGGGGGCCAGACAGGTTCTGCCCCAAGGTATATACCCCACACACTCGAAATTTTTCCTTGACTCTATGATGAATAATTTTGTAAAGTTAATCAGTTTCTTCTTTTAAAATGCAAATACTTCTAGTTGTATTATCATGCCAACTTCCATTTATACCTTAATGTGATCTAAATTAATTTAGTTAATTTCCTCCTAGTAACAAATGCTTATACAATATCACAGCATATGGTATCAGGGTGTACAATGATAATAAGACAGAGTCCTTCCCCCAAAAAACTCACAGCTGGGAATTAAAAGAAGAATAATTTAGTATTAGGTGAAAACAAAGGAGAGAAAAAACTTGGAAGGTGTGTGTGTGTGTGTGTGTATGTATGTCTTAGTGACATCTCTGATATCAGAACTGGTTCATTTGTACATCTCCTTCTGGTTTTCCTAACTTTGACCTTCTTCCTTTTGTCTATAGTCAGTTCTTCATAATGATGTTTGCTCTATTAAATGAAGATAAAAGAGGGCACTCTTTCCATTCAGGAAATGTTTTGTCATCTCTTTTGTTGTTCCTGCCTGCAACTACTAAACTCTGTATGAAGAGTCTCTTTTATGAGTAAGAAAGCGAGTGAGAGGTTATGTAGCAAATTTCATAGCACAACTCAAGTCTGTAATTAGCCAGAACTTTTTAACTGATGCATAGCCTCCTGGCTTAATCACTTTTCCCAAAACTGTCACCATTTTTTGGTCAGTGATCAGTGACTGCGCACATATGTGCAAGGGATCATACACAGACTAATACAAAGTTCCCTTTACCTCAAACCTAGCATAGGAAATGTAAAACAATTCTCGTATTAATTGCTCCCAAATAAAATCTATAAATGTAAAAGTTTCCATTCAGGATTTAATAATAAAACTCTAACAACCGCCTCCCCTCCAAAAAAAAAAAAAAAAAAAAAAACATTGGTAATAATAATGTGGTAATAAAGGAACTTTGCCACACATAAAAAGAGAGCCCTGGCATGCACCCCGACTTAACCTGCTACACACATGCTGTGAAAATACTCCCTTGCCATGGCTTTGTCTCTCCTCATTAGTGACCAGAGATTGGGTATGTTTCCTCTTCAACTGAAAAATTGTCAGAAATAAATACCCTCATTTCCTCCAAAAAAAATAAACACAGGCAAAGGTCAGAGAGCCACATTCCATGGACACTGTCCACAGTGGAGCAAAGTGCAAGGCACAGGGCCAGGACCAGAAAGCACCTGTCCCCACTCAGCACTGAGAATCTGGGGCCATATCTCCCACTCCCCACACCATCAAAACAAAGAGAGTCTCTAGTCACTGCGGACCCATTCCTCACAATCTGGGGAAAGATTGGGGCTTGCCAAGTGTATTTTACAGCTCTACCTGAATGTTTGTGCATAAAACATAAGTCACCATGGAGGGAATTCCTTTCGGAATCATTTTCCCCATAAACCTTGTTTCTGAGAACCAAGTTCCCACAGAAGCAAGGTGCTTCCTATACCCTTTCTGTATCATTTATCAAATTCTTCCACTGCTTTTCCACTTTCTCATTGTCATTACCCTTGCTTAACCCCCCACCATCTAACATTTGCCCTGTAATTGGATTTCCATCTGCTCACACTACCCTTTATAATCTGCCCTTCCTACTGCCACTATATTTATCTTTCTAAAACACAGATTAGATCCTATGGCTTTCTTGGTTTAAAACACATACACAAGCATTAAGCATGATTATGCAGCCTAAACACACACCTTACTTTTTTTGTTAATTCATTAATCAAAGATTTAATGAATGATAAAGGTGCTAAGAACTGCAGGTCATGGATGGGACAATATTCAGGATTGGAAAGGAAATCAAGAATGAGGAGAGACTGGAGACAGGATGAAGATATCTCTGGTCTTGCATACATTAATGCTGATAAAAGATGCCATTTTTTTTTTAATAGAGCAGCAAGTGCAAAGTGTGCAAAACATGACCATATCAATATGACTGTGTAAACAAAATGCCTACAATAAGGTTGTGTCGTTTACTTTGACCCCAGGATGGTAAGTGGAATGGGAAGTTGGAGCACTAAAGTTAAGACAGAACTCAGGTCTTATTTATTACTGTATTCCCTCATGGCAGCTAGCACAGGACCTTGGACATATAGGCTCACAAAAAAGAGTTTGTGAAAATTATTTGCCAGTGTGAGTTGTATACAATGAAACTATATTTGAATGTGTGTATAGTACAATTTCCATTAGTTGTCAAGAAAGGATGATCTCTAAAATTTTGGTTAAATCAGAATTAATACTTAGGGAGGATATTCTTTCAAGAGCATCAAACCCAAGGTCATCTAATATTGAATTATTTTTTAGTGTAATTCTTTTTTTTTTTTTTTGTAGCATATCATTCCCATCGTAGTTCATCGACACTGTGGTGAAAGATGATAGCAATAGGGAACATTCCATCTCATCCCTATCAGTAAGGCTCCCATCTTAGGTACAGAGACAAAGATAATTTCCGGAAGAACTAAGTGATTGCTTTTGTTCCTGGTTTATTGCAGAAACAGATGCCCAAAATATGAGGTGTGGGACTCTATCAAATTTCTGGACAGCTTATTGTATAGCAGGAATTCTCTACCTTATTTGAGCCATAACTTAGTGGACATGTGCATAGGAAGAGGATGGCCCATGGGTTTGGAAGACAGATTGGGCAGCTTTTAAAGACAACATTCCTTCAGGTAAGCAATTCTGCCATACCCATCTCACTACTCTTCCTGAGTGACGACTTGAGATTTTTTCATGCAGACTCAACTCCCATCTCATATCTTCACTCTTTCATTACTATGGGAGTTATCAAGGCCCTTTAATACTATCATTATTTCTATTAAACCTTTAAAGGACCCAGCAGTTGTTTCAAGAAAACTTAATATATGCTGTCTCTCCAGTAATGATCAGGCACTAAATATGATGGCATATGAACATGATGCTACTGGCCACAGAAATATTCTTGAATATTTTTACAGGGGTGGCTGCTGGACTCTCACTAACCTACTAATTAGGGATTTCTTCATACATTTTATTGAATATCTCATTATTTATTATTCAGTGAACAAATTGAGAGGAAACTGTCTGCCTTAATAGAGCTTGGACTCTGCTCTCTCTGCTCTGTTTTTTTGTCCTGATTTATAGGTACTGGTGGTGGCCCTGTTTGGGTGAAATTGCCTTAAACAGACATCAAACCAGCAACTCCTACTGTTCCCTCTGCTTGGAATCCTCTTTTCCTGATCCTCTCCTGGCTGTTTCTCATCATGCAGGCATCAGCTTAAATGTCTACCTCCTTTGACTGACTTTTCAGGACTTTCCTATCTAATGAGCTCACAGCAGTCATTAAGTCAGGTTACTTTGTTTTGTTTCCTCTGCAACACAGAGGAATCAGTTTATTTATTTGTCTCCTTGTATATTACCTTCTCCATCACTGGAATGTAACCTCCATGAGAGCAAGCAGGCACTGGGGTGGCTTCCTCAAGGCTGCCTCCTCAGTGGCCTCACAGTGCCTGATGCCCATGTTGAATAAACCAATGGTTCTTGGTGTCACTATGAGGCTCCAAAACAGTGCTGTCCAAGAAAAATACAATGTGACTATGGACCTAAAATTTCTGATAGCCACATTTAAAAAGTATAAAAGGGGGGAAAGTACTTCTGTGAGCGTGTGTTGGACCTGTGGACATGTTGACCATGCTGAGCCCGGTCCGGGAGCCTGGAACTGCCGGAGCAGCCAGCAGGGCCCAGGCCGGGGAGGGGATGACCTGACAGGTGTATGGTGAGGAGGTGGATGGGCTGCACTACCAGGACAGAGATTCAGATGTGCCGATGCATCAGGACAGCAAGTGCAAGGTCAAATGGACCCACGAGGAGAATGAGCAGCCGAGGGCCCTGGTCAGGCAGTTTGGACAAGACTGGAAATTCCTGGCCAGCCACCTCCCCAACTGCACCAACCAGCAATGCTAATACCCATGGCTGAGACTGTTGAATCCAGATCTTGTCAAAGGGCCATGGGCCAAGAGGAAGACCAAAGGTCATGGAGCTAGTCAAGAAGCATGGCCGAACAGTGGATGGTGGTCACAAAGCACTTCAAGGGCCTGCTGGGGAAGCAGTGCCATGAGTGCTGGCACCACAACCTCAACCCTGAGGTGACGAAGTCCTGTTGGACGAAGAGGAGGACCACACCACCTGTGAGGCCCACACAGTGCTGGACAACTCCTGGGTACAGATCGCCAAGATGCTGCCAGTGAGTACAGACACTGCTGTGAAAAATCCCTGGAACTCCACGGTCAAAAGGAACGTAGACACAGGGGGATTCCTGAGTGGGTCCAAAGATTGCAAGTCCCCCTGCACTTGCTGCTGGAGCTCAAGGACAAGGATGGCTGCCAGAGTGTCCACCGTACAGAAGGCCAGGTGGAAGTCTTAGTGGCCACCTGGTCCCCAGCACCCATGGCCATGAAGGAAGAGGAAAGCAGTGAGGAGGAGGCCATGGCAGACTCCACATCTAAGAAACAGGGGCCTCTACCTGCAGAGGGCAGATGGAGTGTGGATGTCAAAACCCATGTGTGAGTTCCCCAAGCAGGAAGACCAGGAGTGCTTCCCACCAGAAATGAGCCTGCCCTACAAGTGGGTGGTGGAAGACCCCAACCTCCTCAGCCCTGTCTGGAGTTCAGCCTCTCCGAAGCCCTGGACTTGATCGAGTGGGACCCCAATGCCTGGTGCAACATGAGTAAATCTGACCTCCCTGAGCAGCCATCTGCAGAGGGTATTGCCAACAGTAGCCCAGTGCAGCCACAAGCACCACGTCAGCAGCAGGCACCGTGCCCCACCAGCCTGCAATTCTGGTGCCCAGGGTGACTGAGTACCACCTGGATGGCCACACCATGTCGGACCTGAGCCAGAGCAACCGGGCTAGCTGACCCCCTTTTCCCCGAGAACTGATATGGAAGGGTGCCCTTGGTACTTAAGCGTCAGAAGTGTGTCACTCTGTCCTTCACGGAAAACAGTGCTTGCCTGTCCTTCCCGGATTCCTGCAACAGCCTCACCCCTAAGAGCCCATCAAGACCCTGCCCTTTTAGCCCTCCCAGTTTCTGAACTTCTGGAACAAACAGGACACACTGGAGCTGGGGAGACCCTCACTGACGTCCACCCCAGTGTGCAGCCAGAAACTGCTGATAACCACGCCCCTGCATCAGAAATGTTCTGCGCTTGTCACCCCAGACCAGAGGTCTGCCATGGACAAACTCCCCAAACGCCGCCTGTTCAAGAACGTCCTGGAGAAGTGCGCACCACTAAAGGCTCTGCCCCAGACCCCGCACCTGGAGGAGGTCTTGAAGGAGGTGCCTGGTTTGGAGGCCAGCATCGAGCTTGTCATCGAGGACAACGTGAGGCCCGAGAAACAGAAGAGGAAGCCAGGGCCGTGGTGGACCCCACGAAAGTCCGAAGTCTCTGGCTCTCGACATCGTGGATGAGAACATGAAATTGACGGCGTCCACACTCTCCAAGGCTATGTCTTTGCCAACAAATATCTCACCGAGCTCCTCCAATCTCACCCCGTCAGGTATTAAAGACAACAGCCTGCTCCACCTGGGCTTCCTGCAGGCCAAGCCCCCAGAAGGCCATAGCAGCCCGGAAGCCCCGGAGCCACTTCCGCCCCCTGCCCGTATGACCCGCACCTGGAGGACGGTGGCCTGTGGGGGCGCCAGGGACCAGCCCTTCAAGCAGGAGAAAGCCCGGCTGCTCCTGGGTCGCCTGAAGGCCAGCCCACATGGAGGACGCTCAGCCTGTCCTGGGGGGCTTGGACAATCTGGAGCCCGTTCTCGTGTTGACGGCGGGGAGGGGCACCGCGCTCAGGTGACTTGGGTGGCACCACCTGGTCGGCCTGCTGGAGCCTCCTGTCGCCAGCACCTCCCCAAGTGGGTCAAGTGGAGCCCCAGCAGGAGGCTTCAGGTGCTCACAGAACAGAGTCCCTCTGGGGCCTGCCTGATGCTCTTCCCAGGGCCACAGAGAGCCCCATTAGCTTCTCCCAGGCCCTGATTAGAACAGAGCTGTGGCCGGGGCTGCTCCTGCCCTCAGCGCCCGTTGATATTTTTGAAAGAATTAAAATGCCTTTGCCTTTGAAAAAAATTAAAAGTATAAAAGGAACAGATTAAATTAATTTCAGTAATATGTTTTATTTAACCCAATACATCTAAAATATTGTCATTTCAACACTGAATTAATGTAAAAATATTTTAATGAGATGTATGCGATTTTTTTCATATGGTCTTCAAAGTCCAATGTGTACTTTACACTTATAGTACATCTAAATTTTCTCTTGAAATACTTGATCTGTATTGTAGATTCCATAAAACTTTACAGCTGAAAAAGTAGATTCACATACCCAAGTTGTTCCAAACATATTTAAAAGCTTTTCGATAACTGAATTAAAGATCATTTAAAAATTTTTAATTAAAGTAAAGTTAAAGATTTAGATTCCTGGTTACACTGGCCATATTTCAAGTGTTCAAGAGCCACATGTCACTAGAGTCTACAACGTTTTGACAGTGGAGCTCTAAAGTAATATGCAATGTTACAATACACAGACATGCAATTATCATTTGAGAGTCCTTCTGAAGCAATTTGTTACTAAAAGTAAAGCATCAACATATATTCAAAAGTAAACCACTAATGTGCAGCTTGCTCTCATATGTTCAAAAGACAGAGCAATAGACAATGGATGATAGGGAGGGAGAGAGGGAGGGAGAGAGGGAGGGAAGGAAAGAAAGAAAGAAATGGTGGTGTGACAGAATGTTAAAGGTAGTGGATCGGGGCATCAGGGGAGGGGGTTGGGGTATGCTGGAGTTCTGTGTATGGAGTTTGTACTGTTTTTGCAACTGTTCCTGTAAGTTTGAATTTATCTCAAAATAAAATTTCTTATTAAAAAAAAAAAGTAAACCACTAATAATTTAGAACATTGTCAAAGTTATCCCTGTATTAAGATTAGACATTTTTATTCACGTGTCATGAAAGATATTATTCAAGGGGAAATGGATTTATATTAGCTAGCCTACCAGGGACTGTACAAAGGCCACAGTTTATGTATTAATGTAATGGTCCAGAGTGGTGAAACATTACTGTGCCATTAACAAATGTGACAATTTAAAATGACTATTGTAACCTGACTTTATCAGGCTTTTATAGACAGTTGCTTACAAAAAATTCCTGTTCTTTATCGAATCTCCTGCCCCAAATATTCCATTAGGCCCTCAGGCTACATACCTGGATGGATCTGCAAGTCAATCATGTGCATGGCAGATGCTGTCCATGGGATACATGATGTAGTGATTCATTGCCACACAACATTTTAGTTTCTTTTTCTTTTCTAAAATCTGGGCATTCTCATGGGGAGGTGTTCCCCACACATCAAGATGTGTCTGGGGCGGGGCAGCGGGGGGGACGAGAACCATGATTACTCTAGAAATGTAATCTTACAGACTAGTCACAATGTAAAAGAAGGAAATAAGGTTTTGAATACCTTGTGACCTCACCATTTGTACGTGGATAAATACAGAGCTTATAACATAGCTCAGGAACTGAATGAATTTTCTCAGTATAGGGTGTATATTTTGGATGCGGCTCATTTTTTTAAGGGGTTTGAAAGAATGAGGTTAATGTACAACTTATTAATTTAATCTACAGTTCATATTCCTGGTGGATGAATTGAACTTATTTATTTTTGTTTTTCATTCACACAAAGCCCTTGGAACTAGGAATATGGGGTGCTTTAAAATGCCATCATTTGTTATTTTAATTGCCAGGTAATCTGTTAGATAATACTATTCCAAAGAGCCTTTGCAATCACTGAAGAATCTCCAAGGGAGTTCTCATGTTCCTCAATTCCAAAGAAACAACGTATAATTGCAATTTTAATAAAAACTTAATAAAATTGGTTCAAAGTTCATCGCAAGCTACTTACCAGGCTCTCAACTGGGATGAATATGCATGAAAATAATAGGGGGGATTCAATTCACTGAGCATTGAACTTTCAAAGCAGAAAGTTTAAAATATTCTGCTAATGGTTAAAAACAATTTGAACTCTAAGTACAATGACCATTTGCCAGGGAGAACCAAAGTTGAGAAATTTCTATTAAAAACATGACTTAGAGGAAAAAATGCAAAGGCTAGTAATGAAGGAAATGTTCTGATTTCATCCCCAATTGGCCACTCCTAAGATCACATGTTCTGCTCACCTTTAAAAGGAACTTATCTGGCCTTAACAGGGTAAAAGCACCTTCCTGAAAGCTGCAGTTTCTATCTCACCTTGAAGAATAATAGAAATCTCACAAAATGTGTGATATATTTGTAGGCACCTGGAAACTTGTCTCCAGTGACAATTTCGATGATTACATGAAAGAAGTGGGTAAGCAAATGTGCTGTGTAATGACTGGCTTTATAACTTTTTCTCCAGGGGAAAGGTTTTATGGCTGTATTTTTCACTCTGGCCAGATGTGAAAATGCTGCTTCCTATATAGAGGCTATACAAGAAGTAAGAATCATTTGTTTCTAGAAATACCTGGAACAAAGGGGTAATCAATGCTTCCTAAAGAAGAACCATTATGAAAAAGGGCCTAAATGGAATTTTTATGGTTGATAGACGTGACAGACTTTTACTTTAATTGCTAAACGTGGATATATTTGGTTTCCTTGGCTCTTTGCCTGTTTTTCTTTCATCTCCTCTTGCAAATGAAATTAGCTATACCTTGGAAATAACATCATATTAATTTCCTAGCTTGCAATAATTTTCATTTAAACCTTAAAGTATTGTATTTTCCATCTTAATGAAGATGCTTTTCTAGTAAATGTATGTTTAATTACTTTCTTGTCTTAATGACAATCCATTAAAATGTGTGGTGGTTTTATGAGAGTCAAAATCTTACTTTCAGAGAATATGTTTTTTAAAGGGCTTAAATATTTATTTGACGAGAAATTACATGGGATGCTGTAGAACTATTAAGTAATTCAAAAGGAGAATGTTTACATACATAACATATCTCCTGTTTGATAATGGAGGCTCTCAGTTTCTTAAATTCTGTTAACGTTGCCAGTGAGTTGTCATGCGAATGTTCCCCAGATAATTATGAGTTAAAGCAAGCGAGTAGGGAGGTGGCTTCTCACTTTGGCAGCTCCTATCTTCAAAGCTGCCCTCTCCAAACCTCTGTGCTTGATCAAGTCTAATCCAGGGGTAGCAAATTGTGTGTGGGGGTGGGGTGGGGTGTGTGTGAGGGGGTGTGTCTTTACACAGTATTTTTATTGGAGTTTAGCATGTAATCCCTAAATCTCAAAAAAGACTTAACCCTCTCCTAACTATATAGTATAATTTTCTTGCTTGTCTGTAACTTCTGTTTTCCTTGTTTAGAGACAAGGGGGAAATCAGGGACTTCAGCATGAGAGAAATTTAACTTTCATGACTTTCAACTAGCTGCAATTCAATTAACTAATTAATATGTGCTGATACGGTGATGTCAAGATTTGAGGCCATTTAGATATTCATGTTTAAAAACATGTTATACTTTAAATAATAACATTTAAATTACTATAACACTGTTTTTAAATTATAAAGTACTGATAATAATCAAAATGCAATAAGATACCTCCTGCAAATAGGTAAACTTTAAGCTACTCTAAGAATGAGTAGACAGGAGATATTGCCTTCATCAAATAAGGACAGAATCAAACAAGTGGAGAATACAGTTTTTCCCAAGGTAGGCCATTCTGGAATTATTCTCTGTGTTACCAGACTTCAAGCACAGCATCCGTTCAATGTGCTGACTCCATATATTTGATGTTACATTTTGTAGCAGAGCCAGGATCTGATGAAGCAACATATTTCCTTCCACCTGTGGCTACTTTTCAGACAGGGAACTAAATCATACTTAGCATCACTTGGTTTGCTCCGTATTTCTCTCCCAGTTTCCCACTTTTAATCTTTGATAGGTATAAGTAGACTTTAGACAAAGAAGCAGATTATATTCATGCACATGTTAAAAAAATTCAACATCCCTATGGTCATAAATTCTTTATAACATATACAATGAATTTCCACTGTAATTTAGGTTGTAATTTGTTCATCCCATACCTAACACAATAAAAGTATATTCCTCTCAATACAAAAAGAAAGAAAAAAAGGAGTTTGCAACTTAGGTAACTGGGAATCAAAGTGTTAGTTTCCAAACTTATCAAAAGGGTGATTTCTTAAATTCTGAAGTTTTTGCAATTGAGGCCTATACCTCTATAATAATTCCTATAGTTTATTAGGAACTATATCACCATTCTACACTGGTATGAATATAGGAAACATTTTGCTTTTGGGAGAAGTTAATCAAAACCATCATTTTATAGTGGAGTAATTGGAATAGTACTCAAGAAAACTAGATTGGCAGAAATACTGTGAAACGTGATTCTTGTAAACCCTGAGAACTGAATCACTGTATATTGACCCAAAAAAAGTCCTGTTGAGAATTCTTTGACTGTGGATTTGATCATTTTCAGTATCTAAGAAGGTAAGGTTGAAGTGCCTCATGAGTTGAGTAAAATGTCAGTGGCTGCCCTAATGGGTTGAGATAGCATGTTCATATGAGAGCGTTGTGACTTTTTTTTTTTTTTTTTTACATATTTCAGAAGACTGAAACTTTGTGAATATTCTTATTAAAAATTAATAATAGATCTCCTAAAGTATTGTACCCAGGACTACACACATTATGACCCATAGTTTCACTTTAAGTACAGCCTGATTTACTTTTACTTATCTTGCAACAACTGTTTAAATGGGGCCGTTCAGAAAGTCACTAGTGCCTTTTCCTTTCTTTAAACACACACATACACACACACACTGTACAGCTTTCTGGCTTAAATAAAGATGTAAGAGTGAATGTGCACCTGAAATTTTTTTCTTTTCCTAACTGTAGGAGTAGGCTTTACTACCAGGAAACTGGCTAGCATGGCCAAACCCAACATGCACATCAGTGTGAATGGGGATATGATCACCATTAAATCAGAAAGTACCTTTAAAAATACTGAGATTTCCTTCAAACTGGACCAGGAATTTGATGAAGTCACTGCAGATGACAGGAAAGTCAAGGTGAGTAAATTCCTGATTTCTGAATGATCACTGCCTGCAAGAAGTCATTTTGTAATAAAAGGAAGAACATGATTCTATCATAGGCCAGAAATCTCTGAAGCCCTAGATCTAAACCATGTTGCCTCTGATATGCAGTTGGTGATTTTTCCCTCTTTTTATAAAGTTTTTATATTAAAAAATTAACATAATACCCTACACAGAGTATTTAACATGAATTTAAGTAACATAACAATGTTAGAGAATGTTTGAAAAAGAGTAGGAGGAGGAAAAACAGAAAAAATATCCACAATACTACTATTTTGACATAAATTTATCAATTATCTGCATTCCTTCACAGTATTTTTCCAAGTGCAGGTTTGTATAAGATTCTGGTTATAATGTATATATGTTTGTGGTTGTCTACACTCATTTTTTCTCTTGCAGTATGTTCTTATCATTTAGAATTTCTAATGACCTCCAAATATTCTTTTGAACAAAAGTACTATATTTTTTATTTTATTTTCCACCTCCATAGGCAAATTGTAATCATTTTTCTTTATGCCTGCAGAGCATAATAACCTTAGATGGGGGTGCCCTGGTACAGGTGCAGAAGTGGGATGGAAAATCAACCACTATAAAGAGAAAACGAGTGGATGATAAACTGGTAGTGGTGAGTATCTTCCAGCTACTTTATTCTAGGTCCTACTGCTAGGTCACCTCTTAATCATTATTCTACTTAAAAAACCAGATAATCACCCTTGCTTACATAAAACAAGGTGATTCTATTGGAATCGTGGTTCCATCCTGGCAACTGCCCCTCATGCTTTTAAGCCTCAGCCCTGGCATGCCATCCTCCAGGAAGCATCCCCTGACTCCTCTCAGGCACCCTGAGTCTGTCTTCATCATTGTACCCATCACATTGCATTATGTGTTTTTGCTTGTATTTCTTGCCACTGCATAGATTAAAAAGCTCTTGGAAGGGAAGATTTGTATCTTCTTGGTCTTTATATCTCTCTAACTTATTATTAAATCAACAACATAGGAGCCCAGAACAAATGTCCTGGGAATGAATATTGTTTCCTTCCCAACACTGAGGGAGATGGAATAAATAAACCCAGGGTTTAGTCCAGTGATCTGACCAAGAACTGATCTGACCAAGAACTTCTTCTGAATCTAGGAATGTATCATGAAAGGTGTCACTTCCACCAGAGTCTATGAGAGAGCATAAGCCGAGGAACGTTGAGTTGACAGACGTTGGCATCAAACTCTACAACATTCTGTTGGATATATTGTTCAAACAGATATTATTTTCCACTAATTAGCAAACAATTAATTTCTCCTGAACTGATTTTATTTGATATGGTTGCATTGGTTAAATAAAATTTTTAGATTTAGAAGGCGATGTCATGATTTATTTATTGTGCCAGCTTATTTCTTTCTCATTGAATGAAGGAAATAGCAAGCATGTTTGCTTTGTTTCTGGTATAAGCAATAAGATCTTTCATAATAATCCAAGGTACAAAGAATTTACTATTCATGAATTTTCCATTTTTCTAGGTAGGAGATGCTAATTATGTGCTATTACTGACCATGAAGTCCTTTAGCATATCTACAGTAAAGTAATTATCTATCAGAGACCTAAGGTTGTTTTAAATGTAGTGCGATTGTTGACAGCTAGCTGGCCCGAGTGCTCACAGCTCATATTGAACACTGAGAGAGAGAACTAGAGTAGCAATGCATGGTGGAGAAAGTTTTCTAGGCTCTAATTCTTAGTGTGAAAAATAATAGGTAAACCAAGTTATTTCTGAAATCTCTCCAGAACTCAGTACAAATTATTACTTAATATTCATTTCAGAAAAAGTTCACAGACTTGGATATGAGTAAAGATTCAAATGTTCTTGCAATGGTTTTCAAACTTTTCTTTTTCTTGTCAATGGAACTGTTTATTCAAATCAAGTCTTCAATATGCTTTGGAAGTTTATATTCAAATAAAATCTCCACAGAATCCTAGTAAATAATACAGACAAAAATGATAAGGGAGTTTCTCAGGTAGTATGTGTGTCTGTCTGTGTGCACATATGCAAGTTTTTCCTGCCCCTTGGGTAAGTGATGAAGCACCTCTATAGATCACTGGGGTTCCATGTATATAAATTGAAACTTCCAAGCTATGTACTTACATTTTGTAGTAAGCCAAAGTCTATGCTGTAGTTGATATAATTCTATTTGTTATACTTCCTTTAAAAAGAAACCCAGAGATGTTTATTTTCTGAATAACCATTATATGCATAACACTATGATATGGAGAAGCCAGAAGAGGTGGACTAGGTTCCTGGTCATAAGAATTTACCTGCTTCACAAAAAAAATGAGAGTAAGACTTGCCATGGGGTCACTGGAAGATTGGAGAATTCAAAAAGAGAAGATTTGTGGTGGTTGATAAGGACCATTCTTGGTTAATCAGTATTTATTAATCTCTTACTATGGTGCCAGCTACTTTACACACTTTACTTAATTTATTATCAAAATATTCCTATGAAGTAGATTTATTCTTGCTGTTTGCAAATGAAGAAACTGAGACTTAGAGTTTAAGTTCATAAAACTAAGTACAGAATAGATATAGGAATCTGAAATTCAAGACAACAATCCTGGCTGGAATATAGTTAGGGGAGCCATCAGTATCCGAGTGATTACTGAAATCATCAATGGTGATGAGCTCATCCAAAGAGAAGGGAGAGTTAGAAAAAAGAACAGAGTTAAGGACGTCCAAGTGAACATCCCATGCACCTTAACCCAACATGTTTTACATTTATCATCACTGCCCCCTTTTCCTCAACTCCCTAAAACTTGGCTTCGTCCTATTTTCTGTATCTCAGTGAATGTCACAATATTTCATCTAACTGCCCATTCCAGAAATCTTACAATACTCTTTTTCCCTCATTCCACAACATCTATTTAATTTAAAAAATCATGTTGACTCTATTTACTTAAAATTTCTTGAATGTGTTTGCTTTCCTCCATTCCCACTGACAATACCACTAAATTTTTTTTTTCTTGAATGACTTTGGGATCCTCCTTACAAGTCTTCTTTCAGTCTTGATCCTCCCCTCTCCTTTCTAAGCCCTGTAAATTTAGTGAATGATATTTACAGAATGAAAATCTGACCTGGACACTCACTGATTAAAACCTTTTAGTGGCTTCATTGCCTCTAGATAGGGTCCAGTCTCCTTGTATAAAATCTATCTTGTGTTTGCCTTTTCTTATCTAACTCTCCCATTTCATCATTACTATGCTCTCTTCATGTTACTTGCTTCAATCACACCACACAATTTGCAGTCTCTATCTTGTCTCTGTTTCTATATACATACTGTTCCTTCCTGTCTGGACCTCCCTCCTGCTATCTTTTCCTTCTTCCTTCCTGAGCTCTTTCCATCCCTTAATTGTGCTTCTGTGAGATTCCTTTACAAAGGTTTGGTTATGTGCCACTTCTATGTGTATGTTTCGATTTAGTAATTTTTGGAAATATACCCTCCAAATTTAATTCTTATTTTCAGTTGGTACAGAAGCATGAAGTAAGAAGATCTAGTCCAATGCGAATTTGATGGATAAGTCGATTTCACTTTCCCATGTTTTCACAATAAAACTAAGACCATAGATACATTCAGGAAACATCTTCAAGTAATAGTGCTCCAATTTAGCCTGCCTGGAGTCTCTTTGAGACTCACATAGTTTTTCATTATCTAGCTTTGGTTCTTTAAACACGCGCACACACACAGGCACAAAGTAGTCTCTACTCTGAAAGGAAGAGCACCCAGAAGTATGGGTACAGAAACCACCTATATCTTTAGATATGGATAGTCCAAAGAGCCACCTTTCCCTCTTCGGAAACAGTGGAGATCCGGTGAAGAACTGAGCTAGCACATCCCCTGTCTGCCCCAATTCCCAGTACTATGATCGCTGAGCTACAATTTCTGGTTTCAAAATTCTTTCAAAGCCCAAACAAAGCTTTACTGACATCGATTGAAAATTACTCAGCAATTTTGAGCAGGTGACCCACCCTCTCACTAGTGTGACTTGAACAACTGTGAGGCATGCCACAATAAGTTACTACTAATAAAGTACCAAAAGTATGTGACTTATTTCATCTTTAAAATTAAATAGTCAAGTTTAAGATTATCCTAAGATAATATTTTTTCATACAAACCTGCTCTCTGATTTGTTTCCTAAGTGGGAGAGAAAGGGGTTGAGTTACCATTAGTATATACAAATTGCTCAAGGGTCAGTGAGGCACTTGTGAAAGTTACCCTCCAGGTGCGATGCTGCAGAAAGGGAAAAAAAAAAAAAAAAAAGACAGTGAATTCTTCACTTGGATTATATAAGCCTCCAAAGATGGTGTTTTTTCCCATCTTTGGGTGTAGCTTTGGAGCAGTGTGGTTATAGCTCCCCTCACCAGCATCTGTGGGTGCAGGAATAGGCTGGGTGAGGGAAGGAGGCACAGGCATTTAGATATCTTACCAGTGAACATTCCTTGGTCAGTGGGTGTGGAAAACGCAGTCTTGACCTTGTTCTCTGGCTCTCTATTTGCACATCACCTCTGAGTTCACGTGAACATCAACTGCTGAAACACTTATTTTGAGCACAGGTCTCAGTTACCTGATTTTGCCTCTAGGCTTTTTTGCTTGTCCTATTTTACCCCCCCCCCCCCCCGATATTTTCATAACTCGGCTTCTCCTTTAAAGATATCACATTACAAAATTTCTTTATATATCATCTAAAGGTATTCTTTATTCCACTGAAGTTATAACTTGGCAATACCAAAATGTCAGCCTCTTGATTTGTCTACAAAGAGATGGCTTGAAAAAACATTTCTCTGACTTGAAAGAATATGTGACATGAGGCAGATAATAGTATGAATATTCTTCTGCTCATCACTGGCAGTCTAACTTCCCAGCTACCTTCAAAACAACTGGAGTTCAAAGCTATGATGTAAATCTACAGCCCTTGAACCCAATCTTTCCTAGTAAATGGAACTGGCAAAGTCCATTTTTATTACTTGAGCTGCAGAGGATGATTTCAGAAGTATTTACACAGAGACTTTAATTATTTGCTGACCGGCTTTCATTTAGAATGCAGACACAAAACAACATATTTCTCCCTAAAACGACTCCAGATTTCCTCTCAACAATTACGAATCATATCTTTTATATCAAGACTACTTTGAGGACCTAAAAGATGAATTTTCCAGACATCAGCTCCATCTCCTTTTTAGGGCTTGACTCATGAATCACTATTCAATGATAATTGACACCTTTCTTCCCAGCCCTCAATTATCCTTGATTAACAACAATGATAATATTAATAATAACCTACACCTCACCCCAACTAACTGTAGGCACTAATATCAATCCATCAACCCTGAAAGGAAGGGAAGGAATGATGTTATCTTAATGAAGAGGATACCCTGGCCGCATGACTCGCGCAAACAGAAAACAGCTGAGGTGGATCAAGCAAGGATGTCTCCTGGGGAAAACGCGTCAGTCAGATGCTCTTGAGACACTTGTTGGAATATTCCTTCAGAGTTGACAAAGTACTTTTACTTGAAAAGGCTCATCTCTACTGAAAATTGTCTTCTTTCCACAAGCAATATGCATTTAGGTCACAATTGGCTATAAATCTCTTTGCTAGAAGCTATAATCATTGACCTGAATTCACCTTTCCATGTTAATTTTCTGTTTCTTAATTTGGAGGTAAACAAAATAAGCCAAATTAGAAACTTCAGTCTTGCTAAATAATCATGGCTATTTCAAAATGAGTCACATGATAAAGATGCTCTTTAAATTAAGCTACCGGTAGCACTGTAAAGCCTACATTTCTTTGGCTTTCAGTTGAGAGTATATATTCTCAGCAAGCTTTCCGCGATGGCTGAGCCATTCCTGGGAACCTGGAAGATGCTCTCCTGTGAAAACTGGACTGTCATTATAAGATTTGGAAAATGGCAAAGCAATTTGTGATGTGGCTAGGTTTGCAGTTTACAATGAATTTTCCTACAATTTTCTCTTTCTTTGATAATCTTAATTTATATACATAGAGATGAACATAGTTATGTTTCTATGTTTCCTTTTTTTTTTTTAACTAGTAATAATTTTCTCTTTTTGGAATATTAGGCAAAGAGTTAATTCTCTCCAGTCAGAAACAACGTATTTAAGCCCATTTATCCCTTTTAAAAATACTTTATCCTAACCCTAGATAGAGTCTATCTTTAGCTTGTGTCATTGAATAGCTTTTCCCAGGTTCAAATTTATGCACAGTATTCAACAATCCGTAATTAAATTTGCCAATTAAATTTGTCTCAAGGTTTTAAGTTAAAAGTTTAAAAGAGCAGTAAAAACAAACAAAATTTCTAGTTGGTTAATTTTAGAGTTCTGATATCTGTGGGAGATATGGGAAAAACATGATTTTGAAGAATTTTGAATTTTGATGAAAGAAATACAGCATTTCAATGCATTGAATGTCTCACCATTGGCTACTTCTCAGTATAAACTTTACCTATCCTTTGTCTCTTACTTGATTATTTAACTGTCAATTATGATGACTTGGGTCTATAGTAAAGAACAGGTTAAACTGTTCTTTACTAACTCTAGCAGAACAGTAATTATTTAGTATTTTTCATATTTAATTAAGGGAAAGCTCTCTTGCAGTAACAAACTGTATACAAAACCAAGGATTTTCTTAAAAATTTGGCTGAAATGATCAATGAATGCTTACAAGTATTAATCATATGTTTGTGACTTGAACCATCTAGCAACGTCTTTTCTTTATCATAAGTTAATTTACTCATAAATGTAGTTCCTGTTCCTCTTTCATAGTCAGTGTTAAGTTTCTCACGGAGTAATTAGAAACATGTTTCCCTATGTCTTCATGGATTCAGACTCACTCATTCTGAGTTTAAATTTGAGAGCACCTAAGAAACTTGGGACATATGGCAAGAGCAGCACTTGTTTTGATGGGGAGCTGTGTTAGCCATAGTGCAAAGGGGAGTAACAGCTAGCATTTACTGAGCATCTTCTGTGTGCCAGTAGTACACTAAATCCTTTCATTTAATTTTCCAACACACCTATGAGGTAAATAAAATAATTGTCCACATTTTGCTATTGTAAAAACTAAAGGTTAGGGAAGGGGGTTAACATGCCCAAGCAAGGAAGTGGCAAGGTGGGAGCCCTGGGTTTTAGCTGCCTCACTCTTTGTGATACACGTCTAACACTGCTCCTCTGCTGACGGCTATATCACACCAGTCACACAATCCGAATGGGAAATAGAGTTCAAAATCGAGGGAGATGGGGATGAATCTGGACCCAGAATCGTGGGATTGAGAACATCTTCTTGACCAAAAGGGGGATGCAAAATAAAACGAAATAAAGCTTCAGTGGCTGAGAGATTTCAAATGGAGTCGAGAAGGCACTCTAGTGGACATTCTTACACACTATATAGATAACACTTTTTAGGTTTTAATATATTGGAATAGCTAGAAGTAAATACCTGAAACTACCAAACTCGCTAGAAGTAAATACCTGAAACTACCAAACTCCAATTCAGTAGCCTTGACTCTTGAAGATGACTGTATTAACAATGTAGCTTACAAGGAGTGACAGTGTGATTGTGAAAACCCTGTGGATCACACTCCCTTTATCCAGTGTACGGATGGATGAGTAGAAAAATGGGTACAAAACCTAAATGAAAAATACGGTGGGATGGGGGGGTGATTTGGGTGTTCTTTTTTTATTTTTATTTTTATTTTTTATTCTGATTCTGATTCTTTCTGGTGTAAGGAAAATGTTCAAAAATAGATTGGGGTGATGAATGCACAACTATAAGATGGTACTGTGTCACAGACATAGGGGACTGGTGGTTTGATGGGTTGAGCCCTCTACCGTAAGTTTTACCCTTGGGAAGACGGTTGCTGCAAAGGAGAGGTTAGGCCTCCCTGTATTTGTGCCTAAGAGTCTCTTCCTGAATGCCTCTTTGTTGCTCAGATGTGGCCCTCTCTCTCTGGCTAAGCCAACTTGAAAGGTGAAATCACTGCCCTCCCCCCTACGTGGGATCAGACACCCAGGGGAGTGAATCTCCCTGGCAACGTGGAATATGACTCCCGGGGAGGAATGTAGACCCGGCATCGTGGGACGGAGAACATCTTCTTGACCAAAAGGGGGATGTGAAAGGAAATGAAATAAGCTTCAGTGGCAGAGAGATTCCAAAACGAGCCGGGAGATCACTCTGGTGGGCACTCTTACGCACACTTTAGACAACCCTTTTTAGGTTCTAAAGAATTGGGGTAGCTGGTGGTGGATACCTGGAACTATCAAACTACAACCCAGAACCCATGAATCTCGAAGACAATTGTATAAAAATGTAGCTTATGAGGGGTGACAATGGGATTGGGAAAGCCATAAGGACCAAACTCCACTTTGTCTAGTTTATGGATGGATGTGTAGAAAAGTAGGGGAAGCAAACAAACAGACAAAGGTACCCAGTGTTCTTTTTTACTTCAATTGCTCTTTTTCACTCTAATTATTATTCTTGTTATTTTTGTGTGTGTGCTAATGAAGGTGTCAGGGATTGATTTAGGTGATGAATGTACAACTATGTAATGGTACTGTAAACAATCGAAAGTACAATTTGTTTTGTATGACTGCATGGTATGTGAATATATCTCAATAAAATGATGATTAAAAAAAAAAAAAAAAAACACCATCACTATTGTCCTTTAAAAAAAAAAAAAAAAAAAAAAAGATGGTACTGTGAACAGTTGATTGTATACCATGGATGACTGTATGTTATGTGAATATATCTCAATAAAACTAAATTTTAAAAAAAAATCAAGAGAGAGAGAGAGGAGTCAGCCCTCCTGCCCAGCTATTGCAGGAGCCAAGTTTGACAATGGAAAATTCCCATCCTTAACAACAGTGGCAGCTTAAAGCCAAATCGTCTGGTTTGTCCACCTCCTCTTTACTCTGTTAGCTCTAAATTCAACCTTCAAATGAAAGAGAAGCTTGGACCTTATAACTATTCTTTCAGAGTAGTTTAGATCATTAGAAAGCTGAGTTTCCTGATTTTTTTAAGGCAATTAGAAAACTTGTGTTTAGATCACAGTTCTTGCAGCTTACCAGATCTGCATATCTGGTGCTCATCTCTAAACTGAGAGTGATAACACCTCCTGCATGTTGTTTGAACACTCCATGAGGTAGAGTACAAACATCTGATAATCTGAAAGGCACTGTGTTCAAATATACATTATTATCTTCAGGTACCAGAGGCCTCTTATATGAACCTTTTATGAAGATTTGAGATGAAGCATGATAGACTCAAGCAACAACTCAGCTTTACAAAATGCCAAATATAATTACTAGAAATATCTTATGATTGGGAGAATCTGGCTCAATCCAGAGTTCAAAGGTAGCATAAAAGAATTTAGAGTACATTCTACAAAACCTCAACAGGGAAAGTGTGTGGTCTTTTTAAATGGCTTAATACTTCTTTCTAAATGTCTTAAGAAGATGTTTTGTTTTCTCTGCCTTACAGGAGTGAGTCTGAATGTCCAGAAAATGGTAGCATCCATGAAACCAATTCTCCATATTGGTGCCAATGGAGATAAGCTGTACTTCAAAACAGAAAGTTCTTTCAAGCCTGCTACTATTTGCTTCAAGCTGGGGCAAGAATTTGATGAAACCACAGAAGGCAACAAGAAAGTGAAGGTGAGAATTCAATCTTCCAGATGTTCAGCAATCAGGAAAAAAATGAGAAGGTGGTTAAGCCTGGCTTATTCCTATCTAGTCTGATTTATTATCAAACCAGTTTGGGCTTGTTTTGTTAATTAACATCTGTACATCTCTCAAGGCACTCCTTTTGCTAATTATGCTAATGGTTAACAGGGCCAAAATATTCAAAATGCCTTCACTCTTTTTCCCTGATCTCTCTTTGTGTTTGTGTAGAACAGCGTACAGAAGAGCATATTCAAGCACAAATAGCTTAGGGGGCGTTGGCCTGGAAAAGGCAGTAATAAGACAATCTCTTGAGGCTTCTTCTTGTTTGATGGTATTAAATTATGAAAAGAAATAAGGCAAAGATTTCAAAGAAATTCAAAATAGAAATAAAAAGTAGATGTTTGATCTTGTGTAGGTTAGAATTTCGTGAGCTGCTACTTCTGATTTCTTTATGCATTTCTAGAGCATCGTAACATTAGATAATGGCTCAATGATTCAGGTCCAAAAATGGCTCGACAAGGAGACAACCATCAAAAGAGAAGTTGTAGATGAAAAAATGGTAGAGGTGAGTCATCTAAGTTGAATTTTTTAGACATTCCTATTTGATACATGCCTTTCAAGTAACTCAATTATTTTTGCACCCTGAATTGAGGGTTTGGTCTGGGGAGAGAGGGACCATATAACCTGTCATCTACCAACTCTAATAGATCCCTCTTTGCTTTCAGAAATATACCAAGAATAATGTTGTCAGCACTAGAATCTATGAAAAGATGTGAAGAAAATACAATTTGTTTACTAACAAGGAAACTGGTACTTGAAGAAGATATGCCTCAGGACCTGTGACTTAAAAAAAAAAAAAAGCCCAACATAAATTTGCTCAATAAAAGCATCAAATTAAATGCAATTTTGAAGTTGTGTGATATTAAGGGTTAGGATCAGTCATAAATTGGTGAAGCAAGCAGCTACCTGTCTATGACATGATTATGAGAGCAAAGTCTCCTCTTATCATCTGCCCACCTGACTTCCACTGTCCTTAATATTTCTTCCAGTGGACCCATTCCATTTAGAAGAAGGAATTTTCTCAAAGAGTCTTCTGTTGAAATTCATGTGACCTAGAAGGGAGGTACATTATAATCACCAGAATCTACTATGGGCAGCACAAATGCTGAAAACCAACATTGCTGATTTTTTATTTTTGCAGAAGTTTGGCCCTACTAAAAATTGATAGATGATTTAGTTTCACCAAGCACTATTGCCACGAACAGATGTTCTCAAGGCTTAGAACAAAACAGGAAAATTTAGGTAAAATTAAAGCATAAAGCCTAAAACCTGAGGATCTTTGTAGCAGTGGGAGGAGGAGAAGGGAAAAGAAAAAAAAAAAATGATGCAAAAAATCATATTGCACTTTAAATTTAGAAATAGATAAGCCCTAGATTCATGTTTAATATGTAGGCTATATTAGAACATCTATGTAATTTGTCATTCAAACTAGGTGAGAAGTATGAAATGAAAGGGGCACTATTAATGATTATGCCTAAACAACAGGCAAGACACTGGAACTGTCCTGGGCAAACTGGGATGGGTAGTCATCTCAGTAAGGATGAAATTGAAGAGTAATGGACGAAAGGATTGAAGCATGGGGTTGTGACAAGACCTGACACCCTGGCCAAGGAAAGGAATAGCATACCATTGTCATAAGTAAATCCTGAAGACCTCTGAGCATTCTGCTGTGCACCTGAAATGATGGGCCTGGTGGTGGGCACACAGCTCTCCAGGAGTCAAAGAGGCTTTCAACCATTGAGTGGTGTCCGTGCACCACAAGGGCCAATGCCTCCATAATCAGAGGACAGCCTCTGCAAGGGGGCTGGAGATGACAGCCGCATCAGCGTCACTTTGGAGCAGGGGCTGAAACATTTTCTACAACCATTTGGAAGAACTAACCCTAAAAGAGCTAGGTAGTTATTCATTTAAATCTTTGGCTTTATAGAGGCATAATTAAGAAAAGAATAATAGAGTTCTGTATTTTCAAGACTTATTCTCTTCTCATAAATGTCATAGCTCAAAGGAAAAAGAGTGTGAATGAGAAACAAACCCCTGAAGTTGAATATTTTTGGAGGTGGAATCAAGCATACTACTCCATACTACTCGACTCATGTAGCCATTCACCACGTTCTCACGCAGTGACAGCTGGGTGTCCACTGCGTGAGGTGCTGGGAACACAATAATGATTTAGAGGGAAAAGTTTCCTGCCTCCTTGGGGTTCACAACTACCTTGTGGTGTTTTGTGTAGCAGAGGCATCTTGAAAACCCAATCTATTTTTTTTTAAATCTCAGTCAAATCATGTCAAATTTCCATGAAAAAAAATTCATTAAAGTTTGTTCTTAGAATCATCAGCCTTTACTAAGAACATTCATATGATCAGTCTCTTGGTGTATCTGACTTACCTTCAAAACTCATAATCTGTGATAATATGTTATAGTTGTTAAATTAGACATGGTTTGCAGAAAAGGATAATAATGGAGCTTTTGGTGATAGTGTGTTGAGCAGAAAAAGCCATTTACCTACTTTCCAAAAATGTTTGCAATAAAAGAAGTGAGACTGATTTTTATGTCACACAGTAAAATATATTGTATTTTTGAATATTAGCCAGAGTAACCTGAAAATAAATCATTATATTTCAAATCCACATTGAAGTTTGTAGGAAAGTATTATTTATCCAAAGCTCAATCATATGAAAGTCATCATTATTATTATTATCCAAGAGTAATTCACCAGACTTGCTTTTCTGCTATCCAACACTACTTAGTAAATCACTTGAGAAAAGTAATTTGTTTTGAACATTCTTAGTAGTATTTAATTTTCATACTTTTTGTAACAAATACAATAAACACAACAGGACATGCTTTTCTTCACTGGCCATAAAAATAGTACCTCTGACTATTCAAGTGACGGCAAGATTCTTTTAGTTTGCTTTGAGCTTTTGAGTAGTGCTTAGGAATAGATCCCAACGATAGTAAACAAAAATAAATGGAAAATCAGGAGGCAGTATCAGGACATAGCCCAATCCCCAAGTTCCAGGTTCTTGAAAGTTTTCTATTTTGAATATTCAGGTGAAAAATAAGTCCATCTACTCTGAATTTTGGTATCCAGGCCTGTGCCATTTTTTTCTAGCAAGGCAGGGAAGGCCCATCTAACCCTCAGCCCCATGATAGAACTGAACTTGTCTCTTGTCCCAGAGATGCCCCACAGTGAAAGGGCATGAGGTTTGAGAACCAGTCAGAGCTAGGCTCGCATCCTACTTCAGCCACTGACAGCTGTGCGAGTGTGTGCTAGCTGCTTAACCCCTTTGGCTTTCTCCTTAGTAAAATGGAGAGGCCCTGCTTCACAGGGCCTATGGGGAAATGAAAGACCATATGCAGTGGACATGACACAGGGAACCACACAGGTCTTCTCATTTTTCCTGAACCCCTCTCCCAGATTATGTCAATTAGAATTCAAAGAGTATGAACAATATAACTGGTGTGTGTGTGGGGGGGGCAGTGTGCACCAAAGCAGAGGAGAGCAAGTGGAAGCAGAAGAGTATCTCAGCAAAGGTAAATTTTGAGCAGAGCCTTGAAGTGACTAATAGGTTAGGCTTTGAGGAAAATGAGCAGGGAAAATGGGTTCTGGTTTTCTTTGTAAAATAGAGTTCCAATTTCAGTAGATGCTTATTAAAATAAACACATTCAATAAGTAAGTTACAAAACAATTTCGCAAAAATTATTTTGTTTCAGCCTCAGAACAATTAACATTTTTCATATGGTAGAACTGCAATCCAAATGTCACCCGTCTAGTATGTGATAAAGCCCTAAGACCAAAATTTACTCCAAACTCATATAACATTCTATCTTTTTACATTAAGAAATCATGTCAGGACTCTGTGTGCCAAGATTCTAATGCTTCTGTGACAGAGATAGGTAGTTGCCCCCTAGAAATCTGCACTCTCCCTTTCATTGTGTAGAGTTGTTGCTGGGAAGAGACTGCATTGCCCAGCCTCTCCTGGGACCATATGACTAGTGCTTGCATTCAATTGTGCATAGAAGAGATGTTTGGTGACTCTGGGTCAAGGCAATTAAAGAAACAAATACAACTTTCTCTACCCTCTCCCCAACTAGGAGGAGAGAGCTGAGTTCCTAGGAGGTAGTAGAGCCACGTGATGAATGCATCCAAAGCCTCTGAGTCACCTTATGGAAGAAAACTGCCCACTGACCAGGAACACCTGCACTGCACAGGACTGTGAGCAAGAATTAAACATCTGGGCTGTCACTGAAATTTTGGAGTCTATTATAATGCAGCTGGTGTCACTCTAACTGAGTCAGTGTGAAGTCTATGCGATTGCATTTTTAGTGTATCTTTTAGTGCATGTTCTAGGCTGGGATTTCATTATAAACCCACTCCTTGATTATTTGAGGGAATAAGGGATGGTTTGGCATGAATAAGATAAACCACAATTAGATGTGATTTTAATTGATTCCCTCGTATAAGTTTACCAAGTCTGAAATCTACCCCCAAAAAGTCCATGTGTACATTATACTTTCTATCAAACCCTTTATACATTCTCAATTGTTGATAAAATTGTGAAAGGACAAAAGCAAGGAAATAAAGTAGGAAACAATGTAGGCAACTCTGGTAACACATGATTAGAAAATCACCTGAACTTTTATGAGTTTATATTTGTTGCATATGAAGTAAAGCTATACATATACACACAAACATTTTTCACTATGCTTTGCAAGTGAGTTGTTCTTAAGGGATGTCTTCCTCCCATTAACAATAAGGGAGCAGATGGCTGATTCCTAAAACATGTCTCCTACAGCTCTTTGTAGTAATGCCTGAAGAGTATAACCTATTTTGATGCAGTTAATGCCACTTTCTCCCTAAGAGGAAATGCAAATGCAGCAGAAAAACTGTGAAGCTCAGTATACTATAATGGCCACAGAAAGGAACTGAAATACAGGCTCTGTTTTCTCTTTCACTCCCCTGTGAACAAGTAACTTCAATTCTCAGGTGTTCGATTAGGAATAATGATGTGAAATCTTAGACTAGTTGCAGGAAAGAAAGCCATGTTAGGATTTAGAAAAAAACAAAGCTAATTGCATTGTTGGGAAGAATCACAAATTACTTCTTCTCTTTCTTTATTGCCATTGCACAACTGGCAATCAACTATTAACTACCTTTGGGCAACATAAACATACTTGTCACCATAGTAACCGAAAGACCAAGTATCCACTGGTAGCCGAGAAAGTAGCAAGGAATGGTTGCATTAAGAAAGCAATTTTAGTCTCAGCACTGTTAAACAAAAGTAAACCACTTAATTTGAAACATGAAAAGCAGATTTAGGACTGTAGTGTCATTGTTATCTTCTGCCAAATAGCTGTTTGGAAGGGACACCAGATGCCCTAGTAGCTGAATTCTGAAGATAAACCAGACCATCAGTCTCATGTCATCTGGTGTCTAAAAATTTCCATAAGGTTTCTTCCTACCTTATGGTTAGCAATGGTTAACTGCCTCTTTGGGGACATTTGCACTGTCTCCATCTGTAAAAGATAGAAAATAATAATTGGAGACTGTTAGTATGTCTCTAAATGTTTGTTTAATGTCTTTCTCCCTGCTACTTCAGTCACCATATTTTCCCCAGTGCTACCACAGTATAATAAATATATGTTCTCAAATCATGATTGGAATGTAAGCACCATGAGTGTACGGAACTTTGTTCAACGATGTTTACCCAGCACCTCCAACAGTGCTGGGCACTTAGTAAACTCTCAAAAAATATTTTTGCAGTGAATGAATGAAAGGAATGGAGTCAGATCATAAGAATTCAAGTTGAGGATCCTGAATTATTTGTTAATTTTCTTCATGATGATTACCTCCTTCCAAATATACAACTGAATATTTTGAAGACTATGGGTAAGTCTTCAAATATTGACATGCCATGACATGTTATATGGCATACTTTCCTTGTCTATTTTGGCTGGACATTTTGGATGTTCATTTTAGTGCATGCTTTAAGTAATTCTCCTTTACCTTGAGATGATTACATGGGCAATAAAATGGTGAAAGAACTGAGCCCTCACTGTAGAGGCACTATATCTGTTTTATGAACAGTTAATTCAAGTTTGTCTATCTATCTTTCACTATCTATCTATCTATCCACACACATATGTCTAGTTAACCCATGGTTCTTTCTTGCTAGACTACTGATGTCTTTCTTAGCTAGGAGTGACAAAATCTTGAGCCTGTTTCAATCTAAATCTTTTCTTCTTATTGCTTTGTTCTTTGCCTTTGACCCTTATATTGGCCTTAGAATCCCATGAGGTCTAAAGTTATCTGATCAATCCCAGGCAGTCAGGTACAGTTGCTGATAAACTGAAAGTAGAAAGTTCTTCTCTGTCTAAAATTGCTTCCAAGTTATAAGCTTTCTGCCTTGGAAATATACTATATAGCTCAATGTTTATTTTAGCTATTCCTATATACAATAGAAAGTCTGCTGAAAATTCCCACAGCTCTGCTGTACTAGTCTCTCTGAATATAAGTGCTCAGCTCTAGAGGGAAGGTTTGAGGTCCTTCACAATTTAGGCAGAAAATCTAAATTGTAAATGCTGCAACATTAATAAAGTAGGGCTGACAAAAACATTATTCAAGGTACAAGTGAAAATATTAATTTTTATAAAGTGTTTTAGATATGAAAGTAAATCCACTAATTAAAAGCCCTTTCACAGTTGTTTTCTCTATCCCAGTAAAATGTACCTCTCCTGTCACTTTCTCCTGGGGCTAGGATTGAGTTAGCTAGTTAGCCGAAGAATTTTCCTACTCACTATCTCATGTTCACTTTGAGTTATCTGGGCACTAGAAATATAAGATGAGCCTTGGGCACTATATATGATTCTACATTTTGACCCAGCTTGGACCTTAACTACAGAAGTACAATAGCTATGGCACAGCTATGGTAGTGGTTACCTGAGCTCTAGAAGCCAGTGATTCTGCTTGCTATGAGCAAACTGATCAGGTGATATTTTCATCATTATGAAGAGTGTCAACCTGTGCACTGAATGTATAAAACCTCATAGTATCAGCTGTTGTCTCACAGACAAGATTAATGCTACTGTAGAAGACCTGCTAGGAAAAGGCATGGCAGCAACTAGGCATTGCTAAGAGCAATGCTTATATTCTGAGTGGATATATATTTGCTCCCCTGATCAAAGTCTGAGGTTCTGATCTACCATAACAGGTTGGTGGTTTCATCTCTTGATTTACACCTCTCTTGATTTTGATTTTTGAGCAAACAATGAGTGCCTCTTGCCAGTCACGGTGATGCCAGGCCTCTGTGCATGTCTGGTGTAGTAGGGGCAGTGTAAGAAAATGGTTCAGAGAACGGGCTCTGGGGTCACAATGCTGGGTTCCGATTGTACCTCTCTCTATTCAAGCTTTCAAACCTCAAGTAAGTTAGGTACCATCCCCAAGCTTCAGCCTTCTTATTGGCAAAATGGACATAATGTTACCTACCTCTTGATAGAGGAGGTAATCTGTATTGAGCACTTAAACATGATTGACACATAGTGAGCTCCCAATATATGTAAGTATTGTTTTTGTTTTTGTTTTTGTTTTAGCTAATCCATTCTCTTTATAAAACTGAATTTATTTTAAATGACTTATATAACTCTTAGCTGTTATATTAACTAAGAAGCCGCTTAGTTCTGAAAGAGCTTTTTAGATAAAAATCTTTGCTGCGGTCATAGAGCATGTTATAGTGCTACTCCTTGTCCTGTTACATGAATACAATTTCTGTGCTCCACTGTAATAGACCGGCCTCCTTGTCTGCCTACTCTGCCTGCCTCAGATATGCGAAATATGCCAAGCCTTCCTTACCTATGAATACTTCCTCACACTGCTCCCTGCATTTCTCTCCCACAACATACTTGAGGCTGTTATCACAATAGTCATAGGCATTCTCTGCTCTTTCTTCCCTTTCAATAAGAATTCTTAATTTGCAGACTCAGGATTGAAAGTCACCAAGATGCCTAAACACACACACACACACACACACATATACACACACACACACACACATACATTCACTCACACTCATAGAGCTTTGTTTGGTATAGGACTCGGTTCATGGAGTCTTTTTCAAAGCGGTAAAGACCAAAGCACTCATATAAAGTTAAGGTCAATCAAAACAACTTGTGAAGGTTCAAATAGTATTCTTGTTCATATATATATATATATATATTTGTTTGTTTGTTTTGTTTTGTTTTGTTTTTTAGTCAAAAGGAGACATTATGTGGGGTTGTCTTTTGTCCTAATGAATGGGCAGCTGATGAATGAAGAACCATTCATTTCCTAGTCCTGGCACTGCCTTTCTCCCATTGGATCTGTAAGGGTCACATGCTTTGGGCAGCTTTGAAAAGAACCTTCTGAGGCTTGTGCATCATACTTGAGTCTCCTGAACCCCACCTAGAACTGTGGTGCGTTCCCATCCACCACAATGAGCAACAGATTCCTGGGCACATGGAAACTGGTCTCCAGTGAGCACTTTGATGATTACATGAAAGCTCTGGGTAAGAAAGATTCTCTGTAATTCAGATTAAATAGATACTTTTTAAGAAATCTATTTCCTTCTAACATTTTTTTCCAGGAGTTGGGGGAAGTTTGCCCAGGATGAAGTACAATCCTCTTTTTGGATTATTCTTCTCTTGTGTCATTCAGATA
Organism: Choloepus didactylus; assembly: GCF_015220235.1. Classification (NCBI taxonomy): domain Eukaryota; kingdom Metazoa; phylum Chordata; class Mammalia; order Pilosa; family Megalonychidae; genus Choloepus; species Choloepus didactylus. The sequence goes on along the minus strand of NC_051320.1, from coordinate 37,457,468 downwards.
ATTCATTTATATTTTATTTGTGGCAATTTTACAAGATTTTAACCTAAATGAGAGCTGCTTAAATGCATGGAATTCCCATTAATTTCAAAGGCAGTTTCATATCAATAGGGCTTTGGTTTCAGAACTGGAGGAAAGAAATTTTAGAAGCTTATTCAACCCATTCTCTGGCTTTCCTGTCTACTTTTATAGCAATTAAAATGCTCTTAAAATAAGTAGTTGGATATATTGATGATACTAGAAAACCCCAATTTTAAATTTTGATGTTTAATTAAACTAAAATTTAGTTTTCTCTCTATACCTCTAGGTTGCCCATTATTACATAATCTTAGAAACAGAGAGTTTGGGGGAAAAGAATGCTTCCAAAAGCAGGATGTTCATAACTTAGGAAAGTTACTGGGAGAAAGAGACCTGGGGTTGTGACAGGGAATTCACCCTCAGTTACATTAATATCAGACTTTCCTGAAGTTGGAGCAATGGATGGGACTGGGGACCAAGTCATTAGTCACATCAACTTTATCTTATACTATTTCTAGAGAATATTTCATTTATATGAACCAATAGATGTGAAGTCTTCAGAAGTTTCCAGAGCTTTATAAATGTAATAGAATGATGCCAACGAACTTAGGTGACCATGCTTGTCAAAGCATTTGTAGCTTTACTTAGCTGTTCAGAAATCATAGGAAAAGCTACTCTTAGATAAAATGAGCCAAATCATGTCATTACTGCCTAGTAAACTATGAGAACTTTTGGGGATTGATCCATATTATGAGGTTGGTTAGATATACTGGCTTCACTTTACAACTGAAGAAGCAAAATATAAGAAAATCTCCATGAGGGACTCCCTAATTCATCTGTTTACAAACTTGAGAATGCCTAAGAAAACCCAGGGGCTTAGTAAAATGCAGATTCTTCAGCTCTGACCCAGAGATTCTGATTTAGCTTGAAAAACACCATCTTATATCATATAAAAGAACAAAAATATTCATCAGAATTAGAAGAAAAAGCACATGAGTCACAGATACCTATCAGGTGTAAGTCTTCACTTTTTTAGTACATATATTGTTATTAGGGGAAAGTAAATATAAGTCTTAGGACTTCCAATGAGTCATAGGAAACTAGTTTTTCCTTCATGTATTTCTCTCATTTAATATTTCTCCTTTTTGTGTGCATTTCTTTAATATTGTGTGATAACAGTAATAAAAATCAAGGGCCTATTTTTTCTCAAATGCAGAACATTCTAAAAAAATCATTTGTCTACGGGCATTTGTAACTGTGCAGCTCTTGAAGCTAGATGGACAGTTTTAGTTTTTTCCCATCAGCTAGATTTAGGAAGCCACAACAAAATTTTAGAAATGAGATTATATTAAGGGCATGGGGGAAGGTATTTTCTATATCCATAATACATTGTTGAAGGAAAAAAAAGGTCATAGAATATTGTATGTATGTCATGGTCTCATTTAAAAATGTATACCTATTATATATATATAATATTTGTTGAAGGAAAAAAAAGGTCATAGAATATTGTATGTATGTCATGGTCTCATTTAAAAATGTATACCTATTATATATATAATATTTGTTTGTACAAACTAAAATGCCTAGAATGATCCATACAAAACTGTATTAGTGATTTTCAATGGGGAGTGGGACTGGATGTGGTAAAAGTGGATGACTTGCACTACTTAGGTCAAACATTTTTACTCTTTAAAATCTTTGGGCATTACTTTTGTAACAACAAAACCTAAATTTTCTAGTCCATGGATGTGTATTTTCATTAGGTGGTGAAATATGGGAGGAGACTCTCAGTAGTAAGTTATACTATCTGTCATCCACACCCCTGAGGCCCAATCAAGAATAGCACATGGCAGACATGACCGCCAGCCCCCAGCCCTGACCCCCACCCCGGTACACTTTCTTGTTCAATACAATTTTAACTCTATCTTGATTTTCAGGGGTGGGGTTAGCCACCAGAAAATTGGGAAATTTGGCCAAACCCAGCATGATCATCAGCAAGAAAGGGGATATTATAACTATAAGAACTGAAAGTACCTTTAAAAATACAGAGATCTCCTTCAAATTAGGTCAGGAATTTGAAGAAACTACAGCAGATAACAGGAAAACAAAGGTAAGCCTTAAAGTTTCTCTTCAAAGTTTGTTCAGTCTACTACTTGAAAGAGAGGATTACTCCTGCTGGTGTTCAAAAGGGTTGACTGCATTCTGTTGAACATAAATGTGTCTCATGAGATATCTATTATGAGAATGATTTCAGATTGAATGAAATGCTTCTTTAAACAACCAGCTTCCAGACAAGTCAATTATGTGGACATGTCTTTGCAGAGCATTGTCACCTTGGAGAGAGGTTCATTGAATCAAGTACAGAAATGGGATGGCAAAGAGACGACAATAAAGAGAAAGTTGATGGATGGGAAAATGATAGTGGTAAGTATTTTATTTCTGCATACAGAAATAATGCTATTTAAATAGAGAAATAAATTATATTATTTGTCAAAATATTCTTTTTTTTTCTTTGGAATGCAAAAGGATAAAAACGGCTAGAAATAAAGTCAGATTTGATGTTTGTGTGATATTTAAACCATAAAGACCCTCATCTTCAAGGACTTCAAGTACAGCAGTATAAATAACGTATGGATATATCTCACTAATTTGATCTCACAAAGAGTAAAAAGTGAGTCTGAATTTGAAAAGCAAAACAAATCCTCAAAGACCAAATTGTAGAATATTTGCAGAGTTTTGCTATCAAGAATCCCTGGTAACTTGAAATAAACCATGTCAGCAATGCAAACTGAGCTCATCAGAGATTTTTTAGTCGGCAGATAAAAATGATGAGAAAGATTACATGAGATGATCTCCAGTGCTTTTTTTATAAGGTTAAGGTTTACGCTTACTAATTGACAAATACATTGAATATAATTAGATTCATGTAATGCTTTGAATGTTTCTTCCTTTAGTACAGCGCTTCTTAATCCCAGGTGCATAACAGATTTACCTGGAGAGCTTTCCAAAAAGTACCAATAACAGAGCCCCATATGGACCAACTGAATCCAAATCTGAGGTGGGGTGGTGGGGTGGTGGTGGTGGGGAAGTCGACAGTCATCAGTATTTTTTAAATGTTCCCAAATATAAATGTGCAGGTAGCTTTGAAAACCAACGTTTTATAAGTTTAAATACCTGCAAAACATATGCATAAAAACTTGCCACTTTTTAAAAAAATTCCTTGGCAGTAATATAGATCACCTTTCAAAATTGTTTCTCCTACTCCAGTGGTCATAATTCTGAGTTACTGGAGATTGATAAACTTTCTAAGTTTAATTTTAAGAGTTTATTTTTAATTTCTATTTTTATTACAAATTTGCTGGTTCCTGGTTTGAGTTTTAGATACTCAATCTCTCTCTTTCTCTTTTAAAGGAATGTAAGATGAAGGGTGTGGTCTGCACCAGAATCTATGAGAAGGTCTGAGAAAACAGTCTTCTCATTGAGGTGGTATTTGACCATTCAATTTGGAAATCAACTGCTTATACTGGCAAGACCTGACTACACTGCAATTTGTTTTTGCTTTTGTCTTAATATGTCAGTTAGGAAAAGACCTAAACTGAGGAATAATCTAAAATTTAGTGTTATTTAAAATTTTTCAACTTGCATGCATGTATTTACAATATTAAAGGATGTATATTTACTAGACCTAAGTAGCTAATAATGTCACTTAATTATCTAAGAAATCCTAATCCATGTTGTACTTTGTATATTTGAAATGATAGTAAAAGTCTGGTGATAGAATTGATCAAGGGTAGCAAATTCAAATGCCTTCAGAAGCCACATGAGTAATGAGAGAGTATAATCAGAGGTAAGGCAATCTAGGAGAGCTGTTATAAATTGAGGAGTTCTAGTCTTGTCTAAGAGGGGCAGCCTTTACTGTACTCCAGCCAATTCTTTAAAATTGAGGAGTAAGTTATAGACAGTGAAATGCACTGATATTAAAGGTAGAGTTCAATCCTTTTTGATAAATGCATGTATGGATAGAACTCTTACTCCTATCAAGATACAGAACAAGTCTTTAATCCCAGAAAGTTTCTTCATGCCCCTTCCCAATCAACGCCCTCCTACCACCCCCCCCTCACCAAAAGCAACTAGTGATTAGGTTTCTATCAGCATAGATTAGTTTCGCCTGTCTCCAAACTTAATATAAATGTAATTATACATTATGCATTTTTTTCTGCTTGCCTTTTTAAAATTCAGCATAATATGTTTGAGATTCATCCATATGATTGCATGAAGCAGTAGTTTGCTCCTTTTTATTGCTCAGTAGTATTCCATTGTATGAATATATCACAGTATCAATTTTCCTGTTAAGACAATTGGGTTGTTTCCAGTTTGGGGCTACTATGAATAAAGCTGTTGTGGATATTCTTGTATAAGACTTTTTGTGAACATGATTTCATTTCTTTGGGCTAAATAACTAGTCATGAACTTACCTGGTCCAGCTGAGTTTTTTAAAATACATTTTTTTATTGTGAAATTTAACATATATACAGAACAGCAATAACTTTCAAAGTATGATTTAGCAAGTAGTTAGAAAGCAAATTTCAAAGAATGTTATGGGTTACAGCTCCACAATTTCAGTTATTTCCTTATTGTGATATATAACATATATACAGAAAGGTGATAACTTTTAAAGTATGATTTAACAAGTGGGTTGTATAGATAATTTCAAAGAATGTTATGGGTTACAGATCCACCATTTCAGTTATTTCCTTCTAGTTATTCTAATACCCTAGCATTATATATATATAAAGATTCAGTATTCATAATCCTTTGTTAAATTCTGTCTTACCTGTTGCTACCCCTTTCTCTCATTTTATCACTTTCTCAATATTCAGGAGTGTCTAGGCAGTGACCACCCTAACTTGTTCACATTGAAAAGGGATGTCAACAATATGGGGAAGGGGGCTGCATCAGGTTGATGTTCCTAGAGGCTGCTGCCTCCGGGTTTTAGGACTTGACTGGCATAGGAATACTCTGGAGATTTAAGTTTCTGAAGAATATACTTAGTGAATGAAACTTTTATAGAGTCTCAGATAGGGAATGAGGTATTTCAGGACTACTGTTGGTTAGGGCTTGGCATACTGTAGCCATTTGAGATATCTAGCTGGAGTGTGCCTAAGAGAAACCTCCAGGATAGCCTCTCGACTTTATTTGAAATCTCTTACCCACTGTAACCTTATTTTGTTACATGTCTTTTCCCCCTTTTGGTCAAGAAGGCATTTTCAATCCTTGGATGCCACGGCAGGGCTCATTCCTGGGAGTTGTGTCTTACATCGCCAGGGAGATTCACTCCCCTGGGAGTCACGTCCCACAAATCCAGCTGATTTTTGACAGGCATAAATGGGGGGCCAACTGTGGCCGAGTAATTATGAAAGTATCTTTGATGCATTATATGATTATCAAATGAGGAAATTTGTTGATGTTGTTGGGAACCAGGGTTCTCAGTGTGGAAAATGCAACATACAGATACAGAATGAGAGAAAGCAAAAAAAGAACCATGTAGGAATGGATTGGAATCAAGGTAAACTCAGGGTTTCCAAATTGTGTACATTTATGTATAAATAACTGTACATGCATATCTGTACATATATGAATAAATGTATATGTATGTATGTGTGTATTTGTATATATATGTGTGTGCACACATGCATCTATTTCCTATGCATATATTTCCTGGCTCTATCTGCTAAAGGACTCAGAAATAAATACACCCCAGTAGGAATGAGCAAATCTAATACTCAGATCTTGGTGTATAATACCAGTCTCCACTAAAAGGAACCAGAGTTTCATGGAGATATGGCTGATTCTAACATGAGGGCAGGGTAGCTGCAATATGAGCCTGAAACATCCTGTTATGCCAGAAAGTAAGGAAGTGGTCAAAAAATAATATTAGGGACATGTCACCAAACATGGGAGCCAGCTTGTCCAGGCTACCATAGGCCAAACCTGAGACAATCTGAGTTATAAAAAAAAAAAAAAAAAAAAGGTTGGAAAGAGTCATAAATTATCAGCCCTTAGGAAAAAATAGGAATCCATGAATCCATACTGGTAATAATGAGAGAGGGATTAGATAGACAGATAGATGACAGGTAGGAAGGCAGATAGATAGATAGATAGATAGATAGATAGATAGATAGATAGATAGATATAGACAGACAGAGACAGAGGTCTCTTCCTTAGAGCGGAATGCCAGAGGCTGCCTGGTAAATGCTGAAGGAGCACTGGAATTGGAAAAACCATCATTTTCCAACCATCATAGTAAATATTGGTTCAGGCAAAAATGATCAATAGATACTAAATCCATGGGGAAATTTTGATGAGGAGCAAGATATTCATTTGTCTCCTCACAGATTGCTTACTAGTTGCAAGGGAAAACATGGCAACTATGCAACGGAAAAATGGGAAACCTCTTGTCTGGGTTATCAAAATTAACCTCACCAATGGGGGCAGATGAACAACATGTGGGTTCAGATATGACATCCTGAGAAGGAAGCAACATCACTTACGTAATATTCTGGCCTGGAGTCCATAACCTGAATCTAATCATAAGGAAATATCAGATAAATTCCAAATGAGGAATGTTCTATTAAAAAAAAGGAAGGAAGGTGTTGAGTGAATTCTTCAAAAATGCCATAAAAGACAAAGAAAGGCTATGGAAATGTTCCAGATTAAATGATATTAAAAACACATGACAATTAAATGCAGTAAATGATCCTAGATCGGATCCTGTACTAGAGACAAAAGGACAAATATGTCCTCCAAAGGATCAGTTGGCAAAATTGGAAAATGGATGGTAGATTAGATAAAAAGCATACTGTGATTATGTAAAGGACTATCCCAATTCTTGGGAAGTACACACTGAAGTATTTTGAGGTAATGGGCCATCACATGTATAATTTAATCTCAAAAAATCAGAAAAAAGTATTATATTCATGTACATATATGCACAAATACATAAATGTATGTAGAAAGAGATCAACTGATAAAACAAATGGGATAAAATATTAATGATAAATGAATCTGGGAAAAAGGTGTATGTGCTTTCTTCACAACTCTTCTGTAAGTTTTAATTATTTCCAAACAAGATATTTAAAAAAATTTAAATGCTGCCCTTGGCAAGCCCTTCTCTGCCTTAGTATCTGGTCTGCAAGTCTGGGAGGCATGTTTAACCCAGGTGTAGTTTTGTTGTCTCCAGCCAGATAAACCTATATTAAAAAAAGAGACGTTAAAAATTGTGTTTGAGTATTACAATATCCAAAAACAGCTCAAAATATTTTGACTCTGTGATATCACATGGTTAGTTAAGAGCACAGTCAATTGCCTTTTTCAAATCCCAATTTGCTACTTACCAGCTGTATGTCATCAGGCAAGTTACTTAACCTCTCTGCCCCTCAGTTCCTTCACCTGTAAAATGGAGATAATAACAGAACATACCTCAGAGTTGTCAGGAGTAAGTTATTTAATATATGTAAAGTGCTTAGAACAGTACTTAGCATAGGAAAAGCATTATAGATGTGTTTTCTGTTATTATTATTTATCTAGTGGCATATCTGATGCTCAAATAGGTCATTTTATTTGTTAAAAGAAATAAAACAAAATAGAGTTTCTATGGCTATGAGATTTCAAATGGAGTCGGGAGGTCATTCTGGAGGTTACTCTTATGCAGGTATCACCAACTGCCACAGTATGCCAAGTCTCAAGCAACTATGTTCCTGAAAACCCTAAGGACATCCAGACACCACAAGCAAACCACAAGATAAAGAACTCAGTTAATTATCTAATCTGAAAGACAACTGGAATACCCCAAACATCCACCAGACACAAACAACTTGTGTAATCTTCTTTTCCTTTAAAAACCCTTGCCTAGAAATGTCAAGGCAAGACATGCTTTGGGTTGCCACCTGAGCCTGTGCTTCCTGAATTGCAATTCAATGAACCCAAATAAATACCTTTCTTGCCTTGCACTTTAGTTTGTTATTTCTCACTTGACATATCATCCCTCAAAGTGAAGAGAACCTCAGAAAATCTCACGGTTGTTGATGTTTCAAGTGATTTGCACACCAAGTGATGACATCTATTAAGAATATTATTTACCCAAAAGTCAAAGCAATCGAGAAACCTATTAAGATGAATCCATAGACAGGCCAACAAACACGGCTGTATAAAACAGCTAACTTAAAAAAAAAATTTTAATGAGAAGATTATCTACTCTAACCTAAATAAGACCTAAATGGGTATATTTAAACCCAAAAGGATTAATAATATTATCTAAAGTTAATCAGATAGTGATTGGCAAACCCAACCAGCAGTGATGTGCTGGAGCTGGCTCAAACAAGCTTGTAGGAGCAGATTATTAAATTTTCAGAAATTTGGCAAGTAGGTTGTTAAATCATTGGTAGCTTGAAATTGGCCCTGATGGTAGGATTTACGTCAGGGAAATAGGCAAAAGCGACAAACCAGGGCTTTGCATGATGGAGAGTTGTTTGTCAAAAAACATACTTAATAGCACCCCACTATCCCGAAGCTGCAGAGAACCTGGATTTTGTAATGAGGGTCTTAGTTTCATGCTGGCCGTAATACTTCTAATTTTTGACTAAAGATTTATTTTCTAACTTCTGAAAACGTCACCCGTGGGGACCCGCGATAGCGGCGCATTGCGTAGCCTAGCAGCTCAGGCGCCCGAGCGGGCGGTGCCGGGCGCCGCCTCCCCCAATCCAAGGCTGTTTACCCCGCTGCATTGTGGGAGTTTGACCGCAGCCGCCTCCAACAGCCGCCGCCTCAGCCTGCGCCCGCGCCGCCGTCGCCGCCCGCGCCATGGGACCTGTGACTGAAGACGAAGTCATACGGAAGCGTCTCCTGATTGATGGAGATGGTGCTGGAGATGACAGGAGAATTAATCTGCTAGTAAAGAGTTTCATTGAATGGTGCACTTCTGGATCCCAGGAAGAGGGATACAGCCGGTATCAACGTATGCTGAGCACACTGTCACAATGTGAAATTTCAATGGGCAAAACCGTGTTGGTATATGATATGAATCTCAGAGAAATGGAAAATTATGAAAAAATTTACAAAGAAATAGAATGTAGCATCGCTGGAGCCCTTGAGAAAATTGCGGAGTGCAAAAAGCAAATTCTTAAAGCAAAACGAATACGAAAAAATCACCAAGAATATGACGCTTTGGCCAAAGTGATCCAGCATCATCCAGACAGGCATGAGACATTAAAGGAACTAGAGGCTCTGGGAAAAGAACTGGAGCATCTTTCACATATTAAAGAAAGCATTGAAGATAAGCTGGAATTGAGACGGAAACAGTTTTACGTTCTTCTTAGCACCATGCACGAACTTCAGCAAACACTGGAAAGCGATGAAAAGCTCTCAGAGGTGGAGAAAGCTCAAGAGACAAGCATGGAAACAAATCCTAAGCCATAGATCAGGCTGATTGTTCACCATTTCCAGGAACATTGAAATAGCTACATGATCTTACTGTGTTTAGAATTTATCATGCTCGAGATACTTAAAGAGATTTCTCCAGTGAAATACTTTACTTTTAAATATTAATGCACATTTCATTCATATTTCTTCACACAAAGGGATGTGTCTTTAGTATAGATTTGGTTTTCTTAAAATGTTTTTTTATTCCTAAACTTTGAAGGGAGGAAGCAGTACTCCAAAAGTGTTTAATAAAATGTTTTCAAACAAGATATATTTGTGCTCATTAATATTCTAGGTAGTTTTCAACTGGTAACATTCATTTGCTTACAAAATAAGTTGAAGATTTTGAGAAAGTAGCTTTTCTACGATGTTCATGAAAAAATCAGTCAATTTTTGGAAATTTTTACCACTTTTGAAAATGAAGTCCCTGAATAGCCTTTATGAGGGCTGTGAACCTATGAAATTCTGTGCAAAATGTTGCGATGTATGCTTAACATTACCCATAATACTAAGAACCACTGGTTTAAGAGGTAATTACAAGATGCAAAGTAAATCAATATGCTTTACCTTCTCTCTCTCTCAATGTGGTTATTAAATGTTTTGTTGATATATTTTCTTCTGTTCTTTAGGAGTCATTAGAAGAAAAAGTATTGACAAGGTAGAGTTGTTGGAGGTAAATAGTCAAGATTCTCTTGCAAAGTTTTATGATTTTAAAAATTAAGCTAAATCACTTGTAATTTTCTTGAGTATTGAATCACATATTCTATATTTGTTAGGTTACATCTTTATCCATTTATTTTAATTCAGAAACATGACACTTTGTATGAATCATACCTTAATGTTATATTTTTGTAGCTTTAGTAAGTTGAATTATCTTTAAAAATGAAAGTTTAAAATTAGCTTAGTAGTAGTAGTCATATTAAAAATGTCATAATACCTTTAAAAAAAAAAGTCACCCATGCTTCTTCTCTTAGGATGGTTTCCTCTAATCTGCACTGCACTTCTCAAAATATGGCTGCACATTCGGATCACCTGAGGTTTTTTTTTTTTTATCTTCATTTTATTGAGATATATTCACATACCATGCAGTCATACAAAACAAATCATACATTCGATTGTTCACAGTACCATTACATAGTTGTGCATTGATCACCAAAATCAATCCCTGACACCTTCATTACCACACACAAAAAAATAACAAGAATAATAATTAAAGTGAAAAAGAGCAATTAAAGTAAAAAAGAACACTGGGTGCCTTTGTTTGTTTGTTTGTTTCCTTCCCCCATTTTTCTACTCAGCCATCCACAAACTAGACAAAGGGGAGTGTGGTCCTTATGGCTTTCCCAATCCCATTGTCACCCCTTATAAACTACATTTTTATACCATCGTCTTCAAGATTCATGGGTTCTGGGTTGTAGTTTGATAGTTTCAGGTATCTACCGCCAGCTACCCCAATTCATTAGAACCTAAAAAGGGTTGTCTATATTGTGCATAAGAGTGCCCACCAGAGTGACCTCTCGGCTCCTTTTGGAATCTCTCTGCCACTGAAGCTTATTTCATTTCCTTTCATTTCCCCTTTTTGGTCAAGAAAATGTTCTCCATCCCATGATGCCGGGTCTACATTCCTCCCTGGGAGTCATATTCCACGTTGCCAGAGAGATTCACTCCCCTGTCACCTGAGGTTTTAAACATCCCAACGCAAGATTGCGCCACAAACTCATTGAATCATAATCCATGGGTCAAGGGTGAGACCCAGGCATCAATAGTTTTTAAAACTCTCCATACGATTCCAGTATGGGCCAGTTTGAGAATAACTGTGCCAAAACTCTTTCAAGGTTAGAAATTTAATGTTGCTGTGAATTAAGATGGAGTGGAAGGTCATCAAGGCCAAGAGTACAAAGTGTTTCTAATGTGAATTGAGTCACAGTAGGCAATGGAAACACTACCTTAAAATCAATTCAGATGTAATCTAGTCCTTTGTTAGGGAAGCATCTGTTTACTGCTTATCTTTGTTTTTTCTATGGCAGGCAACCCAATTGGCCTTTATCCATAACAGAGCATATGGAAAAGTGAAGATTTAAAAATAACAAAATGTGGAATAACAGGGAAAAAACAAGGCTAAAAACACTAAAGCTTTGCCAAATATAAATCATCTTTCAGTAGAATTTGGGAAGTAAGGTCAAATTACTCAAAAAATGTAGCATGGAACTACTTTTTGAAATAGCCTTTCCCACATTTTGCTATCTATTAAAAAAAATAGCACTATATTTAAGGGAGAAGGTGACTCAGATGCAATGCAAAATTGGTAGGTCCCAGATACCTGGATTGGAATTTTGGCAATAGCTGCTGCAGCATAAAATCCTCCCCATAGCTACCTGACTGTAGTACAACTTGTTTTAATGGGCTTGGTGGTGCAGAGTGAATATCCCAGAGGTGCCAAAGGATTGATGCCTCTGCAGTTACAAATTGAAAGCTAGATCTGTGACAAGTCTGTTTCACATCCATTAAGAAGACCAAGTAATACCATTCCCTTATTGGACGTGCATTTTTTTTGCATTAACTGTCATTTGTCATTTTAGTACTATCATTCTTGATCTTCTGTAATTACTTTTTTTTTAAGATGATTATTAATTCATCATTGGCAATGTAGTGTAAATCAATGATAGATTTTAGTTTTTGGGTTTCTGAAATAATCAGTGGACTTTTGCTTCCCCCATGTATTTTGGCATCTGGAGAATACTGCATTTAAAGGGAGCATAAATTTAGATCTGTATTAAAATCTGTCACAAATTATTGTCCGTTAACTCATTTCAATATCATCTTCTTCAATGAGGTTGTCTGCTGTTGAAGGCAGGATGACATCCTAACTTCTCTGTGCCCACAGGAGTTTCCAGGAGAATGCTAGTTCAAAGCAGGTATTAATTAAATGTCAGGTTGACACTAGAAGGTGTAAAGCATCTGTTTCATTTGTCATGTTGGAGAGGCAGTGGGAGTATAACAGCAAGAATACCCTCAGTACAGTGGGAACACAGGGACTTGAATCCTGGCTTTGCCTCTTTTCTGTGTGGCATAGGGTAAGTCACAAACTCTTACTTGAGATTTCCTAATTTGTACTGTTTATGTGGGAGGAAAAATGATGTATGTGAAAACACACTGTAAAGTGTAAAGCATTATCCATACATATTATTTAAATGTCTATACGTCTAAATGCACGTAAATATGAATTTTTATATTCAGTATAGTTTATTTTTGTGTGGTTTTTTTTTTTTTTTTGGTTGCGTGCTTTTAATAATGGCTATATATAGAACCTTTTCCATGTTTCACCCTACTGACTTAGGTGCTCTCAAAAATAGAATGAAGTCATATATATTACACAGCCTGGATTTATTTCATTAATAAAGGGGAATCGATTCAATAAAATGCTGTTACATAGGGCGATATTCAGCATCAGAATACTTGCGTTTGGATCCTAATTCTATCACCTACCAGCTGTGTGACCTTGTATAAGCTGTTTATCATTGCTTAGCCTCAGTTTTGTCATCTTTAAGTGGAAGAGACTGATCTGGAAGCCCTCTAAAATCCCAGTTAGTTCTATCATTTATATCATTGCTTCTAGCATAATAAGTTATTTTACACTGAAATAACCTTATTATGTTTTTGAACTTTTCTCTTTTAATAGCTAACCTGCCAGCAGTTTCCTGTGGACAGAAATAAGATTTTTAATTTTTCCCTTGCTGTCCTTCAAGAGATATCAATTCCAGGCTGACTTCTCTGATTAGTTTCCAAGGAAGAGAATTTAATAACTCCTTCCCCTGTGCTACCACTGCAATATAACTATTTATTTGGATATCTAATCCTAGTATGAGAGCTCAATTGAGGTAAAAGCTCATGTTTTAAAATTTCCAGTCTGTCATGTTTGATTTGTAGAAGAGGCTTTGTAAATGCTGAATATACAAATACATGAATGAGCCCCGCTTCACCAATTCTGACCATGATATAATGTCACAGAGGACCCATACATGCTGGAAAATAAAGAGCATTGAAAATAGCTTTGATAATAAACAGATGGATTGGTTTCACAAAGGTGAGCCAAGGTAACTTTTTTTTCCCTCAGAATTTCGGGGAAGAACAATGAACTGCCATTATAATATGCTGTCACACTCAACTTTCCTTTCTTTCCTCTTGATATGGTTAGGTCTGAGATGTTAAACTATAAACAGGAAATCTGTCTGCTTCTTTGCTTCTCTTGTAAATCACATGCATAACCAAAGATGGTTAAATACCTGAGCTGATTCCACAGGAAAGCCAAGGGATTTTATTTAGATATAATGAAAGACAGGCTAGGGATTCCATGAATTACCAATGTGATTAAGATTTATTCCTGCCTGTAACGAGGATAGATAAGGTCAGTTCTGAGAGCCTTTCCACATGCACACTCTGTATTTATCTTACGTGGAATTCATGTTTATTTTAGACTTTAGAAATGTTGATGTGAGTACAGAAATGTTTGGGGAGTTGGGGGCACATGGAATAATCAGAAAAGCACAGAAGGAAACTCAATTCAGTTTTCCGTGTATTTGTGAACTTATTTATAGTTCATTGAATCCAAAATTCCTGCAGGGTCCATCAGAGATCCACACAGGCTTCCTGCGGATTTAATGCAAGTTGCTGATTCAGCTGGCAGATGTGTGAGATCCCTTTTAGACCATTCTACAGTCAGTAAATGTCTACACTGAATTGTCTTTGTCTCCTTTAGGATCACTAGCAAGCAGTGGGTGAGAAATGGAGAGAAGGCATTTGAAATAACTACCAGGTGAACAGAAAGGAACATAAATCTATCCTGATGAAAGAGGTTCTCCTCCTTGGAGAAAGTAGGATGAGGGCAATATCATCAAATATTAAATTAGGACTATCACTATTGGCTGTGCTAGTGGTAGAAAACAAAACTATGGAAGTATAGTTCATATGTCACAAGAATACCAAACTTTTTTTTCCTTTCTTGATTCCAATGAACATAATGAAAAACCCACATTCATTATTTCTACCCAGTAATTGCTAGCCACATCATGCTGGAGACCATTTTAAACAAGTTATCTGCCCAGCAAACCACATTCTAATTTCATTGGCAGTCAGTTATTCATTCAACAAACATCACTGCCACAGAAAGATGAGTAAGAAAAGGCCCTGCCTTCAGATAACTCACTGAGTGGGAAGCTAGATGAAAGATGGACAGAAACATACTGAAGGAGGTTAATTGAGAACAAAAATAATAATAAAAATAATAATAATTTAATCAGCTTTATTTTGTTTTTAGTATGGATTTAAGAAAGGTACTTAGAATGATCTTCTTGAGTGTGGATATTGAGCTACATCATCCACCCTTGTTCAAGAATTTTAACTGAAGGGCAAAGAAGACTGCTTAAAAGTCACATCATTGGCCTCCTGAGCTTCCATAAAACAAATTGATTAGAGCTGGATTTTTCTGTTTCATAACAAATGACTTCCCTTATGACTTCTGTGTGGCTTGGCTGTTTCTAAAATGCAGTACTAATTATGTGCCCTACCTGGCTATCACACTCAAGGATGCCCAGGAGTCTGAAGGCTCAGATTGATGGTCTCTTATCAGCTAATGCTGGCCATCTCAACACCAGTCATGACCAAACAGATTTGGCAAGGTAAGGGTTATAGAAAGGAAAATCTTCCTGTGATAAAAGAAGAAATCTGGCAGTTCCCTTTTTTTTTTTTTTTTTTGGTAAAGCAGAAACCCTTATGACATTCTCAACACAGTTTTATTTGTTTTTGCCAAATCATGTTGGTCTGGGAAAGCCTCTTAATTATAAAGGTCACATTCTGCTTTTTCTTTATTAAATAGTTCACATGATTAGTGAAAGACATTAAGTGAGTCTGAAGAAGAAGACTAAACCAAATATCTAAAGATGCATTTAAATTTTTTATTAAAGAATTTAATTAAAACCTACACATGCAGCCTTACCTTAAGTACATTCCTTGGTTTCTTCAAAACCAGTGTTCATAACCACTACACAGACAGCCAAATTCAGGCTTCTCTCATTTGCCTATCAAATATGAATTTGTTTTCTTTAGTCAGCTCCTTAAGCTGAGCTATTTAAAACACTCACTTTGACAGATTTCTTACTATTTAATCTGTAATTCCACTTCCAAGAACTTAGTTTGAGGAAATGTGCAAAGGTACCAATGAGGAGAACCAAAGAAAAAACAGAATTTTAAAAAATTCTAATGCATTTGTATAATTCACTATTATGCAGCAATTTAAAACAATCATGTAGGTCTACATTTATTGACATGGAAAGATGACCTCGACATATTACTGAGTGAAAAAAGGTTACAAAATAGTATGTAAGTTTTATCTCATTTTTGGAAAGAATATACATACTAATAAATATGTACATATAGGGATTATAATAATAAATATTTACTAAATATTTATTGTTAGAAACTAAGTTAGGTGTTTTATCTGTATTAATTCATCTAAATCTCAAAGCAACCCTAGATGATAGGTACTATTTTTTATTCCCATTTTACAGATGAGAGAAAAGACACTTAGAAGTGAAAGGTTGATAACTTACCCAAGGTCTTACTGTGGAGTGTTCACAGAAATGTTTGTATTTATTATCTCTGGATGATGGGATTTAGGGAGATTTAAAATAATTTTCTGTGTTAATTTTTCCTAGGTTGAATATTAATTATATCAGAAAATATCTACATTTATTTTGAGAAAAAAGCTTTTATTGTCTAATTGTTTATTCTACAGACATCACTGAAATCTTTTACTAACATCAGGTCACCACTAGTTAAAACAAGACCTAATGAAAATCAATAGTCTCCTATACTGGGTCTCGCAATATAGCCTACTGGTAGTGGCCAAGAAATGAAAGAGGCACTTAACATGTCTATGGTCAAGAAAGCGTTTTAATGGGTTTAAACAGAGACCTTTATATTACAGCAGAATAAAGAGGCCTTTATCAAAGTGTAATTTGGAAGTTGCTATTTCCACCTCCTTCAGAGTGGTAGTGAAGTCACTGGCAGCTGGAATAAGAAAGAGATGAAACACTGAACAAATGGAGAGGCCATTTCCGGCTAAAAAACAATTGTTGGCAGACCTCCTGCAGTGAATTTTGGAGGCAGAGGGCACCTCTTTAAGTTCTGGGCAGTTAAGAACAGCGATAGCTAAAGCCATAGAAATAATACTTGATGAAGACTCGGCACAAGGTCTTTGAACAGTTGTAAACGGAGAGTAAGAATTCTTTGCAATTGTTGCACTATTCCAGTGCAGTAAATCTAAGGCAAATCTAAGGTTGAAACTGAAAGGGATTTGTGCACCAGCCACAACTACCGGCTTGGTTATAGGTTACTCCATTGCACAGAACTTCCCTTTAGCCATATTCAGCTAAAAGCCTCAAGAATTATTTTCAACAGAAGTAGGAAATTAATGACAACCAAACGATCAAGTATTTCTGTTTTCTCATGTTTTCCATATTAATGATTTTTATACTAAACAAAAGTATAGAACTAGGGTAAAGTTCTAATTTCATAGTTGAGTCTGTTTCTGTTTTTCCTTTTTAAATAAAAAATCCCATCAGTTATTGTGGTAAGTAGATATTTCACCACATGATCTCCCATGGATAATTTTAACCAGGATTCTGGTAAACCAAGAGGGCTGACTGATAAACCACAAATCTTAGAGAATGGTGCCTCGACAAAACTTATGCCTTTGTGGCTTTATTACAAATCACAACAGCACATTTTCACAAAGAAGGGATGGTTATTTTGAGAGCTAACAAAGAGTCAAGAAACCACTGTATCTCAAAAAAAATGTGCAACAGTTGCACATTCAAATTGGGTCAGCAAGAACTATATATCATAAACCTATACCTTTATATAATACAATCGTATTTCAAGAACTTCAGCATCTACTTTTGGAGCAATTTATTGTAAAGTTATTTTTTTCTTGACTTCTCTACCCCTTTCAAGAGCCAACTTTTACAAATAGCTATAAATCAGGGAAATCAACAGCAGTAACATGGAAAATTATTTTGAACAATGCATAATGTCATGGCAGGCTACCAAATGGCTGTGGAAATGCCAGGAGGAAGTCATTTGGTTCTAAATGTGAATGACAAGGATGTTAGTTCACAATGTCCAATCAGGACATGGTATACAAGAGTCCCAAGAGAATAATCTTTAAATATGGCTAAGGTCACATGAGCTAATGATCTTATTGTTGGACCACTTCCCATTTGACAGAATACAGACAGCTTCTTTTACAAATTGAATTTCCCTAACTGGCTACCATGTAAGTAGAAGATCATGGTCAAGTCTGGCATGCTCAGACTTAGGCCACAATTTCTTCTGTGTATCTCTTGCACTAGGTTTACTCCCCATGAAGGATGCTTAATAAAGAACAGCAAACCATTTCCAGAAACTTAACCATACTAGCAGAAAGATTTCTTTAACAAAAGGTACTGTTATCCTGTACTCACTTCACTGGTACGGTATCAAGATGAAGGGACAACAGCCAGGAAGACTTCATCATTCCCTTCATTTGTGCTAACTTCTCCCTCCCTTTACCCCATTTTCCTTGATGCATTGGACCAATCTGTCCAATGGGCAACATCAGCATCACCTGGGAGCCTTTACAAATGTAGACTCTCAGGTTCCAGCCAGATCTACCCAATTGGAATCTGCGTTTTAACAAGATCCTTCAGGATATCCTCCTGAAGATATACTTTGTCCTGCCAACAGTCAGGGAAATTTAGGATATCTATCCCTTTGGTATTTTCATTTCTACCTCTCCACTAATATCCAAGAAACTCACAAGCTAGAATCTACCCTCTTCTTCCAAAACCCAAATAAGACAAATAAATAACAACTAACACTTGTTCAACCCTTTACGATTTACAAAATGCTTTCATAATCATATTGATTTGCTGCTCACAGCATCCTTGAGGATTCAGCAAGTGTTGTAATTCTCATTTTATAGATTAAGAAATTGTGTTTGATGGAAGTTAAAGTTACACGGCCCAAATCACACACAACTAGTTTTCTGACTTCAGGTTTAGTGCTCTTTCTGTTGCTACACTATCATGATTAGCCAGAAGATCTAAAACCAGAATGGAAGGGGAGGAGAATAAATCTAGGACATAAAATAGATTTGGAAGTAATTGGAAAAACTTGATGGGAAATTAATTTAGTAATTTGTAGTCACCTTATTGAAGTATCCCTACAATGACAGGGACATACAAACAAATCTATTAGATTTTCTTAAAAATGTTCAGCCTCTTCCTGATTAGGAGCTGCACATAATCACAAGCAAGAGAAGGGAGGGAGACAAGCTGTAGTTGTCCAAGCTCTGCTTCTGGCTAGGAATCCTCAGAAGACACATCAGCAGGAACCATTCGGGAGTCAAGCTGTCAAGTTCTAATCCCACCATAAGTCCTCCAGGAAATTTTTGGCACCCTTTTTCATGTAATCCATACACTTCATGCCAATCAACCAGATATGATAAGATCACCATGTTTTTTGGAGATATCTCCTTCTAGGCAAAAGTCATGTTTGATTTATGTACCTTTCTGCGTTTGTTTGATTTTCCCCATTAGAAACTGTTTAGCTTCACTTCTTGAGATTTCCTCACTAAGAAAAGACAGGCAAGTTTTTCCAAGAATTGTTTCTTTGCCAAAGGCATTGCCAGGCCCTGTCATTGATCATTATTGTCCTGCCGGCACACATGTGGAGCTGCACACCGCCAGCAGGGAAGGGTCAAATCCTTGCGCTGTAGTCTCTATGCCAGAGGTTCTATTCCAAACGGTAGGCAGGCCTTTGGCAGATCATCCCTTAATGGACAAAAGAGAACATCTTTGAAAAAGCACATTTCATCCCCAAATCTCTATAGGCTTTCCTTTCAAGAATTTCAAGATGAAAGGTTATTTAGCAATTTAGGAAGTTACTGAGAAAGTTTGGGAATGCAAACTCTCTTGGTATAGTTTTCAAAATGCTTTCCTTAATATTTGAAGAAGGATCAGCACAGACAAGCCGTGGAAAAGATTCCAAACCATATCTTAAGCATCTCATTCTGTAAGTAAGAGGATGCATTGGAAGCCAGAAGGGCTGACGCCACAGCAATGTGGTCAGAGGTCAGGCTTTCCAGATATAGATGAGCACAACTCCTTGGGGATTTGAATTGGAAGAGAGCCCTATACTCAAGATGCAGAAAACAATCCAGCTCTAAATATCCAGCAGAAGTAGGAATGGGTAATTCTTCAAATTATAAAGTAGACACATTCCCAGCAAGCTGTGGGAGAGACAGCATGTCCACAAAATTAAAATGAGATCTGTTTTGGGAGCACTAAATAAAGAACTGGCAACATCCAGGATTTCCTATATACACTTCAAATTAATCATGTGATAGTATTTTTGCTCTTTCAATCTAGTAATTTATTCTATATTTTTCTGAAATATTTTATTCCTAGGGCTTCAGTTTGCATATATGCTCTTGGCCCTCAAACTTTAATATTCTATATTGGTTTATTTTTAAATTGCTGTTATTTAACGAACAAAAAATAATGGAGGCTACAATGAACAGGAGGAGGCATCAGTAGTAATTCTAAACCATGGCAAGTTTTCACAGAAATATGCTGCAAACAAACATATTACCTCTTACTCTTAATCCTACTATTTATGTGGAAACTGCCAGACCATTTTCTGCCCTAGCACGTTGTTCTTTCCTCCTGGAATTCTCTTCTCCCATGTCCTCTCCTTCTGGTCTCTGTTTAAAAGTCACCTTTTCAGAGAGACCTTCCCCAATTTCCTTATCTGAAGTGGATGCCACCTCTTTTTCTCTATACTGTTTATTTATTTTATGGCATTTATCATGATCTGTAATTACATATTTTATCTGTTTATTTCCTGTCTCTCCCAGTAGCATGGAAAGTCCTTGAGGACTTTTGCTTATTTGTTTAGTAATAATAGCGAGGTTTTAAAGATTTTCTGGCTCCACTTCCTTTACCATTCTTTGAACCAAGACCAAATTTTTCATCAAAATTTCTTTTACCTACCACATACATGCCATAATGCAACATGGTCATTTAGAGGAGCCTCCTCGGTTTGAGAAATAAACTCCCTAGAGTCTGTGACCTGACTTAAAATGGAAACAGCCACTTTTCTCCAAGGGATAACATTGTTGAGAATAAACATCCGAATTCTAATCACTGGCTTTGAACAATGATTGAAACCAACTATTTTTAAAAATAACACTAACTCTATGATTTAGTTGTTTTTAAAGGAACATTTCATTGATTTTTAAACTGTGATTCATTAATTCGACAAATATTTCTTGAGCCTTCTCCTTTTAGCTATATGTCTCCATGTAACTGAGTTTGGCCAATGAGATGTGAATGAAGGGAGCCCACTTCCTCTGATGGGGGCCACGTCCTCAAAGGGGATAGGGTCTATATAGTAGGGATGTAGGGCAAAGAGTTGATGATGCTCAGGGCCCCTATTGACTTCATGAAAGGAAGCTGTGCTACACCTTACATTTTAATGTAAGAGAGAAATTAACTTCCATCCTGTTAAGCTACTCTTATTACAGCTGCCAAGTCAGCATTCCAGTAATATGCCTACATAGAAGTCTCACATGTATATTTTCCAAAATTCTAAATAAACGAATTTATTCAATTTTACTTTCAAATTGCTCCCCCCTCCACCCCACCCCACTCTTCTATTGTCCCTGGAATTCTCTGGGTATTTCCAAAGTTAGAGAATAACTAAATATACTTTGGAACTAGAGCAATCTTCAATGCTGTCTGTGCCAGTTTGGATGTATTATGTCTCCCAAAATGCCATGTTCTTTAATGCAGTCTTGTGTGGGCAGATGTATTAGTGTTGATTAGGTTGGAATCTTTGGATTAGGTTGTTTCCATGGAGATGTGACCCATCCAACTGTGGGTAATACCTTTGATTCGATTATTTCCATGGAGGTGTGGCCCTGCCCATGCAGCATGGGTCTTGATTTAATCATTGGAGTCCTATATAAGAACCCAGACAGAAGGAGTTCATTTTGGAGATGGCCATTGAAAGCAGACTTTTACCAACACTTTGCTACAGAGAAGCTAAGAGAGGACAAAACACCCCAAAAGCAACACTTTGAAGAATGCACAGGAGCTGAGAGAGGAGCTGGAACACAACCCAGGATCAGCAGACGCCAGCCACATGCCTTCCCAGCTAACAGAGGTTTTCCAGATGCCACTGGCCTTCCTTTAGTGAAGGAATACTTGTGTTGATGCCTTAATTCGGACATTTTCATGGGCTTCAGATTGTAAATTTGTAACCAAATAAACCCCTTTATAAAAGCCAATCCATTTCTGGTATTTTGCATAATGGCAGCATTAGCAAACCAGAACACCATCACAGAGTGGCTTTATAAGTGCTGGAAAGTGGTCTAATAGGACATTCTAAGTTAGACTGGCCTTTTTAATGATGTGTATTTTAATGTTGAGGGCAAGTCTTTAGTAAGGAAAAATTCATTTCTCCCAAAAAGGTTTGAGAAGAATAGAATAAGTATTTGAAACATGACTTCCAAATGTTTCAGAATACACTGGGATACAGAGAATTCTGAACTCAAGTCTTTTTAAACAAACTTTCTGTGTTTCAGAACACTGACACATTCAGAGACTTTTTTTAACTCAAATTTTTGTTGAAAGCCCTGGAGGAACAGGGGGAAATGCTTACATACTATCTGTCCCAAGAGTATCTTTAATTAAATTAATTAACTGTCTTGAGACTCTTTCCTTTATTCACAATTTAGCAGTAAGTTTCCTGTGAATATTACAGTACTCCTCAGAAACTGATGATCTCTGAACCCACAAGCTAACCTGTTTTGAGTGTTTATTATGGATTAAGTGCTTTACGTGTGTTGATTTGTGAGGAAATTGAAACACATAGAGGTTAAGTAATTGTCCAAAATCTTAAAGCTGGAAGGCTGCAGAGCCAGGGGGTGAAACATGATTCTAGAACTTCTAGTCTAGAAGACAAAAATTCTACAAGATGTAATCATAATTTGGAAACTTGTTAGATTTCATAAGCAGACTCCCACAAAGGGTCACAGCCAGTGGTCACATGGACACCAAGTACTCATGTCACAGCCAAGTCACTCCTCTTCCCAGACCCCAAGGCTGTATCCTGCCCTACTGAAAATGAATTGCTACTTTGCTTTGCCTTCCGGCTTGTAAACCATAGGTTGGGGAAGAAATTTTCTTTTTTTACTTTAAGTCAAATAACTCTAACTACAACTTGTTTGCCCATTTAACCACAAAGTGTGACATTTATTTTCTTTATTTCCTGCTCATATTCACTCATTTCCAAGGCAATGACAAGGGATGGCAGAACTGGAGTGTACTCCTGCCTGTCCATTGCATCAGCCTTCTTTTACTTGAATAAATGGGCTTAGAAACTTTTGCAAAATCAAGCTATAGTGTTTTCCAGGTTGAACATCAATCAGCGTGCTTAAAATATCTTACACCCTTGTCAAACAAAGAGGGCTCTGTTCATGACCACTGCCTCAGCAATCCCCACAGAACTGCTGGGAAATGGAGGTAAGTGGAAAATTGGTTGCAACAAATTTGCTGCTGTCAACGCTAGCCAACATACTGGACAAGAACAAGCTGAGAGTGCCATGCCCTTTGCCAACCCTGACTTTGGGATCTACTGGAAATGATTACATTTGTCCCAGAGGAACCATGGCACATCGTTAAAAGGAATAGCTAGGGAGAGGTGAGCTGAATGCAAAGAGAGTTAGCATACTTTCTGCTAAAGTGATGATTAATATATTCATTCACAGGCACTGAAATCTGCACAGCCTTTACAGGTTCAGGACTACTTATTTAAATGGTAAATTATCTTATTCATGCATAATGATTCTCTTTCTGTGGTCTAGGGATGTCACACATCCTGTAATTCTGAATCACAGTAAGAACAATATCATCATGCAATTTTATGACTGGAAGGGTCCTAAAGATTATGTAGCATGTGATAGTTGCCGGTGCTTTTCACCAAATATTTGCACTCTGGGCACACAGTAAGAACCTTTGGTGGGGGGATGTGACTTGTTCTTGTCAATGAGTTATAAGTAGAAGAAACACATGTCGCTCCAGGCTGTGCATTTAATTGCCAGTGAGAGACCCTCCAAAGTTCTCTTTCTTCTTTGGTGTGGCAACCAACAATGTTTGGCATGGTGGCTAAACTTTGTTGAGCTTGGATCCTTGAGGGGTTACCAACCTTTAATGAAAAATATCCTGAGTGAGAAATATTCTTTGCTGTTTTAAGCTATTAACCTTTATGGCGATTGTTTGCTACTATAGCAAAATCCATACTAATCTGATGATATAGAAATCCATACTAACCTGATAATACAGTATACAGAAGTGTATTGGGGTCCTGCACTAAACTAAAATATATAACATTGGCTTAGGAACCAAGTGGTAGCTGGTGAGTTGGAACCCTAAAGGATGGCAAAACATTGGTAACTTTTTACCTGAAATTATTAGAAGTATGTAATACACTTAATGAACATGAAGTCTTGGGAAGAGGCTTGAAAACAGAATATTAGTAGCATGTATTGTTTGCTTTGGGCACATTTGACAAGATACTGAGTCTAAGTCCCAAAGTAATCATCCAGAGCTAAGAGTTCCTATTAATCTCTGATGGACGTGTGAAAGTCTTCTTTTATGCAACTGAAGTTTGAGGGGTGTTTTTTACCACAGAAAAACCAAGCCTATCCTTATTGAAACATGGTTCATTTAGCCTCTTTTTACAGATGAAAAAGCAGAAAGATTTGGTAAACTTCCTAATGTTTCAAAGATATTACAGGCAGAGCCAACACAAACTGGTGTGATTGTTTATACTCTTTGGTACCAAATGGGACACTCCCCCAATAGGGAGATCTTTCTTCTTTCGACCCCTGTCAGGGCTTGTGCACGATGAAGTTACTGCTCTTTGGCTCATGAAAACTCTCCTTCAGAGGAGATACAGTACTTGCTCAAGAAGACAAGAACAAGGAGTTCATAGTCTAATATTCCATTTTAAGGAGAAGGAAGATAAAATTGAAACCCCTATGACACATACAAGAAATACAACCTTAATTCTTCAGAAATGAGCATTTGAAAATGGCAAAGGAGAAATTGGAACTGTTTATGTGGATTCCAGTGTCAACGCCAAGGGGGAAGACTTTATATACGAGAATGAAGTGAACATTCAAAAATTAAATACAAACCTTGTACTCAGCAAGCAGCATTTCAGACTCTGCTGGGTGTTTCAAAGGAATTTGTGTCTCTCCATGTTTACATGTCTTACCTCCTGTTGAGAAAAACCACAACAAAAGTTTGAGGTCAGAATGAGAAGAAAAGTTTGATATAGCTTGGCCTGCCCTGATTTCATGGATTGGAATGATGGCAGTCTTTCCATGAAATCAAAGGGGATGTCTGCTGGTTTCTCACATAAAATGTATGTTTCCCATGAGAATGTTTCACAAGGTCTTCCCTGGAACATAGTCCTATTATTGCATGTTTAGAGAAATATTTTATCTACTTAGCAGCCAAACAAGTTCTTTGATGCAAACACATGTGCCTTCACTGGAACCAGGAAAATAACTGAAAACAGCTCTTGGAGGAGATTTCTTCGATTCTCATTTCCCTCTCCAAAATGAAAGAAACTTTGGCTCCTTCAGAGCTTTACCAAATTAATGGGACTGAAAACACATTTGAAATTGACCAAAAAATAAAATTAGAGGTCTCAATGATGAAATGATTATGACTAAACTTTCTGTCTCTTCAGTCCCCCTCCAACCACAAAGAACTGTGAATGAATGAATGCACATTCTTATTCTAAAGTTCCATTTTTCAGACAATTTCTCATGAAACATGACAAATTCTTTTGTATTCAAATTCATGTATTCATGTTATGATGGTACTTCAGCTTTTAAATAAGCACTTTTAACAACATTAATGCAATACACAGCCTAGGAGAAAGCCAGATCCTCTCTTTAACTTTGAAAATACCTCCTCCTTCCACCATTTTTCCTCTCTTCCTTCCACAGCATTTCTGCATCTTTTTTAATTGAATTCAGTCCTCATTTCCCTACAGTAATTGGGTGTGATGTTTGTTTTTACCAGAGCACGTATTAGCTTTGAGATTTGTTCTCGTCCCTGACTATAAATATGCTAGGATAGATATACTAGTTTTCTAATAAAATATGCTTTGTTTTTTAAAAAATAGTATGTTTTCTGTTTTCAGGAAGGTAAACCTTCCTTTTTGTTAGTTTTAGCCCTTCCTTGCCCAGACTCCTGGATAGATTCAATTCCGACATAATGCTGGACGGATTTCAAATCACCAAACTGCAGAAATGGGCAGGAGGGTACTTTGGAAATTCTTTCTTTCCCTTATGATCTCCCTGTCACTGTTTCTCACTGAGTTAACCAAAATGAAATAATGCCCCACCACCAACAGCTTTTCCTCACCTACCACTAGCAACCGTGCAGATAGCATTAAAGATAAACCACTGAGAAATTTCAATTAAGCATTTTTTTTGGCTGATACAGAAGTTCACCAATATAAGAAAGATTGGCCTGTTTTTATTTAATTACTATATAGGGAAGTTGTGTGGTTATTCTAATCATCGTTGTTACCATTACTAAAATCAGGAATTGGCTAACTAAACAAAGCCTGAGGGTCAAATCTAGCCACCTGCTTATTTTTATAGGCCCACAAGCTAAGAATGGTTTTTACATATTTATATAGTTTAAAAATCAGAATAATAATGTCATGACAGAAAATTATATGAAATTCAAATTTCAGTGTCTCAAAGTTTTATTGGACATAGTCACACCCATTCATTTACGTGTTATCTATTGTTTTTATACTATAATGGCAGGGATCGCATGATCCACAAAGTAAAAAATTTTTACTATCTCATCCTTTACAGAACAAGTTTGCTAACACCTGATTTAAACTTCCTAACTTCATGGTTTAAAAATAATAAAGGAGGATATGAGTTCTGAAGAAATCCTAAGGTTTTGTTTTGAAAATCTGAAATAAAGAGAAAACATATACAGCAAAGATTTGGCTATTTCTCTGTAGGAGAGAGGAAAGCTAAAATTATAAAAGGAACATGAGGATCTGGAATCAGAAGACAAAGATTAAACTCAAGGTTTTACACACAATGGCTGTCTGGTTTTGACTAAGTCCCTTTACTTATTTTCATTCACACATTAAAAAATGTACTGAATAACAACCATATACAAACACAGTGAAAACACTGAGAATACAATAGTGAACAAAATACAGACCCTGTTCTCAAAAGTTCACAGGTTTGTTATGAGGGTCAAGTACAACAATGTGCTTGAAAGCACTACATGAAATTTAAAGCACTATGTAAGTATCAGTAATTATTCATATATTTTGAAGCCACAAGAAGGTAGGGCTCTTACCTGAAGTCTGACCCAGACCTTGCAAAGCTTAGGAGAGCCTTAGAACCCTTTTGGAGCCTGTTACTAGGCTAGGAGTGTTTCATTCTGCTCTTTAAGCTTTGATACCTTTATCTTAATGTCTTCTCAGCTATGCAATCACCATTCTCTATTAACTTATTTATTTAGCATTTGATTCAACCACATTACTCTATTCACCCCGCATGTAGGATGCAATTAAAGAGCCAAACCCAACAGCAATATTGGTCATAACTGACTTTTTGGTTATCTTTTGATAGGCTGAAGTGTGGGTTTTCTTGAAAAGAGAAAGCGTTGGTAAAGCCCTTTTATCTTGGGAAAATAAATAGCTACAGTATGATGCCTTTTAGGATGGTGCTTGTGATCATCGCACCAAATAGCTGTGAGTAAACACTTTTTACCTAAGAAGATCTAGGAAGGAGTTCTGAAAAGAATGGGAGGTTATCATTTTCTGACAGCCTCAAAATATATCTTAACAGTTCAACATAAACCATATTCTTCCCTTTAGGGATCAGGTGGTTTATTTAACCATGAGCTGAGTTGTCTTTCTCTCTCCTTGTCTTGAAGTCTCTCTTCTGAACATGCAATTGGAGAGACGCCGTCTATAAAGAGATTCATTCACCCTTTATCCCAGTTTTCTGCATCCATATATTGCCAAATGACTCTATGTGAAAAGTAAGCTAGGAAGGGCAAACTATGACCTGCTGACGTCTGACCAGCAGCCTATATTTATAAATAAGGTTTTATTAGGGCATAGCCACACCCATTAGTTACGTGTTTTCACTGCTGCTTTTGCACTACAATGGCAAAGCTTCAGTAGAGATCAGGTGGCTCACAGAGCCTAAAATATTCACTGCATATTTACCAAGTACGAAATATTTACTAACTATTTACTAAAATACATACTGTCTGTAAATATTTCTATTTCACTTTACAGTAAACCCTGCTGACCACTGATCTGGAACACTGACAATGTATTCCTCACACTGACCTAGAAGTATTTCAGGTTTCATATTAAAATTTTTGCTAAAGTTAGTTGGAAAAAAAGTATTCATTTTTTTCTGATATAGAAATACTTATTAAATGTCATTGATAAAAATGTCCCTTCTGCATTAATGATGCTATTAATTATTGAACAAGAAATATCATTACACCAAAATGTACCTCAAAATATGTTTATTTTTAAATCCTTTGTCTCCTTTATCAAAATAACCAACCAAACCCAATCAGTCAAACTGTTTTTTCTGGATAAGGTTAGTAGTTGTTTTGTTTTTAAGTGAATTTCTAATATTTATGCTACCCACAGAAATTTTATTTTATCCCCCATGTATAGAACAATTTATTTGGAAATTATTACTTATAATAAAATTTACATTTACATTTGAGACCATAATGGATGCTAAAATTCTGATTTTCTTCTTCTAAATGAAAAATGATAAGCCACCGATGTTTTTTGTTAAGTGGTTTTACAAACATAAGTAAGACATGTCACACCTTCTCTTCATATTATTTTCCTATTTAATCTCTGTTAAAGGTTATAATAATCACTGTGTTGTTATGTTAGACTATTAAATGTTCTACCACTAGGGGAAAAAATGAGAGGATGATAAGATAATTGACTCTAAAAGTATTTTCTGAACTTGTTCAATGCCTTCCCCTTCCCTCTACTGAAACCACGCCAGTGATCTTTCAACTATCAAGACTGACACAAATACAAAGGCTTGGGAAGAGTTAAGGGGTTAGGAATGCCCATAATTCATTCATATTTCAGTGCTAGGTTTTAGAAAAGCAATCATTTAAATTACCCTAAAAGGAGTGGAAACTTTTATTTCATCAAGAGACCTTTCCTTAAATCACTTTACTCAGACCCCACCAATTTTAGGAACACTCCTGTTCTAGTTTGCTAATGCTGCGGAATGCAAAACACCAGAGATGGATTGGCTTTTATAAAAAGGGGGTTTATTTGGCTACACAGTTACAGTCTTAAGGCCATAAAGTGTCCAAGGTAACACATCAACAATTGGGTACCTTCACTGGAGGATGGCCAGTGGTGTCTGGAAAACCTCTGTTAGCTGGGAAGGCATGTGGCTGGCGTCTGCTCCAAAGTTCTGGTTTCAAAATGGCTTTCTCCCAGGACGTTCCTCTCTAGAAAGCTTGCTCTTCTTCAAAACGTCACTCACAGCTGCACTCCGTTTCATCTCTGAGTCAGCATGTTTATATGGCTTCACTGATCAAGGCCCACCCTGAATGGGTGGGGCCACGCCTCCATGGGAGTATCCCACCAGAGTCACCACCCACAGCTGGGTGGGGCACATTCCAAGCAAATCTAATCAGCACCAAAAGTCTGTCCCACAAGGCTACATCAAAGATAATGGCGTTTGGGGTACAAAATGCATTCAAACAGGCACATTCCATCCCCTGGACCCCCAAAATGACATTATCTTTCCAAGTACAGAATACATTCATTCCATCACAATATCACAAAAACTTAAATCATTTCAGTAACAAAAGTTAAGTACAAGATCCCATCAAAATCAATTACAGGCATGGTGGGTCCTAAGGCACAATTCTCCTTTAGCTTTGGATCTGTGGACTTAGAACAAGTTATATGCTTCCAATATACAAAGGAGGGACATTCATAGGATAAACATTCCCATTGCCATAAGGAAAAACAGTAAGAAAAACAGGGTTAACAGGACCAAAACAGTTCTTAAAACCTGCAGGACAAACTCCATTAGATTTCAAAGTCTGAGAGCCATTTACAGAACAACATTGCATCCTTGCGGCTTGAGAGAGCGGGAGCCTAACCCTTCCCAAGGGCCTTTTTGGCAGCTGTTTCCTCTCCAAATGCTTGGGTGAGTGCTCCAACATTTCCACACATTGGGGAGACCACCTTCTCGGCCCCACCCTCCTCAAACCTTGGGGCAGCTCCCGGATTCCCTTCCATCTCTGGGGTACATGCTCAACCCCTTCAGAACAGTGTGGTGGCAGCCAGGCTCTCCCCAATTCCCTGGAAATGTGCTCCACCCTCTTTGGGACCTGAGGTGGCAAAACTCTTCCAGAGCATTGAGGCGGAAAGCCTGCCCTCGACCTCCAGGGCAAACTCACCCTTTCCATGCATGTGGGCTGCTCTGCTCTCCCAGCCCGAGACCTCTTGACTCCAGACCTCAACCTCCACGGCTCTGTCTTTGAAGAAATTTTTCCTTTAATTTTTTCCTTGTCCGTCTCCTCCAGTCCAGACTGGCAATGGCTCCATCTATAAAGATCTTGCAAAGATTCTATTGGCTTTGCATGAAGCACGCAGGGGTCAAAGCCATCAGACAACAGGACTTTCCACAAATCCTTTCTGCTTAACTCCTTTTCCAATCTTGGCTTGTACTGAAATGGTGGCTGGGTTCCATGTTTGGTTATATCCTCATTTTGGGCTGTAGCTTCTGGGATTCCACCCCCTGGAAGCTCGTAATTTTCCAAGCCATCAGCTTCTGGTTTCTTTGAACCCAAGAGTTCAGTTCTAAGTTTCTCTCTCTCCACTCGCATTTTACTATAAGCTGCAAGGAGAAGCCAGGGTACATCTTCCACACGTAGTCTGGAGATCTCCTCAGCTAAGTATTCCAGGTTGTTGCTTCCAGATTCTTCCTTCCATATGACACCAGGACTCAATTTTGCCAAATTCTCTGCCACTTTAAAACAAGGATCACCTTTCTTCCAGTTCACAACAACACATTGATCATCTCTGTTCAAGACCTCGTCAGAAGTATCTTTAGAGTCCATATTTCCACAAACAGTCTCTTTAAAGCAGTTTTGGCCTTTTCTATCAAGCTCCTCATAACTCTTCCAGAAACTCCCCATTATCCATTTAAAAAGCCGTTCCAACATGTTTGGTATTTGCAAACTCAGCAGCAAAAGCACCCCACTTTCTGGTACCAAAATCTGTTCTAGTTTGCTAATGCTGCAGAATGCAAAACACCAGAGATGGACTGGCTTTTATAAAAAGGGGGTTTATTTGGCTATACAGTTACAGTCTTAAGGCCATAAAGTGTCCAAGGTAACACGTCAGTAATCAGGTACCATCACTGGAGGATGGCAAATTGCGTCTGGAAAACCTCTGTTAGCTGGGAAGGCACGTGGCTGGCGTCTGCTCCAAAGTTCTGGTTTCAAAATGGCTTTCTCCCAGGACGTTCCTCTCTAGCAAGCTTGCTCTTCTTCAAAACGTCACTCACAGCTGCACTCCGTTCTGTCTCTTTGAGTCAGCATGTTTTATATGGCTCCACTGATCAAGGCCCACCCTGAATGGGTGGGGTCACACCTCCATGGGAGTATCCCACCAGAGTCACCACCCACAGCTGGGTGGGGCACATTCCAAGCAAATCTAATCAGCACCAAAAGTCTGTCCCACAAGACTACATCAAAGATAATGGCGTTTGGGGTACAAAATGCATTCAAACAGGCACAACTCCTCACCCCTCTGCTGGACAAGAAATCTTCAGTAAGGTATCAGATTGGCTTCCATTCCCCTAAATGCCTGAAAAGTAGTGTGGCTAACATCACCGTGTAGTTCTGCATATTTTTCAGCCGCTAAGTGACTATGCATACCAGCGATATCAGACTAATTGGGGTTGTACATTCTTGTGTCTGTTTTATGCAACATTGCACCAGATTACATCATCAAACTGTGTTTATTATAAAGTCCACCTTTACAGTCCTTTGCCCTCACAGCAGAGTCACCCTCTCAAAGCCTTAAATCTTCTATGATCACCCCTATCCATTCTTGGGTCATGGTTGCATTTGAGAAACTGAGGAACAATATAGACTCTTTCCCACAAATTTTATGCTTGTACTCATAAAATTTCCAATACAATTTCAGCACATTCATGCCATCACCTGTGTGGTTGACTCCACTAAATTACTTCCACTTGAGGTAATATGCTTTGGGCCCACTTTAGATACATAATTAAGGCCTTGAGAGGAGGCAAGTAAATGCTTCTGCTCATTTTTGCCTTGTATTCTTTTTTCAGTAACTAAACGATTTGAAGAGCAGGGTGGAGTCCATACCTGATAGCAAGCAGGAAGAAGGCTGTCTTTTCTGGAGCTTTTCCAGGACCCGGAGGAATGGGTGTAGACCCAATGAATTGGCTTTTGGACAACTTTTATCTGCTGGGAACCTCAAGCTTGGGAATGCTGTTTCAAGAGATAAAAAAATTATTTTATTATCCCACCCTATTAACCCCCAGATTTGATTTCCCAGGAGCAAGAGTTGAAGAGACATTTCTCTCCTCTGGACTGGAGTAATGTAGGATTCTAAAATTAATACTCACTAAAGAGTTAATAGAGCAGTTCTGAAAAGGAATGTTGTAGCCAGGACAGTAACTAAATAAAGTAACCCCTGTAGCATCTGAGCATCTGAGCATCTGATCCACTCTTCTCCAGAACTCTGCTCCCTCCCCAGGCAGGTATTGTGATCACCCTGTGCCCCCTTCAACATGCCTTGATAATGTTTTGTTTCTCCCTAGAAAGTGTTCTCTTATGATAAACTGATAAGAGAGGGCCCAAGTGGCCAACAGAGACAATGTACCTATCTCATTCATTATTAACACTAATATTGGGGGTTTATATTTGGTGAGAGAGGTAGTTTGGGCAAAATTTGGTTTCTTGCATCTTTAAAATACAATTTAGTATGAGTGAGCTCGTGCTCCTGCCAGCTTTATCTGGAGTGTCACTATTCAAAGGGGGGCCAGGGGAGAGGGGACCCATAACTGCAGGGTTGGAGTTTTCTACTCCAGATCTCTCTTCTAAGTGCCGAGAACAAATCTAGAACAGAAGTTGTTTGGAGTTCTTCGTCTTTTCCTCCCATTCTGAAAAAAAATAGGTCAATGTCACTTTTCCAAATATGAAAGGAAGCCTGGTGCTCTTATACCTTATTAAGTATCTAAGTTTCCTCTCATCTGCCTCATTTTACTGTGACTTCAGGATTTATTTCCATTCCCTTTTTTTACAGCAACATCACAAGTCAGTTTCTCTATTATGTCCCTTTGATGACCACACCATTCCTACTTGGTGTCTTCTGATCAAGCAGCCTGTAGCTTTTTCAATATACAATTATTCTTTTAGTCCAGTCATTCTCTGTATCCACTACAGTCCATTTTCAAAAAATGTGGTAACAAGACCATGACTAGCTTCCCCTTGGTTTGGAAAAACATGTCCTGTGTCACACAAACCCCAGCAGTCTCTCCAAAGCTGCCTGCCAGAAGTCATCATCATTATCACAATTGAACTCTCAGCACCCACCATCCCATCAAGTGGACCAGAACAATGACTACCCCTGCAGCTGCAGAGTAAACATCCCCCCCCAAAAGTGTTTTGTTATTGTTTAAAGATAATAAAAGTTTTAAAAAGACTGTGCACAGTTTACTTTATCAAGAGAGAAGGGAAGCTTGGGAAGGAACTGGTAATTTTGCAGGAGGTCCCATAGTTTTCTTAAATTGTTGTTGGTTTAAAGGGTTCTCAACATTGTTATGCATTTAAATATGCTTTGAAAATGATAATTGTTCAAAAAATTTGCATCCCAGTGCTCACATTCACAGTTGTCCCTCTCCTTTCTAGCCAAGTCCCATCCCTTTACCCCTCCCCTTCACTGCTCCCTATTCTTTAATTCCAATATCTAATCTGGCACCAAACACTTTGAGTCCTTCTTTGAATTATTTCATTTGACCAGGAGAGTATAAGTGCCACAGAAGATATTTCTCAAGTGCCTACTATCTTGTATTTCCCCCTAAATACACACTTTCAAGCAAAATAATTAAAAAGACACTTTAAAGCAGAAATCTTGGTTTAAGGTATCCCATATACTAGCACATGGTAGCAAGTGCGCCATTGGTTTTGCTAACTTTAAGTAAATTGATAAATAATTTGTTCATAATTAAAATTCATTTTTACTTTACTAGTTCAATAGCTTCAAAATATCACCTTTAAGGAAGTAAGACATTGACTTTCAGATTCCAAGACTTGTTACTACAAAGTTTAACAACCTGGTACTTAAGAATTGTATCATTTTTATGATTTTCATCACATTTTTTACCTGATTTCCTTTAGACTGCCCTGGATTTATTATAGGACCTAGAAATGGAATGAATTTATTTTTCATGTCCGGACTATATTTTCCCCACCACATCAATTCATAAATTTTGTGGTATGATTTCTAGGAACACAATTTCAGAGATGTGCATTGTTTGTGTGTGAATTTCTACCAGTAGCATTATGTAATTTCAATTCAAATGTATTGATTTGTTTCTAAACCCTATTTATATTTCCAACATCAAATGAAGGAATTCATGATGAGGAGTCATTAATAATTTTTGAGAATTGTTTGCAAATTTTCAGATTCAGAAAATCTCCAAATTTTTCCTGGAGAGCAGTTATGCTCATTTGACAAGTATAATCGCAAATTTACTAAGTATAGATATTAAGTATTCAGTGAATAAATCAACAGATCTACCTTGAAGAAGTAACCTGAATTCTCAACTGAAAAGGAAATATTTATGTGGACCAAATGTGATAAAGAGATCTCGATTTCTGCCAATACCTGAAGTAATTTCCTTCATCATTGTAGAGAGCTGGTTGAACAATTTGCTCCTGCCTCCTCCCCCATTCTTGAATTCTTGCCACAGGGGAGGAGTTTTCTCAGAATCAGAATGTGGGCTTGGTTCCATTCCTTGTTTACTCTGACCTTTGTATCCCAAAGAATTCCCAGAAAACTAAGTGGCTAGGACTAAGTGAATTCAGAAAAAGAGCACGAAAGAGCTGGCAATGAGTATGCATGGCGACTATGCCCTGCTCCTGACTGAAATTGAGAGCTTGTCAACAACTGGCTGGTGCTGAATCATGAGAAGGGTTCCAGTGTCTTTGAATTTCATCCAGCTCCTAAATTTAGCCCAATACAATGGGTCTACTCCCACAAAAAGTGGGTGGAAGGTAAGGTACAGTAGGACTTGCAGCCTGGTGTCAAATGATTTGGATGAACAGTGGCAGGATACTGGGGAGGGAGGGTTAGAACTACTATCTACCAAATCATATCCTCCTCGCAGGCCACAGGACTGGGAGACCCAGTAGCTGATGTGTAAAGACTAGGGACAGCATCACTAGACACATTCATTCACTGATAGTGTTATTTTCAAAAAGCTAATCCAGTACCACAATTTAACTTGCCTTTGGAGAGAGAGAAACAAAGGGGATTTTTTTTTCCTTTTTTTTTAACTTGAGAAAGAAATTTTTCAGTTAGATATTCCAATATGGATCCAGTTAAGTTTACTTCAATCTCAAGGAAGCTGGGTAACAGTTCAATTTACTTACTTCAAGGAATAAACTAAATAGGGAACCAAACAAAAACAGATGGCTCAATTTGGGAGCTGTGAGAAAGTAACTCTGTTAATAAAAAATTAAACAAGCAAACAAACAAACAAAAAAACAAAACCAAAAAAAATTAAACAAGATTCTACACAGCTTGGTTTGAGGAAGAATTTCTAGGAAATATAAGAAACAACTAATTTTATGATATGATTTGGAGAAATTTTTTGGAAAGGTTTAATTTAAGGTAGCTTAAAACAGCCGAAAGTGTAACAAATGAAAATAATTCTGAGAACATGGGAATTGTGACTTTTTAAAAAATTATGTTAGAATGAAGAAAGGGAAGACATGAAACACACACACACAAGAATTAGCTAACAAAATTGTCAGTGCTTTGCCAGTACTACTTGGGGTCTTTTGTGCTACTACTGTCCAGTCTGTTGTCTGAGAATGGGGGTGTTGCTTGGTTCTCCCCGTGTTCCGATCTTGACCGTAAAGTCATGCAGCTCCTTTGCCCTGTTTCCTGCCTTATCATGTCCACCACAAACCTTGATTTGCTTTTGTAGCAACTGTTTAGTCAATTATTCTAATCTCCTTCTAGAACATTTTTGTTAAAAAATAATTCAAAGGTAGCATTTATCCTATCATATTATAATCATTAATTTAAAAATATTTTAATTGCAAAAAATATCTGATATATTAAAAAGCTTATAGATGTATTTGTATGGTTTAAAGAATAATAATTTTTTAAAACCACATACTCACCTTAGTTTAGAAATCCTTATACATTGCTTCTTGTATGCATCCCCATCTTATCCTACCCTAGCCCAGAGTTAACTATCTTCTTATATTTTTGTAATAATTCACTCCCTTGC
This sequence comes from Choloepus didactylus, assembly GCF_015220235.1. NCBI lineage: Eukaryota > Metazoa > Chordata > Mammalia > Pilosa > Megalonychidae > Choloepus > Choloepus didactylus. Next base: position 37,421,233 of record NC_051320.1, on the reverse strand, counting down.
CTTTCTTTAGATTTTATTGCCTCTATGAATATCCCTCAAACAGCTATTGTTAAGAGTTTGATCAGTTTTTATATAGATTAACTCATCCTTTATGCATATTTTGGTGACTACTTTCACTCATTTTATATTTTTGAAATTCCTCCTTGTGGAATCTCAGTTTTACTGCTGTGTATCTTCAATTATATGAATACAACCTGACTTATCTATCCAGGCTATCGGTGTCCTGCATTCGGTTTCCATTTTTTTTCAGTTTACAAACAATGCTGTTGTGAACATTCTTACATAAGCCTACTGCATACGTGTGCAAGAGTTCCTCTGAGAAATATAACCAGGAATTGAATTGCTGTGTCAGAGAGTTCAAATTTACTAGGTAATGCCAAACAGTCTTCTAAAATAGTTTTATCAGTTTTCACTCTGACCAGTGTTGGGTGAAAATCCCTAATGTTCATATCTGTGTAAACATCTGATATTATCTGGCTTTTTAATTTTGCCTACTTGGTTGTTATGAAGAGGTTTTAATTCGCATTTCTATGATTAATGAGGTTAAACATTTTTTCATATTTTTATAAAGCGGAATAGAGAGCACCAGAAACAGACCCATACATATATGGAAACCTGATTTATGGCAGGGCAGGCATTGCCGATCGGTGAGACACAGTGGACTGTAACAGTTGATTCTCCCTGTGGAAAATACATAAATTAAAATGGGCCCCTGCCTCACATCATGCACAAAAGCTCAGTTCCAGGTGGATCACAGACATAAACATAAAGTACAAACCATAAAACTGTTAGAAGATAATACAGAAGAATATCTTTATGCTCACAGAGCCTTAATGGATTTTTTAAATCATACATAAGAAACACAAATATTAACAGGAAAATGTTGATAAATTTGAGTACAATAAATTTAAATACATCCTTGACTCACTGATCTGCTATGGCCACTGTGTCATAAATCCATTTTCCATACATGCGTGAGTTTGTTTCTGAACTCTCTCTTCAGTTCTATTTGTCTATCCCTGCACCAATACCACAATGTCTCAATTACAATAGCTTTCTAGAGATTTCTAATAGGGGAGGCCTCAACCTTTGTGGTGGATGGAATTGTGTACCCCAGTTTGGACATGTTCTTGATCCTGGACTACATGTTGGTAGGTGTGGACCCATTTTAAGTAGGATCTTTTGAAGATATTACTTCAGCTGAAGGGTGGCCCAACTGAATCAGGTTGGGCTTTAATTGGATTATTGGAGTCCTTTATAAGCAGAATGAAATTCAGACATAGAGAGGGAAGCATGGAAAGAAGCTAGAAGTCAATGGAACAGGAGAAGAAAGAAGGGAGAAAAAAGACATCACCATGGGCCCTGCTATGTGACAGAAAAGCCAATGACCAAGGATTGCTGGCATCCAACCCAGAATGCCACACTCTTTGAAGAGGAAGCATTGCTTTGATGCCACCACTGTCATGGACTTCTCCTAGGCTTAAAACCCTAAATCAATAAATTTTCATTCTTTAAGCCAACCCATTGTCTGGTATTTGTTTTAACCCCCAGGAAACTAAGACAACCTTGTTCTTCTTCAGGGATATTTTGGTTATTCATGGCCCCTTGATATTTCATTTAAAATATAAAATCAGCTTGTCATGTTTCCACAAAAAAGAAACCTGTTGGAAATTTTATTGGAATGGCTTTGAATATAAATCTCAGTTTGGGGAAATCTTTATTATATTCAGGTTCTCTCCAAAGACTTGGTATATTTATCCATTTATTTTAGCCTTCTTTTTTGCTCATCTTTAACTATATTTTACAATTTTTACCTTAAAAGTCCTAAGTACTTTAAACTTTTTGTTACTTTTTGTAAAAAATTATATTCTTTAAATTGTATTTTCTAACTGATTTGTGTTGTAGAGAAATTTAAGTAACTTTCTACAGTAATTTTGTCTTAAGTAACCTTTCTAAACTCTTACTCATTCTAATAAAATATTTTGGATTTTCTACATGATAATTTATCCATTTATTTAATAAGTATTTATTAAATGCCTTCTGGGTTCCAGGCATTTTTCAAGGGCCTGAGGATTCAGTAGTGAATAAAACAAGAAAAAAAATTCCTGCCCTAATAGAACTTATACCATCATAGGGGAAGACAGACAACAGATAAGTAAAATATACACCATGTTAGATGAGAAGAAATGCTTTGCAGAAAATGCAGTGGGAAAAGGAGAAGGGGAGTGCTGGGAGGTAGGGGGAGGGAGAAGAGTTTAATTTTAAAATAGGATGGTTAGAGAAGTTCGCAGGGAAAATGAAATCTTTTTGCAAACATCTGAAGGAGTTACACAGGTAATTTTGGAGGCATGCTGCAGGCAGAGGGAACAGCCAGCACAAAACCTCTGAGCTTGGCTGGTTTCTCTAAGGAACAGCAACAGGGCAGTGAGGCTGCGATGAATACAAACAAAGGAAGTCAGAGACGTAACCCACGACCAGCTTGTGCAAGGTGTTGTCAACTATCACACAGTCTCTCCTTCAACCTTTCTAATCTGTGTGTTTTATCTCTTTTATTATCATCCTGCATTGTCTAGGACGACCAGTAGAATGTTGAAGAGTGGTGATAGAGGTCATCCATACTATATTCTAGATCTTAAAGAGTAAACTGTCAACATGTCACCATTAATTATAGGGTTGACTGAAGGGTTTTCCCAGAGCTCTTTATCTGGTTAAGAAAGTTCTTTTTCCATTCCTCCTTTACTAAGAGTCTTCATCTTGACTGACTATTGAATTTTATCAAATACATTTGCATTTGGTGATATGATCATTTATTAAGGCTGTGTATTAAATTAACTGATTTTCTATTATTAAACCAATCTTGCATTTATTGGATGAGCCCAACTTGGCAATGATTCTTCTTTTTCTTCTTTTAATACATATGCATTGCTTATGCTAGATACTAAATTGCTAAAAATTTGCTTAGGATTATACATCTGAATTCATTAATGAGATTGATCTATAGTATATATTCCCTGCAGTGTTTGTTGGGGGGGATTGTATAAAGGATATGCTAGTCTCACAAATTGGGAAAATTCCGAATTTCTCCATTCTCTATAAACATTTTTGGTATATGGCTATTATGTTCTTCTTCAATAGTTGGTAGAAGTTGCCAGGAGACTGCAATTTTTCTTTATGGGAAGAATGTAAAGGCTAATTTCATTTCTTTAATAACTATTAGATTATTCAGATTTTTCTTTGGTTAACAATATTATCCTGAATTCATAAAAAGACTGGAGGTATCCTATCTTTCACTATCTTCCAAGCCAGTTTCCATATCATTGGGGATGTATGTTTCCTAAATGTCTGGACCTAGTAATTTGGGGGTGGGGGTGGGATGAAGGACTATAATGTCTTGACAATTTTCTCTATTTTTTGTAATTGGTCTTTTTAGGCTTCCTATTTGTTTATGTGGTCCATTTTTAGAAGCTTAAATTTTCTTTGAAGTTTACCAATTTAATTCAGTTTTAAAAATGTATTTTCATAAAATTAAGCAAAATATCTCTTATGATTCTTATTAATTCACCTGTATTTGTTTTGTTATATTACCACTTTCATTTCTTATTTTATTTGTAATCTCATTTTTCCTTGATCATGTTAACTAATGGGTTTACTTTTTTTATATAAAGAACCATGGCTTCGATTTATTTGTTTTGCATTGAAAATATTTTGTTAATTTATCCTTTATTATTAATCCTGTCCTGTATTTGTCCTAAGTTTGTTTCATTCTTTTGTTTTTTTAAATTTCTTGAATTGTCTACATCATTCACAAGTGCATTTCCATTCATTCTTGTTTATCAATATAAGTTTTTAAGACTCTGAACTTTTCCCTGAACAGTTTAGAATTATCCCATAGTTTCAGATATGTATGTTTTATTAATACAATTTTACAGATTCTTTAAAAAGTAGGTTTTGATAAACAAATAAACAATCATGAGATATATAACAGATAATAACAGAGTTATATAACAAATATCAGAAAAGAAATAAACCACAAGTATGTTTTAACTATTAAAAAGATAGCCAGGCGGGGCAAGATGGCAGACTGGTGAGCTGTAAGTTTTAGCTACTCCTCCAGGAAAGTAGGTAAAAAGCCAGGAACTGCGTGGACTGGACACCACAGAGCAATCTGTCTTTGGGCATACTTCATACAACACTCATGAAAACGTGGAACTGCTGAGATCAGCGAAATCTGTAAGTTTTTGCGGCCAGGGGACCCGCGCCCCTCCCTGCCAGGCTCAGTCCCGGGGGAGGAGGGGCTGTCAGCTCCGGGAAGGAGAAGGGAGAATTGCAGTGGCTGCTCTTATCGGAAACTCATTCTACTGATTCAAACTCCAACCATAGATAGACTGAGACCAGACACCAGAGACTCTGAGAGCAGCCAGCCCAGCAGAGAGGAGACAGGCATAGAAAAAAAACAACACGAAAAACTCCAAAATAAAAGCGGAGGATTTTTGGAGTTCTGGTGAACGCAGAGGGGGGAAGGGCGGAGCTCAGGCCTTGAGGCGCATATGCAAATCCCGAAGCAAAGCTGATCTCTCTGCCCTGTGCACCTTTCCTTAATGGCCCTGGTTGCTTTGTCTATTAGCATTTCAATAACCCATTAGATCTCTGAGGAGGGCCGTTTTTTTTTTTTTTTTTTTTTAAATCCTTTTTGCTTTTTCTAAAACAATTACTCTAAGAAGCTCAATACAGAAAGCTTCAAAGAATTGCAATTTGGGCACGTCAAGTCAAGAGCAGAACTAAGAGAGCTCTGAGACAAAAGGCAATAATCCAGTGGCTGAGAAAATTCACTAAACAACACAACTTCCCAAGAAAAGGGGGGTGTCCGCTCACAGCCACCATCCTGGTGGACAGGAAACACTCCTGCCCATCGCCAGCCCCATAGCCCACAGCTGCCCCAGACAACCCAGTGTGACGGAAGTGCTTCAAATAACAGGCACACACCACAAAACTGGGCGTGGACATTAGCCTTCCCTGCAACCTCAGCTGAATGTCCCAGAGCTGGGAAGGTGGAGCAGTGTGAATTAACAAAGCCCCATTCAGCCATCATTTGAGCAGACTGGGAGCCTCCCTACACAGCCCAGCAGCCCAGAACTGCCCTGGGGGGACGGCACTCAACTGTGACATAGCACAGTCATCCCTCAACAGAGGACCCGGGGTGCACGGCCTGGAAGAGGGGCCCACTTGCAAGTCTCAGGAGCCATACGCCAATACCAAAGACTTGTGGGTCAGTGGCAGAGACAAACTGTGGCAGGACTGAACTGAAGGATTAGACTATTGCAGCAGCTTTAAAACTCTAGGATCATCAGGGAGATTTGATTGTTAGGGCCACCCCCTCTCCCCGACTGCCCAGAAACACGCCCCACATACAGGGCAGGCAACACCAACTACACACGCAAGCTTGGTACACCAATTGGGCCCCACAAGACTCACTCCCCCACTCACCAAAAAGGCTAAGCAGGGGAGATCTGGCTTGTGGAGAACAGGTGGCTCGTGGACGCCACCTGCTGGTTAGTTAGAGAAAGTGTACTCCACGAAGCTGTAGATCTGATAAATTAGAGATAAGGACTTCAACTGGTCTACAAACCCTAAAAGAACCCTATCAAGTTAAGCAAATGCCACGAGGCCAAAAACAACAGAAAATTATAAAGCATATGAAAAAACCAGACGATATGGATAACCCAAGCCCAAGCACCCAAATCAAAAGACCAGAAGAGACACAGCACCTAGAGCAGCTACTCAAAGAACTAAAGATGAACAATGAGACCATAGTACGGGATATGAAGGAAATCAAGAAGACCCTAGAAGAGCATAAAGAAGACATTGCAAGACTAAATAAAAAAATGGATGATCTTATGGAAATTAAAGAAACTGTTGACCAAATTAAAAAGATTCTGGACACTCATAGTACAAGACTAGAGGAAGTTGAACAACGAATCAGTGACCTGGAAGATGACAGAATGGAAAATGAAAGCATAAAAGAAAGAATGGGGAAAAAAATTGAAAAACTCGAAATGAACCTCAGGGATATGATAGATAATATGAAACGTCCGAATATAAGACTCATTGGTGTCCCAGAAGGGGAAGAAAAGGGTAAAGGTCTAGGAAGAGTATTCAAAGAAATTGTTGGGGAAAACTTCCCAAATCTTCTAAACAACATAAATACACAAATCATAAATGCTCAGCGAACTCCAAATAGAATAAATCCAAAAAAACCCACTCCGAGACATATACTGATCACACTGTCAAACATAGAAGAGAAGGAGCAAGTTCTGAAAGCAGCAAGAGAAAAGCAATTCACCACATACAAAGGAAACAGCATAAGACTAAGTAGTGACTACTCATCAGCCACCATGGAGGCAAGAAGGCAGTGGCACGATATATTTAAAATTCTGAGTGAGAGGAATTTCCAGCCAAGAATACTTTATCCAGCAAAGCTCTCCTTCAAATTTGAGGGAGAGCTTAAATTTTTCATAGACAAAGAAATGCTGAGAGAATTTGCTAACAAGAGACCTGCCCTACTGGAGATACTCAAGGGAGCCCTACAGACAGAGAAACAAAGAAAGGACAGAGAGACTTGGAGAAAGGTTCAGTACTAAAGAGATTCGGTATGGGTACAATAAAGGATATTAATAGAGAGAGGGAAAAATATGGCAAACATAATCCAAAGGATAAGATGGCCGATTCAAGAAATGCCTTCACGGTTTTAACGTTGAATGTAAATGGATTAAACTCCCCAATTAAAAGATATAGATTCGCAGAATGGATCAAAAAAAATGAACCATCAATATGTTGCATACAAGAGACTCATCTTAGACACAGGGACACAAAGAAACTGAAAGTGAAAGGATGGAAAAAAATATTTCATGCAAGCTACAGCCAAAAGAAAGCAGGTGTAGCAATATTAATCTCAGATAAAATAGACTTCAAATGCAGGGATGTTTTGAGAGACAAAGAAGGCCACTACATACTAATAAAAGGGGCAATTCAGCAAGAAGAAATAACAGTCGTAAATGTCTATGCACCCAATCAAGGTGCCACAAAATACATGAAAGAAACACTGGCAAAACTAAAGGAAGCAATTGATGTTTCCACAATAATTGTGGGAGACTTCAACACATCACTCTCTCCTATAGATAGATCAACCAGACAGAAGACCAATAAGGAAATTGAAAACCTAAACAATCTGATAAATGAATTAGATTTAACAGACATCTACAGGACATTACATCCCAAATCACCAGGATACACATACTTTTCTAGTGCTCACGGAACTTTCTCCAGAATAGATCATATGCTGGGACATAAAACAAGCCTCAATAAATTTAAAAAGATTGAAATTATTCAAAGCACATTCTCTGACCACAATGGAATACAATTAGAAGTCAATAACCATCAGAGACTTAGAAAATTCACAAATACCTGGAGGTTAAACAACACACTCCTAAACAATCAGTGGGTTAAAGAAGAAATAGCAAGAGAAATTGCTAAATATATAGAGACGAATGAAAATGAGAACACAACATACCAAAACCTATGGGATGCAGCAAAAGCAGTGCTAAGGGGGGAATTTATAGCACTAAACGCATATATTAAAAAGGAAGAAAGAGCCAAAATCAAAGAACTAATGGATCAACTGAAGAAGCTAGAAAATGAACAGCAAACCAATCCTAAACCAAGTAGAAGAAAAGAAATAACAAGGATTAAAGCAGAAATAAATGACATAGAGAACAAAAAACAATAGAAAGGATAAATATCACCAAAAGTTGGTTCTTTGAGAAGATCAACAAGATTGACAAGCCCCTAGCTAGACTGACAAAATCAAAAAGAGAGAAGACCCATATAAACAAAATAATGAATGAAAAAGGTGACATAACTGCAGATCCTGAAGAAATTAAAAAAATTATAAGAGGATATTATGAACAACTGTATGGCAACAAACTGGATAATGTAGAAGAAATGGACAATTTCCTGGAAACATATGAACAACCTAGATTGACCAGAGAAGAAATAGAAGACCTCAACCAACCCATCACAAGCAAAGAGATCCAATCAGTCATCAAAAATCTTCCCACAAATAAATGCCCAGGGCCAGATGGCTTCACAGGGGAATTCTACCAAACTTTCCAGAAAGAACTGACACCAATCTTACTCAAACTCTTTCAAAACATTGAAAAAAATGGAACACTACCTAACTCATTTTATGAAGCTAACATCAATCTAATACCAAAACCAGGCAAAGATGCTACAAAAAAGGAAAACTACCGGCCAATCTCCCTAATGAATATAGATGCAAAAATCCTCAAGAAAATACTTGCAAATCGAATCCAGAGACACATTAAAAAAATCATACACCATGACCAAGTGGGGTTCATTCCAGGCATGCAAGGATGGTTCAACATAAGAAAAACAATCAATGTATTACAACACATTAACAACTCAAAAGGGAAAAATCAATTGATCATCGCAATAGATGCTGAAAAAGCATTTGACAAAATCCAACATCCCTTTTTGATAAAAACACTTCAAAAGGTAGGAATTGAAGGAAACTTCCTCAACATGATAAAGAGCATATATGAAAAACCCACAGCCAGCATAGTACTCAATGGTGAGAGACTGAAAGCCTTCCCTCTAAGATCAGGAACAAGACAAGGATGCCCGCTGTCACCACTGTTATTCAACATTGTGCTGGAAGTGCTAGCCAGGGCAATCCGGCAAGACAAAGAAATAAAAGGCATCCAAATTGGAAAAGAAGAAGTAAAACTGTCATTGTTTGCAGATGATATGATCTTATATCTAGAAAACCCTGAGAAATCGACGATACACCTACTAGAGCTAATAAACAAATTCAGCAAAGTAGCGGGATACAAGATCAATGCACATAAGTCAGTAATGTTTCTATATGCTAGAAATGAACAAACTGAAGAGACACTCAAGAAAAAGATACCATTTTCAATAGCAACTAAAAAAATCAAGTACCTAGGAATAAACTTAACCAAAGATGTAAAAGACCTATACAAAGAAAACTACATAACTCTACTAAAAGAAATAGAAGGGGACCTTAAAAGATGGAAAAATATTCCATGTTCATGGATAGGAAGGCTAAATGTCATTAAGATGTCAATTCTACCCAAACTCATCTACAGATTCAATGCAATCCCAATCAAAATTCCAACAACCTACTTTGCAGACTTGGAAAAGCTAGTTATCAAATTTATTTGGAAAGGGAAGATGCCTCGAATTGCTAAAGACACTCTAAAAAAGAAAAACGAAGTGGGAGGACTTACACTCCCTGACTTTGAAGCTTATTATAAAGCCACAGTTGCCAAAACAGCATGGTACTGGCACAAAGATAGACATATAGATCAATGGAATCGAATTGAGAATTCAGAGATAGACCCTCAGATCTATGGCCGACTGATCTTTGATAAGGCCCCCAAAGTCACCGAACTGAGTCATAATGGTCTTTTCAACAAATGGGGCTGGGAGAGTTGGATATCCATATCCAAAAGAATGAAAGAGGACCCCTACCTCACCCCCTACACAAAAATTAACTCAAAATGGACCAAAGATCTCAATATAAAAGAAAGTACCATAAAACTCCTAGAAGATAATGTAGGAAAACATCTTCAAGACCTTGTATTAGGAGGCCACTTCCTAGACTTTACACCCAAAGCACAAGCAACAAAAGAGAAAATAGATAAATGGGAACTCCTCAAGCTTAGAAGTTTCTGCACCTCAAAGGAATTTCTCAAAAAGGTAAAGAGGCAGCCAACTCAATGGGAAAAATTTTTGGAAACCATGTATCTGACAAAAGACTGATATCTTGCATATACAAAGAAATCCTACAACTCAATGACAATAGTACAGACAGCCCAATTATAAAATGGGCAAAAGATATGAAAAGACAGTTCTCTGAAGAGGAAATACAAATGGCCAAGAAACACATGAAAAAATGTTCAGCTTCACTAGCTATTAGAGAGATGCAAATTAAGACCACAATGAGATACCATCTAACACCGATTAGAATGGCTGCCATTAAACAAACAGGAAACTACAAATGCTGGAGGGGATGTGGAGAAATTGGAACTCTTATTCATTGTTGGTGGGACTGTATAATGGTTCAGCCACTCTGGAAGTCAGTCTGGCAGTTCCTTAGAAAACTAGATATAGAGCTACCATTCGATCCAGCGATTGCACTTCTCGGTATATACCCGGAAGATCGGAAAGCAGTGACACGAACAGATATCTGCACGCCAATGTTCATAGCAGCATTATTCACAATTGCCAAGAGATGGAAACAACCCAAATGTCCTTCAACAGATGAGTGGATAAATAAAATGTGGTATATACACACGATGGAATACTACGCGGCAGTAAGAAGGAACGATCTGGTGAAACATATGACAACATGGATGAACCTTGAAGACATAATGCTGAGCGAAATAAGCCAGGCACAAAAAGAGAAATATTATATGCTACCACTAATGTGAACTTTGAAAAATGTAAAACAAATGGTTTATAATGTAGAGTGTAGGGGAACTAGCAGTAGAGAGCAATTAAGGAAGGGGGAACAATAATCCAAGAAGAACAGATAAGCTATTTAACGTTCTGGGGATGCCCAGAAATGACTATGGTCTGTTAATTTCTGATGGATGTAGTAGGAACAAGTTCACTGAAATGTTGCTATATTATGTAACTTTCTTGGGGTAAAGTAGGAACATGTTGGAAGTTAAGCAGTTATCTTAGGTTAGTTGTCTTTTTCTTACTCCCTTGTTATGGTCTCTTTGAAATGTTCTTTTATTGTATGTTTGTTTTCTTTTTAACTTTTTTTTTCATACAGTTGATTTAAAAAAGAAGGGAAAGTTAAAAAAAAAAAAAAAGAAATAAGACAAACAAGGAAAAAAAAAAAAAAGATGTAGTGCCCCCTTGAGGAGCCTGTGGAGAATGCAGGGGTATTCGCCTACCCCACCTCCATGGTTGCTAACATGACCACAGACATAGGGGACTGGTGGTTTGATGGGTTGAGCCCTCTACCATAAGTTTTACCCTTGGGAAGACGGTTGCTGCAAAGGAGAGGCTAGGCCTCCCTGTATTTGTGCCTAAGAGTCTCCTCCTGAATGCCTCTTTGTTGCTCAGATGTGGCCCTGTCTCTCTGGCTAAGCCAACTTGAAAGGTGAAATCACTGCCCTCCCCCCTACGTGGGATCAGACACCCAGGGAAGTGAATCTCCCTGGCAACGTGGAATATGACTCCCGGGGAGGAATGTAGACCCGGCATCGTGGGATGGAGAACATCTTCTTGACCAAAAGGGGGATGTGAAAGGAAATGAAATAAGCTTCAGTGGCAGAGAGATTCCAAAACGAGCCGAGAGATCACTCTGGTGGGCACTCTTACGCACACTTTAGACAACCTTTTTTAGGTTCTAAAGAATTGGGGTAGCTGGTGGTGGATACCTGAAACTATTAAACTACAACCCAGAACCCATGAATCTCGAAGACAGTTGTATAAAAATGTAGCTTATGAGGGGTGACAATGGGATTGGGAATGCCATAAGGACCAAACTCCACTTTGTCTAGTTTATGGATGGATGTGTAGAAAAGTAGGGGAAGCAAACAAACAGATAAAGGTACCCAGTGTTCTTTTTTACTTCAATTGCTCTTTTTCACTCTAATTATTATTCTTGTTATTTTTGTGTGTGTGATAATGAAGGTATCAGGGATTGATTTAGGTGATGAATGTACAACTATGTAATGGTACTGTAAACAATCGAAAGTACAATTTGTTTGTATGACTGCGTGGTATGTGAATATATCTCAATAAAATGATGATTAAAAAAAAAAAAAAAGATAGCCAGAATTCTTGAGAAAAATTTCCTAGTTCAGATTTCTTCCTCCTTAGGAATCAAATAAAATGGCTCAGAGCCATCAAAAACATATTTCTTATGCCCAAGAGAGATAGAGAAGCAAAGATTACATGATTTTCCCACAAAGAAATATGGAGGAAAGTCTCTTCATGATTGTTTGTTTCTTTTTAAACAACAGTTAATCATTCATAAATCATTGTCATCTCCAAGATCTCAACCTTCTCACACCTCCTGTGTGGAAGACTTTTTTGAGCCCCAAGAATATGTCAGACTTTCTAAAAACATTATAACAATATAATATGATATATGAACTTCTCCTTAATAGCAGATCATTAATTAGTCTTCATTGCCAGATTGTAAGCTATCTACTTCACCAATGAATTCCCTGTAATTGGCCCAACATTTGCCACATAACAGGAGTTCAATAAATAATTATTGATAGAATGAAAAAAAGTTAATCATTCAATTTCCTTTTAATAACTGCAAAGTAGAAGATGAGTTGCAGGACCAATTTGAACTAGTGGGATTATACTAGCACTTTGAGTATACCAGCACTCTGAGTTCAGACTTTCATGGTCTCTCCTTGCTTAAAAACAGTGTTTCTGAAGATAACAAACCAAATTCTTGCAGAAACTGTTGAAACTGTGTTAATTAATTGCTGTACCTTACCTGCTACTGTCCTCAAGCCTATATATTTTTTCTTATAAAAAATCACCATTGCCATCATCATAACCATATTTTATTGAGGGCCCATTCGTTTATTCATTTTAAAATACTTACCGATCTGTGCATTATCAGATGCTTTATCTAAAATTATTATCTAATTTAAGCCTCACAAATTCTAGAGAGAGGTGTTTCAAACCATTCTTACAGGTGAAGAAACTAAGGCTCAGAGACCCGAAAAACATTACAGATCCCAATTTCAGGAAATTCATGGCAGAGCCATGATTTCATTTTATGTCTGTCTACCTCCAAATCCTATCTTCTTTCAATGTACTGTGTGGTTTCACTGTACACGCACAGAGAATTACAGAAATACCAGGAGAGAATATCTACACTTTGCACTGTAATTTGAGATTTTATGATTTTCAATTGCTAGTTATTCCATGCTCAAAAAAAAAAAAAAAATACTTGTATGAGTAAAATGGTATTAAATGCTACTTAGGGAAGACCATAAAAGGTTTTCTCTATCCATTGTTTGGAATACACAAACTTCTCTCTTTGAACATAAATAGACCCTCGAATGTCTTTTAACACCCAAAACTGCCTCTTCCCTGAACAGAAGAGCTTTTTCATGGTGGTATCTTAACAGCATACTCTTTGTCTTTCTTAAAAGCTTTACAACAATATCTGAACAACACATATTTCTGCATCTGTGGAAAACCACCAAGCAATCAGCTACATTAGAGTGGATTATAGGGTAGAAATGAATGAGCTGGTATCTTACTGTGCCACTGGTTTTTGCTTAACAACAGGAATTTATTGGCTCATGGTTTTTTGTTTTTTGTTTTTTTTTATGTTTTTTTTTTTTTATTAAATTCAGTTTTATTGAAATACATTCACACACCATACAATCATCCATGGTATACAATCCACTGTCCACAGTATGATAACATAGTTATGCGTTCATCACCACAATCTATCTCTGAACATTTTCCTTACATCAGAAAGAACCAGAACAAGAATAAAAAATAAAAGTGAAAAAAGAACACCCAAATCATCCCCCCATCCCACACCATTTGTCCTTTGGTTTTTGTCCCCATTCCTCCACTCATCCATACACTAGATAAAGGGGGTGTGATCCACAAGGTCTTCACAATCACACTGTCACCCCTTGTAATCTACATTATTATATAATTGTCTTCAGGAGTCCAGACTGCTGCATTGGAGTTTGGTAGTTTCAGGTATTTACTTCTAGCTATTCCAATACATTGAAGCCTAAGAGGTGTTATCTATATAGTGCATAAGAATGTCCACCAGAGTCACCTCTCGACTCCATTTGGAATCTCTCAGCCACTGAAACCATTTCATCTCATTTTGCATCCCCCTTTTGATCAAGAAGATACTCTCAGTCCCATGATGCCGGGTCCACATTCATCCCTGGGAGTCATACTCTGCGTTGCCAGGGAGATTTACACCCCTGGGAGTCGGGTCCCACGTAGAGGGGAGGGCAGCGAGTTCACCTGTCGAGATGGCTCAGTTAGAGAGAGAGAGGGCCACATTTGAGCAACAAAGAGGTACTCAGGAGGAGACTCTTAGGCACCATTACATACAAGTTTAGACTCTCCTTTGTGGTAATGAGCTTCATAAGGGCAAGTCCCATGCTCGAGGGCTCAGCACATCAAACCGCCAGTCCCAATGTTTGTGACAACATCAACGCCAGTCCAGGTGAGGATGTCCAACACATCTGCACCTTCCCCCAGATCCTCGGGGCTGGGGAGGGGGAGGCTGTAAATATATTTATTATCTGCCCAAATTACTCTAGGATGTGTCACTATTTCACTCCAGCCTATACTAATCTACTGTATCTCACTTCTTATTCAAAGTTCCATGCAATTGTGGTGTTTGAACAAGTCGACTGTAGAGTTGTACCATTTAGAAAATTTAGATCCTGTACCAAATAGATATGTATTCCCTTGGTCTCATATGAAAGTTGAAGTTTTAAAATACAATCAGTTTCAACCTTTACCCTTTGGCCTGGCTTGCCCTGGTCGTAACCAGACCTGCTTCATTCATATCACTAATTGAAGCCTGGGCTCTTTTTCAGCTTTTTTTTTTTTTTTTTTTTTTTCTGACAGTGGCTGTATGCACTAATACTGACATTCATATCTGCCAAGCTCTAGCTCTGAGTTTCAGGTGTCTCAGAGATATGCATTGTTCCAGAGACCAATCAGGTTATACGCTAGGGGATCAGCATCTCAAAGTTTAGAGATAGGCCTTACAATTCAGGGATAGAGTTAACTGCTGGAAGAGCTTACAATCTAGGGACTATTACAATTATTGTGTCCACGTTAGGCTATGTTCTAAGATTCAATTCTGAGTTTACACATTGTAGTTCGTCCATATTGGTGAGGCATCATCCCTCTCACCATGTTTTCTCCAACACTTTTACTCCTATATATATTTTTTCCTACAATTTTATAGAGTTATATTCACATACCATACATTTATCCACAGTGTACAATCAGTTGTTCACATTTATCACCACAATCAGCATTTGAACATACTGATTACTACAAGAAAAATTGTTTTGTTTTTTAGCAATAAGAAAAAATGATAAAAAGAAAAATAACATGTCATACAATACAATATACTAATAAGGACAGCAAATAACACCACTACCAACAATCCCATATTACTCCCCTATATCCCCTTCTCATATACATTTAGCATTGGTGTATTGCCTTTGTTACATTTAATGGAGGTATATTACAATGTTACTGTTGACCATAGACTCCAGTTTGCTTTGATTATGTTTTTTCCTGAATACCATCCCTTTTTCAAATTTCTACATGGTTGCTTTCTCACATGCAAAAACATTTTTATATTTGTATATTTAGTAACAGTCATTGGCCACTCCAGTTTTTGCCGCGTTATACAGTCCCAGTCTTTATCATCTATCCTTACCTCTGGTGTCCTACATTCTCCTATCCCACCTCTTTCAGCTTTACTCACAGACATCTTTGTTCAGTGTACTTACAATACCGTGCTACCGTCACACAGTATTATGCTATCTATTTCTGGATCTATGCAATCAATCCTAAACATTCTGTAGTCCTTCAGCATCAAATGGCTGATCTCTGCCCTCTTTCTATCTCCTGGTCGCCTGTGTTGTCAGCTTTTAACTCCCAAAGTTTGTTCATTAATGTCTGTTCATATTAGTGAGACCATACAGAATCTGTCCTTTTGTTTCTGGCTAACTTCACTCAACATAATGTCCTCAAGGTTCATTCACATTATTACATGATCCATGTCTTTGTTCTGTCTTACAGCTGCATAATATTCCATCATGTGTATATACCATAGTTTGTTTATCCACTCGTCCTTTGATGGACATTTGGGCTGTTTCCATCTCTTGGCAATTATGAATATTGCTGCAATAAACATCGGTTTACAAATGTCTGTTTGTGTCTTAAGTTTCAGTTCCTCTGAGTATATACCCAGCAATGGAATAGCTGGGTCATATGGCAAATCTATATTTAGCTTCCTGAGGAACCTCCATACTGTCTTCCAGAGTGGTTGCACCATTCTACTTTCCCACCAACAATGAATAAGTGTGCCTCTTTCTCCACATCCTCTCCAGCACTTGTCATTTTCTGTTTTTTGGATAATGGCCATTCTGGTAGGTGTGAGATGATATCTCATTGTGGTTCTGATTTGCATTTCCTTAATAGCCAGTGAAGTTGAGCATTTTTTCATATGCTTTTGAGCCATTTGTATTTCCTCTTCACAAAAATGTCTGTTCATGTCTTTTGCCCATTTTTTAATTGGATTGTTTGTCTTTCTGTTATTGAGATGCAGGATTCCTTTATGTATTCAGGATATTAAACCCTTATCTGATATGTGGTTTCCAAATATCATCTCCCATTGTGTAGGTTGCCTTTTGACTTTTCTGACAAAGTCCTTTGATGTACAAAACTGTTTAATTTTGAGGAGATCCCATTAGTCTATTTGTTCTTTGGTTGCTCATGCTTTGGGTGTGAGGTCTAAGAAACCACCTTCTTTCACAAGATCTTTAAGATATTGCCCTACATTTTCTTCTAAGAGTTTTATGTCTTGGTGCTAATGTTTAGGTCTTTGATCCACTTTGAGTTAATTTTGGTATAAGGTGTGAGATGGACATCCACTTTCATTCTTTTGGAAATGGATATCCAGTTCTCCAAACACCATTTATTGAACAGGCTGCTCTTTCCCAGTTGCTTCGGCTTCACTGCCTTATCAAAGATCAGTTGTCGATAGATGTAAGGGTCTACTTCTGAACACTCAATTCGATTCCATTGATCAGTATATCTGTCCTTATGCCAGTACCATGCTGTTTTGAGCACTGTAGCTTTGTAATATGCTTCAAAGTCAGGTAGTGTGAGACCTCCCACTTCAGTCCTCTTTCTCAAGACATTTTTGGTTATTCGGGGCAACTTACCCTTCCAAATAAATTTAGTTATTGGTTTTTCTATTTCTGTAAAGTAAGTTGTTGGGATTTGAATTGGTATTGCATTGAATCTGTAAATCAGTTTAGGTAAAATTGCCATCTTAAGTATATTTAGTCTTCCACTCCATGAACATTGTATGTTCTTCCATTTTTTCAGGTCTTGTTCAATTTCATTTAGCAGTTTCTTATAGTTTTCTATGTAAAGGTCTTTTGTGTCCTTGGTTAAGTTTATTCATAAATACTTGATTCTGTTGGTTGCTATTGTAAATGGGATTTTTTTCTTGATTTCCTCCTCTTGTTGCACATTACTTGTGTATAGGAACACTTCAGATTTTTGCGTGTTGATATTGTAGCCTGCTACTTTGCTGTATTCATTGACTAATTCTAGTAGCTTTGCTGTAGATTTTTCTGGATTTCCTACATATAGAATCATGTCATCTGCAAATAGTGAAGGTTTTACTTCTTCCTCTCCAATTTGGATGCCTTTTATTTCTTTTTCTTGCCTAATTCCTCTAGCTAGAACTTCCAGCACAATGTTGAATAACAATGGTGATAGTGGGCATCCCTGTCTTATTCCTGATCTTAGAGGAAAAGCTTTCAGTCTCTCCCCATTGACTGTGATGTTAGCTGTGGGTTTTTCATATATTGCCTTTATTATATTGAAAAAGTTCCCTTCTATTCCTATCCTTTGAAGTGTTTTCATCAGGAAAGGATGTTGAATTTTGTCAAATGCCTTTTCTGCATCAATCGAGATGATCATGTGGTTCTTCTGCTTTGATTTATTGATGTGGTGTATTACATTAATTGATTTTCTTGTGTTGAACCAGCCTTGCATACCTGGAATGAATCCTACCTGGTCGTGGTGTATAATTCTTTTAATGTGCTGCTGGATTCGATTTGCGAGTATTTTGTTGAGGATTTTTGCATCTATATTCTTTAAAGAAATTGGTCTATAATTTTCTTTTTTTGTAGTGTCTTTGCCTGGTTTTGGTATTAGGGTGATGATGGCTTCATAGAAAGAGTTAGGTAGCTTTCCCTCTTCTTCAATTTTTTTGAAGAGATTGAGCAGGATTGGTACTAATTCGTTCTTGAATTCTTGGTAGAATTCACATGTGAAACCATCTGGTCCTGGGCTTTTCCTTTTTGGGAGCTTTTTGATGACTGACTCAATCTCTTTACTTGTGATTGGTTTGTTGAGGTCATCTATTTCTTCTTGAGTTAATGTTGGTTGTTTATGCTTTTCTAGGAAGTTGTCCATTTCATCTAAGTTGTCTAGTTTATTAGCATATAGTTGCTCATAGTATCTTCTCATTATCTCCTTAATTTCTGCAGGGTCGGTCATTATATTTCCTTTCCCATTTCTGATTGCATTTATTTGCATCTGCTCTCTCTTTTTTTTTGTTAGCGTAGCCAGGGGTCCATTGATTTTATTGATTTTCTCAAAGAACCAACTTCTGGTTTTGTTGATTCTCTCTATTGTTTCCTGTTCTCAATTGCATTTATTTCTGCTCTAATCTTTGTTATTTCTTCCCTTCTGCTTGCTTTGGGGTTAGTTTGCTGTTCTTTCTCTAATTCCTCCAGGTGAGCAGTTAACTCTTCAATTTTTGCTCTCTCTTCTCTTTTAATATAGGCATTTAGGGCAATAAATTTCCCTCTCAGCACCGCCTTTGCTGCATCCCATAAGTTTTGATAAGTTGTGTTTTCATTGTCATTTGCCTCAAGGTATTTACTAATTTCTCTTGTAATTTCTTCCTTTACCCACTGGTTTTCTAAGAGGGTGTTGTTTAGCCTCCATATGTTTGTGAATTTTATGACCTTCTGCCTTTTATTTATTTCCAACTTCATTCCATTGTGGTCTGAGAAAGTGTTTTGTATAATATCAATATTTTTTAATTTGTTGAGACTTGCTTTGTGACCCAACATGTGGTTTATCCTAGAGAATGTTCCATGAGCACTTGAGAAAAAAGTGTATCCTGCTGTTGCTGGATGTAGTGTTCTATAAATGTCTGTCAAGTCTAGTTCATTTATCATACAATTCAACATCTCTGTTTCTTTAGTGATCCTCTGTCTAGATGTTCTATCCATTGATGAGAGTGGTTTATTGAAGTCTCCAACTATTATTGTAGAGGTGTCTATTTCTCCTTTCAGTGATCGCAGTGTTTGCCTCATGAATTTTGGGGCATTCTGGCTTGGTGCATAAATATTTATGACTGTTATGTTTTCTTGATGAATTGACCCTTTTATTAATATATAGTGTCCTTCTTTGTCTCTTTAATTGTTTCGCTTTTGAAGTCTAACTTGTCTGATATTAATATAGCTACTCCTGCTTTTTTCTGGTTGTTGTTTGCATGAAATATCTTTTTCCAACCTTTCACTTTCAGTCTATGTTTGTCCTTGTGTCTAAAGTGAGTTTCTTGTAGACAGCATATAGATGGGTCCTGTTTTTTAATCCATACTGCCAGTCTGTGTCTTTTTGTTGGGGAGTTTAATCCATTTACATTTAGTGTTATTACTGTAAGGGCAGTACTTTCTACTACCATTTTGTTTTTTGGAATTTATATGTCATATCTTATTTTTTCCTCTCCTTTTACCTTTCCTGATAATCTTCATTTCTGCACTCTTCTCCAACTCTCTCTCTCCTGTCTTTTCCTATCAGCCTGTAGCACTCCCTTTAGTATTTCTTGTAGTGCCGGTCTCTTATTCACAAACTCTCTCAGTGTCTGTTTGTCTGAAAATGTTTTAATCTCTCCCTCATTTTTGAAGGAAAGTTTTGCTGGATATAGAATTCTTGGTTGGCAGTTTTTCTCTTTCAGTATCTTAAATATATCATGGCACTGTCTTCTTGCCTCCATGGTTTCTGCAGAGAAATCTGTACATAGTCTTATTGACCTTCCCTTGTATGTGATGGATTGCTTTTCTCTTGCTGCTTTCAGAATCCTCTCTTTGTCTTGGACATTGGACAATCTGACCAGTAAGTGTCTTGGAGTAGGTCTATTGGGATCTATTCTATTTTGGGTACGTTGTACTTCTTGAATCTCTAATTTTCTGTCTTTTATAAGAGTTGGGAAATTTTCAGTGAATATGTCTTCTATTACTCTTTCTGCCCCTTTTCCCCTCTCTTCTCATTCTGGGATACCCATAACACGTATATTTGTGCGTTTCATGTTGTCACTCAGCTCCCTAAGACCCTGCTCATATTTTTCCATTTTTTCACCATCTGTTCTTTTGTGTGTATGAATTCAAATGACCTGTCTTCCAGTTCACTGATCCTTTCTTCTGCCTGTTCAAATCTACTGTTGTGTCCCTCCATTGTGTTTTTCATCTCCTCCATTGTGGCCTTCATGCCCATGAGTTCTGCCATTTGTTTTTTTAAGTTTATGAATTCTTCTTTATGGTCAGCCAGTGTCTTCTTTATATCCTTCATCTCTTTTCCTATATCTTCCTTCATTTCATCAAATTTATTTAGCATTAGTTGCCTCCACTCCTGTGTCTCAGCTGAGCTATTAGTTTGTTCCTTTGGCTGGTCCATGTTTTCGTGTTTCCTGGTATGGCTTGTTATCTTAAGTTGTCTAGGCATCTGATTCTCTTGATTAGTTTAATTTGGAGCTTGTTTTCTATCTTTTACCTAGTGGTTTTCTTGTTGGTTGGCTTTGTTCTCTGGCCTCTGTTATTCAGTTCAACTTATTCTAGACCTCTAACTTAGGTTCTATTTAGTTGATCAGAATTGTTCCCCTCTTGTTTTTTCTGTTTCTTGCTCTGCCTCTATGTAACCTTTTTGTGAGTGGGTCTCCTCAGATATGGTCGACCCTAGTCAGATTTTCCCAGTCTAGTGAGGCCCAGGTCTCATTGGGAGGGTATGGAGTTTTCCTGAGAATGAGACCCTCCTATGAGGCCTTTAGAATTGGTGCTTTTCCTCTCCTGTCCAGCAGGTGGTGCTGGCCAGCCCGCAGCTCCCCCACCAGTGTAAGAAGGTATGGAGCCTTTAGTTCTCCTGGTGACTCTGATCCTGTCAGGGGCGTGATTGACTGAAGCCGGAATCTGAATTCCAGCCCCTGGGGTCTGAATTCCCAGAAGGAGGACTGCCAGTTGAGCTGGACCTCCCTCCACTCTCCCAATCCTCAGATCTCCAGTTGTCTCTCAGGGGCACTATTCCCTTCTCCCCTCTCCTCTTTGGGGCCTCTCCAGGTAGATTCCTTGGTCAGCCTGAGTTGCCAATTAAAGACGGGGGTGGAGGCCTTCAGTAGTGAATACGGAATTCAAAGACACTGTGGGTACTCTGTCTCCCCCAAGCCCAGCCTAGTCCCTCAACCTGGGCTTTCCGATAGAAAATAACCACATATATTACTTTTAGATTAAAAAAAAAAAAAAATAGAAAAGAAATCAAGAAAAAGAAAAAAGGAAAAAAAAAAAAATAGAAAGAGTCTCTTTTAAAAGTCTTTCCCCAGCCTGGAATTTTTGTCAGTGTCAGAATAGAGCATTTAAAGATATGCTTTGGGCTATTGTCTGATAATTACTCTCCAACCGCTTCAGTTCCACCCCTGCGGGGGGGGGGGGGGGGGGGTTACTGAAATGCAAAAAGATAAGGGATCAGTGAGAAACAGAAGGGACAAAATGTAGGGGGAAAAAATGGCTTTTTTGGAGTCTGGGAATGGGTGCTGGCTTTTACGTGCCCCCACTTCTCGGAGCCCAGCCCTTCTTTAGCACCCCAGCTCCCAAAGTTAGTTAATTAATTTGTTAATTAATTCTGCAGTTGAGGCTGGGTTGAGCCTCCCTTCTTACCCTCAGCAGAATGCTGTTTTTTGGGTTTTTTTTCCCCCCTTTCAGGGAGCCGGCAGCAAGACAGTCTGTGAGGTCTGGGTGGGGAGGGGCGCCAGACCCCTGGTCAGGGGAACTTACAATGTTCGCTGCGATCTCAGCTTTTCCTCCAATTCCAAACTTGTGTCCAATGTGTGACTGGTTACTGGAGACCCCGAAAACACTGTTTCATATAGTTCTTGGGTAATTGCCAGCTGCTCTAGGGGAGAGACGAAATTCTGCTCCTCACCACTCCGCCATCTTGCCCCGCCTCCTGGCTCATGGTTTTGAGGCTAGAAAAATCCAAAATAAAAATTTCAGCAAGGCTTACTTTCTCTCCAAAGATTGTAGTGTTTTGGTGCTGGCTGCTGGCAATCCTTAGGGTTGTATTTCTGCCTAATATTACCTGGAAATGTCCTCTCCTTTCTTGCTTCTGTGACTATCAGTGAGGCAATGAGATAGGCAAGAGAAAGAAGCCAATAGAAGTTATATTATCAACAAGATGCCACTGTGGGCAGCTGGAACTTAATCCCACTAGGGAACTCTGGGACCCAGGGTAGGACACATGCCACAGGGTGATCCTGCCTGAGTGGTAAGGGAGCTGGGGCGTTTATCCATAAACTCCTGCTGTTGGTTGAAGAATGCTCCGAACTATTAATTCTAGAGCATAGCCAGCCTCCCCACAGAAGACTAGAAAGAGCCCACAGGCTCTCAGGTGCTTGAAATTAGCAATCAGGCCAGTGAGAATTGAAATGTTAAGAGCAGTAGTAATGTTAGCTGGGAGCTGAACAATCAATTCCGTTTTCTTTGTCTGTTTGAACACGGTTTCTATCATTGAAAACTGAAGAGCTCTGATTAAAATCATGCATTACCAAGACATAAGTTCCTTAGGAGCTGAACAATCAATTCCGTTTTCCTTGTCTGTTTGAATACGGTTTCTATCATTGAAAACTGAAGAGCTCTGATTAAAATCATGCATTACCAAGACATAAGTTCCTTAAGGCCAAGGATTCTGCCTCTGTGTCCTTCATTCAGGCCCTTACCTATAAAACACACAATGACAGTTCCAAGGCTGATCTTTAAGCGCATGTTTTAGCCATTAATTCCAGCAATTTTTTTTAAAAAAAGCAAGGAAACCTCACATAAACAGAGCTAGAGTTAGCCAGAAACATAAACTATTTTCATCCCTGGGTTGTCCAAATTTACTGGAAAGGGCACATAGACTATTCAAAGAGCCGATAACAAGAATTTGTTCATAAAAACATCTGTGAAAATTTGTCCTGAGGTCACTACACAATCTTTTCCACCTGCTACTGCATCTACAACTAAAACAACATTGATTTCAATTCAGTAATTATTTAGGGAAACCTTATCTGCAGAACAGCCAATTATATCCATAGTTAGCATTTTCAAAAAATACATCAGAGGATATCTTGTAAGGCAAGAAAATAGATGGGGATTCTTAGGACCAACAACCAATGCCAATGAACACAGTATGTAAAATTTAAATATAAGATTATAGTAT
Organism: Choloepus didactylus; assembly: GCF_015220235.1. NCBI lineage: Eukaryota > Metazoa > Chordata > Mammalia > Pilosa > Megalonychidae > Choloepus > Choloepus didactylus. Next base: position 37,397,860 of record NC_051320.1, on the reverse strand, counting down.
TTCCTGGATTTGCTCCCAAGCACACACAGACCTCAGTCAACAATCTTCTCTAATGACTCAGAAGTGGTTAGAGACCTGTTCAGTTCAGACATATTTAACTAATCTTGCTTGAGGGGTCTCTTTTACAATTGGAGGTCAGTAGTTAATTGAGTTTTATAATCATAGTTTTAAACAGTAGGGTGATACAATAGGAGCACTAGCAGTGGAGATTTTAGTGAAATAAATATTCCATATAGTTGTTGCCTCTTCTGAACCCTGGAGTCCATTCAGTAAACCTGGCAGGAATGTTATCCCAATATTCAGCAGGGTTCTCTTGCCTGGGGAAGGCATATATGGCTCAATCTCATCAGGGACTGCTTTCACTACAAAAACAGTTGACAGTCCTATAGTTGGAATTCCTTTTCCTGTGAGAAAGGAGATTAAGCACAGAAGGTTAGTAAATGAATCTGTGTAACCAGAAACTAGCCCAGGCGTTGGTCTCGGCCACCAGCCCCAAAGCCAAGGGCAGAACAACTGTCCACACTGGCTCCTTTTTTTTTAATACTCCTAAAACTTGTACCTCTGGCCACTCTGGCCCAGGTTAGGAAGACAGTCTTCAGCAGGCCATTAATTTATTTGGTGGTTTCTAATTATTTGAAATCAAGGACACTGGGCTTTGATGTACACATACAAGGGGTTCCCAATAGATTATCCATCTGGATTTCCAGCACTTAAAACAAACAAATGAAAAATATGTCATGAGTTGCTGAAATTGCTTTCCCTAGAAGTGCATACATGAGGGTTAGCTTACAGGCAGCCCTAAAAGTCTTATTAACCAATATGTTACTGCCTTCACTGTGGGACCAACCCAGCCATCTAACACTATTTCCTTGAGAGAATCTGACAAGAGGTTCCAACTTTGGATGCTATGGGTCTAACACCCAAAGCAGTGGGAGCTCTAAGATCCATCCTCTATGACTTGGTGAGGGACCTTATTAGGTTGGGAGCTTTGGGGATATTGAAAACTGGGGTTAAATTCTTGAGTGGGCATAGAAGTTAAAAAGGGTCTGATCCTTGGATGGGGAAGTTACTTGGGGTCTCAATCTTGTACGACCTCATGATATTTCTTTGTGCTCAAGCCAACTCCCCAATCTCCCCTTTCCTTTTCTTCTACAGTCTCCACATCTTGGGACTTAGCATAAATAGTCTTCTTGTTTACCCAAAACATGGACCCTTAAGACAAGGAGGAACAAAGGAAGTAACTCAGGCAAGAGCTAAGTAGAAAGTTTGTGCCACACACATTTTTTTAAAAAGCAGGCAAAAATTGGTACAACCGCGCTTTGGGAAATTGGCAGTATTACGAAAGCTGAATATGAACATTCCCTACAACCTAGCAATTCCACTTTTGTGTACAGGCATACCTCGGAGATATTGCAGGTTCAGTTCCAGGCCATCACAATAAAGCAAATGGCACAATAAAGTGAGTCATGGAAAATTTTGTTTTCCTAGTGCATATAAAAGTTATGTTCATACTCTACTAAGTATGCAATAGCATTGTGTCTAAAAAACACGATGTACAGACCTTCATTAACATGTGACACAGACATGCACAATATTGCAAGTACATGGAACAAAGATGTCTGTGAGTAAAGCTGACAGAGGTGGGATAGGGGAATGTATGACACCAGAGGAAAAGATAGATGATGAAGACTGGGACTGTATAACTTGGCAAAAACTGGAGTGGCCAATGACTGTTACTAAATGTACAAATATAAAAATGTTCTCACATGTGGGAGGACAAATGAATGTCAACCATGCAGAGTGTTGAAAAAGGGATGGTATTTGCGAAAAAACATAAAGCAAACTGGAGTCTATGGTCAACAATAACATTGTAATATGCTTCCATTAAATGTAACAAAGGCAATATACCAAAGTTAAATGTGTATGAGAGGGGGATATAAGGGAGGGATATGGGATTCTTGGTAGTGATGTGGTTTTCTGTCCTTACTATATATTGTATGATATTTTATTTTTCTTTTCATTATCTTTTTTATTATTCACCAAAAAAAGACTTTTTCATGATAATCAATATGTTCAAGTGCTGACTGTGGTGATAAATGTACAACTATATGATGATACCATGAACAACTGATTTTACACTGTGGATAGTTGTATGTTATGAGAATATATCTCTATAAAATTGTAGGAAAAAATATAAATAGGGGTACAAGTGCTGGAGAAAACATGGAGAGAGGGATGTACCTATTTACCATTGATGAGGAGGCAGAATGGTGTAACCTTTCTGGAGGTCACTGTGGTGGCTCCACAAGAAGCTAAATATGTGGGGGCAATAAGGTCCTGCAATCTCAGTATGGGGTATGTACTTGGAAGATCTGAGAGCAGAGACATGAATGGACATTTGCACATTGGTGTTTATGGAGGCAGTATTCATGATTTGCAGTGGGTGGAGGTGGCCTAAGGGTACACTAACTGAGGAACAGAATGGTGAACTGTGGTGTATGCATACAATGGAATATTGAGCAACTATGAAAAGGAGTGTAGCTGAGAGACACGTAAGGAGGTGAATGGATCCTGTAGACAGCATTTTGAGTAAAGTACACCAGAAACAAAGGCAAACACTATAATGCCTCACCAATATGGACTAACTACAATGTATAAACTCAGAATTGAATCTTAGAGCACAGCTTAACAAGGAAATGATTATTGTAATGGTCCCTAGATTGTGAGTTCTCACAGCAGTCAAATCTATTCCTGAATTGTAATGGCTATCTCCAAACTCTGAGATGTTGATCCCTTTGTGTATAACCTGATTGGTCTCTGGAACACTGGGTATGTGTGACACCTGAAACTCAGAGCTAAAGCTCAACAGATATGAATGTCAGTATTAATGCATACAGCAACTATTAAAAAAAAAAAAGCTGAAAAAGAGCCCAGACTTCAATTAGAGATATGAATGAAGCAGATCTGGTTAAGACTAGGGCAAATCGGGCCAAAGGGTAAAGGTTGAAACTGACTGTGTTAAAATTTCAACTTCCATGTGAAACCAAGGGAAGAGATGTTTATTTGGAGCAGGATCTATATTTTCTAAGCAATATAACTTCTACAGTCAGTTTGTTCAAACACCACAATTACATGGAACTTTGAACAGGAAGTGAGACCTGGTAGGTCTGTATAGGTTAGAGTGAAATAGCGACACATCCCAAAGTAATTTGGGCAGAGAGTAAAAATACATATTCGGGGCCGCCCTGAAGAGCTGGGGGAGGATGCAGAAGTGTTGGGCTTCCTCACCTGGATTGTTGCTGATGTTCTCACAAACATTGGGGACTGACGGCTTGATGTGCTGAGCCCTCTCTCTTGGGGCTTGCCTCTATGAAGCTTGTTACTGCAAAGGAGAGGCTAAACCTGCTTATAATTGTGCCTAAGAGTTTCCCCCTGAGTGCCTCTTTGTTGCTCAGATGCAGCCCTCTCTCTTGCTCTCTCTCTAACTGAGCCACCTTAGCAGGTGATATCACTGCTCTCTCCCTTACGTGGGACCTGACTCCCAGGGGTGTAAATCTCCCTGGCAATGCAGGATATGACTCCCGGGGATGAATCTGGACCCAGCATCATGGGAATGAGAACATCTGCTTGACCAAAAGGGGGATACAGAATGAAACGAAATAAAGCTTCAGTGGCTGAGAGATTTCAAATGGAGTCAAGAGGTCACTCTGGTGGACATTCTTACAAACTATGTAGGTAACACTTGTTAGGCTTTAATGTATTGAAATAGCTAGAATTAAATACCTGAAACTATCAAACTCCAACCCAGTAGCCTTGACTCTTGAAGATGATTGTGTAACAATGCAGACTACAAGGGGTGACAGTGTGATTGTTAAAGCCTGTGGATCACACTCTCCTTATCCGGTGTATGGATGGATGAGTAGAAAAATGGGGACAAAAACTAAATGAAAAATAGTGTGGGATGGGGAGGATGATTTGGGTGTTCTTTTTTATTTTTATTTTTTATTCTGATTCTGATTCTTTCTAGTATAACGAAAATGTTCAAAAATAGATTGGGGTGATGAATGCACAACTATATGATGGTACTGTGAACAGTTGATTGTACACTATGGATGATTGTATGGTATGTGAATATATCTAAATAAAACTGAATTTTAAAACAATGTCACACAGAGACATGAAGTGAGAACATGCTGTTGGAAAAATGGCACTGATAGACCTACTCAATGCAGGGTTGCCGGAAACCTTCAATTTGTGAAAAACATAATATCTGCAAAATGCAATAAAGCAAAGCATAATAAAATGAGGTATGCCTGTTTATATCCAATAGAAATGCATGCATACGTTCACCAAAAGAATGTGCTAGAATGCTCATGGAAGCACTATTCATAAAAGTGGAAGATTAAAAACTACCCAAGTGTCCATAAGCAGTAGAATGGATAAACATAGTGTAATGTATTCATACAATTAATACTCGATAGCAACAAGAATAAATGGCATACAACAATATGGATGAATCTCACAAAGATAATGCTGAGTGAAAGCAGCCAAGCACAAAAGATGATAGACTGCATACCTTTTACAAAAAATGCCAAAGTAGGTAAAACACACTATTAGAAGTTAGGATTGTGATTTCTGTTGGGTGTTGTAATGACTCTAAGGGGACTCGAGGGGGATCTCCTGGCCTGTGCACGTGGTTTTTTGATCTAGTTACTGGTTACATGAGTGACTCAGTTTGTAAATTGTATGCTTATGATATTTGCACTTCTCTGTATGTATATTATACTTCAATAAAAAGATTGCATGTATCTTGCTTTGTTTTGTTTCTACAGCAAACAAAAAGTATAACTCTAAAGAGCTGGTTGGTATAATTCACCTCCAGGTAAATTAATAAACTACCCCTTGCCCCTGAGTGCCTTGCATCTTTTCTCGCCATCTCTTAAGTCTCCCTGATTTTCAACCTGATCATCTGCATAAATACTCAGAGTCAATTGCCTTGATGCTTGCTTTCTCAACAATTCCCACAGATCCTCTTTCTTCTCCAAAATGTGGCTTTGTTGTCACCACTACTTCCCCCAGTCTGTTCATATCATCACCCTGGGATGATAGGGGCAACTGTCAGCTCAAGTACAAGTTATCCGGCCAGAGCACCTGCATCCTCTCTCCCCCACCTTCCATCCTGGATCCTTCAGGGCTAACATGCATCTAACACATTCTCTCAGCAGCTGCTTGAATCCAGCCGATTTGGGTCTGGTGTGAGCCCTAGGAAGTGACCCACTGCTGCCCAACTCACTGCTATTCCAGTCCCCTCCCTCCATAAGAGGTCAGAACCTTGTTCCCCCTCCCTGCCTTTGCAGGAAACACAATGAAAGCAAAAATAATTACAAATTCTGTATCCAATCACATTGCCCACTGCTAGCATTCAGCATTTATAAATGTGCTGATCTACTAACAGATACTAATCTGGTTCTTCTCTGTATAAAAAAAAAATCACAATAAATTCAGTGAGTCATTGAGCTAGCATGAGGACTGCCCAAATCAAAAGGCTTTTTATTTCTATTTGAACTCCACAATACCCTGCTTGATAAACTGGCTGTGCTAAGCAGTGGCTAAACAACTGAGTTTTGAATCATGGAAGCCTAGATTTGGCTTATGATGAATACGACATAGGATACAACTTAATTTCTGGAGCGTTCCAAGTCTCCCCAATTCAAGAGGTCTTGTTTTCTTGGGGGGGGGGGGGAGGAAAAGAACAAAGCAGATGTACCACTTACTTCTGCTTATCACATATATGAAGAACCAGGCATGTGTCAATGCTGGAAAAGTCTACTCAAGATTTTAAAATAAATAAAAATGAACAAGCCTAGTGACTTTAGGCAAATAAAAGTTGGCTATAAGTGTCTCTGCTGGGTCTAGTTCTCTTTCCTTTCTCTAGCAGTTATGTAGGGGTTGGATCTTATCTGGCAATTGGTTTAGCAAATGGATAGTGGGGAAAGGTGGATAATTTAGAATTAGAATATTGGAGATCATGTTTCCTAAATTTAGATGTTTTGTTTCCATTGTCTTTATTTAAATGCCAGGTTATATTAGGAATTTTGCTTTGACAAATATGGTTCATTACAAATATCTGTATAATAAACTAATCTATATATACCTTCATACATTTGGAGAGAGAATATAAAAATAGGAACTTGTTAGACACTAGTGACTGCTCACACAGGGAACTGACAATAATTCGCCAGCTAAAGACAACCAGACTGTGTCCAAACTTGTTGACACCAATGACCTATTCTGCCATTATTTTCCTTTCTTGCTTTTTCTTTAAAGTATTTAACAACATCTAACATGCTATATATTTTACTTTTTTTATTTACCTGTCTCCTCTATCAGTTCCAAGAGAACAGGGATCTTTGTCTCTCTCTCTCTCTCTGCTTTATCCCTGGCATCTAGTGCTGTACCTGGCACAAAGAAGGCACTCAGTAATCAACCGATGAATGAATGAATGGTTTAGTTATCATGACTGATAAATGGGCTTCTGGCTTATTCCCCAGGCCTGGGGCCTTGTTTTGGCAACCTGACATCAATATCAGTACCACTAAGACTATCTCCAGGCCTATTCTCTAAGGAAGTAGATTGTGACCCTGAACCCCTATCTAGGTTTGTTCCCCATTGTCTCTCCTAACAGACTTTCCCCCCTACTGCCATGTGCCTGAATTTCTGAGCACTTCTATCTCTGGGTTTTCCCATCACTCTAGTTTACTCATCTGTGGAATCATTGGTTACCTGGTCTTCTTTTAGTCAACAATAACTTTTGAGTGACTTCTATATAGCCTGGGAATTGTACAATATTCTAGGGACTAAAAAAAATGACAAAGACACAGTCCTCAGATATCTGGGACTTCTTATTGCCATATTTACCCTGTTTTGTCTTTCAGCTTAGATCTTTAGCTCTTCCTGAACGGCTCTGTCCCTCTCTGAGGTGAGGGCCTACTTTCAGGACCAAATTCTTTCCAGTGTGCTCCCTCTCTGAAATTAGATGCCAGCCCTGTATAATGTATACTGCAAAAACACAAGAACACTTGAGAACCATGTAGCATTGATTTCCTACTTATTGATATTCTTGGGTTATTTGCAGAAATAGTGACCACTTTTGTTTCAAACACATTCAAAAATATCTTACTTAACAAACCATTCCTTCCTTCCTCTTGTCCTTTAGGACACTCTTCACTTAGCAACTTAGGCAATACCAAGCCTGTTCAAACAGTCAAGAATTTAGCTCTTACGAAGCTGAAATTGCTCTCACCCCAACCCCCAACATCATAGAACTTGAAAAACCTGTATCTTCTTAGGCTCCCCTGTTTTGTTTGTACAAGTTATAGCCCTGATGGGTTTTTTTGTTTTGTTTTGTTTTCATTTTTGTTGAGATTGTTCAGATACCATACAATTATCCAAAGATCCAAAGTGTACAATCACCTGCCCCTGGGTATCCTCATACAGCTGTGCATCCATCACCACACTTAATTTTTGTTCAATTTTTAGAAACTTTTCATTACTCCAGACAAGAAATAAAGTGAAAGATGAAAAAAGAAAAAAAGAAAAGGAAACTCTAATCCTCCCCTATCCCTAACCAACCCCCCTCAATTGTTGACTCGTAGTATTGGTATAGTACATTTGTTACTGTTTATGAAAAAATGTTGAAATACTACTAACTGTAGTAGATAGTTTGTAGTAGGTATATAGTTCTTCCCTATATGCCCCTCTATTATTAACTTCTAATTGTATTGTCATACATTTGTTCTGGTTCATGGAAGCGATTTCTAGTATTTGTACAGTTGATCATGGGCATTGCCCACCATAGGATTCAGTTTTATACATTCCCATCTTTTGACCTCCAACTTTACTTCTGGTGACATATATGACTCTGAGCTTCCCCTTTCCACCTCATTCACATACCATTCGGTGCTGTTAGTTATTCTCACATCTTGCTACCAACACCCCTGTTCATTTCCAAACATTTACGTTCATCCTAATTGAACATTCTGCTCATACTAAGCAACCACTCCCCATTCTTAAGCCTCGTCCTATATCTTGGTACCTTGTATTTCATGTCTATGAGTTTACATATTATAATTAGTTCCTATCAGTGAGACCCTGCAATAATTGTCCTTATGTGTCTGGCTTATTTCACTCAGTATATTGCCCTCAAGGTTTTGTCATCAACCCATTTTTTTTTTAATATGGTTTCATTCACTCACCATACATTCCATCCCAAGTAAATAATCGATGGTTCTCTGCATGGTCATACATTTATGTGTTCACCACCTTCACCACTATCTATATAAGGGCATCTATATTTCTTCCACAAGGCAGAAGGGAGAATCAAAGAAGGTAGAGAGGCAAAAGAAAGAGGAAAAAAAAAAATGACAGCTAGGAAGCAGCAAAAGGAAAAATAACCTTAAATCAAAGTAGAATAAAGAATCAGACAATACCACCAATGTCAAGTGTCTAACATGCCTCCCCATCCCCCCCCTCTTATCTGCATTCACCTTGGTATATCACCTTTGTTACATTAAAGGAAGCATAATACAATGATTCTATTAGTTACAGTCTCTAGTTTATGCTGATTGCATCCCTCCCCCAATGCCTCCCCATTTTTAACACCTTGTAAGATTGACATTTGCTTGTTCTCCCTCGTAAAAGAACATATTTGTACATTTTGTCACAAGTGTTGAAAACTCTAGATTTCACAAAGTTACACAGTCCCAGTCTTTATCTTTCCTCCTTTCTTGTGGTGTCTCACATGCTCCCCACCTTCCTCTCTCAACCATATTCATAGTTATCTTTGTTCAGTGTACTTACATTGTTGTGCTACCATCTCCCAAAATTGTGTTCCAAACCACACACTCCTGTCTTCTATCACCCTGTAGTGCTCCCTTTAGTATTTCCTGTAGGACAGGTGTCTTGTTCACAAAGTCTCTCATTGTCTGTTTGTCAGAAAATATTTTGAGCTCTCCCTCATATTTGAAGGACAGCTTTGCTGGATATAGGATTCTTGGTTGGTGGTTTTTCTCTTTCAGTATCTTAAATATATCACACCACTTCCTTCTTGCCTCCATGGTTTCTGCTGAGAGATCCTCACATAGTCTTATTAAGCTTCCTTTGTATGTAGTGGATCGCTTTTCTCTTGTTGCTTTCAGGATTCTCTCTTTGTCTTTGACATTTGATAATCTGATTATTAAGTGTCTTGGCGTAGGCCTATTCAGATCTCTTCTGTTTGGAGTACACTGTGCTTCTTGGATCTGTAATTTTATGTCTTTCATAAGAGATGGGAAATTTTCATGAATTATTTCCTCTGTTATTGCTTCTGCCCCTTTTCCCTTCTCTTCTCCTTCTGGGACACCAATGATACGTACATTATTGTACTTTGTTTCATCCTTAATTTCCCGGAGACGTTGCTCATATTTTTTCATTCTTTTCTCCATCTGCTTCTTTGCATGTAGGCTTTCAGGTGCCTTATTCTCCAGTTCCTGAGTATTTTCTTCTGCCTCTTAAGATCTGCTGTTGTATGTTTCCATTGTGTCTTTCATCTCTTGTGTTGTGCCTTTCATTTCCATAGATTCTACTAGTAGGTTTTTTGAACTTTTGATTTCTGCCGTATATATGCCCAGTGATTCCTTTACAGCCTCTTTCTCTTTTGCAATATCTTCTCTAAACTTTTTGAATTTATTTAGCATTAGTTGTTTAAATTCCTGTATCTCAGTTGAAGTGTACGTTTGTTCCTTTGACTGGGCCATAACTTTGTTTTTCTTAGTGTAGGTTGTAATTTTCTGTTGTCTAGGCATGGTTTCCTTGGTTATCCACATCAGGCTTTCCCAGACCAGAACAGGCTCAGGTCCCAGAGGGAAGAAATATTCAGTATCTGGTTTCCCTGAGGGTGTGTCTTAGAAAATTGCTCCACCCTTTGATGCCTCAGGTCACTATGCTTTTCTGCCCAGCAGGTGATTCCTGTTAGCCTATAATTCTTGACTGGTGTGAGGAGGTATGGCTGTGTTCCCCCAGGCTCTAGGGTCTGGTTCTGAATGGAAAGGGCCCCACCCCTTTTCTCCTAGAGAAGACAGATCCCCCAGGTGGAGGTCATTAGCATTTCAATGGTCTCTCTCTCTCTGCTTATGCTGTCTCCACCCTTCCCCAAGTCACAGCCTTGGAAACTGAAAATGACTGGGGCTCTCTCCGCTGAGCCTAAAAAGAAACAGACAGTCCCCCTCAGACCCAGTCCAAGGCGACCCTCTGGCTCTCCACAGTCGGTCGTCACCCAAAGCCTCTGTCTGTTTTTTGGGGATTTGTACCTGTAGTGAGCAGTTCACACTCGCTACTTAAAACCCCAGATGGAGCTCAGCTGAGCTGTATTCGCTTGCTGGGAGAGAGCTTCTCTCTGGCACCACGAGGCTTTGCAGCTCGGGCTATGGGGGGAGGGGGTCTCGCGACTTGGATCTGCAGGTTTTGCTTACAGATTTTATGCTGTGTTCTTGGGCATTCCTCCGAATTCAGGTTGGTGTATGATGAGTGGATGGTCTCGTTTGTCCCCCCGCAGTTATTCTGGATTATTTACTAGTTGTTTCTGGTTTTTTGTAGTTGTTCCAGGGGGACTACTTAGCTTCCACTCCTCTCTATGCTGCCATCTTGCCCCTCCTCCAGCCCTGATGGTTTTGATAGTCATCAGTTATTTTACTTACCAAAAAGCATTATTTTCTACAAATAAGAAATAGAGAAATAGGGAAGCATCATAAAATTTACTCTATTTCATGAGAAAGCCACAGTTTCTCCAATAAATAAAGCCTAATTCAAAGTGAAGGTAATGTAACTGTCCACCAGTTACATGTCCAAGCCCTTTACTTACCTGCTCATTACCAAAGCAATTAGTGTCTTGATTTCACAAGCTCTCTATAAGGAAACCCTTTAATCAAATGCAAATGTCAGCCACTTCCCTTTGCTCTCTTTTCCCAGAAGAATGTTGGGAGAGAAAGCACCCTGCACTTCAATGTTATATGCACATTATACGAGTGCACTTATTGGTCCAATGCTTTTCTATCCAAAGTTTCCATTCATGCTCCAGTGTTACCATGCCAGGCACAGTTCACACAACTAGAAGAAATGCATGCAGGATTATTTTAATCTCCCAGCCCACAGCCTGCCTACCACACATGAGTAAAAATTTTTTACAAACATAACCATGAGTACCTGTCTATCGGAGATCCTAGCTGAATGGATGGTATTGTCAATAATTCCTTTCCTTAGTGTCTAAGAAATGAAGTGCAGCCATGGTGATGGCTGAGGAAAGGCAGCCAAGGGTGGTGCCCATTCTGCCAATCTGCAGGGCAGAGTGCTGGCTGCCCACTTTTCAGTGCAGCCTTGACTAAGTTTGTACTCCCATGTATCTTGAGGTTTCAGGCTTAAAAAGTCCTCAAAACAGCATAGTTCTTTTATAATTATAACCTAATAAGTATTCTCTAGAGAAGCTTTATTGCGTCTGAACCTCAGAGACTTCACAGTTTCCATTATCTGACAACAGTGGAAGAACGAATTTAATCATTCCAAGTTCCAAGCAATAGATCCCTCTTTCTTCTTTCATTTCTCTGGATTGTTCCATGAGTAACATTTTTTCCCTTGAAACTTCCATCTCTACCTTTCCAGTGATTAATTTTCCTGGACTCATCAAATTTTTCCAATCTTAATAAAATCTTCCCAGAGCCTAATCCCTCATCAGGCTCTCAACGGATTTCAATTTCCTTCATTGCTAATATGTTGATAGAGGTGTCAAGATCTTCATTCCTCACCTATAGTCGCTTCTTAACTCCCTGAATTTGAACTCCACAGTCACCAATTAACTACACTTTTCATCCACCCACCAGCGCATTTTAAAATACCAAAGACATCCTACCACATCACCAGGCTTCTTCAGGATTTGACTCTAGTGACTTACCCTCCCTTGTGAAATTTCCCTCCCTTAGTTTCTATCACTGCATACTATTTTTTCCTGACAGTCTTCTTAATGCCTTTGTTAATGCTTTGTTCTCAATCTTCCCCTTAAATAGAGACAGTTCCCAAGGTTCAGTCTTTCATCTTCTTTTCTTTTTATCTGCCATGCCCTACCTTGGTGATCTCATCCAAGGCTTCAACTGTCACTTCTAAAGCAAATCTCTTGACTTTATCTCTATGCTGACATTTCTTCTGAGCTCTGGACTCACATTCCAATTGCTTGCTGTTAATCACTGTGAAACTAACTAAGCTGGTACCATTGAGAAATATCTTCTAAAATGAACTTCCCCAAAAGCTGTTCATCCTTTATCATTTCCTGTCTTGATTAATGTCACCTGATTGTACAAATCACTCCAGAGTGAAACCTTGGAGTCATGGAGTTATCTCCGTCTTGTCCTGCATTGTTCAATCAGTATTTGGATCCTGTTAGTTTTACCTCTACACTCAACCCATAGTCATCTCCTGCATTCTGTCCTGTCAGCTGTCTTCTCATTCCTGCACCCCCCTCTGCTCCCTCCTGTGTATTTGCAATATCTTCCAAACAGGGCACCCTCGCTCCAGGTTCTTTCCTCTCACTGATTCATGCATTTCAAGTCTAGAGTTATTATTGCGTGGGCAATAATCGCAAGTGGCTCCCTCTGCTGGATGAAGTTCCAACTCTTTGGCACCTTTCAAGCCTTATTTGTCTCACACCTTCACACATCGCCTAAACTCTGGTCATGCTGTTCACTTACAGTTCCCAAATGCACTTGTCAAGTCTCCAGGCATTTGTTAATCCTATCCTCTTTGCCTGGAATATTTCCCCCACTTTCCCATTTTATCTTCTGGACTCCTCATTGGTCCAGGTCCAGCTTAAAGTTCAATCCCTCTTCACAGAATTCTCTGGTTCCACTATCACTTCACCAGCAGAGTCCATTGCTCTACCGTCTATACTTCCAGAGCTCTTTATTGACTTGAACAAGTCAATGAAGTTGACTTGAACAACTTCAATGTTTCAATGCTGAGGCTCTATCTTATTCAGGACCTAAAGCAAGAACATTCCAAAATCAAACAGAAAAAGGAAAAACAAAGGAACAGTTTTGCTTTACAGATGCCCCACTCCATACCATTCCCCTACCTCCTAGGAGATATACTCTGGGTATACTCTATTGACAATAGAGTAAGCTGTCAAAAGTCTGGGTTTTCGCCATTCAAAAAGAAGTGGAAAAAAAAAAAAAGTAATTGTGCTTGTTCTTGTTATCTATTGCTGTATTTTAAAGACAACCCCAAACCAGCCATTAGTGGTTTGAAAAACAAACAAACAATCATTTAATTTGCTCAGATAACTTCAGTGTGGGCTGGGCTTGGTAAGCACAGCTTATCTCTTCTTCACACAACATTTCTGATCTCCTTTTAAGATGGCTTACTCACATATCCAGCAGATTGGTTCCTGCCCACATGGACCTCTCCACTGGGAAGGCTCAGTCTTCCCCCAAGCATGGGGACTAGGTGCTAAAAGCAAGCATCCCAAGAGACAAAAAGTGGACACTGCCACTTTCTTTAATCTTGTGCCCAGAAACTGATAGAGCAACATCTCTGCTATATTGAAGTTACAAAACCCAGATTCAAGGGAAAGGGACACAGACTTCACCTCCCAGTGGAAGGACCATCAAATAATTCCAGGGCCTTGTTTTGAAACCATCAAGTGGTATTGTTTGAGCATTTCTCTCGTTATTAGTGCAGATGATCATCTTTTTCTAAATCTACAGGCTATCTATATTGCCTGTGCTGACTGTCCATATCCTTTGCCTATTTATGTTCCACTTGTTTAACAGATATTTTCTTTTTTTTATTTCAAGATTTGTATATAAGAGGAGGATATGTGATACCTTACTTTGTAATATGAATTACAAATAATTTTTCCCAGTTTGTCATTTGCCTATTTGTCTTTAGAATGCTTAAATTTTTTTAACCCATGCACAATTTTCTTCTTCTTAATGTAGTTGAATTTTACAAACTTTTGTTTGATGGCCTTTGCATCTATAATTAGAAAGGCCTTCCTCACTCAAGGGCTATAAAGAAATTTACCCATATTTTTATCTTGTATTTTCATTATTTTATTTTTTACATTTAAATTATTGATTCAAAGTAAAATTATCTTGATATATGCCTGAGGTATGCTTGTTTTTCAAAATGAACTTGAAAATCAACTCCACTGGAGCTCAACCTCCACCGAAAAAAAAAAAAAAAAAAGAAGAAGAAGAAGAAAAGAAAAGAAAAAGAGAAAAGCATTTCATATTTTATTGGGATCATGCTACATTTATAAACTGACAGGTAGAATTGCTACTCATATGATGAATGTATCCATCAAAGAACATGGCATTTTTCCCATTTTTTCAGGACTTTTGTGCCTTCAGATGTATTCAAACTTTTTTTCTCAAATAGGCATTTCATATTTTAAATTTTTTTCTTAAATATTATTTTTATTTTTACTGCAAATGGAATCTGTTCTTCCATATCACCTGGTACTGTATACAAAAAACCAGTGATTACTAAATTTTCTCATTGTTTGAAGTATTTATAAAGGTTGATTCTCTTGCAAGTTTTAGGTATGATATCATTTTCAGTTCAGATAATTTTCTCCTCTCCTCCTTTTTTAGTATCTGAAACTCTAATTTCTTTTTCTTTTTAAAAGTGCATTGGTTGATATGTTAATCCAATATCAAATTGTAATTGTGACAGTGGACTTTGTTTTTAATTTTTCCTGACTTCAACAAAATGCTGCTTGAGTTTTCCTGTAAAACATGATGCTGGCATATATATATATGCACTCATGTTAAGGAAGTACATATCAATATATATATTTATTGAATGTTTTGGCCATTTTGATAAGTGCTTGTTTCAGCATCATTAATAACGGTCATATGCTTTTTCCCCATGGATCTATCAAATGATGAATTATAGTTCATAATGTCGACAACTTATATGCCTATGATAATTCCCAATTGGTAATTATTTACTAATCTTTTAATAAACTACTGAATTTTGTTTGCTAATATTTTATTTTGGATTTTTGCCACTTTGTTAATAAATGAGATTTCCTTGTTGGTATGATCTTTGACAGTTCTTTGATATCAATGTTATACTTGCTCCACAAGACACATTTGGAGGCTTTTCTTCTTTGTCTATGGTCTGAAACAAATTTAAATAGCATTATAATTATATGTTCTCTAAAAGTTTTGTAGAAAGCCCCTGGAAAACCATTTGAAGGAACAAAAGCCAATATTACTTCCTCCTTTTCTTTTTTAGAAAACCATCTGCCTACATTTTGGGGTGGGAGGGGTAAGTTTTGGTAAATTATATTTTTCCAGAAAATTATTTATTACTTCCAAGTTTTCAAAGTTATTTCATAGAATTAAACAAAGACATCTCTTACGATTCTTTTTATTTCCTCTTTTTCTGTTAATGGATCTTAACATCTGTATTCTGAAAATTTTGCAAGCTCATTTTCTGACTTGAAGGTTAAATTACTTCTGTTTTTATCTCCAGTTTTTTTAAAAGAAAATTTTCTATAAATTATTAAGCCCTAGGCTTCATTTAATTCTTGCCATTACACTCTGCATTATAGATTTAGCCAGATAATAATTATATCCTTTTATGAATATTAAAGTCTACTTTAACTGGATTTAAGTAAAATTCTTTCCTAGAAGGACAGCTTGATGATTATGTATTGAGTATTCAAATGAGCCAAATCAGGTCACAAGCTCCTCATAATTCCTCCTCTAGAGTTCATGCTATGAACACTGCTTTAAGAAAGCTTGTTTTATTTAATTTGGAAGATCACAAATAGAAGTCCAAGAATTCAACCAAGTTCCAGGTTATTTGCTCAGATGAGATTCCACATTAATCATTCAGATTTATAATTGCTGGTTTTACCTCATGTACTTCAATAAAAAACATTATTTTTCCACTGGGTTTATGTTTCCTGGAGACAACAGTAAACTAAATTCTCTACCTGGTATATTTATTTTCATTTACAAGGGGAAGGGTTACTACATTTCCTCCTACTTTAAGAACATAGAGGCAGCCCAAGTTACTGCTTCCTTCTTGAGTCTCATAGGGCTTCACTGTTCATTCCCCAAATGTTGTAACAGATGAGAAAACCAGGCCCTGGGGACTTCTTGTCTTTCTCTGGGCCACACAGTTATTAGCGGCCAAGCTGAGTCTAGAGTCCAGGTTTCTTGACTCCTTCCCTCTGAGATCTGAGAGTAGACAAATACAGGAGACTAGTGCAAGGAAATCAGGGATAACGAAAACCATAATAAAGGTTCTGACAAGATGAAAAGGGAGAGCACGATTATTTCACACCAGGGAAATGCTGAAGACCTTGCAAGGTGGGTTGGTTCTGAGCAGGGCCTTGAAGGCCGGCGGGCTGTGGCGGGTGAGCAGATGTGCCCCAACAGAGGGGCCACCAGAGCAAAGAGGCAGGGATGAGGCACCTGGCAGCAAACATCCAGGGTTCATCCAGGCAAGTGTGACTAGAGTAGAGGGTTTGTGCCTGGGATAGCAGGGAAAAGGAGAAAAAAGGCTGGGGAGAGATCCTGAAGAGCTCTGAATTACAAGCCAAAGAAATCAACATTTTCTCTATGTAATGGGAAGCCATGCTTTAGAAACACTCCTCTAAGAAGAGGAGCTGGAGAACTGGGTCTCAGGGTTGGAAGGAGACTTACTATATACACCTTTGTACTGCTTGAAGCTTTTACTCCATGTATTTGTTGCTTTTTAGAGAGAAGAAATGAAAACAAACTTGGTAATTAAAACCACCACAACAAAGAAAGATTTCTCTGAGCAGGCAACCACCTCAAAGGAAAACATAAGAATTCGGTGTTTATCCATGAGAGCAAACTTCAGTTAAAAGGTTCATACCTTTTTTACTTGAAGAGACCTCCCTAAAATGTGTAGCTTGATGAAATAATTTAACTTTGAGATACTATGGGCTGTGTGTTCTTCCTTTGATAAGGCATAGACAGAGGAGGAATTGAGTTATCTCAGGGTGAAAAATTATCTCTTAAACCTGAAACAATCAATGTGATTTGATAACGTCCTATCAGGTAATATTTTAGGATTCAGGAGAGCCTAAAAGGCTGTTAGAACTGGGTCAGTTGGGGAAAACAAGTTTTGAAGTGATAAAAATTGAGTCCATCCACTGGGAATGTTACTTTTCTTCTATTTTGTGTATTAAGTCATTTTAAGTGAGCCAATTATTCATCACCAGTCAAAAAGTAGCTAAACAGGAAAGCTGGTTAGGAGATTAGAAAAACAGAAATCTTGGGTAGGGGGGGCCTGGGGGCAGGGAGAGTGTACTGCAGTTGCTGAGAAGGCTTTACCCAAAATGGCTAGAAACACCCTGAGTCGGAGATGCTTACAATGAAACCCCCTGTAACCTAGTTGATAATAGAGGTTTTGTTCGATTGTTGTAGTTTTCCTCTACATGTAATAAATAGACTGGAGTTGAATTGTGTCTGAGTTCTTGTGATGACTCTGTGAATGAGGATTTCAAGACAGAGTGAAATAAGCCATCGCTATACATCACCATTGCAAAAACCAACAACTCAACATTTCTTTCTGGAATTAGCATGAGGATGGCTCTTCTGCAATGACAAATTCACTTGACACCAGTCTTCAGTTAAGTAAAAACTTTTACTTAAAAGCTCAGCTAACACTCATTTTTTATTGTTTGTTCCATAGCATTTGCTGTCTTTAAATGAATTCAGCAAGCTGCCCACCTGCTCTTAATGTTAATCCCTTCAAGTATTTGAAATGTTGCCAAAGCATGCCCTGACATTACAAAATTATTAAGTAACATTTCAGTAATCACTTTCTAAGAAGAGAGAGAGAGAAAGAGAGGGAGAAGAAGGAAGGAAGGAAGGAAAAAATCCCTTCTGTTCATATTTGCTTCTTTCATTTTATTTATTATATTCTTTTATTTTCCCATCCTGGTAACATTTATTCAGAATGTGGCGATATATTTTAAGGGCCATTATTTCTTAATATTGCATTATAATAATTTTTCATAAAGGGTTGAATTGTAATTTAAGAAATATTAAGGAAAGAAGGTTGTTCACAGCAGCAAAATTGACAGATGTGCCCCTTAAAAGAATCAGGAGCCACATCTTTAATGCACTTGCCTGGGTCACATCTGTTCTTTTCCCAGCTCATTGATCAGGGATAAAAAGCAATGACAGAGTTTACTATTGATTCTCCGGGTGAACTTTTCAAGCAGAAGGTCATTCTGTAGAAGATGCAGAAATAAATGATGAAAGGTCAAGAATATTTTAACTTCATGGTTACATTTTCTGTGGTCATGTTTAAGTAGGTCATAGCAAGAAAAATATGTTCCTTAACCAATAGAAGCAGATGAGATTTTTGAAATCTCATTTTTTTTTTTTTTTGAAAGCACGTCTGGAAGAAAATATTGAAAAGCAGCAGCCCATGAAGAAATAAGCAGGAGCTAATATAACATACAATCAATAGCTAATAAATCCTTAGCATCAGCCCTGTCAGTCAGATTGGTGGTTTCTTCATTTTATCTCTGACACACTGAAGTGCAAAGATGAGAATATAGGAAATAAATTATTTTTAAAAGCTATGCTTTGATTATGTTTCTCATATCTAATACAATACCAATTGCATTTGCTCTAAACAATGAGCACCAGAGTTTTAATATCTGTTTCTGTATTTCCAAGATCAGTTTTTTTTAAATCATTTAAGTTTAAGTCGTTAGATAAACCTGCTTAAATACTGACTGGCTTTTGCATACATAACTAGGAACATATGATATTTGAATGCCAATTTCAAGAATCAATTTCATGATTCTTCCCCCTCATTTTTAGGAATTTTTAGGGATTTGTTCCAAGATTGACATTAGTTCATTAAAACTTTTTCCCATTAATCAATAATTTACCTTATTTTTAAAATCGTTTGTATCTCTTTTTGTGATTCTAACAAAATTTTGTGTATCCACAGGTGCCTGTTACTCAATAATGGCAAAAATAGAAATTATATTTCCAAGAGGTTTATAATTAATTTTATGACTCTGTCCACCTCACTTCCCCTGCAACTCAGTAACATACCAAAAAATAAAAGAAATGAGATAAATAATTTTTAAGGTTAATTCTTCTCTTAAAATATCTATCTTTCCTACATTTATATAGCTTTAAATAGACTATTTTTTTTCTTCTATAACCCAGTGGTCTACTTTAATTGATGTCTGAAGCAAGATATCTTTTCAACATTTATGACATTTCAATACCTCCTTTTTGTGTAATTGCTTTCTCATATTCTAAATACTGTCTGTTTCCCTCTCTTAGGCCCCAGAGGATATCACCTTTCAATGCTCCATCAGTTGACCAAACCACTGATAAAATGGATTACCCAAAGCGTCTCTCTCATGGAGGCAAGATTCACTCACTCAGTTCTGACATTTGTCAAAGAAGAAACATCCATGCTTCATAAGTTCCAAACTTACGGAGAACTTCAAAGTGTCAATAGTGATGTGGAGATGACTGTCCTGTAGACAAAGACAAAAACATTTAGGAATCAGTCTGGAAAGATGATTAGCTGAAAAGTTCAACTTATAATTTGTTAAGTAGCTGAAATTCATAATTTCAAGAAAGGTACACAGAGGGTGAATATAACCATTGAGTAATAATAGTGTTTTATTGAAAGGAAACTTCATTAAACTGAGTTAATTCCATCAAGTGCACCCCCATCTAGTTTCCTATTTCCATAGCAGTGGCTCTCAGGCATCTTTTAATTACTTTTAAACAATATGTGCCAGTTACATTAGAACTAGGAGGCAACACTGAAGCTCAAAGAGGAAAATTTGGGGTAACTAAAGGAAGAATTACTTTATACAATACAAAGCGGTACAGTACTTCCAAACTGTAGTTTGGCAGATATTATACTCTGTTCCCCTGTATTTATTCTCCCATTATTTGGTGGTAATCAAACCTCCATTTTGTTAGCTGGGAAAAATGCCTTCAGAAACTGAAACTACATTTCCAGTCTCCCTTTCTATTCGGTACACATGTGATTAAGTGCTAACCAATGAGATACAAGGGGAAATTTTCTCTGGCAGCTCCTCTAATATTCCTTATGAATTAGCTAGGGCACACCAATTGCCCATCTTCATCTCTTCATCCTTTCTACCGACTGGAACACAGACATGATGACTATGCCATGAGGACAAGGCCACAAATGAGCGGATCATAACATTGATCTGCCCACCTCAGGACTTTACATGAAAGAAATAAAATTTAGTCTTGTTTAAGCCTTTGGTATTACAGGACTCTGTAACATATAGGGAAACACAATCTCAAAAAACACAGATGGCAAGCCAAAAATAGAAATGGAATTTTGTTAAAGGTTTATGTAAAGCCATGTGTGACAGATCTGAAATTAGCTCTGAAAGAAACCATACAGAGCTTCAGTATGTTCCTACTATACAAAATTGAGAGCCAGAAACTCAACCCCGTCATCCCACCAACCATTCCTCTTTGGACATAACACTGCTCTAGATAATCATAGGTCTGACCTGCTGTATTAATTCCTATTAACTTCTGGAGACATCGTGCAGAACAGTCTAATAGCAAAGCCTAATGCTCCAGAACCACCAGAACATATACATGTACTTTTGTTCCTACCTTCTCCATACTTACCTCACAAAATGTACTTTTCAGATGATTCCATATATGAATATAATGCCTGTGAAAGACTGCTTCTGTATAAGAGGGTAAAAGTTTGGCCAATATTTTTGATTGATTAAATCATTCCAACTCGGTGTCCCACTGACTGAAGGTCAGCCATAGATGTTGTGCTGTGTTCTTAGAAGGGGTAAATATTCAGACGGTGATGGAATTTTCCACCACTTCTGCATCAACTTGGATCTGTCCAACTCTTATTGTTGGATATTGTGTTCCATTTCCTAAATAAATCAGAGCACACCATGGAATCCTATCTCTTATCATTTATATTGCTTTCCTTTGTTCACTTAAGGGATTTTGAGAAAAACAAAAACAGTCTATGATCATTTAAAAGCTCTCTTCCTCTCAACCTCCCATTGTTATCTCTCCAGTTGACACAAAAAGGAAGCTTCATTGAATATTTCAGGATATCCTTTCTTCTCTTGTTCTTTCACGTGGAAGTAGCTTCCTGGCTTATTGTTGTCTGTATAAATCACACAACTTCAGTCAGTAGCATGCAATGAAGCAAGATATTTTCTTATTCTCCCTTTCAGACAACTCCACCTCATTTCTTGCCATGCAGTTACTAACTGTAGTATTTTTCCGTTTTTATTTCACTTTAGTGTAAAAGTTAATTCTTTCACACTTAATGACATTGTCCATTTCTAGTTTCAATAACACACTTGCCTTACCTGACATTAATTTTTATCTTGCTTCACTCTGTACCATGTGCGATAATTAGGAATCACAGTTCTTCTTTTCACTTTCTATGCTTTCTATGGATATACTCCAAATTTTACAGAGAAAAGCAAGTTGTGCAAATTTTCCGCATCACATTGACCTGGTTTCTCTGAGAGTTATTCCCAGTAAGGCCTGGAAATTGTGATTTCTATTCTGTTTATCCTCTGTACTTATTGATATATTTATGGATATTTGTTAAACCATTATTTAGGGAATTGATCAATATAAGAAGCAGGAAAGAGACTGCTGTACTTTAATTTTTCTCAGGGAGTATCATAAGGAATCTCACCTGGAACAAAGAAGGTTAAAATAGACTCACAAACAAAAATACAGAGCACAGATATCTTCTAACATTCATTGGTGAAGGAAATTTTAGTTGGTTGGAGTGATCATTGAATATAGACCTTATAAAACTCAGTGAGAAAAAGCATCAGGGTGACGGTTAGTTTTGAGTAAGATGTTAGACACTGTTTAATGCCATATTCTGCTTGACAAGAGGGTAGAACTTATAGGCCCAGGAGTCCATTCCAGAAAGATCAAGGATTTACTGCATACATGGGCAAATAAGCCTCAGGTCCAGGAAAGTCACCTTAGAAGTCACCAAAAACTTAAGCTGGGCAGGAGGACAGGGCCCATGATCTGAAGATCATCAAGGTGACAGGTAAAGTGCTAGTGACTCAGGGCCATATACTTTCTGCTCTGGTTTGTAAGTCCAGCTGAGTGCAGGTAGCCCTGAAACCACAGGTTTCAAATGAAGTCATGAAGTGAGCTGGTTGAACCAGACCCTAATTAAAGAATCTGGGTTTATCATACATATATCAATGCATATTCTTATTTTAGTGTTTTTAGCTTTATTTGATTTTTGTCTTTAATTGGAAAGACAGTTGTATAAAGCAGTAATATAAAAGTGTATTGATGAGCTTTATTGTGGTATATAAAGATATGATTCGTACAACAATAGCACAAAGGAGGGAGAAGAGAACTATATAGGAGCTAAGTTTCTGTATAATATTGAAATTAAGTTGGTATCAATCTGAACTGGATTGCTGTAAGTTAAGATGTTAATTGTTTTACCCAAAGCTACCATTAAGACAATAACAAAAATATATAGTAAAAGAAACAACAAGGAAATTAAAATGATGTACTAGGAACTATCTATTTAACAGAAAAAAAAAGCAGTAATGGAGAAATAGAGGTAAAAAAAAAAAAGAAAGAAAGAAAAAGAGACCATAAGACATATACAAAACAAATAGGAAAATGGCAGCAAAATAGCAAAAAGGCAGAGATTAACAGAATGAATAGGAAAAGGTGATTCAACTGTGCATGTTCTACAAGAGTATTGTTTAGATCTAAAGACAGAAATATGGTTAAACTAAAAGGGAACTTCCCCAACCTGATAAAGGGCTTTTATGAAAAATCCACAGCTATCATCATATTTAGTGGTGAAGGATTAGATGCCTCCCCTTAAGATTAGCAACAACAAGCTGCTGCTTTCATGATTTCTATTCAATATTGCATGGAAGGTACTAGCCAGAGAAATCAGCAAGAAATTAATCAAGAGTACCCTAATTGGAAAGAAAGAAGTAATACAGTCTCTATTCACAGAAGACATGATCTTGTATATAGAAAGTCCAAAAGAATCCACAAAAAATAATAAATAAGTTCATCAAAGTAGCAGGATAAAAGATCGATATGCAAATATCAATTGTATTTCTTACCATATGACCCAGAAATCCCACTTCTAGATATATACCCAAAGGAACTGAAAAAAGGGATCTGAACACATAGCTGCATCCTGATGTTCACAGCATTCATTATTCACACACAATTGCTAAAAAGTAGAAGAAACACAAGTGACCATCAAATGAATGAATACACAAAATTAAGACAACTACCACAGAGTATCTAGCATAGTGCTGGCTCACTGTCTTTATAATAAATGCTGCCATTATTATTAATGTTCTTGTTTTTATTTTTAAAAGCAGAGTCCTGCAGAGAAAGGTAGATCAGTTTATTACAAATCAATTCTTGAAATAATCAATTTGTAGAATGACCAAACTTTTCAAACTGCAGTTTTTAGTGGCTTTAATAAAGCATGTTTGATTTTTACTACATTTAATCAAATATAGTTTTGGTATATTGGATAAACTAAGCTTGATTAACTATCTGATTTTTTAAAAATCCTGACAGAATGATAAAGTGGTAGCGAATCAGAAATTCATTGAAAATGATGATATGAACCACTTTTTCTATCAACAATTATGGTATTTAGCATATAATTTTTTTAATTTTTTTCAGATGCTTTATAATGAAATGTCTCTTTATTCAAAACTTAAGCACATTTAGTATTATTTTATCAATTCTTCAAAGGACATATCAACCTTAATTTACATTTTTGGCAAGTAATTTAAAATTTAACTAGGTTAAATTTTAAAATAAACAAAAGAAATACACATTTTAATTAAAGTTCATTTGCAATTTAAATTAAATTGAATTTTCACTAAATTAAAATTTTTAATTTAATTTAAAGAATACCTGACATAAATCAGAATTAGTTAAAAGAGTCCCAATAGAGATTAAATGCTAGATATTTTGGTTTCTAACAAGAAATCCAGAGATAGCAAAATGGATACAATTGGCAAAAAGTATCAACTGAAAAATATAAAATTGTTCAAATCAGTAAGAAGTAAGGATGTTTAGAAGGGAATACAGTAATGGGTTGGAAGATTTGTGCCTTAAATTAATTTAATGTTCACTCATGGTTGATATAAAATTATAAAAGAAAGATCAAAAAACACATTAGAAATTCTAAAAATATTAAAATTTAGGTGCTAAAATGTTAGCTACTATAAGTAATGTTTAAAAATTTGCAACAAAAATCAGTATAACTGAAAGCTTTCCATTTGGAATGTATCTGAGCATTAACCATGGTCAGAAAAAACATATTTAATCATTAGTAAGTTTATTTGGACATTTTTTAAAAACTTTAAAGCTATTAAATATGATTTTTTTGGTAAATGAGTAAATTTGGCTATTTGCCAGTTTGATCCCTTAGTGAATTAATTATCAGCATATTAATGCAGGATCTCTGAACGGAAGGAGGCTCAGTGATCCAAAATGCCTCAAAATTCTACCTCCTGCAAAAATAGGAGAGGAATGAACTGCAAGCCCCATTCCAGGTGGGTGGCAGGGGAGTACATGCAAAAGTAGTAAGAGGCCCTCTTCCCACCAAGTCTGCCAGACCCTGCTTGGCTGGAGGAAGATCCACCCACTCTTCCCCATACAATATTTCTCCGTCTCATGCCTCTGCCACTTTGCCCACAGGGACAGACCCTTAGGGATCCGTCGTCTACTTCCAGGAGCCTGTTAAGCCCAAAGGAAGAAAGGCAACTGCTGGGATTTGCCCTCTTGGGCCATTATTCCCCAGCCCCCAGAAAGGAAATGGGGAAAGGATAAATTCACCAAATAACAAATGATCAAACAGAAAAAAACAAATTTACTGATTTACCAAAGAAAAAAGAAAGAAAGAAAGAAAGAAAATTTAAAGACTTTAAGAACTTTCAAGGGAATGATTCAACAGCATCTAGAAAAATGTTCAAATGTAGTTACTAATGATTAAACACACTTTTCTCTTTTTGGACATAGTTCAGCGTCCTTCCGTTGGCAGAGAAGAGGCCAGGCTCACAGGTTCCCCAGGTGCAGGTAAAAGGCAGAAACTGAAACATAAAATCCCAATCATCACAAAAAAGCAGAACCAAGAAATCCTGAGCACATCGAGGAGAAACTGGAGAGGTGCAGACAGGAGGAGGCAGGAACCGAGGGAGGCGGGAGGCAGTGCCTGGGAGCCAAGATGGGATGTCAAATGAGGTCAGAGAAACAGGAAGAAATGGGGGCTCAGATGAACTCTGGAGATCAGCTGAGCTACAACCCAGTATGGTGAGGATCTGTTGCAGGGGCTTGGGTTGGTTTAAGGTAGGAAGGTAAAATTAATATGCTCCTTCCTGTAATCCAGCAGTGACATTTTTTCCCTCCACCCAGCCATGCATCTAGTAGGCAGCCCATTTGGGATTCACTTCCCCTTTAAGGGTGCCCTTGATGTTCCCCTAGGCAGGGGACGACAGGAAGAAGCATGAGCTTTGGAATCTGGAATCAGATAGGCCTGGAACTCTCTGATGTCACTCGTGTTATCTGTGAGAACTTGCAAACCTTTAACCTCCCTGACTGTAAGCGCCTGAAATACTGAGATAATTACACCAACTTCATAGAGTTGCTGAAAGACATACAAGCAATCAGATAAGCAAAGTGCTTAGAACAGTGATTGCTCAATGGTAGATGCTCAATAATAATAGTAATAACTTCCCTTCTCATCAAAATTACCCCCCTGGGACGGTTTTGCATTTCACCCTTGAAGTATATGGCCAGACTACATGTTAGTCATGAAACCTGACCTCCTTGAAATAAGAAGTGAAACACTGGGTTTGATTTATACAGAGTTATACATGAATGAGTGCTTATGGTTGCCTGCTTATCTGAGTCATTTGTACTTATACATTCCACCACTGACTTTCTTACTGGCATACAGATAAGATTAAACTTGTTTTATTCATTAGAAAAAATTACCTTACTTTAATCTGACAACTTCTTAAAAACTGGCTCATGGCCCATTCTCCATAATTGCTCCATTTAACAGACTTTTTACAATTTACATTGGCTAACAATGGTAAACTCTTACCTTTGGCAGAATGTAAAACAATAGCTGCCAAATACCCAGTTACCCAGTTGTATTTGTGAAACACAGCAGTGTCAGAGATCAGATCTTTTGATGAAACTATTATGAATTTGGTAGCTAGCCTCATACGAGTTTCTTAAGAATTGATCTCTGAAAATTCTCTGAAGTTTATTTCCCTTGAGTCTTTTCATCCTTTTAATTAGGCACTTAGGATCTCTAGCCTAGAAATAAGGGACTCGTTGAGAAAACACATTGGTCCTTATTGCATCTGTGCAGTATTTCCCAACCCATCACCAATATCCCTGCCCCTGATTTGCTCAAGGCAAGCTGTGTTGAGTAATGTGTACCAAAAGCCATAAGATTTGTCTCTATGGGGTTCTATACACTGTACAAGGAATTTCCCAATAGATAGCACCTCCATGCAGTGAGGCCAGAAACTAGTAAAATTATTGGGGCCTTTTGCCTAGAGAATGAAGGGATCAGAATGCTTACCATTTCAAGATACTGAGAACTTAGAAATGGTTGTTTTTGAGCTGCCATGTGTGAATGGTTAAGAGAGAAGCCTATCATGGGTTTTCATGGGGCAGAAGGGATAAAAAAGAATCAGAGAGAACCTTCCCACCAGTGAGCAGGGGGTTAGGAGAAGAGTAAGAGACATGGCAGACATCCCACTCATACTTCACTATCATGTGTTTTTCTCTCCCAATACTTCATGTTGTTTTTTCCACGTCATCCTCTGTGGAAGAATTTGGTTCTTCAATATTAACATAAACTCATGCAGAGGGAAAAAGGAGCAATAGAAGAGAAACCATTTTAGCTACTCTAAGCACTCTCATTTCCTAGAGAAAGGAGAGGGTCATTTTCTGAATAGTAATCATTTGAAATTATTTTGATTTAACTTGTTTCCAGAATATACTTGAAGTAGCTGGTTAGCATGTGGTTGTCCACCATTTTCCCAAGGGAAAATGAAGCTACATTGAAGTTAACCTTGCTTAGCTAGTAACGGTCTTAGCAAAGGCATTTGTTCCAATATTTTGAGTTCAGAGGTATGAGTTGATAGTAACTCAAGCATTTAGGGACTTGCCTTTCTCCTCCTCTCCCTCCCCCTCCCTCTCCCCTCCCTTTTCCCCTCCACCTCCCCTCTCCTTCCCCCTCCTCCTCCTCCAAAAATAATAAATGAATCTATTGGGAAATCCAACAGCTCTTGTTTAGCAACTTTTACCTATTAAACCCAAAGTGCTTGCTTTTAGATATCACAACATAAATGCTTAATGACTCCCTGTTAGCCTGATAGAACAGATTTAAAGATGAAAAGATGACAATTCAGAAGCAACAGTCTGTTAGGCCACACCATATCTCTTTGGTTGCTGTGCTGATGAAACTTCCCTCTTCAGATTTGCATAAAGTAACCAAGGGGGCCAAGGAAGAAGCAAGCCATGCTTTCAGTTTTTTGAAGGCTCATTATAATGCCCTTTGCCACCAGCTTAGCTGGGAAGTCTTCTTCCCCCACCTGGCTCCTTCCCCACATAAAAGTTCCTTGGCATACTTCCTGCCACTTGAATTGATAGACGAGACTTAGACCTTTGGCCCCAGAGAGGCCAAGAGCTATTTTGGCACACACTGCATGGCTTGTAAATCCTAAAATGTCTCATGCTGTCATATTTGCATACCATGAAATCGAATAAAAGGTCTTGTACAAGCATTTGAAGTATTACCCATTAATTATTTGCTTAGCTTCTCACTAGCATTGAGCCCCATCTGTTTTATCTGTGGGTATGGGGGGGGGGGCCTATCTATTCCCAGAGCAAACAGGGAGCTCTCTGTGACAGCTCTGCCGCGTCAGCAATGGGCATGTCCTGCCCCCTGCCCCAGCTCCGTGGGCAGAACTGGTGCACAGGCAGGACTGGCTTTTGTTTGAATCAGGCCATTTCTCAGCCTTGCTATTGGCCTACAGAGCAACTCTCTGCTGCTGTACGACAAGCCTGTGCCCTGTTGGCTGACCAATACCTAGTGTCAAGAATCATCCATTCACCTTCCAAAGCGGGCACCATCACGCCACTATTATTATCTGACATGGCAGGTGGCCTGGGATGCCTCAGCACATTCCTGGGAGAAAAGAATAACTTTAAAAGCTCATAAAGGATTTGTTTCTATAGCTCTCAAGCCCATCGAAAAACTGCTAAAGACCGTAACATTTGCACACAGGGAGGAATAAAGAATGAATTACCTTCCCTTTAGAATGGGTTGAAAAGTATTTTCTGTGTTGTCAAGATGATTAGGAAAGTAGGCAGATCTCCTGGAAGATGATGCTCTTTGAAAAGAAGAATTTCCCAGTGCAAAGGGTTTCTGATGGCACCATTAAGTTCATTTTGCACCCCTCTGCACACACGATGTGGCATACAGGATAAAGGCTGAGGCATACTTGGAAGCTGAAAACACTGCCTGCCCCAGAATAATTTAATATAGCCATCCTCATGTCTCCCACTCTCTCCATACTTTGGAAAGAAAAGGATGCAATTATTTTCATCCATTACCACTTACAGAAGATGAAATTTGTTATTTGATAAGCCATCTCCCTGCCAGCAATAGAAGTCTAATCCAACATGGATGGGGGTGAAGACATTCTTCCAGGTGTAAATTCGTTTCTCAGCACTGAAGGTCTTGCATGAACTAACCCAGTGGAGTGCTAATATGGGTCAAAGGAAAAAAGTAATTCTTTTCATAAAAAAAGTGATTATACCTATAGAGTATTTCTCCAACATAATATTTGGATCTTCTCACAAGTCCTAACTGCTCCGGCCCCTGACAGCCAGCTTTCAGCCATTAGTCTCTAGTACTGGGCTTGGTCTCCACCCCCTTTCTGAGGGGAGGATCCCTTCCCTCCCACCCGCACAGTTTTGAAATGCTCTGGAGGAGGAGAGAGGGCAGGCCTACAGTCCAGTGTATGTTGAAAAACTTCCTGCGTGATCCTTATACAACATTTCCTCACGTCCTTTCCCCAACCTTTGTCCTCCTACCTCCTCCTCCTAACTCCTCCCCCCACTGGCAGCTTCCCCAGCCGCTGTGCAGAACAGTTGGTTACAATATTGCTATTATTATCCAGCAAATCGTTCAGAAAATATCCAGTTATTAATAAAAAGATACTGGTTTGTGTGCAAAGAACCAAAAGGCAAATTTTGGGGTAATCTGAATTTATTGAAACAGTTTCATAAGCAGTTCCATATAATGGTTATACCTGGACTTTAGGATCAGGCTGAATCCAAATTTTCCCCTCACTGTTACTAGCTTCTGACCTTGAGCAAGTCTTGGAAACTTCCCTAGCCTTAGATTCCCCATGTGTAAATGAAAATACTGTGAGGATTAAACAATATAATCTCTATACAGAGCTTATTGTGTTCTGGCCCATAATAGTTTTTTAATAAATGTTAGCTGTTATTATTAAATTCCAAACCTGTAACACCTCCCTACTAAGCAATATCATACTAAGGGTCAAAAAGATATTAATTCTAGCAACATCTTCAACAAGTTTTGGAAAACTCAAGATTGAAGTGGAAGAAATGAACCCTCTAAAATAAATGTGTTAGTATATGACACAGCCATTCCTTTTTATGAAAGGATTTTATCCTTTGTAGTAAACACAAAACTAAGAAATTAGCACAGTTTCAGACCTCAGGATATCATATCTGCAGCCGTGGCATTGGCATTTGAGCCTGGTGAAATCTTTGACCTTCTCACAAACCAAGCTGTTCCTATTGATGACGCAGGATTGAACATGCTTTTTGGTTCCCAGAAAAAGATGCTACAAATTGCTACCTATTACTCTCGACTCCCTTAAAATAAAGCATCCTACCTTAAAATTCCACTTGTTTTCTAAACTGCTCCCTATGCACAGGCAGCAGCATTGACCTCTCTGGTTGCCACTGCGTTATCCATTGCTGCTTCATATCCCCTTAGATGTGTTAGGTAATCTGTTGTTATTGCTGTCTTGTTTCTTTTTTCACCCTGCTGAATCTCTAAAATGATTGGCATGCAGGCTTATTTTGTATTTCACTATGCCAAAACTGAGAATCATCTGTTTGGGAAGCAAGAGTTAGGCTCAGTTTAAGGCAACACATTTCATTCCATGCAGCCACAAAGACGGCTAAGGCTCAAGGAGCCACGGTCGGTTCAACCTTGATCATCTCTGGAGTCTGAGGTTAATTATATAGCCTTTGTCCTACCTCCACCATACCTCAGACTGCTGTTGACCTTGACCATGATTCCAGCTGCGAACATGAATCATCTGTTTAGTCATGTCTCCAATAAGAGAGAGAATTTCAGAAGATGTTCACCATTTTCTCATTTTCCAGCATCCAACAGCTCATTCAAATTAACACTCTAATATCCCTTTAGCAGAATTCCCTAACTCTAATAATCCTTTTGAGGAATTCCCCTGACCATCTCCTCCCAGGAATGAAGGAACCCATATCTTTCCTGGTACCTTAGTACAGTCAGAGGAGACCTCAACTTCTTGCTGGAATATTGAATTATGAGCAATTGAAAACTTTTTGGATTTTTAGAGTTGTCCCAGCAGTAGCAAAAGAACCAGATAGTTTCTGTATCATGATTCCTACAGCGAAGCCTCTGGGTGGAGCTTCTTGGTAACTACCAGTTTTCCAAGACTGGTCCTCCACCCTTTTGTTAATAGTTGAGCTTCTGATATGCTTCCAATATATTTAAGTTTTTTCACCAAACATCATGTTTTTTTTTTTTGCTTGAGATCTGTGGTTTCTGACCTAGAATCCTGATATATTGAAGGGCTACTGCAGAGAGAACTCCAGATTAGGGTATAGCTTCACCTCATTTGAGCAGTGGGATATTAGGAAAATCTCTCAACCTCTTAGAACTTGCTTGTTCATGCATAATAGGAGATTGATACTGCCTTGCTTATCTCTGAGACTTGTGCAATCAGTGGGAAAACTCTTTGTCACTGTTAACATGATATAAGTGCAGTGGGATAATAATGATAGTGATACTAAAGTTGGTGATGATATTCCATTAGAGCCTCAAAAGAAAAACATGTAGGGAAAAGAAATATATAGAGGTGAGGTGTAAAATGGATACTTGACAAACTTATCTTTTAACTTTTAAAATTTATTTATTTATTTTTCTGAACCATTTAAATCAATAGACAATGAATTTTTTTTTTTTAGACATAATGTGTTTATTTTGACGTACATATTGGGCTCATTAGATAACACTCTGGAAAGTAATGAGACTATTACTGGTGGTTAACCACCTAAGTTTTCTAAGGAAAGAAACTGTAGAGATGGTTACAAGATTCTTTGAAAAGAATATACCGTTTCCATTGAAGTTGAGGAAAACTTCCCCAATTTTTAATTAATCGAGTTCAATTTTTAGGCTATTGCTTAAAAAAATATTTTAAATGACACCTAATATGAAAATGAGAGAAAAGGCTTATAACTAAGAAATAATCTGAGCCCTACTACATATGAAGAGCTTGTGAATGAAGGAAATTTACAATCCGATAAACTCTATTACAAAATCCACAGCCTAAAAATTACAGAGCAGCAAAATTACAGAAGATATTTGTATAACTGAAATGATGTTTACCTCTTGTTTCTGGCATTCACAAAAAGACAAAATTTAAAACATTAGTGTTTTGAAGACTAAACAATGTGACTTAACAAGATGTGGCCACAAAAATCCTACAATTTTATAACCCGGCTATACTAAGTCCTACTTTTCACCACTTGCACTCTGGACCTTTTATTCCTCTTATCCTAGCAGCCTGGTGCATCTGTATTACTAGGCAAACAGTAGGAACTGATACAATAAACATAAAACTTTTGAAAGCCTTGTGTGCCAGACTGCACAGCTACCTTTTCTAGTAGACTGAAATTGAAATTTCCTTTGACCCATTCACTAAGTTCTTTGTAGAATTGTTTTGTTTTTGTTTGTTATCCAAAATATTAATCTCATGCTGAGTAGTGACTTGTTCTACCAAGTGCTTGTGAGATGAAGGACCCTTGATCCATCCATGCCCACCCGTGGAACTTCTCCGAGAAGTTTTGGGATGATGTGGTCTGAACTGTGAGCAGAGGGGTGTTTAAGCCTGTGTCTGCAGTCGGAATGAAATGCTCTAATAGTTCCCCCAAAATTGCTGTTTTACTCCTACCTGAGACAAGAATAAACATTACAATCCAGCCAAAAGGGCAGTTTGCTGAAACTTAAACTTGAATGGCACACTTGGGGTGAAAGAGAGTAAGTGTAAATTTCACAGTTCATTAAGCTGAGCAGCTCAGTTTGAAGAAGAGAGAACTTGCAGGCATTTACAAGGTTCTGAGAAGGAACCGATTGGGGAGTGTTTGAGTTCTCCTTCCCAACATGAATCGTGTCCACATTTTAGGTTTTAGCTGCTTGGCTTGGTTTATTACTGAATGTTCTTTTCTGATGAGGGCCACGATGATTTTGGTCATGAACTTAAGGATCCAAAGAAGTCCTGTTTGACACTTTTCCCCAAGCTCTGTGGTCAAGGCATGGACTGCAGGGGTCCTGACAGAAGGAGATGTACTCAGTCTTGACCTGGTTTTTTAGAAAAGGTTCTGTTTGTAATTAATATACTTTTAAAAATTACATAATAGATCTCATCTTGAGTACTTGAAGAAAATATTGAAAATCACATTACAGTTTAATTGCAAAAGAAAGAATCATCCCTTAAAGGATGCATTTTATTCTATGTAAATAACACCCCTATTGGTTTATTTGTTCTATAAATGTGGTTTCTTTGTTTCAGATTTTCTTAAGAGGCAATCTATCTAAATTTTGTAGAAAACTTTATCAGTTTAAGGAAGTTCCCTTTAATATCTAGACTGCTAATAGTTTTTATCACGATTCGATGTTGAATTCTATTAAATGCTTTTTGTACATCTGTCAAAATACTCATATGATTTTTTTCTCCTTTATTCTGCTAATGGGGTGAACTGCATTGATTAATTTTCAAATTTTAAACCATGCTTGGATTCCCAGAATAAATCTGACTAGTCAAGATATATTAGCTTTTTTATACATTGCTGCATTCACTTTGCTTAATGTTGTAGTGAAGATTTTTGCATCTAACTTCAGAAAAGACATTGAACTGTGTTTCAGTTTGCTAAAGCTGCTTTAATGCAATATACCAGAAATGGGTTGGCTTTTTCGATGGGGATTAATTAGGTTACAAATGTACAGTTCTAAGGCCTTGAAAATGTCCAGATTAAGGCATCAAGAGGAAGATACCTTCTCTGAGGAAAGGCTGCTGTTATCTGGGGTTCCTCTGTCACTAGGTGACATCTGCTTGTCCTTTTCTCCTGGGTTCTGGTTTCAGTGGCTCTCTCCAAAATGTCTCTGGGCTTCTGTGGGTGTTTTTCGCTCTCTTATCCTCATACAGGACCCCAGTAAATGGATTAAGACCCACCCTGAATGGGCTGGGTCACATCTTAATTGAACCAAAAGGTCCCACTCACAATAAGTCTGCCCCCACAGGGATGGATTAAAAGAACATGGCCTTTTGTGGGGTACATAACAGTTCCAAACCAGCACAAACGTAATTCCCCTCTCTCAATCAGAGTTTGTTTACTATTATTTCTTCCTTAAATATTTAGCAGAATCATCAGTGAATCCATCTGGTCCTGGGATTTTCTTAGTGACAATGTATTAATCATGGATTTCATTTCTTTAATAGATATTAAATTATTAAATTTCCTTTTACTCCTGTGTCAGTTTTGGTAAGTTGTGTTTTTCTGGGTATTTGTCCATTTCATCCAAGTCTTCAGATTTCTTGGCATAAAGTTTTCCATAATTTCTTATCTTTTAATGCGTATAAGATCTGTAATGTTTCCTGTTTTTCACTCCTGTTAATGGCTATTAGTGTCTTCCCCTTAATCTGCTGTGCCAAGATTTTATCAAGATAATTTGTCTTTCAAAGAATCAACTTTTATAGTTTTGATTTGTCTATTTTCTATTATATTCATTTATGGTTTTATATTTATTATCTTATTCTTTCTCTTTGAGTTTATTTGATATTCTTTTTTTAATTCTTCAAATTCTTGAGATGTATATTTATACAATGGTTTTCATCGTTTCCAATAAATGCCAATTTTTACAACCCAAGAATATTTCTTCAAAGATCTGGAAGGCATCTGTTTGAAATGTAATCATTATACCTTCCCTTTGTCTCAGTTTCTTTTGGAGGGTAGGCGCCTAACTTCAGCTAGCTCCAGGCTTCAAGTTGCAGACCTACCTTCTGTCATAAAGTGTGAAAAATGTATTTTTACTTTGGATCAAGGCACTTAGCAATCACAGGTGGCAATTCCAATTACCAGGTGAATTTAGGATGACTATTTGTGACAAATGGTGCTGTCAAGGACATCTTACTTGAGGACTAGTTATCATTAAGCTTGAGAATGTGTATATAATGGGTTGCCTTTGGTTAGCTGTATATAAAAGAGTGATATTTCTTTCTGTCTTTGTAATCTCCTCGGTAGCTTAACTGTGACGTGCATCACATTCGGGTTTAATGCTGATTCAATAATAAAACTGTTTTCTTTCTCTTCTACCTTTGTGAAAAAGCTTTCTGGGCTGGCAAGATTTTGTTTTTAGTTATATTTCCCTAACAGTTGTATGCCACTGCCTCTGTATCTCTCTCCCCACTAAATTCTTTCACTAATTCAAGTCTTGCATGGGTGCTTTTGATAGGCAAAACCTAAATCACATCCAGAACCCTAACTGTGAGTGAGCCTGGAAAGGTAGTTTTAAGCTTTCCAGTCCCTACAATATATGTTTCATCCAAATAAATTAAGATCTAAATAACTTAAGTAGTAGTAACTTAACAAATTAAGATAAGTAATAAATAATGGAATTATGAAAATTGTATATTCTAATGTTATAAATATATATATGTTACCACAATAAAACATTTTTTAAAAATTATTTTAAAATTTTAAAAATTAAAAAATTGAAAACTAAAAAAATTTATAATTTTTAAAAATTGTAAAAATTTAAAAAAATTTTTAAGAGGTGTTGAACCTCTAAAAAAATTATGTAGTCTAAATGAGCTTTAAATATCTCCTTTAAATCCTTGCAAACGTCTAGTATCTGAATTTTTCTAAGCATAAGCTGCAACTAATACCTGCCCCAGCGCGGGATAGATATAATGTCTTCCATGTTTTGAGTATCTTCCATGTAACAAGCCCTGAACTAATTACTTTATATTTTTCTATCACAACAACCCTGCAGCTGAGTATAATTATTTGGATATTTACTCAAGAAGAAATTGAGGTTCAAACAGATTACATGTCCTCTTCCAAACCATGCAACAAAGTGACAGACCCCAGATTCTAATTTGTTTTTTTGTCCTGTCCCAGGAAAGTTTCAAGATTTCCCCTGTTTACCTACAGGGCCTAGACAAGTCCAGTGGATATCCCCCCTGCCATGTGACAGTCTTTTTACTGTTACTAGAGTTAAGAAAATGCTTTCAAGATAAAGAGATAGAGTCTTTTCCAGATGTGGCTTAATTCAGAAATTTGTTTTACAGTGTCACCAGCTGATGCTAACTGCCCCACTCTCATCCCCAGCTTGTATCTGACCACTTCCAGGGACAGTACAGGAGGCAAGGCAATGCTAAAACCTGTCTCTGCCTTTTACCAGCTGGATAATAGTGGGTAGGGTACTAACTCTTTTAAACCTCAACTTCCAAATTTGCAAAGCAGAGATAAAAATAGAATCTACCTCATGGGTTTGTGAGGATTAAATGAGATGCACACAAAGCACTTGGCCAGTAGAATGCATCCAATAAAGGTTAGTACCTGTGATGATTTGATGATGGTCAAATTTAAAACCTCACAAAGCTCTGCATTCTAATTTTAGATAATCTTAGTTATTGTGCAACTATTTCTTATATAAAGCAGAGTTTTGCTTGTAGTGCCTTCACTCATTGCCCTTAAATATGCCCTCTGGGAACAAAGAATAAGCAATCAACATAAGCTATCTGTGGTGCACCGGTTTGTATATATTTTGTCCTCCAGAAAAAGCCATATTCTTTGATGTAATCTTGTGGGGGCTGATGTGTTAGTGCTGATTAGGTTGGAATCCTTTGATTGAGTGCTTCCATGGAGATATGACTCAATCAACTATAAGTGAAATGTTTAATTGGATTATTTCCATGGAGATATGGACCCCACCCATTCGGGGTGGTTCTTGATTTAATTGCTGGAACCTATAAAAAAGCTCACAAACAGAATGACCTCAGAGCAGCTAAGAGTGACATTTGGGAGAGCAGCTCTGAGAGACATTTTGGAGACAGCTGCTGAAAGCAGAACTTTGCTGACACTTTGGGGATGCTAGCCCAGTGTTTGTTCCAAAGAAGCTAAGAGAGGACAAAGCCGTTTAAGAGCAACATTTTGAAGAAAGCACAGGAGCTGAGAGAGAAGCTGGAACAAAACCTGGGATCATCAGATGCCAGCCATGTGCCTTCCAGCTAACAGAGGTTTTTGGATGCCATTGCCCTTCCTTAGGTGAAGGTATACTCGTGTTGATACCTTAATTTGGATATTTTCATGGCCTTAAGACTGTAACTTTGTAACCAAATAAACCCCCTTTATAAAAGCCAATCCATTTCTGGTGTTTTGCCAAATGGCAGCATTAGCAAACCGGAACACGTGGAAAGGAAAATTCAACTTAATTTACTTCTACTCATACATACCATTTAATAAATAAGCACCTACTTCAGGCCAGGAACTTACACGCGATACTTTAAGGTTTTGCTTATTTAGTTAAGTATTATTATGTATTATTTCCATATTGAAAATGAGAAAACCAAGGATCAGGGAGATGAATTTGCCCAAAATCCAAAAGCAAGAATGTAAAAAAGTAGAGAGTGTGACAGATGTGCATAATTCTAAACTCAACTGTCTCTACTGCCTTCTCCTTCTATGATGGGATAAAAATTCTGACCCACACAACACTAAGAACTTTTGGCAGACTATTTCCCATCATACTTCTAAGATTTGCAGATAAGGCATCCTTTCACCCAGTTCCAAAATAGAGGGGATGTGACGTGGCTATACTAAAGCTGCTGGCCTCGGGATGGCTCTGCCCCCAGCAGTTTTTAGTTTGAGTCATCCACCACCCAGCCTCAGCTCAGGGACAAGCAAGGCTCCCCATTGCCTCAACCCTCCCACTGCTCTGGCCAGTCTTATTCACTTCTCCATGATAATCCATTACACAAGCAATCTTTAGAGAAACTGCCTTACTCCAAGTATATCTGTTTGACTTATGTCTAAAACTAACAGTTGACTTAGATTTCAGCATTAAGATTTTTTTTCCTCCATGTGGGTCACTGAATGCATGAAACTATGATAAATTTTCTTTGCCTTACCCTACACCTTTATTGTGTTAGGTTGAAGATGGTAAACATAAGAAAAAGAGTTTACTAGAAGACTTTTCAAAATAAATAACAAATAGCCCAGTTTTGGCACTCCTAATGCAAAACAAAAACAAAACAGAAAACAAAAAACAAATAGATGGAACTTTATCTTAGATGTATGTGCTGGTAATCAAATTATCAGGTTTGTGTCCCCCCCCCCCCAAGAAAACAGAAGTAACAGATCTCTTCTCAACCTCAATAGAAGGGGTTGGGGATTAGAAATGATTTATGGGTCTTGTTATGGTAGATTAAACATCATGGCAAGAACTAGAAGATCTTGTTTCTAGTGGGGCTCCACCACTTATCAGCCCTACTGAGCAAAGTACTTAGATTTGTCTTTAAATAGCACCAAAAACATCTAATCTTCCAGCCTTACAAAGGAATTATAAACATCAAATGAGCCAATGTATGTAATAGTGCTTTGAGAAATTCAGATGCATATGAAGTATGATTGAATGCAGGACTATGTAGTAAAAAAAAAAAAAGGCATAGACTTTGGAATCAGAAAAATCTGGGTTCAGATTTCCCCCTGCTTCATCTGTGAGATTTTAGGCATGTTACATAATCCCTCTGCATCTCATGTTACTCATCTGTACAAGTGTGTATGATAAATTGAAAATGACCACAAATGTTTTGCAGCTCCTCCCATCAAGAGGTGGAATATATTTCCATAATCCTTGAATCTGAGCTGGCTTGGAGACTTGCTTTGATCAATAGAATGCAGTAGAAGTGAAGCAGAGCAAGTTCTAGAAGCCATGAAGCTCCATTCTTGCCCTCTTGAGATGCTTTAGTCATGGGAACAAACCCAGGCTAATGTGCTGCAGAAAAAGAGGCCACGTGGACCAAGATGAGCTATCCCAGCTGAGGGGTCCTACATCAACTGACCCCCAGTCAACCCATCCACAGCCTGTGGCCACATGAGAGACTTCAAGTAAGATCCACATAAGGACCACACAGTTGAGCTCAGGCCAAATTGTTGGGAGTGGGAGTGGGAGTCAATAAAATGATTTTGTTACAATAGATAACTGACACTGTGCATTGATTCTGCAGGTTATGATAATGGTTGGAAACCATGACTGTAACATGCTTAAGTTACCAAAAGCTAATTAAGTTCTTTATAGAAAAGCAACGGTGAATTCTACCAAGCATTCAAAAATGAATTAGTACCTATCCTGCTCAATCTCTTCAAAAAAATTGAAGAAGAGGGAAAGCTACCTAACTCTTTCTATGAAGCCATCATCACCCAAATACCAAAACCAGGCAAAGACACTACAAAAAAAGAAAATTATAGACCAATTTCTTTAAAGAATATAGATGCAAAAATCCTCAACAAAATACTCGCAAATCGAATCCAGCAGCACATTAAAAGAATTATACACCATGACCAGGTGGGATTTATTCCAGGTATGCAAGGCTGGTTTAACACAAGAAAATCAATTAATGTAATACACCACAACAATAAATCAAAGCAGAAGAACCACATGATCATCTCGATTGATGCAGAAAAGGCATTTGACAAAATTCAACATCCTTTCCTGATGAAAACACTTCAAAGGATAGGAATAGAAGGGAACTTTTTCAATATGATAAAGGCAATATATGAAAAACCCACAGCTAACATCACACTCAATGGGGAGAGACTGAAAGCTTTTCCTCTAAGATCAGGAACAAGACAGGGATGCCCACTATCACCATTGTTATTCAACATTGTGCTGGAAGTTCTAGCTAGAGCAATTAGGCAAGAAAAAGAAATAAAAGGCATCCAAATTGGAGAGGAAGAAGTAAAACTTTCACTATTTGCAGATGACATGATTCTATATGTAGGTAATCCAGAAAAATCTACAGCAAAGCTACTAGAACTAGTCAATGAATACAGCAAAGTAGCAGGCTACAAGATCAACACGCAAAAATCTGTAGTGTTCCTATACACAAGTAATGTGCAACAAGAGGAGGAAATCAAGAAAAAAATCCCATTTACAATAGCAACCAAAAGAATCAAGTATTTAGGAATAAACTTAACCAAGGACACAAAAGACCTTTACATAGAAAACTATAAGAAACTGCTAAAAGAAATTGAACAAGACCTGAAAAAATGGAAGAACATACAATGTTCATGGAGTGGAAGACTAAATATAGTTAAGATGGCAATTTTACCTAAACTGATTTACAATTCAATGCAATACCAATTCAAATCCCAA
Organism: Choloepus didactylus; assembly: GCF_015220235.1. Taxonomy (NCBI): domain Eukaryota; kingdom Metazoa; phylum Chordata; class Mammalia; order Pilosa; family Megalonychidae; genus Choloepus; species Choloepus didactylus. The sequence goes on along the minus strand of NC_051320.1, from coordinate 37,357,969 downwards.
CAACTTACTTTACAGAAATAGAAAAACCAATAACTAAATTTATTTGGAAGGGTAAGGTGCCCCGAATAGCCAAAAATGTCTTGAGAAAGAGGAGTGAAGTGGGAGGTTTCACACTACCTGACTTTGAAGCATATTACAAAGTTACAGTGCTCAAAACAGCATGGTACTGGCATAAGGACAGATATACTGATCAATGGAATCGAATTGAGTGTTCAGAAGCAGACCTTCACATCTATGGACAACTGATCTTTGATAAGGCAGTGAAGCCGAAGCAACTGGGAAAGAGCAGCCTGTTCAGTAAATGGTGTTTGGAGAACTGGATATCCATTTCCAAAAGAATGAAAGAGGATGTCCATCTCACACCTTATACCAAAATTAACTCAAAGTGGATCAAAGACCTAAACATTAGCACCAAGACCATAAGACTCTTAGAAGAAAATGTAGGGCAATATCTTAAAGATCTTGTGAAAGGAGATGGTTTCTTAGACCTCACACCCAAGGCACGAGCAACCAAAGAACAAATAGACAAATGGGATCTCCTCAAAATTAAACACTTTTGTACATCAAAGGACTTTGTCAGAAAAGTCAAAAGGTAACCTACACAATGGGAGATGATATTTGGAAACCACATATCAGATAAGGGTTTAATATCCCTAATATATAAAGGAATCCTGCATCTCAATAACAGAAAGACAAACAATCCAATTACAAAATGGGCGAAAGACATGAACAGACATTTTTCTGAAGAGGAAATACAAATGGCTCAAAAGCATATGAAAAAATGCTCAACTTCACTGGCTATTAAGGAAATGCAAATCAGAACCACAATGAGATATCATCTCACACCTACCAGAATGGCCATTATCCAAAAAACAGAAAATGACAAGTGCTGGAGAGGATGTGGAGAAAGAGGCACACTTATTCATTGTTGGTGGGAATGTAGAATGGTGCAACCACTCTGGAAGACAGTATGGAGGTTCCTCAGGAAGCTAAATATAGATTTCCCATATGACCCAGCTATTCCATTGCTGGGTATATACTCAGAGGAACTGAAACTTAAGACACAAACAGACATTTGTAAACCAATGTCTATTGCAGCAGTATTCACAATTGCCAAGAGATGGAAACAGCCCAAATGTCCATCAAAGGACGAGTGGATAAACAAACTGTGGTATATACACATGATGGAATATTATGCAGCTGTAAGACAGAAAAAAGACATGGATCATGTAATAATGTGGATGAACCTTGAGGACATTATGTTGAGTGAAGTTAGCCAGAAAGAAAAGGACAGATTCTGTATGGTCTCAGTAATATGAACAGACATTAATGAACAAACTTTGGGAGTTAAAAGCTGACAACACAGGCGACCAGGAGATAGAAAGAGGGCAGAGATCAGCCATTTAATGCTGAAGGACTACAGAATGTTTAGGATTGATTACATAGATCCAGAAATACATAGCATAATACTGTGTGATGGTAGCACGGTATTGTAAGTACACTGAACAAAGATGTCTGTGAGTAAAGCTGAAAGAGGTGGGATAGGAGAATGTAGGACACCAGAGGTAAAGATAGACGATAAAGACTGGGACTGTATAACGTGGCAAAAACTGGAGTGGCCAATGACTGTTACTAAATATACAAATATAAAAATGTTTTTGCATGTGAGAAAGCAACCATGTAGAAATTTGAAAAAGGGATGGTATTCAGGAAAAACCATAATCAAAGCAAACTGGAGTCTATGGTCAACAGTAACATTGTAATATACCTCCATTAAATGTAACAAAGGCAATATGCCAATGCTAAATGTATATGAGAAGGGGATATAGGGGAGTAATATGGGATTCTTGGTAGTGGTGTTATTTGCTGTCCTTATTAGTATATTGTATTGTATGACATGTTATTTTTCTTTTTATCATTTTTTCTTATTGCTAAAAAAAAAAAACAATTTTTCTTGTAGTAATCAGTATGTTCAAATGCTGATTGTGGTGATAAATGTGAACAACTGATTGTACACTGTGGATAAGTGTATGGTATGTGAATATAACTCTATAAAATTGTAGGAAAATATATATATAGGAGTAAAAGTGTTGGAGAAAACATGGTGAGAGGGATGATGCCTCACCAATATGGACTAACTACAATGTGTAAACTCAGAATTGAATCTTAGAACATAGCCTAACGTGGACACAATAATTGTAATAGTCCCTAGATTGTAAGCTCTTCCAGCAGTTAACTCTATCCCTGAATTGTAAGGCCTATCTCTAAACTTTGAGATGCTGATCCCCTAGCGTATGTTGTCACAAACATTGGGACTGGCGGTTTGATGTGCTGAGCCCTTGAGCATGGGACTTACCCTTATGAAGCTCATTACCACAAAGGAGAGTCTAAACTTGTATGTAATAGTGCCTAAGAGTCTCCCCCTGAGTACCTCTTTGTTGCTCAGATGTGGCCCTCTCTCTCTCTAACTGAGCCATCTCGACAGGTGAACTCGCTGCCCTCCCCCGTACGTGGGACCCGACTCCCAGGGGTGTAAATCTCCCTGGCAAAGCAGAGTATGACTCCCAGGGATGAATGTGGACCCGGCATCGTGGGACTGAGAGTATCTTCTTGACCAAAAGGGGGATGCAAAATGAGACGAAATAGTTTCAGTGGCTGAGAGATTCCAAATGGAGTCGAGAGGTCACTCTGGTGAACATTATTATGCACTATATAGATAACACCTCTTAGGCTTTAATGTATTGGAATAGCTAGAAGTAAATACCTGAAACTACCAAACTCCAACCCAGCAGTCTGGACTCCTGAAGACAATTATAGAATAATGTAGATTACAAGGGGTGACAGTGTGATTGTGAAGACCTTGTGGATCACACCCCCTTTATCTAGTGTATGGATGAGTGGAGGAATGGGGATAAAAACTAAAGGACAAATGGGGTGGGATGGGGGGATGATTTGGGTGTTTTTTTTCACTTTTATTTTTTTTTCTTGTTCTGGTTCTTTCTGATGTAAGGAAAATGTTCAGAGATAGATTGTGGTGATGAACGCATAACTATGTTATCATACTGTGGACAGTGGATTGTATATCATGGATGATTGTATGGTGTGCGAATGTATTTCAATAAAACTGAATTTAATTAAAAAAAAAAAAAAAGCAAAGCAAAAGTCTAGCTAGGCAGAAAGTTTTGTAAATGCATAAAATGTCCAGGGAACAAGTGCAAAGCAATATTGTTTGCTTGTTTGTTTGTTTAAAATAAGTTTTACCGAGTATAATTGACATACAATGAACTGCACATATTTAAAATGTAGAATGTGATGAGGCTTGACATATGTATACACCCATTAAACCATCAGCAATCAAAAAAAAAATTAATATCTTAGTGAACAGAGTTGTAGCACAATTTTAGTATGTAATAATTCATTTTAGAAATAAATGGTCACTCTACCTTTTCCTTATTTAAAAGAAAAAAAAAAGAAAAGCAACAAACTAAGTATTGGACAGAATGATTTGCAATCCCCTAGTCCAGTTCCTGATTACAAATATCTACTGAAGTCAAGCAATTATTGAAACTGTTTTCAAAGTTTATAGGGAAAAAAAGTATTCAAAACTTTCCCTGTGTGGCCTTTTCTTCCATTAAGTCTTCCTAACTAGCAAGAGTTCTTCTCCTTTATGCCTAGACTAAGTTTCCATTGAAAAAACATAGTTTTATCTGGCTGCTTGCTCAACTGAAATGCAGACTTCATTGCCATTGCCACATTCCTATTACTACTGTGCAAATACTGAGGTCTTTCTAACTTACTTACACCACAACTGGTTTTGTGAAGCAAGAGCTGATAGGCAAGATAGGGGTGAATTGAATCTCAATAAATTAATTTATCTCAGGAAAAGTTACTTTCACAACAATGCTATGAGGGGGCAGATAAGATATTTTAATTCCTACTTATCTGTTTGTTAATTTTTTATTCATTTTAACCTTAACCCCATATTGTACACAAAAAAAATTAAAATTCAAGGAAGTTAGTTTTCCTAAAATTACACAGATAGTAAGGGGTACATTGGTATTTTAATCCTCCATAAGTACCTGACTCTAAATTGAGTGTTTGTTTTACATTTCCACACTAATTATGACAGCAGTGAAGGCAGAAGTATTGATTTAACCCATGCATTCTCAATAGGAGCAATATTGACACAAATGCAAAAACTGGATCTTGGGAGGTGGAATCGTAGATATTACAATGGCTTCTGGCCCCCCAAAAGGCCACAAAACAGGAGCAGAATATTGGTGGTATTAAAATTTCATAGGGGTGAGGAGCAATTAGGAAAAAAATGTTTAAAAAGGCTTCTCAAAGTTAAAAAAAAAAAAAAAAAAGGAAAAAAAGATGTAGTGCCCCCTTGAGGAGCCTGTGGAGAATGCAGGGGTATTGGCCTACCCCACCTCGATGGTTGCTAACATGACCACAGACATAGGGGACTGGTGGTTTGATGGGTTGAGCCCTCTACCAATAGGTTTTACCCTTGGGAAGACGGTTGCTGCAAAGGAGAGGCTAGGCCTCACTATAATTGTGCCTAAGAGCCTCCTCCCGAATGCCTCTTAGTTGCTCAGATGTGGCCGTCTCTCTCTGGCTAAGCCAACTTGAAAGGTGAAATCACTGCCCTGCCCCCCTACGTGGGATCAGACACTCAGGGGAGTGAATCTCCCTGGCAACGTGGAATATGACTCCTGGGGAGGAATGTAGACCTGGCATCGTGGGACGGAGAACATCTTCTTGACCAAAAGGGGGGTGTGAAAGGAAATGAAATAAGCTTCAGTAGCAGAGAGATTCCAAAAGGAGCCGAGAGGTCACTCTGGTGGGCACTCTTACGCACAAATTAGACAACCTTTTTTAGGTTCTAAAGAATTAGGGTGGCTGGTGGTGGATACCTGAAACTATCAAACTACAACCCAGAACCCATGAATCTCGAAGACAGTTGTATAAAAATGTAGCTTATGAGGGGTGACAATGGGATTGGGAAAGCCATAAGGACCACACTCTACTTTGTCTAGTTTATGGATGGATGAGTAGAAAAATAGGGGAAGGAAACAAACAGACAAAGGTACCCAGTGTTCTTTTTTACTTCAATTGCTCTTTTTCACTTTAATTATTATTCTTGTTATTTTTGTGTGTGTGCTAATGAAGGTGTCAGGGATTGATTTAGGTGATGAATGTACAACTATGTAATGGTACTGTGAACAATTGAAAGTACGATTTGTTTTGTATGACTGCGTGGTATATATGAATATATCTCAATAAATGAAGATTAAAAAAAATAAAAATAAATAAAAAAATAAAAAGGCTTCTCAGAGGGAGTGATAATTTAAAAGGTTGAGAAATACTGAAATAACCATTTTTTTTAATTTCCTTCCTTTTTTTTTAACAAAAGCAAAAATGCCATAAACTTGCTTGAAGACTCTCCAGTCCAAAAAAAAGTCCATTTTTGACCAGATTAAAGAAAAAGAAGTGAGAATAAGGGATGGGAGAGACATATAAAGTGACTGAACTGTGAGAAGAGGGAAGAGCCTTAGTGAAGTGCCAATGAAACAAATGACTCTTTTTTAAGTCCTGGATATTTTGAGTCCATTTTGTATCTGTAGGAGACATTTTTGCCACTCATGACCGTTTTTTTTCTCTCTTCTTTACTATTCTCCCACTAAAATCCCTATGTTTTATTATAGCAAAAGGAACTTAAAAACACTGATCTACATACAAGTCACAGACTGGGAGAAATAGCTGCAAAATGCATATGTGATAAGAGACTTGTATCTAAAATATACAAAGAATTCTTAAAACTCAACAATAAGTAAATAAACACCACAATTTAAAAATGGGCAAAAGATCTGTTCAGATCTGATCAGACACCAAAGAAGATTTACATATGGCAAATACGCATATGAAAAGATGCTCAACATATTTCATTAGGGAATTAAAACAACAATAGACACTACTATGCATTTACTAGAATAGCTAAAATCCAAAACTCTGACAACACCAAATGTTGGCAAGAATGTGGAGCAACAGGAACTCTCATTCATTGCTGGTGAGGATGCAAATGGATGACAGTCTGGCAGTTTCTTACAAAGCTAAACGTAGGCTTACCACATGATCCAGCAATCATACTCCTAGTTATTTACCCGAATATGTTGAAAACTTATATCCACATAAAAACCTGCACACGAATGTTTATGGCAACTTTATTCATGGTTGTCAAAAATTGGAAGCAACCAAGATGTTCTTCAATAACTGAATGAATAAACAAACTGTGGTGTATCTACACTATTATCTAGCTATTAAGCTAGAAAAAGACACGTAGGAACCTTAAATGCATATTGCTAAGTTAAAGAAGCCAGTCTGAAAAAGCCACATACTATGTGATTCCAACTATTTGAAATTCTGGAAAAGGCAAAACTCTAGAGACAGTAGAAAGCTCAGCAGTTGCCTGGGATTTAGGGGTGGAGGGGAAGGAGGCATCTGGGGCATCTGGGGCATAGGTGGAGCCCAGGTCATTTTTAGTGTAGTGAGAATATCCAGTATGACACTGTAATGGTGGATACATGACATTATACACTTTTCAAAAGCCATAAAACTGTACAACACAGAATGAATCCTATGGTAAACTGTGGACTTCAGTTAATAATAATGTATCATATTGGTTCATTAATTAATAACAAATGGATCACACTAATGCAAGATGTTAATAATAGGAGAAACTGGGGGTGCAAGGAGAGGCAAGGAGTATGGTGACAGTGAAGGGAAAGGAGATATATGGGAACTCTCTGTACTTTCCTGTAGAGCTAAACCTATTCTAAAAATAAATAGTATAAAAACAAAAACAACAAGCAAAGGAACAAACAGAAAACCTCACTGATCTGACGCTTCTTAAAGAGGTTAACGGACTCATTTAGAATCAAATAGAGCTTAAACTGACAATTCCCCTTTCCTCCAGAAGTCCTGGTTGGGTCTCTGGAAGGGACTGAGCCTTTCCTACACCTGTCAGGAGAGGGGTAGGAACCAATGGTGGAGGCAGACCCTAGACAGAGTGGTGGTCTTCCAATTGAGTGGTGAGTGCAGGGAAACAACCCCAGGGAGCAGCAACCCAGAGTCCACGTGGGAATCCTGTGGCCCAGGAAGATAACGTCATCTGTCCTGTGTTCTAAATGTACGGGGTAGACAACATGGTACGTCCAGGCTCACAGAGGACTTAGTCTACTAGTGCTCTAATGCAATGTCTGATCCTCTATTTCTGATTTCAATCCAAAGGAGACAATTAACAAATTAAACCACAATTTCAACTGGGAGATCCAAAGTTTCCAGTTACCTGTGAGACTGTGGGCAGCCTGGATCCTGAAAGACTTTTCCAGGCTTTATTCCACTTCAGGTGTGCTTGGGAGGAAGCAATATAGACAAAGGCATCTGGGGCTGGGCACTTCTGTGAACTCTCATCCCCCAAGAAATCTGTGCTCCATCAGATAAAACTCTAACTGCTTCTATTGATCAAACTGTTTTCTCAATTAGTGAAATAAAAGTTTGATCCTTTCAGAAACATCAATAGGAAGAGTGACACATTTTCACTCAGAAAGCCTTGCTTCCATTTCAACAACTTCTGACATTTTTTTCTTTATCTAAAGCAAAGCGTAACATTGTTTTGACTTTTCCTTTTGCAGGGCAGATTTTATTTCTCGCTGTCTTAGTTTTGAGAGGCTGGTATCATAAATACCACAAACCGGATTTGGCTTGAAAAACAGGAGTTAAATTGGCTCACGGGTTCAGAGGCTAGAAGGCTTGCTTCCTCCTGGGGTTGGCAGCATTCTGGCTGGCCCACAATCTTTGGGTTCATTGGCTTTCCTATCTCATGGTGAGGTCCTGTCCTTTCTCTTCCAGTTCTGTTGATTTCTGGCTTCTAGCTCACCTTCTTGGCTTTCAAGGCCTGCAGTAATCAGATTAAGATTCACTTTCATTCAGTTGGGCCACACCTTAACTAAAATAACATCTTCAAGGGGTCCTATTACAATGTGTATAAACTCACAGGGACATGGATTAAGATTAAGAACATGTGCTTACTGGTATACATAATTCAACATTCTTGGTTTCCCAAGGTTATTGTTTACAGATATGTGTTAATATCCTTGGGGCAGCAGCATGTATCACAATGACGCATCTCTCTGGATCTGTGCTCTTGCTTTATTTTTGGGCTTTGACGATTTCACTTATGTTCTTGCTTAGCTATGCATTTAAAATAATTTATTTTATCATTTCATCCAGCATACCTAGGTGATTGCAGGTAAAACCCTGGAAGAATTTCATATCACCAGAAACTAAATTCAGGACTGTGGTTTTTTCATTGTGTAATCACCAGGGACCAAGGACAGATGGTGGCAGGGATTCGGCATTGGTGCTTGGACTCGAGCTAAAGCAACAGAAGCTACACACCCTTCCATATTCCTTACACCACATTCACTTCTCCAATCTGCTAAAGTCCTTACCACATGGGACAACTGTAGCATTCAGGTGACAAGCTGGGTGTGATGTCCACAAGTGAGTTGGTTATTGTTTGAAGAGTCCAGAGGAACTCTTAGAGAGGTGCTAGAAGTATTTGGAGTAGCCAAGTAAAAGAGGTGGATAGCATGGCCCTCAGCCCAGTACATGGCCCAAACAAAGAGGCAATGGCTACTTCTGGAAAAGGGACAACAGATCAGGAAACAGTCTTCCGAACTAGTTTATTGGGGTTTGAGTGTGGGAGGCTGAAAGTCAGATTAACCCAAAGACAGACAACCTATCCCATGGAATTGTTTAATGTCAAAGAACATGTAGTCATCAGCAGTTCTCAAACTTTTTGATCACTGGATACAATCTCTTATGCTTTAAAAAATTATTGAGGAGATATAAAGAACTTTTGTTTATGTAGATTATATCTATCAATATATACCTTATTAGAAATTTAAACTGAGACATTTAAAGTATTTCTTTACTTGCTCATTTGAAAATAATAACACATCCATCATATGAAGCTGAGAAATGCACTCCCCCCCCCACCCAGCAAAGATGTCCACTTCCTACTACCAGGAAACTGAATATGTTAACTTATATGGCAAAAGGGATTTTGCAGATGTGATTAAGTTAAGGATCTTGAGATGGAGAGATTATCCTGGTTTATCCAGGTAGGCCCAGTGTAATGACGAGCATCCTTATAAGAGGATCAGAGGATCAGGATAGGTGGCCAAAGAGGAGAGAAGATGCTACACTTCTGGCCCTGATGGTGGATGAAGGGGCCAAGTAAAGTAGGTGGCCTTAGAAGCTGGAAAAAGTTGGAAAAGATGGCTGGCCAAGAAGCCTTATGACCTGCAACCTTCCAAAAAAAAAAAAAAAAGACAGTATTTTGAGATACTACCATAATCTCTGAGTTCAAAAAAAATTTTGGATAAAGAATTTTCAATCATCTTGGAGTTTGTAGGACTGGAAACTATACAAGTGATTCCCCATCCATCAGAATTCACTTATCATTCTCTAGAAAGTCTCCTGGCCTTAAACCAGGGCCATTTCCTTCCTAAATTCCAAGTGAGTAAGCTCCATTTTAATTGTGTCACTTGAGTGAGACCAGTTTGGCAGAGGCTGCAGGTGCCCAGTGGATATAGTTTGCTCATGTCTTCTAGTTGACAATAAGTCCTAAAAAGGAAATGGCATGCATTATAAAGAGATATTTGGATCATCCATGAGTAGGAAAATATATTTCAGTAAATGTGATGGAGAAGTGGTTTATAATTAGAGCTTTTATTACTGTTTGGTTCATTCATAGTTGCTAATCAGTAATTGTCTTTCATTAATTTATAAACTTCTGAGAGCTCCTGGAATAGATTAGCTGGTAAAGTGGGAAGTCACAACTTGAAATATAACTGGAGAATGGAAAAAGGAAAGTTTTGTAAATGGAGGTGTAATATTTAAAGCTCCTTTTGGTTACAAGTAATGAAAATCCATCAAAGCCAACTTGAAAGAAAAAAGCAGATGAGAACATAACTTAATTGTTCTTCATAGCCATTATTTCTACTTGATAGTGTGTTATTGGTTTACTTGTTTATTTTTTTCCCTTTTTTTAATTGTGAACTTTAACATATATACATAAAAGTGATGACTTTCAATGTACGATTTCACAAGTAGTTAGAGAGCAAATCTCAAAGAATGTCATGGGTCACAGTTCCACAACTTCAGCCATTTCCATTATTGTAAAATATAACATACATACAGAAAGGTGTCATCTCTTGATGTACAGCTCAACAAGCAGTCATATAAGTAATTTCAAAAATCGTTATGGGTTACAGTTCCATAATGTCAGTTCTTCCCTTATTATGCAATACAAGGTATATACAGAAAGGTGAAGACCTTCAAGGCACAATTCAACAAGCAGCTATAGAGCAAATCCCAAAGGATGCTATAGGCTACAGTTGCACCATGTCATTTACTTCCTTCCAGCCATTGCAACACCCCAGCATCCAAATATATATGTATATAATTATATAAAGTTTCAGTATTCATAGACCTTTGTTCAATTTTATCTTGTTCATTGCTACTCCTTCCTCTCACTTAATCTCTTTCTGTATCTTCAGTGGTGTTTAGGCAGTGATTACTCCAACCTGTTCATATTAAAAGGGGGTGTTGGCAGTATGGGGAAGGGGGCTGCATCTGATAGTTAATACTTGTTTATTAATTAATTATGTCTCCCCACCTAAAATATAATCTCAGGAAAGCATGAACTTTGTCTCCGTTTTTCACCACTGTGTTCCTAGAACCTAGAAAACAGCACCTGCTATACAATAGATGCTCATCATAAAATTGCTAAATAATTGAGTTTCATCTCGGAATATTCAAAGCTGAGAATACAGCTAGACTATAGGAAAGACTAGAATCTAGTCAATAATATACACATACCATATATGTAAATATACATATAACTTTACTAAAACAACAGATTTTTAATTTCTGGAAATTCACTCTTACCCATTACTTTGTTTATGGGCCATTTCACCTTTGTTTTTGCTAAAGGCCATGAGTAGGACTGGCCAGGAGCAGTACTGTTAAGTAATACATGGATCCCCCTAGATATGGTTTCAGAACTTAAAGTCAAAGGAAACACTGTTTTTTTTTCTTTTTTTCCTTATACAGAAGTTTGCAAAGTACTTGGATTACTAAGGTGTATTAGTTAGGATTCTCTAGGGAAACAAAATCAACAAGAGATATCTTTAAATATAAGATTTTATAAAAGTGTCTCATGCCGCTGTGGGTATGCGTGAGTCCAAATTTCGTAGGGCAGGCAGCAAACTGGCAACTCCATTGAAGATGTTCAATGAACTCCTCAGGCAGCAAACTGGCAACTTCAATGAACGTGTTTGATGAACTCCTCAGGAACGAACTGACAACTTTGATGAACTCCTCAGGAAATGCTTTGATGTTTAGCCAAAGAAGAAGTGAAGTTCCTCTATCTTTCTTGCTTAAAAGTCTTCAACTGTTTGGATTAAATCCAGCTGATTGCATTCTCTTATTGTGGAAGACACGCCCTTTGTTGATGTTATCAGTCACAGCTGCAGCCAATTGACTGAGGATTTAATAAACCAGCCTTCTAGTTTCTTAACCAGACACAAATGTCCTTGCAGTAACTGTTAGGCCAGCGTTTGCTTGATCAGACACCTGGGTACCATCACCTGGCCAAGTTGACACATGAACTTAACCATCACATAAGGCAACTGAGAGAAGACAATGTGGAGCAGTGACAGTTTAGTTAGATAGTGAAGCAATTTCCTGATGTATTTTGCTAAAATATCTCTCATGCTAGGACAACAGGTTTAAAACAGGAGCATTCTGGGCAAGCTAGAACATATGGTTATCCTAATTATGGCCCATGTGCAACTGAAAAAGAAATTGATTTTCTGTTTCATCCCCACAATATGTCTCCTTAAAACATTTCAGGGCATGGTGCAGTGAAACATAAAAATAAAATGAAATTTGGCACTTGGTAACTTAAACAAATGAGCAGAAGTCTAAAGTATTTTGTTCTTTGTGTTACTCTCAACATTTTACTATCATAGAAGTTAGGAAAACATTAAGAAAATTTATTTTTAGAATAAAATCTCAGAAACATTACATTTCTCTTGATTTGTAAAAATAGCATTTCTGTTTTTAATTTGCTTTCTTCTTTTTTTTTCCTACCCAGAAAACCTTCAATCATTCTTTTGGTTACAGCAGTGCCTACCTTCCTTTGGGGACTTTGAGCTTAACTTCTTTGTGTATGGAACATCTGCCTAGACTGTATAGTGCCTGTCACAGGGGCTAAGTGGTGGGTTAGCCAAAGGATTTCTTAGCAGTAGCCACAGTGATTGGTCCAATAGGTGAACACATGAGCCAAAGTGACCAGAGTCTATCTCTGTGATTTTTATATTGCAAAATGGGAGAAAAGACCTTCTCACTTTCTTCTAGAGTCATTAAACTTCAACGCTGCAAGCTTGGGACTGGCTACCCTACACCCTTACCACATGTAAGAAGCTATCTATTTCTCTGTAATAGGAAAGGACAACATTTTAAACAGGAAAAGCAGAGGCAAAAGATAGTCACGGTTGCATAGCGTCTCCAGGTCCTGTATCTGAAGTTCCCTAGGGCTGCCTCATCCCTCCAGCTCATCCTTGGCTTCTCAGAATGACCCCTGAATGACTTCCATTAAAACATTTTTGTTGTTTAAGACTTCTTATGTTGGACTAATGCCATTTGCATACACAAGAATATTAATTGTGGCAGAGACAATTCATTTTCCTCCAAAAAATGCATGCTTTCCCTTCCACAATATGTTATCACCAGGAAACTGCAGAAACCCCCCTTTCCAAACTCAATATATCAAGGTTGGGCTATGTAACCTGTTTTACTAATGGAAATGAGTGGAAAGTGTGTTGTTTCCAGACCAAGGTGGATAAGAAGTGGTTGTGTCTTCTCCATCCTCTCTTTCTTCTTCTGCTAACTTGATGCAGACAAGCACAGTGGCTTAGGAAGCCAGGTGTTGGGATGGGGAAACTACAAAATTAAACAAGCCTAGGATCCTAAATTGCCAGTTTCAGGAGAGTTGCCCACTAATCGGAAATTTCTGGGGGTTTATCTAATTGAAAAATAAACTTCTGTAATGTTTGAACAATTATATATTTTGGTGATCATATGTTACAGCAGCTATTGCTATCCCAAGTAGTGGACTAAATATTATAGTATCTAATCTCAAATTTTTCCACAGCAATTAAAAATTTCTTTGAGGAGAGGCTAAACTTGCATATAATTGTGCCTAAGAGTCTCCCCGAGTACCTCTTTGTTGCTCAGATGTGGCTCTCTCTCTCTCTCTAACTGAGTCACCTCGGCAGGTGAACTCACTGCCCTCCCCGCTACATGGGACCCGACTCCCAGGGGTGTAAATCTCCCTGGCAACGCAGGATATGACTCCCAGGATAAATCTGGACTCGACATTGTGTGATTGAAAACATCTTCTTGACCAAAAGGGGGATGCAAAATGAGATGAAATAGTTTCAGTGGCTGAGAGATTTCAAATGGAGTTGAGAGGTCACTCTGGTGGACATTCTCATGCACTATATAGATAACACCTCTTAGGTTTTAATGTATTAGAATAGCTAGAAGTAAATACCTGAAATTAACAAACTCCAACCCAGTAGTCTGGACTCCTGAAGACAATTATATAATAATGCAGATTACAAGGGGTGACAGTGTGATTGTGAAAACCTTGTGGATCATACTCCCTTTATCTAGTGTATGGATGGATGAGTAGAAAAATGGGGATAAAAACTAAATGACAAATAGAGTGGGATGGGGGGATGGTTTGGCTGTTCTTTTTTTACTTTTATTTTTTATTCTTATTCTGATTCTTTCTGATGTAAGGAAAATGTTCAGAAATAGATTGTGGTGATGAATGTATAACTATATGATCGTACTGTGAACAGTTGACTATATACCATGGATGACTGTATGGTATGTGAATATATCTCAATAAAACTGAATTAAAAAAAATTTCTTTGAGCCTAGAATGGACATGAAAGAGAACCTGGAAAAGGTACTGCATGAATCACCTTGGAAATATGAGAACTTAATTGGGTGGTAAGGAAGGGAAGGTCATTTCTTCCCAGTGAAAGAGAACAGCATATGTAAAAGATAGCAGAAAGCAAAAGCATGGGATATTTGGAGAATAGCAATGCATTCATTTTTAATGAGGAAAGGAGAAGTATAATGGGAGAACAGTTGAAATATCAAGAGGCAACCAGATCATGAAAGGCCTTGAACCAACAAATTCTAAGAAATTCTATGAAACTCTGGGTTCCTGTGACCACAATCATTATATCACCTTTGAATACAGAAAGAACTAGTAATTCTTCCTAGAAATTTTTGCTAGGTTTCATGACATGCCCATCAAGAGAAGCCAATACTTGGTATATAATTGATGGAGTTGGAGATTGGGCTTATTCCAAAGACAGGCAAACTGAACCTGAACTTCATGGCTTTTGCAGTGGTTCTGCATAAAACTCCACCTGGTAAGAGTTCTTCATACGGGATGGTGACAAACTAATCCAAATAAATCCTCTTTCTTGGGATGTATGAATAGAAAATGCTCAAAGGGAAGATAGATTACTTAAGCTATGACTATATTCAAAATAATGAAAATCTATTTTTACAATTCTCCATGAGGTTTATGGTAAAACCCAGCTATGGAAATATCAAGACCTAAAGAAATTTACAAACACAAAGTGAGGCAGTAGCCCAGGTTACCTTGTTTTATCTTGATTTCTTATGCTAAACCCTCATTACCAGTGGTGAGCTAGGTGTACCACTTCCATGCAACCTTAGAAACAAACTCATTCAACCTTTTATGCCATACTAAAGAGTTAGAATTTATCTTAAATAGCCTGCTTCTACCACCAGGTAACAACCAGGACGTCAACACCCAGGAAATATGACCATTTTAATTTTAATTCAAGCTTATTCAACCTCTAGTAAATAGACTTGGACTCTAATACTGGACAATTTTGCATTAAGTAAAAGAGCATAAATGGGTTAGAGGAAATCGACTGAAAAAGACTGTTTTATAACACACTTGTAAGTTATATTTTAAATATCCCATCTGTCAACAGGACATTGACACTCGGGAAATTCTATAGATAAACTTGGCAAATTTTGGGTCTTTGATGTTGCAACCATGAATCCTATTGTTGGTCAGAAAGCAGCCATGGAACCAAAGGGGATACTGTTAAGATACTGCCAACAAATAAGACAAAAATCGATAAATAGAAGGGTTGCACATTGCAAACCATGGAATAGTTGAATTATTAAGCAAATCTCTTTTATCAACTTTGCAATCAAGATATCTCAATCTGTTTTTCACAATATGTTATTTCGAATTTTACAACAAGTTTTTATGGTTAAATAAATTGGAAAATGTTAAACACAGTTGTTCAGTTTTTTAATTACAGGACATTGTTAAAATGTCTCTGAAAGGGTTTTAAGAATGCAGCCTTATTTTCCTAACTTATCTGACCTTCCATCTTTCTGGTGGAACATCTCAAACACAGCACAGAAGCATTGCAGCTTACCTCATTTCTGTACATTGACTTTGTGACCAAAGAATTAGTTTTTTGAATTAAGAAGTTTCAAAATTTTTCATAAGAAAATTTAGCTGAAACAATTATTGAGTATGGTAATTAGGCGGAGATACTTCCTTAAAGGAAATTCTGTGCTTGGATTAATCATGGAAATCTCATCAGAATGAAAAACAAAGAACCATATTTTACCAGAGAACTCTGCATGCTCCTCTACTTGGGAATTGAATGAGCACCAAGGGACAGGCCTACTAGTTTTGCAAGGACAGCCCTGTTCATCTGCTCATCGCAAGAAATAAAGTGTATTATATGAACAAAACTTTAAAAATTATTTCATAGTACAACTAATTTGAAAAGAAGATATGTTCATTGCTTTAATATCCAAATGACTAAGCTAATTTCCTTTCCATCTAGGTAAGAACAACAATCTAATTCTGCTTAAATTAGAATACCATTGAATTAACTGCATCTTTTCATCAAATAGGGTTATCTTCCTTTAAAAAAATTTCAGTGAAACATGTGTATGGGTCTGGTTGACTTGTAATACAAAGAAAAACTGAAAACTTAAAAACTGAATTAAGATGCAGTCTGAAAAACCTGTATAATGAGAGCATTAAAATTTATTTCTTGTCATTGTGCCAACAACTAATAGCCTACTGTTATTTTTTCTTTTAACATTAAATCTCCCCTGAGCAGAGCTATTAAACTAAGATTTACCTTATAATATTAAGCATAGTCCAAGGAATATTCTAGCTTATATTTTCTCTTAAATTTCAGAGTAGATAAATGAAACTATTCTAAGAATAGTAATAAGTACAGAGGGGAGGTAGGACACTCAGGAGTCAGGATATGTGTGTCCAAGGTCTAGTACTGCTGCTCATCTTGGGCAACAAGCAAACCACTCCAGGCAGAGATTGGAAAGGTTAGACTTGATCATTCCAAGGATCCTTTGAGCTCTAAAAATGCATGACTCCAAAATCATTTTTAATGTACTGGCCCCTTCAACTGAAATGCAAATAGGTAGAATGGAAGTGAGTTCTGGTGTCTCATGTTTTCCCCATTCCAAGGTAATACAAAGATTTCTGAAGGATTTTCCAGTGTGCTTCTGTGCAGCCCATTGCTAAAAGGAGAATCTACCTTTTAATCTCGTGGAGTGAGCTTCAGGCACCTCCGGAGTCACAGACGGGAAGAGGGTCTAGGAGAAATGAGTTATTTAATAGAGTTCAATGCCACAAAGATTTTCCCCACTGACAAACCATTCGTATGCTGCAAAAATTTCCATTTTGTTTTTCCTTGACTTCGTAACTTTTTCCTGACCTTTCTATTCTGAGTTTGAATCTCATGTACATGTGTGTTTATATGTGGGCCATGGAATATAGGATTTTATAAGGAAAGTCAATATACTCGGGGACATTTTAAGGCGCATTTTTACACCTTTGGGACATTTGTGTGAATACATATGACACCTAGTGGTCAAAAACTGGGAAATCGTCTATTCAAGGAAGAGGAATTGAGAATGGCTTGAAGGAGAAAAGGTTGTAGATAAAGGAAGAACTGCTTTTTAGAAAAAGTTTATCCATAAATGTGTCTAGTTCTGGGGTCCCTTATATGAAGAAACATTTTGAAGATAATAAAATACAAGGAATGAATATTCCTTAAAAAGAGAAAGACTCTAAAGAATCTGGAAATATGTTATCTACAGAGAAGGAAGAAGAACTTCATCTTTGTATATTCTTCCCATCCAGCAGTGAGAAAATAATCATAACAGACACTTTGGTGACCTTCCACAGCTTAATTCAAGCGTGCATGGAGCCACAATGGTCTTGTGGGTGAGATACGTGAAAAGATGGGTGAAGCGAGACAACCAGCTCTACCAACATCTTTTTATTCCCTGTACAGTCTTAGAAAATGTTGTCAACAAAAGCTAAGAATGCTTTCTGCAGTGATGTTAGAACAACTAGGAACGCACTTAAACTGTATGTGGCATATGGGAGGGATTTCATTTTATAAGTTAATTGTCAGTTATTCATGACAAATCTAATTCACAAAATCTCCATAAGAGATGGAGACCCAGAGTTCCTTTTAAATAACAACAGTTGACTACTCATTGGTTAAAACACAATGAGAGAGTCAGAAAGCTATTAAGATAAGAAGAGAGATGATGCATATCATTTGAATGCAGTTGAAAGAATAATTTACTGAGAGAAGGGGGGTTGGATATAATGAACACCATTGTCAATGGGGCAGCTTTCCTAGAAGTAGTCACAAGTGATAATTTATTTTGGTTTTTACACAACTTTTTGGCATTTCCCAATGAAGTACATCTGAGGAACTTTATCACAAGTCTATCAGCTCAGCCATTCATTTCCCTACATACATTGAATGTTCCATCCTTTGAAACAAAGCATAACCTATTGCTTAGACCTCTCCAATCTGAGAGGTATATTCCAGAATATCTTCTGCTCTTACCAACATTTCTCTTACAAGCTGTAGGGATGGAGGTAGATGGAGTGATGTAAGTCACCTCCCTCTGAAAGCAAAGCCCTAAACATTCTGGTATATATGTCTTGCCTAAGAAGAATGATTCCATTAATATATTACCCTAGTTGTTAATTCCATGTTTAAATTAGGTTGAAATTACTCAAGGATTATTTATTATTTTGGATTACCTGTACTACTACTCCCCTTTATTATTTTAAATAGCTCAGAAGTGGGTGACTCTGTGGAATCCTTTCCAGACCCTGAAAATTATCTGATAATTGAACTGGCTCAGTGAGAGTAGATGATACTTAATATGTTTCCTATAACTTTGGGGCTGAATGAGTTTAAATTAGAATTTACTGTGGTGACAGATAAATAAATAAAGGAAAGCAAAGACAGAAAGAAATAAATTAAATTCTCAGAATCCAAAATCCTAGTAAACAAGCCTTCAGGAACGAAGAGAAGCTAAAATACTCTTTATGTACTAAAGTTTCTCTTGACATCTTTCCTGCAGCAATGTTCTAGAAACCAAGAAAATGGGACTAAGCAAAGGCTCCGCTATTAACCATGTGTCTCTTTGGGCACATCACATAAACTTTGTAGGTCTTCCTTTCTTTGTGTTATAAAATGAAGTTATTGTACTAGATAATATCTCAGGTCCACTCCAGCTTCAGAATTTGACTTGTTAATAGTTTACTGTGTCTACTTTTTTTTAAATTTTATTTTCTCTGCTAATTACGGTTGTCAAGTTTCCAATTCCCGTTTGATATTTGAACCAAGAAAAGAACAGGAAAGCAAGATAGTATCTGTGTTTTCTCTCATATGAGAAAACAGAAAATAGAAAAATAGGTCAGAAGATTATCTTGGGAAAGAAATTACTGTTTTAATGGAAAAAAAATCATGAGCTTAATTTAAGCAGCGACATATATCAGTTTTATGTGACATGTACAATAATCATTTTATGACATTTTTAAGTACTATCAGTTTGTAAGTTAGGAATTGGCAATTTAGTGTTTTAAAGATGGGAAGGAAGTAGACTTAAGAATTTAGGAATTAAGGATTCACAAAGCTAAAAGTTGTTTTTAAACAATTCTATACATTTCAAGAGAGATTCACATATCTCATATGGGGTTGAATTCTCTTCACCCTTCCTTCCAGCCCTGAAAATAGAAGGTTCTGTATTTCTTCTGAATTTTTCTACGAAGTGACTCTTCTACGTCCTTCTGGGCTTTGGGGTTATTCGATTCCATGATGCCTATTTGCCAACTCAAGAGAACAGGAAGGACAGTGGTAGACTAATAAACATGTAAAAGGTAGGGCATTTAGGAATAAATATAATTTTGCTGTTTCTACCATTTAAAAATTTATATGTTGAGGAAACACTGAAGTGTAGGTGGCCTAGAAAGACCAAGAAACAGGAGGGTAGACAGACAGGTATTACCAGGTATATGCCTGAAAAAAATACAGTTTTTTTTTTAAGAAGAAATGCTGTTTTTTGCACCCCAGTCCCTCCCCATTCATTTAAGAGACTGAATCATTTGACTTTCAAGTACTATTTGCATGTGGGTGGATGTGGGCTTGTATATTTACAATAGTACTTCCTGGGAAGTGCTAAAATAAACCTTGTGTGGAAAAGATTCCTTAAATCTTGAGAAAGATTGTTTCCATTTTCAGTTATTTATTTAACTTATAAACTAAAGTGTGAGTGCACACATATCATGCACGCAATTCAGAGACTACCTGCTACTCTATACCAATAGTCATTTACAACGTTAAGTGTTAAAAATAAAATAGCAAAGCTATGAGGCCTGAACTGCTAGCATTCCTTTTCCAAATGATAAATTTACTATAGAACTAGATTGAAAAATCCACCAGATTATCTAATGCTTCCAAGCTATTTCTTCCTCAGTTTAATACGGTTTTTAAAAGCCATTAAATAGATTAATTGCAGAGGAGAAAAACATACAGAATACACAGCAACCAAAGAACCTTTCATTTTTAATTAAGTTCTTACTACATTAGCCTGCCTTTGTTGAGGTTTATTTCAGGGCCTACTTTGATACACTTAACTAGTCAACAATGATGGGGTTTAAAGAAATCAACACCATAGATATTATATATGTGCTATACTGTAATATATGGGTTTTGTTCAAAAGGGTTCTCATGTTTGTTTAGATGACATCTTTGTTTCCATGTTGGTCTATTGTACTATAAACTTACAAAGGGGCAGGGAGCATTTCTAACCTGAGAGTTGCCTCAAATAAATATCAGTCTATAACAGCAATAGCATGCACACCACACCCATCATTCCATTTTTGCCACCCATCTTCTCAGCCAGGCTCCCTCTGTCTGACTCTATGCCAGGCTATGCTACTTCATATTTCCTATAACCACCAAACCCATCATATATCAAAATTCTGAGCAAACTGGGCGCTGTGTCTTCTTTCCCTGTAATGGATTTCCCCTTCTGTTACTCATTAGCAAAACACCCTTCCAATAACTTAACTCATATTCCTTCTACTTTCTCTGAGACTGCTTTTCCAGAAAGAAGCACTACGATTTGTGGGCCCTTCTGTTTATTCCAAAAACAGTCCTTTTAAAACATACTCATGTCTCTGTGGATTTTAGCAGCAGGTACTCCCCATCAAACACACAATTCAAAGACTATCTGCTACTCTATACCAGTGGATTTAAGAGTGTTAAAAATGAAAACAAAACAAAACAAAACAAAACAAAGCTGTGGGGCCTGCACTGCATCCCAAATGAAATTAGCCAGTGTCATGAGTTCCCTTGCCTATCATGAGTGGTAATATTTTTATTGTGCAAAGGTTATTAGTTTCCTGGGAGTTTTACACAAGCCCACATCCACCCACATGCAAATAGTACTTGAAAGTCAAATGATTCAGTCTCTTGAATGAATGCGGAGGGACTAGGGTGCAAAAAACAGAATTTCTTCTTAAAAAAAAAACTGTATTTCTCTTTAAATTGAATAAAACAATGTACCTTGGACTTTGTTTATTTATAAGAGCAAAATATTGAAAGCAATCCACATCACTAATTGAGCCTTTCTTAAGTAAATGTGCAATTATAAAAGTAACAAAACCAATCAATAGGCACTGATAAGGACCCATATCAAGATAGATTGTTAAAATTAATAAAGTCAGGTAAAGAGATATATATTTAATTATGCTAGCATTTATGGAGAATTGCTGGAAAGATAAACAAGAAAACAGTTAACATGATTGTCTTTGAAAAGGAGAATCAAGTGGCTGGAGACAGGAGTGATAAGTAGAATTATTGGTTACTATATAACCTTTCAGATTTTGTAATATGTGCATTGAATTTATTTACTTAATCAAAGTTACTTATTAATTTTAAAACACACACATAGGTGTTGGAAGTAGACGGTTGGATAGGTGTCCAGACTAGGGATGCCGATAAAATATGATACTCAGTGAGATTTGAATTTCAAATAAGCAATGAATAAATTTTAGTCTAAGTGTGTCCCAAATATTGACAGCGACATACTTATACTAAAACATTATCTGCTGTTTATCTGAATTTAAAATTTAAATGGGCATCCTGTATTTTTATTTTTTCAATATGGCAACCTTACATCCTGACCCCACCATTTATTTTGTTTGTGACCCTGGGCAGGTACTTTGGCGAAGTTCTGAGGCAGAAGGAAGGAGAGGAAGCCAAGCAAAGCTGAAGTCTCGCTCTCAGCCTGATTCCACCACGGAACTCTGAAGCCTGAGTTCAGCCTCAGCTTTCTGCCACCGCGCCTCGAGGTATCCGCCTTCCTGACTCGTGCTGTCCTCACTTCCGCACCTGCGCAGTTAGCGGGTCGGGGGAAGGAGGGGAACACAAACTCTCAGATACCGCCAGCCTGTGTCTGTGCAGGCGAAGTGGTGTCAGTAGACCTGGAGCAGTCTTCCCAATGAGGGCCACAGCTGCTGGACGCTGAAAGTACACCAAGGTTGGGCAGTTAAAAGTAACTGTAAAGACGAATCCAAAAGGACAAGTAAGTCACTGGGAGTAATAGTGATCAGGGACTCGCCCATTTCTGTCTCCAGTTCCTGCACCCGTATATTCTTCCTGTTGGGTACACAGCAGGATGTGATGGCTGTTGCTGTGCCCATGAACCGCATCCCGAAGGGGTGCCGGACTTGAACGTCACCTTCAAAAGGCTGTTCCATGTCCGACCAGGCCATAATCTTCTGGGCGAGGTGGATCGTGGTAGGACTAGAGGATTCCACGGCCGTGCACTCTTTGCTACACCTCATTCACCATAAAGTGGGTCTCTTGAACCGAATGTCAGCAGATCGAATACTGTAGTCTGAGGCCCTGCGGCAACAGAGGTATCTGCATTGTTTGTCAATCTAGTCAAGATGAATTGAGCCACGGGTTCCTGTGAGGAAGGGCTGGAAGGAAGTCCGCTGTATGCACTTCCGGGGGCGTTGCAGTGTGTTCTGGTTGGCTGTTGCCACATAACAAATCACCTCAAAACGTGGTTCAAGTGACAACAGTCATTTTATTATCTCTCATGATTTCTGTGGGTCAGGAGTTCCAGGGCTCAGTAGGGCTGCTCTAAGTTACCCAGAAGCAGTCCTGAGGCAAGAATTTGTGTGTGATTTTTAAAGAAGAATGCCCTCCTGCAAAGGGAGGAAGCCGGGAAGCAGGAAACCAAGGCAAGTTTTCTCCAGACAAATTCTGTAGAGGGCAGGTGTAAGCCTCATCCACAGGGCAACTCTGGAGAGTGCGTTACATCTCCCAGTTGTCCTAACCTGATGCAAAGGCCTGAGCTTTCATACCCCCACATCTGACAGTCATTGGATAGCAGTAAACCTGGGCCACCCCGGGTGGAAGGACCGGGTGGGAGTCAACACCCAGGTACCGGTGGCAGTCTACATGTGCAGTTCTTGTCTGCCTCAAGTTACCTTTAAACCCCAGTTTCTTGACTTGTAAAATGGAAATAATATTTGTTTCTACTTCGCTTTTTTTTAGGATTAAATGGAATTATGCAGATAAAGTCTTATCTCAGTTTCTGGCACTACTGTAAGAACAATATTGAAAAACATTTTTTTGGAGTAGAAATTATCCAAAATATGCTATTGGTTTTGTGTGTAATATTTCCTCTGAATTCTGCTCAGCAAATATTTTGTCACAGGCAGATAGATTTTCTTAAATATCAGAAGAACATCTGAGTATCAGGACTTCTGAATGGCTCCATACAGTATTATCACATTAAAGGATTTTCAAAGAAGCCTGTCGTATATTCTAGCACCTCACTTGCTGCTTACCTCATCTGAGTTAGCCTGCATATCCTGAATACTTTGTGCTACCTTATTGGGGTTTTGTTGTTTCTATTGTTGGGTTGCTGTTAATACTTTTTTAAAATAGTGTGGAAAGATCAACATTTCAAATTAACATAGCTGTATTTTTAAAATTAATTCTCCTTTAAAAAAGTATGCATTATTGTCATGTTCAATATCCTTTCTAGACATTCAGAACACTATCTGGCACATAGATGGGACTTTAAAAATAGTTGTTGAATGAATGAATTAATGAGCATTATTCTTAATAATTGGGGACAACAGGGGATCATTACAGATCTACAGTTTCTTACCCAACATTCAAAAAAACTCTGAAAACTGATTTTTTTTTTCATAATTCTGTTAGTAAAACAGGCAAAACCTCATCTGACCTGAATTCAAGTCTGAATTGAAATGATGCAAGGAGACACATAGTCTTTATTTATCCCACTTGGTGTAAATATTCATGTTACACTGTAGATATATTCATGTGTTTGCCCAGGCTCTACTGGGAGAGTTATGTAATATATGGATTGATATTTGAATATAATATATGTACTATATTACCTCCTTAAAATCCAAAACAAATTCTAAATTCCAGAAAATAGATATGATACTAAGGAGTTGGGCCTTGAGATGTATCTACCCTCTACTATGTCACTACCGGGCTTTATACCCTCCAGTGGTTCTCAAAGGACTTGGATGGCATCTCTGCTCCTTCCCTTGACCTCTAGGGCCTTGCAGGACCTGGCCTATGTGCACTTTCTCCAGTGCTGTTCTTCCCCATCTCACTTGCTCTGCCTGGCTCCACACCAAGTTCTTTCCAGCCTTAGGTATTTGTACTTGTTACTTCTGCGGAAAGTGCTCATCCTGCTCTTCATGTGCCTCTCTCTCTTTTTCTTCCTTGAAGTTGCAGCTTAAATTTCTCCTCCCCAGGCAGGCCATCCCTAATCCAACCACATGCTGTTCAGTCTTTTCACAGTGACTATTACAATTTATAGTTATTATTTTAGTTATTTTTTTTATTGTCCATCTCTCCCTCCAAAACCTTAGCTCCCTTGAAAGCAAAGAATTTTCACCTTGGTTCAGTTTTGTATGCCCAGTACTTAGCACGATGCCTGGAACATTGTAAGGGCTCATCAAATATTTGCTGAATGAATGAATGACTCCATGCATACCAGATATGTTAACATTGGGGTAGGACTCAAAGACCTCAGTAGCTAATGGATCAAAGCTGATACCAGAAGGGAGAACTAACTTATATGAAATATTTAAGTTGTATATCAATGTATTCTTGTTATAAAGAAAGTATTTCTCTTAAATCTGTAAAGAATGATGGCATTAATTCTTTAGAGACTGTAGATATAATGAAATAAGAGATGCGATAGAGATAATGTTATTCTCTACTTGACAAATACTCTGGTAATGTTTTTATGAAGTTATCTTTTAGACTTGCTGCTTTCTGTAATATTATGTTGCCTCATTTGAGTCTGGTGGCTATTTCTCATTTTAACATATGTCTTTGTACATATGTACATGGAATTAAAAAAGCACCTTCCCCTCATTGACTGCCTAATCAATATGGATTTAGATTTTCTGGGACCCTAGAATTATGGCTTATTTCCAGAATATAGAATTTAACTTCTCACAAGAACCATCTGTTTGGTATGCTAAGTTCTTTCAACATAAAATCAGACAGTTTTGAGATTATCTCATCTCTGTCATCGTGATCTCTCAGAGGTTTCTGGGTGTGGTGCACATCTCGTAAAATGATGCTCCATAGAGGTCAACCTCCAGAACTGACTGTTTTCCAAAAGACCGCCTATTCCAGAAAGGGTGGCTTTTTTTTTTCCTCTGTGTTTCCGCCTTATGTAGCTATGGGAGGAAGCTGAATTTAGTGGTTAGTGCAGTAGACTGAGTCAGCAAGTCTGCTTTCTATATTTGGCTGTGTGATTTGCTGAAAACTTTCATCTAACCAAATCTGTCTAAATTATGAAAGAGGTTTTTTGTTCTTGTATATGTAACTTTTCCAAACTGTGTGAATGATATCTTCATCTCTACCCTTCTGACACTCTGAAACATATTGCTGGGATTTTTCTCCCTCTTATTTCTTTTAGTAAAGGTCAGTAAACCAACACACTAGTCAAACAAGAAAGAAACTAAACCAAATACCAGGCCTGAGCGGTGTCTTTTCGTCAGGATCATACTACAGACTAGAAGGAGAATGGAGGCCCCTGGAGTTTTGCCCCAATAAACACAGAGGTCCTGCGTAAAGACCAGTAATTGAGAAAGAGAAAAATTAATTCATCATAAATAAAATACTGGTTCTTTAACTTTCCACTTGGGTTGACTTGCGAACAAATCCCCCACCCCCACTCAGATATTTAATTGTATAAAGGGAAAAAAAAGTGTTCCCTGTTAAAGTATTAGAGAGCATGTGAGGGCACTCTCTATGACTTTATGAGATCAGCTTTGTCGGCAGCCAGGCAATTATTGGCCTGTGTTATAAGGCAGGCTGAGTGTGTTCTTTGGGGACTTAACTGAAGAGTAACTATATTTTTTAACATTGTAAAAGCAATTTTATTACATCAGTGTATAAGAATGTGTATTAAATCATGGTTAATAATTCTTTTTCCAAAACATAAAATTTATCAGTAGGAAATTGATAAAATAGATATTGGAGTTGAAGAAAAGTTAAAAATTATGAAGTAAAAAAAGCACAAAGAACAATGTGGATCTTTATTTATTGATATGGAAGGATACCCGTGTCATATACTTGAGTTAAAAAAAATTATGATCCCATGTATAAAACATTATGGGTATATATCTGTGTATAAATTCATAAAGACTTATTTGAATACATCACATCCAAATATTAATATTGATTACCTATGGAAGTGAGACTTCCAAGGATATTTATTTTCTTCTTTGTACTTTTCTGTAGTATTTTCTAATATAACTATTTATTTAAATATAACTACTTAAAGCTATTTCCATTAAAAATGTTTTTGCATTTTTCTTGTTACAAATAGATACATAAAGAAGAAATTAAACATCACAGATAATCCTGAAAGATAGTCACTGTTAGTCTTCTGTATTTTCCTACATATATGTACATATCATTACATGGATGGAATAATGGATATGCATAATAATTTGTAGTCATTTTTTTTCATTTTTTGATGCATTATGAACTGTTTTTCAAAAGATTAATAGTTTTTTGATTTTTAATGGCTGCTTAGTATTTCATTGTATGGATGTATCATAATTATTTAACCAATCTATTGCTAGATAGTATGTGCTTCCCAATTCTGCTACTGAAAACAGCACTGTGATGAATATCCTCATAATGAAATTTTCAGCCATTGAGAACTGTTTGTCTAAGACAATGGAAGATGGAGCCAATCCATGTACCAGCAGGAAAAGGCCCAGTTGTTTCCAATGTTGCCAAAAGCACAGCTCATCCTCTTCTGGATAAATACTCCAGGGTGAAAAATGGCCCTGCTAGTTAGGCTTGCCTCTTTGGATTCCCATACCTGGTTAATAATTCTTCACTATTTTATTAGCTCTTCATAATTAAGGAAAATTTAAAAAACTTTTGTCCATTTTTTAAGTTGTCTTTAGTAAAAGAGTTATTCTAAATTATCAATTTTCCATTACCAGGAGTGAAACTAGAGTATCCTTTTAAAACAGTCATCCTGTCACTTGCTCCTTGAGACCCTCCCATGGGTTTCTCATGACCCTTAGACAAAACCCATATTGTGTTTTAGCACCTACGGGGCCCTGCGTGTTTTATTCCCTACCCAAATCTCAGACTACATCTTGTCCCACATTGTTCCTCTTTCAATAAGCTTTTGTCATACTGTGATTTGGGTTGCCAGTCCCTCTGCCTGAAACACTGTTCCTTTGGAGGTTCAATATCTACCTTCTGTTCATTATTCAGGTCTCAGTTCAAACATTAC
Organism: Choloepus didactylus; assembly: GCF_015220235.1. Classification (NCBI taxonomy): domain Eukaryota; kingdom Metazoa; phylum Chordata; class Mammalia; order Pilosa; family Megalonychidae; genus Choloepus; species Choloepus didactylus. The sequence continues at coordinate 37,330,558 of NC_051320.1, read as the reverse complement.
CTTCTCAGAGATGCCTGCCCTGACCACCCCATATAAAGCAGCTTCAAACCTACTTACTTATCACATTACCTGGCTTTATTTTTTCTTACTGCAGTTTATCACTCTCTGACATTCGTTTTAATAGTTCATGTGCTTTCTCCTCACACTAGAATGCAAGTTCCATGAGAAAGGACACTGCTGTATCTTGTCCACCATATTATGTATTGCCAGCACCTAAAATATGTACACTTTAAAAAATATTTTCATTCTCTTTGTAGACATTTTCAAAGTGTGCAGTGGGAGGAAGGGGCGTGGGAAGAGGAAATGTACTTGATCATAAGTAAATGTTCACATAGGATCTGATGACAGAGCCTGGAGGACCAGTTGTCATAAGACTCAAGTTATTTTCCAGTTGCTGTGTGATCAGCAGCGAGTCATACCACTCTGTCACATTTCAGAATACTCAGCAGTTTTAACCAGCTCACTGACTCCTTCAGTTCTTGCTACCAACCCACATTACACATGACCCACCTAATGGCAATTGAATTCTAAGAGGGTAACACTAAAAAAGGAGAGCAGTTGAAGACATGAAACCCAGGGAAAAACATAATCATTCCCATAAACTTAAAAGTGCAATTTAAAATACAATAGATATTAATAATCACTAACTAATAGGCAACAAGAATTAACTAATAACCTTAGTTGACTTGGCAGCATTAAAATCTAGTGCTAAAAATATGGTTCTCAACCTTTTTTATATTCTTAGCACAGTTTCAAATATCAGGATTCTGACAAAAACACATGATGAGACTAAAGCCTCAAGAAATCACTGAATAAATGAGCAATAAATGCAGTGTAATCACCATAAAAACATAACAATACTTCATATTGTCTATGAAGTCTCAGTTATGATTAACTATTTTTTAAATAGTTAAGAGATTTTATTCTAATAGCTATAATTACAGTGCTTGCTTGTTGAAATGAAAACTGAAAACAAGTGTACAAAACAATTGATTGCTAATTGTGTATTGAAAGCAGTAAGAGGTTCCACAATACCAAATAAACCAGTTCTGAGGTTGTTTTTCCCCAAGATAAAGTTTAACAGCTCCAGCTTTTTCAGTGTTTATCAAAATACAAAAGAAAAAAAGGATAGAGGTCATTCATCCCTAGGCCCTCAGACTCTGCTTGAACAGGACAGCTGACTGCCCCCAGTGTTCAAGAACATAATCCACAAGTAAAGTCATCTCTTTCCTGTAAATTTTCTTTATAATTGTTTGACTTTCATTAAACCATTTGTCTTATACCAAATCATATCTGTTCTACACTATGTTCCACAATAAACTCAGGTCAAGATCTGTTTGACAGATATTGTCTGTTAGCAGAATATATACTCAGTTGTAGTAAAATAAAATGCATATACCAATCAAAATTGGGCAGCCTATTTCCTGGTAGATCTGGGTGCCATGGCATACCAGTTCAGGAACAGGGATGAATTCCTAATTTCTTATTTCAAACTTTCTATCCTATAGTCATCAAGCACACAACTTCTGGGTTTGCTTGATTAAAGCTGAACTATTTGTATAAGATAAGAAATATGGTTTTTAAAAAAGGCAGGTTGAAACAAGATCATAAAGGGCTTTAAATAATATTAAAATGTATCAAGCAGGCATCAAGAAGACATTAATCTATTAATGAATTTGTTCATTCAGCAAATATTTATCAGGCATCTTCTGTGTGTCAGGTTCTCTTCTAATGGAGTGCTAGAGAGATTGAGCACTAGGAAAACAAAGTCTTTTCTTTTTGGAGCTTATTTTTGAGTACAGTAAGAATAGAGCTATGGGGAAACATAAAGCAGGATACGGGAATTGAGAGTCTGGGGAAGGGGTGGTAGCTATTACATACAGTGTGCTCTGGGAATGACTCCCTGTCAAGGTGATATTAGAGAAGAGACCAGAAGGAAATAAAGTGTGGGCTGCAGATTCTTGTTAGAAGATTGTTCCAGACAGAGATATAACAGGTGCAAAGACCCTGAGGTAGGAACATAGTTATGTGAAAAGTGGGCAGTGTGGCTAGATGGGAATGTTCAAGAGTGTGGTAGGAGATGAAATCAGGAGTGAGTGTTGGAAAGCGGCGGGGGGGGGTGGATATAGGAAAGATCAAGTAAGACTTCGTGGACCACTATAAAGACTGGCTTCTACTCCACGTGAAATGGGATGGTATTCAACAGAGCGATATATTTTAAACTGCTTTTAAAAATGATCTCTCGAGGAGGCGGGGCAAGATGGCAGACTGGTGAGCTGTATGTTTTAGTTACTCCTCCAGGAAAGTAGGTAAAAAGCCAGGAACTGCGTGGACTGGACACCACAGAGCAATCTGTCTTTGGGCATACTTCATACAACACTCATGAAAACGTGGAACTGCTGAGATCAGCGAAATCTGTAAGTTTTTGCGGCCAGGGGACCCGCGCCCCTCCCTGCCAGGCTCAGTCCCGGGGGAGGAGGGGCTGTCAGCTCCGGGAAGGAGAAGGGAGAATTGCAGTGGCTGCTCTTATGGGAAACTCATTCTACTGATTCAAACTCCAACCATAGATAGACTGAGACCAGACACCAGAGACTCTGAGAGCAGCCAGCCCAGCAGAGAGGAGACAGACATAGAAAAAAAAAACAACACGAAAAACTCCAAAATAAAAGCAGAGGATTTTTCGAGTTCTGGTGAACACAGAAAGGGGAAGGGCGGAGATCAGGCCTTGAGGCGCATATGCAAATCCCGAAGCAAAGCTGATCTCTCTGCCCTGTACACCTTTCCTTAATGGCCCTGGTTGCTTTGTCTATTAGCATTTCAATAACCCATTAGATCTCTGAGGAGGGCCGTTTTTTTTTTTTTTTTTTTTTTTTAAATCCTTTTTGCTTTTTCTAAAACAATTACTCTAAGAAGCTCAATACAGAAAGCTTCAAAGAATTGAAATTTGGGCACGTCAAGTCAAGAGCAGAACTAAGAGAGCTCTGAGACAAAAGGCAATATTCCAGTGGCTGAGAAAATTCACTAAACAACACAACTTCCCAAGAAAAGGGGGGTGTCCGCTCACAGCCACCATCCTGGTGGACAGGAAACACTCCTGCCCATCGCCAGCCCCATAGCCCAGAGCTGCCCCAGACAACCCAGTGTGACGGAAGTGCTTCAAATAACAGGCAAACACCACAAAACTGGGCGTGGACATTAGCCTTCCCTGCAACCTCAGCTGAATGTCCCAGACCTGGGAAGGGGGAGCAGTGTGAATTAACAGAGCCCCATTCAGCCATCATTTGAGCAGACTGGGAGCCTCCCAACACAGCCCAGCAGCCCAGAACTGCCCTGGGGGGACAGCACTCACCTGTGACATAGCACAGTCATCCCTCAACAGAGGACCCGGGGTGCACAGCCTGGAAGAGGGGCCCACTTGCAAGTCTCAGGAGCCATACGCCAATACCAAAGACTTGTGGGTCAGTGGCAGAGACAAACTGTGGCAGGACTGAACTGAAGGATTAGACTATTGCAGCAGCTTTAAAACTCTAGGATCATCAGGGAGATTTGATTGTTAGGGCCACCCCCCCTCCCCGACTGCCCAGAAACACGCCCCACATACAGGGCAGGCAACACCAACTACACACGCAAGCTTGGTACACCAATTGGGCCCCACAAGACTCACTCCCCCACTCACCAAAAAGGCTAAGCAGGGGAGATCTGGCTTGTGGAGAACAGGTGGCTCGTGGACGCCACCTGCTGGTTAGTTAGAGAAAGTGTACTCCACGAAGCTGTAGATCTGATAAATTAGAGATAAGGACTTCAACTGGTCTACAAACCCTAAAAGAACCCTATCAAGTTCAGCAAATGCCACGAGGCCAAAAACAACAGAAAATTATAAAGCATATGAAAAAACCAGACGATATGGATAACCCAAGCCCAAGCACCCAAATCAAAAGACCAGAAGAGACACACCACCTAGAGCAGCTACTCAAAGAACTAAAGATGAACAATGAGACCCTAGTACGGGATATGAAGGAAATCAAGAAGACCCTAGAAGAGCATAAAGAAGACATTGCAAGACTAAATAAAAAAATGGATGATCTTATGGAAATTAAAGAAACTGTTGACCAAATTAAAAAGATTCTGGACACTCATAGTACAAGACTAGAGGAAGTTGAACAACGAATCAGTGACCTGGAAGATGACAGAATGGAAAATGAAAGCATAAAAGAAAGAATGGGGAAAAAAATTGAAAAACTCGAAATGGACCTCAGGGATATGATAGATAATATGAAACGTCCGAATATAAGACTCATTGGTGTCCCAGAAGGGGAAGAAAAGGGTAAAGGTCTAGGAAGAGTATTCAAAGAAATTGTTGGGGAAAACTTCCCAAATCTTCTAAACAACATAAATACACAAATCATAAATGCTCAGCGAACTCCAAATAGAATAAATCCAAAAAAACCCACTCCGAGACATATACTGATCACACTGTCAAACATAGAAGAGAAGGAGCAAGTTCTGAAAGCAGCAAGAGAAAAGCAATTCACCACATACAAAGGAAACAGCATAAGACTAAGTAGTGACTACTCATCAGCCACCATGGAGGCGAGAAGGCAGTGGCACGATATATTTAAAATTCTGAGTGAGAGGAATTTCCAGCCAAGAATACTTTATCCAGCAAAGCTCTCCTTCAAATTTGAGGGAGAGCTTAAATTTTTCACAGACAAAGAAATGCTGAGAGAATTTGCTAACAAGAGACCTGCCCTACTGGAGATACTAAAGGGAGCCCTACAGACAGAGAAACAAAGAAAGGACAGAGAGACCTGGAGAAAGGTTCAGTACTAAAGAGATTCGGTATGGGTACAATAAAGGATATTAATAGAGAGAGGGAAAAATATGGCAAACATAATCCAAAGGATAAGATGGCCAATTCAAGAAATGCCTTCACGGTTTTAACGTTGACTGTAAATGGATTAAACTCCCCAATTAAAAGATATAGATTCGCAGAATGGATCAAAAAAAATGAACCATCAATATGTTGCATACAAGAGACTCATCTTAGACACAGGGACACAAAGAAACTGAAAGTGAAAGGATGGAAAAAAATATTTCATGCAAGCTACAGCCAAAAGAAAGCAGGTGTAGCAATATTAATCTCAGATAAAATAGACTTCAAATGCAGGGATGTTTTGAGAGACAAAGAAGGCCACTACATACTAATAAAAGGGGCAATTCAGCAAGAAGAAATAACAATCGTAAATGTCTATGCACCCAATCAAGGTGCCACAAAATACATGAGAGAAACATTGGCAAAACTAAAGGAAGCAATTGATGTTTCCACAATAATTGTGGGAGACTTCAACACATCACTCTCTCCTATAGATAGATCAACCAGACAGAAGACCAATAAGGAAATTGAAAACCTAAACAATCTGATAAATGAATTAGATTTAACAGACATCTACAGGACATTACATCCCAAATCACCAGGATACACATACTTTTCTAGTGCTCACGGAACTTTCTCCAGAATAGATCATATGCTGGGACATAAAACAAGCCTCAATAAATTTAAAAAGATTGAAATTATTCAAAGCACATTCTCTGACCACAGTGGAATACAATTAGAAGTCAATAACCATCAGAGACTTAGAAAATTCACAAATACCTGGAGGTTAAACAACACACTCCTAAACAATCAGTGGGTTAAAGAAGAAATAGCAAGAGAAATTGCTAAATATATAGAGACGAATGAAAATGAGAACACAACATACCAAAACCTATGGGATGCAGCAAAAGCAGTGCTAAGGGGGAAATTTATAGCACTAAACGCATATATTAAAAAGGAAGAAAGAGCCAAAATCAAAGAACTAATGGATCAACTGAAGAAGCTAGAAAATGAACAGCAAACCAATCCTAAACCAAGTACAAGAAAAGAAATAACAAGGATTAAAGCAGAAATAAATGACATAGAGAACAAAAAAACAATAGAAAGGATAAATATCACCAAAAGTTGGTTCTTTGAGAAGATCAACAAGATTGACAAGCCCCTAGCTAGACTGACAAAATCAAAAAGAGAGAAGACCCATATAAACAAAATAATGAATGAAAAAGGTAACATAACTGCAGATCCTCAAGAAATTAAAAAAATTATAAGAGGATATTATGAACAACTGTATGGCAACAAACTGGATAATGTAGAAGAAATGGACAATTTCCTGGAAACATATGAACAACCTAGCCTGACCAGAGAAGAAATAGAAGACCTCAACCAACCCATCACAAGCAAAGAGATCCAATCAGTCATCAAAAATCTTCCCACAAATAAATGCCCAGGGCCAGATGGCTTCACAGGGGAATTCTACCAAACTTTCCAGAAAGAACTGACACCAATCTTACTCAAACTCTTTCAAAACATTGAAAAAAATGGAACACTACCTAACTCATTTTATGAAGCTAACATCAATCTAATACCAAAACCAGGCAAAGATGCTACAAAAAAGGAAAACTACCGGCCAATCTCCCTAATGAATATAGATGCAAAAATCCTCAACAAAATACTTGCAAATCGAATCCAAAGACACATTAAAAAAATCATACACCATGACCAAGTGGGGTTCATTCCAGGCATGCAAGGATGGTTCAACATAAGAAAAACAATCAATGTATTACAACACATTAAAAACTCGAAAGGGAAAAATCAATTGATCATCTCAATAGATGCTGAAAAAGCATTTGACAAAATCCAACATCCCTTTTTGATAAAAACACTTCAAAAGGTAGGAATTGAAGGAAACTTCCTCAACATGATAAAGAGCATATATGAAAAACCCACAGCCAGCATAGTACTCAATGGTGAGAGACTGAAAGCCTTCCCTCTAAGATCAGGAACAAGACAAGGATGCCCGCTGTCACCACTGTTATTCAACATTGTGCTGGAAGTGCTAGCCAGGGCAATCCGGCAAGACAAAGAAATAAAAGGCATCCAAATTGGAAAAGAAGAAGTAAAACTGTCATTGTTTGCAGATGATATGATCTTATATCTAGAAAACCCTGAGAAATCGACGATACACCTACTAGAGCTAATAAACAAATTCAGCAAAGTAGCGGGATACAAGATCAATGCACATAAGTCAGTAATGTTTCTATATGCTAGAAATGAACAAACTGAAGAGACACTCAAGAAAAAGATACCATTTTCAATAGCAACTAAAAAAATCAAGTACCTAGGAATAAACTTAACCAAAGATGTAAAAGACCTATACAAAGAAAACTACATAACTCTACTAAAAGAAATAGAAGGGGACCTTAAAAGATGGAAAAATATTCCATGTTCATGGATAGGAAGGCTAAATGTCATTAAGATGTCAATTCTACCCAAACTCATCTACAGATTCAATGCAATCCCAATCAAAATTCCAACAACCTACTTTGCAGACTTGGAAAAGCTAGTTATCAAATTTATTTGGAAAGGGAAGATGCCTCGAATTGCTAAAGACACTCTAAAAAAGAAAAACGAAGTGGGAGGACTTACACTCCCTGACTTTGAAGCTTATTATAAAGCCACAGTTGCCAAAACAGCATGGTACTGGCACAAAGATAGACATATAGATCAATGGAATCGAATTGAGAATTCAGAGATAGACCCTCAGATCTATGGCCGACTGATCTTTGATAAGGCCCCCAAAGTCACCGAACTGAGCCATAATGGTCTTTTCAACAAATGGGGCTGGGAGAGTTGGATATCCATATCCAAAAGAATGAAAGAGGACCCCTACCTCACCCCCTACACAAAAATTAACTCAAAATGGACCAAAGATCTCAATATAAAAGAAAGTACCATAAAACTCCTAGAAGATAATGTAGGAAAACATCTTCAAGACCTTGTATTAGGAGGCCACTTCCTAGACTTTACACCCAAAGCACAAGCAACAAAAGAGAAAATAGATAAATGGGAACTCCTCAAGCTTAGAAGTTTCTGCACCTCAAAGGAATTTCTCAAAAAGGTAAAGAGGCAGCCAACTCAATGGGAAAAAATTTTTGGAAACCATGTATCTGACAAAAGACTGATATCTTGCATATACAAAGAAATCCTACAACTCAATGACAATAGTACAGACAGCCCAATTATAAAATGGGCAAAAGATATGAAAAGACAGTTCTCTGAAGAGGAAATACAAATGGCCAAGAAACACATGAAAAAATGTTCAGCTTCACTAGCTATTAGAGAGATGCAAATTAAGACCACAATGAGATACCATCTAACACCGGTTAGAATGGCTGCCATTAAACAAACAGGAAACTACAAATGCTGGAGGGGATGTGGAGAAATTGGAACTCTTATTCATTGTTGGTGGGACTGTATAATGGTTCAGCCACTCTGGAAGTCAGTCTGGCAGTTCCTTAGAAAACTAGATATAGAGCTACCATTCGATCCAGCGATTGCACTTCTCGGTATATACCCGGAAGATCGGAAAGCAGTGACACGAACAGATATCTGCACGCCAATGTTCATAGCAGCATTATTCACAATTGCCAAGAGATGGAAACAACCCAAATGTCCTTCAACAGATGAGTGGATAAATAAAATGTGGTATATACACACGATGGAATACTACGCAGCAGTAAGAAGGAACGATCTCGTGAAACATATGACAACATGGATGAACCTTGAAGACATAATGCTGAGCGAAATAAGCCAGGCACAAAAAGAGAAATATTATATGCTACCACTAATGTGAACTTTGAAAAATGTAAAACAAATGGTTTATAATGTAGAATGTAGGGGAACTAGCAGTAGAGAGCAATTACGGAAGGGGGAACAATAATCCAAGAAGAACAGATAAGCTATTTAACGTTCTGGGGATGCCCAGAAATGACTATGGTCTGTTAATTTCTGATGGATATAGTAGGAACAAGTTCACAGAAATGTTGCTATATTATGTAACTTTCTTGGGGTAAAGTAGGAACATGTTGGAAGTTAAGCAGTTATCTTAGGTTAGTTGTCTTTTTCTTACTCCCTTGTTATGGTCTCTTTGAAATGTTCTTTTATTGTATGTTTGTTTTCTTTTTAACTTTTTTTTTCATACAGTTGATTTAAAAAAGAAGGGAAAGTTAAAAAAAAAAAAAAAAAAAGAAAAGAAAAAAGACAAACAAGGAAAAAAAAAAAAAAAAAAGATGTAGTGCCCCCTTGAGGAGCCTGTGGAGAATGCAGGGGTATTTGCCTACCCCACCTTCATGGTTGCTAACATGACCACAGACATAGGGGACTGGTGGTTTGATGGGTTGACCCCTCTACCATAAGTTTTACCCTTGGGAAGACGGTTGCTGCAAAGGAGAGGCTAGGCCTCCCTGTATTTGTGCCTAAGAGTCTCCTCCTGAATGCCTCTTTGTTGCTCAGATGTGGCCCTCTCTCTCTGCCTCAGCCAACTTGAAAGGTGAAATCACTGCCCTCCCCCCTACGTGGGATCAGACACCCAGGGAAGTGAATCTCCCTGGCAACGTGGAATATGACTCCCGGGGAGGAATGTAGACCCGGCATCGTGGGATGGAGAACATCTTCTTGACCAAAAGGGGGATGTGAAAGGAAATGAAATAAGCTTCAGTGGCAGAGAGATTCCAAAACGAGCCGAGAGATCACTCTGGTGGGCACTCTTACGCACACTTTAGACAACCTTTTTTAGGTTCTAAAGAATTGGGGTAGCTGGTGGTGGATACCTGAAACTATTAAACTACAACCCAGAACCCATGAATCTCGAAGACAGTTGTATAAAAATGTAGCTTATGAGGGGTGACAGTGGGATTGGGAATGCCATAAGGACCAAACTCCACTTTGTCTAGTTTATGGATGGATGTGTAGAAAAGTAGGGGAAGCAAACAAACAGACAAAGGTACCCAGTGTTCTTTTTTACTTCAATTGCTCTTTTTCACTCTAATTATTATTCTTGTTATTTTTGTGTGTGTGCTAATGAAGGTGTCAGGGACTGATTTAGGTGATGAATGTACAACTATGTAATGGTACTGTAAACAATCGAAAGTACAATTTGTTTTGTATGACTGCGTGGTATGTGAATATATCTCAATAAAATGATGATTAAAAAAAAAAAAAAAATGATCTCTCTGTTCAGATAAAAGTGCAAACAGAAAGAAGAGGAGAGATGATGACAAACCTCGAACCAGAGTGGTATCTGTGGTGGCGGTAAGGAGCAATTGGATCCTAGATAGATTCTGAAAATAAAGCTGAAGTAATTTGCTAATGGATTAGATGTGGGATGGGCAAGAAAGATAGGAATCAAATATCGCTCCAAAGAGTTTAGCCTGGGAACTGGAAAATAACATTCCCAATGATTGAGATGGGGAATATGGCAATAGGAACAGGTTGGAATAAAAAAAAAAGAAATTTTACTTTGGGAAACATTAAGTTAGAGTCTGTACTATCTAAATCAGCAGTCCCAAGCCACATGTTAATAAATTAAAATTAATTACAATTAAATTAATTTAGAATTTAATTGCTTAGTCACAGTAACCATTTTGCAAGTGCTCAATAGCCACACCTGGCTAATGGGTACCATATCAGACAATGCAGATATTGTAGAGTATTTCCATCAAGGCAAAAAGTTCTGGTCCGCCGTGCTGGCATTCAGCCTTCACCGTGTGCTGGGCCCTGTGCTAAGTGCTTTGCATGCATCTCATTTAACATTCAAAACAACTTTATGAGAGTGGATTCAGAGAAATTAAAAGTAACTTGCTCTAAGTCACAAAATTATTAAAGGGTAGAGAGGGAGAATTGGATTCCAGAACTGTCTGCCTCAAAAGCCCACACTCTGTTTTATAAAGATTAAAATAGATTGAAATGAAACATGTCATCCATGGAGAAATGTATAGTGGGTTATTGACAACATAGGAAAGAAGTCAGAAGTGACAGATCTGTGTTTTTTTTTTTTACTTAATAATTATTTAATGCTGTAAAAATTCAAATGGCAAATTATTTTTTTCTCATAAACAAAGAATTCTAGAACAATTATTTTTTCCAGTCATGATTTTGAAATTTTCTTTAAAAATGGATATATGAGCACTGTCTATTTCCTGGCTTAATAAAAGCCTTTGTATAATCAAAGAGCATATGTGTGTACAAAATGATGGACTAATAATGACTTTTAGCCATTAATTTTTTTAAAGGACTTAAAGGCTTAGAGATATTCATTCCTTTATTCATTCATTCATTCAGCAAATATTTATTAAACACCTGCTATGTGAGAGGCACTGTTAGATGCCAGAGATTCAAGAGGTATTTTTAAAGAAAGATGTCCATGGAGCTCTCAGCCTAGCAGAAGTATACGTAGGCCTGATGCTTTTTAAGTCCTGGTGAATCTTTTATACGGAAATTTTGTTTGTTGTGTAATGAACTAATAGGAGTGGCTGAGAAACAAATGCCTTTGAAGAGAGGTTACTGTTAGGTCTGGGCCCTGGGCCCCTCCTTGTTGCCAGTCTTTCGAACCAAACTATCCTACAGTTACTTTATTGTTTTCTGGAATAAGAAAATTGAGATTGAAATATATCACGTCATATTGTTGAATCAATGTTTGTTGCCTATTCAATGCCTAGCTCTTATGTATTCATAAAAAGGGGTAGAAAAATAGTATAAGGATGGAAGCAAAGCCCAAGGAAGATATGGATATTGTTGGAGAGCAGTATTTCTCAAACTGAGATGCAGACTGTTTGCCTACATCAAAGTCCTCTGAAGGGTTCACTTTAAGTGCATATCCCCAGGCCCCCAGCCCTTCTGCATCTAAGTCAGTAGAGGTAAAGCCTGGGAGTCTTCCTTTTTAACAAGCTTCCCTGCAAAGTCTTGTGAGTACTTGAGTCTGAGAGCAGTCATCTAGGGACTTGGAGAATGCCACCAGTACTAGATGGGTTCCTTTAAAGGGTGATGAAGGAGGCCAGCAGATATGTTCTCAGAGACGCTGCAGGTAACCTTTTGGAAATTTCTGAGTTACAGGAGAGAAGGCAGGAGATAGGTAAATAGTGCCTTGATTTAAAAAATAAGAAGATACCAGAAGCTAAAGACGTGTAAGCCTAACATGACCTCTGGAAAACTTCTCTTTCAAACAGATGGAGTCAAAACATTTAGAGGAAAGTGTGATGATCACTAGGCATCATCATGGGTTCACTAAAGCATTGTCTATATCAGAGACTGTCAAACTTTGTTGTGTATTAGAATCATTTGAGGAACGTTAAAAAGTCCCCAGGCTCAAGCCCCACCCAATACCAATTACATCAGAATCTCTGGGGGGTGGTGGGACCCAAGTATCAGCATTTTTTAAATCCCCAGAGATTCTGATTTAATGGGGTGCAGACTGAGCATCAGGAATTTTGAAAGCTCTCCAGTGATTCTAATATGCAATAAAGTTTGATAACCACTGGTCTTTGTGACATTAAAGTCACTTCTTTGCACTCTGTGTAAATACTAGGTAATTTTAAAGGTGTCTCTCACCTTTAAACTTCTGTGATTCTGTTATTAAAGATCATGCCAAAAAAAAAAAAAAAAAAAAAAAAAAAAGCTGGAAAAGAGCCCAGACTTCAAATGATATGAATGAAGCAGATCTGGTTAAGACTAGGGCAAACCGGGCCAAAGGGTAAAGGTTGAAACTGACTGTGTTTTAAAACTTCAACTTCCATGTGAGACCAAGGGAAGAGATGTCTATTTGGTGCAGGATCTATGTTTTCTTTTTTCTTTTTTTTTTTCTTTTGAAATAAATTCAAAGTTGTAGGAACAGTTGCAAAAACAATACTAACCCCATACACAGAATTCCATTGTACCCTGACCCTCCTCCCCCGATAGCCCAATCCACCCACTTTAACATGCTGTCACATCGCTATTTCTTTCCCTCCCTCCCTCCCTCCCTATCGTCCATCATCTATTGCTCTGTCTTCTGAACACATGAGAGCTAGCTGCACACATCCTTGAACAAACACTATAATTCACATATACACTTCCCATGAACAAGAACATTCTTTTATGCAATCCCATTAAGCACAGCTAAGAAGTACAAGAGATTAAACAATGATACAAAGCTTATAGTCTATATTTCCTTTTCCTTATGTCTCAATTGTGTCCCTTCAAGCCTCCTGTTCTCCATCCTCCAATCCCATCCAGGTTCATCCTTGGCATTCAATTGTCATCTATTTAGACTGTCTTTTTTTTTCAGTTGTGGAAACATATATACAGCCTAAATCTTCCCATTCCACCCCCTCCCTAGTATTCCATTAGTAGGATTAAACACATTTAGAATGTTGTAATGCTCTTTCCCACCATCCGTTACTAGAAATTTCCCTTCACCTCAAACAGCAACCCTACACTCATTTCCTAACTCCCCATTGCCCCTTCCCCCATTTCTCTTAACCCATACTCTACTTTTCATCTCTATGGTCATATTCTCTGATAATTTCTTTGTATTTACTGTGGGGCTTAAAATTAACCTCTTAAATCCATAACAATCTTGTTTTTCTTTGATATCACCTTCATTTCAATAGGACACACAAACTATGTTCCTATACTCCTCCATTCCCCCACCTTTATGCAGTTGTCTAAAATTACATATTTTCGTTGAGTTCAAAAACACTGATTTGTCATTAGAGTTTGTGTATTTTATATCATGTAGGAAGTAAATAGTGGAGTTATAATTCAAAAATTATTGACTACTATTTGTATTCCATTGTGGTTGGAGAATGTGCTTTGAGTATATTCAATTTTTTTTTTTAATTTCTTTAGGCTTATTTTATGTCCTAGCTTATGGTCCCTTTTGGAGAAAGATCCGTGATCACTAGAGAAAAATGAGTGTCCTGGTGATTTGGGATGTAAGGTTCTATATATGTCTGTTAAAATTCTCTATATCTCTTTCTCCTTTCTTTGTTTTTCTGTTGGTAGGGCTCCCTTTAGTATCTGAAGTAGGGCAGGTCTTTTATTGGCAAAGTCTCTCAGCATTTGTTTGTCTGTGAAAAATTTAAGCTCTCCCTCAAATGTGAAGGAGAGTTTTGCTGGATAAAGTATTCTTGGTTGGAAACTTTTCTCTCTCAGAATTTTAAATATGTCATGCCATTGCCTTCTCGCCTCCATGGTGGCCGCTGAGTAGTCACTACTTAGTCTTATGTTGTTTCCTTTGTATGTGGTGAATTGCTTTTCTCTTGCTGCTTTCAGAACTTGCTCCTTCTCTTCAGTATTTGACAGTCTAATCAGAATATGTCTTGGAGTGGGTTTATTTGGATTTATTCTATTTGGAGTTCGCTGGGCATTTATGCTTTTTGTATTTATATTGTGTAGAAGGTTGGGGAAGTTTTCCCCAACAATTTCTTTGAATACTCTTTCTAGACCTTTACCCTTCTCTTCCCTTTCTGGGACACCAATGAGTCTTAAGTTTGGACGTTTTATTTTATCTATCGTATCCCTGAGATCCATTTCGATTTTTTCGATTTTTTTCTCCATTCTTTCTTTTGTTCTTTCATTTTCTGTTCTGTGGACTTCTAGGACACTGAGACGTTGTTCAACTTCCTCTAATCTTGTATTGTGAATATCCAGAGTCTATTTAATTTGGCCAACAGTTTCTTTTATTTCCATAAGATCTTCTATTTTTTTATTTACTCTTGCAATGTCTTCTTTATGCTCTTCTGAGGTCTTCTTTATGTCACTTATATCCTGGGCCATGGTCTTCTTGATGTCCTTTAAATCCTTTGCCATGTTTTCATTCCTCGATTGTAGTTCTTTGATTAATTGTGCCAAGTACTGTGTCTCTTCTGATATTTTGATTTGGGTGTTAAGAATTGGGTTCTCCATATCATCTGGTTTTATCATATGCATTAAGATTTTCTGTTATTTTTGGCCTCTTGTCATTTGCTTTGCTTGATAGGGTTCTTTCAAGTTGTAAAAAAAGATTCCAATCTAATTTTTCAGAAACACAAGTTGGTGGCGTACACTTTCTCTAACTAACCAGCAGATGGCGCCCGTGAGTCACCTATACCCCTCAAGTCAGTTCTAAACTTTGTCCCCGTGGTGTGTGGGGAAATGATTTTTGTGGGGTTCAGTTGGTGAACTCAGTTTGGGTGTTTTGCTGGAGCCGTCTGCCCTGAATGTGGGGCATGTGTCCAGGTGGCCAGGGAGGAAGGGCAGCTTTACTATTGAAATATCCGAGGTTCCCGGAGATTCAAGGCCGCCACAAGAAGCCTTCATTTCAGTTCAGCCCCAGACCCTCTTTCTCGCTGACCCACAATCCACTGGACTTGGCGTTGTTATCCCTCGGTTTTCCGAGAGATCCCACTTTCTCAGCTGTGATCTTGCAGGACCTCTGCCAAGGGAATGCTGTGCTACGTCACCAGTGCGCGCTGTCCCTCAAGGGAAGCCCCGGGCTGCCAGGCCATGCAGGGGCGTTCTCAGCCTGATGCAAAGATGGATGAACGGGGCATCTCAACCCCCTCTTCCTCGCACAGTTCCTCCTTCCCAGCTCCGGGACAACTGGTGGGGCTCTGGGCTGTGGGCACAGCCCCAGGCAGGAGTTTATCCAGCCCTCCGGGGAGCAAGCTGTGAGCCGTGGGGTTTCTTTCTGCTTCCGGCTCTCCCCTCAGCTGCCCTGGCCCTGAGGGTATCTGCAGCAGGCTATCCTCCAGGACAGACACCAAGAGGCTGGCTCAGCCTTCTCCTGCTGTGTTTTACTGCCTGATTCCCACTGTCACAACTGCAGCCGCTCCTGGGTTTTTCCCTTTTTTTTTTTTTTTTTTTTTTTTTTTTTGTAAAAAGAACCAGTTGGTCTCCAAATGCCAACCCCTGGCTTCCCCACACCGCCGCATGGCTGCGGGTCTTCCAGCCAGCTTACTCACTTGTTTCAGAATGCAGACTCCCAGTTTCACCAAGTATATGGCCCCTGTGGTACTAGCAGACCTCGTCCAGCTGGCGCGTCGCTGTAACCGGTATTCTGGGTCACTTTCTGGTTTTTATCTAGTGTTTTTCACAGAGGTGTTTTTTTGCCCTGTCTCACCTAGCCGCCGTCTTAGGTTCTCCGACAGATCTGTTTTAAGAGTGAATCTTCCAAGAGATCCTGTGTATGTGGAACTGAACATAATACCACCAATTAAGAGGAAATAAAAATAATAAGTGAAATCACTGGTTTTGAGTCTCTTGATTAGAGGTCAACTGACATTAAAGGATTGCTTAGTAGAAAGAAGGGCTTATCTGACATCAGAGAGCATGAAGTTGAGATAGGTTTTATTCTACTCAGTGGTTCTCAGCTAGTTATGGTACCATACCCGTAGAGGGCATCTGGAAATGTATGGGATGTTTGGGGTAGACTGGTGAGTGCCCTGGGCATTTAGTGACCATGATCCTAGGACGCTAAGAGTCCTGCAGTGCTTGCTGCAGTAAAGCACAGTGAAAAGTTGTCTCACCCAAAATGTCAGTAGCTTCCCTATGTAAGAAACAAGGGCTCATGGCCCCTCAGGTGTTACTCCACAGTCCATAAACTGAAGCAGTATTGACATTAGAGCACGGTGACTAGCAGCACAGGTTGTACAGTTAGATGAACTTGTACTCCAGTCTGTTCTTAGACTTGCAGCCATGTGACTTGGGACCATTAACTAGACTCTGGGCCTAACTATCCTCATCTATATAATGAGGAAAACAATAGTATACATTACCCAGGATGGTTTTGAGAACTCTGAAACACTTAAAGTACTTAGCCTAATGTTTGGTTCACTGAGAATGCTGAGTAAATGTACACTATTATTAAAAGGGGGAAAGGGAGGGGATGAGAGAAGAATCCTGGCAGAGTCTGAAATAAGCAAGATGGAAATTCAGAGAAAATGAAGACAAGATCAGAGCCGTCTGATAAAAAAAGTATGGACCCATGGACACAAAAATGCATTCCATGTGTGGTTTTTAAACTTTCTGTAGCCATGTTAAAAATAGGTGAACTTAATTTTAATATGTAGTATTCAATAACCAAATATATCCAAAACTGTTATTTCACATTAATATTTTACTTTATTTTCATAACGTTTGAAATCTGATGTGTATTTTACACTCATAGCACATCTTAATTCAGGCTAGCCAGATTTCAAGAGCTCAATAGCCAGCCACACATGGCTTATGGTTATTTATGGGACATCACACTGAACTTTCACTACTAGCTTAGGGTAATTCTTACCAGCTAAAGTCTGAACACCTAGGGGCAGTTTCAGAAGTCTTAGTATATTTAGGGACTTTACAAACAAGCTAAGAGGTGCAATGATTGCACAGTCACTGGAGTTAGTCTCCACAGGATGTATGTTCACAATCCAGCTCTTCTACTTCCCATGTCCTTGAAAGGTTAGCTGGTCAGTAACTTGTTTTTTATTTATTTTTTCTTTAAATTTATTTGCAGAATGGAGGTAATGGTACCAGCCTCTCTAAGATTTGTCCTGAGGATCATGCCTACAACTTTTATCTCCAAATGTGAGTTGTTCTTTATATTTTGGTCCAAGGAAGAGAGGTTTGCCAGAATTCTAGTTATTCTTTATGTAGCAAACTATGTATATTTGTGTATATATACACACAAGATGTGTTTTAGATCTGTATTGCTTTTATGGCTTTTGCTAATGAGCACACTGTATTCTTCCAAAGCTGGAGTGTTCCTCAATACCTGGAGGGCAACAACTGGTCCACTGGGTTCAGACATACCTCAAACTCGAGAATAGTACCTGATACATGAAATGTCCTAAATAATTTTATCAAATGATTTTTTGGTTACAGAATTCCTTAATGACAGCTATAAGGGTATCATTAAAAGTATGATTTAGTCAATGATGAGAATTTAACTTTTGTTCTAATATTTAAATTATAAACAGTTTATATAATTACTTTTCGGTGTCAACAGTCTGTGCCAGAATTTTAAGATTCTTAAGTTGATACAAAGTGTAGGGCAAGTTTAAATCACTGGTATTGTATTTGCCTCAGAAGTAGCTTTACGTGTAAAGTACTAGAATGTAATCTCAATATAGCATCTTCAAGACCATCCCAGAATTTATTCAATTCATAATTATTAAGATTCGTCACTAAATGTTCTGTAGGTTAAAGAATACATACAACACTGCTATTAGCACAAACACATTTATTTACTAACCAAAGGGATGATCCTGATTAAACCAACACTTTAAAATAGTTAGATGTAAAATGTTTGTGATAAAGATAAGGGAACATAATAATGAAGGGCAAAAAAAAAGCAATATGAGGATTTGCTCATTGAACTGAGCTTGTTCATCCTTACAGCTAATTCCTGCTCAAAGGTGATGATGGAATTTTTATTCTACTTTTTCATAGATCCGAGTACTGGTGACGTTGTTTATAACACACACCTAGGAAAAGAAATATTAAAGAGAGGTTAGTCTTGCATCCGAAAGCAATGAAGAAAGTAAAATGTTAGGCTCAGAATCCTATAGAACCTTGTAGTCTACTTCACATCTGGAGAAAATTTGTTTTAGGATTTCTGAGTTTGCAAGAAGCCAGAACCTTTTATGTTGCTTATAATATGCATGTGCTTTACTGAAAAATAGTGTTGAGAACAATATCTAAATTATTCATTCAGTGTTTGGCAGATATTATTTCCATTTTAAAGAAATGGAAAAACACATGCCCAAGAGAGCAGTTTGACGGCTTGTCGAAGTTTATACTGTAACATGGCAGCACAAGGACTGAACCCAGTTCTGGCTACATTCCCCAGCTACCTCATGGCACTTCCCTATCCACGCAGTGGACCTTTTTAATAATTAGTGTTCTAGTATTAACTTGTTATTTTGCATTACTTTCTTCCCAAACCTAGTTCTCCTGTTCATGATCAGTAATATAGAAGTTATGTGAACTATGAATGCAAGCAAGAAGCCCAAAAAGACATAGAATAAGTGTGGCACTTACCACCACTAATTTCCCATCTTCCACTTTTCTTGTTATTGTGCTTTCCTTCCCATCCCATTCCTGATGTTGAACCAATACACCGTCTGTAAAGTTGCAGACAGTCTGCAAAAATTAAGTATGCTTTTTAATCTTCCAAAGTACATTGCCAAGAGAGTTTCTATGACTCATAACTTCTTTAATGAAAGTTTTTCCATCTTCTAATTTTTGGTCTACTTTATTAACCTATACTGATTTTACTCATGTAGTTTATGCTTTTCAATCTGGAAGTACACAAAAGCAGCTCATATTCTCTCATGCTCCTTAAACTATTTTTAGAAAATAGACTACGTTACGAAACTGGTACTTTCTCCAATTAGTCAAAACTTAATTTCTAAGATACCTGGACTTTTTAAAATTAAGTTCTTCCCTATGAACAGTTAAGAATGTTATTAATACAACCTAAGCTTCCAGAAGCTTCTGTGATTATATAACATAAGTTAGAACTAACCTGAGTTTTTCTACCATCAGCTGTAACTTCTTCAAACTTCTCTCCAAGGTTACAAGAAAACTGTGATGTTTTCAAAGTGCTCTCAGATTTTATGGTGAGAGATTTCCCATCAGAAGTGATGATACAATCTGGCTTGGCCATTGCACCCATTTTTCGCAGAGCCATTCCTACTCCTGTAGAATGTTACATTGTTAATAGGAAGATCAAAGCTATACTTTATATAATAAAAGAAATAATCCAATTGTAGTTACTGTGCTTGACATATTTTCACTTATTATCAATAACAAATATAAACACATATCCATGTGCTCACCATGTGGCAGCAATTTACATATATTAATCCAGGTAATCCTTGAACAAACTCATCAGGTAGATGTCATTGTCTCCCTTTTACAGATGAAAAAGCAAGAGGTGCAGAAGTAACCTGCCCAAGGTCATTCAGCTAGGAAGAGAGGGTGGCTCTTGGCCACCATGCTATACTGCTCTCCAGTAAATTCAGGAAGATCAAGTATTTAAAATCACAAACTTAGGAGCTTGCTCAGTCTTTTTCTATATACTGGGTTCTGACAACCACTGTATTCTATGACACTAGTACTTAGCCTGCATTCAAGGCCCTCAATAAATATTTGATACTGTACCACAAAAAAAAAAAAAAAAAAAATCAACCCTGATATAGTTAATAGCACAATTTCAAGAGATATAATAGCACTATCATGGTGCTGATAAATGGAAAAAATCTTACCATCAAAAATAGAAAACATTTTATAGCTGTATAACTCAATTACTATAAAATTTATAATCTGTGTTTTTCCCCTTAGTTAACATTTAGAAGGAACCTTAGATTTAGGCCAACTCCCTGTTTCACAGATAAGGAGACTACAACCCAAGCAGAACTAGCTTGAAGATGATCACTGAGCCAGGCATTAAACCCCTGGACACTTTGTTTGGCAGCTCGGGTTTGGTGCCTTGTGTTGTTAGCTGAGTCCTTATTTCCTCTCACTTTGGACAAATAAATGGGCTCTGTTCTTCCTAAAGCTCAACTGCTCTCTAGGGAACTAAGGATTGACAACTTGCACTGCTTAGCATCCTAGAAACAAACTGTTCCACTCTAAAAATACATTCGTTTTCAAGGGACAGAGAAACAGTGTTGTCTATTTGAAACTCATACATGCACATATACACAAATGTTGTACTTCTTAGATATGAGTGGAGTAGAAGTCTTTTCCAGAGTCATCTTGATCTGTTTTCAGTAAAAATTTAAAACTCTACCTTCTTGTTTGACAAAGTATTATAAATACACTCAAGATTCACCAATGAACTAGCTTTATCAACTCACTCTCTTGGTTAAGGACAAGTGAAGGAGTATTTCTTAGGTGCCTCAGGGACTTGGTTTCCTAACCGAGCACATGGGAGCAGTCAAGTTAATATTTCGGTGGGATGGCGGCTTCTAGAAAGACCCTCATATCCCAGCAGTCACTGTCTTAGGGCAGAAAGCCCATGTCCAGATAGGATCCATGCTATGCTACTTACTCCATCCTGCTTTCTGGTAGCCTGTGACAAAGGGTCATTTTTGTCACAGTTTGTTATTGTGTGCTATCTATCCAGTGTCTCAACCAGCACGCAATCGCCTTCACTGGCTATTCTGACTGAGAGAGAGAACCTGAATCTTCCTACAGAGATTCTCCCTTGGAAGACTTCAAGAAGCCAAGTGCCTTCCGCAGGCTACGTCCATCTTGCATGCAGTTAGAAAGCAACCGCGGGAGGGCCGGGCAGTTAGTTTCTGACTGCAGTTTTCTAACAAAGCACACATGCTCCTTACCCCTCACCCTCAAGATGCAGAGACCAGGCAGCAGCACTCCCATCCCGCACCAAAGGTCACCTGCCCACTGCAGCGCCCAGGCTAGGCAGTGCCAGGGGAAGGTCGGTGGGGCCAGCGCTCCACCTCTCAGCGCCACTCCGGGGCCAGGAAGCGAGGATGCCCCGCGCTCCACGGGGAGCCCCGCCAACCCAAAGAGTTCACCCGGTGAGGGAGGGCAAGGTAGCTGAGGGTGGGGGAGATGGGGCCGAGAGCAGAATGAATAGGGGAGGCTGTAGCTTATTCCAGACCCTCTACAGGGTTTCTGCGGGAAACCGCGCCCCGGCACCGCGTCTCCGTGTAGAAGAGGGAGGGGGACCCGCGCGCCATCGAGGAACAAAAGATGCGGCAGTCTGGGAGCAGGGTGGGAGAGGAGAAGTTTGTACTTCCACGATGGGGAGAGTGGAAGAGAATGGTGGCAGGAGAGGGGATATGAGGGATGGAAAAGGGAAAAAGAGGGCAAGTTATGGGGGCTGCCGGCAGGGGATTGAAAGAAGTGAAGCTTGGGATGGGGAGTGAGCGCGCAAAAAGACAGAAAGCAGTGCGGGAAGGCTGCCGGCGGGGGGCCAAGGGAAAGGAAGAGAAGGGGGTTGGGTGCACCAAGAGACTGTACATCTCGGAACCGGGGATAGGCAGGAGGCGTGCCGCAGGCAGGGGCCGCATGGTGGTGGGGCGGCCGAGTATTCCCCGCCCCGGAGCTCGGGAACGCTGGTGGGGACCGACGGACGGACAGACACTCATATGCCACGTTGTAGGCGCCGCCGGGCCAGGTTCCTCACCTACTTCCTTCATATATTCATCAAAGCCTTTGCTCTCCATCAGGCGCCATCTTCCTACCAGCTGCTGAATGGTGGCCATGGTGGGCGCGGGCGTGCGGGATACAACAGCAACGGTAAGGTCAGGTGCTGGAGCGTGGTTTGCCAGCGCCCGGCGCGGGCGGCTGCTTTATCTCTGCGGCGCGCGAGGGCGGCGACGGGTGGCCAATAGGAGGCGCGCCTCGCCCGGCCCCCGCCCCACCCCACCCCCGGCCTAGCTCCGGGGATAGCGAGGTCTGAACTCCCTTAGCCTGCCGGGGGCTGTACGGGCTCTCCCGGCGCCTCTTACAAGCCGGGACCCGGGCCGCGCGCCCCAGGCCTCCCCCGACGCCGGCCTCTCACGTTCCGCGTCTCCGCACACCCAGGAAGTCAAAGGGGGTAACCGGGCGACCAGGCCCCGCCTCTCCTTTAGTTTGTGCGCCCCGCAGTTTTACCCCCAAGACGCTGCCGTTTCCAGTTTTAAAACCCAGGAGTCGTTTAGTATTTGTTGGCTGGGGCAGCAGGAATTGATTGATCGACTGTTTGATTGGCAGGCTGATTGATAAACGGCCTTTCTTTGTAATCGCCTCTCTTTGTCAGTGGATAGAGTGAACCTGATCTGTCCTCCCTCAGGCCGGCCCTGCACCTTGCACAATTAGGGCATCAGGGTGGTTGTAAACCTAAAGGGATTTTACCAGAAGGCACAGGCTAGGATGGGGGTGTCTCAGGAAGTTCGGTTTCTAAATTCAAACCCTGTAGGAAGTTTCAGCTTACATGACTGTTGCTGTTAAATTTCCCAGTCCTGTTCAAGAATATTTTATTAGTTTATATTCCCATTAGCGTGAGACCTTCACACTCCCTTCCCAGCCAAATCTAACATCGCATTGTGAGAATTTTGACTTCAGCATGTTGGCTTTCCACGTTTAATCATAATAATACCCTATACTTGATTGTATAACGTTATACTTTTCCAAGTATACTTTTCACTTGAGGAAGTTGCCACCCAGGGAGTCCAGCCCATTTGATGGAGATAATGTCCATATATTGAGTGCCTCCCATGTGCTTAAATGTGCCTCCTGGGCACTTTAGATCCATTGACTCTGTTCTCCCCTGAATGTTGCTAAGGAGTGTTATCCCAGTTTTTCCAAAGAGGAAAATGAGGCGGGTAAAGATCCTACAGTGGCAGAACCAGAATCAAATCCTTTTCAACTCAACACCTAGTGAAATACCACCACACCTGGTTGCCTCTAGCTCCCTCTACTCATCCTGGAGCTAAGAAACCGCAGTTCCCAAAACCATACCAAGTCACTAGTTTCTGTATCATTCTTCACATTTTAATCTAAGGCTGGTTTCCAATCCCCCAGCATGCCTGGGGTATTGCCTGTCCTGCACTGCGTCCCTTTCTGTTCAAGTCCTTGCCTTAATTTTAAGGTACCATTTTAATACTGAATGACTCAGGTCATCTGGTTGTGCCACTCAGGGCCTGCCCTACACCTGAAGCTCAGAAAACGTTCATGTTTTGAGGGAAGCTGAGTGCTTTTTTCTTGGATCTTGCCTCAGCAGTGATGCAACAGCCGTCTTCCAGACACTTGAAGAAGCCTGCCCCTGCTTCCTGGAGACGCCTGCGGCAGCTTTTGTATGTTTGAACTTGAGTTCTTAATGTGCTGCTTCAACGTGTTTTACCAGTGTTGTATAGCAAATGGTAATAACAGGTTTTCTTTTTTATCCATTCTCAGTACTGGAATATTAATTTTTAGATTATCAAAATCAACCATGTTGCCAAATATCAAAGGGAGAATGACATTATACTTGGTATTCAGGTACTTAAGAAATAGCTTTTAAATCCTAGGAACTTACTAAAGCTTAACTTCTAAAAACACTGTTTAACATGATGAGTGGAAACAATCCTTTTGTGTTTGAAACACATCAGCCAACAAAATGGTAAAATTTAGGTCTCACAGGGAAAAAAGAAGCGTATGGTAAGGGCTCTGCTACTGTGGGCACCTGTAAAAAAATTTACAGATGCCACACCTGTAAAAAAATAATATAACTAAATAATGAATTAGAGTAGATTATTTTCAACAACCTTCTAGTCCCTAGTATTCCGATTCCTTTCTTTTCTTAAGAGTAGTGGTCATGGATTTCAAGTTCTGAAAAACATTGAGTACTTCCTTAACCTGTTAACTAAAGCTGTTTTCTAGGCTATTTAAATTGAACCTAATATGAGGTGTAAAGATCAAAAATGTTGTGAAAACGAATCGGATTAAAGTCTCATATGGCTTTATGGGATGGTTGAGTATTTCTTCATTGAAAAAAAATCACTTGATATTTAGTCATTACAATACAAAGAACAAGGAATAATAGTTTGATCCTAGCTTGTTCTTACAAATATTAGTAACTGCGTTAGTCATTATTTTTAGTCACAGCCCAGAGGCAATATGGGTGTCACTTTATGTCTTCTTTCATGCTGGAAGATAATAACACTTGCATTATTTTTATGGATGAAAATGACTGAAGAATCAATAATTATTAGCAACTCTTCCCCTAGTAGCTCTAGTAAGACTACCTTTTGTAAGTCTGGTGCAATTTTACATTAGTGTATGGCAATAGATTGCAAAACCATGTAGTTGGAACTAATACTTTCTTGCATCATTTGGACAGTGTTCAACTGTTCCAGATCTAAAAACACAACACGAAAGGGGAAAAATGAAATGGAGTAGGAAGAAGCTCACAAAGCGACCCCAGTAAACACAGAATCTTAGTAAAAATGGCATGGTTACCAAGCAAACACAGCTTCAAAACAAATTTACTAGAAACCCCAACCTCCCCCAAGCCTATCTCCAACCAAATTGTCACTCTGGGCTGGTGCAGCCCAAAACACGCAGACACATTCGTAGAGGGCATCTTTGCCCTTTAAAAATTTCAAAACAAAAAATCTCCAAATAAGATTTTTCCACAGGAAGAGGCCTATGACGGTTTGGATGTTTTATGTCCCCCAAATGCCATATTCTGTAATGAAATCTTGTGGGGGCAGATGTATTAGTCTTAATTAGGTTGGAACCTTTGGATTAGGTTGTTTCCATGGAGATGTGACCCCCCAAGTGTGGGTAAAACCTTTGATTAGATTATTTCCATGGAGGAGTAGTCCCGCCCATTCAGCGTGGGTCTTAATTAAATCACTGGAGGCATCTAAAAGAGCCACGCAGGCCCAGATGCTTGCTGCAGCTTAGAGAAACATTTTGAAGATGGCTGTTGAAAGCTGACGCTGCCATTTTGGAGAACGCCGTTTTGAAACACAGCCTGGAAACAAGCAGACGCCAGCCACGTGCCTGTCCAGCTAACAGAGGTTTTCCGGATGCCAATGGCCTTTCTCCAGTGAAGGTACCCTATTGTTAATGCCTTACTTTGGACACTTTATGACCTTAAAACTGTAATTCTGTAACCAAATAAACCCCCTTTTCTAAAAGCCAGTCCATTTCTGGTGCTTTGTAAAATGGCAGCATTAGCAAACCGGAACTAGGCCAAAATCTTTTCTTGCAGATTACCCTTTCCCATTTTTCAGTCTCATCCTCCATATGGTATTCTATGAATTCATGTTTTTTCTCCAGATTCTCACACCATTTGATCATTTTTCTTTATTCACAAGAATTAATGATTTTCCAAATCAAATCTACAAAACCACAGGTTACTTGCCTCTGAGTTGCTTGTCTCAGAGTTACTTATCCCAATGGGTCAGGCTTGTTGCTTCCTTTTGCCTGAATTAGCTTTTAAGAAGAGTCATCGGGCATTTAATAATCCACCTGTAACCCACCAAAGACTGTTTCTGCATCCTATCTTTGGTCTTCTTAACCTGGCAGTAGAAAGAACTGCTCTGTAAACTCCCAGAGGCATGCACAGAGCTGCCAAAACTGCATCCATCCATTCTGTGCACTCCTCTGAAGGAACCAGGCAGTGGCTGGGTAGAAAATTTTTGTTTACTCACCCATAGGTACTGTAGGATACTTTGTATTCACTTACCCTAAAAATATAAATTCAGTCTGTGTAGTGAAAGACAAATTTTATTCTTTCTTGCCGTATCGACAGTTATGTTCCTGAATTCCTTCTTTCTACACTGACAAACTACTCAAATAAATGACTCACTGTCGATAATAAGAAACAAATTTGCATTTCCAACGAGCCACATTCTGTTTTCAGTTGGCTAAACACTGATTTCATGCAGGAACCGGGAGGCTTGTGGTTGTTGCCTTTGTGGAAGTCAACCATGATCTTAGTTTGGGTATATTTTGGAAGGTAGGGTAAAGGGTATTTGTATCACAAATCTCAATCCTTATTGCCAACCTCAAAATACACAGTTAGCCCCTGCAGGTCCTAAAGCATCCTACTGAACTGCCAAATATTGAGTACCAAACTGGACTTCCTTTTCAACACTCAGGTCTAGAGATGGGATCCCCAAACTCCCAGGGCCTCGGAGTTCTAAGTGTGGGTGTGAGCCTCCTACTTCTTACTTCAGATTAAAGCTTGAAATTCCTTCATCTATCACTCACTGGTCACTGCACCAGTTGTGCTAGCAGTGATGTCCTTCTTTCTCTTGATCACCACTCATTCTTGGTCATTAATATCAGAACAAATAGCAATGCTCAGAAACTTTATCTGTAATCATTCATCCAAAGTACAGTAACTTAAGAAGGAAAAACAATACAAAAGATAACTTTTTCACAAATATAAAAAGCTGCTTCTGTATTGTCTCCATAGATTTAGTAAATAAAGAACATGTAACAAAAAGAGCTGTGCGGAGTTTCAAATTCTTTGGTGTTGAATATGAGCTCTAATTAATCATTGGTGCCCTATGTGCAGATATCTCTATGTGCAGAGATATCCTGGATATTTATTGTTCAGGACAGTAGTTTTTCAAGCTGTGCAAGGACATTTGGGAATACTCACCCTGAGTGAGGGAGGTACAGTGAGAAGGGGCTTGCTCCAGTACCAGTCAGGATAGGCGATGGTATGGTTACAAGCAACCACAGAATTTCAGTGGTTTACCATAGCAATGACCCATTGTGGGTCAGCTGCTGCTCACCTCCATGTTGTCTTCATTCAGGAATCCAGGCAAACAGAACAGCTTCTATCTGGATACTGCTGGCCCCATGGCAGAGAGAAAGGAGAACATAGAAAACTATGCTCTGGCTCCAGAAGTGACCCCAGACATGAGACACTTCATTTCTTTTCTAATTTCACTGGCCAGAGCAAGAAATATAGCAAGTGGTGTGCTAAAGTCAGCTCATAACAGCTTGAGAAAGCTACTTATGTGCATGTCTTCCCAACTCCAAATTCAGTGACTTCACGTTGGTAGCTTGACATTGGCCATAACTGTAGTGTTTACAACAAGGATAGCAACAAACAATACAAATAAGTGCCTTTTTTTTTTTTTTAAAGAGCTAGATAGTCTACATTTACCAGCAAGCCATTAAATATGGTCAGCTCTGATATCAAAGGGGCAGAAAAGTATGAATGAATCTAGGAAGAGGTAGCAAATATTTTTTTTTTAACTGTAATACACTTACTACACTTCTGTCCTTCCCCATTCAGTCAAACAAAAACAAATATTACCACACAAAC
Organism: Choloepus didactylus; assembly: GCF_015220235.1. Lineage (NCBI taxonomy): Eukaryota > Metazoa > Chordata > Mammalia > Pilosa > Megalonychidae > Choloepus > Choloepus didactylus. The sequence continues at coordinate 37,302,890 of NC_051320.1, read as the reverse complement.
GCATGCCTCAAAAGATCTACACCACTTTTATGTGCTTCTACATGAGCTTTCATTAGAAGATTTTAGCCAAACATCTGTTGACTAAAAGAAGTTTGAAAACCACTATTCGAGGGGCATGGTAATAATTATAAATTATTGAGCATATTCTGTGCATGATGGATTATGTCAGCCATTTTTGTGGATTATTTCTGTAATACTTGCACTCAAAATTGTGCACAGAAAACTTCTGGTTACTTTATGGGAAAATAAGAGGATGAGAGAAGACAGGTAAAGGGGTTCTATCCAGTACCTCTTTTAATCAAAGTCAGAAATTCTTTGAGTATTTCAAAGTAGTTTCTTGAAGTCATTAAGATCTTTCACATTTGTAAATACATTTTCTTAGGTTCTTATTTAGTTTTGTCCATTCCTTTGGACCTGATAGTTTTGTATAACCTAAAGTTTTGCTTAGTAAGCCAAAACATTTTGTCAAAAAATTAAGACAAACAGTCTGTGAGGCATCTGAAAATGAATAATATGAATGGGGAAATTTTATTATTGTCTTTTCATTCATCTGAAAGTTATACAGTACCTGTGAGAACTGTTTGCTATTTCTTTTTCCATGATACTAAGATACCTCACTGTAACACTCATCACTACAAAGTGGAATTCAGCATTAATAATTAATAAAATAATTATTTTATTTAATAAAGGTTAATATTACTAAAAGCTAATATTTATTGGATTGGGCAGTTATTTGGGCCCAGTCACTAGATAAGTACTTTGTATAAATTGTCATATTTATTTTATATATCTACTCCACATTGTAGATACTATTAGTATTCTCATTTTACAAATAAGGAAAATAAGGTTTGACTTGCATAATGTCACACAGTTGAGAGGTGGAAGAACTAGGGATATGAACCCAGACAGACTAACTCCACAGACTGTGTTTTAATTGCTACTAAACCAAGCAAGATAAAACCCCACAAATTGAATTTGGAAAGCAAGAACAGGTAGACACAGCCATGAGAAGTGATGTTCTATTGTGAAATGAACCTCTGTAAAAAATGAACACAAATCTATGTTTCTGCACTTTAGATATTGCCTGAGATAAAACCTCTGTGTTCCTGGTATGGATATTTTCATTTGGATGTCCTTTGACTCAACTTCACTGTTTTACTCATTCAGTTAATAAATCAATAATATTGATCTCAAAAATTGGAATCATCATTTGCTCTCATCCATTTTTAGACCACCTAATGATTTAGACCACCTAATCATTTTAGACCACCTAATCATTTAGAATAGGATCTAGTTCTTGTCTTCAAGGAGTTTGGTATCTGTGCTTGTATCAGTTAAAGAACTGCATTCTACTTTTCTTTTTTTCTTTTTAATTTAACCAACGTTTATTAAATATCTATTCTGTTTCACTTTATCACATCCTGAAAATTCTCAAGTAGCAAATGTCTTTGAAAATAAAATAGAAGCCCTAAGGTTTTGCATAATGCATTTTGTCCTAATATTAAGTAAATTTTCCTGGAAGACACCTTAGTGTCTTTCTTTGTACCTGGTACTATTGCCTTCAGTCATATCTGGAAACTCAAGGTTTTAGGCTTAAATTTGTTTTTAAAACAACTCATTTCATTGTCAGGAACCAGGTGGGTTTACTAAATGCATATATCCTGTTTAAAATGAAATGTCCAAATGCTGCAAAGCCATCAGAAGTAAACCTTGCTCAGGTTAGAAAGTGCTTATCTGAGAAATAATGGTTTAGAGATCATGAAGCTACCCACGACGTTACCCAACTCTCCCTGTGTTTTAGAGCTAGATCACTGCCATGAACCATCCCTAGGGTTGTGGTGTATACTGATGAATATAACTAGCGTAATAAAATGCCTCAGTGTGCAAGTCAAAACAGGAATTCTCTACTACCCAGGCCAGCTCAGTAAGGACCAGAATATCCTGTTGTGTTCCCATTCGGGTGTCAATGATATGTTTTCGAAAATAGAGACTCAGAAGCAAAACTTATGATTTCTAACCCATATACATTGACGATGCTCTTATTTTTCAGTAGAAATTCTATATGGTTCCTAGGGGAAGAATATGGCTCTGTTATGATAGTTTCTGCTGTTTTCATTGACTGGTATAAAATATTATCACTTCTTCACCTGTATTATCAGTATGTGATATAAAGTAATAAAAACTCTAGTCAGTAAAGAAATACAGATATACATATGATAATGAACCTTCTGAGAAGCAGTAGATCCAAACCAGTCCTGCAGGAAATGCATAACCTGAAATATATCTTCTTGGAACTCTCTCCTTTTTCACTATTCAAGAATAAGACTAGCTTCTAGAAACAGGAAAGTTGTCATTTACTGACAATCCCTTGAATGTTACTTATGATATGAGAGGAATAAATAACTAAAAAGGGTTTTTCAAATTTGATATCTTTCCATGTATTTTTATATTGGGTTGACATAGTCATTTCTAAGAAACATTCCCAGAAAAAAAGTTTTGCCCCATTAACTGCCTAATATCCCATTTGAAGTCAAGTAGATTATAAATCATGATTGGAAACCAATTAAAAAATCACTTCAGATTTCAGCAATGTTTTATGTATCATTTTCCAATAAATATAAATAAAGATGGTAAATTTTGTGAAAATTTTTGCAGATTTTCTTTTGCTTTGTGCTATACTAACTAAGCTGGTGGCCGAACCCCTCATTTTGCAGGGAAAGGTTCTAATTCTTTCACACACTGTTCTTTCACAATCCTAAGTCTTAAGGCCTTAGTGCTATGAGCAAACCTAAATATCATCTAGTCCAAGTCACTAATTCATATTCAGAAATCAAACTTGATCTCTGATGACTACACCCAAGTCACATAATTTTTAATTGCATATTTTGGCAGCAATTCCTGGTCAGACCTGATCCACAGCCCAATTAACTTGTCACTTGAGCAGGCATCTTATTAGTAAATCCTTTAAGCTTTCCATAGTTTTATGTCTGAATATGGATTAGTGACTTAGCCTTTGAACTAAGATAGAATCTTAAAATTCTAGAGTTTGGAAGAATTATAAATGTCTTCTACTTCAACTCATGTAGAATTCCCTCTACAAAAGGCTTGGCAGATAATACATCCAGTCTCTACTTAAATCCTTCTGGTGATAGAGGCCTCATTCACCACCAAGCAGCCCTTTCCATGTTTCAGTAGTTTTGATTGGTAGAAAGCCTTTATTTTTATTTTGCTGAAATACGCTTCCGGTAATTTCTAGCTGTTGGTCCCCTAGTTTGGCTCTCTGGAATAAATAGTCTTCTCATTTTTTTCTCCCATGGTGGCCCTATAAGTATGTCTTCCACACAAAAAAACTGCTTGGACAACCAAATATCTTATACACACACAACATATTTTATAGAATTCTATTGTCTATCTACGGAGAGAGAGAGAGAATAGTACCAATTATAGCAACAGTAATAGTGAAAAAGAACAAGAATTCCAATAATATTTTATATTTAGAATAAGCTAGAGGCTAGGAAGGACCAAATAATAATGACTAACTTATTTAACGATTAATGTAGAACATTTTGAAGGGGAATCAGTTTCACTCCATTCAGCATAATTAAAATGTTTGCATAATCCCACTGGAGTTATTGTCTGAGTGAAGTTTTTCTGGAGTAAGCAAAAATGTAATCCCAAATTATAGGGTTACCAAGAATACCAAATACATTCTGCAATTATTTAAGTATTTAAAAAAATAACTTTTGGGAAGAGAAATGAAAAAAAGAGGATTAACTTAAAAATTAAATTATTTCCATCAGTTCACATTTGGCCTATGAAAATAATAGTTAATAATTGATAGTTATGATGATACTAGTGTATGAATTTCAAATAGCTATGGAAACCTTAACATAATTATGTTATTTTTTGGTCTTCACCTTCTTCTCAGAAAGACCATATGTCATAATATTTTAATATGTGTGAGATCACACACAGATACACACACACACACAATTTGCTCACTATTTAAACCGCAGCAGGGCTTTTTAGGTTCCTTAGGGAAACTTCAAAATATATCCTAAGCTTTGTGCACTCAGTTCCCCTTTATCTTCACTTGAATTGAAAAAGCTTATCCTAAAAAAATTATTTAAAAATTGAATTAGGTGAAAAGGTCCTGCACCGGTGCATGATGACAGCGCCCAGCTCCAGCAGGTGCCACCAAAGTTAGACCCACGGAGGTGGTGTTGGTCGGTGGGGGCGACAGCTCTTTGGCTGATCCCAGTGACAATGGTGGTGTTTCACGACGAGGTACAGATCGAGGACTTGCAGTGTGACGAGGACTCGGAGACTTATTTCTAGCCCTGCCCGTGTGAGGATAACTTCGCTACCACCAAGAAAGGTTTGGAGAATGTAGAAGACGTGACGATGTGTCCTAGCTGCTCTCTCATTATAAAAGTGATTTATGACAAAGATCACTTTATGTGTGGCAAAACAATACCAACACCTTCCACCAACAAAGAATTAGTTAAATGCTGAAGAAGGCTTTAAGAATCCAAATCTGTAACAGTTAAGAATGAGCCAAGATGGAAAAATCAAATGCAAAGTTACAGACCTCTTCACAAGGACAAGCTTTTTGTGGTTTGTTGTTCTGTTACAGAGTGTGGATTCTTTCCAATGACTGCTACATTCATCTTCAATTAAAGAAGCAATCCACAACATGACATACCTGGATTTCATGCATAAACTTCGAATTACAAGTGTTTTTAATTTTCTATCCAAATTTTTTAAAAAGATAATTTCAAATCAGTACATTTTCCCCCTCAGTTTCATTATTTTCATATCAAATGTAATTACTTCAGAATCTGATAACAGAATCATCTACCTCAAAGTTATTAGTATTCCTTGACAAAAAAGGGATTGTATTTTTTACTTGGTTATTAGTATTATTAACATTAGCCCTTCCTTTGAAATTTGATATAAACTTTGCTAAGAAAATATGCCAGCTAAATTTGCTAATCTCAGTCTTGTCATTGTTAGGATGTTCAAATTCTGTTAAGCATGCCTTTTCTGTTATGCTTCATGCATAGAGTGCTGGTTGTGGTGTTAAAGAGAAAATACAGTGAGGTCATAATTTCTCCAGAGCTAAAAGTTAGTGAATAAGAAGGAAAAATAAGAAGTGAAATGTAAATGGTCAAAGGATATTGGGTTTCCTTTTCAATATTCTGTATGTTCCTTGAAAATCAGGATAAGATAAAAAGCAAAATTAGTAACAATGAGAGGAGCCAAACATGTCAACTTAGTAAATGAGATGCTTAAATTATTTTGCCGGATCAAAGCAAATAACATTTCTATATCTGGGTTTTATTTCTTCCCTTTTAGAAAAGGCTAATGAAATCATATTTCAGATGAGGTTTAATGTCCAGTCTTGATGACTGGAGGCAATGCTTTCAGCCTGATTACCATATCATGCCACTACTCCTAAAAGATGAAGCCTCTACAATGGCTTCTGATTGCTGAAAATGAGCTTGAAAACTGGAGGTCTTTTCTGAGTAAATATGCCCATTTAATATCTAATCTAATGTGCCATCACCTGCAACCAAACCAGATGTGCACTCTTACTGAGATGTTTGCCCTGGAGAAAAATAAATATATAATGATAGGCCATTAGTCTTCCTTTGCTTCAGTCCTGAGAAGTAGCACAAAATTAGAATCACTTATATGGAAATTCAGTTTCCCTTTTTATATGCAACTTTCCTGCATACATATAAAGTTGAAAAAATGAACTGATATCTGGCAGGTTGTTTGGGAAATGGCTCCTAAGAGAAAACAGACTTGCCAGAATTTAAATATTCTATTACTGATTGATAAAATGTGCTACACACAGTCACTGGAGGTTTAAATTAAAACAAGTGTATAGCCTTTTGCCTGCTTGCAGCATGGCTACATGCAGCCATTAGACTGAGACATAATAAATCACCAGGGTACATCATGTGAAGCATTACATGGCTTATTCTTGATTTACTGAGAAATCTCATTGCTATGTGTATACTGATAACCCTGAAGTAAACCACAACTGCTGTTCAAGTGAACAGAGCAGGATTTGTGATAACTCTGACTGAAATGAGCTGCCCCAAACTCAAATGTTGATGGTTTGGTATATATTGGTACCATGTTAGCTCCCTCTGCTGACATTGAATCTCAAACAAGAACAGACACCCTTGACATAGGTCTGTTATGAGCACAGAAGAATGGGAAGAAAAGTTGCCAAAGTCAAAAACATCCCAGGAGAAAAGAAGCATGAACAGCCCTGGCAATCAGTGATCCATGATATTGTAATAGTTGGAATGACTAAATATGTATGTGAACTACAAAAGAACCATCAGAATTCAATCCATTGTTAAACAAAGAAAAAACAGGTGTATTTTAGATAGGACTAGAGTTATGTGTGATAAATGTGCCTTATTTAGTCTAACAGACATTTCTGGAGCCTTTCTAAGAATCGATTTGTAGACGAGACTTTTTCTCTCATTAGCTTCTGTAATCTTTGACAATGCCAGTGGATCCCTTATCAGTACATTTAGGTGATTGGATCAGGTGGTTTCTGAACCGTCAGTTCTCTAATGTCATGTTTGGTGGCTTGCAGGAACTGAAATGGCATCTGAAAACTTTATAAACTCAACTGTCTAAATCATGAATTACAGAGAAAGAGACTCTGTTCTTCAAAAAGTTGATGTTACCACACTTGAATTTGAAAATTATAAAGACAACTGTTTAAATGGTTCTACATACACTCTAGAAAGAAACATATTCTTTGGAAATCACCCAACTTTTTTTTATAACTATATATATTAATTTATTACCAGGATAATTTGTCAGTATGCTAAATAAAGTCAGATAATTTAAAAAAAAAATTGAATTAGGCAAAGCAGCTTTTGACTTCACCACAACTCTAGGCTTCAGTGTTAAGATGGGCCAGGAAAATACATACTAGCATCACTCATCTAATTTTATTAAGCATCCACCTTAAAGGCACAATGGTATAGCTGAAAGAGCAGTGGCCTGGAAAACAGGAAAGATGCGTTCTAGACTTTACTCTGCTATAAAATAACTGTATAAACTTAGATTTTTGCTTGCTCATCTGTAAAATGAGAAAGCAGAGTAAACTAAAATTTTTTGTGAAATGCTCTTTGAATAAGAACTCCATTACCAAATAAATTAAGAAAACGAGGCTGAGTCCCATTGGGCACTGCCAGCTTATATTAGCATAGTAAAGGCCCTGAGAAATCATGAACTCAAAAAATATATTTAACTTTTTAAAATCAGCAATTCAGCATTTCTACACATGAATTGATTACAAAAGTTCCCTTGTTTGTTTGTTTGACACAACCCTATTAACATCCCTTGTAATGCTCTGTGGAATACCATTTAGGAAAATGCTGTTGATAAATTATGGGTTAAAATTATGATTCTATCATGAAGACACTGTTCTGTGTGAATGAAGAAACACAGTGTATAATAAATCGCTGACTTCAAGGATCATTTGCATTAATTGTTCATGGAGGACTTCCGTGCATGTAATTGACCTCATATAAAGGGGTTCTAAAAATATACTGGTGAAGTCTAGAAAGTGAAGGCAGTCCAAAGCTATTTGTGGAAAGCTTTGTATAGCATATTGGACTGAATTAGCCTACTGAAATCTTCACCTTGCATTTGCCTAGCAGGGAACAAATTTGAAGCAGGGAATAAAGGAAAGGACCAGGTTGCTTGGACACCTGACCTTGTCTGTTGATCACGAGAAAAGAAAGGTGGCTCTGGAGTTTTTTTTCCAAGTACATTTTTTTTCATGGAGTTATGTATCCTGGGAGGTTTTCTGTTTTTCTGAAAGTTGCTTCAAAAGGTCCTCTTCTGCCCTGTGGTCAGGCTATTTATTGATTCCAATGTGTGACATGTTATACAAGAAGGAAATTTTTAAAACATCCTGATGTACTTCCTCTCCTTCCCCTTTTCTACAGTCCCTCCCCTTATATTCCAAGTCTCTTATGCTCTCGTTTGGTGGTCAGCGGGAATCTGATGGACTAATTCATTCTAATGTATCAAGTGATTTAACTCATATTTGACTCTCTGGAAGGTATTTGCATTTTAAAAGAGGAAGTAGCGAAGGAGCAATACTTAAACTGAAAGTTGACCACTTATGGCAGGATTTCAGGCAGCAGCAAACATCAGCACGTATTGTATTGCCAGACCGATGAGTCAGCCAGTGGAGGAGGCAGAGAGAAAGTGAATGGAAGACACAGAGCAAAAAGAGATGATTTCAGAAGAAACAGAGCAAAAAAAACACAAAAAAACAACGAGAAAAGTACATCAGTCATGAAGTACTCCAGTGGGTGATCCTGTTGTTGTATTAAATAACTTAAAATCAAGTGTTCTACTTCTCAAGAAGTAGTAAGCAATTAAGCAAATTTTTTTTTAACTGAATAGGCAGCACTAAACCTACCTAATTTATATACTCATACATAAGTGTAATACATGGCTTTTTCAAAGATATATAATACACATTTCACAGAGCATTTCTTTAGCAACCTAAAAAGAAAGCCTCATTGACAAAAACAAAAACAAAAAAAGCCAAATTGTGTCCTTTAATCATCTGTCATATAACTTAAAGATGAAATATGATGGTTGGAAAGTAAAATATATGCCATTGTTTTCAAACTCAGACTCCTGGGAAAATTTATAATATAATTTTTATTATAAGTGTTCAGCTCCTTTCTGCTCAGCAAGAGCTTGCTGAAGCAGGGTGGGTGGGGTGGTGGTGAAGGGGTTCCTGAGTCAAGGGAATTTCAGGTGAGAAAAATCTCAGGGATGGGGGAGGAGGGCAGTCTCCAAAGAATCCCCAAAAACATCCCAGGAAAAAGTCAGCTTTAAATAACTCATAAAGCACAAAATTTAGTAACTATGTAAATTTAGTATTCAAATATAAATAAATTTCAGCTCGAACTGTTCCAGTCCATTAAGACTTTTTCTATCCTTTGACTTCGCTCAATTCCCCAACTCTAGAGTAGCTAGAAGAAAGTGGAGGAGAAGCCTCCACCTTTCCGGAACAGAGGTGTTCCAATTTGTACAGACGTGGAGAGCGGGGAGGAAACTGCTTCCTGCTGACATAGTGTAAAGTCCCACTCTTTAAACCCATCAGTTACACATATGTTGACTTAGCACCTGAAGAAATGTACAAGAGCCACTCCCAGTCTCCCTCTTCCTCCTCCTGCCTTAACAGCCCTCTCGCTTTTTTTTAACCCCATCTTCAGGCGGGGGTGGTAGTGGTGGTGGTATTTCTGCCATTTCTGGAGAAAATTGCCAGAGTTTATGGTGAAAGTATTGCATCAATCAATTAATTCAACCAATGCCACTGAAAGCAAATGGCAAGAAGACAGTATGAGTGGACTTCAACTGAAAGTGTCACTTTTTAGGTTTCTGGGTGTTCTTGTTTATTTTTTACTATAATCAGAAGTTCACAAGGCAACACTATTCTGTACATGACTCCACAGGCTGAAGAAAAGATAATTAAGAATATTGATAGAATATTTGAATGAGTGACCATTAGTATATTTTTAAAAAATAATAATAAAAGAGCAATCAGGGGTTTGAGAATTTTTTTTAAGGTTAAAGAACTTTGGGAACAGGACTTACCAGGGAGATTCACCTCTATTTATTACTCAGGTTCCATCACCTTTACTTAGAGTAAGTGAGGTGAAGAGGGGAGGTGCTCTTTGAAGACTGGCAGGTTGTACTTGTTTGTTCAGTTTCTCCTTAACGTTAATTAGCAAGAAGAAAATATATAGATATTTTAATTACAAATAAACTCAAGAATATCATTCTCTTTTTGTTTCCACTCCATCTCCACACCCTCACTATAATTTTCAAAGACACCTTAAAGTAATAGAGCTATTCAATGTTGTAAACTTATTTCTGGAATTGTCTCTAGCATCCAGGATGACCTAAGGTAAATTATCATCTCTCACACCTTTTTTGTTAACTATGTAAAAAGTAGGTATCATTTACAAGCAGTTCCAAATGAAAATTTGTGAAGAACTTTTATAAAAGGTTTTGACCCACTTAAAAGAAGTGGATCAAGTGTTTTAGGCACCTTTTACCAGTGCAATTAATGCTACCTTCTACAGTGGTAGCAGAAGTTTTGGTATCTTTAGAAATTCCACACAAACACCATGATTAGCAGCAGAATTAGGATGATCCCGTGTTTGTTTTTGCTGTGATCACAGCACAGGATCTAGGCTAAATGTGCCTCCTCCACCCTCCCACAAGGCTTACCTTGTCAGACCAATGAATCGATAGCAACACTAAGATGATTTTAAAGTGGTTACTCACACATGAAATCATCAGTTGGTGTCCTGCCATATCTCATTAAACTGTCTCAGTTCACAGCCTGGTCCTGAAACTCTTCCAGCTCAGGCGCTAACACTTGTTCACAATGACGAGTGCAAGGAGCCAGCCTGGTTCCCTCTGAATCACAGTGATCCTGGGTAGAATATTTAACATCCTTCTGTTGAAGTAGGATAGGCGCAAGGCTTCCTTCTAGCTCTCAACTTTGCAGAAATGTTAACAAATGTCAAAAATGAGGACTAAGATGTAGAGATGACCCTGATTCACAGCTGGTGGGATTGTGAATTGGTACAGCCACTTTGGAAATTTGTTCAGCATGATCTGCTAAAGTCGAATGCATACAAGAGACATACAAAAATGTTCTCAGCTGCGTTATTTGTAATAGTGCCAAAAATGGAAATAACTCAAATGTTCATCAATAGTAGAATGGGTTTGTTTTGTTTTTTTTAACATGGTATATTCATACAATGGAATAATAGCCAGCAATGAAAATGAAAGAACTACAAAATATGTGTAACAACATAATGCTGAGTGAAAGAATTAACACACAAAAAAATATTGAAAACTGCAAGATGCCACTTATAAAAAATTCAGAAATAGGTCAAACTAATCTATGGTGTTAGGAGTCAAGATAATGGTTACTTTTTGGGAGGACAAAGGGGGGAGTGCTTGGGAGGGGGATGAGGGGCTTTGGGGTGCTGGCAAAGTTTTTTTCTGTGTAAGATAATTACGCAGATGGGTTCAGGTTGTGATATTTCACTAAGCTGTGCACTTAGGTTTGTGCATTCTTCTTTGTATAGTGTTATGCTTTAATTGGAAATGTTTATTTAAAGAACAAAATACAAGGGTTAGTGAAAGAACTTTGAAGTAACTTAAGTGTCTCCGGAGAAAGCAATAAATGGTTCAAGTCTACCTGTTATTAATCCTGGCTTATAAGAGCCCTCTTAAATTATCTTAATTAAGTGGAGGATATATACCTTAGCAGTTTAACTTTTCATTTTTAATCTGTCAACTGAGTTCAGCTAGAGATGGTTGAGTTCAGCAATTAAGGAAGTGGTATATTGAGCGAGCCACACAATCACTTTAGACCGTACACTTTACAACTAGGAGGGTGATATGTAACTGAGAATGATATCCAAAGGCCCTGCTTGAACATTGCCTAGGAGGGTGGAAAAGTGTGGAATTAAGAGCCAGATGGAACTGAGTTTGAATTTTTAGCTTGCCACATAGTAGTTGTGTGATCTTCAGCAAGTCACTTAATTTCTGTTTCCTTGTCTTTAAAGGGGGGATTGTAATGTTCTTTTTAATGGGGAATATAATAAATACATTATATAAAGCACATAATATTATTCACTGAATAAAACAATTATTATGAGTAGAATTACCTCACCTATTTGCCAACAAAGAAAATAAATGGAACCAGCATAAAATGTAGGTGTTATTTTGTTCTTAAGGCTTTTACTACATGTTAAAACTTCCCATAAACACAGCCATTTATGACCCCAGCAAATAACTGTTCTATCTTGAAATGTCTGCAAGCTGACATTCTCTGTGACCCCAGATACCTTCTGGAGAACCTGAGCTAACCATTAGGCTTCTAAGGCTTTCCAGGTACCCCAGTATATAACAAATGCCCCACACGTGAGGACCTCAGACTCCTTCAATGACTCTTATTTGTTCTTTTATCATAAATTGCCTTAGAAAAGGGATAAAGTGGAGAAAAGAGGGCATGCCATGAGTTCTTGAAGGCCTAAGAAGCATTACTATGAACATAAATGGAGACAAAGGTAGAACATATACAATTCCCTCGTATTCATATAATCCATCATTGAAAGGAACACGTAGAATAGGAATTTAGTACATGGTGTATTACAGATACAGATTGGACATCAACTGTACAACCAGTAGAATATAGCCTAAGCATTAACATCTGAAAGCCTTTTCTGTAAAATGGTATAATTAAAGCTTTGAAAGTTTTCTTTGAAAAAAAAGAAATGTTTTAATTTTTTAATTAAAATAAAAAAATTAATAGCCTCGCTCTCTTTTTTTAACATCTTCCAAAAAACAAACAAGCAAATACTCCAATCTGAAACTACTTATAGGATTGTGGGGAAGTTGTGGAATTAATGCAGCCCACTTTCTCTCCCATAGGTCCAAAGTATACTAAATATGATGTCATTTTTTGGGGGGGGGGGCTTTGAATTCTGTTCAGCTCACCCTCTATTTCAACCACTGATCTTTGGAGGTAGAAGAGACTTCCAGAGCTTCTTCTGATCCAGTATCCAGAAAGGCAAGGAATTACTGTCCCCATCTTACCTATCTCTAAAAGTGTTGGTATTGACATAATTTAGTTAAGCATGTGTGAAACTGCAGTGTTCTGGAATCTGAAACTGATATAATTACAGTGAAATGCACAGTGTGCACCTCCAATACCATTTCTTAATGTCACACTCTGTCACTCCTGTTTAAAATCAATTCACAAGGGATATTTTTCATCTGTTAATTGCATTTTACATGCCCTTCATCATTAGCTTCAAAGCAATTAAATTTGAGAAAAAATTACTGAAGCAAGGAGTAAGGTTCAAAATAATCAAGTTCACTAAAGTTGCTTTCACTCAAAGATGTCTCTAGCAGAAAAATCACCAGTCATAGTTTCATTCTACTAAAACTGTTTCATTTGCAAAAATGGTTATATTAAAAAACAGAAGGATCTAGAGGGAGATTTTAATTTTCAGAATATTTGTGAAAATTCAGCAAAAGAAAGCTGCTTATTTCTAATACTGAATTATAGAAATAGTTATTTTTTTTTGGTAGAGCATGTGTTATTAGCAAAGACTAAAAGTGACATGAATAATTTGTCAACTCTTACTACCTTCAGCCCTCAGTCTCATGAACCACAAAGTGTCTTTGGCAGTTTTAAGCCTCAGGTACACTCTCTAGACTTAGTGTTGATGGTTGACAAAGAGCACCTGAGAATCTGATATCTAGTCAACATGAAACCTCACCCATGATATTTTTGAGTATTGGGTTGAACCATACAAAATTGCCATTTTTGTAGGTTTAAAAGGGTTGAATATAAGCAATTTCATATGATGTAACCAAATAGCCAAAGGGTTATAAATATAAGCAGCTGGGAGTGCCTGGAAATGACATAGGATTCTTTCCTTGTTAAACAGTTGTGAATGTATATTTTGGAAATGTCAGCTGATCAAGGGCTCACCTATTTGCAGTTCTGTATCTTTACCCTATCTATTTATTCCTTTATCCTTTTCGTGGATCTCCCATACCATTGAATAAACACAAGTTCCTCTTTCAAATATCATTAGTGATCATTCAGGTAATTGCTAAATCCAGCAACCATTTCCTCTGTCTCTCCTTTAAAATTGTCTTCTATGTCACTGCATTATGTATTTCTTGACCACTTCTCTAAGTTTTTTCTCCTCTGCCATTCACCACTTAAATCAAGTGTTATATTAGTCACCACCTTCTATTTTTTTTTTTCTCTCCCTCTACTATCTACTATGTACTCCTCTTTATGCTATCACATGCCTTTCTAATATCCCAGGAACCTTGCTCCATTAGCTTATCACCTGCCTTACATCCTGAATCCCTTCATATAGATTCTTTCCACTTAGTACATAAACTTGCTTGATTTTCTCCTATGATATAAAGAAAAAAATCTTTTGATCCTATGTCATCTTCCAACTCCTGTTCTATCTCCCTTTTTTCATTCCTAAGCAAGTTTAACTATTCTTTTTTCACCTTTATTTCTTATAACTTTTATTACCTAATGTTTTAGTTTGGATACCCTCAGAAGCAGGCTCCGAGATAAGAATTTGAGGGAAATAGTTTATTTAGGAGGTGACCCTAGATAGGGGAATGGGGAGTAGAGACAGAGAAGAGAAAGATCCAATATAGGATGTGTTAATTTTTAGGTTACTACTGTGGGAAAATGAGACTTGAAATTCACTGGGGGACTTTGAGGAGACTGTGTAGAACATGTCTTAGAGTTGTCCCCCTTCAGGGTTAGGAATACTGGAGTACTTATCCATCAATTCCCATCCTAAATCATTGAGGGCTGCTCCTGAGAGGAGCATTCTAGCATTTATGGCCAATTCCAAGATCAGGGCTAGACTCCAGCTAGTGATAAAGCCCTTAGGCTGAAAGTGGCAGACGCTTGCAGTGAAAGCCACCAGCAAGTTTGGCAATGTGAGTGCCAGAGGAATATAGGAAGGGTACCAACTGCATCTGTTACACCCATTGTAATTAGCCCCCTGCTTTCACCCTTTCACTTCTCTTGTGAGGAATCAGTGACCTCATAATCGCCAAACCTAATGAAATCTCCTTTGTCCTCATCTGCCTTAACCTTTCTGTATGTAATCTATTGCTTTGTTAGCCCCTTAACTGCTTCTATTTTTGTCCCTTTAACTATTCGTTCCAATGGAAGCCTGGGTGATACTATTAGAATATAAGCCAGAGTGTGTCACTTCTTCACTCAAATCCCTCCAGTGAGTTCTCATCCCACTCTCTTAATAAAACTAAAGTCATTTCAGTGGCCTACAAGTCCTACATGAGCTGGCGTCTGTTGCTTCCCTGACGTCATCTCCTCCTACTCTCCCTGTGCGTGGTCTATTGTAGAAATTGTGGCCTTCTTTCTTTCTTCAAATGCTCCAGGCATGCTCCCTCCCCAGTACCTTTGCATTTAGTGTTCCTGCTGCTGCTTGCTGCTCTTCCCAGAACAGTTGTGTGATGGCTTGGAGCTATGTATGAGAAAAACATTCTTAGATGTAGTCCATTCCTGTAGGTGTGAACCCATTGTAAATAGAATCTTTGATAAGGTTACTTCACTTATGGTGTGGCCCAGCTCAATCAGGATGGGCCTTAATCCTATTACTGAAGGCCTTATAGGGGAGGCCACAGAGAAAGAGAAAGCCAAAGGAAGCAGCCAGAAGCTGAGAGTCAGTGAAAGTTAGAAACCAGGAGAGGCCTCCATGAGCATGGCCTTGGGAGAGAAAAGCCAAGGACCAAGATCACTAGCAGCCAGCCCCAGACTGCCACATTCTTCTGGGAGAAAGCATCACCTTGATAAAGCTTGGATTTCTCCTAGCCTCAAAATCCTGAGCCCATAAATCTCCATTGTTTAAGGAAACCTATGCGTTTTATTTGTTTGGGCAGGTGGGAAACAGAACAACTTGTTTCCCACATGCTTCTACTCCTTTATCTGTTTCTTTTCTTTGCCCAAATGTTACCTTCTCAGGGAGGTCTTCCCTGACCATCTTTTAAAACTGGAAAGCCCCGAATCCTAACCCCCCTTTCTAGCTTTATTTTTCTCCATGCCATCATCTAACATAGTATATATTTTACTTATAACTTTTATTTTCTTTCTCCTATCACTAGGATCTAAGTTTCATCTAAATTTACCACTCTATCCCCAGCACCAGACCAGTGCTTATCATATAGTAAGTACTCAATAAATATTGGCCACTATTATTCTCAGCCTGTAGCCCAGTGCCTAGAACATATTAGGTCGTCAATAAATGGTTATCGAATGGATCAATGAATTTTTGATTGAATATACTCTTTTATTCTCATATACCTAAACTATCCCAAGATTCAACAGAACTCTTTAAGAAGACTGCCAATCTCTATTTCTATCCCACTTCTCTTCCAAGTCTTAAAGTTGAAATTCCAGTCTCTTGTTTATCTCAACCTAGAAGGTATTCTAGCACCTCCAAATAAAACAGTCTGAAATTGAACTTATCTCTCAGCACTAACTTTACAACCTTAATTGCCTTTCTAATTCTTTTATTCATGTTCAAGACATGATCATCTCTCTGTCACCATTTTTGTTTCCATTGTCTTCTATATCCCTATAGCCAAACATTTATCAAAACCTGAGGTTCTACCCATGCAATATTTCTCCAGTTTGTCTTTTTTTTTTTTTTCCCCATGCCGACTCTGTCTCAGTTTTCCAGGGCTGCTATGACCAATACCACAGACTGTTTGGCTTAAACAACAGAAATTTATTGGCTCGCAGCTTTGAGGCTAGAAGTCCAAGATTATGGTGTCGGCAGGCCATGCCTTCTCCAAAGTCTGTAGCATTCTTGTGATGGTTTGCTGGCAATCAGTCTCTGCCTCTGTCACATGGCAATCTGTCTCCTCCTATGGCTTCTTCTTCTGTGTCCAAATTTCCTCTGCTTATAAGGATGCCAGTCATATAGCAATAAGGCCCACCCTGGTTCAGTTTGGCCTCATCTTAATAGGATCTTTGAAGGTCCTCATCAGACCTCAACTATCTCTTTTATCCTGTCAATTCAGGCTATCATTCAGTTTTCCATTCTTCCCTTCATAGATCAGCAAATATTTATTGAGTTTCCACTACTCTAGGTGTATTTTCCATTATTGCATAGCCTGTGTCAAGAAATGAGTTCTGAGAGACCCAGTGCAGCTGTGGAGGAAGACAGTGACTGCCGTGTCCTTGAAGCACTACCTGGACAGTATCCAGAATCTTCCCCGCGAACTGCAGAGGGACTTCCAGCTGATGTGGGCGCTGGACCAGAGGACCGAAGATAAGAAGGCAGAGATTGACATCCTGGCCACAGAGTACATCTCAACCATGAAGACCCTTTCTCCTGACCAGTGCATGGGGCACCTTCAGAAGATCCAGAGCGCCTACAGCAGGTGCAAGGAGTGCAGCAACGACAAGGTGCAGCTGGCCATGCAGACCTAGGAGATGGCAGACAAGCACATCGGAAGACTTCATGCAGACCTGGCAAGCTTTGAAGACGACCTGAAGGATAAGATGGAGGGCAGTGACTTTGAGAGTTCTGGAGGACGAGGGTTAAAAAAAAGTCAGGTCAGAAGGAAAAAAGAGGCTCCTGGGGCCGGGGCAGGAGGGCATCAGAAGATGATACTCCCAAGAAAAAGAAGCACAAAGAAGGGTTGGAGTTCACCGACACTGTCCTGTCAGTGCACCGCTTGGACGTGCTGGACATGCCGGTGGACCCCAACCAGCACACGTACTGCCTGTGCCGCCAGGTGTCCTACGGGGAGATGATTGGCTGTGACAACCCCGATTGTCTGATCGAGTGGTTCCACTTTGCCTGTGTGGATCTTACCACGAAACCGAAAGGAAAATGGTTCTGTCCATGGTTTGTCCAGGAAAAGAGGAAGAAGTAAGGAGGAAGCCGTGAGGCCCGGATCAAAAGAGCAAGTTAATATATTCCTTCATTCATGTTGCAATATTTTATCTTCATCTTAAAACTACCTTGCTTCTGTTGATATTTAATCACTCAATGGCCAATTGTAATTCTTGGTATTTTAGAAAAAACAAACAGGAAACCATCTGAAACCTGTTTTGCACAGAGGATGCTTGCCTGGGAACTTGACTGTGTTCCCATGACTCTTTTATACAGACTTTTGCCCCAGCGCCAAGTGTGGCGGCCATTGGGTACACCAAGGAGGAGCAGGTGGTGAAAGCGCACAGCGTGGGGCGGTAACGTTTTAACCTGGTTCACTGCCATCCCTTTGCAATTCTGGGTGTAAAACTTTGTGTCGTCTGTTTGTAGTTTTGTAAAACTGGTTCACACAGCCTGGGTCCCACATTTCTCCCCAGCCCCTCAGTAAAGCTGCCATCACCTGGTGAGGCGCACGTGTGTGCAAATTGAGCTCAGGGCTTGCCCTGGCACAGCCTTCGCAACTTGGCTCCGATTCTGACACCAGGGGCTGTGGGCAAGCAGGACGCGTCTATGCATTGAAGGTTTGGGGTTCTGCTGTCCTGCTAGGCCGCGTCCCAGCCCTCCCCTCAGCAGGGGTCTGCCAGCTGGAGGAGATGGCTCTCCCCTGGCACGTGGCTGCTAGGCCACGCCACCAGTGCCCTTGGACCGTGCAGGCCTGCTCAAGTTCCATTTATCTGGGAATCCCTGATGCTTTTACTGTGAAGATGAGGTGAGCGTATGAGCATGAAGACAGTGGAGCTGAGGTGTGTATGGAGTGAGTCTCCCATGAGCTGGTCGTAAAGCTCTGTTTGTGCCGCCCCTCACTAGGTCAGCAGCTCTGTCTACAGAGACTACAGTTGTGTGCTTTGATTTGTGAATTTATTGTGACACAGCAGCAGTTCTGGAATGAAGTTAAAGAGGGGTGTACTTGCTGTTTTATCAGCATTCACCAAGCCAATTCAGCACAGTCTTTTTGAAGAGTGTTTGGGGGAAATGGCAGACGTCGGCTCTGTCAAGAAACCTTTGTGATGCCCCTAACGTGTGGCTTCTGAGAGCCTCCTCCAAGGACCAGCGTGCTTGTAAAGAGGTCACAGGGTGACAGCAAAGAGAAGGAAGCATGTCTCGTCCTCAAGCCAGAGAGAACCAAGAGACTAGATGCCCAGTTTGAGAAGAATCTGTGATTTTCTTTATAAGGAGGGTCATCTGGAAGGATATACCTGTAACCTGTCGATGAGCACATCAAGTTTGTTTTTCTCCTATATTCCAAATTTTACCAATATGAGGAAACAAAGAAGAAAGAACCGGAGGAGGCTCCGAGTGCTGGACAGGGCCCTTTGCCACAGAGGAAGTTCATGTTCAGTGAATGGCAGCGAGAACTTTAACAAGCACAGGCCTCAGTCTGTGATTCTCAGCAGTGCTTCATCTTGGCAATTGTTAGACTACCCAGATGTTTCTGGAACACCTGTCCTTTCTGGAGAGGGAGCCATGGGAGCAGGACTTAACTCAAACAAAAGATGGTGTGGGTTGGGTCAGGTGCCAAGCAGCTAAGGGTGGAGGCTCTGAGCTGCTGTAGCTCATCCCTGTCGGGTGCCCAGGCCCAAAGGAACTTTCTAGAACCAACCCCTTCCTACC
The DNA here is from genome assembly GCF_015220235.1 of Choloepus didactylus. Taxonomy (NCBI): domain Eukaryota; kingdom Metazoa; phylum Chordata; class Mammalia; order Pilosa; family Megalonychidae; genus Choloepus; species Choloepus didactylus. Next base: position 37,283,667 of record NC_051320.1, on the reverse strand, counting down.
ACTCAGAATGAAAAGGGGGTAAGGGTCATCGGAGTGAGTGTTGACCTGCACAGCCTATGGTCAGCCCTGGCCACAAAAACCATAGATGCTTTCTGATTTAGCAGCTTAGCCTTTTGTTAACACAGGTGTTAAGATTGTGGGGAATGAATTGTGGAGAATTTTTTCCATCACTCTTACCAGTTTTTGTGGAAGGGGATTGGTAAGTACAATAAGTTTTCAAAAAGACAATGAATGATGACTCTTTAGAAGCTAATTTAATATTTGTGCTTTATCTTTGAACAAGTTGTGCCCAATGTTATCACTGGAAAAAAAGATGTGTTTGTTGAGGTAGTTTTTTGATGAATGATTGTCTTGATTGTCATCTGAATTCTTGCTAATTTCATAGGAACGATGATTGACTTCTGTATCTTAAGCACCGTGTTTAAAATATGATGATGTCCTTCTACTTTTTGCTGTGTAATATACCCCATGTGTTGGTTTTTGTTTTAAGTTTCTGTGCTTCTCTGTTTCTAGTGTTTACTTTTGCCAGTTAAAATAATATCACCAAAATAAAATGCATACAGCTTTGGAAAAAACCACAGAAACCATGAGTAGAATAAGAAAGTTCCCTAGAACATTCTTTGGAGCCAGCTTGAATACCTCTCCTGGTTGTCATGCTCTGAGAGTGGAGAAGACACATAGGAATGGCTGCTGGGTTGATAAAGAATGTCCCATGATATTGGCCCTGGTTCCAGCCCTGAGGAGACAGCGGGAACCTGTGTTGTCAGACCACTCCAAGGATGGCTCCAGAATGCTTGGCCGCTTTTGTTCTGGCTTGGGGTGCCGTCTCAGACCAGCCCTCCCCCCCAACACCTGCCTGCTGGGAGCTGGGGCTGGCCCCCCTTGCTGACCAAAGGGCATCAGATCTGGGCTCGACCCGGGGGGTGGTCACTTGTGTAGTGTGACCTGAGCCCAGGGCATTGGATTTGCCGTGGCTGTGGGATTTCCTGGTAAGGCAAGAAGCATTTTGTTCAGAGGAGACACAGAAGCAGTTTCCTTGCTCTCTCTGCTACCCTATCAGAGTCAGCAATGTGAAAAAAAAAACCCTCTGGTTATCCTATAGGAGGAAACATACTGTATAACAAAAAAGTTTCTTAAACTGAGCCCCACAACTCTGAGTGTCTTGCGGGGAGCCACTGGATGGGATGCAGACACCGGTTTCCTGGTGGCCCTCAGGCCTGGGTGGCACTGGGCTCCCCTTGGCTGGTGGCTGGGAGCCTGGGAGTGGCCGCGCCAGCGGCGTCTTGTGGCCGCCCAGCGCAGCGGGATCCCAGGGAGCTGTTGGGTGGGCTGGGCACAAATGGCCGCGGTCAGCACCCTCAGGCCACCCTCCGCCTCCCGAGTGTCCCTGGCAGCCCTGGGCAATGACACTGTCTATCGAGCAGCTGTCCTGGGTGGCCGCAGGGCCGAGGGTCTGCCCGGACAGGAGCGGGAGGCCGGGTCTTTGTGGTGTCAGGGAAGCAAGGAGGGACGTTACCAGTGGCAGCAGTGAGTGGAAGGCCTCCTGAATTTTGGTGAGCAGTGATGGTCTTCATTACCTGTGATCAGAGGGATTTTTACAACAAGGTTACAGCTCAGAAAAATGTTCTCCTTCAGCAGAGTTCTAAGAAGTTTTCCTTCATACACATATATCTTGTGTTCAGCTTTACCACATTTCATCCAAAAAGACGATGCAGCTTTAACAAGAATGTTACATTTTATTTTCAAGGAATTATGATCTATGTCCCCTTTGTAAATAAAAGATAATATTGTAAAATCTTTTTATTAAATGATGTAAAGATGTATATCTGTATTTTTGGATTATGTTATAGATTATGGGTATATTTTTTAATAAAGTATTTTTTGGAACAACAACAACAAAAAAGAAATGAGTTCCTTGATCAGAAGAAATATCAGGTGGTAGGCCAAGTAGATACAGTATCTTTTGTTTCAATCCTTTACCTGTATTCTTAGCATTAGTTTATATCACTGGATAAACCCAGCCAAGTTCTGAATTTGCATTCATGTTAGTGAAAACTCATTTAAATCTTCCTGGTGCTAAAAGCAGGGATTGGATATAGTCCATTTGCCAGCAGTGTGCTGGTCCTTCACCCCTGGGAATGCATCCCAATTGCATTTTGTAAACACTGTCTCTCCTGCTGACAAATTGGACAATCACAGTTAATAACTTGTACTTCTTCTGGAGCTACCAGTATGGAACACCACTCAGTTCAGCACTGCATGGTTTGGTTCCCTCTAAGACCACTCATGTCATGTACGCAAGTAGCCACTTCTAGTTGTACCAAAGCACCTACCTTTTGATCTTTGTTCCTCTCTAATCCTGATAAGAAATTGTATTCTCTGTTATGAAATTTATTTGCATGCTTGTGTAAACAACCCCTCTCCCCAAAAGCTTATGCATAATGTGAACAGTATCTGTTTCTTAGTAATTTCTTGTACCTTGAACATTGCTTGAATATATAAGGGCAGTCTGTGAATGTCGAGAGTAACTGAGTAGGATAGAATGGAGTTCTTTACAGGTTACACTTATTTTGAACATACCGTTTAGGTATTTTGGCATTAGAAAGGGATATATATAACAGGTACAATAGGATCTATACAAAAAACAACAACATTTTCCTTTGGGATGAATAAAGGTGCCATTGCTTCTTTGATTCAGTCAATAAAGAGGACAGTTTCCCCTGCTCTTTGGAGTTAGGATTATAACACCAGCTCCCTCTGTTGACCATTTCAGAAATTACATGGCATTTGAGGCCATTTTGAGCAGCCACTAAAAGAGAAGATAGAACTCCAAAAGAAGTGTATTATTTAAACTAGAAGGGACCAATGAAGACGAATTTGAAATTTTGTCTATTTGATACTGCCATTCTGAAATACAAGAAATAAAGAAGTGAAGTGGTTTTAAGTGGCAATTTCACAGTCTTTCCCCCTCCTTCTGTTGATTATGATCAATAAACATGTACTGTGTGTAGTAAATCAGTGTTAATGGAGTCTAACAAAAACCATATAATTTTGGTAAGCCTGAAGATAGTGGTTATCAGGTTTCAGTTAGCATAAGGATAATCTGGACCAGTAGTTCTCAAGCATTAGCATGTATTGGAATCACCTGGAGGACTTGGTAGACCATCCAGTAGGTCTGTGGTGAAGCTGAGAATTTGCATTTCTCGCACTCTGAGAACCAGTAATCTAGATCCTTGCTATTCAAATGTGATCTACAAGACAGCAACATCTTTTTAGAAATGCAAAATCTCAGGCCCAACCCAAACCTGCTGAATCGAAATCTTTATTTTAACATAATTCCCAGGTGATTTGTATGCACATTAAAGTTTGAAAGGCACTGGCTTAGGGTGTGGGTGGCTACTTTTTCTGTAAAGGGTCAGAGCAATATGTTAGGCTTTGCAGGCAACACGGTCTCTGTCACAGCTACTCAACTGTGACATTATAGCTCAAAAGCAGCCAGAGACTGAGCATGGATGTTCCAGTGAAACTTCACGATCACGGGAGGTGGGCTGGATTTGGTCCACTGGCCATAGTTTGTTGACCCCTGACTTAGAGTGTATGTGTACTGGTGTTTTTTTTAAATGTAGTTTCACCTCCCACGGTTTCTGTTTCAGCAGGACTGAGATGGGACCTGTTATTTTGTATTTTTTACAAGCATCTGTTAAGGAATTTTGATTCAGGTGGTCAGCAAAACCACACTTTGAGAAACAATTTAAGCCATTGCATTCCCTTGCAAAATCTAAGAGTCTATTGATGTTTTTCTTTTACATAGCTAATAGGAAGAAAATTTAAAGTATCTGATTGATTCTTCTTTACAATAACACCTTCCATGTTCTTCCAAAAGTTTCTCACACTGGGGTTTGCCTGGTACTAATTGAATTTGTTTTCCCTCAACAGAGCAAATAGCACTATAAAGAATCCTGGCTCCTGAAAGAGTTGCTGCTGCACATATTTGTCTATGCGTAAAAGGACAAAATGCATACACATTTAGGGAGGGAACTCATTACAGAAGAAAATTAGAAGTAATGAGAAGTGCAGATCCTTATCTTTTATTGCTTCTCTAATTTTTTAAAACCTAAACTCAACTGTGTCTGCTAAAATCTTCAGGGAATAGTTTTACTATTAAAGCAAAAAAAAAAAAGTATTTTACTTTCTCTCGATTCTATATCAGGCAGAGAAAGGGAGGGAAGACAAAGGCAGCTGTGAAGTAGGCTTTGTTCTCATTCTCTAAATGGCTAGTTGTTTCTTTTATAAAAGACTGGAATTTACCTTTTTATCCCAATCTCCCAGCATTCTCACCAACTCTTCTTCTCCCCAAGGCACTAGTTCTACAAGTTTTTGCACTTTTCTACTTCTGTTCCCCTTATTGTTTTTTATAATGCAATTTTACTGAGATATAATCACATAACATACAATCATTCAAAGCATACAATTAGTTCACAATATTGCCATATAGTTGTGCATTCATCACCACAACCAATCTTTGAACATTTTCATTACTCCAAAAAATAAAATAAAGATTAAAATAAAAAAGAACATCTATTCCCCTCCTCCCCCATTGTTCATTTACTTTTTTAAATACAGTTTAATTGAGATACATTAACACACCATACAGTCATCCACAGTACAGTTATTCACAGCACCATCAAATATGTGTGCATTCATCACCACAATCAATTTTTGAACCTTTTCTTTACTCCAAAAATAACAATAAAAGCAAAGAAGAGCACCTAAATCTTTCCATAGCCTCCCTCCCACCCTGTTCTTCATCTAATGTTTGTCCCCATTTTCCCACTCATCTGTCCATACCCTGGATAAAGGGAGTGTGAGCCACAGGGTTTTCACAATCACACAGTCACACTGTGTAAGCGTCATAGTTATACAGTCATCTTCAAGAATCAAGGTCACTGGGTTGCAGTTTGACAGCTTCAGGTATTTCCCTCTAGCCATTCCAATACCCTAAAAACTAAAAAGGGATATCTATATAAGAATACCTTCCAGAGTGATCTCTCAACTCCATTTGAAATCTCTTAGCCACTGGAACCTTATTTTTTCATCTCTTTTCCCCCTTTTGTTCAAGAAGATCCTCTCAGTCCCACAATGCTGGGTCCAGGCTCATCCCCAGGAGTAATTTCCCACATTGCCAGGGGGATTTACATCCCTGGGTGTCACGTCCCACGTAGGGGGGGTGGGTAGTGAGTTCACTTGCCGAGCGGACCTTGAGAGAAGGGGGGCCACATCTGAGCAACAAAGAGGCTCTCTCGGGGGAATCCTAGGCACAATTGTAAGTAGGCTTAGCCTCTCCCTTGCAGCATCTAGCTTCATAAGGGAAAGCCCCCAGATCGAGGCTCAGCCCACTAAATTGGCAATCTTAAATGTTTGTGGGAAAATCAGCAATAACCCAGATGGAGAAGTCCAACACTTCCACATTTCTCCCCAGTTCCTCGGGGGGAGTAAAATGCACTTTTACTCCCTGCCCATATCACTCTGGGATGTATCGGGATTTCACCCCAACCTGTACAAATTCACCAAATCCTACTCCCCATTCATTGCTTTGAATGGTGTTCAAACAAACTGATCGTACAAGTTAAAGTATCTAGTGTGCTACAGAAAATATAGATCCTGCACCAAATAAACATCTCCTTCCTTGGTCTCGCACAAAAGTCTCTGCATTCTTTTTCAGCTCTTTTTTCAGCTCTTTCAACAGTTGCCTTATGGGGTAATAATGACATTCATAGCTGCCAAGCTCTAGCTCTGAGTCTCAGGTGTCACAAAGATACCCAAAGTTCCAGAAACCGACCAAGTTATACACAAGGAGCTCAGCATCTTAGGATTTAGAGATAACCAATACAACTCGGGAATAGATGTGATTGCTGTAAGAGCTTACAATCCAGGGACCATTACAATAAGCATTCCCCTGAAAAGCTGTGCCCTAAGATTCAGTTCTCAGAGTTTATACATTATAGTTAGTCCATATTAGTGAGGCATGATAATGTTTGTCCTCTTGTTTCTGGTGTGCTTCACTCAAAATGCTGTACTCAAGATCCAGTCACCTAGCTGCATGTCTCACAGCTTCATTCCTTCTTGTAGTCACTCAGTATTCTATTGTAGCATACGCCACAGTTCACCATTCTGCTCATCAGTCAGTGTTCTCTTAGGCCACCTCCGTCCATTGCAAATTGTGAATACTGCTGCCATATATACCAGTGCATAAATATCCATTTGTGTTTCTGCTCTCCAATCTTCCAAGTATATACTCTATAATGAGTTTGCAGGATCTTGTAACACCTACATTCCTAGCTTCTTATGGAATCACCACACTGTCCTCTAGATAGGCTATACTGTTCTACTTCCCCACCAACAGTGAGTACATACGTCTCTCTCTCCAAGTTCTCTCCAGCACTTGTGTTCCTCTTTATTTTTCCCCCTGTAATTTTATAGGGATATATTCAAATACCATACAATCATCCACAGTATACAATTGCTTACAGTGTCATCATATAGTTGTGCATTCATCACCACAATTAGCACTTGCACATATTCATTACTCAAAAAAAGAACTGAAACAAAAGAATAATAAAAAAGATAAAAGGAAAAGTAACAATAAAATAAGATAAAATAACAGCAATAAGGTCAGTCAACAACACCACAACCAAGAATCCTGTACCCCTCCCTTACACCCCCCCTCAGACATTTAGCTTTGGTATATTGCTTTTGTTACATTTAATGGGAGCATGTTACAATGTTACTGTTAACCCCAGAAGACTCCAGTTGCACTGATTATATTTTTACCCCAATGCCACACCTTTTTCAGCACCTTGCAGGGTTAACATTCATTTGTTCTCCCACATGTAAAAACATTTTTACATTTGCGTATTTAGTCACCATCACTGACCACTCTAGGTTTCAGTAAGTTACACAGTCCCAGTCTTTATTGTCCATCCTTCCCTCTGGTATCATACATGCCCCAAACCCTCCTCTTTCAACTTTACTCACAAATGTCTTTGGTCAGTGCACCTACAATACCGTGCTACCATCACACAGCACTGCACTCTCCATTTCTGGATCTACACAGTCAATCCTGTTGAACATTCTGTAGTCCTTCAGCATCAAGTGCCTGATCTCTACCTCTTTCTATCTCCTGGTAACCTGTGTTCTCAGCTTTAACTCTCAAAGTTTGTTCATTAATGTTAGTTCATATTAGTGAGACCATACAGTATTTGTCCTTTTGTTTCTGGCTAACTTTGCTAAGCATAATATCCTCAAGATTCATCCACATTATTATATGTTCCATGACTTTGTTCTGTCTTACACCTGTGTAATAATCCATTGTGTGTATATACCACAGTTTGTTTATCCACCCATCCGTTGATGGACATTTGGGCTGTTTCCATCTCTTGGCAATCATAAATAATGCAGCTATAAATATTGGTTTACAAATATCCATTTGTGTCTTAGCTTTCAGTTCCTCTGAGTATATACCTAGTAATGGAATTGCTGGGTCATATGGCAATTCTATACTTAGCTTCCTGAGGGACTGCCACCCTGCCTTCCAGAGTGGCTGCACCATTCTACATTCCCACCAACAGTGAGTAAGTGTGCCTCTTTCTCCATATTCTCTCCAGCACTTGTCATTTTCTGTTTTTTGGATAATGGCCCTTCTGGTAGGTGTGAGATGATCTCCCATTGTGGTTTTGATTTGCATTTCCCTGATAGCCAGTGAAATTGAGCATCTTTTCATATGTTTTTGAGCCATTTGTATTTCCTCTTCAGAAAAGTGTCTATCCATGTCTTTTGCCCATTTTCAAATTGTTTGTCTTTCTGTTGTTGAGTTGTAGGATCTCTTTATGTGTTCTGGATATTAAACCCTTATCTGTTATGTGGTTTCCAAATACTGTCTCCCATTGTGTAGGCTGTCTTTTTACTTTTCTGACAAAGTCCTTTGATGTACAAAAGTGTTTAATTTTGAGGAGATCCCATTTATCTATTTCTTCTATGATTGCTCATGCTTTGAGTGTAAGGTCTAGAAAACCACCTCCTATCACTAGATCTTTAAGATATTTCCCTACATTTTCTTCTAAATGTCTTATAGTCTTAGTGCTAATGTTTAGATCCTTGATCCATTTTGAGCTAATTTTTGTATAAGGTGTGAGACAGGAGTCCTCTTTCATTCTTTTGGATATGGATATCCAGTTCTCCAAACACCATTTATTGAAGAGGCTGCTCTGTCCCAGTTGCTTTGGCTTGACTGCCTTATCAAAGATCAAAATTGTGTAGATGAGAGGGTCTGTTTCTGAACCCTCAATTCAATTCCATTGGTTGGTATATCTATCTTTATGCTAGTATCATGCTGGGTTTTTTTTTTTATTTATTTAAATTCAGTTTTATTGAGATATATTCACATCTATACAATCATCCATGGTGTACAATCAGCTTTTCATGGTACCATCATATAGCTGTGCATTCATCACCCCAATCTATTTTTTTTTAATTTTCTGAAACTTTATTAAGGCTCAAAGGATTACATTTATTCTTAGTTCAGAATTGTTCAAAACAAGATAAATATATATTCAAATTTTAATAAAAACTAAAATTTTATTGGAAATGCATCCTTTAAAGAGATCAAATGGGGATTTCCCCGCAATTAGTTCATATATCTGTGAATGAATATCATTACTTTTTTTTTAGGACAGTTTTATTGAGAAATATTCACATACCATACAATCATCCATGGTGTACAATCAGCTGTTCACAGTACCTTCTTATAGTTGTGCATTCATCATCCCAATCTATTTTTGAACATTTTCCTTACACCAGAAAGGATCAGAATAAGAATAAAAAATAAAAATAAAAACAAACACCCAAATTACCCCCCCATCCCACCCTATTTTTCATTTAGGTTTTGTCTCCATTTTTGTACTCATCCATCCATACACTGGATAAAGGGAGTGTGATCCACAAGGTTTTCACAATTGTACTGTCACCCCTTATAAGCTACATTGTTTTACTGTCGTCTCCAAGAGTCAAGGCTACTGGGTTGGAGTTTGGTAGTTTCAGGTATTTACTTCTAGCTATTCCAATATATTAAAACTTAAAAAGTGTTATCTATATAGTGTGTAAGAATGTCCACCAGAGTGACCTCTTGACTCCATTTGAAATCTCTCAGCCACTGAAGCTTTATTTTGTTTCATTTTGCATCACCCTTTTGGTCAAGAAGATGTTCTCAATCCCACGATGCTGGGACCAGATTCATCCCCAGGAGTCATATCCTGCTCTGCCAGGGAGATTTACACCCCTGGGAGTCAGGTCTCATGTAGAGGGGAGGGTAGCGAGATCACCTGCCAAGGTGATTTAGTTAGAGAGAGAGGGCCACATCTGAGCAACTAAGAGGCAATCAGGAGGAGGCTCTTAGGCACATTTATAAGTAGGTTTAGCCTCTCCTTCCAGCAACCAGCTTCATAGGGGCCAGCCCCAAGACAGGGGGCTCAGCACATCAAGCCATCAGTCTCCAATGTTTGTGAGAACATCAGAAACAATCCAAATGAGGAAGTCCATCACCTCTGCATCCTCCCCCAGCTCTTCAGGGGGGCCCCGAATATATATTTTTATTCTCCACCCAAATTACTTTAGGTTGTGTTGCTATTTCATTCTAATCTATACAGACCTACCATAGCTTACCTCCCACTCAGAAGTTCCATGCAACAAACTGACTGTGGAAGTCACACTGTCCAGAAAATATAGATCCTACATCAAGTAAATATCTCGTCCCTTGGTCTCACATGGAAGTTGAAGTTTTAACACACACTCAGTTTCATCCTTTACCCTTTAGCCCAATTTGTTCTGTCTTAACCAGATCTGCTTTATTCATATCTCTAATTGAAGTCTGGGCTCTATTTCAGCTTCTTATTTTTTTTTTTTTTTTTTTTTTAACAGTTGCTGTATGTGTTAATACTGATACTCATATCTGCCGAGCTCTAGCTCCGAGTTTCAGGCGTAACACAGATACCCAACATTCCAGAGACCAATCAGGCCATACACCAAGGGATCAACATTTCAGAGCCTGGAGATAGCCACCACAACCCAGGAATAGATTTGACTGCTGTAAGAGCTTACAATCCAGGGACCACTATAATAATCATTTCCCTGTTAGGCTGTGCTCTAAGATTCAATTCTGAGCCTACACATTGTTGTTAGTCCATATTGGTGAGGCATCACAGTGTCTGACTTTGTCTCTGGCTTGCTTCACTCAACATGCTGTCTACAGGATCTATTCACCTCATGTGTGTCTCACAGCTTCACTCCTTCTCACAGTCACTCAGCATTCCCTCGTATGCACACACCACAGTTCACCATTCTGTTCCTCAGTTAATGCACCCCCAGGCCACCTCCGCCCATCACAAACCATGAACACTGCCTCCACAAACATCAATGTGCAAATGTCCATTCATGTCTCTGCTCTCAGATCTTCCAAATACATACCCCATAATGAAGTTGTAGGACCTTATGGCCCCACATACTTAGCTTCTTGTGGAGCCACCACAGTGACCTCCAGAAAGCCTACACAATTATGCCTCCTCATCAACAGTAAATAGGTACATCCCTCTTTCTATGTTTTCTCCAGCACTTTTACCTCTATATTTTTTGCTACAATTTTACAGAGATATATTCACATAACATACAACCATCCACAGTGTACAATCAGTTGTTCAAGGCATCATCACATAGTTGTACATTTATCACCACAGTCAGCACTTGAACATATTGATTATTATGAAAAAGTTTTTTTTTTTTGGTGAATAATAAAAAAGATAATAAAAATAAAAATGTCATACAATACAATATAATAGTAAGGACAGAAAACAACACCACCGCCAAGAATCCCACATCTCTCCTCCATATCCCCCTCTCATACACATTTAACTTTGGTATATTGTCTTTGTTACATTTAATGGAAGCATTTGTTACATTTAATGGAATGTTACTGTTGACCATAGACTCCAGTTTCTTTGATTATGTTTTTCCAAAATACCATCCTTTTTTTCAACACTCTGCTTGTTTGACATTTATTTGTTCTCCCACATGTGAGAACATTTTTATTTTTGTACATTTAGCAACAGTCATTGGCCACTCAAATTTTTGCCAAGTTATACGGTCCCAGTCTTAATCATCTATCTTTACCTCTGGTGTCATACATTCCCCTATCCCACCTCTTTCAGCTTTACTCACAGACATCTTTGTTTCATGTACTTACAATATTGTGCTACCTATCACATGTACTTACAATATTGTGCTACCTATTGTGCTACAGTATTATGCTATCTATTTCTTGATCTATACGATTAATCCTTCTGACCATTTCTGTAGTCCTTCAGCATTAAATGCCTGATCTCTACCCTCTTTCTGTCTCCTGGTAGCCTGTGTTATTGGCTTTTAACTCTCAGAGTTTGCTCATTAATGTTAGTTCATATTAGTGATACCATATAGTATTTGTTCTTTGTTTCTGGCTAATTTCACTCAACATAATGTCCCCAAAGTTCATCCACATTATTATATATTCCATGTCTTTGTTCTGTCTTACAGCTGCATAATATTCCATCATGTGTATATACCACAGTTTGTTTATCCACTCGTCCATTGATGGACATCTGGGCTGCCTCCATCTCTTGGCAATCATGAATAGTGCTGCAATAAACATCGGTTTACAAATGTCCATTTATGTCTTAACTTTCAGTTCCTTTTAGTATGTACCTAGCAATGGAATAGCTGGGTCATATGACAAATCTATACTTAGCTTCCTGAGGAATTGCCACCCTGCCTTCCAGAGTGGCTGTACCATTCTACATTCCCACCAACAATGAATAAGTGTGCCTCTTTCTCCATATCCTCTCTAGCACTTGTAACTTTCTGTTTTTTGGATAATGGCTATTCTGGTAGGTGTGAGATGATATCTCATTGTGGTTTTGATTTGCATATTCCTAATAGCCAGTGAAGTTGAACATTTTTTCATATGTTTTTGAGCCATTTGTATCTCTTCTTCGGAAAAGTGTCTGTCCATGTCTTTTGCCCATTTTTTAATTGGGTTGTTTGTCTTTCTGTTGTTGAGTTGTAGGATTGCTTTATATATTCAGGGTATTAAACCCTTATCTGATATGTGGTTTCCAAATACTGTCTCCCTTTGTGTAGGCTGCCTTTTTACTTTTCTAACAAAGTCCTTTGATGTACAAAAGTGTCTGATTTTGAGGCAATCCCATTTGTCTATTTGTTCTTTGGTTGCTCGTGCTTTGGGTGTAAGGTCTAGGAAACCACCTCCTATCACAAGATCTGTAAGATAGTGCCCTACGTTTTCTTCTAAGAGTCTTATGGTCTTAGCTCTTATGTTTAGGTCTATAATCCAATTAGAGTTAATTTTTGTATACAGTGTGAGATAGGAGTCCTCTTTCATTCTTTGGAAATGAATATCCAGTTCTCCAAACACCATTTATTGAAGAGGCTGCTCTGTCCCAGTTGATTTGGCTTGACTGCCTTATCAAAGATCAATTGTCCATAATGTGAGAGTCTATTTCTGAACCCTCAACTCAATTCCATTGGCCAATATCTCTGTCCTTATGCCAATACCATGCTGTTTTGAGCACTAGCTTTGTAATATGCTTCAAAGTCAGGTAGTGTGAGATCTCCCACTTTGTTCCTCTTTCTCAAGATATTTTTGGCTATTCAGGGCACTTTGCCCTTCCAAATAAGTTTGATTATTGGTTTTTCTATTTCTGCAAAGTAAGTTGTTGGGCAGTACCATGCTGTTTTGACCACTGTTGCTTTGCAGTATGCTTCGAAGTCGGGTAGTGTGAGACCTCCCACTTCCTTCCTCTTTCTCAAGATATTTTTGGATATTTAGGGCACCTTGTCCTTCAAATAAATTTGGTTATTGGTTTTTCTATTTCTGTAAAGTATGTTGTTGGGGTATTAATTGGTATTGCACTGAATCTATAAATTAGTTTAGGTAGAATTGACATCTTAACTATATTTAGTCTTCCAATCCATGAACATGGTATGTTCTTCCATTTTTTTTTTTTTTTTGGCTATTCTTTTTTTTTTTTTTTAATAAATTCAAAGTTATAGGAACAGTTGCAAAAACAATACAAACCCCATACACAGAACTCCAGCATACCCTGACCCCCCTCCCCTGATACCCCAATCCACCAACTTTAACATGCTGTCACACCGCTATTTCTTTCCGTCCCTCCCTCCCTCCCTATCATCCATCATCTGTTGCTCTGTCTTCTGAGTTCTTCCATTTTTTAAGGTCCTGTTTGATTTCTTTTAGCAGTTTCTTGTAGTTTTATCTGTATATGTCTTTTGTGGCCTTGGTTAAGTTTATTCCTAAATACTTGATTCTTTTGGTTGCTATTGTAAATGGAATTTTTTTCTTAATTTCCTCCTCCTGTTGCTCATTACTTGTGTATAGGAAAACTGATTTGTGCATGTTGATCTTTTAGCCTGCCAGTTTGCTGTATTCACTGATTAGCTTCAATAGCTTTACTGTAGATTTTTTATGGATTTTCTATGTAGAGAATCATGTCATCTGCAAACAGTGAGTTTTACTTCTTCCTCTCCAATTTGGATGCCTTTTATTTCTTTTTCTTGCCTAATTGCACTAGCTAGAACTTCCAGCACAATGTTGAATAACAATGGTGACAGTGGGCATCCCTGTCTTGTTCCTGATCTTAGAGGGAAAGGTTTCAGTCTTTCCCCACTGAGTATGCTGTTAGCTGTGGGTTTTTTATATATTGCCTTTATCATATTCTATTCCTATCCTTTGAAGTATTTTCATCAGGAAAGGAGGTTAAATTTTGTCAAATGCCTTTTTGCATTAATTGAGATGATCATGTGGTTCTTCTGTTTTGATTTATTGATGTGGTATATTCCATTAATTGAGTTTCTTATGTTGAACCAGACTTGCATACCTGGAATAAATCCCACTTGATCATCATGTATAATTCTTTTAATGTGCTGCTGGATTCGATTTGTGAGTATTCTGTTGAGGATTTTTGCATCTCTATTCATTAAAGAGATTGGTCTATAATTTTCTTTTTTTGTCTTATTTTTGTCTGACTTTGGTATTAGGGTGATGTTGGTTTCAGAGAATGAGTTAGGTAGCTTTCCCTCCTCTTCAAATTTTTTGAACAATTTGAGCAAGATTGGTACTAATTCTTTCTTGAATGTTTGGTAGAATTCACATGTGAAGCCATCTGGTCCTGGGCTTTTCTTCCTTGGGAGCTTTTTGATGACTGACTCAATCTCTTTACTTGTGATTGGTTTGTTGAGGTCATCTATTTCTTCTTGAGCCAATGTTGGTTGTTCATGCTTTTCTAGGAAGTTGTCCATTTCATCTATGTTGTCTAATTTATTAGCATATGGTTGCTCTTAATATCCTCTCATTATCTCCTTTATTTCTGCTGGGTCAGTAGTTACGTCCCCTTTCCCATTTCTGATTGTGTTTATTTGCATTCTCCCTCCCTCTCTCTCTCTTTGTTAGCCTAGCTAAGGGTCCATCGATTTTATTGATTGTCTCAAAGAACCAACTTCTGGTTCCATCGATTCTCCCTATTGTTTTCCTGTTCTCAATTTCATTATTTTCTGCTCTAACCTTTGTTATTTCTTTCCTTCTGTTTGCTTTAGGGTTAGTTTGCTACTCTTTCTCTAGTTCCTCCAGGTGAGCAGTTACTTCCTCATTTTTTTTCTCTTTTTTCTCTTTTAATATAGGCATTCAGGGCAACAAATTTCCCTCTCAGCACTGCCCTTGCTGCATCCCACATGTTCCAACATGTTTGTTTTCATTTCCATTTGCCTTGAGCTATCCACTAACCTCTCTTGTAATTTCTTCCTTTACCCACTAGTTGCCCAAGAGTGTGTTATTTAGTGTCTATATATTTGTGAATTTTCCGATTTTCTGCCTGTTATTGATTTCCTGCTTCATTCCATTATGATCTGAGAAGGTCTTTTGTATAATATCAATTTTTTTTAATTCGTTGAGACTTGCTTTATGACCCAACATATGGTCTATCCTAGAGAATGATCCATGACCACTTGAGAAAAATGTGTATCCTGCTGTTGTGGGTTATAATTTTCTGTCAAGACTAGATTATTTATCGTAGAATTCAACATCTCTGTTTCCTTATTGATTCTCTGTCTAGATGTTCTATCCATTCCCCTTATTTTGCTTAAAAGATTTCTGAGAAGCAATAAATGATAAAAATTTAATTAACAGTAAACAGATGAAAATAATAAGCATTGTGTTTTTAATGTATTTTTATCAAAAATATAATTTTCTCAAAGTTCTGTAAAAAAGTGTTTAGACTTTTCAGGCCCCTTCTTTCCCTAGATGACTTAAGGTGCAGCTTTGGATTGTGAGCTCCTTGGGGTTTTTTGCCTTTTGTTTTTCTGGTTTTTTATAATTCTTTTCTGATTATTAGAGTAATACATGCTCAGAATTAAAATTTTAGGCAATAAACAACAACAAAAAGTGATGCATAATGCCATTACCCAAAGATAGTTTCTACTACTTTTGAAAATCAATTTTATGAGGCATAATTTATACACAGGAAATTGCATCTATTTAAAGCATACAAACTGATGAATTTTAACAGATACAGATGCCCATATAACCATTGCCATGATAGTTCCATCACCTCAAAAGACTCTTTGTGCCTCTCTGCAGTACATCTCTCACTCTGACTTTAGGCTCTGACCACACTGATGAGGTTTTTCATTACTGATTAGTTTACATAAAGGGAATCAGACTGTCTGTACTCTATTGTATCTGGCTACTTCACTCAGCATAATGATTTTGAGATTTATCTAGGTTGTTGTGTGTTTCAGTAGTTCGTCTTTTATTATTGCTGAGTAGTATTCCATTGTATGGATATGCCATATTTTGTTTTTCATTCACTAGTTGATAGACATCTGAGTTGTTTCCTGTCTGGGGCTCTTATGAATAAAGACACTATGAACACACAAGTCTTTGTATGCACATTCCTGTACAAGATTTTGGATGTACATCTCTTTTCATTTTTCTTAGGTAAATACCCAGGAATGAAATGGTGGGGTCATTTGATAGGCCATTTTTGTTGGCACTACAATTTTCCTCCACATTCTTCACATCATTTATTGAGTATGTCAACATGTGAAGATGCATATTTCATGCACTGCAATGTATCAGATCTTGAGTTACATTTGTGGTCAGAAATATGATAATTTAAAGAGAAATGGCTGTAAGCATTCTTTAAAATATTAATAAATTACAGAATGTCTCTGGGTGCAGCTCATTCACTTAATGTCATTGGCAGAAAAAAAGATGCCTCTGAGTTCCTGAAATTGTCAACTACTTCAAATTTTGCAACACTTAAAGTCTTGTTTATACTCTTTGTAGATGGAGCATTTTAAAGACATGAGTGACTAGGATTTTTCTTTAATGACTCCAAGTGTTATAAGATGATCTGCCATTATAAAGCTATTCAAGATACACAGCCCGAGAATCATAATATTTTAAGAATTCTAAAATACGTTTTTGAAAACTTGGAAGGAAAACCTCAAAACAATAAGTTTTCTCAAAAAATTTGTAAAGCTTAAATATGCCATTGTAACTGCAGTTTGGAAATATGTTTCAATAAAATAGTAAGAAACTATAGATTCCCGAATTAAATTAATATGAAGAGTACTTTCTCTTATTACCTTAAAATTTATTTATGAATAAATATAGAGAAAATCCAGATTAAAAAAGTAATGGAATATGAAACACAGGGAACAAAGATGAGAAGTTATTCTGACATGTAGAAGCTAATTATAATTTTAAAAAATTTTCAGATCATACCAAGAGCCATAATTAATTAGGAGGGAGAAGTAAATTTTGAAAAGAAATAATGAATAAGCTTTTGGATTATTTGCTAATCCAATTCATGAAGAAGAGTAAATCATATGAACACACTGAAAAAAGTTATGTAAATTGCTTGCTGATTTGACAGAAAATACCAACACTAATTAAGGTAACATAAAAGTCGTAATATGCTACTAAAAAAGGGGGATATTGATAGCAAACTGGGTAATGAGTCTTATCAATGTAAGCATATTTTTAAATTAATTAATTTATTTTTAATGCAGTTTTGTTGAGATATATTCACATACCCTACAATCATCAACAGTGTACAGTTATTCACAGTACCATCATATAGTTGTGCATTCATCAACAAAAGCAACTTTTGAACCTTTTCCTTACTCCAAAAAAATATATATATACAAGTAAAAAGGAATACTCAAAACATTCCATCCCCCCATCCCAAATATTTTTCATTTAATTTTTATCCCTATATTTCTATTCATTTGTCCATACACTGGATAAAGGGAGTGTGAGCCACAAGGTTTTCACAATCACACAGTCTCACCATGTAAGCTACATAGTTACACAATCATCTTCAAGAAGACTATTGGGTTGCAGTTCAACAGCTTCAAGTATTTTCCTCTAGCCATTCCAACACCTTAAAAACTAAAAAGGGATCTTTATATAGCACATAAGAATACCCTGCAGAGTGAACTCTCAACTCCATTTGAAATCTCTCATCCACTGACACATTACTTCTTTTCATTTCTCTTCCCCCTTTTGGTCAGGAAGATTTTTTCAATCCCACGATGCTGGGTCCAAACTTATCCATGGGAGTCATGCCCCACATTGCCAGGGAGATTTACACCCCTGGGAGTCATGTCCCATGTAGTGGGGGAGGACAGTGAGTTTACCTGCCACTTGGGCTTAGAGTGAGAGAAAGGGACCAAATCTAAGCAGCAAAGAGGTCTTCTGGGGGAAACTCTTAGGCACAATTATAAATAGGCTTAGCCTCTTCTTTGCAGCAACAGGCTTCATAAGGGCCAGCCCCTAGATCAAGGGCTCATCCTACTAAGTTGTTAGTCCTCAATGTTTGTGAGAATATCAGTATTAACCCAGGTGGGGAAGTCCAATATTTCCGCATTTTCCCCCAGTTCCTCAGGGGGGCCCTAATGCAAGCATATTTGAAATTGGTCACTGCTCAAGTAAAATGGAAGTACCCTGAAATCTTACAGCTCACATGTGAATGAGATATGAGTTTTTCTAAACTTGGTAAGAGCCCTAAAATTTTCCATGGTATTACCATTGATGAACTGTAAAACTGCAATAAAAATTTCCAAACTCCCAACAATAATAATTTTATTAGCCATACTAGAGGAAAGACTAATTTAACTCTCTATCTTACTATAGAAAATAATATTATAAAATGATTTGCCATATAAAGAAGTAACCAAAGAGTATGCAGCCAAAAATACAGGAAAGCATGATTAGAGGGTTGAAAAATTACATAAGTTTTCTGGATTTTGTGATGCTTTGGGTATATGTCAGCTTTATAAAATTTGTAATTTGTTGTAATTTTTTCCTCATTCTAAGTAAATATTCATCATTGTAGCTAATGCTGTATTTGTAATTTTTTATTGTTTTTCGTGAAGAAGATTTTCCAAATTGTGTAAATTTCAAGCCCCAAGACTTGGCTGTTCCGGATAGGGAGATATGAAGGATCAAGAGAAGAAAACTGAGGAGGCTCAATTCTGAGGGGCATCTTAGATATTAACTGACTCTTCTTCACAGTTTCTGACTGACCCCCTCCCTGCCTGCTGGTTCAGTGGCATACTGTGCATCTTTCACAGGCCCCCTCCCTTCTTTTCCATATTTGCTACAACTGATTATTCATGTTGTTACAGAAATGGCTGGCTGCTACTGAATTGAGCATGAGGTGTGGTATAAAATAGGAGTGCTGGCTACAGGTAAAAAGTAAGCATGATAATCTGTGCCAAACAAAGAATGAGTATTTTGTGTAATGTGAGAGGCTGTTGTCTCTTGAGATATAAGAGAACTGGGATAGGACAAAGCAACATAATGCTACGGGGTTAGGAAATAGTTTGTAGTGGCTCAGAAATTGAGCTGTGGTGACTATTCAGTTCTACATAGGGTGGTTATCTGCTTAAAGATGAAGCTAGAAGGCATGTAAACTGAGTTCACATAGTTAGACCCAGCTTTTTAAAAACCTTATGTTATTCGGGGTGGCTTGCAGCAAGGGATATGCTGATGGAGACTGTGTGGGTGGGGGAAGGGGGTAAAGTACCTCCCTGTCCAATGCATCCAGGGAACCTACACTGACCCTGGCGAGCCATATTGCAAAATATTAGCTATAGTTTGTATTGTTGCTAATTATTTAGCTTTTTTTTGTTTTATTTTGTTAATCCCTTCAAATAGCTACTAAAAATTTAAGAACTTTAGAGTGCATATAAACAGAAAAAGGTTGAGAACCCCTGAACTACCTCATTTGAATTCATATGTAACTGAACTACCTCATTTGAATTCATATGTAACTGAACTACCTCTTTTGAATTCATTTGAATTCAAAAACTACCTCTTTTGAATTCATATGTAAGATCTAAGTTTGTCTGGAGCAATAACTCCAGAAATAAATTCATGTTATGCGAGGTTCTGCATTCCATAGTAGATGAGGCACTTTACAACCTTCAATACACATTCATTTATCAGACACTGTGCCAGCAATTGGGCATAAAAAACACAAGAAGCAGTTAATTGAGCCTTTGATCTAAGTTGATTAAGCTGGACACAAATAACTATATTGGGTGGCAATATATGGTTAATGCTACAGGAAAGATACAGCTAACAAGAATGTAAATACGGGACTCTGCCCTGAAAAGGATTGTTTATTATAGAAGAGTGAAATTAATTATCCTATGATGAGAATGAAGGTTAATTGCTTAATTGTTCCACAGGGATGCTTTTGTAAAGCATGTTAATTCTTTATCTTGAGGGGCCTGACAATTTTTTTTTCTTTTTAGATATTTGTATTTTCATTCTCTACTTAAAACTTTATTTGGAAGGCTAGAGACCAAAATATATTAAAGGACTCAATGGCTTCCGAAAGGGGTGGGTTAAGAGTCTTAACACACATAAAGACAATCAACACCAAAGATGGGCAAGATAAGATACTGTGCGGAAGGTGTAAAAAGGTACTGAAGGCATGGGGCATTATGAAAATTTAGCTGATGTTTCACAGAGTATCGTCTATACTCATTTCCTGACACTCTCTCACATCAAAGCATAAGAAACTTTATTACTTGGGATACTTAAAATGATGCATGGAAAAAGTACTACTGAATGAGGCAGAGTTTGGCAACATGTTTTAGTGGAATGGGCTGAACCTCCTATATCTTCTCTGTGTTTTTCTTTTTCTTTCTCTCTCTCCAGGAGCTGAAAATTGTAAACAAATGGTTTTATCCATAGAGATCTAGATAGATCCTCAGGTATTTGATTCATGAACATCTCATCAAAACATATTTTGTACACCAAAGGGCCATAGAATTATGTTCATAATGGCAAATTATTTTCTCACCTAAATGCTAAAAAAGTTGTAATTTTTGCCCCAAGTGAGAAGAACAGCTTCTGGGACCAGGCTGTACAATTTTTCTGGTGTCCTTAAGGTTCACTCAGTTCAACAGTCTGCCACTTAACAAAACCTTGATCCCTAAGTAAAGGACCTATTTTTTTCCTTTAAGGTATAGCAATGTATCTATATCTGTATCAAGTCTAGGGTTTCCATAACAGCAAGACGGGAGAGGTTTGCCTTTTCCTACACCTTTCTCCCCACCCTATAGGTGATGTAGTAAGTAAAAAGGAGACCTGAAGAACCAGCAAAGCATGCATGCACACTTGTTTCTGCCACTATTACTTACGTTCTGTATCCACAAAGTACAACAGACAACTTCCAACATTAGAGGCACTTTTAGAGGGCAGATCTTGTTCATATTTCCTTTGGTTTTGTTTTTCTTTTTAAAGCAAATAGAACAGAAGAAGAGTATCTTCAGTATGCATCCCTTAAATAAGACAGATAAGGAAAAATATAAAAAGGTGACAAAGAATATGGAACGGGTTGGGAAAATAAAAAGGTACTTGGGAAAGAAGAAGCACAAGCCCTTTACAAAGAGGTAAATATGTTAAGAAAGTAGAAATTGCCTGGCGAGGGGCCTGGCATTTTAAAATTAATTTATACTAATGCAGTATTCTTTTAATATGTTTTTCCTTCTGATAGAAGGGATCTGCTTTATAAATGCACTTGGGGCTATTGTGGAAACAAAAACTGAGAAGGGCTTTGAAGCAGTTGAATTTCTACTTGTTTCGCTTCATGGTTTTGCTAAGAAGCAGTTAAGATTGCATTCGCTCACCTGTGTTCCAGTTTTAAAATAACTTTAAATCTTTACTATCTTTAATATCCATAAATAGGCAGTTCTACACTCTACACAAAATCCTCAAAACCTATTTTTGAAAACTGATTAAGGCTTACTCTAAGCCCCTACTTCTAAGAGACAAGTGTTTTTGCTATGAGCTTGAAGAAGAGTTTGGACGTCTTGATTTTGTGAATCTCACTGAGATTATCACAGAAAAAGCCAAACCATATCTCGGAACTTTGCATATCATTTCCCATGCAGCTAATAACTTCCAGCAGTTAAGAACTACTCATCTCAGCATGGCCGCACCTGCTGTTCTAAGCTCCATAAAAGGAGCTTAAAGCCTTAGAAGGAAAGAAAATGTAGTATTATTCCCTTTTTAGAGAACAGGGACAGTTGTAGGAAAGAATTATATAAATGTGATTCCTGAATTATTTACCTTGTGTCACAGATGTCACAAGGCTTGAAGTGGAGTTTTTGGTTTTTACCTAATGGCTCTTTTAATAAAATTTAAGCCAGTGACCCTCCTCTCAAGGAAAGAAAATAAAGAAACTGCTCTTTTGCAACCATGCTTAATTTCATAGACCTGGGAGGTAAAGCCAAGCAGAGAAACCCAGGGAAGAAAAAGCTAAGCTTTTCCAAGAAAGGAGGCTGAGCTCCATATGGCTCACAGTGGCGAGAACCAGATGGCCGGGCAGCAGGCTGTTAAGAGCTGACGAGGCCAGCAGGCAGCGAGCAAGGGTGCACACTGAAGCCTGCCACAAGAGAACGGTTTTAATCTATTAGGGCAGGAAAAAGTGATGATTTTTAGGTTTATGATCCTTTGGTTTATGCATTTCCAGGGTTGAAATGAAATGGCAGGAGGACAGATGTAGGGGTAAGGTAGCTCTTCATAGGTCTACTAGTGCCAGAAGCCTAAGGAAGCTGCTCTGGTTGCCAAACTAGAATTCTAACATCTCTGGAACGATAGCAGCCTTTTATGTAGTGCTTTATATGGCTGACTTTCAAAGTGTCCCAGCCTCGTTAGATAGGTTCTATTTTTGGCCCCATTTTTTAAATGAGGAAACAGAGGCCCAAGGAGAGAGACTTCATATAATTTGTCCTGAGTCGAGTCACGGAGACGTTGCTGACTCGAGTCCACGTTCTCAGGCATTACTTCAGATAGTCCCTCTGATAGTCCCTCTGGAAGATGTGTACTCATTCAAAAGCAAGCCTCCTTCTCCATCATGCATTTGGGGGCAAGGACAGAAGTCATTCATTTATTCAAGAAATATTCACTGAACATCCGCAGTGTGCAGACATAGTCAAGACTGTGGATGCTAGAGGCGTGAGGACCCAGAACCACTTATGAGCCAGTGATTCTCAATAAAAATTTATCCTCCATCTAGAGAATTCACTCTCACATTCCTTCAAAATTAATATTCCAAAAAGAAGAGTGCCAGTCATATTGCCCCAGCTTTATAATTTTCAAACATGTAGCTCATTTTGGCATTCTGCTGCGTTTGCATCCCTCTGGCCCTGCCTCTCTCTCCTCACACACACATGCCTTCTGCTGTAGCCAAAGTGGGTCATACTCTGCTCTTCAGACATGCCTGACACTTGCCTTCCTCGGCTCCTTTAGAATATTTTCTTTTTCACCTGGAATTCACTATTCCCACATTCACCTCAAAATCCTTGTCCAATCTAAATGCAAATTTCCTGCAGTAAACTGTGGTGTGGGCTCACCTACCACAACTGGAAGTTCTCTTCCCTCCCTTTGAACTCCCAGGATGCTTTGTCCAGGCCTCTCTTGGACATTTGGTACATTTTGTCATTGTTATGTTTTATTTTCTACTCTTGCTGTCAATCCTGCTTAACTGGGAGCTTTCTAAGGGGAGGAACTGAGTCTTATGCATCATTGTGTACCACAGGGTCTAACAATATATTGAATAGATGGCTAAACAAATAGTTTTCCTTGGACACAATCCTTCTCTATATTGAAGACAGCCCTGTGCTTCTCAGCTAAATTATGCTAGATTTTGAGGTGGAACATCATTATCCAAAACCAAACAGAGATAGATATCTTTCCTCAAGAATGTTAGGACAGACAACCCCTGAAAGGGAGGTGCTACAAACAGGGAAATTTCCAGTCTTTTTTTTTGCCATTTATCTATTTTTTTTTTTTCCAGAACTGCAGTGATTTTCTGCTTATCCAAGCCTTATACTTATAACTGTTAACTTTTCCAGTATCTCATTCTCTGCTATCACCTTCTTGGTCCTGGACCTCAACATCTCTATGTTGTCTTTTGTGCAATACCTTTGTAAATGGTCCTCTAACTTCTGATAGTTTCTTCCGTAAACCATTTCCCTTCCAGACGCCAAAGTGGTCTTTCTGAAGATTACTGTAAAGCAGCAGTAGACCATGTAGGTAAGAGGCGGGGCTCTATAATCAATGGGACCCAGGTTGACTCTCTGGCCACTTTCTAGCTGTGTGACTTTGGACAAATTATTTAATTCTCCAAGCCTCTTCTTTCATATTACAATACAAAACAGTTATATTTTCATGGTGATGTGAAACCTTCTCACGTAAAATTTTTAAGTAAGCCTGGCTTATAGTGAAGTCTAATTACTGAATGCTATCCTTTTAATATTTATGTATTTTACTAAAGAAACTTCCAATGGCTGCTAATAAGCTTCAGTATAAAATACACATGCCTTACCTTGGAATATAAAAAATATTAAACCCCTCATAATCTAGCCTTGTTTTATCTTTCCAGCCTGATTTTCTGTTCCTTATTCCATGTAACCCTCCCTTCAGCCACAAAGGAATTTTCAAATTTTCCATGTTATACTAAATCCTTTCACATCCATGATTATGTTCGTTCTTCCTTCTGACTCGAATTCTCTTGGCAGCCCATCTGTCAAACTGCTACCGTCATTCAAGACTCACATTTAGGTTCCTCTGTGAAGCCTTCCCCAAAACCCCAGACAGAATCATTTCCCTCGTTTTGCATGCAAAGCCATATTGTTCTTTTTTCTACTAAATTAAGTTTCCTATGGCATTGCCATTGCCACTGTCTTTTTCTCATTAAGCTATAAAATCATTCTCAGAATGTGTCTTATTCATCCAAGTAGCTAACATCTAGTATAAGTGACTAGTATAGAGTAAACTTCCATAAATATTTGTAAAATAAATGAATAAATGTATAAATGAATAAATCTGTGAAGCAAAGGACTCCTTCCTCGTAGATGAATGATATATAAAGTCAGCTAACATATTGGACCTGAGTATGTCACTTTAAAATGAAATTATAAAAGAACCTCTCCCCATTCCACCACACAGAAAAAAAGAAAAACAAGGAAATAAGTTAATATCAGAGAATGGTTTTCGAAAGCAGTATACTTTCTGTGTCTGCGCATCCTAATCTTCTAAAGCTTTCCTTCCCATCTGCAGTAGGTTCTGGGCAAAGTTCATAACGGTGAGCGGGAAGCACCACAAGTCAAAAACCATATTCTGGTGACCTTTCCAGAGCATCCAGTTTATTACAGTATTTTGATTTCTGGTCCGTCAGGGCTTACTACAGTAAGAAGGTCAGTAGGGATTATA
This sequence comes from Choloepus didactylus, assembly GCF_015220235.1. NCBI lineage: Eukaryota > Metazoa > Chordata > Mammalia > Pilosa > Megalonychidae > Choloepus > Choloepus didactylus. Next base: position 37,258,751 of record NC_051320.1, on the reverse strand, counting down.
CTTCTGGGACTAAAGAAAGTAAAGAATCCTAGACAAAGGAAAACCTTTTTCTCTGAAGATTTATTTTGTGAAGTTATATATGATAGCCAAAATTACAAATAAGCTAACTACCCAAAATATAATCATGTTAAGTTCACTATGCTGGATCTACTCAATGGAATTCTGCTTTTTAAAATTATGTTATAATGTATATATAGTGTCATGGGAAAATAAATATTTAGAGTATGTTAAACTTAAAAATTAGGGTATAAAATTGCAAATAGACAGTGAGCACAACCATGTAGTAAAAAACAATGAGTTTTTAACATACTGAATAACTACATCAAAATAATATTTGCATAGTAAACCCACGTTTTTTTTCTTTATTGTTTAGAAATTTTCAAATGTTCTTTAATGAAGTCTATTACTATTGTTATAAAAATGTTGTTTAATTTTTTTTAATTCAAAAAGCTTATTTGATAGACTAAACCTACTGATTCAAACCATTAAGTTCATTTAGACCAATGTACATCAGAATCCTCTGTAAGTCATTCAGCCTTTCTAAAAAGATGTCTACTAATCTTTTGTTTCAATTCAACAAGCCTATATGGAGCACTTAGTGCTGAAATCTTCAAGTTAAAGCACTGGGGTGGGGGAGGGAACAAACAAAGATACTATGTGATACCTCACAGCAGGAACCACCTGGTCTAGCCATGCAGCCACACTACCAGATTCCCAGTTCTTTGGAGAACAGTCTGTCTATGTCAGTGCCCTAACAGTGATGAGACTAAAGGGGTTCTGGGATAAACCTTCAATGACAGCATTGTGTATGGGAGCTGACATTTGAGTTGAGAGTTAAGGATTGTGACGTATGAAAATGTGAGGGCGAATAGTCCAGAAAGAGGTACTAGAAAGAGGAAGAAAGTCATTAAAATGCACAGAGTAATGAGTTGTCTGCTGTGATGGGAGCATTCTATATGAGATGGGGGAAGACTTGGAAAGAGGTAAGTGTAATTGTAATAATGTATTTGTTGGCAGTGTACACAAGAAGCCTAAATAGGTTTCATCTTCTTCCAAGCATTAAACATTTTATACTTAACTTATTCTGAAATGCTTATATATGCATAACTTGATTTCCCATGTTTAGGCCTATTTCTTTTTCATTTCTGTATTTGCATAATTATAGCTACAATGATAAATGTAACAACAACCACATGGAATCTTTATTCAAGAATTACCTTATTCCAGGCACTCTAAGTGCTTTTCATACCTTATTTCACATGAGCCTCAGGAAAAACATATGAGGTAGTGGCTTATTGCTCTTCTACAGATGAAAAAACTGTGTCACAGAAATATTAAATAATTTTTCCAATACAGTAATAGACGGAAATGAAGGGATTTTAAGGCCAAAACCGAGTACATGATTCATTAAATTAAAATTAACCCTCAGGGTGAGGGAGACCCAATTAGATGTCCTACTAATGTAGTTCAACAAGGCAGCCACTAGATGGCAGAACGAGCCCAGTTTGGAGAGGGTTTGGACAGGGCGCGGTCTTATCTGTTGGATTTTAGCACTGCTTAGGAATAGCTTCTCTTCAAATTGAACAGATTAGGGCAGGAAGAATAATCATCCCTACATAATTTAACTTTAAAAGATAAGTAACCAATCATTTTTCAAAGTCAAGAATCACAAATATATAATGGAAATAATTTCCCACATATTTGGAAATTTATAGTCTACAAAAGAAAATGAAGATATGTTTCTTCCCATTCTCTCTGGTTTCCAAATGGCCACATCATTATCTGCCTCAGTAAATTTGGAGGTAGCACGCTTTGTTTTAGGGAATGATTACCCCTTATGGGCTGAAGAGAGGTGCTTGATAGCACAGTCAGTGAGGGTCCACTTAAGCACCATGTGTCCACTCTGGTTGTGGCTTTTGCATTTTTCTTTACCCTGCCATGATTTTTCAATTATTTAACTTAGATATTGTAGGTACAAATATTGACAGGAGGTTAAAAAGAAACAATCCAAAATAAATTCATGCGACAGGACCCGAGTTTGTATCTGTCATTTGTTATTCAGTCGTGCTGAAGCTAGAACTCCAGCAAACTTTTCTCTAAGACCTAAAATAATGTATCTCCTAATAGCCCTGGCCCTAACCACATGCTCTATCAGACGGGATTTCTTGCCCAGTTTTCAGGTGAGTAGATCAAAGGGACCCCTAGGACCTTTGGGACTAAAACACACTAACTCTACTCCAAATCCCCCAATACTGGGACCTTTGTGAAAATGTGATGGGGAACATGCTAAGTGTGTAAAGGGTCACATCAGGCTGACGGCAACAAGTTAGGTCATCACTTCTCCACAAGCCATGAAATCCCTTGTCTATGTATTTCCTGTTTCATAGAAAGAATTATAACCTCACCCTTCCCCACCACCCCCCTCACATGCCCCTGCCCATTCCCCACTCTATTTAAAAGAAAAAAATAATCATAGTGAGAAAATGTCATTGAAGAATACAAAGAAAAATTGTAATTCCAAAATATGAAATGAGAAGAAACCATTCAGAGCTATGTCTGAGTGAAACAGCAAGTATGTCACCCATTGTAACTTCACTAGGACATGCCCCCAGAGGCTGGCTGTTCTTTTCAAAGGAAAGAAAATGCTGTCTTCACCTTTATTCTCCCTGCTCTTTCCCAAAGGGAAGCAATGGTGATATCTTTGCTTGGATTCTAGAGTATTTATGGGACTGTATATATATTTTTAATCAGCCTTATTGAGCTATACTTTGTATACAATTAAAATCCACCAATTGTACGGTAGTACTTTGATGAGCTTTGACAACATATACTGTTGTGTATCAACCACCACTAATATGCTGTAATACATTTCTCGTGACTGAAACCTATGCAATACAATCGCCTCTCTCCTAGTCACCTAGCTCCTGGCAACCACTACTCTTCTTTCTGTTACCAAGGTGGTTTTCCCTTTCTGAATGGTCATATGAATGAGCTCATACAGCATCTATACTATGCCTGGCACCTTTCTTTCAATATAATGCTTTCAAGATTCATCATGATGTTGTATGTATCAGTGGTTGTTTCTTTATTGCTGAGTAGTAGTCCATTGTTTGGCTATACTACAATTTGTTTATCCATTTGTTAATTGGTGGACATTTCAGTCATTTTCAGTTTTTAGCTATTATGACTAAAGCTACTAGGAACATTCAAATGTAAGTCTTTATGTGAAGGTGTGTTTACATTTATCTTGGGTAAATACCTAGGAATGAGATTGCTGGGTCCTCTGATAAATGTATATTTAACTTTTTAAGAATCTGTCCAACAGTTTACAAAGGGATATATTTACTGATTGTGGTCCTTCTTTCTAAGTCCATGTGTCTGGAATAGTTAAAAGAGCAAGGTGCCTCTCCCACACTGGAGCTCAAGCCAATGCCCCCATCTTTCTGCATTTCAAGCATTTACTGTAGCATATTTTTGGCCAGAGAGTAATAAGATTCCAAGATTTATAGCTGAGCCTGAGAAGATAAAGCTGTCAAATGGTGCCGCCTCTCCCATACATACCTTAGGCTATGGGGCTAAGCTGCTTGCTCTAGTGCATTTTACCAGCAAACTCTCCACTGGGAGTAGACGTGCCTATACCACTAATAAGAAAGCTGTCCTTGACTTTCCTTTTGTCAGTGTTTTTTCTCTGCTTGTTCTTCTCCCTCAGGAATGTCAAGGAAGAAGGAATAGTATTAAAACAATATTCGCATGAGTCTGCTAGCCAAATACTCTCCTATTGTACCACTCTTCCACCTCAATGGAAACTTGAATGTATTAGTATTCATACTAATGCTAATATTGCATATAATTCTGTAGAAAGAGTTAGAATGTGGACTATATAGGGCAGAATTGGGGGTTTGGAGGGCAGAATCTGGAATATCTAGGACTGAATAAATTTATAGGCAGCTTTATCTTGATTATATTTAATATGTATTTGAGCATCTAGTAGGTGCTAAGAACGGTGGTAGGCACTGGGTATACAGAAAGGAACAAGACAGACAAGGTCTTGTTTCCATGGAGCTTATATTCTAATGGAGTGGGGGAATAGACATTCATCAATTGATGGACAAACACATACACACACAGGCACGCACACACACCAAGAAAAATGTCAATGCTAGGTAAAGAATAAAAACAGGATGATGTGCTCATGGGGATTTACAGGAAGCCTCTCTGAAGACGCCAGTCATACAGAGATCAGTAAAGTGCTTTCTAAGGCCAAGAGAGCAGCTAGTGTAAAGGTTTTAAGCTGGAACTAACCCTGAGGAAGGGAAAAAAAGCTGATGTGGCCAAGCCTGGGGCTCTGTGATGTAGATCAGGCAAGATTTCCCAAGCCAGGGTAAGAAGTTCTGATTTTATTGTAGCACTATTTTTTGTCCCCAAACCCAAGGGTTGTTTTACCTGCTGTTGAGAAATTTAGAGGAAAATCAAAGCGATTGAGGTTGAGAGTGAATCTATGAAAGTCTAATATTTTTATGTTCAATAAACAAAATAAAACAACTTATCAAGAACATTGATCTTGACTTCTAAAGGCATCATCTTCCTTGTCCCCTCGTTTGGGTAACACGCCACAAGTTTATTATCCAATCGCTTCCTCATCGTCTTCCTTCAGGTTTATTTATTTATTTATTTTGCAGTGGTGATAGAGTAGCTCATGAATTTTTGTCTGTGCTCCAATGTTATGTTAATTTATGCAAATAAATGATTATGTTTTTGAAAAGTTGTATCCCTGAGTGACACACAATATGAATATGTGGTATTTAAGCACTAAATAGCAACATAAACAGCACAGAGATCATTTATTTTTATGAGATAGCAAACCTGTAGCAGATCCCGTTGAGCACAATAAGCTGAAGGGCAGAAGCAAGAGGTCAAGTGCTGGTCCAGTCTCTTGGAGGTGGGTAGGAGGCAAGGTGGCTGCTGTCACATTGGACTGATTTCATGTTGCATTTTGGATTCCCCAGCAAACTGCACATACTTAATACCAAATCATGTATCATGGCTTTTATGTTGTACACAGAAGTAAAGCAGCAAGCACTTAAATGCTACAGTAGGGGATTTTGTGGCTAGGAGTGTCTTACCTGATTGCGATTCTTTATGTACAGAAATGTTACAATAGATGGATGTCATTTCAAAGAAATTCATCATGAGATAATTGAGTTACAAAAATTTAGGGTATTGTATATTAATCATAAATAATTATACTAATTATTATAATAATTTACTATGAACTTACATGGCCAAGTGCTATATTAAGAGTGTATAATCTTAGTGTATATACTCTCTCTCACACACACAGATTATCTCATTTAATCCTCCCAACAATCTTATGCAAGAGTGTTCTAACAAATTCCTAAATGGAGGCTTCAGAATATTAATGAATTTGTCCAGTATCACACTTGCCAGTGATTCCATGGTCAGAGTTTTAAGTCTGTCCAAGTTCAGAGCCTCTTTAACTACTACATAGTAATGTCTCGAAATGAGGACAGTGGAAAAAATGACCCCCTGTGGCATAAAATTTCATAATGAATATAAAAGCTATTCAAAAATGAAATCATATCTTCTAAGGAGGCTGATACATTTTTCTATTTCTACTCATTCATTCAATCGGCAAATATTTGTTAAGCACCTGCTACATGCCAGGAACTGTTCTGTGCACTGAAAGATACAGCAATAACAAAAAATCTCTACCCTCCAGGAGCTTAAATTACAGTAAGGGAGATGTATTCATTTCGTAGGGCTGCCATAGCAAATTACCACAAACTGGGTGGCCTACAACAACAGAAATTTATTATCTCACAGTTTGAGTCTAGAAGTAAAAAAAAAAATCCGTGTTTTGGCAGGGCCATGCTCCCTCCCAAGGCTCTAGGGGAGAAACCCTCCTCTCCTCTTCCAGCTTTGGGTGGCTCCATGCGTTCCTTGGTGGTGGCTGCATAACTCCAGTCTTGGCTTCTGTCTTCACATCTCCCTTTCCTCTGTGTCTTCTCCTCTTCTCTTCTCCTGTAAAGACACTTTTCACTGGATTCAGGGCCCATCCAGGTAATCCAGGATGATCTTGTCTCTAGATCTTTAACGTAATTACATCTGTAAAGGATCTTTCTCAAGTAAGTTTACATTCAGGGGTTCATGATGTGGACATATCTTTTGAGGGGAGGGCCACAATTCACCCCACCACAGGAGATAAACAGTTTTAAAAATACAGAATGAATACGTAGTGTCAAGAATGCTATGGAGAAAAATGAAACAGGGAAAAGGAATAGAGAGTTCAGGGATGGGAATGTTGTTTATAGACTTGAAAGTGATATTGAAGAATAGACCTAAAGATGATGATGCAGAAATCCATGTGTTACTCGGGGGTGCAGAGGCAGTTAGCTGCCTAACCAAAATGTTTACACTCTCCTGGCACAATGTTGAACTACACTGCAGTTAAGTTTGCCCTCATGACAGAGTTCTTGTCAATGGAATGCTAGTGGAGGTGTGTCTGACACAAAGCTCCCACACAAACTCCTCCATCCTTTCCCCTCATGGAGTGCTCTCTGGAGCAATTTTGTAAACCCCGTGTAGAGCCTGAGTCCCTCCTTTAGCCTGGTTCCAGACTGTCAACATGGCCAAGTCACTCCCCACTGAGCTGTTAACCTGCCCAACGCTGTACACAAGAAAGGAAATGTCCACTGCATTTGAGGCACTGTGAAATTCTGGATCTATTTATTACGGCAGCTATGACACCTTTACAAATGCATAGGGGAAAGAGCATTAATGGCCCCAGGTACATGCTTAGGTGTTTGCAGAGAAGCAAGGCGGCCAACACAGCTGGCATGGAGCGGGCAGAGAGGAAAGTACTAGGAGATAAGGTCAGAAAGGCCCAGAGCCCAAATCATGTACCACTCCAGACCACTGTAGACTATTGTAAATTGGAAACCATTGCAGAATTTAACTGAGGAGTGACATAATCTGAAAGGATGGCTCTGGTTGTTCTAAGAAAACTAGAGTATAGGGGAGCAAGTACTGAGGCAGCAAAACCAGTTAGGAAGCTACTGAAGTAAAAAAAAAAAAAAAAAAAAAAAATGCAAAAGCTGATGGTGGCTGTCTTAGTTTGCCAGGCATCTATGACAGACACTACACAATGGGTGGCTTAAATAATGAGAATTTGTTGGCTCACAGTTTTGAGGCTAGAAGAAGTCCAAAACTGAGGTATTGTCAAGGCTTGAAATCTGCAGTGTTCTGGTGCTGTCAGAAATCCTTGGCTTTCCTGCCTCCTGTCACTTAGTGATCCTCTCCTTTTCTGCTTCTGCATCTTCTGGGTTCTCTTTATAAAGCCTCCAGTAATCCAGATTAAGACATCATTCAGTTGGGCTACACCTTAACTAAAAGTAACACCTTCAAGAGGTCCTATATACAATAAATTCACACCCACAGGAGTGCAGATTAAGATCAAGAACATGTGTAAATTGGGGTATGTAATTCAATCTACCACAGAGGCCTGGGCCAGGATGGCAGTAGTCAAGATGGTAGAAGTGGTCAGGTGGTAGAGCCACTACGCTTTCCTGAAAGATTGGGCTAGAGGTACAAGAACATGAGAGGATATGAGGAAGATTCAAAGGTTTTGAGCCTGATGAGCTGGAAGAATGAAGTTGAAATTTACTACATTCAATAAAGGTAGCCCTGATTTGAATCCACCATGTATGCAGACAGGAACAATGATACAGACTTGACAGAGCCAAAGAAACCACGAGGTTAAAATCCTTGAAAAGAAATGGTGGGGCCAAAGAAGGTGTATGTCTGCTATTCTTCAGGGGATGGTCTCTGAGTATACTTCTACCTTCCCATAAAATGATTTTTTCCCCTTTCAAATGTTGCCATCTACTCTGTGTTTGATACCTTTGTGGTTTTACTGCGTTGTTTTTAAAGTCCATATTAGTGGCCTCTGTCTAAAGAACAGATTTACAAAAAACAGGGTCTATTTCTATTTGAGCATCTATGTATTGTCTACTTTGGTACCTTAAACAATTAATTAGGAGCTTAATATTTCTTGATAACTGAGTATCATCACTATTTTGGTATAGGAAAAAATGCAGAGAAATGCTTGCTATATACTGCCCACACAGCCCAGAGAGAGAGCCCTTGAGAAACAGAAAGACTTAGCATATTATCATGACTTATTTAGTAGGCAGAGAAGATTCTAGAAATGACCATAGAAGATAATGAAATTTCATCCTAGAAAATGAAAGTCCCTTGGAGAGAAAAACTGAAACCAATGTTTGTTTTATAATTCAAGGAATTATTTCTCCTGCTTCCTGGCCACTAGACAGATACTGTCCTCAAATAGATGGTATTAGTCATTTTCTTACTGCTAAATAAAAGTATCTTTTGGATGATAGCAGAAGATAGCCATTCAGAAAAGAAATATTGGCAGGTGTATTTATTCAGACTCCTAATCTACAGAGTTCCTTTGCAACAGATATAGGCAAAGAAAATATTTCTTAAGAATGGAATAGCCCAGTTGTTTTTGGATGTAGGTCTGAGCAGGATGTGGGCTCTTTGACTATCATCTTCTGGGTCACTGGCTCAGGAAAAGCAGCAGGAGCAGGATAGTAGCACCAAATTCATTTATTTTCAGCAAACATTTATGAGGCAACTAATAATATATGGCATTCAGCCAAATAGTCAAAGACAAAGACTTGACCCTCTCCTCATTGGAGAGAATAAACATCAAAATTAGATGTAACTTCTTATTTTCCACCTTTAGGATAGGCTGTTGCATTACAGACAAATTTGAAATTGCAATGCCTGTAAACAATAGAAGTGTAGTTTTCCCTAACTTTACAGTCTGATGTTGATTTCCCTTTTCAGATGGCCTTCCACGAACCTTGGCTCGTGGACCAAGGTTCCTTCCACCTTGGGAATCTTCCCTTCTCTTAGTGCTCTTGTCTTCTCCATTCAGTCATCAGAGGGGAAAGGGCACATGCAGAATTGTGGGGGAGGTTTTTATGAGACAGGCTTAGAGAATGAATACATTTCTTCCCATATCCCATTTGCCAGAACATGGCCACAAAGAACAGTGATGAAGTGTGGGAAACATAGACTGGTTGTGTGCTTAGGGAGAAAAGGAAACAGGTTATGTAGAACAAATCAAAGATTGAAAAATAATTCGTTATTTCCAGACGTGTAAATGTCCTCTGTTGGTGGCATAACCTCAGCAATGAGCATTTATACATTGCTATTTGGCTTTGTTAACTTAATATTTATAAGGAAGCATCACCCAGCCAAAGATAATACAAAGAAACAGAAAATTTCCTTGAGACATTCATAAAAATCTTTGATATGAAATCTTTGAATTCTTTTGTCAATATCTCATCATTTATTATGTTAAGGAAAAGCTAAGCATCCTTTATATCTTTTTCCTTATATCCTATTTTTAAATTATTAATTTTCTGGGTCCCTCCAATTTGTCCTGGCTCTCCACGCTTCATAGGAAATCAGTCATCCTAAAGAGCAAAACAGGAGATCTAAATGTGGTGCAGTGAAGTGGGAGGTTCATCAGCTGGATCATCCTGATTAAGTGGCTCCAAACCCATGGGCAACGGAGAGAAACTAGGTTACATGAATAATATATCCCTCACAGGTGTACTGAATTGTTCTTTGGTTTGGGGTGCGTTTTTTTTTTTTTTTTCCTTCAAATTAATGTACTCTCTGCATGGAGAGTAAAATTCCTTAACTTCTTTTATGTTAAAAAGGAGATCTTGTATTCAAGAAGGTTGGAAAGGAAAGCTTCAGTCCATCTTCTGAGGAAAAAGTGAAAGTAAGAAGCCCATCGCAGGATGATTCCACCCATCTAAGGGTGAAAGTCCACCTGTGGACACACGAACATGTTTACTGACATTGACACAGTCTGGCATAGCCTTCCCTCTGTCCCCTAGTAAATCAGCCCTTCCTATGTCACAGCGTGTTTAGACCTACCTGTCTATTGTAACCACCACCCAACAATATATTTCAGAGCAAAATCAATACCAGACATCCCTCTTGAAGTCTATAGCTGCAGTTCAGGACAGTTCCAGTAGGGGAATAAAGGAGCGAGAAGGCAAGCCAGTATATTTGAATCCAGAAGTTGTATTTTGGGTCCCAGGTCATTGCTACAATGTCCATGGGTGTTCATTTCTTTACAAACAAACCTTCAATGGGGCATAGAAGTATGTGCCAATGCCATAGTACTTTTTCATATAGTAAACAGTAATTTAGTGATGGTCTATAAACTTGCTATTTAAGACATGGTCCCTTAAGACCTAACAGCATCATATAGTAAACAGTAATTTAGTGATGGTCTATAAACTTGCTGTTTAAGACATGGTCCCTTAAGACCTAACAGCATCAGCAAAGCCTGAGAGCTTGTTAGAAATGAAGAATCACAGGTGCCACCCCAGACCCACTGATTCAGAATCTGTGTTTTAACAAGGTTGCCAGGGACTGTGTGCGTACATTCAAATCTGAGAAACACTATTCTGTAGAATTCTGTGTCTTCATTGCTCATCTCATCTCCCATTGATTTCTTAACATGGTTATCATGTGAGAACGTTCAGTTAGGCTTTGTTGGTATCTCTTTATTAGCATCTCTAGGAGGAACACGTCACTAGTTACATAATCCAGTTTAATTAAATGGGCCTAGTAACTGGGACATGTGCAATGCTTCATGTTGGATTAATCTCAATGATTTCTTGGGTGGAAAAAGCTCATTTGCTTTGCAAAGGATAAGGATTGCAATGGTGGGATTGAGGGGCAGTGCCAGTAATCCTGACTTTCTTCAAAATCTACTTGTACTAAATATTTTTAAAACTTCTACTATTGAATAATTATAGCCAGTAATTTTATCCTGTTGCTAAAAATTCATGCTCCATTATTAAAGTTATGAAAGCAAAATTATAAATGATTACAACATGCATATTTATTTATTTGATTGGAAAATCCTAAAATGCTGTTTTCAAGAGGAATTAATAGAAACTCTACCATGTACATATGCATTTATGCAATCTTATTTATTAATGTCAAAGATTATCAAAATATATTTAAACAGTAGCAAATTTTTCATCTTGACATTTTATGGATAGCATTATTTTTAAATCAGCGACATTCTTTAATTAGCAAAGGGTACATCCCAAACTATTATCTTTGAGAGTTCTTCCCCTAGAAGAATTAGCCTAAGGCAGTGCTACAATTTGTATGAGTGGACTCTACTCTTTAAAATATGTGAGACCAATTATTCTCATGACTGATGAAATCCCAAATGACCTTCAGTATTCCCACAATATATCAAGGACATTTTTTCTGTGAAAGCCGCCAAGAACTTATCTAAGAATGTCTTATGAAAAAGGGAATTTTCCCACACTGGAACAGAGGAAGCACAATTGAAAGGCAAGTCCTAATATTCAGTGTGAAGCATGTGACCTACTTAATTACATGCCCTTGGGACCTGAAATGTGTTTGCAAAGCAACGGAAACCTTAAAGGTCAGATTTGAGGAGCACAAATCAGATGTAAGGAGGACTAAAGAGTCCTGGTTGTGTGGCATCTTAATGAGATGAAAAATGCTGTCACATCTTTACAGTTTATGGGTATCGACTACGATTGTAAACCCCCAAGGGAAGAGGCAGAAAATGCCTAATAAAATAGCAAGCAGATTGCATTTATAAATGAAATATGCTGCAGTTGAAGGATATTAACAAAGAATTGGATTGTGCCTCCCCCCTTAGATTATAAAACATAGTAAATAAAAGTAAGTTTTTTCTAATCTGGTGGTTTTCCTATAATCCTCAGGCCTCGTTGTATGGTGAAAGGCCAGGATCATAATTCCTTGCCAAGTTTTATCCCCAAAAAAGCTGCCCACAAAATACAATTTAAAAACATATCTCGTAAATAATGCACGGAGTCACCGAGACCCTGTGTGGTGCAGAAGATACCACGCCAAGAGCTCTCGTTGGAACTGACCCTGTGCCCTCAGATGGCACAAAGTAATTTGGGCAAAATAGTTGCCTTCTCACAGGTTCATTGTCCATATCTCTAAAATGGTGTTTCCCAAAATGAGTGTGTGCTTTTAATGAATTACAAGTGCACATACAAAAGATACACTTTATCAAGGCACTGCCAGCAATTATAAATGGAACAACTGTAATGACCATCAAAGTAAGCCCAAAACTCATGAAATAATAATACCCTTGTACTTAGTATTTTTCTCTGAGGAGCTTAGAGCACTTATAAGCACAGACATGTTTCTCTTTTTAGAAAACAAGTCCTTTAAAAATCTATTCCTGAATGTTGAGTGAGATAAATTACACTCATTTCAGCATACTACTGTGTAATTCTCAATATCCTATTGACTCTTTTGTTTGTTTGTTTGTTTTGTTTTGTTTTTTTAACTTTATAAAAAAATTTAAAACAAACAATAAAAACAACATTTCATACAAAACCAAAACAAAGGAATAAGAAAAAAACAACCTAAAATAACTACATTGCTTCCAACATGTTCCTGCCATACCCCAAGAAAATTAACAAACCATAACCAAACAAAGGAATAAGAAAAACAATTAACCTAAAATAACTACGTTGCTGCCAACTTGTTCCTACCATACTCCCCAGAAATTAACAAACCATAGCCGTTCCTGAGCATTCCCATAACATTCAGTTTACCCTTCATAACTGTCTGTTCTTATTAGATTGTCGTTCCCCCTTCACTATTTGCTGTCTATTGCTAGGCCCCCTACATTCCACAATATAAACCATTTACTTTACATTTTTCACAGAGTTCACATTAGTGGTAACATACAGTTTCTCTCTTTTTGTGCCTGGCTTATTTCACTCAGCATTATGTCTTCAAGTTTCATCCAAGTTGTCATATGTTTCATGACTTCGTTCCTTCTTACTGCCACGTAGTATTCCACTGTGTGTATACACCATGTTTTGTTTATCCACTCATCTGTTGAAGGACATTTGGGTTGTTTCCATCTCTTGGCAATTGTGAATAATGCTGCTATGAACATTGGTGTGCAGATATCTGTTCATGTCACTGTTTTCAGATCCGGGTGTATACCGAGAAGCGCAATTGCTGGATTATAGGGTAACTCTATATCTAGTTTTCCAAGGAACCACCAGACTGTATTCCAGAGTGGTTGTACCATTATACAGTCCCACTAACAATGAATAAGAGTTCCAATTTCCCCACATCCTCTCCAGCATTTGTAGTTTCCTGTTTGTTTAACGGCAGCCAATCTAATTGGTGTGAGATGATATCTCATTGTGGTCTTAATTTGCATCTCCTAATAGCTAGTGAAGATGAACATTTTTTCATGTGTTTTTTTTTAATGCCGTCTTTTTAATCCTATACTTTTAAGAATCCATAGTATATTATTATTATAGTTTTACAGAGTCATTTATTTAGAGTTACCTACATATTTGCTACTTTCTTTGTTCTTCATTCCTTCTTTTTTTTTTTTTTAATCTTCATTTTATTGAGATATATTCACATACCACGCAGTCATACAAAACAAATCGTACTTTCGATTGTTTACAGTACCATTACATAGTGGTACATTCATCACCCAAATCAATCCCTGACACCTTCATTAGCACACACACAAAAATAACAAGAATAATAATTAGAGTGAAAAAGAGCAATTGAAGTAAAAAAGAACACTGGGTACCTTTGTCTGTTTGTTTCCTTCCCCTATTTTTCTACTCATCCATCCATAAACTAGACAAAATGGAGTGTGGTCCTTATGGCTTTCCCAATCCCATTGTCACCCCTCATAAGCTACATTTTTATACAACTGTCTTCGAGATTCATGGGTTCTGGGTTGTAGTTTGATAGTTTCAGGTATCCACCACCAGCTACCCCAATTCTTTAGAACCTAAAAAGGGTTGTCTAAAGCGTGCATAAGAGTGCCCACCAGAGTGACCTCTCAGCTCCTTTTGGAATCTCTCTGCCACTGAAGCTTATTTCATTTCCTTTCACATCCCCCTTTTGGTCAAGAAGATGTTCTCCATCCCACGATGCCAGGTCTACATTCCTCCCCGGGAGTCATATTCCACGTTGCCAGGGAGATTCACTCCCCTGGGTGTCTGATCCCATGTAGGGGGGAGGGCAGTGATTTTACCTTTCAAGTTGGCTTAGCTAGACAGACAGGGCCACATCTGAGCAACAAAGAGGCATTCGGGAGGAGGCTCTTAGGCACAACCATAGGGAGGCCTAGCCTCTCCTTTGCAGCAACCGTCTTCCCAAGGGTAAAACCTGTGGTAGAGGGCTCAACCCATCAAACCACCAGTTCCCTATGTCTGTGGTCATGTTAGCAACCATGGAGGTGGGGTAGGTGATACCCCTGCATTCTCCACAGGCTCCTCAAGGGGGCACTACATCTTTTTTTCCTTGTTTTTCTTTCTTTTTTTTTTTTTTTTTAACTTTCCCTTCTTTTTTAAATCAACTGTATGAAAAAAAAAGTTAAAAAGAAAACAAACATACAATAAAAGAACATTTCAAAGAGACCATAACAAGGGAGTAAGAAAAAGACAACTAACCTAAGATAACTGCTTAACTTCCAACATGTTCCTACTTTACCCAAGAAAGTTACCTAATATAGCAACATTTCTGTAAACTTGCTCCTACTATATCCATCAGAAATTAACAGACCATAGTCATTCCTGGGCATCCCCAGAACGTTAAATAGCTTATCTGTTCTACTTGGATTATTGTTCCCCTTTCCTTAATTGCTCTCTATTGCTAGTTCCCCTACATTCTACATTATAAACCATTTGTTTTACATTTTTCAAAGTTCACATTAGTGGTAGCATATAATATTTCTCTTTTTGTGCCTGGCTTATTTCGCTCAGCATTATGTCTTCAAGTTTCATCCATGTTGTCATATGTTTCACGAGATCGTTCCTTCTTACTGCCGCGTAGTATTCCATCGTGTGTATATACCACATTTTATTTATCTACTCATCTGTTGAAGGACATTTGAGTTGTTTCCATCTCTTGGCAATTGTGAATAATGCTGCTATGAACATTGGCGTGCAGATATCTGTTTGTGTCACTGCTTTCCGATCTTCCGGGTATATACCGAGAAGTGCAATCGCTGGATCGAATGGTAACTCTATATCTAGTTTTCTAAGGAACTGCCAGACTGACTTCCAGAGTGGCTGAACCATTATACAGTCCCACCAACAATGAATAAGTGTTCCAATTTCTCCACATCCCCTCCAGCATTTGTAGTTTCCTGTTTGTTTAATGGCAGCCATTCTAACTGGTGTTAGATGGTATCTCATTGTGGTCTTAATTTGCATCTCTCTAATAGCTAGTGAAGCTGAACATTTTTTCATGTGTTTCTTGGCCATTTGTATTTCCTCTTCAGAGAACTGTCTTTTCATATCTTTTGCCCATTTTATAATTGGGCTGTCTGTACTATTGTCATTGAGTTGTAGGATTTCTTTATATATGCAAGATATCAGTCTTTTGTCAGATACATGGTTTCCAAAAATTTTTTCCCATTGAGTTGGCTGCCTCTTTACCTTTTTGAGAAATTCCTTTGAGGTGCAGAAACTTCTAAGCTTGAGGAGTTCCCATTTATCTATTTTCTCTTTTGTTGCTTGTGCTTTGGGTGTAAAGTCTAGGAAGTGGCCGCCTAATACAAGGTCTTGAAGATCTTTTCCTACATTATCTTCTAGGAGTTTTATGGTACTTTGTTTTATATTGAGATCTTTGGTCCATTTTGAGTTAATTTTTGTGTAGGGGGTGAGGTAGGGGTCCTCTTTCATTCTTTTGGATATGGATATCCAACTCTCCCAGCCCCATTTGTTGAAAAGACCATTATGACTCAGTTCAGTGACTTTGGGGGCCTTATCAAAGATCAGTCAGCCATAGATCTGAGGGTCTATCTCTGAATTCTCAATTCGATTCCATTGATCTATATGTCTATCTTTGTGCCAGTACCATGCTGTTTTGGCAACTGTGGCTTTATAATAAGCTTCAAAGTCAGGGAGTGTAAGTCCTCCCACTTTGTTTTTCTTTTTTAGAGTGTCTTTAGCAATTCGAGGCATCTTCCCTTTCCAAATAAATTTGATAACTAGCTTTTCCAAGTCTGCAAAGTAGGTTGTTGGAATTTTGATTGGGATTGCATTGAATCTGTAGATGAGTTTGGGTAGAATTGACATCTTAATGACATTTAGCCTTCCTATCCATGAACATGGAATATTTTTCCATCTTTTAAGGTCCCCTTCTATTTCTTTTAGTACAGTTATGTAGTTTTCTTTGTATAGGTCTATTACATCTTTGGTTAAGTTTATTCCTAGGTACTTGATTTTTTTAGTTGCTATTGAAAATGGTATCTTTTTCTTGAGTGTCTCTTCAGTTTGTTCATTTCTAGCATATAGAAACATTACTGTCTTATGTGCATTAATCTTGTATCCCGCTACTTTGCTAAATTTGTTTATTAGCTCTCGTAGCTGTATCGTCGATTTCTCAGGGTTTTCTAGATATAAGATCATATCATCTGCAAACAATGACAGTTTTACTTCTTCTTTTCCAATTTGGATGCCTTTTATTTCTTTGTCTTGCTGGATTGCCCTGGCTAGCACTTCCAGCACAATGTTGAATAACAGTGGTGACAGCGGGCATCCTTGTCTCCTTCCCGATCTTAGAGGGAAGGCTTTCAGTCTCTCACCATTGAGTACTATGCTGGCTGTGGGTTTTTCATATATGCTCTTTATCATGTTGAGGAAGTTTCCTTCAATTCCTACCTTTTGAAGTGTTTTTATCAAAAAGGGATGTTGGATTTTGTCAAATGCTTTTTCAGCATCTATTGCGATGATCAATTGATTTTTCCCTTTTGACTTGTTAATGTGTTGTAATACATTGATTGATTTTCTTATGTTGAACCATCCTTGCATGCCTGGAATAAACCCCACTTGGTCATGGTGTATGATTTTTTTAATGTGTCTTTGGATTCGATTTGCAAGTATTTTGTTGAGGATTTTTGCATCTATATTCATTAGGGAGATTGGCCGGTAGTTTTCCTTTTTTGTAGCATCTTTGCCTGGTTTTGGTATTAGATTGATGTTAGCTTCATAAAATGAGTTAGGTAGTGTTCCATTTTCTTCAATGTTTTGAAAGAGTTTGAGTAAGATTGGTGTCAGTTCTTTCTGGAAAGTTTGGTAGAATTCCCCTGTGAAGCCATCTGGCCCTGGGCATTTATTTGTGGGAAGATTTTTGATGACTGATTGGATCTCTTTGCTTGTGATGGGTTGGTTGAGGTCTTCTATTTCTTCTCTGGTCAGTCTAGGTTGTTCATATGTTTCCAGGAAATTGTCCGTTTCCTCTACATTATCCAGTTTGTTGCCATACAGTTGTTCAAAGTATCCTCTTATAATTTTTTTAATTTCTTCAGGATCTGCAGTTATGTCACCTTTTTCATTCATTATTTTGTGTATATGGGTCTTCTCTCTTTTTGATTTTGTCAGTCTAGCTAGGGGCTTGTCAATCTTGTTGATCTTCTCACAGAACCAACTTTTGGTGATATTTATCCTCTCTATTGTTTTTTTGTTCTCTATGTCATTTATTTCTGCTTTAATCCTTGTTATTTCTTTTCTTCTACTTGGTTTAGGATTGGTTTGCTGTTCATTTTCTAGCTTCTTCAGTTGATCCATTAGTTCTTTGATTTTGGCTCTTTCTTCCTTTTTAATATATGCATTTAGTGCTATAAATTTCCCCCGTAGCACTGCTTTTGCTGCATCCCATAGGTTTTGGTATGTTGTGTTCTCATTTTCATTCATCTGTATATATTTAGCAATTTCTCTTGCTATTTCTTCTTTAACCCACTGATTGTTTAGGAGTGTGTTGTTTAACCTCCAGGTATTTGTGAATTTTCTAAGTCTCTGATGGTTATTGACTTCTAATTGTATTCCATTGTGGTCAGAGAATGTGCTTTGAATAATTTCAATCTTTTTAAATTTATTGAGGCTTGTTTTATGTCCCAGCATATGATCTATTCTGGAGAAAGTTCCATGAGCACTAGAAAAGTATGTGTATCCTGGTGATTTGGGATGTAATGTCCTGTATATGTCTGTTAAATCTAATTCATTTATCAGATTGTTTAGGTTTTCAATTTCCTTATTGGTCTTCTGTCTGGTTGATCTATCTATACGAGAGAGTGATGTGTTGAAGTCTCCCACAATTATTGTGGACACATCAATTGCTTCCTTTAGTTTTGCCAGTGTTTCTCTCATGTATTTTGTGGCACCTTGATTGGGTGCATAGACATTTACGATTGTTATTTCTTCTTGTTGAATTGCCCCTTTTATTAGTATGTAGTGGCCTTCTTTGTCTCTCAAACATCCCTGCATTTGAAGTCTATTTTATCTGAGATTAATATTGCTACACCTGCTTTCTTTTGGCTGTAGCTTGCATGAAATATTTTTTTCCATCCTTTCACTTTCAGTTTCTTTGTGTCCCTGTGTCTAAGATGAGTCTCTTGTATACAACATATTGATGGTTCATTTTTTTTGATCCATTCTGCGAATCTATATCTTTTAATTGGGGAGTTTAATCCATTTACATTCAACGTTATAACCGTGAAGGCATTTCTTGAATCAGCCATCTTATCCTTTGGTTTATGTTTGTCATATTTTTCCCCTCTGTCTATTAATATCCTTTATTGTACCCATACCGAATCTCTTTAGTACTGAACCTTTCTCCAAGTCTCTCTGTCCTTTCTTTGTTTCTCTGTCTGTAGGGCTCCCTTTAGTATCTCCAGTAGGGCAGGTCTCTTGTTAGCAAATTCTCTCAGCATTTGTTTGTCTGTGAAAAATTTAAGCTCTCCCTCAAATTTGAAGGAGAGCTTTGCTGGATAAAGTATTCTTGGCTGGAAATTTTTCTCACTCAGAATTTTAAATATATCATGCCACTGCCTTCTTGCCTCCATGGTGGCTGCTGAGTAGTCACTACTTAGTCTTATGCTGTTTCCTTTGTATGTGGTGAATTGCTTTTCTCTTGCTGCTTTCAGAACTTGCTCCTTCTCTTCTGTGTTTGACAGTGTGATCAGTATATGTCTCGGAGTGGGTTTATTTGGATTTATTCTATTTGGGGTTCGCTGAGCATTTATGATTTGTGTATTTATGTTGTTTAGAAGATTTGGGAAGTTTTCCCCAACAATTTCTTTGAATACTCTTCCTAGACCTTTACCCTTTTCTTCCCCTTCTGGGACACCAATGAGTCTTATATTCGGACGTTTCATATTATCTATCATATCCCTGAGGTCCATTTCGATTTTTTCAATTTTTTTCCCCATTCTTTCTTTTATGCTTTCATTTTCCCTTCTGTCATCTTCGAGGTCACTGATTCGTTGTTCAACTTCCTCTGGTCTTGTACTATGAGTGTCCAGAATCTTTTTAATTTGGTCAACAGTTTCTTTAATTTCCATAAGATCATCCATTTTTTTATTTAGTCTTGCAATGTCTTCTTTATGCTCTTCTAGGGTCTTCTTGATTTCCTTTGTCTCCCGTACTATGGTCTCATTGTTCATCTTTAGTTCTTTGAGTAGCTGCTCTAGGTGCTGTGTCTCTTCTGGTCTTTTGATTTGGGTGCTTGGGCTTGGGTTATCCATATCGTCTGGTTTTTTCATATGCTTTATAATTTTCTGTTGTTTTTGGCCTCGTGGCATTTGCTGAACTTGATAGGGTTCTTTTAGGATTTGTAGACCAATTGAAGTCCTTATCTCTAATTTATCAGATCTACAGCTTCGTGGAGTACACTTTCTCTAACTAACCAGCAGGTGGCGTCCACGAGCCACCTGTTCTCCAGAAGCCAGTTCTCCCCTGCTTAGCCTTTTTGGTGAGTGGGGGAGTGAGTCTTGTGGGGTCCAATTGGTGTACCAAGCTTGCGTGTGTAGTTGGTATTGCCTGCCCTGTATATGGGGCGTGTTTCTGGGCAGTCAGGGAGGGGGGGGTGGCTCTAGCAATCAAATCTCCCTGGTGATCCTAGAGTTTTAAAGCTGCTGCAATAGTCTAATCCTTCAGATCAGTCCTGCCACAGTTTGTCTCTGCCACTGACCCACAAGTCCTTGGTATTGGCGTATGGCTCCTGAGACTTGCAAGTGGGCCCCTCTTCCAGGCCTTGCCCCTCCTGGTCCTCTGTTGAGGGATGACTGTGCTATGTCACAGGTGAGTGCCATCCCCCCAGGGCAGTTCTGGGCTGCTGGGCTGTGTAGGGAGGCTCCCAGTCTGCTGAAATGATGGCTGAATGGGGCTTTGTTAATTCACACTGTTCTACCTTCCCAACTCTGGGACAATCAGCTGAGGTTGCAGGGAAGGCTAATGTCCACGCCCAGTTTTGTGGTGTGTGCCTGTTATTTGAAGCACTTCTGTCACACTGGGTTGTCTGGGGCAGTTCTGGGCTATGAGGCTGGCGATGGGCAGGAGTGTTTCCTGTCCACCAGGATGATGGCTGTGAGCGGACACCCCCCTTTTCTTGGGAAGTTGTGGTGTTTAGTGAATTTTCTCAGCCACTGGATTATTGCATTTTGTCTCAGAGCTCTCCTAGTTCTGCTCTTGACTTGACCTGCCCAAATTGCAAGTCTTTGAAGCTTTCTGTATTGGGCTTCTTAGAGTAATTGTTTTAGAAAAAGAAAAAAGGATTAAAAAAAAAAAAAAAAAGGGCCCTCCTCAGAGATCTAATAGGTTATTGAAATGCTAAGAGACAAAGCAACCAGGGCCATTAAGGAAAGGTCCACAGGGCAGAGAGATCAGCTTTTCTTCGGGATTTGCATATGCGCCTCAGGGCCTGAGCTCGGGCCTGAGGTCTGCCCTTCCCCTTTCTATGTTCACCAGAACTCCAAAAATCCTCCGCTTTTATTTTGGAGTTTTTCGTGTTGTTTTTTTCCTATGCTTGTCTCCTCTCTGCTGGGCTGGCTGCTCTCAGATTCTCTGGTGTCTGGTCTCCGTCTATCTATGGTCGGAGTTTGGATCAGCAGAATGAGTTTCCGATAAGGGCTGCCACTGCAGTTCTCCCTTCTCCTTCCTGGAGCTGACAGCCCCTCCTCCCATGGGACTGAGCCTGGCAGGGAGGGGCGCGGGTCCCCTGGCCGCAAAAACTTACAGATTTCGCTGATCTCAGCAGTTCCACGTTTTCATGAGTGTTGTATGAAGTATCCCCAAAGTCAGATTGCTCTGTGGTGTCCAGTCCACGCAGTTCCTGGCTTTCTCCTATTGACTCTTCATCAAACTGTTATCCAAGTGTGTGTGTGTGTGTGTGTGTGTAAGATGATGTGAGAACATTTCCCTGTTTCTATTTCAGGCTATCTTAATTTACTCTGGACTGTATTTAATTAAAATATCCTGTTTTAACTTTAAATTAATTCAACTCATCAGACAAGGAAATGTATACTACAACTGAATTTTAATGCATGAGCAGTAAATGTAAAGTTTTGCATGTACGTGGATTTCCTGCCTTTATATAGTTAAGAAGTTATATTTTCTTCAGAAGAATTACATTTAGGAGGTTGGTCAGTCCCTTGTTTAAACCACGTTCTATGTACTCAATTTCTTTTCAAGGTAGGGAGAAGTTTAAATCAGGTTATTGAGGTGTAATTTGTGTACAATAAAATTTATGCTTTTAAGTGTACAGTTCAATGAGTTTTTACAAATATATATAATTATGTAATCATTTTCACCACCACAAACAAGATACATATTTTTATCATCCCCAAAGTTCCCTCACGCACCTTTAAAATCACCTCCCTCATCCCTAGACCCTTGCAACCGCTGATATGCTTTTCATCACTGTAGTTTTCCCTTTTCCAGAATCTCATGAAATTGTTCTGTATGTAGTCATTTGTATCTAGCTTCTTCCACTTAGCATAATGTTCTGAGATTCATCCTTATTGTTGTATGTATCAGTAGGACATTCCTTTATGTTACTGAGTGATAGAGTTTTGCCTTTCCCTGGTGACTAATGATGTTGAGTATCTTTTCATGTACTTATTGGCCTATTGTTTTGGTTTGCTAAAGCTACCAGAATGCAATATACCAGAAATGGGTTGGCTTTCACAAGGGGGAGTTATTAGTTTACAAATTTACAGTTCTAAGGCCATGAAAATGTTCCAATTAAGGCATCAACAGGATGATAACTTCTTTGAAGAAAGGCTGCTGACATCTGGGGTTCCTCTGTCAGATAGCAAGGCACATGGCCGGCGTCTGCTAGTCCTTCACTCCTGGGTTTCATGGCTTCCTCTCTCAGCTCCTCCGGGGGCATTTTCTCTCCAAACTTCTCTGGGTGTTTCTCTCTCTGAGCTTTCTGGGCTTTTTTTTATCTGTTATCCTCATAAAGGACTCCAGTAGAGGATTAAGACCCACCTTGAATTGCTTGGGTCGCTTCTTAATTGAGACAACCTAATCAAAAGGTCCCACCCACCATAGGTCTGCACCCACAGGGATGGATTAAAGAACATGGCCTTTTCTGAGGTACATAATTGCTTCAAACCAGAACACCTATCATATATCATCTAAGGTAAAGTGTCTTTTCAAATCTCTTTCCCATTTTTTAATTATATTGTTTGTGTTATTATTATTGATAAGAATTTCTAAGTATTTAGATACAAATCTTTTATCAGATATGTGTAAATATTTTCTCCTAATTGGTAGCATTTTTTTCCAATTTACTTAACCATTTCTTTAAAAAAAAAAGCAGAAGTTTTCAATTTGATGAATTCCAATTTATCAATTTTTTTCTCTTATGATGATTTGTGCTTTTTAGGCTCATTTTCTTTTCTCTTCTTTTTTTTTTCCACATGCTTTTAATGTTTCAAGATGTTAGCTAAAATGTAGCAACCCTAATGCATTCTCCCTCTCTACTTCCATTTTAATTCATCCCAAATCAGGGAAATTCAGGCAATGTGTTAGTTTCCTATTGCTGCTATATTAATTATCATAAATGTGTTGGCTTCAAACAAATAAATTTATTATCTTACAGTTATGAGGGTCAGAAGTCCAAAATGGATCTCATCAGGCTAAAATCAAGGTGTCAGCAGGGCTGCATTCCTTCTGAAGGCTCTAGGGGATAAGCCACTTTTGTCTTTTCCAGCTTCTCGAGTCTGTCCACATTCCTTGGTTTGTGGACCCTTTCCTCCACCTTCAAAGCCAGCAATGGTGGATCAAGTCCTTCTCAGATTGTACCACTCTGACCCCTTCTGCTTCTCTCTTCCACTTTTAAGGACCCTTGTGATCACATTCATCCTCCAGATAATCCCAGGTAATCTCCCTATTTTAAGGTCAGCTGATTAGCATTCTTGATTATATCTGGATCCTTAATTTCCTCCTGCCATGCAACATAACATATTTATAGGCTCTGAGGTTTAGGATACAGATATCTTTGAGATACACTCTTCTGCCTACCACAGGCAAAATGTTAAGAAATCAGACTAAAATCCCCTGTGCTCTCATAACTCCAGCCTATCTTTTTCAGCACTTAACAGACACACTGCACCACACTCATCCATTTGCTTGTTTGCCCCCTACACACACACACACGCACGCACGTACGCACACACAGTTAACTTTGAGCTCTTTGAGGGAAGGAGCTGGATAGTTATTTCTGTAGCTCCACGCAGAGCCCAGGTCTGCCACATAAAAGCTATTTAATAGATATTTGATATTTGAATAGATGAATGAATGAATGAATGAATGAAAAATTAATGAATGAAATTTCTTCAAATTACTCTGCTTGTTCTCCTTTCATCTGTTTTCATCACAATACTCTGCTGAATGGATTAAATCCTAGATCTATTGCTTACTGGCTCTATGACTTTGAGCTTCTGTATTGGTTTTCTGTTGCTACCCTAACAAATTACCACAAACTTAGTGGTTTATAAGAACACCCCTTTATTATTTCACAATTTTGTACATCAGAGTCTGGCATGGCTCAGCTGGGTCTCACAAGGTTAATATCAAGGTGTTGGCCAGGCTGGGCACTTATCTGAAAAGTGTAGGGAGAAGAATTCATTTCTTTGTGTTGTAGGACTGAGGTCCCTGTTTACTTGCTGGCTATTGCATGGGGTCTGCTCTCTGCAGCTAGAGGCCATCCATACTCACAGGGGTCCCCTCTATCTTCTAAGCAACAAGGACATGTCAAGTCCTTCTCTCTCTTCTAATCTCTTACGACTTTCTCTTCTGCCTCTTCAAGGGCTTACATGATTAGATCAGGCCTATTTGGTCTTAAAAAGTCAACTGACTTGGGACTTTAATTACAACTGCAAAATCTTTTCACAGAACTATCTAGTGTTTGATTGACCAACCAGGGCACTGGACTCTTGGAGAAAGGGGATAAGTTATCTTTAGATGCCTACTACTACAGCTTTAAATTAACCTAGCTGTATCTTATCACCAGTTTATGAAAAGCAGGATGGCAATTGCCCCAACTTCATTTGTCAGGATGAGTATTAAATGCCATAATCCACATGATATTCCCAACAGAGATCCTAGATCTTAGTTGGGATTTTAAAAATATTTGTTTTCTTCTTTCTGACACAAAAATCCATATTCTTTCCCTATTATTCCAGCCTGTAATGTAATGCAAACTGTGTGCAAGAATAAACTTGCCATTTTTAAATTGAGTTTACTCACTGAAAAGTCTTCATTTATGTGAAAATAAAGAATTTTCCAGCATAAATGAACACATAGTAAAAAATATCATTTTTGACATGTTTTCAAACTTAGAATAAAGTTTCCTAGGCGTAATCTAAAAAATCAAATATTAGTTTATATGCTTTATGTCAGTAACAGATTTCCTAGGAAGCTTTACTGTTCCTAATAATTTTAATATTTCCTATTTTCGTTAAAGGGAAACTAGTGGTGTGGCATATATTTTCGTTATACCAAGAACTAATTTCATTTCCTTAATACCTCTCAAATTTACTAAGGAATGTTCTTGGGTCTTTGATATGGAAAGACAAATGACCAACAGCTGTTCTCACCAGAGAGCCCCTAACCTTTGACATGGGTTGAGTGAGTTAATCTATAAAATGGTTGACCTTCTGATGGCTAGGTTGGGGGTTTTAATAGCTTAAACACTAATAAAAGAATTAATTGGATATTTCTGTCTCAAAAAAATTACCTCATTTTCTCATCAGACATTTGGTTTACTAATTACTCTGTCTGCCTTTTATGTTGAATGCAAAGACTGTTTTTTCTAATGAGGTGACTGATTTTTAGTTAATCCGTATTCTTCCTATTTTCCATTTTATGAAATAAATTTGTAATTCATGAACAAGTCATCTATTTATATATTAAAGTAACAAATGTATTTGTTAAGTTCCTGCTAATTCATAACAAAAATACTAATAACTCACCTGGAGTCTTTCTTTTTTTTTGAGAAAGGGCATTTGGTGTACTTTTCTAAAGCTTTTCAAAGAATTTCCTATTCTTTCATTTAGTCCTCACCACAGCCCCTGTGAGAGGTCAGATAGCTATTATTACTCCCTTTTACCAGTGAGGAAATGGGCTTAGCAAGGATAATTAACTTAGCTATTTTCATGTCGGCTGTTAAGAAGCAGACCCAAGCCTTCTGATTTTTACCCTCTGCCCTTTCCCCTATGCAATGCTGCAATTACATCTGAGGACATCTTTAAGTTGACAGACTCTTGTGTAAGTGTGAATTATTCAGCCACATGTTAAGCTACGCTAATTCATTTTTATTTGCTCTATTTTAAAAAACATAAAAAAGTAGGACCCATACTACAGAAAACCTAAGGTTTTGCTTATAAATGTGAAATTTAAAAGTTATGTTTGTGATAGATGTTATAATTAAAAATGAACTCATTGTTATTATCTTCCCATGGTAAAGTATAATAGCTATTCTTTCAATCCCCCGCTGTTTTAATTCTGACAGCCTGATTTTTCTTCCAAGTCCAGAAGGGTATAGGTTTATCTTAGCTACACTAAGCAGCATCATGCTATTTGTGGAGTTTAATAAAAACCAGAGGAATCATATAATTTATCACCCAAACAAGGATCCTTTTGAGAGTGGAAGAAATGCTATTAATAATTATGCTGGCACTACAGGCATAACCCAAAAACTGGCCCAAGGAAACCAAGATACATGGCCACTCTAATAATAACCCACACAACCCCCTGAGCTCAAAGTTTTTCCCATTTCCTCAGTGATAATAACCTTTATCTTCACCCCCCAGCCCCTTAAGTTACAAAGTTTAAAGTGGGCCTTGGCCCTTGTCATCACCCAGCACTGCTTCATGTCTAAAATTCTGAATTCCAAAATTTCCCTCTTCACATTTGCGTCCCACTGCCTCACTCTTGCCAGTTCCTGAGTCTCTCTGGTTCTCACAGCCCATCAGCCAGACTGAGGGTCCATTTGTCTCCTCTTTGTCTGTGTGTAGGTGCCATTTCAGTAAAGTTCTCACTGAGAGTCCTGATCTCCTCTACACGTTGGCCTCTCATGGACCCACCTTTTCAGTTCTTCATCCTTCCTATTGTGAGGCTGTTGGACATAAGTGAAGAAAGTTATAGAATAATCAAGCTCGCTTGCTTTGTTTTTGTTTTTCAGATTCATCCTGTCTGTTAGATCCTCCAGTCTGTTTAGTGATCTTTCCATTCATCATTAATTAATGTGCTTTCTTCCAGGCTCCTCAGGGATAAATTAGACATCATCTCTGTCTTCAAGGAGAATACAAATAGTATGACAGATAGACATGGGTACAAAAAAGTACAGTTAAGAATCATAGCTATAAATATAGTAGTATGTCTGGGGTACGGTGGGGCCATAAATAAGGAAGTGGATTGATTAGTGAAGAATGGAAGCAATCAAGAAAGGCTTCATGGAGGGTTACAGCTTGAACTCAGTCTTGGAAGATGAATAGGCACTCCAAAGTGGCAAGGGAGAGAGATGAAAGAATATTCCAGGCAGAAGGATCATCATGATCAAAGGCATAGAGTATGAAATACCCTGATGAGTTTGGAGGACGGCAAGCATTTCCAAATGGCTGGATTTTAGGCTTCAGATGAGGTGGGATAAATTTCATGCCATAACAGGGGACCACTGAGAAAGCAGGAGGCCTATGTGGTTAGTATTATATTCTAGATATATTATTTTGGAGGTAAAGTGGAGGATAGATAGGAAGGATGTCAGACATGAGCCTGCAGTAACAATTAAGAGACTATTGCAGATGATTCACAATGGTGTGTCTGCATTAGGCCCCTAAGAGCAGGGTAGGAAAGAAAGGAAAAGACAGGTGAAATAGTAAGGAGGGAGGATGGAGATACTTGGGTTTTGGATTGGCTGCTGGTGAGGACTTAGTGAGAGAACAGATGTTAAAAAAAATAAAGCAAAATAGTTACTATGGCTAAGAGATTTAAAATGGAGTTAGGAGGTCATCCTGGAGGTTACTCTTATGCAAGTCTCAGCCAGAGATCACAAACTACCTAAGTATGCAAGGCCTCAAGCAACAACATTCCTCAAAGCCCCAAGGGCATCCAGACCATAAAACAAACCACAAGATAAAGAACTGAGTTAACTGTCTAACCTGGAAGACAATTAGAGTAACCTAAATATCCACCAACCACAAACAACTTGTGTAATCTTTTTCTTTTCCTTTAAAAACCATTGCTTGGAAATGCCAGGACTGGGACACGATTTGGCTACTTGAATCTGTGCTCCCTCAATTGCAGTTCTAAGACCCCAAATAAATGCCTTTGTTGCCTTGCACTTTAATTTGTTATTTCTTGGTTGACACAGAAAGACCCTCTAGGATCTGTTATATGTTACTGGCTGGGCTGGCAATTCCCCAAAACTAGAAATACAAGAGAAGCAATACATTTCTGCAAAAAAGAATGGATATGGTTTCAAACATGCTGGTGCCTGAAGTGGACACTGCTGAGCCACACAATTCCCCTGCAGGACTGAAGCACTTTGTCTCCCAGCTGCTGGCAGTGCTCTGACCTGTCTCCAGAACTGCCTTCTGCTTAAGAGAGCCTCCTCACCCAAGTCAAGGCCCCAGTATTAGTTTCCTGTGGCTGCTATAACAAATTACCACAAACCGGGTGGCTTAAAACAACAGAAATTTACTCCCACAATTCTGGAGGATGGAAATCTGAAATCAAGGGAAGAATTTGTTTCTTGCCTCTCTCCTAGCTTCTGATGGCCTCTGGCAAGCCTTGGTGTTCTTTGGCTTGTAGATGTATCATTCCAATTTCTGCCTCTTCACATGGCTGCCTTCCTTCTGTGGGTGTCTCCAAATCTTTCTCTCATTATAAGGACACCAGTCCTTGGATAATAGGGCTCATCCTAATCCAGTATGACTTCATCACAACTTGATTGTATCTGTAAAAACCCTATTTTCAAATGGGATCACAGTCTGAGATTTTGCATGGACAGAATTATGGGGGAAGGGGGAACACACTATTCAATCAGTACATCCCATTTTCAGCAATAGTCTGCATCCAATGCTGGTCAATGCAGTGTAAAGGCCCATCCCCTTTGCATCAACTAAGGACAGCAGTGAAGGACCATCCCAGCTTCAGAGCTCCTTGTGAGGTTAGCTGAGGCTATGATCACACTGAGAAGACATACGGAATGAGTACTGGGAGGATCGGAAAATCTGAGGCCTGTTTTGACTTCTTAAATGGTCTGGCAGGAAAAGAGAAACTAACAAAGAAGGCTGAGAAGCAGTGCTCAGAGGAGCAATGGAATCAAGAGAAGGTGTGATTCTGAAAGCCAAGTGGGGAAAGAAGTGATCAACAGTGTCAGATGAGAGAGGGAGAGGGAGAGGGGGAGGGAATGGGAGAGGGAGAAGGAAAGGAGGACGGAAAGGGAGAGAGAGATCTCAAATGAAAGCAAAACAGGAAAAGAATCCAACGATAGAGCAATTACGGGAGCCTTCTCTGTACAGTGGTGAGAACAGACCAGTCAATACGGGCTGCAGGGGGTTCATAAGTGAAAAGAATGAGCTTAGTTATGGGGAGAAGAGCTCTAGGGCAGCAACTAAACTGGAATGCAGTGTTGTAGCTGATGTGACTATGTGTCTACATGTATGTGTGATTTGTTTTTAGTAAAGGAGACAATTGACCCTTCACCTTGTCTGGGAAACTGTCCTTAATTCTTCTGCTGAAAGCAGTCATCCCCTCCTCTGACTCCCCTAAGACTTCACCTGTCCTTTCCTCAGGGCTCTTGTCATTTTGTTTGTACAACAGATATTATGTGGTTTTCATATACTTTATTGGTCTTTAACTCCTTTTAGAAAAATCTGTAAAGAGCCATCTGGGACTAGTTAAAACCATCTTTGAATCTACTACACAGTGCTGTCCACAATGCGGGTACCCGTTAATACTTGTAAGAAATGATAATAAGTGACTAAGATAAGAATTTGAGTGTGTTGAGTCACTGCCACTTAAGGCCAACCATGAGGCACCTTCACTCCCTCTAAGGCCTTTGTTTGATAAAAGTTGGAGAAATAGGAGAAAGAGTTACAGTATTGTCCTCCACAGACAAAGGAAACTTATAGAAAGAAGTAAGAGCCAGTGATAGTGAGAGGCAGGCAGGCTTAAGAAGAAGCTTCTAAGCTAAACTATCTCTTGGATCAGAAACATGACATCTCATTAAGGGTACCAGTCAATCCCCTTAATGTACCGATAGATAAAAAAGAGTATTTCATAGTTTGGTTTTCAACAGCATTCAGGGTTTTGAGGATGTTTGCTTGTATTGTAAAAATATTTCCTAATAACTGAAAAACAAGAGAGTTCAACTTGCTTGTTATGATTTTCCTAAACCATACCAATTCTCTAGTGTAGTTATTTTGGTTAAAAAAAAAAATTGTAGGGGGGAGGGACTCATAAAATAATTGTAACTTTAGCATTCAGCACAGTCTCTTACTACTTCCCTTCAAAAACAATTTCTAAATAACTGTACGGGAGGAAGTAGATGAAAGAGAAAACCTATAAATTCAGTTCTAAAATCTTTGCATGTATGAAACTAGAGGAGGGTTGGATCAGCAGGTCCTCTGGTGCTTTACTAAAGGGTCTTTTCAATTGTTTCATCTCCAAAAATCACACTCTTCAGGGAAATTAAAGTTTCTATAGGTAGGTTTTCTTATTCATTTTCCTGCTAATGAGAATAAATTTAGGATGACCTTGCAAAATTTGAAGTATTTCACACTGATTTATTTTATTAGTGTTCAAGTTCCTTTCTAGACTTGCTCATTGGGAGAGAAACCAAAATTTATGAACCTAATTAAGAGCACCTATCTCCCAGCCAAAGTGGAAAAAAGGAGAAATAACTTTTTCATTTTCTGATTCTCTTATTTCTATCTGTCCGTGGAGGGACTAGTTGGCTTCAGAATCAAAACAAGCATTTCCAATTGGTGAAACAAAAGAGTGATGTTTGAAGTAATCAGTTGTGACAAGCCACAGATGATAAATTAGGCAATTAAGATGTGAAAATATATCAGGTACATAAAATGGAATAGATGGGGATATATAATTGGAGAAGCAATTTTCAGATAAAAATAGCTGTTTTTCCAAATATTTTCAGAAGCATTTAAAATTCTTTGAATATAAACTAGAGCCACTTTAGGAAATAACAACCTAAACCAAGATTTATAATCTTAATTTTGGTTATGGTATTTAGAGAACACCAATAAAATATGAAATGATTAATAGTTATATTTTCTGTCCTGGGGGAGAAACATAACATTCTGAAATTTATTTTATTTGAATTAAAATATTTATGAACAGTATAAGGCTCAGAACACATAAACTTGGCTCTGAGACATAGCTGCATATCATAAAGCATGAAATACGTAAAAGCAGTAAATCACAGAAAGAAAATAAATTTGAGGGATCTTGCTTTACTTATGAGAAGACTTTATTATAATAAACTGGAGGAGCAATAGTTATCAGTCTATCTATCAGGTCATCCATTTATGTGGGTTGCATTCAAATTTAGGCCGAAGGAATGCGTCCAGCACACTTCCCCCTTCCCTCTCCCTGAATGCCAAACATCTAATACTCAGGGTGCATGGCCATCAGAGACCATTGGCCTCTAATTAGCTACAGAACCACTGTAGAGTTCAAAATCTAGCTCATTTGAGAACAAGTGTCTGTCCTCTTGGTACGACTAAATTATAAGAGAAACAAAGGAAAACACACAACCAACTGCAAGGCACAGCCCTATTTCTCTGGTATTTCTGGGCACATTTTGTGGGGGAGGTGGGAAGGTGAGCTCAGAAAGGGACAAGGGATTCTTCCAGGAGGGTCAATTTCCTGGTGGACTTCTGGGCCCAAGAAGTTCTATGTTAATATATGACATGGGAATCTAGAAAGATTCTGCTCCATAGGAGCAGCTGGCCTCTGGAATCCCTCAGTGGGTGTATCTCAACTTCTACATGAAGAATTTTGTTCCTACTCTGACTCCCACCCTGACACCCTCCCAGACGCTAGATGTGACCCCACCACCACCGTAAATGAGACCTCAGTTCTTGCCCCTAAAATAGAAAAAGAAGCAGAAAAAATGAGAAGCAGAGTTATAATTGAGGTTGAGAGACACTAGAGTTCTGGTTGGGTGTTCTCAGAGGGCCAAAGCCTCTTTTCTGTCCTGAATAGAAATAAACAACATTTTAGATCTCCATGAGGCCTTCTGAGATCAGTCTCTCTCTCTCTTTTCCTTACTCTTGCCTTATCTTTATATTTCTGTCAGCTGAGATAACCCAAAACCTGAAGGTGCCTAACCGGCACAAGCATATTTTAATTAACAGGCTGTAAAATGTTCCCTTCCTTATTTTTATTTCAAAATTTTCTTTCCTTTGTGTCACTGAATTTTTTCCCTTCTTTTATTCAGCAATTCACTATTTTAAAATAACAGTCTCACTCAGATTCAAATCAATGTTTCAATACATTCATGTTACCTTCTGTCCTCATCCATGTGTGTTTTTAATTTTTAATTTGTGAACCAGTAACCTAGATTAAATTTTACATTATTGAAGTCATACATATTTTCTCAATGTACCATGGACTCTTTTTGAAACCATAATTCCCATTTTCCTTCCCTTCATCTGTTTACTGCTGGAACATAACTCCTGACAGCTTAAAGTCCTTCCTTCCCTTTCCTCTGTTCTCTTGCAATCATTGTGCTCTTGATCAACTTTTGGCCTACAAAGTGGAGTCATTATGTAAGCATTTCTTTGCATCTTAATTTTCTCACTGAAATAATGGAAATGTAGCTTTCTCATAGTTACACAAAAATCCCTGCATGAATGTACCATAATATATTCAATTATTTTCCTGTTGATGGGCAATCACATTCTGAGCAGATTTTTTTTCTTCAACAAACAATCCTACAGGAAAATAGTTTTGAATATATATTCTAAGGTATCAAGGCTTTAGTTTTAGGTGATAAATTAAGAGGAACAGAATTGCTAGGAAAAAGAATAATATCTGGCCATAGAAATTACCAGATTCTTTCTTCTAGAAAGTGGTGTTGCAAATCATATTTCCACCAGAAGTCTGCAAGAATACTACTGTTTTGCCCAAATCCTCACACACATGGCTAATATCACTTTTTAAATATTATATATATAATGTATAAGAATTAGAATGTCATTGCTAAAATTGATCATCTTTACACATTTTATTGATCAGGTCACTTGGCTTTCCTTTCCTATGAATTGTTCATTTAAAACTTTTAACAATTTATGTAACTTGGCTATATGTCTGTTCTTATAAATGCATAGAATCCCTTTGATTATTATAAATGTTAATCCTTCCTCAGCAACGTGTATTGCACATATTCCTTTTCCATAATTCCATTTTTGTTTTTAAGATATAATTTTCATACAATGCTTCAAAATTTTCCATGTAGTCAAAATAGTTTAGGCTTTTCTTTATAGCTTATCTAGATGTTCTACTATCTTATTTAAAAGACTTCTCCTAATTTTCCCAAGATTTTAATTGTTTTTTTATTTTAAATATTTAACCCTTATAGATTTTATTCTTCCAACTACGCTGATCTTGAGATAATATTCTTTGACCTATTAAGGAAGAACCCTCCTATTTTTAAGTGAGTAAATGCTTTTAATCAGGAATTGATGTTGAATCTTTTCAAATGCGTCTTCAACGTCTATCAAGTTTATCATGATTTTTTGACGGTGATTATTGATGTAATAGATTATGTTAACATATTCCTCATTAGTCAACAGTCCTTGCATTCCTTAATAAACTATATGCATATACAGATATATAAATATGTATGAAAATATATATATTTAAATGAAATAAATATTTAACTAAATAAATAAAATATGATTTTATACATTTACTTAAAATGAGGGATTCAGTTTATTAGATAGTTAGGAATTTTTTATCTGTATTGCTGAAAGAAATTACTCTGCTTTTTAAAATTTTGTAATATTCTGTTACAGTTTTGAAACAAATATTATGGTAGATATTTAAGCTAGACTTATAAGCTCTCCAGGATGTTCTATTTTCTGGAACCATTTGTATAATACTTGAATTATCTGTTGAAATTCTGAAATAAGTAACATGTAATAGATGACCCTTCATTAAAGGGGCTTTGACTTTTTTTCTAATTTCTATTGCAGTATTTATAGTTTTTACTATCTGTGTTCTTTTTGAGCCAATTTATCCAAGTTATAGTTGACTTAAAACTTTCTGTTTTGCTGCTATTTCGAATTTATTATCAAATAGTTTTATTATTTTTCTATATTTAGACTAATCAAGTGGTGGTCCTTTTTATTGTATTTTTCAGACAACCAGATTGCAAATTTATTTATTAATTTGAACAATTTATGTTTTTAACTTATTCCAATTTTTATTTTTACCTATTTTTTTCTCAATGCCTCTCCTCAAATTGAATGCTCAACTAAACTGCTCAGAAGGGCATTTCTCTGACAGAAGTTGTTTTAGTTTCCTAGCTGCCAGAGCAGATACCATATAGTCGGTTGGCTTAAATCACTGGGAATTTATTGGCTTACAGTTTTGAGACTAGAAGTCCAAAATCAAGGCATCATCAAGGTGATGCTTTCTCCCAGAAAACTGTGGTGTTCTGGGGCTGGCTGCTGGCGATCCTTGCTCCTTGGCTTTTCTGTCACATGGCAATGCATGTGGCGGCCTTTCCTGGCTTCTCAGTTCCATCGACTTCCAGATTCTGGCTGCTCCCTCTATGCTTTCTCCCTATATGTCTGAATTGCATTCGGTTTATAAAGGACTCCAGTAATAGGGTTAAGATAGAGTTGGGTCACACCTTAACTGAAGTAACCTCCTCAAAAGGTCCTACTTATAATGGATTCACACCCACAGAAATGGATTAAGTTTAAGAACATGTTTTTCTGGGGTGTATAGCTCCAAACTACCTTAGATGTTAAAATGTATACTATGAGAAAACGTTTTTCTGATCAAATAGTTTGGGTAACATGATATTATATTCCCTTTGAAGCTTCAAAATGCTCATTATGTTAAAGATACTGAGGAGTTCTCAAGTAAAAAAAAAAAAAAAATTGTATAGCTTTATTTAATACAGCATTTTCTAAATGATTTTTATCCCAGAAATGTTTTCTATGATGTACTGCTAACATACTGTGACATGGTGTCAGGCAAAATACCACATAGGGAAATTCTGGCTTTAGGTCGTTTGTATCCGATATTGCTTGCTTCTTAACGAAAGTATTCAATAAAATGAATTCGTCTCTGATTACCTCTTTGTTTCTTATATCTTCTAATATGCAATGCTTTCCATTGTCATTTTCTTGAATATTTTGATGCAAGGATTGTATGAGGGAGTTTTTAGTGTTCACACAGATAAATTTTGGTTTATAGTTTTGTTATCAATGACTCATATTGCATATATATTTTGTATATTTTTTACTTTGAAGAATTTATTGGGACTTTATTTGTGATAGCTTATGTGACCAATTTTTTTAAAACTTTCATAGGTTCTGCAGGGAAAGTATTTCTATTTGCAGAATACAGAGATTATATACATTACATACATCTAAATCAATGATTAGCATAATTAATCACAAATTCTCAAATTCTTAAAATTATCTGTATTTTTATTTTTACCTGTTTGAGCTGTCAAAGAATGAGTGAAATGCATTAAAGAGATATATTTTATTATAATAGATTGTATTTTGACTATTTCCCCTTTTTATTATGATATTTTCTATCAGTGTTTTCCTTTATAAATTTCAATACTATACTCCATAGGCAAAAAAAAAATGATTTATGATTATTGCATCTTCATCACCTCCACTCCAGCTTCCTATCATTGTCTATCCCCTTATCCTGCTTTATTTTTCTTTATAACATTTTTCTCTGGGTCACCATCATATCCCTAGTGTCTAGAAGAGTGAATGGTACATAGTGTATACTCAGTAAATATTTGAATTAAGAAATGAATTATACTCTATATAAAATAAAAGCAGACCCTCTGCACATTTTAATGGTGAACTGATTTCTTTGTGTCTGTGCTCATCTGCTGCCCTCTTATTACTTACTTTTATTCTAAATAAATACCTTTGTTTCATGTCTATTCATTTATAAAATTCTACTTGTAAATGGGATAGTTGAATTAAGCTTCTTGACTCAACCCCAAAATCTCTTTTAATAAGATCATTTGACTTTTATATTTATTATCACAACTATTGGGGACTGAATAATGTCCCCCACAAAAGGCATGTTCAGGTTCCAATCCTGTGGGTGTGAACCCAATTGTAAATAGGACCTTCGAAGATGTTGTTAGTTAAGGTGTGCTCAAACTGAATGAGTGTGGGCCTTAATCCATTATGGCTGAAGTCTTTATAAGCAAAGGAAATTGGACATGGAAGGAGAAGACCCTGGAAGAAGCAGGAAGCCAGAAGTCAGCAGAACCCAGAAGAGAAAGGAGAGGATATTGCCATGTGATGGAAAAGCCCAGGTACCCCAAGGATCGCTGGCAGCAGCCCAAGGATACTGCTCTCTTCTGGGAGAAAACTTCACTTGCTGACACCTCGATATTATACTTCTCCAAGCCTCAAAACCATGAACCAGTGAATTCCCATTGTATGCTATTTATTTTAACAGCTGGTAAACTAAGACAACAGCTAGTAGTTTTTATATTGCTTTTTAATCTAATTCTACATTGTGCTCTTGGCTACTTAACTTTTTTAAGAACATGTGTAACCAAATTTTCCTCATTACCAACTCCAGAATAAAATTTTCCATCAGTTAGCATGTTTTACTTTCTTTCACCTGTTCTACTCCACCTTCTCTATATTTGAAGTTATAATATATGATTCTAGACCACTTTCTTCTTATAATTAATTGTTCTATATCATTTAACTTCCAGTCCAATAATTGTTGCTGTTTTGTACTTGTGCACTTCTTTTTGCTTCGCATGGGTGGGAAATAGACATTTCACGGTAAATTGCTCCCAGGTTGAAAATCTAAAGCCAGTAATAAGGAAGCTAAAGCATGCTTATGGGAGTTTGGGGAATCAAGAGAGGTATCAGAATGGAGCTTAGACTTGGTCTAAACATAACCACTCGGTTGCCAGACAGTACCAGGGAATGGGGAGAGGAAGAGTCTTGAGCAACTACTGGTTATAGCCAAGTGGGATTATAGGGAATAGCCATTCACATGTCTCCTAGCTTCACCTTGTAAAGTGAAGAAGTGTGAGCAAAGAGCTTCCTCCCCATCCAGAATGCCCAAAGACTCCAGTGGGATATTAGCTTCAAGTATGGAGAGACCACCCCCAGAGGCTCCAGTTAAATGGAGTCAACACGTTGCTAACATATCAAGAAAGGCTGCTCACCTTCTTCCCTGTCCAAGGAAGATTCAACAGAAACTGATGTGCACTCAGATGAAGATCCACCAGTTCTGGGTCCCATGAAAGGAGGACTGAGATATTCAAAAAGGAATAACCGAATTGCCCCAAATCCAGGGTCACACTTCTTTAGGGGGAAATTTTCTTTGTTACATCCAGGTAGTCCTCTATGTGGTGGGGACTTACTGTGCTAGGGAGACTACCTCAGGACAGGGACCCAGGTACATGAGTTTAAGACTATGTGGGTGGGCTGGGGGTGGTATATGGGAACTCTATTTTTTTGCATGATTTTTCTATAACAACTTCTCTATTATAGATAGATAGATAGATAGATAGATAGATAGATAGATAGATAGGAGAAAAGAAGACTATATGGGGGGAATTGGGGAGTAAATTTTCTTTCCTGGGTGACAAAGATTTTCTAGGGAAGGATGGGGCCAGATAATTTATTGATACATTAATTTATTAAATTAATGCACTTCATTTTTTATGTATTAGAAATTTTCTGCTTATTTCATCAAATTAGCATAATGACCGTCATGACAATAATTTGCGATTAAACCTGAGACACCTAACATAGGCCTGGCGCACAGAGAGCACTCAATAGATATTGTTCACTGAATTTCTAGAATCTTTTAAAGGCTGCTTTCTAGAGAACTAGTTGTTAAAAGTTTGTTGTCTACCTCGCATTTTGTGAAACTGAATTATCTCTGGTATTAGCCATCTAGCTAGACTCTAGTTTCACTCCACAGGGATGTGATTAACCATTAGCTCTATTAGAAGCTTGCACCAGATCAGGCTATTATATCCATATGGAGGCATGATGAGGCCTTTTCATCCCCATGCAACTCTTTCCCTGACATCATGTCAATACAAATCTTCCTGTATTCTTTCCCTAACTCAGTTAAGTCCTGGGCTGCCATTAGCATAATTGACCTGGAAATTACAGATAATAGCAGCAAGAAGAGGTTTTAACAGGCTGGATGGCATTATTTAGTCTTTTTCTCTAATGCCCTTTTTATGACTATTATTTCACTCTCCTTATTCTATTTACCAACCATTGTTGAAACACAGAGGCATGTGAGACTGCTATGAAGCACCCTTTCCCCACAAAGACAAACCTTCTTAAAACGTCGTTATTCCTTAAAGTAACCTTCAAGGTCAGCTACTTAATGATTTTTTATGTTCCAGGGGGTGAGTGCCCTGCCCAACACAGGTCAGGAATATAGCTGGGGTCAGAATGCCTGTGTTTTTGATTCCCAGTTCATTTATCTGAAAATTGCATTCCTCTGCATCTGAATGCTGCCTGGTCCAGTCAAAAGATATATTGTAGTATTCTAGTTGTTGGCTTGTATTTTAACTTCAAGAAATGGGCATGCTTATTATGTCTGATGACCCATCATTAAGTCTTGGTCTTTTGACTTAGCTACACACTGAGGTCGACATGAGGAAAGAGTGCAGGGCACTATGTGGGATCACAATAATAAATGTCTTTTTGTCTGGAAGCTTTCATTTGATATTAATGTGAAAAATTAAAAAAGCACACTACTTGCCATCTGTGGATCAGAGTAGCCTGGTTAATCAACATGGAGCCAATTCCACTGGCTTGTAAGCACCCTTGGCCGTAGTCCCAACAAATCTTACTAACTATCCAAGGTCGGGTTTTGTCAACAGTTGGATGGACGTCATCCAGAGAAAATCTGAGGTGTGTTGAAGGATATGTTGATGATTCAGTAGTTGGCATTCTCCTGAGTCAATAATTAAACCCAGTATGATATTATTGACATTCTGGCATTCTAAGGCTTCTATAATTTTGCATGGTTTAAAAATGAGACTCATTCTAAACTATTGGACACAAACGTAGTAAAACAAACAAACAAAAAACCCAACAAAACAAAAAGCAATGAAGCTGGTTGTGACCACAATCTAGAATTAATTATCTACATAATTTCTATCAAGTTCTTCAGAATGTTCTGTAGAGAACTTCTTTGCTTAATTTCTCCATAAAATTATGATTTCCTTGGAAAAATTAGTGCAGACATAACAGCTGTAAAATAGCATCTTGATAGTGTTGTGGGAATAGTTTTCTCATGCTGGAGAATTGTTTGAGTGGCCCCCAAATGAAGACCATGTGTGAGTTGTTTGCAGTAGGACAATGAGGCCCGAACACAGTCTCTAAATAAAGACCCTTCTCTTTAGGGAAAGGCACAATTTCTGAAGAAATAGCAGCTGCAAATATGTATGCCTTTTTGCTTTGACCTTTTCAGCTTATATTTAATATATTGATGCCTAAATTTTTAAATTATGCCTTCCTTTTATTCAACCATAAATTCCTGAGGTTTAGGCCTGTTGTTCTCACCACTCTGCCTGCACAAGGCAATGACAGTAAATGAAGCCTGGATCTATTCCTTGTTCATCATCCAGATGATATATTCTATAATGACATACCCATGATGGTAAGATTCCCAAGCAGCTGAAGAAAAATGTATGAGACTAATCTTAAGGCGGGGGGATGTAACTGATCCAGACAGGTTGGCCCTACGAAGGCCTTATGATGTGACAAAGATCACTTGGAAGCAAAAATCGAAATACATAAATTTCCGAACTACTCTTATAAGCTCTATAATTTCTAAAACAACTTTTAATTTCACAGCTGGAAGGGCCCTTAGAGATTACCTCCTTTGCATTTGAAGTAAAAAATAGGAAAATCAGAGATTTATGCGACT
This sequence comes from Choloepus didactylus, assembly GCF_015220235.1. Taxonomy (NCBI): domain Eukaryota; kingdom Metazoa; phylum Chordata; class Mammalia; order Pilosa; family Megalonychidae; genus Choloepus; species Choloepus didactylus. The sequence continues at coordinate 37,219,140 of NC_051320.1, read as the reverse complement.
GCTCTTTCCTAATACTCCCTGGGAAACCATGAAGAGGAATTGAAGTCAGTGTATATTCCTAGCAATGGGGCAGTGACAGAGATTTGCTCTCAGATCACAGCCAGCCTCCTCGTAGTCAGGCCCTCTTGTGATTCTAGGGCACTCTCTTAGATTTTCTCTACTGTGATGCCCTTTCCCAGACAACGTCTGTCTGAATATTTCATAACCTACCCCCCACCCCCCTTGAAATGTGCCTGCTTCATCTCCTCTTTCCCTGACTACTGGGAAGTAGTCTAGCTAACTAGTAAAGTTTGGGAAAATGTTTTTAATGGTTAATGATAACCTAATATGATACCTCCTCTAATATTACATTTTCACAACTGCTATAAGTGCTTTAACCTGATGATTTTTTAATTATTAACAAACATACACCTTTACCTTACTCATCTCCCCTTTTCCTCACTAGTAGATAGCAGACAAGAAAATGCTTGGGCAGGGAGCTATTATTTACATTTTAAAAAATCTGAGTTCCTGGTTTTCTATTCTAACTGGAGTCATTCTTGGTATTTCTCTAAATAATATTTACCTTTTACCATATGCTGTACATAGTACTCTCTTGCTTTTCTGATTTTTTTTTTAGGTATCTGTGCTTTTATTTTATTTCTTTTTTATAAGATACATACTTGTATTGACTGTCCCTTTTTTCTTGATTTGATTTACTAAGAATTTATCTTTTCATTCACTTCATTCCATAAATATTTTGAGTACCTCCTTTTGGTTTATGATCCTTTCTACATTTTGTCTATTTTCTAATTCATTAATTTCTGCCCTTACCTTTATTAATCCTCTTCTTTCCTTGAATTTTGCCATTGATTTTTTTTGTTGTTTTACATTGCTTTGTTTAATTGTGAGTTCTTTTCACTCTTTAATTAAGATGTTTAGTTCCTATGTTTCCTTTTTAAAAAGAATAATAGCATTCAATGTTGTAATTTATCTCTGAATCTAGCTCCATCCTATATTTTTGAATATGTTATTGGCATATTGCTCAATTGTCCTATACTACATATTTCCGTTTTCTGATAGTGTGTCCCCACAGCCTCTACTGAGCAGGAAGCTGGGACCCTCCCTTCCCAGTCCCAACTAATTGGACAGGGATGGGCACCTGATCCAGCTGGACCAGAGTTTCTCTTCTTGAAGATAAGAATTGAAACACAGTGACTATCTGCTGGACACCAACTGAGAAATAAGAAAAAGTCAGATGGGAGAAGCCATGTTTAGCCCATGATAAAATGGAACTAAAAAAGCTAGACTGCAGATAAGCCTGGGCACAAGAATTAGAACTGAAAGTGTCTGTAGAATGAGACAGAAAGATAGAAACAGTGGTTACCTTGATTCTTGCAAGATTTCCCACCGCAAAGTCTTGTTGCTCTAGTCTGGTAGTTTGGTTCCTTGCAACCACATGATTCCTAACACAGTAGTTCTTTAATTTTATTTTAAAATTTATTTATCATATTTTGACATTATTAAAAATTTTTTTTTAATTTAAAATAGTGAGTTTAGTTTGTATGCTAGCCTGTGGGACAATTAGCCAGTTGGTTCATATACCTACACTACAGTTTATCTGGTAAAAGCGACTTGAATTTATGGTAGTGCCTGGGCATCCCCATTTCTTTCAAAAACACCCATAATTCTATTAAAGAAAGGAAGTAAGCTGTTTGGATGGAAAAGGCATGTATTAGTTTCCTATTGATGCTGTAACAAATTACCATGAATTTTGTAGCTGAAAAGAACATGAATTTATAATATTATAGTTGTGGGGGTCACAAGTCTGAAATGGGTCTCACTGGGTGAAAATCAAGGTGTCAGCAGAACTTTGTTCCTTCTGGATGATCTAGGGGAGAAGCACTTTCTTCCTTTCCAATTTCTAGAAGCCACCTGCATTTCTTGATTCATGACCACTTCTTCCATCTTCAAAGCACATCACTCCTCTTTCTGCTTCCATTGTCACATCTCCTCTCTGTTTCTGACCCTCCTGCCTCCCTTTTATGAGGACTCTTGTGATTAGACTTCACCCAACCATATAACCTGAATAATCCCCCTATCTCAAAACCCCTGACTTAATTACATCTGCAAAGTCCCTTTCCCACATAGGGTGACATAGTCACAGGTTCTTGGGATCAGGATGTGAACATCTCCAGGGGGTCATCATTCAGCCTACCACAGAGTATTAGATTAAGGGCTATTTATTCTCGTCCTAGATTAATTGTTTGATTTTAAGCAAGTCACTTAAATTCTCTGTGCCTCAGTTTCCACTTATGTGAAATAAGGGGGTTATGCTAAATGACATTTTTTAAAATTCAGTTTTATTGAGATATAGTCACATATCATACAACCATCCATGGTATACAATCAACTGTTCACATATAGTTGTGCATTTATCACCCCAATCTATTTTTTAAACATTTTCCTTATACCAGAAAAAGTAAAAATAAGAATAAAAAATAAAAGTAAAAAAGAACACCCAAATCATTCCCCACCCTATTTTTCATTTAGTTTTTGTCCCCATTTTTCTACTCATCCATCCATACACTGGATAAAGGGAATGTGATCCACAAGGCTTTCATAATCACACTGTCACCCCTTGTAAGCTACATTGCTATACAATTGTCTTCAAGAATCAAGGCTACTGGGTTGCAGTTTGATTGTTTCATATATTAACTTCTAGCTATTCCAATGCATTAAAACTTAAAAAGGGTTATCTATATAGTGTGTAAGAATGCCCACCCGAGTGACCTCTTGACTCCACTTGGAATCTCTCAGCCACTGAAACTTGATTTTGTTTCATTTCCCATACCCTTTTTGGTCAAGAAGATGTTCTCAATCCCACGATGTCAGGTCCAGATTCATCCCTGGGAATCATATCCTGTGTTGCCAGGGAGATTTACACCCCTGGGTGTCAGATCCCACATTGGGGGGAGGGCAGTGAGTTCACTTGCCGAGATGGGTTAGCTGGGGGGGGGGGGGCACATCTGAGCAACAAAGAGGTACTCAGGGGGAGACTCTTAGGCACAATTATAAGTAGGTTTAGCCTCTTGTTTGCAGTAACGAGTTTCACGAGCTTCAGTAATGAGGAAGGGGTTTAAAAAATCTCTTCCTCGTCCAAAATTCTGTTTCTAGGTTACTATGAATAATACATAAAATAACACCAAATCGCTAGCATGTTTTTGGAGGTGAATTTTTTTCTGAAGAATATTTTGTTAATATTAACCACTAGCTCTCAGTTTCACACAAGCATTAAATGTTCCCTCTCATTTGACAAGAACAGCATTCTGCTTCCCACTCTGTAATTATTTTGTCCTTTCTTAATGATATTGTTCCTCTTTCTTATCCAGTACTTCCTTTCTTTTCTAATGCTTCTCCTATTCTTTCCCACTTATACCACCCCACCTCCTAATTCTCTTGCTATTAAAAAAAAACACAAAAGACAAATAGCTTGTAAGACCAAACTAATATGGTGTGGCTTTTGAGGGAGCTTATTTGAGATGAATACTCCATGTTTTTCTCCATTCATTGCTCTAAAAATATAGAAGTAATATATGAATACTCCATATTCTCACCAGCCATTATCTATTCCCTCTTCATCCACTTCCATCTCACAAAATAATAAAGCTTTACTTAGCTAATTATTTAGGTAAGCCTTCTAATAAAATGTTATTTTAATAAAATAGCAACTCTGGAAAAATATTAGCATTTGCAGCCACATTTTTCTTTTCCTTGACATTATTGCTCATTTGTAATTTCAGTTTCTTAACTTGATGAGGCCCTCTGGTTCCTCAACAATATTGGAAGTTGGTTGAAGAGAAATCCTTGATCAAACACAGGAGAGATGAAGGAAATTAACCTGGTCACAAGATTAACCTTTGTAAGGACAAGTAGGTAGCAGAGCAGTCAGTGTCCAAAGGGATGGAGAACTCAGATGTGGCATGGACATCCATGATGAAAGAATTCCCTGAGAGGAGTGTGATATCCAGGTGTTAGATAGCAGGCAGAACAAGACATGAGGCATGAGGTAGACACAGTCGGTCGTTGCATACAATGTGTTGTGGGAGCATAGAGGTGGAGCATGATAGCTGGGTGGTAGATAGCAGATCAGGCACAAGTTAGCTATTGTCCTCATGTGATATCTATTCATAGCAATAATCACATCTGTATGGGGAGTAAAGGAAACAAATCTAACTCTTTTGTTCTGCCCCCTCACTTTAGCCTACTGAGACTATTAATGTAGTTCCTGCTTTTCAGGATTGATTTCAGGAAGTTAAAGGAGGCAGTAGAAAAGCAAAGGCTAACTTTCAGAAATAGCCTTTCATTTCAGAAACAGATCCTTGTTCTGAGATATGCCCTTTAATGCCAAACACTGAACATCACAGCATCTGTGGAAACCAAGAGTACCTACAAGAATTCTTTGAAGATTAAATACAAGACATAAGTGACGATCTCAAACAGGAAGGGGAATAAGTATATATTAAGTGGTTATTTTTAAAAATTCAGCTTATTGTTCTAGCCCTTTTGTTAGTAACTGCCATTCTTATCAACAAGAATTAACCAATTGTGCCAACAATAGCAAGAGCCAAGATTGGCCAATTTCTTTGGTTTTCTCAAGTGCCTACCTATTTTCTATACTTCCATTATTCTAACTCTGAATTTCAACTGAAAATACATTACAATTATTATCTAATGTGTTGCAGGCTTATGATGTGGTTCAGGATTCCTTGGGGATGGAATAAACCATCAAACCCATTTTCTAAGCCTAAGGTGAAAGGTTAATGGGTTTACTAAAGATGCTAAACAAATTCTAAGTATTATCCGTTGAAAGGACAAATGAGCAAAAATATAAGATGCTTATCTTGCCAGACCCCCCCCCATTCTGAACATGTTCTGAATAAAGTAAGAAAAAAATTAAATTCATCAAGGCTAAAAAATTAAATACTAATGAGTGTGTTTCATTATAGCCTTTCACTGAAGGTTTCCTAGCAGTGCATTCAAATTTTTACCTTGTTTCTTGGAAGAAATGGAATAGTGGTAGGTCAACAGCAAATGTTATCTACATTTAGCAGATGGCAAAGAAAAACTGATATGCTCAGCTTCCCACATCAATGTTATAAAACAGAATAATATTCAGAACCTGGAAATCCAACTGTGTTATTCATTACCTGGACCATCTTTTCTCTCTGAGAATTAAAAATATGACATATATAAAAATATGGAATTTTTATATGTATGTAGGAATATATAAAACTTATATTCCTTCAGAAAATCTAAGCTCAATTATAGATGGTTTGGCAAGTTAGATTATTGTTTTAAAATATTCATTCCTTCTCACCAGCCCCCTAGGAGGAGTATTCTTCCCTGTCTTTTGTGTTTGGGTTCGCCCACATGACTTGCTTTGGACAATGGGCTGTTAATAGATATGACATCAGCAGGAGCTTGAATGTGCTTGTCCTCTTGTGCCTCTGCTATTGAAACAGGTCCTTCTGGATACCTGTTGCCCCAGAATAAAGACATGTGGAGCCCACCAAAGCCCAACCTGCTACTTGAAGCAGAGCCACCTAGCTGAGCCCAGCCTAGATCAGCCAACCCCTGTCAATCCACAGGACCTTGAGAAATAAGCACTTATTGTTGAATGGCACTGAGAGTTTATGGTAACACAATAACAGTGGCCGAATGGATGAGAATAACATGAGCTACAATTAGGATCTGAAGATTGTTGATTTTCCTGAGCTGCTTTTACTGTTTATAACTAATGAGCCTTAACTCCCCAAGGCTTAGGTGATTTGCTCCAGCAACCAGACATTTCTCTGATTTTGCACTCCTTTAGTTGTCTTTTCTACGGCTCCAATATTTACAACTTAAATTACTGTAAACTTTGTGTCTCACATTGCTTGTTTTTTCTGCTCTTATGCAGAGCACTCCATGGAATCCCTAGGATTGTGAATGGGTTTAAGGTACTTACAGGCTTACTGTCTGCATATTTTTGCTCTTCTGCTATGTTGAGAGAAAGACAGTTCTGAGGTCATTATTTGTTCAGGATAGGCTTTATTACTATGAAAATCTTATTTTTCTGTAACATTCAGAAAGTGTTTTGGGTTAAATTTAGAAATTGGGGCTTTGCAGATGTAATTAGTTAAGATGAGATCATACTGGGTAAGGCTGCGCCCTAATCCAATATGATTGGTGTCCTTATAAGAAAAGGTAAATTTGGACATAGAGATACAGACACAGGAAAAAGATAGCCATGTGAAGACAGGGGCAGAGATTGGAGTTACACTGCCACAAATCAGGGAATCCCTGGCAGGCACCAGAAGCTGGAAGAAACAAGGGAGGATTCTTCCTGAAAGACGAGGGGGGGACTATGGCCCTGACAACACCTTGATTTCAGACTTCTAGCCTCTGGAACAGTGAAAGAATAAGTTTCAGTGGTTTTAAGCCACTCAGAAAACTAATACACTAACTATTTTTTAAGATATTGATTATGGAGTCCCGTTGGAATGAAGCTGATGAATATAAACATTGCTTTATTGTATCAGAGGTCCACTTGGATATCTATATAAACAATGTACTTAAGGGAATACAGTTCAGAGTTTCAGTGTGCAGAGTTTCTCAGCCTTGGCCTTGTTGACATTTTGAGCCAAATAATCCTTTGTTTATGGGGGTGCTGTCCTGTGCATTGAGGGATGTTTAGCAACATCCCTGGTCTCTACCCACTAAATGCCAGTATCATGCCACCACCCTCGCCTTGTTGTGATAACCAGAAATTTGTGGACATTTCCAAATGTTCGCTGGACAAAATGAACTCAGTTGAAGGCCACTGAGCTAGAGGATACTGTATTTTAATTTATCAACTAAAGAGCCTCCATTTTTCCACTTTTCTTTGTTAATCTGCCTTGTCTCTATGCTCTCTCCAAAGCCAAAGGTAATTCTTTCTTTACTCGTATCTGTCAAAGCTTTAAGAAATTTCACATTGCAGTCAAGTCCAGTTATAATGAAATGATAAATGTCAAAGCAACATTTATGGAAATGAACTCTTAAATAGTCACACATCAATTATGCTAACTAATTGGTTCGATAGTGTATATTGAAACCAAATTAACAGAACATAGTAACAGTGGACCATCTGTTTGGACCTGCAATAGTCTGATTAAATAGATCTGGACATCAGAATAACATCCATTAAAGTGATCTTTTACCTATATCTCATTGTTCTCAATTGTACAGAATCAAGAGCAGGAAAATTCTCTACTGATTTGAGGAAGCTGTGCACTCCAGAACAGCTACAACTAGTCTGATTCTTATAATTAGACAGTATAAGATTTCTTGCATGCAAACACCATAATCATATTTTGTTTTCAACAAAGAACCATCTGTTTTCTGAAGGATGGAGCTCCCAGGCATGCACTATTTCATTCAGATGTTTTAGTGTTGCTGTATTTTCCTCTCAATGTGAGTCATAGTCATTACAAGTGTAAAGTCCACAAGCTTTGTGTTTCAATAAGGTTATCTCCTTTTCCAATGTCAGTTTTGAGGCAATTTGTCAACATTTTATGTATAGAGTGGCATAGCAAATATAGTAGTAATTAAACAGTTCGTTGTACAGCCAAACACACTGGCAGACACTGAACACCCGTTCCCTGACTGTATTCAAGCAGAGGCTTAAAGTTAAGGATGTTTGCTTTGAGAGGGGGTTGGTCAATTTAATCTCCACTGTTCCTTCCAAGTCTAATATTCTATGATTCTTATTTTTATTCCTTTATTGGAAAAGTTGTGGGTTAACAACAGTCATGCATAAAACACAGGCTTCTTATATACCACCCCACCTCCAAAACCTTGCATTGGTGTGGAACATTTGTTACAATTGATGATGGCACATTTTTATAGCTGTAATGTTAAAGTCCATGGTTTAACTTAGGGTTCACTGTTTGTGTACTGAAGATCCACGGATTTTTTTTTAATTTATTCTGTTACCATATATACAACCTAGCATTTCCCCTTTTAATCATACTCAGTATATATTTCAGTGCTCTTAATTGCATTCACTGTGTTAGGCTACCATCGCCACCATCCATTACCAAAACATTTCCGTCATTCCAAATAAGAACCCGGTACATTTTAAGCCTTAACTTCCCATTCCATATCCCCAACCCGTCCCCTGGTAACCTATATTCTATATTCTGACTATGAGTTGGCATATTCTAATTGTTTCAAATCAGCGAGACTATACAATATCTGGCCTTTTGTGTCTGGCTTATGTCACTCAACATGACGTCTTCAGGGTTCATCCAATATTGTCTTTTGTATCAGGACTTCATTCCTTTTTATGGCTGAATAATAATCCATTGTATGTATACACTACATTTTATTTATCCATTCATTGGTCAGTGGACACTTGGGTTGCTTCCATCTTTTTCCAATAGTGAATAATGCTGCTATGAACATCAGTGTGAAAATATGTTCGAATACTGCCTTCAATTCTTTTGGATATATGTGTAGTAATTGGATTGCTGGGTCATATGGCAGTTCTATACTTAGCTTTCTGAGGAACCACCAAACTGTCTTGCACAGCGACTGTACAATTTTACATTGCTACAAGCAGTGAATGTGTTCCTATTTCTCCACATCCTCTCCAACACCTGTTATTTTCTGTTTTTTTTAGTAATAGCCATTCTAATGGTGTCTCATTGTGGTTTTTGATTTGCATTTCCCTGATGGCTAATGATGTTGAGCATCTTTTCATGTGCTTTCTGGCCATGTTTATATCTTCTTTGGAGAGATGTCTGTTCAAGTCTTTCACCCATTTTTAAATTGGATTGTTTATCTTTTTGTTGTTAAGTTGAAGGATTTCTTTATATATACTGAATATTAAGCCTTTATTGGATATGTGGTTTCCAAATATTTTCCCCCATTGTATAGGTTGTCTTTTTACTTTCATGATAAAGTCCTTTGAGAAGCAAAAGTTTTTCTTTATTTTGATGACGTCCCATTTATTTATTTTTCTTTTGTTGCTTGTGCTTTGAGTGTAACTCTAAGAAACCATTGCCTAACACATGGTCCCGAAGAGTCTTCTCTATGTTTTCTGCTAGGAATTTGATAGTTCTAGCTCTTATATTTAGGTCTTTGATCCATTTTGAATTGATTTTTATATGGTATGAGGTAGGGTCCACCTTCATTCTTTTGCACATGGAGATCCAGTTTTCCCTGCACCATTTGTTGAACAGACTATTCTTTCCCAATTTAATGGTCATTACTACCTTGTCAAAAAACAGTTGGCCATAAATGTAAGGGTTGATTTTTGTGCTCTCAATTCTATTCCATTAGTCTATATGTCTGTCTTTGTGAGAATACCATGCTATTTTGATTACTGTGGCTTAGTAATAAGTTTTAAGATCAGGAAGTGTGAGTCTTCCAACTTTATTCTTCTTTTTCAGAAGGTGGCTTTATATATTTGGAGCCACTTACTCTTCCATATAAATTTGATAGTTGGCTTTTCCATTTTTGTAAAGAAGGTTGTTGGAATTTTGATTGGGATTGCACTGAATCTATAAATTGCTTTGGGTATTATTGACAGTCTTCTAATCGGTGAATATGGAATGTCCTTCCATTCATTTAGGTATTCTTTGATTTCTTTAAGCAATGTTTTGTAGTTTTCTGTGTACAAGTCCTGTACATCCTTGGTTGGATTTATTCCTAGGTATTCTTTTAGTTGCTATTATGAATGAAATTTTTTTGTTCTTGATTTCTTCTTTCAATTGTTCATTGCTTGGGTATAGAAACATTATTAATTTCAGAGTGTTGATCTTATACCCTGTCTCTTTGCTGAATTCATTTATTAGCTCTAGGAGCTGTATTGTGGATTTTTCAGGATTTTCTGTACAGAGGATCATATTTGCAAATGGGGAAAGTTTTACTTCTTCCTTTCCAATTTGGATGCCTTTTATTTCTTTTTCTTACCAATTGCTCTGGCAGTAGCTTCCAATACTATGTTGAATAACAGTGGTGACAGTGGGCATACTTGTCTTGTCACTGATCTTAGAGGGAAAGCTTTTAGTCTTTCACCATTAAGTAGGATGTTAGCTGTGGGCTTTTCATATATGCACCTTACCATTTTGAGGAAGTTTCCTTCTGTTCCTAATGTTCTGTTTTTATCAAGAAAGGGTGCTGTTTTTTGTCATCTACTGCATTGATTGAGATGATCATGTGCTTGTTTTTTTCCTTCATTCTGTTAATGTTGTGTATCGCATTAATTGATTTTCTTATGTTGAACCAACCTTACATACCAGGGATAAATCCCACTTGATCATAGTGCATAATTCTTTAGCATGCTGTTGGATTTCATCTGCTCGTATTTTGTTGAGGATTTCTGCATTTATATTCATAAGAGATATTGGTCTGTAGTTTTCTTTTCTTGTGGTATCTTTATCCACCTTTGGTATGAGGGTGATGAGTTAGAGAGTATTTCCTCCTCTTCAATTTTTTGGAAGAGTTTGAGCAGAATTGGAGTTAAGTCTTCTTGGAATGTTTGGTAGAATTCCCCTGTGAAACCCTCTGGTCCTGGGCTCTTCTGTGTTGGAAGGTTTTTGATTACTGAATCAATCTCTTAACTGGTAATTGGTTTGTTGGGATCTTCTGTTTCTTCTTTAATCAACGTAGGTAGTTTGTGTGTTTCTAATAATTTGTCCATTTCATCTGGGTTATCTAATTTATTGGCATACAGTTGTTCATAGTATCACATATAGTCCTTTTTAGTTCAGCAGGGTCAGTAGTAATGTTCCCCTTTTCATTTCTGATTTTCATTATTTGTATCCTCTCTTTTTTATTTGTCAGTCTAGCTAAAGTTTTGTCAATTTTGTTTATCTTTCAGATAACCAACTTTTGGTTTGTTGATTCTCTCTGTTGTTTTTTGTTTGTTTTCATTTTCATTTATCTCCACTCTAATCTTTGTTATTTCCTTTCTTCTACTTGCTTTGTGTTTAGTTTGCTCTTCTTTTTCTAGTTCTTCCAGTTTTGAGTTTAGGTCTCTGATTTGAAGGCTTTCTTCTTTTTTAATGTAAGCATTTAGAGCTATAAATTTCCCTCTTGGTGCTGCCTTCATTGCATCCCATAAGTTTTGGTACATTGTATTTTCATTTTCACTCACTTTAAGATATTTCCTAATTTCATTTCTGATTTCCTCTTTAACACATTGGTTGTTTAAGAGTATGTTGTTTAATTTCCACATATTTTTGAATTTTCCCTTTCTCCTGTTATTGATTTCCAGCTTCATTCTGTTGTGGTTGGAGAATATACGTTGTATGTTTTCATTATTTTTTAATTTATTGAGACTGTTTTGTGACCCAACATATGGTCCTTCCTGGAAAATGATCCAAGTGTATTCAAGAATAATGTGTATTCTGTTTTCATTGGGTGCAGTATTCTATATAAGTCTGTTAGGCCCCATTGATTTAGAGTATCATTCAAATTCTTTAATTCCTTACTCATCTCCTGATTAGATGTTCTATCTATTACTGAGAGTGATGAATTAAAGTCTCCTGCTATTAATGTAGAACCATCAAGTTCTCCCTTCAAATCTGTCAGTATTTGCTTCATATATTTTGGGGCTGTGCGCTTAGGTGCATATATATATTTATAATAGTTACATCTTCCTGTTGAATTGTCCCCTTTATCAGTACGTAATGATCATCTTTGTCCCTCCTAACTGTTTTTTACTTCAAGTCTATTTTATCCAATATTAGTATAGCTACCCAAGCTTTCTTTTGGTTACTACTTGCATGGTATATTTTTTCCATCCTTTCACCATCAACCTACTTGTATCTTTGGCTTTAAGGTGAGTCTTTTGTAGACAGCATATAGTTGGATCATGCTTTTTGCATCCATTCTGTCAGTCTCTGCCTTTCAGCTGGAGAGTTTAATCCATTTACATTTCAAATAGCTGCAGTTAATATAGCTCTTTCTTCTGCCGTTTTGCTAATTAGAGTTTGTAAATCTTATACCATTTGTATCCTTCACTTCTGTTAAAGCCTACTTTTATATTTATTTGTTTTCTTCTGTAGTACCATATTAAGTGCCTTCTCATTTCCATCTGGATATGTTTTTCATCCTTTTTCCTTGTGATTACCACAGAGTTAAAATTTAACATCCTAAATATATAACAATTATATTTGGTTTGATAACAACTTAATGTCAATAGTATGCACATATACTTTTTCTGTATCCTTCTGTACCCCACCATCATTTTTTGTACTTGTTACCACTTATATGTTTGTACATTGTATGTACAAAGACCTGTAGGAAGTAAGAAGTGGAGTTACATGCCAAACAGTACAATAAAATAATACTGACATTTATAATTACCCAAATAGTTACCTTTACCACAGGCCTTTATTTCTCTGTGCTGCTTTGAACCACTGTCTAGTGTCCTTTCATTTCAGTCTGAAGAACTCCCTTCAGCATTTCTTGTAGTTCAGATCTATTAGTGATGTATTCCCTCAGCTTTTATTAATCTGATAATGTCAATGTGTCTCTCATTTTCGAGGGAGAGTCTCACTGGATATAAAATTCTTAGCAGACAGTTGTTTTCCTTCAGAATTTTAAGTAATTCAACCCACTGCCTTCTTACCTCCACGGTTTCTGATGAGAAATCAGAACTCAATCTTATTGGGATTCCCTTCTATGTAACATATTGCTTTTTCTTCCAGCTTTCAGAACTCTCTCCTTGTCTTTTTCATTTGATAGTGTAATCATTGTATGATGGGGTATATTTTTCTTCATGTTTATCCTGTTTGGTGTTCTCTGAGCTTCTTGGATGTGCATAGTTATATCTTTTGCAAAATTTGGGAAGTTCTCTGTCATTATTTCTTTGACTTTTCCTTCTGTCCCTTTATCTCTTTTTTCTCCATCTGGAACTCCCATAATGCATATATTGTTGTGTTTGATGGTGTCCCAAAGCTGTCTTAGGCTATTTTTGCTTTTAATGTTCCATTTTTTTCTTTCTGCTCCTCACCTTACTTATTTCAAGTATCTTGTCCTCAAGTTCACTGATTCTTTCTTCTGCCATTTCCTATCTGCTCTTGAATCCTCCTGGGTATTTTCCATTTCAGTTTTTGTGGTCTTCAACCCCAGTAGTTCTGTTTGATTCCTTTTTAAAATTTTTATCTCTTTACTTAGATTCTCATATTATTCATTCTTTGTTTTCTTGATATCCTGTAGTTCTTTTCCTACTTTCCTTCATCTCCTTAAACATTTTTAAGATCATTTTTAAGATCATTTTTTAAAGGCCTTATTTGGTATCTTAACATTCTCATTTTCTTCATTGGTGTTTTCTGTATTTTTATTCTCTTCCTTTGGATGGGCCATCATTTTCTGTTTCTTTGTCTTGTACTATTTTGTTGCACACTGTACATTTCAATATTTTTAAATATTAACTCTGGGATTTACTCATTGCCATGTCTGTTGCCTGGTTTTCTAACCAGCTGGTGATCAAACAGAGATTTTCTTGAGCATCAGCCTTCCTATCAGGAAGGTCTACCCAAGGTGAGTATACCATGCAGAGTTTTCCCAATATTACTGGGCCCCTGTTTTGGCCTGGGCTTTTGCTTGTTAGTTGTTTACAGGAGTTTTGTTGTCCCTCTGTTTCCCAGGGAGAAAACGTCCCTCTCCTGGGTATCAGAAGCCAGCAGTCCTTTGTCCCAGACTGTCCACTCTATAGTTTTTTATACTTCTTTTGTTGTCTCATGCTGCTTTTGCTTGGAGGGAAAATTCTGGGAGGAGGGTCACCCTGGGGAGGACTTTCCCAATTCATTTTTTCCCAGTGCAAACAAGGCCAGGGACCCAAAGAAGAGATGCAGAACAGCTCCAAAGTGCTCTGTGGAAGGGGTCAGGAAAGGCACCAGAAATTTCTCTGACAGCTCCCCAAAGCTGAGCTTTCCTGGCTTGCCCAGCCAATTCACCCATTCAGCTAACTCTCCCCCATGGTCCTGAGAAAGCCCTGAGCCTTTAAATCTCTACCTCCTCTGTCCCTGTCTGGGGAGGGTTGAAACATTGGCTGCCCTCAGAGTCAGGACCCAGCTATCTGAATTCACTAAATAAAAGCTGTTATCAATGATTGGCCATGTGTACCCCTATTCTTGAGGAAAATGATTTTTATGTCCCTTGCTGTCATGAGCAGCTAGCCAAGGACTGACAGCATGCCTTGAGAGTAGGGGATGGTTGCCAGTAGCTGCCATGCAGAGAACAGTTTACAGTTCTTTAGCATAATTTATCAGTCTCTTCCTCCTGCTCTTCCCTGGATGCTGTACAGTGTTCTTCTGGCCTCTGGAGTTTCAAAGTAGTTGTTTCAGACAGTTTCTACTTGTTTAATAGTTTTTTTGTTGGAAGGACTGAGTCCTGGAGCCCCCTACTCTGCCATCTTCCTCACAAGTACTATGATTCTTACTTTTAAACATTCTAATTTCAGTAAAATAGCCTTTGGACCATTCTTCGAAAGTAAGTGCTATGAGAAATAATGCCTCACATTTATCACATGCATTATCTCATTTTATCCTCAACAGAGGCCTATGAAATAGGTATTATTGTCTCCAATTTACAGATGAAGCAACTGAGGCTTAGATAAATAAAGTACCTCCTGGCAACTCAGGATCACATCAGAGATTTAAGTCCAGGTCCAATTGACTACATTATCACAGGACTGTATGGAGAGGCTAGAAGTCAGAGTTATTACCATACAAGTTTTTCAGCCAAGTCTTAGTATGTAAGTCACAGATTTTTGCCACACACAGTAAACCTCTTTCTCCATCCTTCTTAAAATTCTGTGCCTTGTATCACTTATGGCAGAGTTCTATATTTTAAAAAAAAAAACTGATTATGCAATGAAGAGAACAATATTAATGAGTGCCCCAATTCTCTGAAGTGTGGTTCTCTAGTTTTTAAGTAATTTTGTTAGTTCAAAAATATAATTAACTTTTCTACATAAAAAGTGCAGTTGAAAGGAAAAAATAATATCACTAGAATTTTGTTATTTTTTTGTAACTGCACAAATTAATTTAGTAAAATTGTATGTGTGTACATATGTGTGTGTGTGTGTACGTGTGTGTGTGTAAATTGTAAGATACAAGTTTGGAGTCCGAGGTTTCATATTCTTGCCATTCTTTTGTATACCTTCAGAAAGATTTGTAGAGAAACACAATTGAAAATAGACCAAGAGCCTTGTTTATGGTCAACTATTTTCCTGATGGAAGTCACAACACTATAAAATGAGATGGCTCCTTGCTGTATATATAATTTCAGAGCAAGATGAGGAAACACAATACTAAAAGCATGCACCAGAGATGCTATTTCTGTATAAATATAATGAAATGTCAGAACCAAGAGGAATCCTATAAATCACTATTATTCATTTCTGTTTCTTAGTTTTTTACATGAAATGCACACAGCTATGGATATGAGACCTTTTCTCCTATTAAAACTACAATTGACTAAATTGACACAATTCCACTCATAAAAAAGCCATCCTATCCAAATTACATGATTTAGTTTTACTTGTTATTTGACCTTTCCTTAGCTCATATTTCTTATTTATAGTTGCAAGCTTTTGAAAGCTGGCTTGACTTATTAAAGCATTTTCCTTAAGGCAAGCAAATAAAGCAAAACAATTCCTCTAGAACATTTTATTGTATTTATAGCCTATCTTGTTTCAAAAAATATTTGAGATGGCTTACAAAATGATATATATGGCAATATTGAAAAAAAAAAAAGTCAGGGACAAAGAAAATGATAAGAATGACAGGAGGGCAAGCTTTATCATGTGATTTATTTAAAAGGTAAAGTTGATTGACCATTAAGTCCCTATTACTTAGATTATAAACAAAAGAACCAACTTTAGACAAAAGTGTTCTATTAGTTTTACTTCACTATGCTATTTCTCTGTACTTATCGCCCACTCTGTCTCTCATATATTTTGAATAAACAGTTTCAGGAAGGATGCTAGGTTAGTAGTGGTAGTTGAAGAAAGAATGTCTGCTGTTTGTTGAGCACCTCTTCTGTGCTATGCTCAAAATATTTGTCACACTCTAAGCTAAATTTGGTTCAACTAGCAGACATCTATACACTATTTTATTTTTCCCACACATTAATTTCTTGCATGTCCTGTGAGTATAAACCCTTCAAAGGCAAGGACGAGATATTTTACTTCTTTATATTTCTAATAATGCCCTTTCCACCACCAGCACCCACAGCTGCCAAGCTTTATTATAAACCAAAGCAGTCTGTGGGAGGAGCAGTCTTTACCTATCTTGATATATATATATATATATACAATTGGCCATATAAGCATATATATGATTATAAGCTTATTTACTCTAAATCTACTCATTAGGGAAACCCTCAATTCCAGTTCCTATCTATAAATATAACATGACCTTGCATGAAGGAGAGAGAAAAGAGGTGATTTTTTGTGTGTTTGGGTTTCTTTTTTAGGGTGCAGAAGCTGAGTGTTTTTTTAAATGTCTGAACTTATTCTGAGAAAAGAATTGAATCCATTTTGCTCTCTCTCTTTATATATATACAAACTATTAAGATTGTGTATGCAGTGTGATCTAGCATCAATATTAAGTTTCTACTCACCTATTAATGGGGGGTAAACTTTAATCATGTTTCCAAAAGCATAATATGTGTTCAGATATGAGCTGAATGATAAAATTAATCATATCGTCAACAACAACATTTTTTTTTTACAACAAAACATTTTATTGAGGTTTTACTCCATGCTTGGTACTGTTCTAAGCACTTTTTGCATGCTAAATCATTTAATCCTCACAATTACACAAGGAGGGAAACCTGCTATTATCCTGAATGCCTTACTGCTTTGCATAGTACCTCTTCTTTCATCAGCTCTTTAGTATTAACCACAGAAAGACTAATCTTCTTTCATTGTAGTGAGCTGAATAGTATTTCCCAAAATTCCTGTCCATCCGGAACCTCAGGATGTGACCTTATTTGGACATAGGGTTTTTGCAGAGGTAATTAGGTAAGGTTGGAGATGAAATCATACTGGAATAGGGAGGGCCCTAAATCCAACAAGAGTTTCCTTGTTAGAGACAGAAAAGGACACACAGAGAAGCAGGTAAGAAGGCTGCGTGAAGACAGAGGCAGAGATTGGAATTACACAGCCATGAGCCAAGGGACGCCTGGAGCCACCGTACGGTGGAGGAGCAAGGAAGGATTCTCTCCCAGAGGCTGCAGAGGAAGCGTGGCCCTGCTGATGCCCTGGTTTGGGACTTCTCACCCCAGAACTGTGAGAAAATAAATTTCTGTTGTTGTAAGCCACCCCAGAGATGGTAATTTATAAAGGCAACCCTAGGAAACTAATATACATATGTATTTGTTTAAAGTGCATTCTTTCAAGACCTAATGTTCCCAGCTACTTTACCCAGAAGCATTTCATTCTCTCCAATTTCTTCTGAAAAGTGCTGGATGTTAATATTATTAGGTAGTGAAAAGGTTTGCCTGATACTGTAGCTCCTCGTTGCTCTCTGGACTACACATTTCAGAATCATCTTAACTGTTTGAAATTCTGGTACCAAGGCCCTTTTCCAGATTTTGGAATTAGTCTTTGTGTGGGGGGACCTGAAAACTGTACTTTTAAACAAGCTTCTTGGGTGATTCTTCTATGCATTTAAATTTGAGAACCACAATCTTGTAACTGAGAAGTTAGGAATTAATAAATGATTATTATTATGATTATTGAATCATCATATAGATATTTCTTTTTGCTTTCTAGTGCATTAGAAAAGCCAGAAGAAAATACCTGAACTTGCTGAACTGTAATCTAGTTGCCTTGATCTTTGATAATGATTCTATATAGCCCATATCTTGTGCCTTTGTGATTGTAAAAACCTTGTGACTGACCCTCCCTTGTACTGCTTTTATCCAGCTTTTCAACTTTAGGGTCTTATGACCACTAAAGACAGCCCCTAATGTTTTGTTTTGTTTTGTTTTTTTTAATTGCATGTCTTCATTTTAT
Organism: Choloepus didactylus; assembly: GCF_015220235.1. Taxonomy (NCBI): domain Eukaryota; kingdom Metazoa; phylum Chordata; class Mammalia; order Pilosa; family Megalonychidae; genus Choloepus; species Choloepus didactylus. Next base: position 37,201,094 of record NC_051320.1, on the reverse strand, counting down.
TACACATCTAACCATACTCTGGATAAAAGGGGTCACAAGATTTTTATAATGGAACTACCTATTACTTGAGAGACTATCAGGAATTTCCCAGATGGGAAGTTTAATAGTTCCACGATTTTTCTCCAGTCCCCAAGGGACTTGGCAAATACTTTTTCATTTTCTCCTCAAAATACTCTGGAATGTGTAAGGATATTACATTAACCTGTACAGAATATTAAGATCTCATTCTTTATCCTAGATTCCATGTAGAATAAATAAATAAAGTGGCCAGACCGGTTAAATTAGACGCTGTGCTACAGAAAATTTAAATTCCGGGCAAAGTAAGCATCTCTTCTTTTGATTTCACACAGAAGTTGAAGTTTTAAAATACAGAAAATATCATCCTTTACCCTGTATTCTGATTTACCTTAGTTATAACCAGATCAGTTTCATTCATCTCTCTAACTGAAGTCTGATCTCTTTTTTTAGCTTCTTTAACAGTTGCTCTGTGGAGTAATGCTGACATCCAGAGCTGCAGAATTCTAACTCTGACTCTCAAGTGTCATACAGATGCCCATGTTCCAGGGAACTACCAGGTTATACACAAAGAGCAAAGCATCTCAGAATTTAGAAAAAGCAGTTAAAACTCAGGAATAAATGTGAATGCTGTAAGAGCTTACAATCTAGGCCCTAATTTTCTTATAAGCATTTTCTAAATGAAGGTATTTTCAGAAATAAAAACATTTGACAGTTGACTTATATTGGGGTCATCAGCCACCAATCATAGCAGAAGTTTGGTCCTCTCCCACCTTTACCAGGATTATGTTAATTACCAGATGAGACATAATTTATATACTTGTTTGCTTCTCTCTCTCTCTCTCTCTCTCTCTCTCTCAACAGTTTTATTCACACACCATGCAATCCATCCCAAGTGTACAATCAATGGCTCTTGATAGAATCACATAGATATGCATTCACCACTATAGTCAGTATAAATATTCTCATTTTTCCAAAGAGAAAATATCCCATGCCCCTTATATCCCTGTATTTTTAACATTTAGCTTCGGTATAGTGCCTTTGTTAAAATTATTGAAAGAATATTACAATATTACTGTTAACTATAGACCTTAGATTACATTAATTGCATTTTTTCCATATAACACTCTATTATTAACACCTTGTGATAGTGATGTGCATTTGTCCTAGTTCATGTGAGAACTCTTATATTTCTACAATTAACCACCATCATTGTTCACTCTGGGTTTCGCTAAGTTATACAGTCCTAGTTTTTATACTCTAGCTTTCCTTCTGGTGGCATGCATGACTCTAGCCTTCCTCTTTCAACCATACCCACACCCCACTTTGTTAATTACACTTACAGTATTGTGCTACCATCACACAATGTTTTGTGCTATTCATTTCCAAACCTTTACAATGAGCCTTACTGAACACCCTGTACCCTTTATCCATTGACTGCCCAATCTCTGCCTACTTTTTATCTCCTGATAACCTATGCTCTCAAATTTAATTCTCAGAGTTTGCTCATTATGGTTAGTTTATATTAGTGAGACCACACAGTGTTTGTCCTTTTGTTTCTGGCTTATTTTGCTCAACATAATGTCCTCAAGGTTATTCCGTGTTGTTGCAGGCATCATGACTTTATTCCGTCTTACAGCTGCATAATATTCCATCATCTGTATATACCATAGTTTGTTTATCCATTGATCAGTTTATGGGCATTTGGGCTGTTTCCATCTATTGGCAATCGTGAATAATGCTGCTATAAATATCAGTGTGCAAATGTCTATTTGTGTCCTGCTTTCAGTTCTTCTGAGTATATACCTAGTAAGGGGATTGCTGGATCATGAGGCAGTTCTATACTTAGCTTCCTGAGGAACTGCCAAAACTGCCTTCCGGAGTGACTGCAGCATTCTACGTTCCCACCAACAGTGACTAAATGTACCTATTTCTCCACATCCTCTCAAGCACCTGTAGTTATTTTGATAATGGCCATTCTAGTAGGTGTGAGGTGGTATCTAATAGTGGGTTTAATTTGCATTTCTCTAATAGCTAGTGAAGTTGAGCATCTTTTCTTATGCTTTTGAGCCATTTGTATTTCCTCTTTGGAAAAGTGTCTATCCATGTCTTTTTTATTTGTTTGTTTTTTCTTTTTTGCCCATTTTTTTAATTGGGTTGTTTGTCTTTTTTGTTGCTGAGTTGTAGGATCTCTTTATATATTCTGGATATTAAACCCTTATCTAATATGTGGTTTCCACATATTGTCTCCCATTGAGTAGGCTTCCTTTTTACTTTCCTGACAAAGTCCTTTGATGTGCAAAGTATTCAATTTTGAGGAAATCCCATTTATCTATTTCTTCTTTCATTGCTTGTGCTTTGGGCATAAGGTCTAGGAAACTACCTTCTACCATAAGATCATTAAGATATTCCCCTAGACTGGTGGTTTGACGGGTTGAGCCCTCTACCACAGGTTTTACCCTTGGGAAGACGGTTGCTGCAAAGAAGAGGCTAGGCCTCCCTATGGTTGTGCCTAAGAGCCTCCTCCCGAATGCCTCTTTGTTGCTCAGATGTGGCCCTGTCTCTCTAGCTAAGCCAACTTGAAAGGTGAAATCACTGCCCTCCCCCCTACGTGGGATCAGACACCCAGGGGAGTGAATCTCCCTGGCAACGTGGAATACGACTCCCGGGGAGGAATGTAGACCTGGCATCGTGGGATGGAGAACATCTTCTTGACCAAAAGGGGGATGTGAAAGGAAATGAAATAAGCTTCAGTGGCAGAGAGATTCCAAAACGAGCCGAGAGGTCACTCTGGTGGGCACTCTTACGCACACTTTAGACAACCCTTTTTAGGTTCTAAAGAATTGGGGTAGCTGGTGGTGGATACCTGAAATTATCAAACTACAACCCAGAACCCATGAATCTCGAAGACAGTTGTATAAAAATGTAGCTTATGAGGGGTGACAATAGGATTGGGAAAGCCATAAGGACCACACTCCCCTTTGTCTAGTTTATGGATGGATGAGTAGAAAAATAGGGGAAGGAAACAAACAGACAAAGGTACCCAGTGTTCTTTTTTACTTCAATTGCTCTTTTTCACTCTAATTATTATTCTTGTTATTTGTGTGTGTGTGCTAATGAAGGTGTCAGGGATTGATTTGGGTGATGAATGTACCACTATGTAATGGTACTGTAAACAATCGAAAGTATGATTTGTTTTGTATGACTGCGTGGTATGTGAATATATCTCAATAAAATGAAGATTAAAAAAAAAAAAAAAAAAGATATTCCCCTACATTTTCTTCTAGAAATTTTATGGTCTTAGCTCTAACATTTAGGTCTTTGATCCATTTTTTGAGTTAGTTTTTGTATGAGGTATGTGATAGGGGAGCTCTTTCATTCTTCTGGATACAGATATCCAGTTCTCCAAGCACCATTTGTTGAAGAGCATATTCTGGCCCAGTTGAGTGGATCTGGCAGCCTTATCAAAAATCAATTGTCTGTAGATGAGAAATCTATTTCTGAACTCTCAATTCAATTTCATTTGTCAGTATATCTATCATTATGACAGTACCATGCTGTTTTGACCACTGTTGCTTTGTAATACGATTTAAAGTCAGGTAGTGTGAGAGACTTCCAACTTCATTTTTCTTCTCAAGATGTTTTTTAGCTATTCAGGGCACCCTGCCCTTCCAAATAAATTTGGTTGTTGGTTTTTCTATTTCTGCAAAGTAAGTTGTTGGGATTTTAATTGGTATTGCATTGAATCTATAAATCATTTTGGATAGAATTGACATCCTAGCTATACTTAGTCTTCCAATCCATGAACACAGTCTGTCTTTTCCAGTTATTTAGGTCTTCCTTGAATTCTTTTAGCAATATTTTATAGTTTTCTATGTATAGGCCTTTTATGTCCTTGGTTTAATTTATTTCTAAATCTTTGATTCTTTTGGTTGCTATTGTAAGTGGAATTTTTTTTCTTGATTTCCTCCTCATGTTGCTCATTACTAGTGTTTAGGAATACTACTGATTTTTCTGAGTTGATCTTGTACCCTGCCACTTTGCTGAACTCGTTTATTAGCTCTAGTAGCTTTGCTCTAGATTTTTTTGGATTTTTTACATATAGGATCATGTCATCTGTAAACTGAAAGTTTTACTTCTTCCTTTCCAATTTGGATGCCTTTTATTTCCTTTTCTGGCCTAATTGCTCTAGCTAGAACTTCCGTCACAATGCTGAATAACAGTGGTGACAGTGGGCATCCTTTTCTTGTTCCAGATTTTAGAGGGAAAGCCTTCCATCTTTCCCCACTGAGTGTGATGTTAGCTGTGGGCTTTTCATTTACTCCCTTTATGATGTTGAGGAAGTTTCCTTTTATTCCTATCCTCTTCATCAAGAAAGGATGCTAAATTTTGTCAAATGCCTTTTCTGCATCAATTGAGACGATCATGTAGTTTTTCTCCTTTGATTTATTCACCTGGTATATTACATTAATTGATTTTCTTGTGTTGAACCAGCCTTGCATACCTGGAATAAAACCCACTTGGTCATGGTGTATAATTCTTTTAATGTGCTGTTGGATATGATTCGCAAGTATTTTGTTGAGGATTTTTGCATCTATATTCATTAAAGAGATTGATGTGTAATTTTCTTTTCTTGTAGCATCTTTGTGTGACTTTTATATTAGGGTTATGTTGACTTCATAGAATAAGATAGGGTAGCTTTCTTTCCTCTTCAAATTTCTGAAGACTTTGAGCAGAATTGGTACTGATTTTTCTTAAAGAATTGGTAGAATTCACAGGTGAAGCCATCTGGTCCTGGACCTTTCTTTCTTAGGAGGTTTTTGATGACTGATTCAATCTTTTACTTGTGATTCGTTTGTTGAAGTCTTCTATTTCTTCTTGAGCCAATGATGGTTGTTCATGTTTTTCTAGGAAGTTGTCCATTTTGTCTAAGTTGTCTAGTTAGCATATACTTGCTTGTATTATCCTCAATATCTCCTTTACTCTGGGATCAGTAGTTATGTCCCCCTCCCATTTCTGATTTTATTTATTTGCATCCTTTCTCTTTTTTTCTTTGTCAGCCTAGCTAAGGGTTCGTCGATTTTATTGATTTTCCTCAAAGAACTGACTTCTGGTTTTGCTGATTCTCTCTGTTGTTTTCATGTTCTCAATTTCATTTATTTCTGCTCTAATCTTTGTTATTTCTTTCCTTCTGTTTGCTTTGGAGTTAGTTTGCTGTTCTTTCTCTAGTTTCTAGAGGTGAGCAGTTAAGTCCTCTATTTCTGCTCTTTTTACTTTGCTAATATAGGCATTTAGGGCAATAAATTTCCCTCTCAGCACTGCCTTTGCTGCATCCCATAAGTTTTGATATACTGTGTTCTCATTTTCATTTGCCTGAAGATATTTACTGATTTCTCTTGTAATTTCTTCCTTGACCCACTGGTTGTTTAAGAGTGTGTTGTTTAGCCTCCATAAATTTGTGAATTTTCCACCCCTCCATCTGTTATTAATTTCCAGCTTCATTTCATTTTGATCTGAGAAAGTGCTTTGTATAATTTCAGTGTTTTTAAATTTATTGAGACCTGCTTTGTGACCCAACATGTGGTCTGTCCTGGAGAATGATCCATGAGTACTTAAGAAAAATGTATATCCTCCTGTTGTGGGGTGCAATGTTCTGTAAATGTCTGTTAAGTTCAGTTCTTATATAATATTATTCAAGATCTCTGTTTTTTTATTGATCCTCTGTCTCGATGTTCTATCCATTGATGAAAGTGGTGTATTCAAGTATCTGGCTATTATTGTAGAGGTGTCTACTTCTCCTTCATTGTTGACAGTGTTCCTTGATGTATTTTAGTCACTCTGGCTAGGTGCATAAATATTTATGATTGTTATTCTTGATGAATTGTCCTTTTTATTAATACATAGTGTCCTTTTTCGTCTCTTTTAATTGTTTTACATTTGAAGTCTAATTTGTCTGATATTAGTATAGCAACCTCTACTCTTTCCTGGTTGTTGTTTGCATGGAGTATCTTTTACCAACCTTTCACTTTCAACCTATTTTTGTCCTTGGGTCTCAAGTGAGTCTCTTGTAGACAGCATAGATGGTTTCTGTTTGTTTGTTTGTTTTTTAATACATTCTGCCAGTCTGTGTCTTTTGATTGGGGAATTTAATCCATTAACATTTAATCTTATTACTGTAAAGACCGTACTTTCTTCAACCATTTTGTCCTTTGGATTTTATATGTCATATCTTACTTGTCTCTTTCTTTTTATCCTTTTATTTACCCTTACTGATAATCTTCATTTCTGCACTCTCCTCCAAACCTCTCTCTCCTGTCTTTTCCTCTTAGCATGTAGTATTCCCTTTAGTATTTCTTATAAAGCAGGTCTCTTGTTCACGAAGTCTCTCAGTGTCTGTTTATCTGTAAATATTTTAAACTCTCCCTCATTTTTGAAGGACACTTTTCCCCGATATAGAATCTTGGTTGGCAATTTTTCTCTTTCAGTATCTTAAATATATCATACCACTGCCTTCTCGCCTCCATGGTTTCTGCTGAGAAATTTGCTCTTGGTCTTATCAACCTTCCCTAGTATGTGAAGGATCACTTTTCTCTTGCTGCTTTCAGAATTCTCTCTTTGTCTTTGACATTAGACAATCTGATTAGTAAGTGTCTTGGAATAGGTCTATTCAGACTATTCTGTTAGGGGTATGCTGTGCTTCTTGGATCTGTAATTTTATGCCTTTCATAAGAGTTGGGAAAATTTTAAGTGATTATTCCCTTCATTATTCTTTCTGAACCCTTTCTCTTCTGGGATACCCATAACAGATATATTCATGCACTTCTTGTTGTCATTCAGTTCCCTGAGACCCTGCTCATATTTTTCCATTCTTTTCCCTATCTGTTCTTTTGTGTGTAGGATGTCTGATAATCCTTTCTTCTCCCTCTTCTTCAAATCTGCTGTTGTATGTCTCCATTGTGTTTTTCATCTCTTCTATTCTTCTATTTTGCCTTTCATTGCCATAAGTTCTGTCTTTTTTTTTTTTCTTTTGCAAGCTTCTGAGTTCTTCTTTACAGTCACCCAGGGTCATCTTTATATCCTTCATCTCTTTTTCCACATTTTCCTTCAACTTGTTGAATTGATTTAGAAGATTTATTTGAAGATCTTTAATTAGTTGTTTCAATTCCTGTATCTCATCTGAAGTTTTAGTTTGTTCCTTTAGGCCATGTCTTTCTGCTTTCTAGTAGGACTCATGATTTTTTGCTGGTGTCTAGGGATCTGATTTTCTTGATTAGCTTATTCTGGAGATCATTTTCTCTCTTTTCCTTATGATTTTCTTGTTGGTAGGCTTTGTGCTCTAACTATTCTTTGACATTGGTTCAGCTTATTCTAGACCTCTTGCATAGCTTATGTTTAAATGATCAGATTTTTTCAGCTCTTATTTATCTGATACTTGCCCTGCCTATATGGATGTTTTTTGAGATTGCCCTTTTTTTGTGCAGTTGTTTCATCCCCAGGGAAAATCTTTCTCACCACTCTTCCTCCTCAGTGAATGTTGATCTGCTGTTTGTTTTGTTTTGTTTTGTTTTGCCTCTACATGTTTTTAACACTCCTTTCTTTACTTTAAGCAACTTTTACCCAGGGGGCTGACTCTGGGAGGAGGGTACCCCCAGACAGGATAGACCCAAGTCAGGTTTTCCCAGACAAGACAGGCCCAGGACTCATGAAGGGGGTGTAGGTCTGTATCAAGGTTTCCTAAGGATGAGCTCAAGCAGGGTTCCTGTGAAGTCTTCTGATTCTGTGCTTTTCCTGTCCTGCCCAGCAGATGGCCCTTGTCAAAGCCTGCTGCTCCCCACAGGCCTAAAGTGGTACTATGCCTTTAATTCTCAGCAGACCCTGGCGCTTACAGGGGCGTTGTTGAGACAGAGGCTGAGGCTGTAGGCAGACTTAGACTATTTCTATTTCCCCAGTTCCAGGGGTCTGAATTCTCTAAATAACAGTTACTGTCTGTGCTGGGCTTTGCCCTCTTCTTTTTTAGGGGAGGAACCACTCTTCAGCCCTTTGTTCCCTGCAAGCTGGAAAAGTTACAGGACTCTCAAACACCCCACTTCCACCCCTGCTTGGAGCTTGTTTGAGAAAGGCTGGGCTCTGCTTTTTGTGTGTTGAAACTTTTGCTGCTATCCCAGCCCCTGGGGCCTAAATTCTCTGAATGAGAGCAGCAACTTGTACTGGACCTTGCCCTCCCTTTCTTGGGGAAGACAAGTTCTTTAGGGAACTATCTCTTCTACCTAATTATTTACTTTGTTTCTCAGGCAGTCCTACTTCCACCCTTTCCTGTGGCAGGACTGAAAACAGATAATGCCTGCTGCTTTCTTTAATGGGCTGCTTAAAAAAAAAAAAGCTGTTCTCAGTGCCAGTTACCAGCTCCCTGGGTTTGCCAATCAAGAGCTGGAATTGGTACCCAGCCCTGTATGCCCCTTTTCTTGGGGCACTGCTCTTTTCTTGTAATCTGAGCTCAGCCAACTCCAGAAGCTTCTGTTTTTGTTTTTGTTTTTGTTTTTGTTTTTGTTTTTTTTTGGTCAGCCCTATCTCTCCTTGCTGGGAGCATGGTGGACACAGAACTCATAGTTTCTTTCTTGTTTGCATTGTAAATTTGTCTGTGCTCATAGCTGGTATTCCACAGTCTGAATTTGTTAGTCAAATCCACACTTGAAGCATGGCTGAGCTCCCCTTCCCTTGCAATAGAGAGGGCTTCTGTTTTCCACCAGGGATTGACTCCAAGTCAGCTTTCCATGCCAGTGGGGGAGGGGCACCAGCCTCCACAGCATGGAAGAATTTACTAATAGTTCTGTGCTGCGATTTATCAGTCTCAGCCCTTCCGCTTGTTCCTGCCTGGTATATGATGTGTGTGTATGATGTGTGTGTGGCCTCCAAAGTTCCCCAAACAGTTGTTCCAGATGGATCCTGGTTATTTACTAATTGCCCTGGAAGACAGACTAAAACCCACATCTCCCCACACCACCATCTTGATCCTTTCCATCTCTAAAGTTTATTAATGAGGGGCCTTGACTCAGCCCAGAACTGACCCACCCCATTGCAAAGGTATCTTTGGGATAACGAAGCTGTATCTAAACAAAATGGGCCTGCCTGACATGCACAATAATTTAGACTTTAACCTATAAGTGAACTATACCTCATTATAATACTAAAAATCACACCTATCATCATATTAAGGCCACTATTTTCTTACATACATTCTGTGACTAAGCATGAAATTAATCTGAGCATGCTCAGTGATTAGGTCATCTCCAACCTTGTCATCTAAAGCCATTGCATTCATTATCCTAAAACCTGCCCATCTTTGATACTATAAAACTATCAGAATTACTGCAGTTCAAGGAGACAGATTTTTAGACCAATAGGCCATCTGATCTCCTGCTTCACTCCTAGCAATAAACTCTCTCTTTAAAATTCTGATGTCTTAGGAATTGGCCATTTGCATGCACTGGGCAGAGAACCCCACTGCTTTGATCAGCATCAATCCATTTTGAAAACATCTGTGATTTCACTAAATATTAGTTTAATTAATTAGTTAATTAATTAATGGAGGCCTTGTCTATCATACTGGGAGGACCCCTCAAAATGATGAAAGTGCAAACATGCAATTATCTTAAAATCTTGAAAATCAATGCAGCTTTAAAGCAGATAACATGCACAGTGTTGGGAAGAGTAAGAAAGCAGGCATTAATACTCAATAAATGAGCCTGAAAACTTCACTAATCCATCTGCTTTATGTTAAATATTCCATTAAGGAGGGCAATTTTGGTGTACAGTTACTGACCCTGTGGATTTCACCAATTATTTCATAATGCTGCAATTCAAGTTTCAAATTCCAGAGCATGTATTGACAATGGAATCTAATGGGCCAGAAGGAAGAAAAGATTTCATTATAAAAATATATTATTCTTATTATTTCAAGGAATGTTCCATTAACTCAATTTCTTAGAAGTCAGTAGTTTCATAGAAAAGCCTAAATATTTCTAAGTTCTTGATTGGTAACAGGAAGAGTCATGTCATGGTAGCAGACTTCCAAGATGGCCCCCAAAGATCATCACCTCCTGATATTTATGCCCTTACTTAGCTCCCTCCCATATTGAATAGGGCTGACCTGTGTAACCAGTAGGATATTGTAAAAATGATGGTGTGTGACTTCTGAGATGAGATCATAAGAGACATTGTGACTTTTGTCCTGTTTTCTCTCTTGGACTGCTCATTCTGAAGAAAGCCAGACTAAAGTAGCTCTATAGAAAGACCCATATAAAGAAGAATTGAGACCCCCTACACACAGCCAGCACCAAATTTCTTGGAAGAAAACCCTCCAGCTTTCAGATATCTGCAGCCTTAGCCTACATCGTGAGCCAGAGAACCACACAGCAAAGGCACTCCAGAATTCCTGACCCACAGAAACTCAGTGATATAGGAAATGTTCATTTTTGTGTTAAGCCACTAAGGGTTTGGATATTTTGTTATGTAGCAACAGAAAATTAATGCAGATATAAATGCATTAATCCCAAGGATGTTTAGAAAGGGCTAGAATAGCATTTGGCACAATTAACCCATCTTTCATCTCTTAGCCCTCCAAAATCAAGTTCCAGCTTCACTTTTCCACTGTTTTTCAGGTAGCTCCTTCTCAGTTTTGTTTGTTTTCTTCTTCTTCCTGCCATTTCTTATACATGGCCATTTCCCAGAAATCTACTTACATTATCCACAGGTTCATTCATTCCATCTCAAATCATCTTCTCTGTGAGGATGGTTTTCAAATCTTCCTCATCCTCTCAGAGCATCTCTTCCAAAATGCAAATGGCACTTAAACATTTCCATTTAGATGCCCAAAGTCAACTAGATTTGTCTTTAAAACTGATTCTCATCTTCTGATTTCACAACTACTAATTTCCTAATTCTCCGCTCATTTTTCTCTTGACTTCCATGTCCTATCATTGCATTTGGTGAATTTATGCTTCATAATGTCTTTAAAATCCCTGCTTCTTTTTATTCCTATTACCAGACACAGCCAGATCCATGTGAGATGATAATTACAATACATCATGAAATGATGTTGCAGTAATCACCTTACGTACTCTTGACTTCAGCGTCCCTTCACTTCAATCCATCATACAAGAGATTGTCAAATTAATTTTTCTAGATACCATATTCATTCATCTTCCATTTAGAAACTTTCAATGGCAATTCCTTATTCTTAATTTTACCTTCTCTCAAATTTTCTCCAATTGTGGTATTATTGTAATCTTCCTCAATTAATGACGAAACACCATTCATTTGAAAACTCTACCTTTGGAAGAGCTAAGATGGCTGCATAGAGAGGAGTGGAAGACTGTTATTCCCCCCTGGAACAATTCATAAATGACCAAAAAACTAGTAAATAACCTGGAATAACTGTGGGGAGACAAATGTGACTGTCCACTCCTCATTCACCAACCTGAATTGGGAGGAATGCCCGAGATCACAGCATAAAATCTGTAAGTAAAACTACGGACCCACGCTGAGAGCCAAGAGCCGAGAGCCCCTCCCTCACGGAAGCCTCGCGGTGCTAGAGAGCAGCACTCAGCCCAGCTCCAACTGGGCTTTTAATGTTAACTGCTCAATACAGACAGCGAATGTCTGTATTTTAATGTTAACTGCTCAATACAGACAGCGAATCCTCAACAAGCAGACAGAGGCTTTTGGTGACAACTGACCTTGGGAGAGTCAGGGGACATATCTGTCTCAGGATGGGGAACCCAGAGGATCAGGTGCTATCTCTGGCTGACAGGTGAACCTGGGAGATTTTCTGTCCCTTTCTCTCTATGTGGAGAAAACCTCAGTCATTTTCAGCCTGCAGAGCTTTGCAGTAAAGACAGCCTCAGCCATTTTAAAATCAAAACACTTTAATCAGCAGAGTCAGAGAAACAAAGAACTTATTGATATGCAGGTGACCTCTCTGGAGGGGGCATAGCTTCCCAAGAGGAAAGGGAGGGGCCCAGCTCTACTGCCTGCCTTTCCGGAACCAGACCCCAAAGCCTGGGGGAGGAGAGCCACAGGCCACACCCTCTTACACCAACCGGTGACAGGCTGACAGGTGCACCTGCCAGGCAGAAAACCACAGGTGTATCAATCCTCTAAGAAAAACAGTCAGGGAAACCAGATACTGAATATTTCCTCCTTCTGTGACCTGAACCTGTTCTCATCTGGGAAAACCTGATTGGGGTGGCCTAGGAGGTCAGATGCCTAGACAACAGAAAACTACAACCTACACTAAGAAAAACGAAGCTATGGCCCAGTCAAAGGAACAAATGTACACTTCAACTGAGATACAGGAATTTAAATAACTAATGCTAAATCAATTCGAAATGTTTAGAGAATATTTCACAAAAGAGATAGAGGCTGTAAAGAAAACACTGGGCATACATAAGGCAGAAATTGAAAGTTCAAAAAAACAACTAGTAGAATCTATGGAAATGAAAGGCACAACACAAGAGATGAAATACGCAATGGAAACATAAAACAGCAGATCCCAAGAGGCAGAAGAAAACCCTCAAAAACTAGAGAACAAAACACCTGAAAACCTATATGCAAAGGAGCAGATGGAGAAAAGAATGAAAAAATATGAGCAACATCTCCGGGAACTTAAGGATGAAACAAAGTACAAGAATGTACGTATCATTGGTGTCCCAGAAGGAGAAGAGAAGGGAAAAGGTGCAGAGGCAATAATAGAGGAAATAATCAATGAAAATTTCCCATCTCTTATGAAAGACATAAAATCACAGATCCAAGAAGCTCAATGTACTCCAAATAGAATAGATCTGAATAGGCCTATGCCAAGACACTTAATAATCAGATTATCAAATGTCAAAGACAAAGAGAGAATCCTGAAAGCAGCAGGAGAAAAGCAATCCATCACATACAAAGGAAGCTTAATAAGACTATGTGCAGATCTCTCAGCAGAAACCATGGAGGCAAGAAGGAAGTGGTATGATATATTTAAGATACTGAAAGAGAAAAACCGCCAACCAAGAATCCTATATCCAGCAAAGCTGTCCTTCAAATATGAGGGAGAGCTCAAAATATTTTCCGACAAACAGACAATGAGAGACTTTGTGAACAAGACACCCGCCCTACAGGAAATACTAAAGGGAGCATTACAGAGTGATAGGAGAAGACAGGAGTGCATGGTTTGGAACACAATTTTGGGAGATGGTAGCACAGCAATGTAAGTACACTGAACAAAGATAACTATGAATACGATTGAGAGGAAGGTTGGGAGCATGTGAGACACCAGAAGAAAGGAGGAAAGATAAAGAATGGGACTGTGTAACTTGCTGAAATCTAGAGTGTTTGACAATTGTGATAAAATGTGCAAATATGTTCTTTTACTAGGGAGAACAAGCAAATGTCAACCTTGCAAGGTGTTAAAAATGGGGAGGCATTGGGGGAGGGATGCAATCAATGTAAACTAGAGACTGTAACTAACAGAAATCTTGTATTATGCTTCCTTTAATGTAACAAAGGCGATATACCAAGGTAAATTCAGATAAGGGGGGGGATAGGGGAGGCATGTTAGACACTTGACATTGGTGGTGTTGTCTGACTCTTTACTTTGATTTAAGGTTACTTTTCCTTTTGCTACTTCCTAGCTGTCATTTTTTTTCCTCTTTCTTTAGCCTCTCTACCTTCTTTGACTCTCCCTCCTGCCTTGTGGAAGAAATGTAGATGCCCTTATATAGACAGTGGTAAAGGTGGTGAACACATAAATATGTGACCAGACAGAGAACCATCGATTGTTTACTTAGGATGGAATGTATGGTGTGTGAACGAAACCATCTTAAAAAAAAAAAAAATGGGTTGATGACAAAACCTCAAGGGCAATATACTGAGTGAAATAAGCCAGACACATAAGGACAATTATTGTAGGGTCTCACTGATAGGAACTAATTATAATATGTAAACTCATAGTCATGAAATATAAGGTACCAAAATATAGGACGAGGCTTAAGAATGGGGAGCGGTTGCTTAGTATGAGCAGAATGTTCAACTAGGATGAACTTAAATGTTTGGAAATGAACAGAGGTGTCAGTAGCAAGATGTGAGACTAACTAACAGTGCTGAATGGTGTGTGAATGAGGTGGAAAGGGGAAGCTCAGAGTCATATATGTCACCAGAAGGAAAGTTGGAGGTCAAAAGATAGAAATGTATAAAACTGAATCCTGTGGTGGTCAATGTCCATGATTAACAGTACAAATATTAGAAAACTCTTCCATGAACCAGAACAAATGTATGACAATACAACTAGAAGTTAATAATAGAGGGGCATATAGGGAAGAAATATATACCTATTGCAAACTATATACTACAGTTAGTAGTATTTCAACATTCTTTCATAAACAGTAACAAATGTACTATACCAACACTATGAGTCAACAATTGAGGGGGGTTGATTAGGGATATGGGAGGATTCGAGTTTCCTTTTCTTTTTTTTTAATTTTCTTTTTCTTTTTTCATCTCTCACTTTATTTCTTGTCTGGAGTAATGAAAAGGTTCTAGAAATTGAACAAAAATTAAGTGTGGTGTTGGATGCACAGCTGTATGAGGGTAGCAGGGGCAACTGATTGTACACTTTGGATCTTTGGATAATTGTATGGTATCTGAACAATCCCAATAGAAATTAAAAAGAAAAAAAAAACTCTACCTTCACCCTATTGATTTGGATGCCACCTTTTATTAAATATTAAATTCCCATTTGTAGTTTAGATCTATTTCTGGACTTTCTATTCAGTTCTATCGATCTGTCATTCTATTTATGTACCACATAGTTTTTTTATTGAAGACTTACATATTTGAATATGTGGAAGAACAAATCATCCTCCTGACTTTCTTTTCCTGGTTTGTCTTGGCTATTTGTTTTTTATTTTTCCATTTGAACTTTAGTATCAGCTAGTCTGATTCCAAAGTAAAAATGCTGTTGCTATTTTTATTGATTCACATCTTTATTATGTTGGTTTTTCCTATCCAAGAAATGATATACCTTTCTATTTAATCTTTTCCCATGTCTTTCAGTAGCATTTAAAAAGGTTCTTTATATAGATCTTGCCCATCTCTTATATTTATTGCTAAGCATTTTATCTTTCTCATTGAATTGTGAATAGAGTTTTTTCTTCCCTTTTATAATACATATGAAACTGATTTCTGTAGATTAATTGTGTACCCCCAACCTTACCAAATTATTTTATTTTCGTTGGTCCCTTTGAGTTTTTGTCAGGGAATCTGACCTGTAGATGTTGGGAGATTTAATCTGCCTTGAAGTCAAGAGCTATGGCAATCCTTTGCATTTGATAAATGATGCTATTTGAACACACATCGTCTGTAGAATCATATTGCATCCTAGTTTAGGCATTTGTAGTAATGTTATGATTGTTGTTGATTTGTTTGCTTTTCTTAAATATTGAAAAAATATTCAGCTGTTATTTTTTATTATTATCAAGTAATCTTTGAGTATCCTGGGGAAGTGTTTGCTATGTAAGGTTTTATTGAAAAAGGAAATATGTGGCTTCTATCTCAGTAGAGTTTCAATGATTCTGGGATATGTTTTCTCTCTTACAGTGAAATGTCTAATCAGCCAACTGGTCACCCACCATGCGCCTCATACTGTACCAAATACTTGATTGGGTAGCAGCTATTTGGAGCCAGGATTGTAACTACTGAGGGAAAGCTGGATGGATCTCACAACTTTATCAGAGATCAAAGCTAAGGCAGGTAGGTGAATTGATGCTAGCATGCATATATAAATCATAATAGTCAGAAATCTAGCAAATAGACAATAATCAGTTAGGGTTTGATAATAAACAATGAGAAAAATTGGTGGTAGAAAGACTAGATAGAAACATTATATGTAATTCATAAAAGATCAGAAATGATCATTGTCCAATAAAAAGGAAGAATCTATCAGTAAATCTGATGGGCTGTTATGCAGCTGTTAAAATGATAACTCTGATAATTAGGTAGAAACATTGAAAAGTATTTATAAAGTGTTTCAAAGTGAATAAAATGGATCACAATAACTACATATTCAGTATTATTTCTAATGAAAAATCAACTACAAGTAGATAAAATTTGTAAGAGAAGAAGAAGAAGTTATTAGAGAGTTGGGATTATGTTATGTTTTAAGAAAATAAGCTTTGTTGATTTGACAATTTTTAAATTCTACTACCAAGACATAATAATTTAAGAGGATGGGTAAAGTGATAGCAAAAAAGGATACCTTGAAAATAAGGCAGGCATTTGTTTCAATCAAGAAATTTTAACAAATATACCAAACCAGTGCAAGATGTTAATAATAGGGCGGTAAATGGGAATCTTGTACCTTATGCATGATTGTTCTGTAAACCCATAAGTTCTCTAATAAAAAAAGGAAGGAAGAAAGAAAAACTATATGCCTCCTGTTATCATCATTAATAGAAGCTAATATTTATTTATCATCTCCTGTATGATGAGTCCTTAAATCAAAAATCCGTCTTTAACTATGGTTAGTGTCAACTCTGCAAATATCTTTTCTTGCACTCCAGTCAGAAATGGATAAAATGAAAGTAAAGGCTGCAAATGGAGGCACATCAAAATGAAGGCAGTTCCTGTTATTCATTGTAGGAAGGGTACAAAAGAAATAAATATGAGATGACATTTGCCCTCAAGGCACTTAGAACTTGGCTGGGGGAGGGAAATAAAAGTTCAAAACTGTAGCAATTGGCTGTCTATTGCCTCAATGTGCAGTAACAGATAAAAAAAGAAAATAAATACATAAAAGCAACTCCACCAGTGTTTCTCAACAAGGGTGCTGTCAGAATTTGTGGCAGGACAGTTCTTCAGTTGTGCAGGATGCCCCATTTGTTGTAGGATGGTTTACATCCCTGGTCCTTGGCCTTTACGTGCCAGTTTTCCCAGTTAATGAGAATAACAAAATTAAAGTATATAAAATTTAAAATACCCACACACATTTATTTACAAATTGAGACTTACTAGACCAAAAGTTTTCAAACTCTAAGTTTCCAAAAAATCTTATGTTGCTTTTCAATTTATCGATATTGAAAACCAATGAAAAAAAAAAAAGGACATGTATCCAAAACCTTTAATCATGTTTGATGCCTCCCTTTCTCTCATCCTCCACATCGACTCATCAACACATGTTGTCTACCTTCAAAATCCATTCACAATCCAACCACTTCTGTCTTCCCTTCCACACGACTGTCATCTGAGCCATCATTGTCCCTCTGAATTATTGCTGTAGCCTCCTGTGCCAGTTTGAATGTATTGTCCCCCCAAATGCCATTATCTTTGATGTAATCTTGTGTGAGCAGACCTGTCAGTGTTAATTAGATTGTAATTCTTTGAGTGTTTCCATGGAGATGCGCCCCACCTAACTGTGGGTGATGACCCTGATTGGATAATTTCCATGGAGGTGTTGGCCCGCCCATTCAGGCTGGGTCTGAATTAAATTACTAGAGCACTATATAAGATCAGACAGAAAGAGCAAACTGCTACAGCCAAGAGGGACACTTTGAAGAAAGCACAGGAGCTGCAGATGAGAGACAGTCTGAAGACAGACGTTGAAAGCAGACTTGCTCCAGAGAAGCTAAGAGAGGGAAAAAACCCCAAGTGCAACTAAGAGTGACATTTTTGAGGAACTGCAGCCTAGAGAGGATTGCCCTGGGAGAAAGCCATTTTGAAACCAGAACTTTGGAGCAGATGCCAGCCACGTGCCTTCCCAGCTAACAGAAGTTTTCTGGACACCATTGGCCAATAAAGATACCTGACTGCTGATGTGTTACCTTGGACACTTTATGGGCTTAAGACTGTAACTATGTAACCAAATAACCCCCCTTTTATAAAAGCCAATCCATCTTTGGTGTTTTGCATTAGGGCAGCATTAGCAAACTAGAACACCTCCCAACCAGTCTCTTCAGTAACACCTTTGCTTTTTTTTCAGTCTGTTCCCAACACAGTAGCAAGAAAGATCCTGGTAAAAATGAAAATCGGATTATATTATTTCCTTCTCAGAACACTCCAATAAATTCCTGTCTGACTTAGAGTTAAAAATAAGGTACTATACACAATGGAATATTATTCAGCCCTAAAAAGGAATGAAGTTCTGGTACATGAGACAACATGAAGGAACCTTGAAGACATCATGTTGAGTGAAATAAACCAGACACAAAAGGACAAATATGACATGAAATAATTAGAATAAGTAAACTCATAGAGTCAGAATCTAGACTATAGTTGCCAGGGGGTAGGTAGGGATAGCGAATATGAAGTTAAGAAAAACAAAAATAAAAAAATAAGGACCTTACATGTCCCTTCATAATATGAACCCTGGGACTTCTTTAACTCAGCTTTTTAACATCCTTCCCCCGTTCTCTCCTCTCCCACCACCCTGGCTTGCTGTTTCTCAATATGTGGGTATACTCTCTCTCCTAGGGGCCTTTGTACTATCTGTTCCAGATCCGGAGAGCTTTTGCCCACAAGCTCCCTAACTCATGAAG
Source organism: Choloepus didactylus (assembly GCF_015220235.1). Classification (NCBI taxonomy): domain Eukaryota; kingdom Metazoa; phylum Chordata; class Mammalia; order Pilosa; family Megalonychidae; genus Choloepus; species Choloepus didactylus. The sequence goes on along the minus strand of NC_051320.1, from coordinate 37,182,513 downwards.
GTCTTCACTCACATGTCCCTGGCCACCTAATCTAAAATGCCAATCTCTCTCCAAACAACCACTCCCTATCACTTTTCTTAATTTACTTTTATCCTAATCATTGATTGCCTTTTTATAAAATGCAATTTTATTGAGATATATTCTCATAACATACAATCCTTCAAAGTGTACAGTCATTCATAGTTGTGCATTGATCACCACAATAATCTTCGAACATTTTCATTACTCCCAAAAAATAAAACAAAAATTAGAATTAAAAAAAACATCCAAAACATTCCATTTCCCTCCTCCCCCCATTGTTCATTTACTTTTTTTCACACACATTCATTTTTTTAACTTTACCAAAAAATTTTAAAAAAACAAACAATAAAAAAACAACATTTCAAACAGGACTAAAACAAAGGAATAAGAAAAAACAGATAACCTAAAATAACTACATTGCTTCCAACATGTTCCTACCCTACCCCAACAAAGTAGACAGACTATAACCCAACAAAGGAATAAGAAAAACAAATAACCTAAATGACTACATTTCTGCAAACTTGTTCCTACCGTACCCCCCAGAAGTTAACAAACCATAGTCATTCCTGGGCATTCCCAGAACATTAAATTACTCTCCGTAACTTATCTATTCTTACTAGATTATCATTTCCCCTTCACTATTTGCTGTCTATAGCTAGGTCCCCTACATTCTACAGTATAAACCATTTATTTTACATTTTTCACAGAGTTCACATTAGTGGTAACATACAATATTTATCTTTTTGTGCCTGGCTTATTTCGCTTAGCATTATGTCTTCAAGGTTCATCCATGTTGTCATATGTTTCACAACCTCGTTCCTTCCTACTGAGGCATAGTATTCCATTATGTATATATACCACATTTTGTTTATCCATTCATATGCTGAAGGACATTTGGGTTGTTTCCATCTCTTGGCAGTTATGAATATTGCTGCTAAGAACATTGGCATGCTGATATCTATATCTGTTCGTGTCACTGCTTTCAGATCTTCCGGGTATATACCGAGAGGTGCAATTGTTGGATTGAAGTGTAACTCTGTATCTAGTTTTCTAAGGTACCTCCAGACTGTCTTCCAGAGTGGCTGTACCATTATACAGTCCCACCAACAATGAATAAGAGTTCCAATTTCTCCACATCCTCTCCAGCATTTGTAGTTTCCTGTTTGTTTAATGGCAGCCAGTCTTATTGGTGTGAGATATCTCATTGTGGTCTTAATTTGCATCTCCCTAATAGCTAGTGAAGATGAACATTTTTTCATGTGTTTTTTTGGCCATTTATATTCCTCTTCAGAGAACTGTCTTTTCATATCTTTTGCCCATTTTATAATTGGGCTGTCTGTACTGTTGTTGTTGAGTTATAGGATTTCTTTATATATGTAAGATATCAGTCTTTTGTCAGATACATGGTTTCCAAATATTTTTTCCCATTTAGTTGGCTTTTTAAAACATTTTTAAACATACTTTTAAAAAATAAACTTTACTTATTTGCCTATTGTTTGCTCTCTGTCGCCCATTAAAATATAAGCTCCATTAGGATAGGGGATTTCTTTTCCGTGTTGTTTACTGCTGTTTACCCAATGTCTAGAACAGTGCTTCCCAATCTTTTTTTCTTTATTGCTCCCCTAAGGAGCCTTTTTTTTTCTTAATCATTCCCCAAATGAAATTTTTATACCACAGATATACTGCATATCTATTTCTGTTCTGTGTCCCTTTGAAGGGACACAAACCATTGTAATAGGCTATATATATGTGTGTGTGTGTGTGTGTGTGTGTGTGTGTGTGTGTGTGTGTGTGTATTCCTTAAGAATCAATATTTGCCCTTGCCCCATGGGACCAATATTATCCAATTGAGAATGCATAATCTAGAATAAGGCCTTGCGTGTAGTATATGTTTAATAACTATGTGTTGACTAAGTGAATTATTTAATTAATATATACATAAAATTTTATCCCATTGAGTACCATCAACATGTTAACTTACAAAACCCCTGCACTCATCTATAAGCTCTTATTTCAAATTTTGAAGTTATTGAAACAGCCTCATTAGCTTGATAATTAAATGCTATAAACTCAAATTATAAGCTATACAAGATTTTGCATGAAAAATTTACTTCAAACTTTGAAAATCATTACTCTCACCTGTCTGCTCCTAGAGGTAAGGGGAATGTGACTTAGTTGTCTTTATGGCTCCACTTGTGAAATACCTGGCACATGGTATGCATCTAATAAAGACTGAATGAATAGAGATTGGATCTATTCAAGAGCAGTTTATGGAAAGCCTAGAACTTGAATAGAGACTGAAAAAAATGAATTGTGTTGGATGAAGGAACATTTCTCAGTTGAGACAACATCAGAAAGAAAGAAGATTGTCAATTGTATGTTAAAGAACACAAGGAAACCATATTGAATGTATATAAAAAGGAGTCCAATTATGAAAAGCCTTGAAAACAAGTCTTGGGAACTTGGACTAAAAGCTGCAAGCAGAAAGAAACCGTTATAGGAATTTATGGAGTGCAGTGATATAATGAAAATAGTCTTTTAGGGAAAGTAGTCTGGCAACAGTACAAAAAATGAATTAGGAGGAGAAGAGAATGAAAGTGTGTGGATTAGTTAGGAGACTGTCAGTAATTGAATGGGTATTAAAGAGATGACCATTGTAATGGGAATGAATGGAAAGATGGCGGCTTCTTCCAGAGAGAACGAGGTAGAGCTTTTGGCTACAAGTAACAGACACTGGATTAAACAACAAGAGGAATTACTGGCTACTATTACTGGATGTTCAAAGGAGGTGCAGCCTTTAGGGCTGACTTAATCCAGTTTCCCTAGCTCCATTTCCTTGAGATCCATTTGGCCTGGTGCTCTTCTAAGGGTTGGCTTCATCCTTAAGCTGGTATGACCATAATAACCTTAGTTTCAGACTTTGCATCCACATGTAAATATATCCTGAGGAGAGCAAGGGAAAAGAGAGAGAATTACTTCTGAAAACTATCCCAGAAGAATAAGAAAAAATTTCCCTATAATCTCCTAATAAATATTTCCCTTTATCATAGGGCCTGAACTCACTCACATACCCACTCCTGAACCAGCCTGGCAGGGAATGTCCTGGAGGAGATTCTTCTTAGACCATTCGAGTGCATTCCTGGACTTGGGAGGGGGTTCAACTTTTGATGAGCCACAAGGGCTGCCTAGGAGAGGATTTGATACTCTACCAAAACTGGGATTTCTTTAAGGATAGAGAAAAGGGATAAGGGATGTTGGGTATCCAACCAACAATGCCTTCCTTAGAAATGGTCAATAAGAAGAGAAAAGAGATAAAGATGACATTAAGGTCTCTAGCTATTGGATAATATTACAGATAACAGAAACAAATTTGAAGTTCAGAGTTGAGTTCAATTTGATTTTGAGAGAGAGCATATTAAACTGCAAAAATACTATCTAAAGATGTTGCCTTCTTTTTATTAAGCTTATGGGCTAATCAACTAGGCAGTGAGAAATGACCCTCGGACCTAAGGGAGATGTCAGAGCTAGAAGCAGAAATTAAGGTGTCATCCATATAAGAAGTGAATGCGCTCCCTCAGGGAGTGAGTGTAGAAAAATGACAGTCCTAAGATCAGATCCAGATGATGAGGCTTATCCTCAGATTGGAGGAAGAAAAATTCAGGACTAGTGGATTAAAAAAAAAAAAAAAAAAAGAGCTCTCGGAGATATCTAAGATCTAAGGAGTAACAAATGCAGAATCATGGAAGTTAAAAGAAGAAAAACAGTTATGAAGAAGGTGTCAAATTAGTACATAAAGACCATGGAGAAAGAGGGCACATGAGGTCAGGCTTTTGGCCAAAAAGGAATAAGTAGTGTATGAGGAAGTTATTGAAAGGTTTATAAAAGTTTTCAAACAGCAATAAAGGCCAAGTTGAAATTCCCAGCATAAATCTGCAATAGATCAGGTCAGCTGGGTTCTCCCACAGGGCAATGTGACTTCTGCACAGAAAGAAAAAGAAAGAAAGAAAGAAAGGATGATCCCATCATTGGAGATGTATGGGTTTAGGGTAAGCATTTTTTTTTTTTTTTTTTTTTTTTTAGATAAAAGGATGTTCCCATTGTTGGGGATATATTGTTAGGTTTGGGGAAAGATAAAATGGGTGAGAGAATTGAGGGTCCTGATAAAGCAGTTGACTATGGAATTTAGAGTGAGGAACTCTTAAACCAAGGGGACCAATGGATTAATTTCCTTGCTAATTAGGAGACACAGTCAACTTTTGGTTGTGTTTAATTGGATTTGTAATGTAACATAGCAGGTAACAACTTAGGTTCTGAGTAAGGTGAGTTCTAACCCCCAGTCTACCACTTACTGGCTTTGTGTCTTAGTTTTGAGTCTCCTTGAAAGCAGAGCTTTAAATAAAGACTTGGGTACAGGTAGTTTATTTGGGAGGTGATCATAGGAAACAGAAGAGAGAGAGTAGCAAGTGTAAGACAGGGAAGTGAGAAAAACTGATAAAGGGTGTTTTCTTTATTTCAGTACTACTATAGCAGACAGTTCATTGTAGATACCAGCATCCTACCCCTTGTGGTGGTGCCTCTCTGTTTGATGCCCCAAGGTTTTTTCTGTAGCCCAGCAGGAAGACACATTGCAAAATTGCAAAAGTGTGAACAACCATGGGACAGCCCTCAACCAGTAGAAAATGGCAGTAGGTCAATACTTACTATCCCCATTCCAGTTGGTAACCACCATAGGCAACTGAGACTAAGTCCTTCTGGGGCTAGTCCAAGGAAATGTGTAGAATGCCCTCAGAATATCAAAGAACAAGGAGACTGAACACTGGTTGAGGGCTGCCCCATGTATCAACATCCCCACCATCAGAGGCTGCATCTGCACAGGTGTTTTGGAGAAAACCCTGAAGCAGAAAAGCAAAGAGCCACCACCACATATGCGTGAAGTGGGGCGCTAGCAACTGCAGCTCACAGTCCACCACAGCTGCCCACAACAGGTGTGCTGAAATCAGCAGCTAGAGGAGCTGTGACCAGGGCACCACAGGCAGCTGCTGCTCCAAGGTTTCTCAACCGAGGCACTACTGTTATTTTGAGCCAGATAATACTTTGTTGTGGGAGCTGTCCGGTGTAATCTAGGATGTTTAACAGCATCCCTGTCTGTGCTAGTTTGGGACTGTTATGTGCCCCCAGAAAAGGCAATGTTCTTTTCATCCATTTTTATGAGTGCAGACCTGTTGTGGCTGGGACCTTTTGATTAGGTTGTTTCAACTGAGATGTGACCCACCCCATTCAAGGTGGGTCTTAATCCTTTGCTGGAGTCCTTTATGCGAGGATAAAAGGCAGAGACGTTTGGAGACAGCAGAGAGAGAAACTCCCAGAGAAGTTAAAATTACAGGTGGGGTTCCCCTGCTTATGTGGGATCCTATTCCTGGGTCTTGAAAAGAATTCACAGACATACTTTGAGTCAGAATGAGGCATAAAATGAAACGACTTTGTTATCTTAAGTAAGTGATTGGCAAAATAATTTTTCCCTGCAGTTTAATACTTTTTTTTCATACCTAATAGTTTAAGAAATATTTGTAAGTCTGATATAAATTAAAAAATAAAATACATAAATGCTCATGCATTAAAACAAACAAAGAAACAAATCCAAGAGTCATATCAATGAGACTTCTGTGAATGACATTAAAAACTAAATTGTCAATGACATTCTTTGCTTCAAGTTTCTTCTCCATTATTTAGAAAAAAAAATTTTCCCTTCAAAGTTTGCTGCTCTAACTGTTAAAAAAAAAAAAGCTGAAAAAGAGTTCAGTATTCAATTAGAGATATGAATGAAGCAGATCTTGTTTGGACTAAGACAAGTCAGACTAAAGGGTAAAGGATGATATTGACTATGTTTTAAAACTTCAAATTCTTTTCATCCATTTTTGTGGGTGCAGACCTGTTGTGGGTGGACCTTTTGATTAGGTTGTTTCAACTGAGATGTGACCCAGCCCATTCAAGGTGGGTCTTAATCCTTTGCTGGAGTCCTTTATGCGAGGATAAAAGGCAGAGACGTTTGGAGAGAGCAGAGAGAGAAACTCCCAGAGAAGCAAGAAGGACCCACAGGAGCTGAGAAAATCATTGAAACCAGAATCCAAGAGAGAAGGACCAGCAGACATCACCATATGCTTTCCCATGTGACAGAGGAACCCCAGATGCCAGCAGCATTTCTTCAGAGAAGATACCCTTCTGTTGATGCCTTACTTTGGACATTTTCACAGCCTTAGAATTGTAACTTGTAACTTAATAAATCCCCATTGTTAAAAGCCAACCCATTTTCTGGTGTATTGCATTTTGGCATCTTTAGCAAACCAAAACACTGGACTTTCCCCACTAGACGTCCCCACCCAGTTATGCTGATGAAAAATGTCTCTGGACATTGCCAAATGTCCCCTGGGAGCTAAATGCCCCAAGTTGAGAACCGTTGTGTGACCCTGAATTTGAGCAAGTTGCTTCACTTCTCTGAATCTTAGTTTCTTCATCTCTAGAATGGAGATTATAATAGTACTGACCTCATAATCAGTCTGAGGAAGGATGAAGTAAGTCAGTGAACATTAAGGACTTAGCAGAGCACCTGGCACATAGTACATGTTTGATAATAAAGGTAATAATATCAATAATGGCAGTACTATTGAAAAATCTCTGACTTCTTAGTGGTGTATTTTTATGGCAAGAATTCAAGATTTAATTTCCTCTTCTGTGATTAAGAATAATAATTGTAAGATAGTCATATGTAACATTTATTTCAGCACATGGATCAGAGGCTGAATCTCAATGTGGATAAATCAAAGCAAAAATGGTCAACATCAATCACTTTGGATCTCCTTCCATTACCAAACACCAGTTAATGCTCTTAAGTTAAACATGACCACGTGTCATTTTGTTGTAGCTAAGTGAATGTGGGGTGTGAAAGAGATGAAATAACTCTGCTTAAAAAGCAAATAGAAAATTTGAATATTGTATTCAAGAATAGTCTTGCAGCATTTACACTTCAGCATTTTACAAAATGCAGATTTAAAATGTACATTTACTAAAACAAATTTTTTTGAACATAGCCTGCAATCTTAGCCTTAAAGACATGAATATTTTAGGCTTATTAGCATAAACTGAATACCAGCATGCAAACACTGAAATGAATTTAAGGAAATTGTTAATGATTCATTACATGGAGTAATTACATTTTTTTATGATCCAAGCAAATGCATTAGCAAAAACAATTATGCACTGATACAATGAAAAACCACTCTCAGGGAAAAAGTCATTAGTGTAATAAAAAGGACATTTTGCAGGTCTCCTGTACTTTCTTTGACTCAATCACAAACAGCTGTTACCATCTGCCAGGGAGAGTCTTTGGCAAAGAAACATGATAAACCTCTGCCAAATCCTCAACTGTTGAAAATGTCTATCCCAGAACTCTTAGAGACTGAACATCTTTGAGAGACAGCAAATGAATCTACAGTGAGTCTGGTTTATATTATTCTTACGGATTTTAGGGGGAAAGTAAAACAAGATAAGCAGGAAAATTATATTCATGGGAAACTTTTTTTGTGTGTGTGGCTTCTTTTGCTTCTGTTTCTGAAACTTTTAGAGGGTGTGTACTTTTGCCCACAATCCAGTCATTGTCCATACTTAAACTTACTTCATTGTATTGTAACTACTTTTTAATGTATCTTTGATCTCTTCAAGTACTGGTGCCAGGGCATTGTCATCTTCTTATCCCCAGGACCTAGCACAGAGCAGGCACTCAATAAATGATGAACCAGTGAATAAATTAATGAATTATTAATAAAAGAATCAGTTGGTTCCGCTCACCATGACAGGTGTACCAGACAGGCCACAAGATCAGTTAAGAACTTAAAATATCAATCTGAGTGTTCACAAGGATGTCTCATTAAGTACTATATCTCAGAACCACTGAATCTTCCTGTCATATCTCAGCCTTCCTAGAATAGACACAGACTGAGGCAGCAGGAAATGAAGCAATCATGTGTAGACACTGAATGTTCACAGAGCCATGTGACATGGGCCAGCTCTAATCTCCCACACCCATCCCCAAAGAAAAGAAGTTAGGCAGTCTTCCAGATCATCGAAATAGAAAAAGACGTTTGCCAGGAATTTCCAGACAACTCAGGCAAAGTGTTGTGTGTGTGATTTTTTATGCTTGAATTAATAGTATAATTGTCTCAATTCTCCATTTGTCTATTCATGTTCAGACATAGCTTAAGATAAAATAATTTGAGGCACAAAGTCCTAAGGGGATAAAAAAGGAGCCCAAAGACAAAGGAAGAACACTCAAACTAGCTCAACTGTGTCTTAGTACAGCCTGAATGCATCCAGGTGGCAGTCTGGAAATTATGAAGCAAAACTGGATCTACACAAACGATTAGGAAATGCTTATTTGCATTTTTAAAATAAGAATGTTAGCAATTTTCACAATGTGTATCATTTCCTTTACATTAATTTATCAGAATTTCAAAAGCAAATCCACATAGATCAATTGTTTCTATTTCATTTACATAGCTGTTGGCTGCTAAGCAGCTTTTTGTAAGAATTCAAATTTGGAAATTTTAAAAGAAATAGTGGTGAGGATCAGATGGTTTAAAAAACTGAATCTAAATAGGAATACTGTCTCCCAGGAAATGACTTTGAATAAAAAACTCAAATTAAGTACAGTAGAATCTCACATTGATGTTATTTCTGAAGTTCTGGCTCTGAGATGAAATAGTATATGAACAAGTGCCTTCTGGGACTTCTATTATCCACCACTGTTATATTTCATCTGAGACAACTCACCCTCTATTGGCCTAGTCATGTTTGTAGCCCACCGTGAACTTCAGATTATGACTGATCACAGCAGAGTTCTAAAATCTGACAGAAAAATGGGCAGGCACCATGTAAATTAATCTGTGGGAAAGCTTTGCAAACTGCAACACACCATGCAGTTCTGAGTTATTACTAAAATGATCTAATTACAAGTATAAAACCTCATTAAAGCATTTAACCTGATTTTTCTTTTTAATTACTGGAAGCTGTTTTATTTTCTAAGATTAGATTTATTTTCTGAAACTTTAGATCTCTTGCCTCTTTTGATTGGATTTCGGGGACCTCTGAGATGTATCACCTCTAGAACTATTTGATTCAAAGGAAGATAGGATTAGTCTACCTGCATTGCAGGAATTCACCACGGAAACCACGTAACAGGGAAAAATGAGTAAGAGAAAAGCAAATCGAAATCACTGTGGAGACTTGAGCAGAGAGAGTTAAAATTACAGGTGGGGTTCCCCTGCTTACATGGGATCCTATTCCTGGGTCTTGAAAAGAATTCACAGACATACTTTGAGTCAGATTGGGGCATAAAATGAAACGACTTTGTTATCTTAAGTAAGTGATTGGCAAAATAATTTTTCCCTGCAGTTTAATACTTTTTTTTCATACCTAATAGTTTAAGAAATATTTGTAAGTCTGATATAAATTAAAAAATAAAATACATAAATGCTCATGCATTAAAACAAACAAAAAAACAAATCCAAGTCATATCAATGAGACTTCTGTGAATGACATTAAAAACTAAATTGTCAATGACATTCTTTGCTTCAAGTTTCTTCTCCATTATTTAGAAAAAAAAATTTTCCCTTCAAAGTTTGCTGCTCTAACTGTTAAAAAAAAAAAAAAAAGCTGAAAAAGAGTTCAGTATTCAATTAGAGATATGAATGAAGCAGATCTGATTTGGACTAAGGCAAGTCAGACTAAAAGGTAAAGGATGATATTGACTATGTTTTAAAACTTCAAATTCTGTGTGAGACCAAAGGAAGATATATTTATTTGGTGCAAAATCTACATTTTTCGCGGCACACCAGATAACTTGTATGGTCAGTTTACTCAAACAACATAATTACATGGAACTTTGAATAGGGAGTGAGATCTTGTTGGTTCGTACAGGTTGGTATGAAACCCCCATACATCCCAAAGTAATTTGGGCAGAGAATAAAAATGTATTTGCAAAGCCACCCTGAGGGACTGGGGGAAAATAAGGAAATATTAAACTTTCCCACCCAGGGAATTACTGATATTCTCACAAGCACTGGGGACTACCAATTTAGTAGGCTGATCTCTCATCTTGGGGCTGGCCCTTATGAAGCTTGTTACTGCAAAGGAGAGTCTAAGCCTACTTATAACTGTGCCTAAGAGTCACCCCCAGAGAACCTCTTTTGTTGCTCAGATGTGGCTTCTCTCTCTCTAAGCCAACTCGACTGTTGCTCAGATGTAGCCTCTCTCTCTCTAAGCCAACTTGACAGGTAAATTCACTGATCTCCCCCCATGTGGACATGACTCCCAAGGGTGTAAATCTCCATGGCAATGTGGGACATGACTCCCAGGGATGAGCCTGGACCTGGCATCATGGGATTGAGAAAGTCTTCTTGACCAAAAGGGGGAAGAGAAATGAAACAAAGTAAAGTTTCATTGGCTAAGAGATTTCAAATAGAGTCAAGAGGTCATTCTGGTAGTTATTCTTATGTGTTATACAGATACCCCTTTTTAGTTTTTAGTGTATTGGAATAGCTAGAAGAAAATACCTGAAACTGTTAAACTGCAACCCAGTAGCCTTGATTTTTTAAGACAATTGTATAACTATGTTGCTTACATGGTATGACCGTGTGATTGTGAAAACCTTGTGGCTCACGCTCCCTTTATCCAGTGTATAGACAGATGAGTAGAAAAATGGGAACAAAAATTAAATGCATAATAGGGAGATGGGAGTGTTCATGACTTATTTTCCAAATCCTAGCTAATGGCCTATGGTAGGGTAGTAGCACTGCGATTAAGGTTATCATAATAAATACAAAGAATTGGAGTGACATCTTCCAGTCATATCTGATTTTACCATACACACATGACTGGACGAAGTACTCTATTCCTGCTGTGAAAATTTGTATAATTCATTTAATTATAGTGACTTTAGAGTCTTGTAGGCTAGTCTCTACGATGTCATCCATGACTCAAAATCCACATCCCTTTCCTTGGTGTGGATAATCAAGAGTCGGAGATATATTTTTTTCCTATATTTCTCATTAACTGGTCATAGCAGGAAACAATTTAGTTAATGCCTTTCCCTTTTTCATTATTGAGTTATTTTCCCTTTAAAGTTTTACTAACAGCTGAATGAGGAGAGACCTTCAGATGCTACCCTGGTAATAGGAGAAAGAAATACATTCTTTTTCAAATGTTTGAATGTGCCTATTCTTAGCTTGTATTCTAACTAATTTAATCACATTAAATATTGATCTTTATGCTTTACAAAAGTGGAAATTTTAAAGGAGTGACTGGAGGAAAGATTTATGTGCATATTTAATTATTTATGTCTGTCACTGCTTTAGTGAGTTGCAAATCAGAGAAGACAGGGCCTGGTGCTCTGTGACAGTGATAGGACATTTGCAAATCTGTAGTGGGTTACTGTAAGGCATAGGTATTGCCCAATGTCTTTATCGTAAGCAATTTCCCAGGACAAAGAGAAATCATCTTTCTAAGGGTGGATGCTGTATTTCGTAGGCCTTTTGCTAAAGCCGGATTTCATAATTTCTTACACCAGCTTTCTTCCTGACATACCAAATATTTCTCTCCTTCATCGCTAACCAATCAGCTGATTTAACAAGAAACAATCAAGGGACATAGCTCCCTTCTCCAGTTCTGTCTGCTCCTCACCTTTCACCTGCTCCAGCCCCATTTGCTTTTTGAAGACCCTTACTAATAAACCTTTTGGCATCCAGGACTAAATGCACTTGGAGGTGCAGCTCAGAGGCAGCCTGGGATTTCCACTGCAAGTGTCCTTCTACTGAGGTTCAAAGACACCTTCATACATGCAGTGGTCACAAACTTCTGTACCAGAATGAGCCATGCTAGCATTTTCTCCCTTCGAAAAGCTTTTAGGGACAAACAAAATTTTCAGAGGCAAGCAAACAAATCTAGATCGGAGCAACCAACCGGGGATTAGAAGGCAGAAGTAGACGGTCTGTATTAGGAAGATTTTAGTTGTTGGCAATAGCGTGACTTTGAGTTCTCAACTTTTCTCTAGTAAATGGCGATGAGAAAGACCATAAAGATTAATCATTTCAGACCATGCAGTCAGTGCTCCCTTTACTGGCTGCCAGACACTCATATACTTCTTTCCCCTTCTCTCTTCCCCTGCATTCCTGTCCAAGCATGAAAACAATAGAGGAAGAGGAAGATGGAGCAGAGGAGTGGCAGAGGATGGGACTAAGTAAGAAAATACTGTCATTTCATATTCCCATCTCCAGCTGCCAATTTCCTGTGTTTGTGTCATCTTTGCCCACACACTTCCTTACATTTATTATGAGGCTGCATGAACTGGAAGATTCTCAGGAGACTCTTACCCATGTCACAGAAACTCCCTACCGATAGGAAACTTCTTTCACAAAAAAATAGCAAAATCCAAGCAGGAAGAAGATCATGCCATATCCTCAACTTAAACTTCACCAATTTCAGAGGCTTTGGAACATCTCCTTTGGTTGCCTCCCAAATTTCAAAGGATTGTTTTTGTTGTAGTTGTCCATCAAACAGAGGAAGATCAAATTCCATATTCATTATTTAGAGAAAAAAAAAAATAACTGGGATGCCTATTTATAGCTTGAAATTGTTTCCCTGTAGAAAAATGGGGGAGGGTTAGGGCCCCTTTAGCTAAGTAGGAGATGATGGTTTGCATTTGCTCAGTAATTCCAAGGGCTGCGTGATGGACTGCATCGTTCCGTCTCTAATTATCCTGATTCATTGCCTGTTAATTCTGTCAGAAATTTTTGACAGAAAACCAACACATTAGAGACAAAACTGAGTGCATTAATTCTGGTCCTTTAAGCCTAAAATATTAACATAGCAACCAATCTGTTGGAAGGGACCGGGTTGTGGGGGAGGGGATGATATCACAGCTGCACAATTGCATGTTGTAATCACTGCTGTTATCTTCTGTGCTTTATATTCAATAGTTCCCTGATAGTTCTCTGTGCTGAGCACTGCATACTGATTTGCAGAAAAGTAAATGAGTTTCTGAATATATAAAGCCTTTCGGGTATACTTAGAACAATTCACTTCTCTTTTTTCTGGTTTATTTTCTTACTTCAAAGATCACATGACAGTAGTCACTTATTTTTAACCTTTTTTTTTTTTTTACATAATTTCTTAGGCAAGGTATTTGTTTACTGGGGTGAACACACAAAATTAAATTAGAACCAGATTCAAACACTCACAGTTAAATGTTCTGACATGGTGAGTAGGATATGTATATAGATTTTCCTATTTAGAAATCCAGAAGGTACAAGGGGTCAGTGATTATGTTGAAAAGGTAGCACTCTAATCCAAACGTGAGGTTCTTGAGCTGTTGGAAACCTCAGCATTCTCTGACAAGAGCCTTCAGGTTGTGGGTATGCCTTGAGGTAATAAATGTGGCCTCCCTGACATCTCTGACCCAGTGCCTGAGGGAAGGCTGGGCAGGGGAAGTGTATGTTTTCATGAAGGCGATTGGTGCCCTCACGCTCCATGGAGCCCCATATACGTTAGAGCCCCCACCCTCAGCCCACTAGCGCCACTGGCCTGCCATCCCCTCCAATCTGTGAGGAGGCAACAAGCCAAAGGATGTGATGGAGCTCAAATCAAACAGCTGACAGGCTGGGTGCTCTCTAAAGTGATGGGCGGCTACCATTTATTGAGTGCCAAATATGCCAGGCATGATGCTGGATATAATAAATGTAAACCTTAAACCACCTTATGAGGTAGGTTTATTATTTTTATCACCATTTTATAGATCAGGGGACTTAGGTTAGGTAAGTAGAGTTATTGACTCAATTTCACACTACTAGAAAGAAGTAAGGTTGATATTCTAAACTCATGCTTTTAACCAGGTATAATCACCACTGCTGACTGCTCTTGAGTGTTCATCAGGCTGCTGCCCAATATGCTGTCATGGCTGACAAGGGAGTGGCATCCCATGTCACTCATACCTCCAGAAGACCTGCACTCATATCTCTGCTCTGTCTCTTCTCTCACCCCTTGCCAATAAAATGGGGAAAATTAAGTCTCACAGCAAAGAACCACCATAGGAATTAAGTAGTTTTCCAAGGAGAGTACTTGGTTTATAATAGGTGCTCAATTAATGTTTGTTGAGTCTGACTCTTGGGTGACTAAATTCTGTAATTTAAATATATGTGTATATTTTATATAGTTTCACATTGAATAGCAACTTCTTAAGACCTCAGCTCATCGTAATAGAAACGTGACAAAATTTCAGTTTGTCTTTGAGAACCCTCCATTTTATTCTTATCTTGTACGTAGATGCTCAGGCATTTGCTTTCACATTTGGAATTCACATTTTCTGCCAAACACACATACATACAGAGCCCCCAAAGCAGAAACTTGGCAAGAGGTTGTTGAACTGAATCATGTGGTTGGCAGTGAAGTATGCCCATGCTTACATTTACGCACACACATTTACTGATCTGAGCTCCATGGCCACACAGAGTTCCTACTCTTGGCTCTTTGGGGTTCCTCCTGGCTTACAGTCCACAGCATTCTACTGTGCCTACCCCAAGAAGGAGAGGGTTACTGGTAGTGTAGCTAAGTGGGAGGATCAGTTGAACAGGGTGTCAGAAAGAGAGGCAAGAGTCAAGGACAGGAGGAGATGCAACATGAATCAGGGATGACCTTGGCTTCCCAGAGGCAGCCCAGAAACTTGTGGACACAGTGGAGTGAGGTGTGCTTGTGTGCTGTGAGATAGAGAGACCACAAGACTCTCTGTAGCATTTGTGACACTGGAAAAAGCTGCACAGAAACAGGAGATCTCACGGCCTTTGCACATGCTTTGCCTGAAATGTTCTCATTCCAGGCCTTTTTGCAGCTAGACTCTTCTTAAGAGCCTTCTCTGACTTCCCTTTTTAAAAGAGTCACCACCACTCCCATTCTTTCATGCTGTTGTACTATTATTGTGTCATCTTCAGAGCACCTATCATTATCTGAAACTAAATGTTTATTCAGTTGTTTTCTGGTTTGTCTTGCCCTTCTAGAATGGAAGCTCCTTACTACTATATCCACAATGCCCAGAATGATGACTCAATGCATATTTACCAAATAAATAAATATTGCCAGTGACATTAAACCCCTTTTAGGCTATTAATTTCCTCCTTATTCTAGAAAATCTTCACTAAGATTTTTATGTACAATCAAACCTCATTTCCTCCTACAAGTTCCCAAAAGAGCCGAGATGGTTCCTGTCTCAGGGATTTTGCAGGCTGTTTCCTCTGCCTGAAACATCAACAACCTCACCGCCCTCTTCACCCCACCCCCCCAAATCCTCTGCTCTTAGGACGACTGGCTGCTTCTCATCCAAATTCAGTGTCATTCTTCAGAAAGGCCTTCCCTGATCACCCTGACCAACAAATCATCTCTCATTATTATAAGTCTGGGTTTCTTCTTCTTCTTTGTTTTTTCCGTTTCATTTGTTTACCTATTTATTTGTTTCTTCTCTGTCTCCCCCACTAGACTACACTTCATGAGGGCAGAGACCATGGATATTTTATAATGTGTGCTTAGGGTCTAAGAAATGTGACAAGAACATAGTGGGTGCTCAATGAATCATTGAATGAATGAGTAAATGCATGAGTTGTTGTATGTCAGTATGTCCACATCGAAAGTAGGAGGCAAATCTTACTTTCAAATTTACTAATAGTTATAACTTTTCACCCTCTTTAATTTTTTTTTTATCATCATTTTATTGAGATATATTCACATACCACGCAGTCATACAAAACAAATTGTACTTTCGATTGTTTACAGTACCATTACATAGTTGTACATTCATCACCTAAATCAATCCCTGACACCTTCATTAGCACACACACAAAAATAACAAGAATAATAATTAGAGTGAAAAAGAGCAATTGAAGTAAAAAAGAACACTGGGTACCTTTGTCTGTTTGTTTGCTTCCCCTACTTTTCTACACATCCATCCATAAACTAGACAAAGTGGAGTTTGGTCCTTATGGCATTCCCAATCCCACTGTCACCCCTCATAAGCTACATTTTTATACAACTGTCTTCGAGATTCATGGGTTCTGGTTTGTAGTTTAATAGTTTCAGGTATCCACCACCAGCTACCCCAATTCTTTAGAACCTAAAAAAGGTTGTCTAAAGTGTGCGTAAGAGTGCCCACCAGAGTGATCTCTCGGCTCGTTTTGGAATCTCTCTGCCACTGAAGCTTATTTCATTTCCTTTCACATCCCCCTTTTGGTCAAGAAGATGTTCTCCATCCCACGATGCCGGGTCTACATTCCTCCCCGGGAGTCATATTCCACGTTGCCAGGGAGATTCACTTCCCTGGGTGTCTGATCCCACGTAGGGGGGAGGGCAGTGATTTCGCCTTTCAAGTTGGCTTAGCCAGAGAGAGAGGGCCACATCTGAGCAACAAAGAGGCATTCAGGAGGAGACTCTTAGGCACAAATACAGGGAGGCCTAGCCTCTCCTTTGCAGCAACCGTCTTCCCAAGGGTAAAACTTATGGTAGAGGGCTCAACCCATCAAACCACCAGTCCCCTATGTCTGTGGTCATGTTAGCAACCATGGAGGTGGGGTAGGCGAATATCCCTGCATTCTCCACAGGCTCCTCAAGGGGGCACTACATCTCCTTTTTTTTTTTTTTTCCTTGTTTGTCTTTTTTCTTTTTTCTTTTTTTTTTTTTAACTTTCCCTTCTTTTTTAAATCAACTGTATGAAAAAAAAAGTTAAAAAGAAAACAAACATACAATAAAAGAACATTTCAAAGAGACCATAACAAGGGAGTAAGAAAAAGACAACTAACCTAAGATAACTGCTTAACTTCCAACATGTTCCTACTTTACCCCAAGAAAGTTACATAATATAGCAACATTTCAGTGAACTTGTTCCTACTACATCCATCAGAAATTAACAGACCATAGTCATTTCTGGGCATCCCCAGAACGTTAAATAGCTTATCTGTTCTTCTTGGATTATTGTTCTCCCTTCCTTAATTGCTCTCTACTGCTAGTTCCCCTACATTCTACATTATAAACCATTTGTTTTACATTTTTCAAAGTTCACATTAGTGGTAGCATATAATATTTCTCTTTTTGTGCCTGGCTTATTTCGCTCAGCATTATGTCTTCAAGGTTCATCCATGTTGTCATATGTTTCACCAGATCGTTCCTTCTTACTGCCGCGTAGTATTCCATCGTGTGTATATACCACATTTTATTTATCCACTCATCTGTTGAAGGACATTTGGGTTGTTTCCATCTCTTGGCAATTGTGAATAATGCTGCTATGAACATTGGCGTGCAGATATCTGTTCGTGTCACTGCTTTCCGATCTTCCGGGTATATACCGAGAAGTGCAATCGCTGGATCGAATGGTAGCTCTATATCTAGTTTTCTAAGGAACTGCCAGACTGACTTCCAGAGTGGCTGAACCATTATACAGTCCCACCAACAATGAATAAGAGTTCCAATTTCTCCACATCCCCTCCAGCATTTGTAGTTTCCTGTTTGTTTAATGGCAGCCATTCTAACCGGTGTTAGATGGTATCTCATTGTGGTCTTAATTTGCATCTCTCTAACAGCTAGTGAAGCTGAACATTTTTTCATGTGTTTCTTGGCCATTTGTATTTCCTCTTCAGAGAACTGTCTTTTCATATCTTTTGCCCATTTTATAATTGGGCTGTCTGTACTATTGCCATTGAGTTGTAGGATTTCTTTGTATATGCAAGATATCAGTCTTTTGTCAGATACATGGTTTCCAAAAATTTTTTCCCATTGAGTTGGCTGCCTCTTTACCTTTTTGAGAAATTCCTTTGAGGTGCAGAAACTTCTAAGCTTGAGGAGTTCCCATTTATCTATTTTCTCTTTTGTTGCTTGTGCTTTGGGTGTAAAGTCTAGGAAGTGGCCTCCTAATACAAGGTCTTGAAGATGTTTTCCTACATTATCTTCTAGGAGTTTTATGGTACTTTCTTTTATATTGAGATCTTTGGTCCATTTTGAGTTAATTTTTGTGTAGGGGGTGAGGTAGGGGTCCTCTTTCATTCTTTTGGATATGGATATCCAACTCTCCCAGCCCCATTTGTTGAAAAGACCATTATGGCTCAGTTCGGTGACTTTGGGGGCCTTATCAAAGATCAGTCGGCCATAGATCTGAGGGTCTATCTCTGAATTCTCAATTCGATTCCATTGATCTATATGTCTATCTTTGTGCCAGTACCATGCTGTTTTGGCAACTGTGGCTTTATAATAAGCTTCAAAGTCAGGGAGTGTAAGTCCTCCCACTTCGTTTTTCTTTTTTAGAGTGTCTTTAGCAATTCGAGGCATCTTCCCTTTCCAAATAAATTTGATAACTAGCTTTTCCAAGTCTGCAAAGTAGGTTGTTGGAATTTTGATTGGGATTGCATTGAATCTGTAGATGAGTTTGGGTAGAATTGACATCTTAATGACATTTAGCCTTCCTATCTATGAACATGGAATATTTTTCCATCTTTTAAGGTCCCCTTCTATTTCTTTTAGTAGAGTTATGTAGTTTTCTTTGTATAGGTCTTTTACATCTTTGGTTAAGTTTATTCCTAGGTACTTGATTTTTTTAGTTGCTATTGAAAATGGTATCTTTTTCTTGAGTGTCTCTTCAGTTTGTTCATTTCTAGCATATAGAAACATTACTGACTTATGTGCATTAATCTTGTATCCCGCTACTTTGCTAAATTTGTTTATTAGCTCTAGTAGGTGTATCGTTGATTTCTCAGGGTTTTCTAGATATAAGATCATATCATCTGCAAACAATGACAGTTTTACTTCTTCTTTTCCAATTTGGATGCCTTTTATTTCTTTGTCTTGCTGGATTGCCCTGGCTAGCACTTCCAGCACAATGTTGAATAACAGTGGTGACAGCGGGCATCCTTGTCTTGTTCCTGATCTTAGAGGGAAGGCTTTCAGTCTCTCACCATTGAGTACTATGCTGGCTGTGGGTTTTTCATATATGCTCTTTATCATGTTGAGGAAGTTTCCTTCAATTCCTACCTTTTGAAGTGTTTTTATCAAAAAGGGATGTTGGATTTTGTCAAATGCTTTTTCAGCATCTATTGAGATGATCAATTGATTTTTCCCTTTTGACTTGTTAATGTGTTTTAATACATTGATTGTTTTTCTTATGTTGAACCATCCTTGCATGCCTGGAATGAACCCCACTTGGTCATGGTGTATGATTTTTTTAATGTGTCTTTGGATTCGATTTGCAAGTATTTTGTTGAGGATTTTTGCATCTATATTCATTAGGGAGATTGGCCTGTAGTTTTCCTTTTTTGTAGCATCTTTGCCTGGTTTTGGTATTAGATTGATGTTAGCTTCATAAAATGAGTTAGGTAGTGTTCCATTTTTTTCAATGTTTTGAAAGAGTTTGAGTAAGATTGGTGTCAGTTCTTTCTGGAAAGTTTGGTAGAATTCCCCTGTGAAGCCATCTGGCCCTGGGCATTTATTTGTGGGAAGATTTTTGATGACTGATTGGATCTCTTTGCTTGTGATGGGTTGGTTGAGGTCTTCTATTTCTTCTCTGGTCAGTCTAGGTTGTTCATATGTTTCCAGGAAATTGTCCATTTCTTCTACATTATCCAGTTTGTTGCCATACAGTTGTTCATAATATCCTCTTATAATTTTTTTAATTTCTTCAGGATCTGCAGTTATGTCACCTTTTTCATTCATTATTTTGTTTATATGGGTCTTCTCTCTTTTTGATTTTGTCAGTCTAGCTAGGGGCTTGTCAATCTTGTTGATCTTCTCAAAGAACCAACTTTTGGTGATATTTATCCTCTCTATTGTTTTTTTGTTCTCTATGTCATTTATTTCTGCTTTAATCCTTGTTATTTCTTTCCTTGTACTTGGTTTAGGATTGGTTTGCTGTTCATTTTCTAGCTTTTTCAGTTGATCCATTAGTTCTTTGATTTTGGCTCTTTCTTCCTTTTTAATATATGCGTTTAGTGCTATAAATTTCCCCCTGAGCACTGCTTTTGCTGCATCCCATAGGTTTTGGTATGTTGTGTTCTCATTTTCATTCGTCTCTATATATTTAGCAATTTCTCTTGCTATTTCTTCTTTAACCCACTGATTGTTTAGGAGTGTGTTGTTTAACCTCCAGGTATTTGTGAATTTTCTAAGTCTCTGATGGTTATTGACTTCTAATTGTATTCCATTGTGGTCAGAGAATGTGCTTTGAATAATTTCAATCTTTTTAAATTTATTGAGGCTTGTTTTATGTCCCAGCATATGATCTATTCTGGAGAAAGTTCCGTGAGCACTAGAAAAGTATGTGTATCCTGGTGATTTGGGATGTAATGTCCTGTAGATGTCTGTTAAATCTAATTCATTTATCAGATTGTTTAGGTTTTCAGTTTCCTTATTGGTCTTCTGTCTGGTTGATCTATCTATAGGAGAGAGTGATGTGTTGAAGTCTCCCACAATTATTGTGGAAACATCAATTGCTTCCTTTAGTTTTGCCAATGTTTCTCTCATGTATTTTGTGGCACCTTGATTGGGTGCATAGACATTTACGATTGTTATTTCTTCTTGCTGAATTGCCCCTTTTATTAGTATGTAGTGGCCTTCTTTGTCTCTCAAAACATCCCTGCATTTGAAGTCTATTTTATCTGAGATTAATATTGCTACACCTGCTTTCTTTTGGCTGTAGCTTGCATGAAATATTTTCTTCCATCCTTTCACTTTCAGTTTCTTTGTGTTCCTGTGTCTAAGATGAGTCTCTTGTATGCAACATATTGATGGTTCATTTTTTTTGATCCATTCTGCGAATCTATATCTTTTAATTGGGGAGTTTAATCCATTTACATTCAACGTTAAAACCGTGAAGGCATTTCTTGAATCGGCCATCTTATCCTTTGGATTATGTTTGCCATATTTTTCCCTCTCTCTATTAATATCCTTTATTGTACCCATACCGAATCTCTTTAGTACTGAACCTTTCTCCAAGTCTCTCTGTCCTGTCTTTGTTTCTCTGTCTGTAGGGCTCCCTTTAGTATCTCCAGTAGGGCAGGTCTCTTGTTAGCAAATTCTCTCAGCATTTCTTTGTCTGTGAAAAATTTAAGCTCTCCCTCAAATTTGAAGGAGAGCTTTGCTGGATAAAGTATTCTTGGCTGGAAATTCCTCTCACTCAGAATTTTAAATATATCGTGCCACTGCCTTCTTGCCTCCATGGTGGCTGCTGAGTAGTCACTACTTAGTCTTATGCTGTTTCCTTTGTATGTGGTGAATTGCTTTTCTCTTGCTGCTTTCAGAACTTGCTCCTTCTCTTCTATGTTTGACAGTGTGATCAGTATATGTCTCGGAGTGGGTTTTTTTTGGATTTATTCTATTTGGAGTTCGCTGAGCATTTATGATTTGTGTATTTATGTTGTTTAGAAGATTTGGGAAGTTTTCCCCAACAATTTCTTTGAATACTCTTCCTAGACCTTTACCCTTTTCTTCCCCTTCTGGGACACCAATGAGTCTTATATTCGGACGTTTCATATTATCTATCATATCCCTGAGGTCCATTTCGAGTTTTTCAATTTTTTTCCCCATTCTTTCTTTTATGCTTTCATTTTCCATTCTGTCATCTTCCAGGTCACTGATTCGTTGTTCAACTTCCTCTAGTCTTGTACTATGAGTGTCCAGAATCTTTTTAATTTGGTCAACAGTTTCTTTAATTTCCATAAGATCATCCATTTTTTTATTTAGTCTTGCAATGTCTTCTTTATGCTCTTCTAGGGTCTTTTTGATTTCCTTCATATCCCGTACTATGGTCTCATTGTTCATCTTTAGTTCTTTGAGTAGCTGCTCTAGGTGCTGTGTCTCTTCTGGTCTTTTGATTTGGGTGCTTGGGCTTGGGTTATCCATATCGTCTGGTTTTTTCATATGCTTTATAATTTTCTGTTGTTTTTGGCCTCGTGGCATTTGCTGAACTTGATAGGGTTCTTTTAGGGTTTGTAGACCAGTTGAAGTCCTTATCTCTAATTTATCAGATCTACAGCTTCGTGGAGTACACTTTCTCTAACTAACCAGCAGGTGGCGTCCACGAGCCACTTGTTCTCCACAAGCCAGATCTCCCCTGCTTAGCCTTTTTGGTGAGTGGGGGAGTGAGTCTTGTGGGGCCCAATTGGTGTACCAAGCTTGCGTGTGTAGTTGGTGTTGCCTGCCCTGTATGTGGGGCGTGTTTCTGGGCAGTCGGGGAGGGGGGGTGGCCCTAACAATCAAATCTCCCTGATGATCCTAGAGTTTTAAAGCTGCTGCAATAGTCTAATCCTTCAGTTCAGTCCTGCCAAAGTTTGTCTCTGCCACTGACCCACAAGTCTTTGGTATTGGCGTATGGCTCCTGAGACTTGCAAGTGGGCCCCTCTTCCAGGCTGCGCACCCCGGGTCCTCTGTTGAGGGATGACTGTGCTATGTCACAGGTGAGTGCCGTCCCCCCAGGGCAGTTCTGGGCTGCTGGGCTGTGTTGGGAGGCTCCCAGTCTGCTCAAATGATGGCTGAATGGGGCTCTGTTAATTCACACTGCTCCCCCTTCCCAGCTCTGGGACATTCAGCTGAGGTTGCAGGGAAGGCTAATGTCCACGCCCAGTTTTGTGGTGTGTGCCTGTTATTTGAAGCACTTCCGTCACACTGGGTTGTCTGGGGCAGCTCTGGGCTATGGGGCTGGCGATGGGCAGGAGTGTTTCCTGTCCACCAGGATGGTGGCTGTGAGCGGACACCCCCCTTTTCTTGGGAAGTTGTGTTGTTTAGTGAATTTTCTCAGCCACTGGATTATTGCCTTTTGTCTCAGAGCTCTCTTAGTTCTGCTCTTGACTTGACGTGCCCAAATTTCAATTCTTTGAAGCTTTCTGTATTGAGCTTCTTAGAGTAATTGTTTTAGAAAAAGCAAAAAGGATTTAAAAAAAAAAAAAAAAAAAAAAAACAAAAAAACGGCCCTCCTCAGAGATCTAATGGGTTATTGAAATGCTAATAGACAAAGCAACCAGGGCCATTAAGGAAAGGTACACAGGGCAGAGAGATCAGCTTTGCTTCGGGATTTGCATATGCGCCTCAAGGCCTGATCTCCGCCCTTCCCCTTTCTGTGTTCACCAGAACTCCAAAAATCCTCTGCTTTTATTTTGGAGTTTTTCGTGTTGTTTTTTTTTCTATGCCTGTCTCCTCTCTGCTGGGCTGGCTGCTCTCAGAGTCTCTGGTGTCTGGTCTCAGTCTATCTATGGTTGGAGTTTGAATCAGTAGAATGAGTTTCCGATAAGAGCAGCCACTGCAATTCTCCCTTCTCCTTCCCGGAGCTGACAGCCCCTCCTCCCCCGGGACTGAGCCTGGCAGGGAGGGGCGCGGGTCCCCTGGCCGCAAAAACTTACAGATTTCGCTGATCTCAGCAGTTCCACGTTTTCATGAGTGTTGTATGAAGTATGCCCAAAGACAGATTGCTTTGTGGTGTCCAGTCCACGCAGTTCCTGGCTTTTTACCTACTTTCCTGGAGGAGTAACTAAAACATACAGCTCACCAGTCTGCCATCTTGCCCCGCCTCCTCTTTAATTTTTATAAAGACTATCCTTCTGTTAAAGGACAAGTTAAAAATTCTTTGTCCATGAGACTTCTCTAAACCTTCAGCCACAGTCACCTTTCCCTTAGCCAGACCCTTTAATTCACAAATGTGTTCTGTGCATTTACTGGTGCTTAAGGGATTGAAGATGCATTGGATATGGTTCTGACCTCAAGGAGCTTTCAGTATCTATCATATGCATTTGGACTTGATTGTAATTCACATATGCCAAATGAATAAATGAACATGCTTACTGATAACTCTGTTGACACTTCAACTCCTTCTCCTTATTTGTCATGATATTAAACACAAACACATGGCTTCTTCCCATATCCTCCTGGAAATGCTCAGTAAAGGTCATTGTTCCAGAAGAATCAGGAGAGTGATCTACTCCCAGTACGGAATCAAGGCTGGGAAATGACTAGCTTCCCAGCATCTCCTAAATCGGATTTGTTCTCCATGAATTCGTAACATTTAAATGAAGTTCCTGAAAACCACACCTTCTTGCATTCAAATGTAAACATAAAAACGTTTTCTAAGCCAAAGGTAAAAGGCTTTTCATTAGCTACCATTTGAAGCAACTTCCTTTCACTCGTTCAAATGACTACATTAGCCTCACTTTTTCCCCCATGTTTCTCTTGATCATACATGGCTGATTGTATTTGTGGCCCCTCAAATTTGAAATCAAGTTTGAGATCAAATTCAGATTTTTTTGTCTTTGTTTCATCTATTACATACAATCCTTGAAAAAAAGTTTTGTGTATGTAGTACAAAAACAAGTAGCTAGAATGTGAGAAATGCAGGCAATCAGTTGGCTGTTTTGTTTTTATGACGCTCCACACAGGTTTCAGTGATTTTTCACTGCATTGGCTAAATGGAGCAGTGGTTTTGGCAGTGTCTCTGCACCGTCGGCATGCTACCAGTTTTCTGTAACATTTCTCTGCTTTATTCTTTCTAGCCCTGTTTTAGATTCTAGCTCCCCCCACTGCAGATGACTAGAACAGTCTTCTCATCCTACTTCCTCTCTTCTGCCTTGCCCATCAGGCCACAATGGGGTAACTGTAGTATGTATGTTTGTAACATCTAGATCAGTCCACTGTAACTAGCTTCCTATCACCATTAACTCGAACTTCCAAAAACAGACTTTAAGACCCTCGCCACCTGTCCTCAACCCCTGTAAAGTTCTGGTTGTCTTTTCCACTTAACATGTTAAGCAAAGCTGTTTGTCACCTTCTACCATCCACTCATCAATCCAGTTGTTCCATCCCCTCATTACATTTATCAGGTCCTGTCAATTCTACCTCCAATTTTCCCAAGTCCAAGTACTTCATTGCCATCTTCATTGCTACCGTCTTAGTCCAAGGTACAATTGCAATTTTCCTAGGCCTCCACGACAGATGCCCCCTAAGGGCCCTCCCTGGCCCTCTCCGTAGACCACTGTCTGCACAGTAACAGCAAACAACAAGACAAATGTTCTTTCTAAAACATATATCAGATCATGTCTCTCCTCTGCTTAAAACATTCTAGTGGCTTCCCTCTGAGACCACGGTAAAAGCCAAACTTCTTATGTTGGCCTAAGGGCCCTGTGTGCTCTGACCCCTCACACCCCTTCCCCTCCCCGCCTGTCCCTTCATTCTAGGCTAGGTGCACTGGCCTCAGCTCTAGGGAAACACCAAGTTCACTCCCTTCTCACAGCCTGTGACTTGCTCTTTCTTCCACTTGAAGCCCTCCTCCCTGCATTTTCTCATGGCTTCCTTATTCTCATTATATAGGTTTCCATTCTCACCTTACCTTCTCAGAGAGGCCTTCCCTTGTCCCCTTGGTTAAGGAAAATCCTCTTCACTGTATCTGACATGTTCACTTTTGTTATATTCTTAGCACACATCAGTAAGTGAAACTATCATAGTTCTCTGCTTGCTTGAGTACTGTCTATTTCTCCCCCTTAGAGTGTAAGCTGCTAAAGGTCAGGGTCACAGTGAGTTCTGTTCACCATTATATCTCAGGCATCTGATGCAGAATCTTGCACACAGTCTGCATTCCTTTCATTTGTTCAACAATTGAAGTTTTAGCAACTACTATGCGTCTACCACTGTCCTGGTTACCAGGATAGAAAACTGACAAGTTCCTGTCCTCAGAGAGTCTATATTATATTAGGGGGATGGGAGTGGGGGATGGAACAACACTGTAATAAACTTGTTAAAAAACAAATAAATATATTCTATACCAAGTGATAATAATCACTCTAAAAAAAATTAAGCAAGAAAGGGGAATATGAGGTGCCAGCAAGAACATCCCACCTGAAAAAAAGAAGAGTGCATTATTCCTGTCCTGTTTCTGTTGCGCTAACCTTAGGTATCCTATTTTTTTTTTACACTTACCACATTTCATCATTGTTATATATTTGCATGACTTTCTTCCTTATTTGGCTCTGAGTTCTAAGTTAGTGAGGATATGTGTATCTTCCTTTGCTCCTGGCATATAGCAAACACTGAATAAATGCAATTGAATAAAAGAATAAATGAATCAGTGAATGATCATATTCCTATTCTTACCCTCTGGGGTTTCCTCTGTGTAAAACTTTATGGAAAGGCTTTTTTTTGTTTAGAAAGAGAAAGAGAGAGCTGAAGAAAATGTTTGTCATTTAAATCTTCAAGTACATAGTTGGTGCAATTCTGCATTTGGTATTTCTGTGCTTCAATATATGGAAGGAATGCACCATCACTGCATTGTATTTCTAATCTTTTTCTGAACCTGGTCAGGCCACAGTGCTAGGGGTTATGCTCATTTACCCCATATGTGGCATACCCTACATGTGTGTACATTAAGGAGCTAAATAAAACATATTATGCATTAATTGGTTTTCTTTGTTACAGAGAAAACAATTGCTCATCAGAAATTGTGTGTTTTGTACTTCAAATCTAGTCCTTGGCACCCTGCCACACATCAGGGACAAGTCCAATTTTCCAGCAGAAATACTGTGATACATTGATGTCTTTCTCTGCAAAGGCATTACACCACTTTCCTCAGTAGGCAAAAGCAAACTTTTTCTGTGCTTCTAATGTGTTTCAATAGTAGAATCTTGAAGCCCTTTTTTTCTTTTTAAAGAATTGGCTCCCGAGTTGCATCTATGATATGGCTAAGGAAGGTATAGATAAAGCAAATAATGAAATCTGACTCTGTCTCTATATGAGAGCTATTAAGAGGTAAATAAGTTTTTCTCAAAGAATTTGAATGGTGGAAAAGCTTATCAGGAGAGCAAATACTTCGGTACCAGCTAAGCAGTCCATTTCTTAGGAAAAAAAAGGGGGTGGGGGGGGCTTATTTCTCTAGCAAAAGAATATAATGACTATTGTTAAAAGATAGAAAAGAGGAAGAGATGATTGTGTTACACATTATGCCGGATTTCAAAATGCATGTGGTTTCCTGCTCAAAGCCTAATTTGTAGTCTCTTCTTCAAAGCAGTTTAGGCTAGGCTGCTATAGACTTCCTGTGTCCTTCTCTGATGGGATGCATGTAAAAAGAGAAAGCAAAAGAAAAGCACTTCTTAGCCAAAATGTATTATATTGCATTTTGAGTATCGAGCAGAGAAAAAAGACCACACCATCAATTAGATCTCAGCTGTCTATTCAGTTTTGATGTCCTTCAGACATAAAGGGTTTCCCTCTGCAAGCTATTGATGTGGAGTGCCAAAGACTCTATGGATTACACAGCAATTTGGCAAGCGTGATCCAAGCACCTGAGAAGATCTATGTCTTGCTAAACAGCCAGGGAAAAATCAATACAAGTATGTAATATATGTGAGGAGTGGTATGGAATAATTTTGTTTCAGGCAATTTAAGGACTGCCATTTCAGAAGGCCTGAAAATGTGGGTCTTTCATGCCCATCTGCCACTGGTATGGGAGCCACTGATGGATCCAATGAATCATGCTTCAGCTTGCTAATAAATGGAATCCTTTGGAATGCTCAGCGAATAAAGCTTCCATTATTCATCTATCGTTGGCTAGCCATTGTGCACAGTCTACATCTTGTTTGCTATGCATATGAAAAGAAGTTCTTCATGATGAACACCATTATCAAGAATTTTCCATGTATTTGGGGTTTTAATTACTACAGGTGTTTGGAGAAAAACTTCTCAGGAGTCAATTATTTTCTGCTGTTCTCTAGGTTAGATAGAGGTGCACGCATGTAGAATAAAATTGCATCAAATTGAATAGGAATGTTTTGACAGCAAGAAATAGCAAAAGGTTAGGCTGGAATTATAAAGCAGGAGAGCATAATAAGTGACTCACAAATGGCAGCAGAGGCAAAACCTTGAATTACAATGAATAGAGCAAGCTAGCTATTAAAAATGTATAGTGGTTAATAAAACTGCATTTGATTAGATGAAGATTTGGGGGATCATTTCTCATGGGTACTAGATAATGATTCTAATGCAGCCAAGTGGATTTTTTTAAATATTTTGATTTATAATACCCACTCTTTGACAGACCTTACAGGCACATGTAAGGCAGCCCAACAGGATTCAACTAGGTAAAATTGTCAAGAGAGTTCACATCCATTTTTATCAGGAAAATTTTGATTTAACAGATGTGCTTTGGGTAATGCTCTGAGGGACAACAGGTTTAAATTTTTCTGAATCAAAAGAAAGCAAAATTCCAGAGCCTTGCATTTCTTTATAAAACTCTTATACTCTCAGTCCTTAACTAAAAGACCTCTGAGTCTTGACTTTATAGTAGAATACCCTCTCTTAACTCTGAAAGACAAATGAATGGTTGTCTGAGAGAATGGGAAAGATGTATTATTTTCACTTTTAAAACAATAAAATGTTTTTATAAAGGAAATAGGGAAAGCATGTGGGTGGATATGAAAATGGGCTAGATCAGATCTGAGAGGATGTCCATGATAAAATAAAAGTGATTAACATGATATGGAGTAACAATATTTTTAAAGGTATTTTCATATCTTTGTGGTTTCTTGTTTGTTTTGTTTTGTTTTTTAATGTTCAAGATGTCCTTTTCAAAGGAAAGGAAATTGTATCTCCATTTTAGAAATTGGAAATCAGATATCTGGAGGTAAAATGAAACTTCATAATAAGGAAATCTAAACGATCAAAGATTTGACACAGTGGTTTCTAATCTTATACAAAGAAAAATCCTCTTCCAAAAGCCTTGGTCCCAGTGCCCTTGTCCCACTGTCCCAACCTTCACCTTCACCCTATTCATTCCCTCCCAACACTATTTATTCTAACTTCCCATATTACGTGTTGGTTGTTCATACATGTAAAACTGCCAAGAGATACAATATAGTATAATAATTAGGAGAAGAAAAACGTTTATGGTAACATATTTAAGAAACATTTATTTTACATTAGTAAATATATTTAAGATGTTTGTCTTCTGTAATAATTCCAAATATGCAAGATAAATTAAATGCCATTTCCCATTATCAGTATCACAATAATTTAAAAAATTGATAACAACTAGTTTTCTCAAAGATGTGGGTGAAGAGGAACCATCATATCATATGCTGGTAAAGTACAAATTGGTACAACCTCTTATTGATTATTAAAATTTGTATATATTACTTCTAAGACTATTTTCCTTAGGAGAATAAAAAAGGACAAATATGGAATGATATCTTCTTGAAAGATTACTATAAAATATTTTTAATTTAACAGTTGCAGAACACTGCTTATAAGATGTTCTGCTTTAAAATAGGAATATGTACCCTAACCAAACAAACATATATACTTGGGGAACTGTACAAATTAAACTATTATGAAAGAGGATTATCTGAAGAATGATGTTTACATGGTGGAATTAAAGTCAATTTTAAATTTGTTGTATTTATCGCTACATTTTTCAACAAAAATATAAGAAAATAAACCATATTATGTCTTTGGGAAATATGTTTATCATGGATTTTGGGGTCAGACAAGCATAATTTGGGTCCTGGTTCTACCACTTGAACATCTTAGATTTTCTAAGCCTTTGTTTCCTCAACTATAAAATAAGAATAAGAGTATGTCTTATCTCATAAAATTGTAAGAGTTAGTGAGATAATGCGGGATAATACATGAAAGTATTTAGTGTAGTAACTAGTGCATACAACGCTCAGTAACAATTAGATATGATGATGATGATGATGATGACGACGACGACAGTCCAGGTTTATCGAGTTTATAAAATAAATTTGATTCCTGCCCATTCCTAAACCAAATCCTTGTTTCCCTTGTTAACTTAGAAGTTTGCATTTGCTGTTACATTCCTTCCACTTCTCCACAGAAAAAGCTGAGTTTTACCCATCTTATCCCTTCACTGAAAAACTCTTGTTTAGATCCCCGTTTCCTATGTTTATTCAGATATAGGGGCCCCCACCCCCACCTGCTCCCACTGTTCCCTGCCCATCTACTTCAATTCATCTCTTTGGAATTCTGTTCATGCCAGAACTCAAAACCATTCCATTTCTCATTATCTCTTTCTGTCCTTTGCCTTCTCACTGGATGTCAGGTCTCTTTTTACCGGAGAAGGGCCAAGGAATCTAGTTTCTCATAGAAGAACTTGTTTCTCCTGTGATATTTAGATGTTTATAAAATATATGGGAAAATTCTCACTTTAAAAAAAACTGCACTGAAAGCATCAATGTGATCCCAGACACATACATATTATGCCCTGAGGGGTTTATTGACTTAGGGATTTATTGAGGACTAAAGGAGAGACGGGTCCTATTTGGGAAATATTTTCGTATTTTGTATATACTCCTTAAAATCTCAAATGAGGCAGTTTTGCTGGATGTTAGAATACAAAACTCAAGTCTCCCTGTCCCTGCTGCCCACCATTGCAACCTTATATTGCTCACGGGAGTTGCTGCTCTCCTTGACTCTGCATCTAGACAGGCTGTACTAAGTAGAGTAGAGCCAAGTGGGGGATATGAGAATTAAGTGCCCTTCTAAATATGCAGAATTTTAATTCTTTGTTCTTCTGACCAGATAATAAGCTAAATGACTAATTGTTCATTCAAGCTTTCTCTCAGAAATATATGGGTTTCTTTCATTTTCTTGGATTCAGTACCTGAGCAATATACAGACAAACATGCTTGCATTCTGACTGTAGCAGAGAATAACTTTCTAGTAGAATGAAATGGTCCATCTCATTACACTAAAAATCAAGGAAACCAGGGCAGTAAGACTTGATGCTTTCAGTGGTTTATGTCCCCTAAGACTTTAAAGGCAATAATCATTCTACTTTCCATTAGGGCAGGGCTGATGGGTTGCAAAGTACTTTCACATATATTATATCATTTGAGGTAAGGAGATGAATATTCTATAAGGGCCATTCCTGAGAGAAAATAAAATGTCAAGTAAATGCAAACTATTTCTGGATGGAATAATCAGGTAGCTGTTCCATCGAAATAGTAAACCACTTCATGAGAAACACAGGAGACAAGGAATCAAATCAAATCACCATCACTGGTATAAACAGGAAATATATGGGCTTGCTGCATTTTTTGTCATCATGTTCATGACACAGGAAGTGTAATTTATTCCATATTTGTTCAAATTGGAAATAAGATGATAAATTGATACCTTGGCATTTAGGTGCCCTGTGGAATTTCAGTATTTTGCTATCTGTGGCAAAAATGCATGTATAGCATTAAGCTGTGTAATTACTTTCTTTTGCTCTCAGATTACGTCCAAATTCCATTGCCTGACATAATCACTGTCCCATCTTTACTTACATATACCTCCTGCTCCAGCCAGGCCAGTGTTCTCCCTTTGAAAATGAGCACATTTCTGCCACCAAGTCGTTCTTCACAGCCAAAATAATCTTTCTTCCTCCAAGAACTTTCCTCAGCTACTCTAAGCCACAATGTCGTTTCTTCATGTTATAATATCTTGTGTTGTTTGTTTATTCATCAACAACTATATAATGAGAACCGGTGATGTGCCAGGCATTGTGGTAGACATGGGACTAGGGCAGTGGGAGAGACAAACAAGATCCCTCCTTTTGCAGCACTTACACTCTAGGGAAAAGGAGGGGCAATAGACACATATCTGATAAAAGATGATTTTAGGTGCTGATAAACCCTATGAAGATCTATGATAGGAGAAAGTGGCTGGATGGGACTCCAGACTGGGGAGTCAGGGAAGGCTTCACAGAGAGGACCTCTGAGCTGAGGCTTGCATGAAAAGAAGAAGACAGTCCTGCAGAGACTGGTTGCAAAGTGTTTCAGGCGGAATGAACATCATCTGCCAAGGCCCTAAGGAGGGGCCAAGCATGGCAGTTTTCAGGAACTGAAAGAAGAGTGCTGTGGCTGGAGCTTAGTGGGCAAAGAAAGCATGGTAGTGATGGAGCTGAGGGGTGAGCAAGTGCTAGACCCTAGAAGGACTTTGCCTTTTACCCTAAGTGCACATGGAAGCCATGGGTGGTTTTAGGCAGGAGACTGACAAGATAAGATTTGTATTTATTGAAAGATCTCTCTGGCTACTGGACGAACAATGGACCATGAGCATACAAAATTAGAGTGAGGGAGACCAGTTAGGAGGCTGTTGCAGGTTCAGGAAAGAGATCAGCAAGTACTTGACTAAGGTTCTGTGGCAAAGATGGAGAAAAATGACAGATTTGGCATATATTTTGCAGGTTAAGCCATCAGGACTTATGGGTAAATTAAATGTAAAAGGGGAAAAAAAAACTCAAATTCATATCCTACTGTTCATAATTAAACTATTACATGTGTGTTTGTACATGTATTCCCAATTAAATTATAACTACTCTGCGACCAGAAATTAGTTATATCCTGCTCTCTTTTTGGTCTCAGCTGTAGAAATGAGGATGCCTCTTTGCAAAAATAAGCACACAATAAAGACTTGTTAACTTGAATCCAATTACTATTTCTGCTTCTATCATGGAGCCCAAAAGAGTCCAATCCAACTGACCATGTTGCCAAAACAAAGTGTCTCTCCTCTGTTTTCTTTTCTGCATCCTGCCATCTGTCCCTTCACTGTCTGCCACTTTTTCAGTCTCTGAAGTTCTGTCTCTGATTTCTTGGCCACCACCTTTCTGCTGATCAGATATCTGGTTCTGTAAGAGCACCCACTTCCTCACTCTGCACAACACACTTGATTCTGTGCAGCTTGGTCCATCCATTTACTCCTCACCCACTCTGCCAGCCCCCTCTGCTGGGTGATAGGGATCCAAAGATAAACATGAAAATGCATGAGAAACCTCACAGTCTGTTCTTCTTATAAGAACTAGATGGGAGAATCCTGGGCTACTAGATACATGTAGGGAAAAAAAGAGGAAGAATTACACAGGAAAATACAGATTTGTTTCTCTTCTTTGGAGCTGAGAAGGTGCTACCCACTCCCTAAGGTCTTTATAAAAGGAAGATTCACCTGCTTTCCTGCATCTAATTGCTCAGCTTTCCTGGCCACTATGTGTTTCAAGTTCCTGGAAAGTGAATCTTTAGTCTCTCGTTAAGAAGCAAAGAAGAGTAAGTGAGCATGTGTGCAGAAATGTCTTTGAAGTTCCTTAGATGACTTCATCTTTCTTCCCTCAACCTCTCTCCTCACAAAGAAATGTCCTTTCCTGTATCTGTGTTGATTTCTTTTCAGTAAAAAGTTATCAGATAACTACTAAAATGTGAAGGACCCTGGAAAGGTCTTAGAAATATAACTCCTGCACTCTAGATCTTTGAAATATTGTAGGAAGAAAAGGCATTAAACAACACAAGATGAAATCCACACCAGATAGACATCTGCACAACATGGTGTTTGAGCATGAAAGAAAGGTGACACATACTGAATAGATGGTTCAAGAAAGATGCCTCAGAGGAGAAGGGAGTCTACCTGGCTGTGGAAAGGTGAACAGTGGTTTGAGAGGCTGAGATGGAGAGAATGGAGGTGCAGGAATAGCTTGAGCAAAAGCTCAGAGGCATCACAGAGCAAGGGAGCTCCAGGGAATGGTACAAAGTTGTCTGTGACTGGAGGACAGGAATCAGGGAGAGATGAATGAATCCCATGCCAAGGTTTCAGAAAGCTTCCAGGAATGTTGGACATTAGTCTCTACCCAAGAAGGAGCCAACAAAGAGACATCACCTAACTCAAGAATAATACAGGTGAGATGGCCATGGAAATGCCCTGCTCAGATCTCTCTTCAAGGGAACCTGCTGTAGGGAGAAGGGCAGATTGACAGGTCTCCAGCTGTCTCTCCTTTGGGCCCACCATGGTATTCACTGCAAAGCCACTTTCCCTGACCAACAGGAGACTCCTTTAATAGGCAATTTTGTCTTGGGAACTTCCCTTTGGCCTGGCTGAGACTTTCTCAAAACTATGCTGCAGTCTGAGACACTGCATCCCCAATCCTTCCTTCCCTTTCTCCTTTTGCAGGGGTCAGGTCTGCATGGAAATCTGAAGGCTCTCCCTGTCTCCCCTGTTCCCTCCTCTTTTGCTCTTTAAAGGCAATTCTCCAGATAACCTCTTGCATGTCTAATCCCATGTTGGCACCAGATTGACACAGCTGGTGAGACAGGAAGGATGAGCAGCCCTGGCCCTGACTCACTTTAGGGGCAATATCCAGGGTGGTCCTGAGCTGCAGCACAGACTGGTCAGTACCAACAAGGCAGAAGGGACAGAGTATAAGGGAAGGGAAAGGAATGCTTTTATGGAAAGAAAAGAACGGCTTTTATTTGATCATCTCCCACATTTCTTTGAGAGAGGGAATTGTGCTTATTACTTTGAAATCTCTCAGTCATCAACGTATTTTCCATATATAGTGGGAAAGGATAAATATTGATGTTTTGTTACCGCTGAGTCTTTGCCTGTGTTTTGTTTCTTTGGTGTCCCCATACATTTTGACAGTAATTTAGTGTAGGATTAACCTAGTAACTCTTGTCAAGTAAATTTTCGTGATTAAAAGTTTGAAGCAATTATACCCTTTTCTTGCTATCAATAACAACATGCAATAACGTTTCTTAAGATGAACATTTTCTAATTAAAAAAATCTTAATCCATTTATTCATATGCTATGGTGCATAATCCTGAAGATTATCTATAGAGAATATAATTAGACTCACAGTCTTTCTATTAATATTTCCATATAGGAAATGATAGCTTTATAGTAGTGTTTAATTAAAAAAAAAACAATAAAACTAAGAGTTTATTTAAGAAGTTAACCAGCCCTTCTTATCCCCAGATATTTTTTAATGTTTAGAGAAGAATAGTAATTGTGACACATAAGGCCAATTCATGGATTCCAAATCTTCTTTCTTAAGTTCTTCACAGGTTAGTTTTAATATTTAACATATACAGGATTCATATTAGACTCCCTGTTCTGATTTTCTTCTTTGTTCGCATTTATTTCCCTACTAAACTTAAACATATCAACATATTAGACTAAAAGAATATAAGTTTGTAGATAAAAAAAATTAAATGTGGAGTATTTAGCACTAGTTCTTGTGTTACTCTGATTTTAAGAGAACAAAAATTATTCTTCATTTAAGAAAAACTTTGTGAAACTATAAAAACTATGGCACATTTGAGCTGACAGCATGACCACCTAATTTAAGTTGTTTCAAAATCCATAATAACTTGAAAGTAATTATACATTTTTGTATAAATATAGAATTTTTTCAACTGAAAAATGGTTTGCTTGTTCACCCCTTATGATTCTTCCTCAACTGTGGCATGGAAAGTGGTTTTATAACTTGTTTTCATCTCCACATCCTGTGAAATGCTTTTGTTCATAGTATTCTTTTTTGAAGTTAAGGAAAGCTTTGCAGATGAAAGTGATAGCACCATCTTGTCCTTTCACATAGTAAAGTAAATAAGGAGAGCTGTTCATTTAATCAATGGCAGTTACCCAGAAATAATTTTCCACTAAATTCAGAATCTTGGAATTATTTGCAAAGAATAACCACCATTAGCAACCTTTATAATCCTCCCAAATATATCAGTTTGGGAGGTTGCCTCTGGCATAACAAGAAGGAATTCACATTTATTTGTCTAGTGTACCAGGCCCTTCAAAATCGAGTTCACAGGGAGATAGGTTAGGTAATTTCCTAATTTCTATATCTTCTTCTTCCTGGATATGAAAGAATTGATTTTGTTTGGGAATCTGTTTGCCCTCTTCCCAGTAATGACAGTAGTTGGAATAAGCCAATTATGATATTCTGTTCCTCACACTTTGAGCCTCCCTTACAGCTCACGGTGGCCAGTAAGTCAGTAACAAAATCCTCTCTGGGGGCTTCTGGAAAAGCTTTTGCTTGTCTGATACAAGGGACAGATGGACTGCACCACCCCTTGGTTTGAATGCAGATGTGATAGCAGAAAATGAGGCAGCCACCTGGCCACCATGAGAGAAGGGCCAAGAGAATTACAGAGGCACTGGCCCTTACACCGTCTAGCCGTTGAGCCAACTCCCTCAGCCTCCTACACTTAGACTTCTTATTTGAGAAAAGCAAACCCTGTTTGTTTACCCCATCAATAATCTGTTTTCTGACACTTGCAGTGGAAAGCATTCTTAACTACAACAGAACTAGATCACTTGCTTTCCCAGTCATGTTTCCTGTGTCCTGTTCCTCCAGCTACAAAAACCTATGCGCCTTTCTGCAAACCCACTAGTTAATGATGGACACAAAACTCCTCTTCTCCAAAATCCTACTCATCAAAAAGACTCAGCTCAAATGAGAAACTCTTCCCAAGTCCAGATAGATCTGGTCATCTCCCTCATGCACCCTTCACACTTGTCTCTGGCCTGGTATTTTTCAACTAAGCTAAGGGATTCTTGAGGAAAAGATCCAATTCCTATTCTTTGAATTACCCCAACTCCGTTTTAGTATTCCAAGTACCTAATCCATTATCAGGAATGTAGTAGAGATAAATGTGTTATCTTTGCTAAATCTTACTTTTTCTAGACTACTTGAAGAGATAACCTTGGTCTCATCTCAGATTTTTCATTGAGAGTGTTTCACTTGCTTCTAAGTGAAGACATATTCTCTCTGCACCCGGTGATCCCAAATTAGGTGAAAGAAACACAATTCCATGGTCTTTTTGAAAGACAATTTGGTAATAAAAATTAAAATTTTAAGCACATACAATTTTTGACCCAGCATTTCCAATTCTAGGAAGTTAACCGAGAGAGCTGTCACACAAGAGGGCAAAGATGACTGCACTTAGGCATCAATTGCAGCATTGTTTGTGAAAGCAAAATTTAAAAGCAGATGATATGTCCATTATTAAGGAACAGGTTAAATAAATTATGGCACATCAATTTAATAGAATACTGTGCCACTGTTAAAGAACCAGATAGATCTTGATGTGGTAACATGTGAGGGATTGCTGAGAGACACCACTGAGAAATATAAGCCAGTTATCCCTTTTCTGTTAAAAAAAAAAAAAAAAATTATTCCATTGAAAAAAATCCAGCTGAATAAACTCTAAATTATAAACAGTGGTGAGTTCTGAGGTTGGGGCTTTTATTCTCTTAGATTTAGATATCTGTATTATGTGGATTTCTGTTGTCCATACATGTACATAACATTTATAATCAGAAACAAATTAATAAAGAAACAGATTTTCTCTGGTATGTCTTTCTAAAAATGGTAGGAGGCCAGACGCTTCTGTGGGGGTTCTCCCTCTCTACAGAAAGGAGGAAATACAGAGTGACGGAGAAATGCAGGAGGAGGGGTGAGTTCCCTATCCATCCAATTGTGCAGGCCAGAGCCTTCGGAGTCTTCCTTTG
Organism: Choloepus didactylus; assembly: GCF_015220235.1. Classification (NCBI taxonomy): domain Eukaryota; kingdom Metazoa; phylum Chordata; class Mammalia; order Pilosa; family Megalonychidae; genus Choloepus; species Choloepus didactylus. The sequence continues at coordinate 37,145,111 of NC_051320.1, read as the reverse complement.
CACCTTACTCTCCCTCATTCCTGAAAGTTCCTCTGATGCACACATTTTTCTCCATCTCTACCAACACCATCTGATCTCTTCTGCTTGTAAAACGAGAATAACTTTCTAATCAGTATCTCTGAATAAATAGCAGTACGTGGAATTTTAGCCCCGTGACCTTTGGTCCCTAGTGTCACATCCATGAATAATTTACATGGTAAAAGAGACTTTGCAGATGTAATTAAAGTTACTAATCAGTTTGACCTTCAAATAGGGAGATTAGCCTAGATTATCCAGGTGAGCCCATTGTAATCACACAAACCCTTAGGAGCAGAGCTTTTTCCCAGCTGAATGCAAAAGAGGAAGTAAAAGGGGATGAGGCAGAAGGGGATGTCAAAAAGATTCAAAGCGTGAGAAGAACTTGACCCTGTTGCTGACTTGAAGAGGGAAGGGGCAGCCTGGAAAGCAGGAGAAGGAAATGGATTCTGCCAATAACTAGTGAGTTTGGAAGACGACCTGGAGTGCTAGATGAGAACTGCAGGCTTGACTAACACTTTGATTTCTCCCTTGTGAGAACCTAAACGGAGTACCCAGTTGAGTCAAGCTGTGCCTGGACTTCTGACCCACAGAAACTCTGAGGTTGTTTTAAGCTGCCAACCTTGAGATAATTTATTACAGCCAATAGAAAACAAATATATTAATCCTGACCCTGCTCAGTTCTATTCCTTTAATTGCAATGAGTTTTTTTGTTTGTTTTGTTTTTTTCAAAACACAAATCTGGCCATGTCAGTCCTGTTTACACCTATAGTAGCTTTCTAAAGCTCTTTGGAAACACTGTAAACTCTCTAATATAGCCTTCCAGGTCTTGCTTGGTCTTTGGCTCCCATGAACCTCGCCAGCCTCATCTTCCTCGTAACCCCTAACTCTGCAATTCAGCCATTCTGGCCTTTTTCGTTTATTCCTATTGCCATGCTCCGTCTTGCCTCAGGGTCTTTGCACAAGCTGTTTTCCTGCCTAGAATGCTTTTCTCTTCCCTTCTCACCTTCTCAACACTACTACTCATCCTTCAGATTTAAGTTAATGTGCTTTCCTCTCAGAGAAGTCCTCTCTCAACTCAGTCACTAGATCAAACATGGAAAGTAAAGACCCCTCTGGGGTCTTCCAAGCAATTGTCATGGTTGCAATGGTTTTTGTGATTACTTGACAATTTTCTGTCCCCACACTATGCTGTAAGCTCCATAAGGACAGGGACTGTCACCATTGTTTCACCATTTCCTCACCATTGATTCAACAGCTCCTAGTAGGCAGTCTGAAATACAGTCAGTTCTCAAATAATATTTACTGGCTGAATAATTGAATCAACAAGCGGCTGCCAGTGTTCTAGGAAAGAATGGATGAGAAAATACCAGCCACCAGTGCAGGGTTGATTCAAGTGGTCACATGTTATCCCTCGATCTAAGATTTCACAATGCTACGTATTCTGTGCCTGTGCAAAGTTTGATAACTGTGTTTTAGTTTTCCATTACCCAAGAAACCTTGGTTTTTCTAATAAAAATAGCTGCCAAAATGTTACTTTATGACCGATATATAATCTGTCTCCCCAATTAAATTTAACAAATATTTAATGAGTCACAATCAAGAGGAAAACACTGTACTATGTGTCCCAAAGGACATAAACATATCTTTGAATATTAATATATCCAGTTCATATATTGAACCTCATACTTTATAAAATACACATTTGCATACAATACATACAATATCTCCTTTAATGCTCACAATAACGTTGTAAAGTATTTCTGTATATATGAAGTTTAAGCTCATCTTAACTCAGAGAGTCAATGCTCAGAGGTTAACTGACCTGCCCAAGTTCAAAACAAGAGGCAAGCAGGAGTTAGAACTCCATCACAGGTCTTCCTATGAGTCCAGGGTGATTTTACAGCACAAATTTTCCAGGTAGGAACTAAGCCTCATGCTCCCCTGGGTGCTTCCCTGCTGCCCAGTCCTTTTCCCTGGTGTCTAGCCATGGTGCCTTGGACATGGTCTGGGCAGCTGTCAGTCACATTTGTGTAATTTCTATTTATGTCTGCCACTCTACTTTCCAAAGATGAGATGATGAAACATAGCAGGCAATCGGTAAGTATTTGTCAAATTATCTACTTTACACTTGTACTTCAAACGTGGGAAAATAAGTAATCATTCAAGCTTTAAGCTCCTGAAGTTTAAGAATAAAAACTTCATATAGGAAGGATTTTATGGATTATTTGTAGATTTGCTTGAGAGTATGCCCTTTTTAAGACAGTCAGTAGCTAGAGGAGAAAGTCTCATAGAATTTCTGACAGATGTGTGTTTTTCTATGAATTTACATCATGTTACCACAGATTACGTGCAGTGGGTTTTACCCAGAATGACTGGAACATGGTTAGCAAATAGAGGTAAAAATAAAGATAAACTTCTACTTAGAGTAGGTATAATATTCCAGTGATTTTGCTGAATGCACTGGAAAATTCTAAGGAAGTTCTAACAGCGGTTTTAAATAATAATTATTGGAGTAAGGGCATAGTATTTCCTAATGACTACTTGAAGAGCAATAATCTCATTTGGATTCCTTCTGCTTTGTTCTATTTAAAGAAACTTAGGAGTAGAATTAGTAAGTCAAAGGGTACAAACATCTTCTTATAAATTTTATTTTTTTCTGGTTGTTACATTAGTACATGATTATGTAGAAAATACAGAAAGTACAGGAGAGTGTCCAGGAGAGAAAGAAATCTACTCATAATTGACAATACTACCCTGAGGCAAATATTGTAAAAATCTTGACACTTGCATCTCCAGCATATTTCATGTTTCTTTTTTCTTAGTTGAAATATAATCTACTTTTTCCACTTACTATTATGTATTTTTTTCACCAATAAAGCATATGTTTTTGTCATTTGAATTAAAAAGTGCTACTTCCCCATGTTAAAATCCAAACATTTCAAAAGTGACTATAATAAAGTGAAACTTTCTTTTCTACTCTCCAACTTTGCTCTATTGATGGAAACACTGTTAATTTGGTGTGCACTGTCCTTCCTTATTCCTTTGCTAAACCCCCATACACAGTACACATTGAAATAGGTTTGCTGCTATTGTTTTTACAAAAATGGAATAATACTCATAACTAATTTTTTCTTAACAATATATCATGACATTTTTCCAAGAGTCTACATCTAGAGCCATGTCTTTCTATTAAATAACTGCATAACATTTCATAAAGTGAAAGAAGAGTAATTGGTGAAATCATCTATTAATGGACATTTTTTTTTTTTTTTTAATCATCATTTTATTGAGATATATTCACATACCACGCAGTCATACAAAATAAATTGTACTTTCGATTGTTTACAGTACCATTACATAGTTGTACATTCATCACCTAAATCAATCCCTGACACCTTCATTAGCACACACACAAAAATAACAACAATAATAATTACAGTGAAAAAGAGCAATTGAAGTAAAAAAGAACACTGGGTACCTTTGTCTGTTTGTTTCCTTCCCCTACTTTTCTACACATCCATCCATAAACTAGACAAAGTGGTGTTTGGTCCTTATGGCTTTCCCAATCCCATTGTCACCCCTCATAAGCTACATTTTTATACAACTGTCTTCGAGATTCATGGGTTCTGGGTTGTAGTTTGATAGTTTCAGGTATCCACCACCAGCTACCCCAATTCTTTAGAACCTAAAAAGGGTTGTCTAAAGTGTGCATAAGAGTGCCCACCAGAGTGACCTCTCGGCTCCTTTTGGAATCTCTCTGCCACTGAAGCTTATTTCATTTCCTTTCACATCCCCCTTTTGGTCAAGAAGATGTTCTCCGTCCCACGGTGCCAGGTCTACATTCCTCCCTGGGAGTCATATTCCACATTGCCAGGGAGATTCACTCCCCTGGGTGTCTGATCCCACGTAGGGGGGAGGGCAGTGATTTCACCTTTCAAGTTGGCTTAGCCAGAGAGAGAGGGCCACATCTGAGCAACAAAGAGGCATTCAGGAGGAGACTCTTAGGCACAAATACAGGGAGGCCTAGCCTCTCCTTTGCAGCAACCGTCTTCCCAAGGGTAAAACTTATGGTAGAGGGCTCAACCCATCCAACCACCAGTCCCCTATGTCTGTGGTCATGTTAGCAACCATGGAGGTGGGGTAGGCGAATACCCCTGCATTCTCCACAGGCTCCTCAAGGGGGCACTACATCTTTTTTTTTTTTTTTTCCCCTTGTTTGTCTTTTTTCTTTTCTTTTTTTTTTTTTTTTAACTTTCCCTTCTTTTTTCAAATCACCTGTATGAAAAAAAAAGTTAAAAAGAAAACAAACATACAATAAAAGAGCATTTCAAAGAGACCATAGCAAGGGAGTAAGAAAAAGACAACTAACCTAAGATAACTGCTTAACTTCCAACATGTTCCTACTCCACCCCAAGAAAGTTACATAATATAGCAACATTTCAGTGAACTTGTTCCTACTACAACCATCAGAAATTAACAGACCATAGTCATTTCTGGGCATCCCCAGAACGTTAAATAGCTTATCTGTTCTTCTTGGATTATTGTTCCCCCTTCCTTAATTGCTCTCTACTGCTAGTTCCCCTACATTCTACATTATAAACCATTTGTTTTACATTTTTCAAAGTTCACATTAGTGGTAGCATATAATATTTCTCTTTTGTGCCTGGCTTATTTCACTCAGCATTATGTCTTCAAGGTTCATCCATGTTGTCATATGTTTCACCAGATCGTTCCTTCTTACTGCCGCGTAGTATTCCATCGTGTGTATATACCACATTTTATTTATCCACTCATCTGTTGAAGGACATTTGGGTTGTTTCCATCTCTTGGCAATTGTGAATAATGCTGCTATGAACATTGGCGTGCAGATATCTGTTCGTGTCACTGCTTTCCGATCTTCCGGGTATATACCGAGGAGTGCAATCGCTGGATCGAATGGTAGCTCTATATCTAGTTTTCTAAGGAACTGCCAGACTGACTTCCAGAGTGGCTGAACCATTATACAGTCCCACCAACAATGAATAAGAGTTCCAATTTCTCCACATCCCCTCCAGCATTTGTAGTTTCCTGTTTGTTTAATGGCAGCCATTCTAACCGGTGTTAGATGGTATCTCATTGTGGTCTTAATTTGCATCTCTCTAATAGCTAGTGAAGCTGAACATTTTTTCATGTGTTTCTTGGCCATTTGTATTTCCTCTTCAGAGAACTGTCTTTTCATATCTTTTGCCCATTTTATAATTGGGCTGTCTGTACTATTGTCATTGAGTTGTAGGATTTCTTTGTATATGCAAGATATCAGTCTTTTGTCAGATACATGGTTTCCAAAAATTTTTTCCCATTGAGTTGGCTGCCTCTTTACCTTTTTGAGAAATTCCTTTGAGGTGCAGAAACTTCTAAGCTTGAGGAGTTCCCATTTATCTATTTTCTCTTTTGTTGCTTGTGCTTTGGGTGTAAAGTCTAGGAAGTGGCCTCCTAATACAAGGTCTTGAAGATGTTTTCCTACATTATCTTCTAGGAGTTTTATGGTACTTTCTTTTATATTGAGATCTTTGGTCCATTTTGAGTTAATTTTTGTGTAGGGGGTGAGGTAGGGGTCCTCTTTCATTCTTTTGGATATGGATATCCAACTCTCCCAGCCCCATTTGTTGAAAAGACCATTATGGCTCAGTTCGGTGACTTTGGGGGCCTTATCAAAGATCAGTCGGCCATAGATCTGAGGGTCTATCTCTGAATTCTCAATTCGATTCCATTGATCTATATGTCTATCTTTGTGCCAGTACCATGCTGTTTTGGCAACTGTGGCTTTATAATAAGCTTCAAAGTCAGGGAGTGTAAGTCCTCCCACTTCGTTTTTCTTTTTTAGAGTGTCTTTAGCAATTCGAGGCATCTTCCCTTTCCAAATAAATTTGATAACTAGCTTTTCCAAGTCTGCAAAGTAGGTTGTTGGAATTTTGATTGGGATTGCATTGAATCTGTAAATGAGTTTGGGTAGAATTGACATCTTAATGACATTTAGCCTTCCTATCCATGAACATGGAATATTTTTCCATCTTTTAAGGTCCCCTTCTATTTCTTTTAGTAGAGTTATGTAGTTTTCTTTGTATAGGTCTTTTACATCTTTGGTTAAGTTGATTCCTAGGTACTTGATTTTTTTAGTTGCTATTGAAAATGGTATCTTTTTCTTGAGTGTCTCTTCAGTTTGTTCATTTCTAGCATATAGAAACATTACTGACTTATGTGCATTAATCTTGTATCCCGCTACTTTGCTAAATTTGTTTATTAGCTCTAGTAGGTGTATCGTTGATTTCTCAGGGTTTTCTAGATATAAGATCATATCATCTGCAAACAATGACAGTTTTACTTCTTCTTTTCCAATTTGGATGCCTTTTATTTCTTTGTCTTGCCGGATTGCCCTGGCTAGCACTTCCAGCACAATGTTGAATAACAGTGGTGACAGCGGGCATCCTTGTCTTGTTCCTGATCTTAGAGGGAAGGCTTTCAGTCTCTCACCATTGAGTACTATGCTGGCTGTGGGTTTTTCATATATGCTCTTTATCATGTTGAGGAAGTTTCCTTCAATTCCTACCTTTTGAAGTGTTTTTATCAAAAAGGGATGTTGGATTTTGTCAAATGCTTTTTCAGCATCTATTGAGATGATCAATTGATTTTTCCCTTTCGAGTTTTTAATGTGTTGTAATACATTGATTGTTTTTCTGATGTTGAACCATCCTTGCATGCCTGGAATGAACCCCACTTGGTCATGGTGTATGATTTTTTTAATGTGTCTTTGGATTCGATTTGCAAGTATTTTGTTGAGGATTTTTGCATCTATATTCATTAGGGAGATTGGCCGGTAGTTTTCCTTTTTTGTAGCATCTTTGCCTGGTTTTGGTATTAGATTGATGTTAGCTTCATAAAATGAGTTAGGTAGTGTTCCATTTTTTTCAATGTTTTGAAAGAGTTTGAGTAAGATTGGTGTCAGTTCTTTCTGGAAAGTTTGGTAGAATTCCCCTGTGAAGCCATCTGGCCCTGGGCATTTATTTGTGGGAAGATTTTTGATGACTGATTGGATCTCTTTGCTTGTGATGGGTTGGTTGAGGTCTTCTATTTCTTCTCTGGTCAGTCTAGGTTGTTCATATGTTTCCAGGAAATTGTCCATTTCTTCTACATTATCCAGTTTGTTGCCATACAGTTGTTCATAATATCCTCTTATAATTTTTTAATTTCTTCAGGATCTGCAGTTATGTCACCTTTTTCATTCATTATTTTGTTTATATGGGTCTTCTCTCTTTTTGATTTTGTCAGTCTAGCTAGGGGCTTGTCAATCTTGTTGATCTTCTCAAAGAACCAACTTTTGGTGATATTTATCCTTTCTATTGTTTTTTTGTTCTCTATGTCATTTATTTCTGCTTTAATCCTTGTTATTTCTTTTCTTGTACTTGGTTTAGGATTGGTTTGCTGTTCATTTTCTAGCTTCTTCAGTTGATCCATTAGTTCTTTGATTTTGGCTCTTTCTTCCTTTTTAATATATGCGTTTAGTGCTATAAATTTCCCCCTTAGCACTGCTTTTGCTGCATCCCATAGGTTTTGGTATGTTGTGTTCTCATTTTCATTCGTCTCTATATATTTAGCAATTTCTCTTGCTATTTCTTCTTTAACCCACTGATTGTTTAGGAGTGTGTTGTTTAACCTCCAGGTATTTGTGAATTTTCTAAGTCTCTGATGGTTATTGACTTCTAATTGTATTCCATTGTGGTCAGAGAATGTGCTTTGAATAATTTCAATCTTTTTAAATTTATTGAGGCTTGTTTTATGTCCCAGCATATGATCTATTCTGGAGAAAGTTCCGTGAGCACTAGAAAAGTATGTGTATCCTGGTGATTTGGGATGTAATGTCCTGTAGATGTCTGTTAAATCTAATTCATTTATCAGATTGTTTAGGTTTTCAATTTCCTTATTGGTCTTCTGTCTGGTTGATCTATCTATAGGAGAGAGTGATGTGTTGAAGTCTCCCACAATTATTGTGGAAACATCAATTGCTTCCTTTAGTTTTGCCAATGTTTCTCTCATGTATTTTGTGGCACCTTGATTGGGTGCATAGACATTTACGATTGTTATTTCTTCTTGCTGAATTGCCCCTTTTATTAGTATGTAGTGGCCTTCTTTGTCTCTCAAAACATCCCTGCATTTGAAGTCTATTTTATCTGAGATTAATATTGCTACACCTGCTTTCTTTTGGCTGTAGCTTGCATGAAATATTTTTTTCCATCCTTTCACTTTCAATTTCTTTGTGTCCCTGTGTCTAAGATGAGTCTCTTGTATGCAACATATTGATGGTTCATTTTTTTTGATCCATTCTGCGAATCTATATCTTTTAATTGGGGAGTTTAATCCATTTACATTCAACGTTAAAACCGTGAAGGCATTTCTTGAATCGGCCATCTTATCCTTTGGATTATGTTTGCCATATTTTTCCCTCTCTCTATTAATATCCTTTATTGTACCCATACCGAGTCTCTTTAGTACTGAACCTTTCTCCAAGTCTCTCTGTCCTGTCTTTGTTTCTCTGTCTGTAGGGCTCCCTTTAGTATCTCCAGTAGGGCAGGTCTCTTGTTAGCAAATTCTCTCAGCATTTCTTTGTCTGTGAAAAATTTAAGCTCTCCCTCAAATTTGAAGGAGAGCTTTGCTGGATAAAGTATTCTTGGCTGGAAATTCCTCTCTCTCAGAATTTTAAATATATCGTGCCACTGCCTTCTCGCCTCCATGGTGGCTGCTGAGTAGTCACTACTTAGTCTTATGCTGTTTCCTTTGTATGTGGTGAATTGCTTTTCTCTTGCTGCTTTCAGAACTTGCTCCTTCTCTTCTATGTTTGACAGTGTGATCAGTATATGTCTCGGAGTGGGTTTTTTTGGATTTATTCTATTTGGAGTTCGCTGAGCATTTATGATTTGTGTATTTATGTTGTTTAGAAGATTTGGGAAGTTTTCCCCAACAATTTCTTTGAATACTCTTCCTAGACCTTTACCCTTTTCTTCCCCTTCTGGGACACCAATGAGTCTTATATTCGGACGTTTCATATTATCTATCATATCCCTGAGGTCCATTTCGATTTTTTCAATTTTTTTCCCCATTCTTTCTTTTATGCTTTCATTTTCCATTCTGTCATCTTCCAGGTCACTGATTCGTTGTTCAACTTCCTCTAGTCTTGTACTATGAGTGTCCAGAATCTTTTTAATTTGGTCAACAGTTTCTTTAATTTCCATAAGATCATCCATTTTTTTATTTAGTCTTGCAATGTCTTCTTTATGCTCTTCTAGGGTCTTCTTGATTTCCTTCATATCCCGTACTAGGGTCTCATTGTTCATCTTTAGTTCTTTGAGTAGCTGCTCTAGGTGTGTCTCTTCTGGTCTTTTGATTTGGGTGCTTGGGCTTGGGTTATCCATATCGTCTGGTTTTTTCATATGCTTTATAATTTTCTGTTGTTTTTGGCCTCGTGGCATTTGCTGACCTTGATAGGGTTCTTTTAGGGTTTGTAGACCAGTTGAAGTCCTTATCTCTAATTTATCAGATCTACAGCTTCGTGGAGTACACTTTCTCTAACTAACCAGCAGGTGGCGTCCACGAGCCACCTGTTCTCCACAAGCCCGATCTCCCCTGCTTAGCCTTTTTGGTGAGTGGGGGAGTGAGTCTTGTGGGGCCCAATTGGTGTCCCAAGCTTGCGTGTGTAGTTGGTGTTGCCTGCCCTGTATGTGGGGCGTGTTTCTGGGCAGTCGGGGAGGGGGGGTGGCCCTAACAATCAAATCTCCCTGATGATCCTAGAGTTTTAAAGCTACTGCAATAGTCTAATCCTTCAGTTCAGTCCTGCCACAGTTTGTCTCTGCCACTGACCCACAAGTCTTTGGTATTGGCGTATGGCTCCTGAGACTTGCAAGTGGGCCCCTCTTCCAGGCTGTGCACCCCGGGTCCTCTGTTGAGGGATGACTGTGCTATGTCACAGGTGAGTGCCGTCCCCCCAGGGCAGTTCTGGGCTGCTGGGCTGTGTTGGGAGGCTCCCAGTCTGCTCAAATGATGGCTGAATGGGGCTCTGTTAATTCACACTGCTCCCCCTTCCCAGCTCTGGGACATTCAGCTGAGGTTGCAGGGAAGGCTAATGTCCACGCCCAGTTTTGTGGTGTGTGCCTGTTATTTGAAGCACTTCCGTCACACTGGGTTGTCTGGGGCAGCTCTGGGCTATGGGGCTGGCGATGGGCAGGAGTGTTTCCTGTCCACCAGGATGGTGGCTGTGAGCGGACACCCCCCTTTTCTTGGGAAGTTGTGTTGTTTAGTGAATTTTCTCAGCCACTGGATTATTGCCTTTTGTCTCAGAGCTCTCTTAGTTCTGCTCTTGACTTGACGTGCCCAAATTTCAATTCTTTGAAGCTTTCTGTATTGAGCTTCTTAGAGTAATTGTTTTAGAAAAAGCAAAAAGGATTTAAAAAAAAAAAAAAAAAAAAAAAAAAAAAAAAAAAAAAAAAAAAAAAACGGCCCTCCTCAGAGATCTAATGGGTTATTGAAATGCTAATAGACAAAGCATCCAGGGCCATTAAGGAAAGGTGCCCTGGGCAGAGAGATCAGCCTTGCTTCGGGGTTTGCATATGCGCCTCAAGGCCTGATCTCCGCCCTTCCCCTTTCTGTGTTCACCAGAACTCCAAAAATCCTCTGCTTTTACTTTGGAGCTTCTCGTGTTGTTTTCCTTCTATGCCCGTCTCCTCTCTGCTGGGCTGGCTGCTCTCAGAGTCTCTGGTGTCTGGCCTCAGTCTATCTATGGTTGGAGTTTGAATCAGTAGAATGAGTTTCCGGTAAGAGCAGCCACTGCAATTCTCCCTTCTCCTTCCTGGAGCTGACAGCCCCTCCTCCCCCGGGACTGAGCCTGGCAGGGAGGGGCGCGGGTCCCCTGGCCGCAAAAACTTACAGATTTCGCTGATCTCAGCAGTTCCACGTTTTCATGAGTGTTGTATGAAGTATGCCCAAAGACAGATTGCTCTGTGGTGTCCAGTCCACGCAGTTCCTGGCTTTTTACCTACTTTCCTGGAGGAGTAACTAAAACATACAGCTCACCAGTCTGCCATCTTGCCCCGCCTCCTATTAATGGACATTTAAGGTTTTTTTTAATTTCCTATTATAAGAAACAGCAATAAAAATAAAAGTATATGTATTTAAGTACTGGAACTTTTATTTTTAGAATTTTTTTTTTTTTGCTAACAATTAAAGCTTTAACCTACAAATACCATGGGCTTCTTTCCAATGTTCTCCCGGAGGGTATGGTCCCTTTGCTCTGTCTGGTTCTTTGCTCTTTCACACAAACAGAACATGGACCATAACATATAGAAGGATTGAGTCAAATCGATATTTGTGAATTGAAAAGAGTGGACAACATTATTGCAGGAGCCCTGAATTAAAAGTGGTAAAGGTGTAAGTTATGCAACATAATATTTACAGAGAATGCCAGAGACTGATGCCTAATCAGGACATTCACAAATCCATCATCTACATCCGGCTTGGCAAATAATGAAAGTGTGTGTATGAACTTGCTTTTTTTACTTCTTTTTTTTATCTATTTATAGAACGGTTAAATGGTGTTTCCCATGTTGCATAGACTTGTTCCACTTAATATGCATTTTGTCCTTACTAGGCATTTGATAGTAATGTAATAAGTTTTTTTTAGCATTAAAGTGGTCTATTAAAATTCTATATTTGTAAATGAGAATGCTCATTGCCATCTCTTTCTAGCATATTTCACATACAGAGGATGAAATGATTATTAAATTAAATGATTCCCTCTCATTGACCAACCTTTAAAGAACTCAAGGTCTATATAGAAACTAGTTCCATTCGTTCACAGTCACCCTAAAAAATACATGGCACCATCACAGATGTGAAGAAGACGACACAGATGGATCCGTATAAAGCCATCCATCTGTTTGACCAGGGAAACCAGAGGTCTCCTGGAGTGAGGTCAACCGCTTCTTCTTGAATGTTGGAAATCAAGGGTATTCAATAACTGACACCTTTTTTTTCCTCACTGGAATTCAAAATAAGTTAAGACATAACACAGAGAATTAAGGTAGATGGATGCCATGATAACGCATTTATTGCCAATCAGGCTTTTACTAGAGGATGTAGCTATGGGCAAGCAGGCATCCAAATATTCCCCACAGAATTCGTCAGGGTCCCACCTCTCTGGCAGGTGGTGCTGGACCAAAGCACATCTTGTCCTTCAGGAGTAGCCCCAGTTTCTGTAATACAAACAGGAGTGACCTTGCAGAGCAGAGAGCTCATACTTCCTCCTGGCAGCTAATGTCTAAGAGAGAGTAGGGAGGGGGCTGGCTGCACATGCTCTTTTTCTCTATCCATCCTCACCAATCAGATTAAGTCACTCTCTCTGCCTGATGGGAATGAGGGAAGGAAAGAGTCCAGACATTTTATGCTAGTGGTACTTCTTTTACACGAAGAAAAAGATACGATGTAGGAAAGAAGAGTTTCCCTACCTCCCACCCTCATAATTGAAAAGCAATTGAAAAGTGCCAGATTTATAAGGAAAGTATTACCAAGCCCATTTTACAAATGAGAAAACTGTTCAGATGCATAATTTCTCTAAGGTGACAAAGGGTTAGGGAATGGAAAATTGTATTTGAACCCAAATCTGCCCAACTCACACAGGCCCTTGTGGTCAGGATCGGCTTCTATTTATTCATTTTTCTATCCTCCACAGCATAATCTACAGTGCTCTACAACTCAATAGTCATTCAATAAATATTTGCTAAGTTTAAATAAATAGACTATTGTGAAATTCTAGATATGGAAAAAGCATAGAGACATTCCATTTTGAGCCTGTCATTTTATAATTTAGGAAATTAACACCCAGAGAAGATCTTCAAGTTTATATGGTTAAAGAATGTCAGGATTCAAACAAGAATATAACTCTTTATATGCAGACTTGCAGCTCCTCCAGCTATCATTTCCTCTCCACCATGGGAATCGGGCACGTGGCTTGGCGTGGATTAGGTGACTTTGCAATAGGAGACAGCTGCTGCTTCTCCTGGGACACAAGACCTGAGGGAGCAGAGGTCATGGCTGTGTGGCTGTGTCACAGAATTAGAAAGCCTTACAGGAAGGAAAACAACAGTAATGACAGATCACATTTATTTATTAGAGAAACAGAAGAAAATAATGGCTAAATGTATGAACTCGGGCACTGTGTGGCCTGGGCTAAAATGTCTAGAGTTGGTCTGCTACTTACTACCTGTATAATCTCAGATGAGTTACTTAACTTGTAGTGTCCCTACATTTCCTCATCTGTAACATGGGAATGTAATATCTCATTCTGCTTTTGTGAAAATTATACGAGTTACAAATATAAAATGCTCAGAACAGCACCTGGTCCAGCTTATGCCCTGCAGCATAGCAGTGCTGGTGGTGGTAGTTGTTTTTTAAACGCTAAGTTCCAGAGACTGTGCCAAATGTTCAAACATGATCAGGTTTATTTATCACATTATTCAATGTTATACCATTAGCTATCATATTTTACAAAGCGTCTTGAGACATAAATTGAATAAAGTTCTACTTCCTGTCAGAGGAGGCATATAAACCTAGGTAAGCATCCCCTGGAGCCCATGTGCTGGGGGCTGGATCTCATCATTAGTTCTTTGTCTTACAAAAAGGGAAAATTGCTTCAGGGTCCCTATTGTAGCAGGTACAGAACTTTCCAGCCAAGGCCACTTTTTTCTAACAGAGGCTCCTTTGATTCTGATGTGGGCCAAGGAGGGTGACTCTCCAGTGGGCCACAATATCCCTAATCCAGAAGAGTCCAGATTAGCTCAGAAATTTTTCTGGAAGCTTGGAATTACTAGAGGTGGATCTCAAAAGGGAATGAATCTGAACTTCCTTGGAATTAAATACTCTTGAAATAACCATGATCGGGCCAACCTCTGAGGCCTTCTTTTGAAAAGTCCAGTCACCCATGTATCTCCCTCAAAGAGTAAACACCTATGAAAGCATACATGGAACTGACCTCTAGGAGTTAGGGCCACTCCACAATTTATCCAGGGCTCCTCTGGGAATTGGGTCTCCTCCAGAAGTAGAAGGGAAGTACCATGAACCTTTTCGCTAATGCAGAAAGGCCACTAAAATCACCTGTGTTTGCTCAGAGAAAGTGTCATATGTAGTGTCTAAGCTTTAGACTCCAGGAAACAATCATTTCTGTCAGTGGTTGTAGTTAGATAAAGCTCCTAGAGAAATGTGTTGAGAATCAGTCTATCAACACATGTTTATTATTGAGCTTGTTCTGCACTCAACACTGAGTTAAATAAACTTTGAAGCTACCTACCAACAAGTTGTAGGGGAATTTAAAGCTTTTAATAGTTCTGAATGCATATTGTCAAATAGAGTGTTACAGTAACAACTGTTCTCTAACTCTAGTTGCTGTCATTTTCAGAGATCTTCTTAGTAATAAAGTAAAAGTTTGGTTTTTTAGAAAAGCAAGAAATTACTTCTGAAGAGTAACATTAAATCAAATAAAATAAAATGAGATTTCTCTCTGTTCTCCCATCTGTAATAAATGGTGGGCTGGTATCCCCCATAGTCATTAAAAACTCCTCTGGCTGCAAAGTTACTGTTTCGATTCTTATTTATAACATGAAGAAGACTCAGAGTGTGAGTCCAGCAACAACTCAGTAGAGCTAATTAAATTTTAATCTGCTAGACAAACAATACAGTTATTTTTATACCCTTAGGTATCTTTTTCTCACTTTTCTTGTTTTTGTTTTTGTCAGTGTTTGAAATCTATTTCTTTTCCTTTCAGAGAGAATATATCCTAAATTAATTCAGATTCCTAACCATTCCTATCAGTATAAATGATTCACTGACCTAATTTGGCAAGAAGGCATTGGGGTTAGCTACTAGCATAAACATGAGGCTAAATGAACAATTCAAAGACGAATGACAAAGTACTTCCAAGTGCACCATGCATAATAGAAACTGATTCTGACGTTCAATGGCTACATCACTGTCTATCATCTTTCACATAATGGTTGAAACTGGAAATGACCAGTAGCTCTTAATGCTTAAGAAGGGTGTGATATATTAATAAACTAAGTAATAGGCTTGAAAACTCAGGGGACATGAACCTTTAAGTTCAGGTCTGGCTCTGACTTGCTCTGAGATCCTAAGCAAGATGCTTACCTATGGCTTAATTTTTCCTATTTGTGAAATAAGAGGAGAAAAAGAGATTATTAAATTAAAGTAGTACCCAGAGAGTTAATACTGTTAAATAGGCATTATAATTAATAAGTACTTATTTGTACATCATCATATCTACCACAAAACATTTCAATAGTACTTGGGATTTTTAAGACAATCAACTAGGCATGGTGTGAAGTACAAATATTTAGAAAATGTGGACTTTCCTCCCAGAAGCTTACAATCCAACCAAAGACATGGGATACACATATTACAATTTTTTAGTTATTTCACTGTCACTTAACATATACAGACTGATACAAAAATAATCACCCAATACAAATGCTCTTTTCTTCATCTTGAGTTAGTGATGTTATTTTTGCTGTATGCTAACTGATGCTGTAAATAAGGCAACACAAAAACATGGTGTACTTTCGAGAGTTATAACAAACATTGGAGAGGATATGGAGAAATAGGAACACTCATTCATTATTGGTCATGATGTAAAATGCTGTAGCCACAGTGAAAATAGGTTAGCAGTTCCTTGGAAAGGTAAGTATAGAATTACCATTTGACCTGGCAATCCTAGTTCAAGGTATATACACAAAAAAGTTGAAAGCAGGGATTCAGATAGATGTTCATAGCAGCATTATTCACAATTGCCATGACAGAAGCAACCCAATTGTTACATCAACAGATGAATGAATAAACAAAATGAGATATATACGTCAATGGAATATTATTCAGCTGTAAAAAAGAATGAAGCTCTGATACATGCAACAACATAGTGAACCTGCAAGACATCATACTGAGTGAAATAAGCCAGTCCAAAAAGGACAAGTATTACATGATCTCACTTACATGAAATAATTAGAATATGCAAATTCATACAGTCAGAAACCAGAATATAAGTTACCAGGGACCAGGGTAGGGGTAGGGAATGGGGAATTAATACTTAATTGGTACAGGGATTCAGTTTGGGATGATGGAAAAGTTTTGGTTATGTATGGTGATGATGGTAGCACAACATTGTGAAGGTATTTAACAGCACTGAAGTGTACAGTTGACTGTGGTTAAAAGGGGAAAATTTAGGTTGTATTTGTTACCAGAATAAAACATTTTAAAACAATTGAAAAATATATAGTATGTTTTTAAATGCACAAAGAATGTAATGTATACAGATGGTTTTATATGAATACTTAACAATATTTACTAGATATCCATTTTATAAACATTAATTGAGCAATATGTTAGATTCTTTACCTTACAAGGATCAGGCAATTTTAAGGAAAAGGGAACTTTATTTAATGATAAATGGGGTCTGGAAAATCATTGCATTGGCAGCATTTTCAGTGTCTAGTTACCAACTTTTCCATTTTTCTTAGAGATGCTCTGTATCTTTTCTATTTTATCTCTGCTTCTCTTTGATTTTTCCAAATGTTTGTTCAATTTTCCTCCATAGACTGGCCAATCCAATCCATATTCTTCAGTCTATATTCTAAAGGAAGCCAGTCTTTTTGGCTCAGCTAATAACCCCTGCCTCTTCAGCCTTTCATATCAGACCCTTGGGAGCAGGTAACAATGTTTCTGCTCACTACAGCCTAGAGCCACTTCCCTATACAGGGGACTATATACAGGCAGAGCAGAAGGTGGCATAGGGAGGGGAAGACACAATGACTGGCATTTTTTTGTGTCAAGCAACCTGTTATGAAAGGCATTGTATCACGAAAAATGCCCAGCCTTGTTTTCTGCTCCCCTTTCCTTTCCGTTCTGCTTCCCTATCACCTTTACCACAGCTACAGACTCAGTCTTTCTCCAGGCTCTGTCCATTATGAAGGGGTTAGGTAGGGCAGGTCTGAATTCAACATCTTAAACCTCAATATTAATCTGGTTTAGACCTTCTGCTCTAATTCTAGTAAGTAGGCTTCAACTTTTGCTCTTGAGACTAAGCCCTCATCCTGTAACTCAATTACAATTACTCTATGACTAAATAAACCCTGATAAGCTGCCCAGCTCTGCAATCCAAGTAGGATTAGATGCTGACTTGCAATTGGCATTATTTGTTTTCCCCAAAAAGCCTGCACCTTCCTCTTCCACCAAACATGCTTACCAACGCCACCACCATAACTACAGACAGAGACAGAAGTCTTGTGGTTTTGTATAAAATAAACTAGATATTTAAAGAGTGGGAGGAGGAGAAGAGATACAAAGAAGTATGAAATATAATACTTGACTTCAGGAGCTTACTGTAATATGAAACAGGTAAAATATGTACATCCATATCTGTAATGCAAAGCAGTTTAGGAAAATGCTGTGTGGATGACATAGACAGAGGTGTTATAGAAGGTCACAGGAGAAGACCCCTCCAGCAGGGGGGCTAGGATGATCAAGGTCAACTTCCTGGGTGTGGGACACATGAGCTAGGCATTAGAGTACGGTTAGTATTTGAAGAACAGAGATGGGAGAGGAAAGCTTGGCTGAAAAATGACAGTGAAACACAAACACAAGAAAGCACAAACACTAATGAAGCAATGAAGAGAAGTCAGTTTGAGCAGAGTAGAAGATCCAGGGTGGAGTGTAGTGAGAGGTAAATAAATTGTCCTTGCCCCTGTGTACCCAAAGTCTCTTCCAACGAAGAAGTCCAATCATATATTTTAAGGAAAAAAATTCTAATTACTAATATGGAAAAAACCCCACTCTGAGATTACCTATAACTGATTTCAAAATAGACTAGTCTATTTGTGAAAAAATTCTTTAGAGTAGCCATTGTAGCTGGTTGGATACTGAACATTCCTTGAATAAGTGATTTGGACCAATTGTGTCAAAGGGATATAAATGATATTTTAAATTGTTGTTGCTGGCTGTACACTCCAAAATTATGTCTCTTGGGCTCAGCTGTCCCTTGTACATATAAACAAAACAGTCCTTACATTTTGTTTCTTTTCTAGCCAAGACAAATCAGGCTCCCATGGTTTTAGGCAGCTGTCATGCATTTCCCTGACTGCTGCCACATGAATATTAGGCTCTGCAGGTCATTACCAACACCAACATCTGGCTCTGCTTACTTTCTTTCAAACAGAGCTTAATTTTCTTCTAAGTTTCCAGAAACAGGAAATACCATGTGCACTTCAGTGGAATTTGGGGTTAAATATTTCTAAAAGCAACTGCTGTTTTTACCAGACATCTTGGAGTGGTTGTTTATTTTATGGCTTTTGCCTCTGGGAATTCTTCTTTCTATCTGAATTGCTATGAAATCACCAAGATTCCTTGCCTTTCCATTCAGCTTATTTGAGTGTGTTTTTATTCATTCCCCCCCTCCCACCACCACCACCAAAAAAATTTTGAGACTCCACTCAGGGTAAGACCACTAGCTACACAAGTAGCATCTCAATTACCAGGAGTTTTTGTCACCTATTCAGAACCATAGGGTTGACCACCACCAAATGTATGGGAACTTTGGGGAGCCCTCACCCTCATTCATGCTCACCCTAGGATTGATCATCACTCCTCTCAAAGGAAATAAGGGAGTTCAAAAGAAACAGAATCTTCCTTCTTAATGGGGAAATAGAATAGGTAAATGGCTGTCTTTCAGTGAATAATAAAGCTACTACTATTACTATCCTTATTTTCCAGACGAGGAACCTCATACAGAATGATGACGAAAGCCATGTAAGCAATGCATATTCCTCCACTTTTAATTGTGCTGGTAGTTCAAAGAAGCAGCCAAAGCATGCTTAACTTCTCTCCCTGTAACTTTTGTCCCTCTATAACAAGAGATAACCCCACTTTGGGGGATGGTGCAGGACTGAGAGCAGAAAAGTCTATTTGCAGGAAAAGTGTTGAGATGGTGGGAATGGAGGAGGGAGGTGTAGCGCAGGGCAAGAAATGACAGAAATGCTTTAGCTACAATAAGGCTTTCACATCTTTCTGACCTTGGAGACTACATAGCTAGCTTCGCTTGGAATGAGATCTCCCATTAACTATATAAATCTTCCTTTTTCAATCCTGGCTTTTTGTTTATCGGCTGGTAAAGCCCCCAAATGACTTGTGACTAATGAAGCACACTGTTTTCTCTGATGCCTATTTAAAATGCTTATAGAAATTATATTATATTGAAATGATAAAGAGAAGAATTAAAAGTGAATCTAAAGAATGTCTGCCAACATTCTGAATTCCACATCAGTTTTACAGCCACAAATCTTAAGCAATGATGTCAGAATAGAAATGTAAAGAATGTGTAAAGTCAGGATGACAGAGAACAATGGGAATGTCCATTCTTTAATCTGTAATGTAGACATTTCCATAAGACACTCTCTGTTTTCACTTTCACAAGTCCTAACTCTCTTGCTACTGTAATTTCTCTCTCCCAGTAGAAAGATCTGCAAGTGTCAAGTCCTTAAGCCCTGCCTTTTCCTTACAGTACAGTGTGAGACCACAGAGTGACATTAGTAGGCTTTTCCTTGAGCTCCCCTGAAAGCCTTTCCACGTGATTCCCCTGTTCTCAGAGAGGCCCTCAAGTCACTTTAAGTCTTCTATTGGGAAAGGAAAGCACTCTTCTAAATCCTGCAGTCAATCATGGTTTACATTAAAATGATTACCAGACGTTAGAAGACAACTAGCTACAAACTTTAATTCTAGGAAAGCAAAAAAGTCCAGTCACCAAAAGCTAGCATTTATAGAGCCTACTGTGTGCTTGAAGCTGATATATGCCTTGAATATATTGTGTTAGATGATCCAAGAGAGCAGCCCTGCAATTGCAGCTGACAGATGGAGCTGCTGAAAGTTGGAGCCAGCCGTATCTGTGTGGCCCCCCTATGCTGTGTGGCTGCTACTCGGGCCACTTTCTCCTTCTGTCAGTTGGGGTGGGGGGTAGGTAATTACTAAGAGATTGACATTAAATGTACGTTTCTGTAGCAAGTCTTTAAAGTGTTTATGATAGGTTTTAGGGGACTCGTGGTTTATTCATTACTCTCTGATCATTCTTTCCTATGGATCAAGTGTGGAACCCTGAACACTTTAAATATGGGCAAGCCTTAAATTGCAAGTACATGCCTCACACTTCCATCCCTAAATTCCATCTTCCTCAGCCCCTTACCCTACTCTTATCAGAATACTAACCCAATACCTATTTCCTTGCAGGCCTGGGGAAACAGTTGACATTATGTTAACTTATTTGTGGTATGAAAAAAATATATTGAATCTAGTTTGGATAGCTATTTATAATGTTGATTGCCCTGAGTTCAAAACAATCTAATTTAGAAGTAAACATGTGAAATGCAGATAATTAAGGTTCCTGTGTTAGAGCAAAAAGAATTGGGCTTTCCAATAGTTTTCAAAAGTTTCCCAGGAAAAAAAGAGAATACTTGTCTTCTCCCAGACCCTCTCAAGGGATTTAGTTATGGTTTCCAGTGGAGTTACTAGCAGCTGCATGTGTTCAAACCAAGGCAAACTTTGTAATAAACCATGTCCAAAAGTCAAGCACAACATGTATTAATTGTTATGACAAGCTTATTTTTCAGCAAAAGGCATCCACTTCTCTGCTTCCACCCATGTCTCTGCTGCAGCAGTTGCCTGGGTCTCCCCACTGTTCAATTATCTGGACTGTGTCTATGAAGAAGGTAAAAGTTTTTCATGCCAAAGAATACTTTTAAGTGAAATGGATGAAGAAATATAATTAACGAACATGGAGAATTTGGGGCTAAACTTCTGAGCTCAGTGATAAGTCTGTGAATCTTAGCAGAATGACTTTAATAAAAATCTGTCCTAGGTACAGATTTTTGAATGAGCAGAGAATAGGTTTAAAGGAGTCACTGTTATCTGTATAATTGAAAACCTCACTTTGAGGACTTTTAGAAGTATTGAATGAAGAAATTCTCAGCCTAAGAGCAGTCTTTGCTGACCCACAAGGAATATAGCCATCAGGGGGGAAAAATGCAGCTGGTGTTTCTGCCAGACAACAATAGCAGCTAATGAGAAACAAGTTCTAGATGCATCCTTCAGACACAATCAATATTAAGCCAATATTACATGTTTCATGAGTTTAATGCCAATAATAGTGGCTTAAAATATGATGGCGGTGGGACATACTAATTAACTGTTATATAATTAAGCTCTGGATCTCTTGGTGTCAATATGCACATGAATTCAAATACTATACAGATAAATATTTCGATTGGAGTGTCTAGCTTTATAAGCACCTAAGAAAATTGGGTGACAACATTGGATTCTTCTAAAAGTCCCAGCATTACTATTCTGCTACCCTTGTATTTTTTTTTTTAATTTATAGTATTTTGTTTTTAAAAGCTGAACTAAGTTCTATAGCCTATGATGAACCAGCACCCTCATTTACTGAGAATTTTATTTTTGTTAGGCATTCATTTATGTTTTTTTTTTTCCATTTCATAATTGCAAAGCATAACTGTAATGGAAGAGTTACAGGGAAAGTAGAGATAAAAGTGAGCAAGACATCGTTGTCAATAAAGCATTCCAAGGCAAACCTTTGGATTTGAAGATTGCATCTAAAGACCACACACTTTCTTCCAAAATTTTATTCACACTGGGAGTAGTCTATAACAATGCCATAAGCACAAGAGTTGTTCCTAATACTACTAGTTTTATATAAAGGAGAGGTTTTCAAATACATTCTGGTTCTACTTTACTGATGGCAAATCTTGGTATGAAAACTTGAAAGCAAAAAACATTCTTCAGTATGCCATTTGGCAAAGGAGAGTGGAGGAAAAGGACAGAGACTGGCCCCTGACTGGATTGTCTAAATTACTTAACTTCTCCAGTCCTGGGGAAAATGATGGTAATTACACTGTCACCAGAAAATGTGAGTGTTGCTCTTTGAACCCCTCAGTGATGTCTGCACTGTGTAACTGCAATGTACCTGGACTAAGACGCTCTCAGAACCACATTTTGCAATTCCAAATTGTGGAGCTACAAAATTGGGGTGAAGATATACAATGTATTTTCTTCCTACAAAATTGAAACCTTTCTAACTCAAAATTTAGGCCCAGCCTTTAAAGGAAATGAAGAGGAAACACAGAAACCACTTTCTTTGTAAGATCTGAATCTTTGTTTTCCTTAGAGTTATAGATGCCACGCCCAGCACTCAGATCTGTTCTCTTAAGTTCTGCCATTTATGAAGTCACCTAATGTTCTAGTTTGCTAATGCTGCCAGAATACAAAACACCAGAAATGGATCAGCTTTTATAAAGGGGGTTTATTTGGTTACAAAGTTACAGTCTTAAGGCCATAAAGTGTTCAAGGTAAGTCATCAACAATTGGGTACCTTACTGGAGGATGGCCAATGGTGTCCGGAAAACTTCTATTAGTGGGAAGGCACATGGCTGGTGTCTGCTCCAAAGTTCTGGTTTCAAGATGGCTTTCTCCCAGGACATTCCTCTCTAGGCTACAGTTCCTCAAAAACGTCACTCTTAGTTGCTCTTGGGGTGTTTGTCCTCTCAGCTTCTCTGGAGCAAGAGTCTGCTTTCAACGGCCGTCTTCAAACTCTCTCATCTGCAGCTATTCTGTCAGCTTCTGTGCATTCTTCAAAGTGTCCCTCTTGGCTGTAGCGCCTCTTCAAAATGTCATTCTCAGCTGCACTTCAAACTGTCACTCACAGCTGCACTGAGTTCTTTCTGTTTGTCAGCTCATTTATACTGCTCCAGTGATTTAATTTAGACCCACCCTGAATGGGTGAGGTAACACCTCCATGGAAATTATCTAATCAGAGTCATCACTCATAGTTGGGTGGGGCACAGCTCCATGGAAACACTCAAAGGATTCCAATCTAATCAGCACTGAAATGCCCCACAAGATTGCATCAAAGAATATGGCCTTTTTGGGGGGACATAATACATTCAAACCAGCACAACTAACATTTAGAGCTTCCTTTTTTAAATCTGTAAAATGGGCATAATAGCTTTTTTTGAATCCAATTCCAGAGGCCATTGTGAGATTTCAATGAGGTAATGTGTGTGGAATGCCAGACATTCCTAAGGTCTTCAACACTTGAGTTCACACCTTGCTCCTCAGCAGGAGGCTAAACCTGGTCCCTCAGTCTTCTTCCCCAGGTGCCTTTCCAGGTTCTAGGTTGAGTCCAAGGTTTGTTTCCTCCCACATGCCTTTCCAGACATTGAACATCCCTGTTCTGTCACTCTCCCTACTCCCACGGCTTCCATGGTTCTGAGCCTACTTCCCTAGCCAAATTTAAGCCCCTTTAACAATATGTGTAACAGGTGCTCGCTACACAGTATGTGTGTGTGTGTTTAATGCCATTTCCATATATTTTCCCTGCTAAATGTCATAATACATAATAATTGTAGAAAATTTGAACTAGTCAGAAAAAACACCAGTTAAGATCGCCCTAGACTTGTAGTCAGATGTCCTGACATCTTTGTCATCACAATAATCTCTTCCCAAATCCAGGTTGCTGGTCAAATATCCACAAGTTCGGTTCAAACAACACCCATGTCAGACTCATCCAGGGTGTTTGTTACAAATGGAATTCCAGAGAGATACCCTTTGTCCAGCAGCTGAACCAGAACCATTGAAAACAGGGCCTGGGAATTTGCTTTGCATTTTAAAAAAAGCTTCTCGGGTGATTCTCATGCAAACCAAAGTTTCAGAAGCTCTTCACCAGGTTCTAGATCACTCTTTGAGCAGCAAAGATAGGTGGTCTGAACCTGTAGGGTTGTTAGAAATTGTTACAAATCTAGGCTCTCAGGCCCACCTTATATCTACTGAGTCAGAATTTGCCTTTTAACAAGATCCCTGTAGATCTGTTCTCAACCGTGGCTATCCTTAGAATCAGCTTCCAAGCTAGGGAAGTTTTACAACCTACTGACACCTGGGCCCCACCCCAGAGAGTCTCTGTATTTATTCTGGGGCAAGGGGCTTTTAAGAGCTCTCCAGGTTATTTTAATGCACAGCCAAGGTTAAGGATCACCGTTCCCCAATTCACAGCCCTTTATGATTAAGCCCTAACCTGAGTTAAATTGGCTTTTGTGGGCTCGTCCGGCAGCCTGAGGACCATTTAGGTAAGCTACGCTTTATAAGGGCCAGGGACACCCTCTGGATACAAACAAGTTCAACCACACAGTTTTGGGTTCACAGCACCCTAAACATGAGACTTCCTGTACCCTTCCTCGAGCTAGCAGGTCGCAGTGCCTGGGCCCGCCCGGCCCGCTGCCTCCGCGCGCGCCCCTCCCTCCCCGGTGACGTGCCGCAGCGGGTCGGGATCATGCGCACTCGCGCCCCGCGTCCAGCGCGGCTGCTCCGCCCGGGCGCTGTCATTCTCCGCGGCTCGGCGGCGAGTGCGGAGTGGGGACTGCGGCGCTAGCCCGCTAGCTCGCCCGGGATGTCACGGACCGGCTGGGAGAGGGCTGGTGGCTCTGCGGGTGACGGCGTCTCGGCTTTTTTCTCTCGCGGCGTTGCTTGTTAAGCCGTGATTCCCTCGGAGCCGGAGGCAAGCACCAGGGGCTCGGAGTGCGGCACTCCGGGGCCGGTGGCAGCTGCAGAGCTCTAGTCCGCGCAGCCCGTTGCAGCCTCAGTCGCCACCACCGGGCGGTTGCGCCCTGGTGAGTGCCCGAAGGCAGGCACGGCTGAGCCGAGCCGGCTGGTGCAGAGCGGCAGCGCCTCGCCCGGCACCCGCCGCCGTCCCCCGTGCAGTGCGGGGCCAGCCCGGCTGCGCGAATCCGGAGTTTGCCGGAGCTGCCACTGAGCGCGGTTCCCCAAGACGGCTCCTTACCTCCTGCGTCCCAGTAAGTTGACTAGTTTCTGAAGTTGGAGGGAAACGTGGGAAGGAAAGGTTCGTTTTTATTATCTTTATGATGTGGGAAGCGGGGATTGGGTGGGATGGTGGGCTGGGTACCCCAGGAAAGAGCACCCCTCTTCGCTTGTTAGCAGGGCTCCAGCTTGCGGGGTGCATGGTGCGAAGAAGCCGGCAACGGCATGCGGGGAGAGCCTGGACTCCAGGACAGGCTGCCTCCAGCCTGTGGCGAATGTGCCAGTTGGAAAAGTGCTGTAAGAGGACAGGTGCACAGAGGGCATTTCGCCTGCTGCTAATTGCACATTCTGAGTCCCTTGACTGTGTGTGTGTGTGTGTGTGAGAGAGAGAGAGAGAGAGAGAGAGAGAGCGAGCGAGCGCCGAGGTCTGGTCATCTCTCTACTAATTCTGTGGGGTAGTGACTCCTGTGACATTTTTGCATGACCAAATGCGATGGCTCTTTGGGAATGAGCGCTAAGTTGTTCCTTCTCAGGCCTCCAGGCTTCGGGTTCATCCCAGTTTACTCTTCCCCCAGGCAGAAGTTGCCAACGTTTCTGTAATTAGAGCCTAGTCCTTTGGGGGAGGGGGGAGGAACCCTACAGAATGTATATGCCAATGGTTTATGTGCTTTAAAAGCAAATAAAATTAAGACAACAGCTCTGCACATGCGGCTTCATGAACTTGAAGAATGTTGACAAGTCTCAGAGAAAGAGGGTTCAGATGATGACACTTGTGTTTCCCCTTGATTGTCCTGTGCCGCTTATATAAGCCTCTGGGCTGGATAACTTTGTCTCCTCTCTCTGCAGTGGTTGCAGCTGTGGCTGTCCATTCCATTTGTTTAAAATCCACCTTGAACAGTACTTAATGAAAATGTTGACATGATATAGCCGCTGGTGGTTTGAAGCAGAGGGCACTCCTCAGATTGGAGTGTCTTCTAATAGGTTGCATGTGAGGAAGAACCCAGTATATTTTTCAAGGCAGCTCCAGGAATTAGACCCATAAATCATGTTATAAAATAGCATGCATTGTGCAGAGAGCTTGCAGAGTACCTCTTTTGAGCACATCCCTTTTGTTTTACCAAAAAAAAAATGGAAATTTTTCATGCCAGACAAGTGTTGAGTCTGAAAGTTAAGTGCACTGATGGGCTTAATTACCTTTATAAACAAAGAGCATGATTTATAGGTAGCTGTACTGTCCTACTTTGAAGGATAGAATTCTTTAACCTTTCTTTCTCATCTATCCCCTAGAGATTCCTTTTAAGCAGAGCAATAGGTTATTATCATCGATGTTTAATACTTGGGTTGATTAAATTTGTAAAAGGAATACATTGAAATGCCATACAGTACTGCTGTGTGACTGTTAGTGGATGTTAAAAATAAGCAGAATGTTCGATGTAGAAGTCTTTAGTTACAGATCACATTAAGACTGCCCTAGTTTTTCTTGATTTGGACTTGAAATAATTGTTTAAACCAAAACACAGGGGTGATTTTAATGTAGGATTTATTTAGGTAATCTTTAGAGAAAGCAGTGCATTTATTTATGGTATTCCAGCATATAGAACAAGACAAACTAGGTATAGGCACCTTATCTTAAAAACACAGCATAGTTTTAAAAAATTCTATCCCTGTGGGCTTGTTTTAGTCAAGTTCGTCTACTGTAGATGGTGACAGTAGTGAGTGCTTATCTCTAGGAGATATTATGTACAAACATGTGGGTCTCCTTTTTTTCAGTAAACAAAAACAAAAAAGGTTGATCAAAAGCTTTTTTGCATCATGGTGAAGAGGACAGGCTCTGGACCTGTGCTGCCCTCTCTGACATTTCATCTGTTTGAATCTGGGCAAGTTACCTACACTCTCTGCACCTCGATGTTTTCATCTGTAAAATGGGGATTGTTGTGAAGATTGAAAGGAGAGCTTTTGAATTAGTGTCTCCCTCTAGGTAAAATTTCCATTGTCCTTAAAGGAAATGCATTTTTGGATTCTGTGAACATGGGATGGCTGCTGAGGGAGGGTAACAGAAACCACTACCCTGTGCTATAGGGAAGAGGGTATAAACATTTATTGGCCACCTCCTAGCCGTACAGACACCAGCTGATGTTTGAATTACTGGTTTCATCAGTTCTCCCCACAGCCCTTTGAGGTAGGCGGTTTCATATACTCTTTAGAGATGAGGAAAACTAAGCTCAGTGAGATCAAATAGTAGAGATTACAGCTGAAATTTTTAACCCATGTGTTTCTGTTTCAAGTCCTGTTTTTGTGGACCCTGCTGCCTCAACTTGCAGTGTGCTTTTTCCATAGATTCTCCTTTAATCCTCATAATAACCCAATGAAATAGGTGGCTTGTTATCCTGAATTTACAGATGAGGAAATTAATGGTTAAGCATTAAAGTATGCAAGATGCTTAACAGCGCCCACAACATAATTCTCCATGAGTGGGAGCTGTTAATTTTCATAATTATTGTTAAATATCTCACCCTTGTTTGCATACATCCTAGCACCCTGGTGGGGCACCAACAGGAGAAGTGACTTTTCGCCTTCAAGCATGAGTAGAGTCCATTGCTCTTTATTTCCCTGTGGTATATTCAGATAGTCAAAAAAGAAAAACTGGTATGATGTTGCAGTTCACACTGGAGGATGGGGCTCCCCATTTTACTTCCTGCCTGCGGATGTAGCTGCAGTGATCCATATGCAGCCAAATAAAACACCACCTACCCCCACAAGCAGCAGCAATCAATCCCCAACAGCATCCAGCCCCGCATATGAATTCAATCCCAGCCAGAGAACACCCCTTGGGCAAGGAAAGAGGCTTTGCACCTTGCATCATATTATCCTGCGTATTCAGAAATGGAAAAAAATTTATACTTCACATTAAATAAGCACACTTCCTTTAGGCCTTAGGACCAGTGTCACGGGAAGCATCTTCACACCATGTGCGTGAGCCGCACTTTTTTAAAGTCCCCATAGTCTGTTGAACTTCTCACCCGACTTCCAGAGGTTGGAAATGACTGAGAGGCCATGGTATTTTGTGTGGTTTCTTAGGTTATCATCCAGATACTGCGTAGCGTTCTGGTCCTTGCTAAATGTTGACTTTTCTTGATATTAAAATCAAATTGCCAATCACTGTGTAAGTAACAGGGGCATGATTGAACATTTAACTTCTCAGCTAATGTAGCCTATCACTAAAAGGTACTTCAAGACAGCTGTTCTAAAAGTCGGCTCTCTCTCTTTTTTAAAAAAATCAAAACTCTGGTTTGCACTTCCAGTAGGGTGCCTCAGGATGCCAAAAATATCTTCTACTTCAATATTCTTTTTTTTAGAAAATAGATATTCCCCTTTACTCCATTATTTTCAGATGTTCTTCTGCTCTGGGTTACTCTGGAGTTAAAGTCTCCCCTGATCTTTTTCTGTGAGTTTAACTGGGTGCATAATTGACTTTTAACTAATTCTTCAGAATTTACATATTGTTCTATTTCCTCTCTGAATTGTCTTTTTAATGGCTTATCTGTGGCTACCTTTACTTCTCCAAATAACTTTCCTCTGACATCCAGCTTTCTCTTGCTGTCAGAACATACATGTGTAAGAAATGCAAACTAATTTTACTAAAGATATAAGTGAATGAAGATCATTTTCTTTCCCAGTCATATTTACTATTTTGTATTGTCTTCATTTTGGGCTTGCAGAATTGGGAGTTGATTATATTTCTAGAGCTATTGCTTCATGCATCCATGAGTGGATTTTTGTGGGGGACACACAAGTTTCTGGTAATATAAGCATGGAGTTCACATTCAAGATTGCAGAGACATCCTCTCAGGGCTGGGGTAGTTTAGACAGCTCTGAGCATAATTTATCTGGCCATATTTCTAGTCCTTACTGGCCATGCCTTCTGGACAACAACTGGAATAGCTCACAAAGTGCTTACCATGTGCTGGCTGCTGTGCAGAGATGTAGATCTTTAATGCTCACAGTAACTCTATAAGGTAGTTACTTTATAATCCTTTTATGCAGAAGTAGAAACAGAGGCCTAGAAAATTAGGGCCCTTGGTAAAGGTTACACCAGTAAATTTTAGAGCAACGGATGGAGCCCAGGGCTGAGTGCCTATGCTCCTTACAGAACATTCCACTGCCTCCAATTTTGGAGGCTTCATGGTAGTTACACCATATTGCACAGGCACAAAATATGTGCTTTTTAAAATAATCTTATCTCAGTTGCTTGGTTCCCACAACAAACCTGGGATTGGGCTGGAAGGGAGGGTGGAAAAGCATACACCCAAGTTGGTTTTGACTGCATAGGAAGTGTCATCTTCATATCTTTATGGAGGAAGAGCTTAATCTTAGTTTATGTAACCATCTCAAAAAAGAAAACCACATGTTAGCTTGTGAAATAGGAAGCACATAGACTTTAACTGATAATAGAACACAATGGAGAGGCAAGGTAACTGTCTGTGAGAAGGGAGAAGTGTAGAGACCTGAGATTTTCTTGCATGATTTCAAAAAAAATTTTTTTATTTAAATCTGGAAAAATATCAGTAATGCATTGCCATTGCGGGGGGGGGGGGGTACCATATTACTACAGTGTCACCTATCATTCACAATGAAACACTGGTTTTTAAAAGAAATGAATGCATAGCTGGCTATGTATATTGGCCAGGATACGAACCTTGCTTCAAATCCTCAATATCCGCCTTACAGCCTTTCTAACTCCAGTCCAGACGTAGAGTGTAAAGACAGTGTTTTAATTTCCTAGCTGCTAAAACAAATACCATACAATGGATTGGCTTAACTTTAGGAATTTATTGGCTTGTGGTTTTAGGGGGCTAGAAGACTTGCTTCCTCCTTGGTTGGAATCTTCTGGCTGGATGGCAATCTTTGGGGTTCTTTGGCTTTTCTATCACATGGCAACACACATGGCAGTGTCTTCTCCTTTCCTTTCTGGGTTCCATTGTCTTCAGACTCCTTGCTGCTCTCCGTGGCTTTTTCCCTGTGACCTTCTCTATAAGGCGTTGAGTAATAGGATGAAGGCCTATCCTGATTCGGATGGCCACACCTTAACTAAAAAATAACATCTTCAAAAGGTCCTGTTTACACGGGGTTCACACCCACAGGAATGGATTTAGATTAAGAACATGCTTTTCTGGGGTACATAACTCTAAGCCACCTTAGGATTTAAAACCATCTTGTATTACTTTCAAAACCCTTCCTCTAGACCCTACCCTTTCTATTTTTTTCTTGATTCACACTGGGGCAACATTTGCTCAATAAGTTCTTCATATCCCCTGGGGTTTGAATTATAAAGAAAATATTTTTATAATATTTTAGCATATGCTGTTGACATCTCCTTCACTCTTTGTCCTTCATTTTATAGGACTGTTCAAATTTCAAGCCTGCAAATTAAAAACTAGTTTTAAAAAGTTACATTTTCTAAATATAGTCTGTTTATTGCAGAAGGCAGGGAAACTGGGCCCCATTGGGGCCTTCACTTAAAATACAGAGCACTGGAAACCCTGTGAGCCTTATGGAGTGGGCAAGTCAAAAAAGCATTTTTAATTGGTCGCTAGCATCTTTGTACCTCTCTTTCCAATTTACTGACCCAATTCCTACACCATATCATGTATTCATTTGCAAGTGATTGACTTTACGTGATTTTCTAAAAATACCAAAATGTGTGGGTAAATCCTAATTGCTGGCATCATCATTTTAGTCTTTAGAGTGCCCCAGGGTTGCATATGTAAGCTTTTATGTGGATTTATTCTCCTAGGAAAGAGGGTGATCAGGTAAGTCCTTGAGCATCCAGTTTCACTGTGTTTGTGGCTCTGTCATTAGTGATTCCCCTCACTCTGGCCCCTCACCTCTAAACCTACCCATTCCTCCGTCACCCCTGTTGGGGTTCAACATGCTGAAGCTGTTGGGAAACTATTAATGTTGCGGTGACTCAAGTTACAAGTCCAAGACAATAACATCACACAGCACAATGATATTTTTCCCCCCAAAAGCCAATCTTTAACATAGCTATACACAGGAAATCCCTCCTCCCCCACTGCATTCAGTAGTTTGACATTGGCAACCAGAGTGGCCTTACTATGTTTTTCCCTCAAGAGAGCAGTGACCCTCTAATTCACACATAATCAATCACTGGCAGCTTGGCCGTGTTTCAGTCAAAGGTAGTGGGAGTCATGTCTATTTTCTTATTCGTTCACTACCAAAAACATATCGATATGCTATCAGGCACTTTGTTAGATGATGAACCTCAAACAAGAAATTTCTCATCACTGCCCTCAAGGATCTCGGTCTTATGAGAGAAAGACAGGGAGCTCCGTCAGGGTCCCTGACTGTAAGAAGGTATGGCTCTCCCCCAGGCAGTAGGTCTTCCTGTGGGCCTGGAAGAACAAGTAGGGTGCACGGGCAGCTGAGGATGGGAGTGGGCTGGGAGAACTCCCTCTGACCAGAGGGAACAGGGAGGACAGTTGGAGCAGCTCGTCTTTTGATGTGGCTGCTGCACGTGAGAGGGTAGTGTATGAGGCTGGAGAGCAAGAGACCGGAGCTGCTTCAGGAAGAACTTTGTGGACCATATTTGGTCCTTAGATGAACTGGAAACCTTTAGGTTGTTCTTTTTATGATAGTCACTCAGGATGTATTATAGAGAATAGATAGAGGTGTGTGTGATGAGGAGTGGAGAATGGAAGCCGTATAATAAAGCTAATGAATCCTAGTGTGGATTTAAGGTCTGAACTAAGACTGCTAAGAGTTAGGATAGTAAGGGGGGAAGGGTGGGCAGGGAGAGGAGTGAATTTCAGGATGACTCCCAGGTTTCCGGCCTGGGAAATTGAATGGACAACTGTGCCACTGATGATGACAATGAATGGAGCAGCTTTGCAGGGAAGATGACAAATTCAGTTGTGGATTTATTTAATGTGTGGTGCCAGGGAGACAGCCAGGGCTTGAAGTTCAGTCAGCAGTGGTATATGCCTGTGGTCCTGGAATTCAGGACAGAGGCTGAGCTGGAAATGCAGGTATGAGAATCCGCTTTGTGTTTGAAACTGTTGTGGTCACAGTCTGCCTGGGAGAATGCGTGGAATAAAAAAAAAAAAGATGAAGGCCAAGGTGGCAGGCAGAAGAAATGGAGCTGGGGTAGTAAGATTATGTGAGAGAAGTTTTTGACAGGTGCTAAGACATAAAGTGACAGAAGCCAGAGGCAAGTCAGAATGAGGTGCTTGATTGAATGGGAGCTGAGTGAAGAAAAGAAATGCAATAGAAAGTAAAGGCAGACAGCAACGGTACAGGTCTAACTCTTAACTTGCTTGTATCTACATATACCGTGGTGGCTTTTTCTCATATAGTTTTCAGTTCTTGTCAATAAACATTGTGGAAGGTGGGGTGGGGATGGAGGGTGGGGGGGGGTGGGAGAGAGGAATAAGATTCTGAATAAAGCTTGATCCCTATCCTCAAGCTGCTTATAGGACAGAATTGTCATTTCTTGTGTTTCTTTTCCATTCATTTTGCTCCTTCATTTACAGCAGTCCTCAGGCATTTGGGAAGTTGGGGGGAAAAATGAAAAAATCACTTTCTTGGCATAATTTGCTTGGTTCTTCATCACGGGCTTCTTGTATCCATGAATGAACATGCTGAAAGGAAACCGTGATAAATAACACACTATTTGACAGTTTACAAAGACTAAGTTTTATCATGGCCATTGCATCTTTAGAAGGTTTGGACCTTTGAAGCAACTCCTTTATACTTACTAAAGTAGTGAATCTTTTGGCCCACTGATTATTTACAGTATGCTGAGTACAGTCTACTGTAATTTTCACTTTAGTTATAAAAACAGAGCTCGTAACTTTATAGACGCACTGGAGTATTTTTGGATGATGAGAACAATTACCTTGTGTTTTGGTTAATGTAGTGCATTTTAGTCTCAAACATTTTATACTTTAATTTTGACTTAGAGGCAGAATTACTCCGATTAGGGAGATGAAGGAAGTGAGATAGAGTTATGATGACTGGGTGGAAATAACACGGCTAGTAAGTGGTGGAGCTCCTAGGACCAGAATGAGACCTTCCTATTTAAAATTCTGGGTTTTTCCCACTCGCATGTTGCCTGTGTTTTCTCGAATAGCTGCTAAAGAAAAAAATCAGGGGTGGAATATTTAAAAGACTATTTTATTAGTCTGATCCAAGCCTCAACAGTAGAAACTGTGTTGGCTACAACCTCTATATTTGAATTTGGGGCCACAGGTTACTTGTGTAAATGTAAATGATTAAGTTAGACTGAGGAAAAATCTGTTTTTCCACAAACTGAAATTCTTTCTTTCATTATATTAAGAGAATTTTTAAAAAGCATCTGGGTTATGAAATGCAAGCATTCAATATTTTAAATTACAAAATAATTGTAAACTTACTTTTTCTGATACTGTGGAAATTTATTTTTCAGTTGTTGCAATGGCTATTGTATGAGAAGTGTTAGGTGTGTACTTGTATGTGTATGTATGTATGTAAAATAAAAAACAGCCAAGTTAAGTTTAAACTTTCGGTTTTCCTCTTATATTATTCTTGAATTCTCCAAATACTTCAAATGATGTAGTTTGCTTTTTCTTGCCAAAGTAGCTATTATGTTACCAATTTAATACAAAAGTATTAAACCACTGGTCTTCTTCTTAAGCAGTGTAAAGTGACCCAGAATAAATCTAAAGGGTTTATTTTAGTTTTACAACTCTTATTTTTTGGCTCCTAATGTTCCAAAATTATGATTTACCTAATTTTGCCACTATTAAAGTAGATATTAACTCTTAATATATGACGATGCTAAAATCATGAAATGGACATGGAGTTTTATGGTTGTTTGAAAACAAAACTTACGATGCCACATTTTTTTATTTCACAAAAAATATCTAGGAGCCTTGCTAGGTGGCAATTTCTAGACGATAGCAATTTCTAGCAAGTAGTAAATGCCTATGCCGGTGCTTATCCCTGAATCTCAATTTCAAGCTTCATCGTGCCCATTTTACATTTTAGCTTCAGCAGGAAGAGCTGAGTCCAAAGGGGCTAATGCATTTGTAAATTCAGTGGGTTGCTCCTTTGGTATTGGTTCTGATTTCTTTTAGTGATAATATGTTAATAAATTTTTTAAAATTTTATAAAATGTTAGACAACTATCTTATTTCTGGTAATTATCACTACTTATAGAGTATCGTAGTAGCTTTAGTCCAGTCGAGTTGAGAAATTACAATATGAGCACATGAAAATTTAAATAACAATATAAAGTAATATTCTATTTTATATAAGATTTTAATCACATTTAATATTTATAGTTATGTTTGAGGAAACTCACATGAAGTAAAATGAAGATTAATTTGGTCATTTCATGCTTCATCTGTCCCAGTTTCATCCGAATGCAAATACGATAATCTGGGGCATCAAGTTAGTGTTCTGTTGAGGTGATTTAACACAACTGTATTTATTACCCACTACCAAGATGAATTAAGCTGTATTTCCTACCAGTCTTTGTTTTAATATTATATGCTAGAAGTTTCTATTTTCTAAAAAGAGAAATTAAATTTTCTTTTTCTCTTTTTTCATCCTATTGAATTTTTTCAAACATTTTTTGTGTTACTGTACTTGACATGATAGAATGTGTCTAAATTAGTATCTAATTTGAATATCATAATTTTGTATACAGTTAGAGCTTGATTGAATAGAGTGCTTTTGCATATTGCGTATGTTCTTTCTCTTAGAAGATTTAGGAATTAATCTTAATATTTCAGAATCCTAAACTTATGTTTATCCATAGGCACACAGAGCAAAATACAAACATTTTTATGAATAGCATTTGAAGAAATATACTTTCAAGTATTAGGAATTGACACAACTGTCTACTGTAGTTTTTTCGTATGTGTAACAGGTTGATAAGAAATATAGAAGTGGGCGAAGATGAGGATGGTATAACTTGTAATGCCTAGATTGTCCTCAGTGATGCTGAGGTTAGGAGTGTTTAAAATAAACCTTTTCTTCAAAAATCTTCTTTTAAATTGTAGATCTTAATAATATTTGGACATTGTTGGATAGTGTTAGGATATTTTTCCTTTACTTATACTATAATAGCCACTTTGCCCAAAACATTTGTCTTGAACTTTAACATCAGTGTAATTTGCTCAATATCTCCAAAGTAGAATTGAATGAAATTTAAAAGTTTGGTGCCTTATTAAAAGAATATACTTTGGGTAACAGCTTTTCAGGCATGCTCTGGGATGACTGGAACAGAATTGTTAAACACTGTAGTCATTGAGAAAAATAAAACATCAAAGTATTAAACTTACTCTTAATTTAATGGCTTCTGCCACCACAATTCTCAGCCTTTCCATCTGGCTGAGTTATTTGCTAATAGTAGCACGTCAGGACCTGACTTATTATAGAACTTTCCTTTTAATAAATATTCAATAGCATTTTCAAAATTGTTCTCCTGGATACAATTCACAGTAAACAGCCCACTGCTGACAATGAACATGCTTCTTTCAGACTGTTTTATAGCCATAGGCCATTTGGCATTTGGACCTTTCTCTTATGTATTTTCACAGCTCCACATATCCTGAAAACTGTCAGCCTTGGATTAGAATAAGCTATTTGTATCTCCACAGTTACTTAGAGAAGAAAAAGAATTTCTCCCCTTTTCTTCTCCCCATAATATACCACTGCCCTTGGTCAGAAAATTATCATACGCTAGTCATGTGCTTTGTCTTTCTTGATGTTGTCGTTAGCTCCAGGAAGTAGTGACATGAAAGGCATTGTTAAAATATGTTCAATCTGTCTTACAGTCTCTCTCTCTAGGGGAGGATTTCTCAGCCAGGGAGCCTGTACCCCAGGGGACGTTTGGCAATACCTGGAGGCGGTTTTGGTTGTCACAACTGGGGAGAGTGTGCTGCTGGCATCTGGTGGGTAGAGGCCAAAGCTGCTGCTGAACATCCTATAATGCACATGACAAACCCCCATATAAAGAATTGTCTGGTCCAAAATGTCAATAGTGCTGAGGTTGAGAAACCCTATCTAGAAGGTAGGGAATGTCTGTTTAATTTGTTCTATATTCATTTAAATGGAAATGTGGTAGAAGGTTCTGGTGAAGAAATCATTGCATTCAATATAATTGCTTATTGAACACCTACTAGGTGCTGAAAATACAGTGAAGAATATAATACAGTTTCTGCCCTGAAGGGTGTATGCTCTCTGCAAGAATGACGGGTACATAAAATACTACCATTCAATATGATACATGCTGTAATTGGAGGCATGTATGGTATGTTAAAATAATTTAGATTTCATTTGCTAAATAGAGCAGGCTATCTGGAAAGGATCATGTTCTCTGTCCAGATGTAAAATCAGCCATTCATAATGAAATTCCTCATTTTCCTTTGATAATCAGGAAGCAGGGCCATTTAATGCCTTCCTCTACCCCTGGTATTAATTTGGAACATTGGGTGAGAAGAAGTGTCCACATAAAAGTGTTACTTTAGAAATTTTGGGATATTAGGGTTTTAGCATCTTCATTGAAGTATAGTTTACATGCCGTAAAATTCTCCTGTTTTAAGTATACAATTCACTGTTGGTAAATTTGCAGAATTATGTGCCCATCACCACAATCCATGTTTAGACCTTTTCCATCAGCCAGTAAAAGCTCCCTTGTGCCAATTTGCAGGCAATCCTCATTCCCATACCCAGGCAACTAATGCCCTCTGTCTCTGTAGATTTGCCTTTTAGAAAATCTCTAGACATTTCGTATGGTTTATTCATTTTTATAAGTACAAATGCAGTTTGCTATCTTCCTTTTTCAAGATCAGCATCATGTTTATATTTCTAATATTATCTGTACCATGTGTATACTACACTGCAGGCTTGTGTACACTTGGTTATCAAAACTCTCAGACTAATAAAGTGAAAAATGTGGCAAAGGAAAAAATAAGCCTGTGCATTTAATGCAGCATATGCCTTATATTAAAAGCACACGTGGTGCATGGTGTTTTCAGCTCTGTCCTGCTTTGTTCCCCGTGTCAATGGTGGCAGTCTACCCTCTGCTACTCTACATGCTCCTGTGAATCTATCTACTAAAATAATGTTCTCAAAATCATTGAAAAGCTAAGGTCAGGCATATAACTGCATGATGTGGGGAATCTACAGAAGGATTAAATCTGAAGAACTGGCATTCATGGAGAGTTGTATGGGTCTGCAATTCCTTAGCCAAATTTTGGGACCAAGTCTCTTTTAAAATTCTGCTTTTAGAAAGTTACTACAGTTCATATACTATTTGTTACATAAAGTCCCATGGGATCCAGGAAACACAAGGTAATTTTGTAGCAAAATGGTTGAATATTCACATTAAGTGGGACAGAGACTCAGTAACCTCATGTCAGTTCAGGTCAGTTTAGGGAACGAACTCATTTGTTGGCAAAGTCACAAAGAAACTGTTTTCAGAAATTTTTTGCATTTCAAAAATTATGGATAAGGGTTTGGGGACCTGTCCCAACATATCCCAGAATATTACATTTCAAATAATAGATCCATCCCTTTCTCAGTTTTCCATCCTCCCACCCCCTTTGTCTAAACACTTGTCTATAACTTATCCACGGATGTGCTTGTCTTTCTTTCACATCATTAACTTCTCATCAGATTTGACAAACTGCCAAATTAGATGTTCAATTTCAATGGATGAAGGCCAGATATGAATGTGTTCGGGCCAGCCAGACCTATATTCTCTTGTGGTTTGTGGTTTCACCTCCCTGCTATAGGTCTTGACATTAGCCGTGTTCATTCTTTAACTCCAGACTCCCGGGCCTGGGGCCCAGGAAGATGAAGATAGTTTTGTTGGGTGAAAAAGATGCCCACAGAGAAAGAACCAGAGATAGCAGTGGCAGCTGTCAGTCCTTGTAGCCCCAAACTCAGGCTTGCTGACTCTCACTTCTATCCTAAAATCTTGGGCTTAGGACTAGACAGCTATAGGAAGAGATGAAGTTCTCTTGACTTAGAGATACTTAGAGTTCAAGAAAGTTAAAGATGCCAGGAAAACTACATGAGGTTTTCTAATGGGCTCAAAACTCAGACATAGGACACCTGTCCAAACCAAGACATTCGTGACTTGTTCCAGATTGTTAAAATCTGCATAATCATCTCATGTAATTTGCCTAATGGTCTTTAGCAGGCCTCTTTAGTCTTTTAACCATGAATTTACAACTGTGTTAATTCCAGATTCCAGTGGCACTGTAAATGTATGGTAGCAGGTTTTAACTTGTTTTCTTTTGTACTCCTAAGTAGTTATAGACCTGTCATGAATGTGAATGAATATTTTGATCAATGTGTACAATTTGTTTTTGTTGCAAATGAGCATGCACGATATTATGGCAATGTTGCTTAGGCAGAACAAACTATAGGTTGTGGGGACCCACTTACGAGCAAGATGGTCCAATTTCTGCAAACTAGCAGAAGGAGCAGAGTGTAGTGTTACATTGACATCACAGAAAAATTATATGTTTATAGGAACATCCAAGAATTTTTCCTGCTGAGGATTCAAGAGCATGGTTAAGACAATAAATTCTCAAAGATCAATGTGAAGTTAGCCAAATGAATTGATGATTCTGGGTGCTTTTATAGGTGCTGTGGAGCATGTCCTAGGGACTGCATTGCTGCTGTTACCTCTTTTTTTTTTTTTTTTTTTAAGTTTTTAATTGCTTCAAGTGTGCCACCAAAAATTATCTCTGAAGGTGAGCCATCAGTGTGAAAAGATGGAGGATCATTGCCAGGTAGTTCGTAGTGGGCGTCCCTGCATCCACTTCACTCCTGACTTCCACCTACCCCCTACCCTGCCTCAGCCAACAGTTTCCTCACAGGTCTTGCATCCTCTTTCCAAGTGACTCTTCCTCTTCATGCCTCCCAATTTTAAAAACCCAAACTTGTCTTGCCTTGGTTCACACCTGTTTTCTCTCCCCAGGTGTCTGCCCAAGTTTGCAAACATTTCTCTTTCTTTCCACATCTTGGTTGTTAAAAAGCTGACAGCCCCAGGGAATCTCACTTTGGCGCTGCTCCCCCACCTTCCTTGTTTAAATACCCTCTCCCCACTTCGCAGTTCTCTGGAGAAGCTTTCCCCCCTCAGTTGGGGTAGGCTACCTGATCTGCCCCCCATCCCCTCATTTGTAGCTTCCCTCCTTCTCCACCAGCTGCTTTTAGAGTGTGGTTTTCCATGCTGGCTACACGTTAGGATCACCTAGTGAAGTTCAAAAGCCGAGACCCAGGCCCTGCCCCCAGTAATTTTTATTAAAGGTTGTCTTCATCTCTTCAGGATTTGTGTTCCTGTCAGTAAATCCAGGGCAGGCATGTGCCCTGCAGGCCAGAACCTTTCCAAGGGAAGCCTGCACTCACCTCCCCAGGAGGTGGCCACCAGGGGCCTGATTTCCCTTTCGGTCACTTAGGCATCCTTCCTGGCAAGCTAATGTTTTGATTTTTCCTTTTTCTATCACCCTGTAAACCAAAGCCAGGCACCTTCCTCCCTCATCTGCTGTTAGTGCATTTGAAACTCACTCATTAGCCAAAATGACAAACACAGGAGACCCAACTGAAGTTCTAAAGTGGAGCTCTTCATTTCCCCTTCCACTTGGGAGAAAGATGGGTGGCACCATCTTTGTGGGGAAGCTATTGTGTAGAATATAAATTGAACTCATCTATTCATAGTTTCTTGTATTCTTAATATACCTGTGGGTCTCTGGAATGTTTCCTTACTCATTAAAGAATCTAGGAATTGGGAAGAGATTCATTCTGATAGCCTCTTTATAAAGTCTCATCTCTAGACTTTCTGTACTCAGAATGTGCACTTTCCAGAGAGCACCACGTAAGAGCCTTTGATTTGCTCCATTGTTTCAGTTTCTAAAGGAGTTGAAAATGGTAATAATTTTAGTGGCTTTGAAACACTCTCTAGATCCTACTGTTAAGGAATATTTTGTTAAGAAACAGTGGTTTTATTTTAATTAGTAAGTAGGAAAATTTAAGTGAGGTGCTTTTGGCATTAATAGCAAGTATGCAAGACCTACTGTTTTAAGGATAAGGAAATCCAATGTGAAATTTGTGTGAAAAATCCATTTGTACAAAATATAAAGAAGAAATTCTTCACTTTTACAAACTACTTCTTTATAGGATTACTTAAAAGCCAGCTTTCTTTTTAATAATCCATTTGTACAAAAATATAAAGAAGAAATTCTTCACTTTTACAAACTACTTCTTCATAGGATTATTTAAAAGCCAGCTTTCTTTATTTAATTTTTTTAATGTATATTTTATTGAGATTGTTCAGATACCATACAACTATCCAAAGATCCAAAGTGTACAATCAATGGCCCACGGCACCACCATACAGCTGTGCATCCATCAACACAATTATTTTTTTTTTTCAATTTTTAGAACGTTTTCATTACTCCAGAAAAGAAATAGAGACAAAAAAAAGGAAACTCAGATCCTCCATGCCCCTAACCGTGCCCTCCCCTCCATTATTGATTCATAGTTTTGGTATACTACATTTGTTACTGTTGATGAAAGAATGTTAAAATACTACTAACTGTAGTATATAGTTTGCAATAGGTATGTATTTTTTCCCTATATGCTTCTCTATTATTAACTTCTAGTTATAGTGTCATACATTTGTTCTAGTTCGTGAGAGAGATTTCTAATATTTGTATAGTTAATCACGGACATTGTCCACCACAAGATTCACTGTTTTATACATTCCCATCTTTTAACCTCCAACTTTCCTTCTGGTGACATGCGTGACTCTGAGCTTACCCTTTCCACCACTTTCACACACCTTTCAGCACCGTTAGTTATTCTCATTACATGCTACCATCACCCCTGTCCATTTCCAAATATTTAAGTTCATCCTAGGTGAACATTCTGCTCATAATAAGCAACCGCTCCCCATTCTTTAACCTCATTCTATATCCTGGTAACTTATATTTCATGTCTATGAGTTTACATATTATAATTAGTTCATATCAGTGAGACCCTGCAATGTTTGCCTTTATGTATCTGTCTTATTTCACTCAATATAGTGCCCTCAGGTTTTCTTCATCAACCCATTTCTTTTAAGATGGTTTTGTTGAAACAATATACGTTCCGTCCTAAGTAAACAATCATTGGTTCCCCATATAGTCACGTATTTATGTATTGCTCGCCATCTCCACTCTATATATAAGGATGTTTCTTCCACAAAGATGGAGGAAGAGTCAAAGAAGGCAGAGAGACAAAAGAAAAAGGCAAGAGAAAGAGAGAA
Source organism: Choloepus didactylus (assembly GCF_015220235.1). Lineage (NCBI taxonomy): Eukaryota > Metazoa > Chordata > Mammalia > Pilosa > Megalonychidae > Choloepus > Choloepus didactylus. The sequence goes on along the minus strand of NC_051320.1, from coordinate 37,103,821 downwards.
AAACAAACAAACAAAAAAACTTGATAGCTAGAAGGTGACAAAAGGAAAGACAGCATTAACCTAAAGTAGAATAAAGAGTCAGACAACATCACCAATGCCAGGAGTCCCATACCCTTCCCCTATTCCCCACCCCACCCCCATATGCATTTAGCTTTGGTATATTGCTTTTGTTACATTAAAGGAAGCACAATACAATGTTTCTGTTAATTCTAGCCTCTAGTTTGCATTGATTGTATTTTCCCCCCAATCCCACCCTATTGTTAACATCTTGCAATGTTGACATTCATTTCTTCTACCTCATGTAAAAACATATTTGTACCTTTTATTACAATTGTTGAGCACCCTAGGTTTCCCTGTTACACAGTCCCAGTCTTTATCGTTCGTCTTTTGTTCTATTGTCCCACATGGTCCCAGCCTTCCTCTTTCAACCATATTCACAGCCATCTTTGTTCAGTGTACTTACATTGCTGTGCTACTATCTCCCAAAATTGTTTTCCAAACCTCTCACTCCTGTCTTTTCCTTTCTGTTTGCAGTGCTTCCTTTAGTGTTTCCTGTAGAGCAGGTATCTTGTTCACAAACTCTGTCATTGTCTATCAGAGAATATTTTGAGCTTGCCCTCATATCTGAAGGACAGTTTTGCCAGATATAGGATTCTTGGTTGGTGTTTTTTCTCTTTCAGTATCTTAAATATATCACCCCACTTCCTTCTTGCCTCCATGGTTTCTATTGAGAAATCCACACATAGTCTTATCAAGCTTCCTTTGTATGTGATAGATCGCTTTTCTCTTGCTGCTTTCAGGATTCTCTCTTTATCTTTGATGTTTGATAATCTGATTATTAAGTGTCTTGGCGTAGGCCTATTCATATCTATTCTGTTTGGGGTACACTGCACTTCTTGGATCTGTAATTTTATGTCTTTCATAAGAGATGGGAAATTTTCATTGATTTATTTCCTCTATTATTGCTTCTGCCCCTTTTCCCTTCGCTTCTTCTTCTGGGACACCAATCACACGTAAATTCTTGCTTTTCATTTTGTCTTTAGGTTCCCAGAGACATTGCTCGTATCTTTCCATTCTTTTCTCTGTCTGTTCTTTTGTGTGTAGGTTTTCAGATGCCTTGTTCTCCAGTTCCTGAGTGTTTTCTTCTGCCTCTTGAGATCTGCTGTTGTATGTTTCCATTGTGTCTTTCATCTCTTGTGTTGTGCCTTTCATTTCCATAGATTCTGCCTGTTGGTTTTTTGAACTTTCGATATCTACCTTATGTACATCCTGTGTTTTCATTATACAGTTCAGCTCTTTTGCCATATCTTCCCTAAACTTTTTTAATTCACTTATTATTAGTTGTTTCAGTTCCTGCATCACATTGAAATGCAAGTTTGTTCCCCTGACTGGGCCATAACCTCATTTTTCTTGGTGTAGGTTGTAGTTTTCTGTTGTCTAGGCATGGTTTCCTTGGTTACCCCAATCAGGCCTCCCCAGACCAGAATGGGCTAAGGTCCCAGAAGGAAGAAATATTCAGTATCCGGTTTCCCTGAGGGTGTGTCTTAGAAACTTGGTACACCCTCTGATGCCTCCAGTCACTGTGATTTTCTGCCCAGCAGGTGGTGCCTGTTAGCCTATAATTCTTGACTGGTGTAAGGAGGTGTGGCTCTTTTTCCCCAAGTTCTGAATGAAAGGCAAGTAGTAGAGCTGGGCCCCATCCCTTTCCTCTTAGAGAAGATAGACCCCTTAGGGGGAGGTCATTAGCATTTCAGTGGTCTCTCTCTGCCTGTGCTGTTTCCACCCTGGTCTGGGTCACAGAACTGGGAACTGAAAATGGCTGAGGCTTTCTCTACTGAGCCGAAAAAGGAACAGAGAGTCCCCTTCAGAGCTAGTCCGAGGCGACCCTCTGGCTCTCCAAGGTCAGTCGTCACCCAAAGCCTCTGTCTGCTTGTTGGAGATTCGTACCTTGTAGTGAGCAGTTCACACTCGCTACTTAAAACCCCAGTTGGAGCTCAGCTGAGCTATATTCACTTGCTGGGAGAAACCTTCTCTCTGGCACCACGAGGCTTTGTAGCTCGGGCTGTGGGGGAGGGGTCTCCCGATTTGGATCCGCAGTTTTTACTTACAGATTTTATGCTGTAATCTCGGGCATTCCTCCCAATTCAGGTTGGTGTATGATGAGTGGCCGGTCATGTTTGTCCCCCCGCTGTTATTCTGGGTTATTTACTAGTTGTTTCTGGTTTTTTTTTTCAGTTGTTCCAGGGGGACTACTTGGCTTCCACTCCTCTCTATGCCGCCATCTTAGATCCTCGCCAGCTTTCTTTTTAATTGAGTTAGTCTATAGAAATCCTATTTATGTATCCATTTTTCCTGAGCACAGGTATTGCACCAAACAAACTCAAGCCCGTATTTGTCATATGGCGTGGTAAGGAATGCAGCTTTTCTGTCAGCCTCATACATTCAGTTGTGTGAACTTTACCAAAGCTGGCAGTGGTGCAGGCCTGTAATTAAAGAGTATGTTCATCCATCGAGTATATGCTTATTGAATGCCTACTGTGTGCCAGGAACTGTGAAAAGAGTGGAGATACAGCAGTAAACAAGTGATCTGCTCTTACTTTCTAGTGGGAGGAGACAGCCACATAAACAAGAGAATATACGAAGGTTGTTAAGTTCTAGGCAAAGAAGCAAAATATATTTATGTCATTGGGAGTGACTGGGTAGTTAGGGAGGCCTCCTGGAGGATGTGACATTTAAGCTGAGATCCGAATGAAACAAGCAGGCCTGGCTGGAATTCAAACCCAGCTTGGATGGAGCAGACTAAGGGACTCGTAGGAGGTCAGAAGGGCAGACAGTGGAGGTTGGTTCCTGTCCTCTAGAGCTGGGAACAGCATGGCCAGGTTAGTATTTTAGGAAGATCACTCTGATAGCAGCACAAAAGGTGAACTGGAACCAGCGATGGGGATGCTGGGGCCCAGATACTGGAACTGGGGTGCCTGCTGACAGCAAGCAGGCGGCAGGACCGGCTTGATACTAAACTGCTGCTCTTGGATTCCTCCTCTATCTTCTGTCCAGACCCAGATTGGACCTCGCAGCCTGGAGAGGGGACCAGCTCAATACTCTTATGAGAATGCGTGATGAAAATACCAATTTCCAGACCTCATCCTCGTCTAGTGGTGGGGAGTAGGAACTAAAACTTCCATAAGCCTCCAGGTGATTCTGATACAGGGACTTATGGACCAGTCTTTGAGAAACATTGCATCTAAAGACTGTGCTATAACCTTAATATCCCATTTAATTCTCATAACAACCCCGTAACAAGTGTATTTTCCTAGGCTGCAGACCAGGAAGTGGGCTCACACAGCTGGCACGCCTTATGGCTGGCAAAGCATCTGCCCCTTTTTGTAGATAGACCTGCCTGTGTGAACAGGGTAAGAGCAGCCCTGCAAAACTCAGAAAACTTTTGAAAGTTAATGTGTCTTACAATTGAGCATGAGCTTCTCTCAAATCCAGGACTCAGTTTCCTCTTGGGACAGAACCAGAAATGTATTTTTGGTAGTTTTTCTTGCTTGGAGGTAAAGATTAATTTTGTTTCTAAAAGCTAGAATTTTATGCCCGGAGGAGAGGGGGGGAGGTGCAGGGGGGGGGGGGGCGGTAGTAGATATATATTGCCAAATAGAGATTTGATCTTAACTGGTCTTTCTTGGTATCTCTTTGCCTTTTTTTTCTCCCATAAAAGAAGTTGACAAGGTTAAGAGGTAGCATATTTTTATCATCCGTAAACCTAGAAACCGAACCATTATGCCTCACAGAAAATTATCATGCTTTCAGTTGCCATGAATCATTTATTTCTTAAGTGGCTCTTGAACCAAGAGTTGTGAAAATGATTTTGAAGAGGTGGAGAAGGGCTGCTGAATGAAAAGCACACTGATAATTAGAAATCTTGTTTAAAAGCTGGCTTGAAAATACATTTGTTTAAATTACCTACCTGCCCCCATCCAAATGTAACTGTGAGGAAGCTTCTATCTTTATTTTCTTCTATGATGTGGTATTGAACCAATTTATCTGAGAGATTTAATTTCATAAGAAAGTTTAGGTTGGCCTGACTTTTAGGAAGGCAGTCTTCCTGGGGCACATGTAGAAAGAAGAACACGTAAAAAGATGTGATGATTAGTTTTATGTGTCACCTTGGCTCAAACACTAACCTAGGTGTTGCTGAGAAGGTATTTTGTAGATGTGGTTAACATCTACAATCAGTTGACTCTCGAAATGTGGATGGATGTCAACCAATCAGTTGAAAGTCTGTAACAGCAAAAACAGGTTTCCCAAAGAAGAAATTCTGCCTCAAGATTGCCTAGTTTCCCGCCTGCTGGCCTATCTTAGGGATCTCAGACTTGCCAGCACCCACAGTTGCATGAGCCAATTCCCTGAAATAAATCTCTTTGTATTTATATAACCTCTTCATATCAGTTCTTTCTTCTGAGATCCCTCCCTGCCTGATAGGCAAGAAGAAAGACAGCAGTGAGCCCCTTGCGAGCATCCTGGGGACACCAGTTTCCACCCCGACCTGGACTCCCAGGTTGTGAACTACCTGTCTCTTCTTGGGGGAGGAACCTAGTTACAATGAATTTTCCAGAGGCCACGAAGGACTGTTTCTCCCCTTGAAGCCTGGCTTTTATGTCATGAGAATTGTTAGTGGAGAGGCCAACGTTTTTGTCCACAGACCACTCGGTGACAGTGTAGATTGCTGCTTTGGTGATTTCGGGATGTTACATGAACAGTCTCTCCCCTTGGATGAATTCAGTTGCTACTGTGCAGGCTGCTTGTCTGGAGAGGCTAATTTCTCATGTGCAGGTTTTCCCAGTGGGACATTAGTGGCTTGGGGTCGGTGGTCAGTCTCATTTCCATCGTTAATGGCATATGGTGGGCTCAGGCTACCAGGACAAGGCAGATGCCATTGTGAAAGCAGAATGCCCCTCCGTCTGCACTTAACATTTGTATGTAAATGAAAGAGGAACTTCAGTGACACTTTTGAAAGGAGACGAAATCTGAAAAAGTTTAACTGCAGTTTTAAGAAGTGTGTTTGTCCTTTGTTTCTGAACCAGGAGTCTCATGTCCTCTTCTAGCATCCATGAAAATGGTGCAGGCTAACTTGTTATCTTATAGGTTGAGTAAAATCTCAGGCCCATCATAGTTCTTGACAGAGAATTAAGAAAAATCTCCAGTCATAAAAATCATTTATCATATTGAATTCCAAGAGTGAGCAGTAAGAATTTGGTACGTGCTTTCTTAAAAAGCCAAAAACAAGAAGAAGAAGAAAAAAAACCCTGTTCTTTGCCAATTTGTCTAACAGCAACAAATGAAACTCTGCAGTTTGTGTTTCCTATTCTGTGAAATACCTGTTTGTATCTTTTGGTTAATTTGTGTTTGGGTTGTTGGTGTTTTTCTAATTGATATGTGTGAGTTTTTCTATATTCCAGATACTATTCCATTGCTGTTGTATGTTTCAAATATTTGCTCCTACTTTTGTGGCTTGTTGTTTGCATGCTTTTATTGGGTATATATATGTTTTTCAATGACAGTTTTACTGAGATATAATTCAGGGTACCATAAAGTTCACATTGTCAAAGTATGTAATTCATTGTATTTTAGTATAACAAAAACTATCTTAACTTTTAGTTGACTTTGACAGTCTCTTTGCATATAGCTTATATTCTTTTGAGACTTAAGAAATTCCTTCTTACTCTGAATTCGTCAGAAGTCTTCCATATTGCCTTCTCAAAGTTTTATGGGTTTCCCTTTTGCATTTAAATGTTTAACCCACCAGAAATTGGTGTTTGTGTATGGTTTATGTGTGATGTAATAATATATATTACTAACCAGTTGCTCCATTAGTTTAATAATATTAAGCATTTTAAGAGAAGATATTGATGCTTTATTCTCAGACTCAGAGATCTGGGCACTTGGAAATAGATTTCAGTTACAGCATATGGATTCTAGGTTAAATACAGGTATATATACATACACACAAACACATAAAAATAAACATAAATATGCACATAGTTTTTCTTTCTTAACAGAGTAAGAACTGGTCATGTTGGGCCCAAAATATTCAATATAGTCCCGTCTGAAAATAGGAGAATGAACTAGATGACTTTTTTTTCAGTACTCCCAGCTCTAAATTCTGATTTAAAGTATGCATTAGTTCTTAAAGAGGGCAAAATCCTGTTATTAAATAGCTAATAGAAACTTTTCAGATAAAGAATATGAATGCTTGCTAGAAGAATTAGAACTGTTTGTTAAAAAGTTCATAAATCAAAGAACCATAAACCCAAATGTGTGCTAGAGTTTTTAAAAATATTTTTGATTGTTGCTTCATCATGTTCAAGTTTTAAGCAAAGATTTCAAATATTGACTTGTACTTAATGTTTACCCTACTATGTTAACAATTCAATTTTGCATACGAAAGACTTATACCTACCAAGCAGACCTCAAATTTATTCAACACTGTTCTTCTAGGTCTCAGGCATTGGAGATGGGAGACTGCTGTACCCATATTCTGTAGGGATGTTTTTCATGTCCTTTTACATAAAGGGAAAATAGATCTTCACAGCATCCTATGTGTTGCTTTTCGTTAGTAAATTCCCTTCTCTGGAGATAGGTAGGGTAGTGTACTCTTTTTTCCTGAAGCATATTTCACAGTAGCCTGTTTTAGACTTGCATGTTGAATAGAGAATGGGCTCTTGTTATTTCTAGTAATGGACTTGGCTGATCTCAGAACACAATGCACCTTTTCATGATTTTAATGCCTCTGTGAATTATTTAATTTTCTGTGGTGCTTGTGACTTCACTGTTAGTTTTCTTTCTAGGATGCTTTTTGCTGGATTGGCTGTGAGTCAAGTTGGTTGATGAAGCTTAATTTTGCTAATCTCCAGAATGGCTTGTTAATCCTTATTTTACATTTCACTGAGTACTGTACCATGCAGTTTCCTTCTGTTCACTTGAGGAAGAGAAAATGGCTATGAAACAATTATGTGTCGAATTTAGAGTATAGCCTGAGGAGTTGCCATTTGCTTCTTATTGGCAAGTAGAGCACAGAATCAGAATCCTGATTTCTCAGCACTCTTCCAAGGAAATGCCTGACCATCTTAACTTAGAGCAATTCTTAGACGGTTTTCAAGTATCTTTATCAATTTGAAGGTTATTCAGATTTACCCATTTCTTGACACTTTACTATGTAATACTTGACTCTGACATTTTCTCTTAACTAAATTTATTCTTCCATGTTGACCTGCAAAAAGGGATTTCTTTTTCTGTATTCTGGATAGACTTTCTTTATTTTATTTTATTTTGAAATAAATTCAAACTTACAGGAACAGTTGCAAAAACAGTACAAACCCAATACACAGAACTCCAGCATACCCTGACCCCCCTCCCCCGATACCCCAATCCACCAACTTTAACATCCTGTCACACCATTTCTTTCTTTCCCTCCCTCCCTCCTTCTCTCCCTACCTTCCTATCTATCATCCATCATCTATTGCTGTCTTCTGAACATATGAGAGAAAGCTGCACACATCCTTGAACAAACAATATAATTCACACATACATTTCCCATGAACAAGAACATTCTTTTATGCAATCCCATTAAGCACAGCTAAGAAGTTCAAGAAGTTCAAGAAATTCAACATTGATACAAAGCTTACATTCTATATTTCCTTTTTTTTCCTTATGTCCCAACTGTGTCTCTTTGAGCCTCCTTTCCTCCATCCTCAGATCCCATCCAGGATCATCCTTGGCATTTAATTGTCATTATCTATTTAGACTGTCTTTTTTTTTTTTTTTTCCACTTGTGGAAACATATATACAGCCTAAATCTTCCCATTCCAACCCCTCCCTAGCATTCCATTAGTGGGATTAATCACATTTAGAATGTTGCAATGCTATCACTTCCCACCATCCATTACTAGAAATTTCCCTTCACCCCAAATAGAAACCCTACACTCCTTTTTTAACTCCCCATTGCCCCTTCCCCCACTTCTCATAACCTGTACTCTACTTTTCCTCTCTATGGTCATATTCTCTGATACTTTCTTTGTGTTTACCGTGGGGCTTAAATTTAACCTCTTAAATATATAACAATCTTGTTTTTCTTTGATACCAACTTAACTTCAATAGGACACATAAACTATGTTCCTTTACTCCTCCATTCCCCACCTTTATGTAGTTCTTATCAAAAATTACATATTTTACATTGAGTCCAAAACCACTGATTTATCATTACAGTTTAAGTATTTTAGATCCTGTAGGAAGTAAATAGTGGAGTTACAAATCAAAAATACAGTAGTATTGGTATTTATATTTACCATGTGATCTTTACTGGAAATCTTTATTTCTTCATGTGGTTTCAGTCAATTGTTTAGTGTCCCTTCCTTTCAGCCTGCTCAGTTCTCTTTAGCATTTCTTATAGGATTGATCTACTGGTGATGAAGTCCCTCAGCTTTTGATTATCTGGGAATGTTTTCATCTCCCCCTCATTTTTACCCTCCAATTGTGTGTGAATTTTCTAAGTCTCTGATGGTTATTGACTTCTATTTATATTCCATTGTGGTCAGAGAATGTGCTTTGAATAAATTCAATTTTTTTTTTTTTTTTAATTTATTGAGGCTTGTTTTATGTCCCAGCATATGGTCTATTCTGGAGAAAGATCCATGATCACTAGAGAAGAATGTGTGTCCTGGTGATTTGGGATGTAATGTTCTATATATGTCTGTTAAATTTCTCTATATCTCTCTCTCCTTTCTTTCTTTCTCTGTTGGTAGGGCTCCCTTTAGTATCTAAAGGAGGACAGGTCTTTTATTAGCAAAATCTCTCAGCATTTGTTTGTGAAAAATTTAAGCTCTCCCTCAAATTTGAAGGAGTTTTGCTGGATAAAGTATTCTTGGTTGGAAATTTTTCTCTCTCAGAATTTTAACTATGTCATGCCACTGCCTTCTCGCCTCCGTGGTGGCCGCTGAGTAGTCACTACTTAGTCTTATGTTGTTTCCTTTGTATGTGTTGAATTGCTTTTCTCTTGCTACTTTCAGAACTTGCTCCTTCTCTTCAGTATTTGACAGTCTGATCAGAATATGTCTCGGAGTGGGTTTATTTGGATTTATTCTATTTGGAGTTCGCTGGGCATTTATGCTTTGTGTATTTATATTGTGTAGAAGGTTTGGGAAGTTTTCCCCAACAATTTCTCTGAATACTCTTGCTAGAACTTTACCCTTCTCTTCCCCTTCTGGGGCACTAATGAGTCTTAAATTTGGACATTTTATTTTATCTATCATATCCCTGAGATCCATTTTGATTTTTTCAATTTTTTCTCCATTCTTTCTTTTGTTCTTTCATTTTCCATTCTGTGGTCCTCAAGGATGCTGAGTCATTGTTCAACTTCCTCTAATCTTGTATTATGAGTATCCAGAGTCTTTTTAATTTGGCCAACAGTTTCTTTTGTTTCCATAAGATGTTCTATTTTTTTTATTTACTCTTGCAATTTCTTCTTTATGCTCTTCTAGGGTCTTCTTTATGCTCTTCTAGGGTCTTCTTTATGTCCTTTATATCCTGTGCCATGCTCTTCTTCACGTCCTTTATATTCTGTGCCATACTCTCATTGTTTGTCTTTAGTTCTTTGATTAATTGCACCAAGTACTGTGTCTCTTCTGATCTTTTGATTTGGGTGTTTGGGTTTGGGTTCTCCATATTCTCTGGTTTTATCATATGCTTTAAGATTTTCTGTTGTTTTTGGCTTCTTGGCATTTGCTTTACTTGATAGGGTTCTTTCAGGGTCTATAAAATACCAGTCTCTGATTTGTCAGATCTACAGCTTGACAGCATACACTTTCTCTAAGTAAACAGCAGACAGCATCCGTGGGTCACCTATTCCCCTCAAGTCAGTCCTCCCCAACTTTGTCTTTGTGGTGTGTGGGGATCTGATTCTTGTGGGGTTCAATTGGTGCACTAAGTTTGGGTGTGTTGTTGGTGCTGTCTGCCCTGAATGTGGGGCGTGTGTCTGAGTGGATAGGGAGGCAGGGCAGCTTTAATAATCAGACCTCCTGGGTGTTCCCAGAGATTTAAAGCTGTTACAAGAGTCCAAGCCTTCACCTCAGTCCCGCCACAGATTGTCTCTGCCGCTGACCCACATGACTCTGGAACTGGTGTAGGGTCCCTGGGATTTCCGAGTGGGTCCCCCTTCTCAGCCGTGCTCTTCCAGGTCCCCTGCCAAGGGAAGGCTGCGCCACATCACAAGTGCGCTCTGGCCCCTCCAGGGAAGCCCTGGGCTGCCGGGCTGTGCAGGGGCATTCCCAGCCTGCTGTAAAGATGGTTGAACGGGGTGTGTTAATTTTCCCTTCTTTGCACAGCTCTGCTTCCCAGCTCTGGGACAATTAGCTGTGGGTGCACTGAAGGCCACAGTCCACGGCCGATATTGTGGTGTGTGTGTGCAGTGCTGCGGGAAACACTTCCCGTCACACTGGGACTGTTGGCGCAGCTCTGGGCTATGGGTTGGGCCCCGGGCAGGAACGTCCCCAGCCCACCAGGGAGATGGTTGCAAGGGGCATGGTTTCTTTCTCCTTTTGGCTCCCCTCTGCCCCCCTGGCCCTGAGACAATCAGCAGCGGGTGTGGGAACGGCTGTCCTCCATGGCAGACACTGAGACGTTGGGACAGCCCGCTCCTGCTGTGCTTCACTGCGCGGTTCTCACCGTTGTATCTGCAGTTGGTCCCGTTTTTTTTTTTTTCTTTAAAAAGAACTAGTCCGTCTTCAGATACCAACCCACAGCTTCCCCACACTGCAGCGCAGCCGCCAGACTTTCAGCTGGCTCATTTCAGAATTCAGACTCCCGGTTTCACCAAATGCACAGTCCCTGTGGACTTAGCAGACCTTGTCCGGCTGGTGCATTGCTGGAACTGGTGTTCTGGGTCACTTTCTGGCTTTTATCTAGTATTTTTCATGGAGGTGTTTTTTTGCCCTGTCTTACCTAGCCGCCATTTTGGGTTCTCTCCTCTGGATAGACTTATTTACTTTTAGCTTTCCTTTTGCTTTGCTACTCTGTCCATTTCATTGAAAATAAAGGGTTGATTAAAGGAAAATAGATGTAATATTAGGATCCTGTCTTCTTTTTAATAATGACTGAAGCCCCTTAATGTGTATGTAGTTCTCTCAAAACCCAAAGAAGTCATTTGGGAGACACGCTTTCAGATAATATAAATGTAATCATACATAAGACCTGTGTAGCTACTTCTTATAGGCAGCTTAGGAAAGAAAGATGCCTTCAAATAACTACCAAAGTAGGAAAAAACTAAAAACTTCAGTATTCTAGATAATAATCACAAAACAATTACCCCTTTCTTTTTGTTAAAATATCTTAAAGCAAAAAGTTAACCAAAATTATTTGGGTATTTTCTGAGAACATTTAAAATGTATTTGTATTAGCTCAAATAAATGCCATGGCATGTTTTTAAAGTTATCTTTAAGGGTCTTTGATAAGTATTTGAAATTTATTTCATGTAAACTTTTGCTAGTAGCTTTATATAGCTTTTTCAGTATGGTAAATGCAATTTCCTTGCTTGACAGGGTTTCTAATTTTACATGAAAATGAAAGGAAGGCCTACATCTGCTTCCAGGAAGATGGAGTGGACAGTTTTTAATAATGAACTTTATTTTTAGAGCATTTTTAGGTTCACAGAAAAATTTCACAGAAAGTGCAGAGAATTCCTCTATAGTCCACCCCCACAGGTACTTTATTAATAACTAAAGCCCATAATTTATGTCAGGCATACTTTTTTCCCATTCCTCCCACTAAGTCCAACTAAAAACCTTGGACATTATATATAAAACAAACAACTCTGAAAGGTGGAGAAAAGAAAGAAGACTGGCTAGAGATCTTGAGACTCAAGGAACAGCACAGTGGTGAGTTCCCTGGGTTTTCTTTTTGCCTCTCATATCCCAGATTTCAAGTTGAAGAAACCAGCTATCTTGAAACAGCAACATGTGCAGACTGAAAAAAGAAAAAAAGAAAAAAAAAAAAAGGCACCAAGAAAAGCTTGTCCCCTCTAGCCAAAGGACCAGGAAAGGGACAGACAGACAGACAGAAAACTATTAGACAATGTTGTGGATTGAGTCATGTCACCACAAAAGGCATGGTCAGGTCTCAAACCCTGGTCCCTGATATGAGCCCATTTGTAAGATATTATTGGTTGAAGTGTGCCCAAACTGGATGAGGGTGGGCTTTGCTCCAATATGGCAGGAGTCCTTACATGCAAGGGACATTGGACATATAAAGAGAAGCCACAGGGAGCAGACAGAAGCTGGAAGTCAATGGAATCTGGAAGAAAAAGCAGATGCTGTCGTGTGCATTACCGTGCAATGGAAAAGCCAAGGAACCTCAGAGATTGCCAGCCAGCAAGAACATACCAACCCGAGCAAGCAACCTTTCTAGGTTCTGAAACTGTGTGGCAATAAATTCCTATTAAACTACCCATGATATGGTATTTGTTTTATCAGCTAGGAAACTAAGATGATAACTGCTACAGAAAACCAAAACAGCCAAACACTATGGGGAAAAAACTCTGTTCCTACTCCCACTGATGCCAGGAAGGGCTGATTGGGGGGCCTAGACTTCCACCCTCACCAGACTGTCACGAGGGGCTCCAGACCCCCATCCCGCCCCCACCACATTGGGTGGTATCAGAGAAGGCAGAGAAGGGAGCCAAAACTTTCATCTATGCCAGGTGGTGATGAATTCCCCCACACCTTACCCCCAGATTTCCACCCCTTCCTGACACTTATGAGCCACCCCTCCCCCTTCCACTGAGCTGGTGTCAAAGGAGGCCTAGTGGAGAGCCAAGCCTTTCACCACTGCCCAGCAGTTTTGAGACTACCAACACCACCAGGGTGTCAGTGGAGATCATGTGGGAAGCAGTAACAAGGCACCCCTACTCCTGCCAGCCAGGGAAGTATCGGTAGTGGCCTACTAGGGAGACAAAACTCCCACCCCTGCCCATCAGTGAGGAGTAAGGAGAACTCTACCCCACCTTGGGTGTCAATGGAGGTGTAATGGAGAACCTGATTCTGCCAGGCAGTGACACGGTGCTACCATCTTCCCGTGCTTGAGCAGTTTCAGAGGAAGCCAGTTGAAGTAGAACATTTAAATAAGATACAGAGTCTTAAGACATAATGTCCAATATGTTCAGATTTCAATAAAAAATTAGTCATCATATCAAAAAGCAGTAAGATTGCAAACTAGGTGAAAAAAGATAATCAGTTGAGGCCAACAGCAAGATGACAGAGTTATTAAATATTAGAATTATATGTTTTAAAGCAGCTATCATAAACACATCATTGAGCAGTTACAAATATGTTGAAAACAAATTAAAAAAATCAAAATCTCATTAAATAAATAGAAGGTAGAAAAAAGAACCTAATGGAAATCATAGAGTTGAAAAATACAGTAACTGAAATTAAAAAAAAAACTTAATGGAGGGCTGAATAGGAGAATGGTGGGGACAAGAAAGAATCAATGAACTGGAAGATAGAACAATAGTAATTATCCAATCTGAATAAAAGAGAAAATATACTGAAAAAAAAAATGAGAGCCTCAGGGACACATGAGACTATAACAAAAGATCTAATGTTCGTGTCATCAGAGTCCAAGAGGAGGAGAAGGGGAGGGGTTTGAAAAAGCACTTGAGAAAATAATGGCTAAAAACTTGCTAAATTTGGCAAAAGATGTAAACCTACAGGTTCAAGAAGTTGAGTGTGGTAAACAGAATAATGGCTGCCCAAAGAAGTCCACATCCTGGTCACCAGAACCTGTGGATGTTATCTTAATTAGTAAAAGGACTTTGCAGATGTGACTAAGTTAATGATCTTGAAGAGGGAAGATTATCTTGGATTATCCAGATGGGCTCAATGCAATCACAAGTGTCCTTATAAGAGGGAAACAGATGTGTCAGACAGGGAGAAGACTGTGTGATGACAGAAGCAGAGAGAGATGAGATGGCAGAAAACAAAAAAATAAAATGGCACAGTTAAGTCCTTCCGTATCAATAATTGCATTAAATTTAAATGGCCTAAATATACATTAAAAGACAGAGATTGTCAGAGTGGATTAAAAAATCATGACCAACTATATGCTGTATATAAGAAACTCACTTCAAATATAATGATCTGGATGGGTTGAAAGTAAAAGGATAGAAAAAGGTATGTCATACAAACATTAAGCAAAAGAAAGAAGGAGTTATTATATTAATATCAGATGAAGTAGACCAAAGAAAATTACCAAAGATGGGAAGTAACATTATGCAATGATGAAAGGATCAGTTTCTCAAGAGGACGTGGTAGTCCACATGTGCATGCACCAAACAGTGGAACTGCAAAATATGTGATGCCAAAACTGATAAAACTGACAGGCAAAAGAGACAAAGCCACAATTATAGTTGGAGACTTCAATGCTGGTCCCTCAACAATTGATGGAACAACTAGATAGAAAATCAACAAGGATACAAAAGAACTTAACACTGCCATCAACTAGCAGTATCTAATCAATATTTATAGAACACTCAATTGAACAGCAGCAGAATACAGAATCTTTTCAAATGTCCAAGGAATATATACCAAGATAGACCACCTCCTGGGCCATAAAATAAACCTCAGCAATTATAAAGAATTGAAATCATGCAAAGTGTGTTCTCCAACCACAGTGGAATCAAACTAAAAATCACTTATAGAAAGAGTACAGGAAATTCTCCAAACATTTAGAAACTAAACACTTAAATAGATCAAAGAGTAATTCTTGAGAAATAAAAAAAAATCATTGAACTAGATGAAAATGAAAACACAGCATATCGAATTTATCATATACATCTAAAGCAGTGCTGAGAAGGAAATTTATAGCACAAAATGCATGTATTTGAAAAGAGGAAAAATCTCAATTTAAGCTTTACCTCAAGAACTTAGAAAAAGAACAAAATAAATCCAGAACAAGAAGAAAGAGTAAAGTTAAAGCAAAAATTAATGGAATTAGAAACAGGAATGTGAGAGAAAATCAATGAAACAAAGAGCTGGTTCTTCAAAAAGGTCAATAAAACTGACAAACCTCTAACAAGACTGACAATGAAAAAAAAAGACACAAATTACCAACATCAGGGACAAAATAGGGGATACTACAATATACTATGTAGACATCAAAAGAATAATGGAACACTGTGAACAACCCTACACACATCCATTTGATAACTTAGATGAAATGAACCAATTCTTCAAAAAAAAAATCAAACTACCATTACTCACATATTACATGTTTTTCTCAAAGCAGAATAGAAACAAGCAACACATTTTTACCCATCTCTATCATATCATAGGCCCCTTGAGAGTACTTTGAGTTGCTCTGGCTCACTTCATACATTTTGATACCTACCTGACCTTGGCTGGCATTTGAATTTATGACTCTGGCCCTGCCTGGTATTGACAAAGCTGTTAGCATGTTCTGCCTTTCCCAGTTTGCCGAAACAGGACTTACTCTTCAAGGCTGATGTGGCTTTCTTTTCTCTTTAGTCAGAATCTGTTGCTTTCACTATTACATTTTTTACCCCATACAAGCCATGCTTCTTTCTCATAGCTTTTATGTTCTACTTTTTGTCTTAGCAGTCTGTGTAGTTGTATCCTCCCTAATTATAAACTACTTAAATTTCTGTAAACCTCCACTATTAGGAAATTTGTGATTGCTGGACTTAAGTCCCCCATAGAATTGGAGGGGCTGAAATTGCTAATCAGCTTATGGAAGCTCTTCATTAAAGTGAAGTAGGCAATAGATGAAATAGAATGTGTCTGTGTTTGCGTTTCTTAAGTCAGTAATAATGAGTATTCTGCAGTTCTTCATTGTTACAGTTACTTTAACATATTTTGCCACAGACTTTTTGAGGCTCTATCTAGGGTTTCAATGAGATGCTTATGAATTGATTTAGTTTCATGGCACATAATATGCATACTAAGAGGAAATATTCTTCTGTGTCCAGTTTTCTAACCAAGCATTCAAGATGTTTTCGATTTTGCAACCCACAGTCCCTTGTTTCTCTGCTAAGACCCAGCTCTGCGTGTCTGTCTTGATTCTCTTACACTCCGTGTGAAATAGTTGATCTAATAGGAAATGGAAGTAAAGAATTTCTCAGAAGGGGAATTTACTGTGAAGAAATGATTTATGTTATTCATGTTGATATACTTTGTAGCACTTCGCAGAGTAGACATTCAGATGTGAACTGAGTATGTGCTGTATTGAACTCCTAGGTAATTTGATATTTGATGAGGATAATGGAATTGCAAACTATATTGCAATTAGAAGTGTGGTTTTTTGTTGTTGTTATTTTGTTTTTGTTTTTTTCTGATCAAGAGGTGGATGGCCCAGAGACTGCATTGTTTGTATGCATCATATTGGGACTAAGGGATGACTGAACATTCAAGGTATATGAGGACCTTCCTGCTGGGCCTGTGACTAGTAAGGAAGTGGCAACTTGTTTGGCTTCCATACCTAATGGCAGAAATTAACATTTGAGCTGATAGAACGTAAGGGGGCGGGGAGGAGAGTAATGGAAAGGCTGTTTGGGATCTAATTTGTAGACTCTTCCTGCCCTACCTCCTGCTGGTAATCCACATTCATTCCAAGAGAGGGTTTAGGAGACCAAGACCTGGCAAGTTTTACCAATGCAGGGGCTCAGTGACTTCGTTTGTGATGCTGCTGTGGGAAAGACTTCAGCATTTGGAGGAGAGAAGGAAGATCATGGAGAAATGAGTGACAGACTGTGAAATAGAGTAAAAGTTGAGAGAAGGGCTGAAACTCTGGAGACCAGACCATCTGTATTCATTTTCTACCCCCCAGCAGCTTACTAGCTGTGTGACCTTGGACAAATAATTAACCTCCCTATATGATGGTCTCCTCGTCTGCAAAACAGGTATAATAATAGTCCTTACCTCATAGGGTTGTTATTACATGAAACATGCATAGACCAGTGTCTCGTATGCTGTAAGCCCAATATCTGTGTTTGCTGCTATAGGAGGGGAAGATTCAAAGGGCAAAGACAGAGACCTTACTCTCTCCTGCACTGAAAAGTCAGTGCTTCCTTTCATAAATAGCAACATCTCTACACTTTTCAGTTTATTTTTCTTCTTTGTCAATTGCATTTTTTTATTCTTTACCTACAAGGTCATCTGAAACAACCTGTTTCTAAGTGTGAGGAGCCAGGAGCTTGGGAAGTATTTTAGATAAAATAAGGAAGGATAAAGAAAAGCGTATGTGTTTAGGACCATTGCCAATGCAGGAGTGCTTTCAGATATCGCTTTAGAGAACTTATTTCCAACCTTCTATTTTCAGGTTCATTCTGTGCACCAAACCCAAACATCTGCTTATTTCCCGAATGCATCCATTTGTGACTTATAAAGTGATATTAGGAAGAGCTTTGGCCCTGTAGGAAAAAATCTTAACTCTTATCTGCGCTTTTCCAAGGACTGCCAAAGAAAAACCTTCAAATTGCAATGACATTAATTGACTTCAATTCTTTTCAAAATATTTGTTTTTAAAGTTTCTTTACAATAGAGTTAAATATTTTTGTATTGATTTTATTAAAAGATTAAAAGTATAAGCTGCCTTATCTCCATACACAAGTGTATGGGGAAAAAGTATGCAACTGAGTAGTCTGAACCCAGAAACTCTGGCACTGAAAGAATAAATTAGCAGACACCTATATTTTTCCTGCTTCTGCCTGTTGGGGGGTTTGCTTAGGACACTTATACCAATGATTCTTTAAGGAAAAATACTTTATAGTTCAGCGTTGGTTTCCAAGGGCTTTCACTGATCCAGTCATTGCAGTAGGCACAGTGATACTAAAATTGAATAAGATGAGATTCCTGTCTCCTTGGAGAGCTGCCCTTCCAGCCTCTGGCACAGCTCCTTTGGATTTAGGGGTGGAGAAGGAGCAGAGTGGGTTGGGGGAAGAGGGATTCACATGGCCGAGGGGAGGTTTGGGACTGAGAATTGGAATAGGAATGAGAGGAAGTTAAAGGCTTTTGAGATAGTGGGTAAGGGTGGTGTGAAGAGGTTTGCTTGCCCCTTATGCTTCATTACCGTCTCTCTTTCTTTCCCATTCCTTCAGCAGTTGCCAACTTTATCTGAGGTGGGAGATGATGAAGAGTGGGGTGAGAGAGTTGGGAAGAGTAAGGGTGGAAATGTTTCTCTTTCCTGCCTCCTCCTCCCCACTCCTGATCCTTCCTTATAGACCTGACTTCCCCACCGGAAGTGGAAGCTGGAGAAGGGAGTTCCAGAAGTTCTAGAAGGAAATGAAGTGACTTTTTTCAATTATCTTTTCTAGTCTCCCTTACCACTTACTGCATTTTTCTTTCTAGGTCCTGTAGGGATGGGAGATCCAAGTGAGGAAGGCATAGGCACTCCTCTTTTGTCTTTTTCAACTTGCCCCTTCCTGTCCCCTTCCCCACCAGCAGGACCCCCACTGCAGACCTCATGTTAGGTCCATGCTGAGGTGTATATGTGGGAGGGAAGGGTGGGGGGGTGGGGATTAATGTTACAGTATCATGCAAGGCAAGAGTCAAACTCAAATGTCAACCAAGGAAAGACAGGTCCCATAAATGAATGAAGTGGACCAGAGGAACACAAAGCCCTTCCATGAGGCCAGTGATTTAATAGAAGTGTTAAAATACATCACTTTCCTGTAACCCTGCTTTATGAAAAACAACACTGCCACTCAACAATAAAAGGAAGCTGGCATTTGTCTGTGGTATCTGGGAAACAATAGGGAGTGGTAAGGACTGTGGCTAATAGCACATGCCTCATCCAAAGGGACAGCAGTTAGGAAGCTGCATTCAGATACTGCTTTATGAGAATTTGGGAAAGTGAGCCCAGTGCTAGGCCCTGTTCTGAGTGCTTGATATAACAATTTAACACAACCCCAAAGGCCCAGTGAAGGTTTTCTAAAACCTGATACTTTGTCCAGTTCCCAACATGGATCCTGGGGTGTGCAGTTCAGCAGAATCTTCTCTTTGTACTTTCCCCCAGATGAAGGAATGATGTTCTTTTTTTTTTTTTTTTTGGGATTTGTTCTTTTATTTATTTTTTTTTTAATCATCATTTTATTGAGATATATTCACATACCACGCAGTCATACAAAACAAATTGTACTTTCGATTGTTTACAGTACCATTACATAGTTGTACATTCATCACCTATATCAATCCCTGACACCTTCATTAGCACACACACAAAAATAACAAGAATAATAATTAGAGTGAAAAAGAGCAATTGAAGTAAAAAAGAAAACTGGGTACCTTTGTCTGTTTGTTTCCTTCCCCTACTTTTCTACTCATCCATCCATAAACTAGACAAAGTGGAGTTTGGTCCTTATGGCATTCCCAATCCCATTGTCACCCCTCATAAGCTACATTTTTATACAACTGTCTTCGAGATTCATGGGTTCTGGGTTGTAGTTTAATAGTTTCAGGTATCCACCACCAGCTACCCTAATTCTTTAGAACCTAAAAAGGGTTGTCTAATTTGTGCATAAGAGTGCCCACCAGAGTGACCTCTCGGCTCGTTTTGGAATCTCTCTGCCACTGAAGCTTATTTCATTTCCTTTCACATCCCCCTTTTGGTCAAGAAGATGTTCTCCATCCCACGATGCCGGGTCTACATTCCTCTCCGGGAGTCATATTCCACGTTGCCAGGGAGATTCACTCCCCTGGGTGTCTGGTCCCACGTAGGGGGGAGGGCAGTGATTTCACCTTTCAAGTTGGCTTAGCCAGAGAGAGAGGGCCACATCTGAGCAACAAAGAGGCATTCAGGAGGAGACTCTTAGGCACAAATACAGGGAGGCCTAGCCTCTCCTTTGCAGCAACCAGGAATGATGTTCTTTTATGATAGATGCTGCCTTGATGGAGAGGAGAATGCTTTTAAAGCAGGCCCATCCCCTTCTGGCTCTCTTTGATATGGTGGTCTGTTTCAAGGTTTACTTAGGGGGTGGAACCTACAACATAGATCTGTCTTTCCTTGTCTCCAACTAATCTAAACATTTTGCTTTTAGCAGAATTTTCTTGTTCTTTATACCAAACCTTGAATTTTTTATTCAGTTAACCTTTTGTGTTTTTAAAACATACCTTCTTCAATACAGTGCTTTTCTTTTATATTCAACAAGTTCCTTCCTGATTTCTAAATGTGCAGAAAAAAGCCTTACAGTTGTGGATGAAAGTAGACTCAATCTTTTCATACCTGGAGAAATTAAGATTTTTTCTCTAAAAAAGTCACCATATGTTGGGAGGATGCCAGTCAGTGTTCAAATGTGAATCGAGTCAGGTATTTGCCATATACAGACTCAGATGCAAGTTCATGCCCGTCCCTTTCACTCATGGAAAATATTAGTGGCACAGCAGTGATGGAACTTGAGTATTATTGAATATTCTTTACTCATTGCTTTCCATGGCTGATGTTCAGGGAAGAAAACAGCCCATAGTAAAATTTCCCCAATGAGAAAGTAGTGGCCTCTACTGTGTTGTCAGAAGTGTGTAACGTGGTTGGATGGGGGAGGTAAGGAGGGAACTGGTCTAAAAGATGCAACAATGCAAAAGATACAAACTGGCGTATCAACAGCCACTCCAAGAAGTTGAGTTTTAAAATTGTTCTGATTTTTTTTTTCTTTTGGGGTAAATATCCTCACATTCATTTGGGTGGATATGAGAACTCCAAGGCAGATCTATAGGTAAGCCAGGACATGGAAACATTTAATGGTGTAGGGAAGAAAATAAAGGTCAGAGGTAAAAGGCAGCCTGGGCTATATCCCTGGACCAGAAATGTACAAAAATAGGGGGTACAGATCTCAACCAAAAAGCATGATGTCCAGTTCTACACACCACTCCAGTGTGTTCTCTCATCTTTGGCAGCATGTAATAAGCATTCTTACATTCCTATTCCCAGCATTTTGTAAGTGTATTCAAAATGTTAGAAGAATAAAGACTTACATGGCAAATTAGAACAACCAGTGTTCTCTGCAAGCTGTGGATTTTTTTTTTTTTTTTAATATTACTGTAGACCCATTGAATAATATTGAGGAAGAGTAATCCTGAGGGAGAAAGAGGCTGTAAAACATTGGAGCCAGGAAGTCTGAGCCTCAGTTCAGGATATGTAACTGCTTATAAGTCCCCTTCTGGGTCTCATGTTTTCTCCTCTGTAAAATGAAGCAGTTGAACTTGATGGTTTCTAAATCTGTATTGCTCACACTTGAAGGTGCATACAGATTACTTGGGCAATCTGCTAATCTGCAGATTCTGATTCAGGAGGTCAGGGTGGGGCCTGAGGTTTTCATTTCTAACAAGTGATGCTGATATTGCTGATCTGCAGACCTCACTTCATTTACCAAGCTCTGCATGCTCCCCACGCCCAGGCTTCCATTAACTCTGCAGTTCCACCAAAGTGTGATCATCTGACATGTCAGAAAAGACAGGGAGGTTTTTGAAACATGCCTGCCGTAGTATTAGCTATTTTCATTTTTCATAATCATCTTCATGAAAAATCCTTTAAGTGCCTAATTATGCATAACAGTTTCACATGCTTTACAAAAAAGAACTAAATAGATTTGGTCCCAGCCTTATAAAACTTGACAACCTAAGACAGATAAGGAAATATACATAGAGACAGTAATAAATATTGAGGCAGTAATAAATACTGAGTGATAAATGTTCATCCACATACGGAGCACATTAAAATGAAAAGGACGTGTGTTTAGCATGCACTTTAGGATATTTATTTTCTTACAGATTTTGTTCCTTTTAAGATCTGAGAAACTGCAAAGGTTGCCCTAAAATGTTTATTTAAACACAAGAGATTTCTGTTTCTGTTTTACAGATGGGGAATGGGCAGGTCAGTTTCTGAAGCTATTTTTTGTTGTCGTTGGGTTTATTTTGGCCTCATCCACTTCAGAAGAAATATTTTATCAGCCCCACATGCCTAACCCTGATTGCTATATGCAGGTGCCTGGGACAGATTTTGTGTGGCTCAGCACTGAGCATGTGTTCACAGGTTTGTGAACCCAGCTCTTCCCACCCGAGGGCCTTAGGCCCATGAGGCCATTCTCACGCCATCCTTGGGAAGCAGAGCAGGCAGGGCTGGACATTGCTATCTGCAAATCGTGGGCAGATAAGTGATGCAGAGAAGGAAACTGGTGTGTCTGAGCCTCACAGATATTAACTTATACAGGAATTTCCTAAATTTTTGGATTGAATTCTTTTTCTTCTAAACACACTTGCAGTTGCTGAACTGACATGAAGTCTGGCTGCCTTAGTGGAGGAGGGAACCAGATGATCGGGCATTGCCAGCATTTTCTCCTGATAGCAAAGCAGGTTCTATTCCTAGAAGCCAGGCCACCCACCCACTGGAGATTGCATCCAGGTACCCATGTTGATCAGCCAGTTTCTTATAACTGTATCTCAGTTTAGTAGAGGGATGCCAGGTTGGCTTAGTTCATTGATTTGGAAAATGGCCACATCTAACCAAGGGTCTCTATATCAGATCAAATATTTACTAATAATGGGATTAGAGACTGTTGGTTTACAACTTCTTGATTCAGGCAGGCACATAATTTAGTTGTGACTGTGTAGGTTTAGGGATGTAAAGATGCAGAGAGAATTCGATATGACCATATTTTTCTAAAATAGTGCTAGAAAGTGAGGCACCACTTTGGAGTCAGATATACTTGGGTTTGCAACTTTGCTCCACCGCTCACTGGCTGTATTATTTGACCTATCTAAGCCTCAGTTTCCCCATCTGTAGAATTGAGGTAATAACAGTATGGAACGCAATTCTTGCAAGAATTACATGAGATGAGGATATATGGAATTGTAGCGCACACAGTGTTTGCAAAGAATAAGGCCCTTTAGTTGGCAATTCTTATTAATCATAATAAAAATATTACAAGTGGTAACATCTGAAATCATTTGAGTCTTGAAATAAAAGATTGAATTTGGTATTTTTATATTCTTTCATGTGTGAATATTTGTACAGGCGCTTGTGTCTGGGTTAATACAAATGTCACTCTGTTTATTAGGAATAAAGCTGTTATTGAGGCAAAGCCTGCATTAATTAGGCTCACCCTCATCTTTCATGCTGTAATGTTTTACACAGCTGTTGTTTTCCCTCTTTTAGAAAATTAACTGTGAAGAGTGAAGGCCGTCTACTGATATTAAAGAAGATACAAAATCTTGAGTAATTAGTATAGCAGGTAGCTCAACTTTTAAAAAGCCACAGATGGCAGTACGATGTGTTTTGCATTTGTGCCTTGTAGTAGATCTTTGTGGGCACATGGACTGGGCTGAGGGCACAAAGCATCTGGCTGCCCCCTCCCAGGCAAACGAGAGTGCGGTTGCTGGCCCCTGCCAGGGGTGGGACACCTGGAGCTTGGGCTCAGGAAGGAAGGGGACGGCATCTGCCCACAGAAGGGGTGAGAACATGAGCCAGGCACTCGGAGGAGAAGTGTTCTTCGGTAAGACAGAATCTAAAGCCTGCCCAGCTCTACTGTAAAGCTGCATGACAGGGCAGGGCAAGTGCACAAGTAGAAACCTAGCTGAGTAGAAACCTAAAAAACCAAAATGAGCCA
This sequence comes from Choloepus didactylus, assembly GCF_015220235.1. NCBI lineage: Eukaryota > Metazoa > Chordata > Mammalia > Pilosa > Megalonychidae > Choloepus > Choloepus didactylus. Next base: position 37,080,162 of record NC_051320.1, on the reverse strand, counting down.
CTTAAAGTGGAGAATGGAAAGCAGATGCCCAGAGAAGTCCCTAATCTCAGAAACCTATTCAAAAAGAGCTTTTTATAGGGTGTCTGTGGCTTCTGGTTGAGTAGAGAATAAACCAACCTGGCTCATACATAACGGTGGTTTAAGCCAGTTCTTGCCAAATTTAGTGTGCTGGCGAATCACCTAGAGATCTTGTTAAAATACAGGTTCTGATTCAGAAGGTCTGAGGTTGGGCCCAAGATCCTACAGCTCTAACAAGCTTCCAGGTGTTGCTGAGGCTGTTGGTCCAGGGACCACACATTGAGTAGTGAGGCTCTAACCCGTCCCTGTTCAAGCATCCATCCTCTCTGCACAGCACCTCCTGACATGCCAGCTCACCTCGCTGGCATCTTAAATCCAACCATTCCTGGACTCCACCAATGCAGTCCTTTAATCCTATTAATTTTCAGTCTGTCACCGCCCTGCCCCCTTCCCCTCACCAATACTAGTTCTCCTTTCCTAGTTACCGAGCTTAGATTCCATGATCTGCCTTTGTAATCACTCCTTTCATACACCCTCAAGGTCTTTGCCGCTTCGTCTCTTTCTTTATTATACTCACCTGGCAAAACCCCAAACCTGCATAACCAAACTAGCTACTCCATGCTGTCACCTGTGCTGGTGAATGTGGCTGAAGGAACACCCAACACTGTACCTGCTGGCTGGTCTCCATTAACATTCTCAGCTGATAACCTTGCTACCTGTTTTCTTCTGTTGTAGCATGACTTCGACAAGAACTTACTCCTACTCCCTCTCCTGGCTCCCCCCCAGCTGTCTGCATTGGGTGGATCCATCCGGACGGTCACAGGGACGGGCCAGGATGGTGGACCCTATCTGACCTCCTCTCCTGCCACTCCCCCGAGTCTGCCCCTTGCTGGTCCCCCATGATTGCCTCTCACCTCCTTCAGGACTCTGCTCAACTACCCTTTTCTTAAGGAGGCCTTTCCTGATTTCCCTATGTAAATAATGCCCCACCCAAGGCAATCTGTTTCCCCAAACTGGCTTTGGACAATTTTACTCACGGATTGATTTGTCTGTCTCTTCCACTTCCACTAAAAAGGTTCACGAGGGCCGAGAGTTTTGTCTGTTTAGGCCAGTATTGGAAACCTCTCCTGGAGTAGTGGCCAGCACATGGAGACTCTCCTTAAAAAATTTTTTTGAATATATATTAGAGTAGAATATATTAATATATTTGAATGGAATCAGAAAAAGCCAGTTAGGAAAAAGACATTAATATAAATATTTATAAAGCCACTCTGGTCCTTTTTGAATAGAGAGGGCTAAGGGAGCTCCCTCTTTGGGGACCCTTTTGGATTTCAATGTACTGAATTTAATGTAGATTGTTGAGCTCTCCACACCCTTTGAAGGTCAACTGGGAAAATGTCTAACCTCCAGTTCTGACCGTTACATCCTGTCCCTTCTCTCAGTAGACTCGTAGAGCAGTCAGTGGCTTAAGTCAGGATTTAACCAACGCACATTGCACTGGGCTGCACAGCATTGTTATTTCCACTTAGGACACTGGCAAAAAGCTGTAACCAGTTAACATTTGCAATAGTTATACATGATAAACATGCCAGTTCACTGGGATTTTAACAAAGGGGATATTTTAACCATTCATCTGACTCCATTGGGGCCTACCATTAGGAAAGTGACCACATAGCTATGAGTTGGTGGAGGAAATAGCCTGAGCCATCACAAAATGGAGGTGTTTTCCATGAGAAAGTAGAGTGCTGCTTATTCACAAGGATGAGAAGTTAGGCTTTTCGTCCACTGAAAGTGAAGAAAGGCGTATAAACATCTGTATTAAGTTCTAGTAATATCTATCTGTTTATATTTTATTCTGAAGAGTTTTGGTTTCAGTTACACGGTCAATATGCACTAAGTAGTTGTCTGTCAAGATTTTGAGTGTGCTCTGATTTAGGGGGAAGAGCATAGAGTGTTTTGTGAGTGTTAAATAAGATAAAGTGAGACTGACCTTGCTCATGGCTGAGAATACAGCAGGTGTTCAAAACATGTCCCTTCCTCCCTCTCACTACCCAATCTGTGCCTTTCTGATGTTCCCATCCACACTCCTGTCTTCCTGCATTATAAAGAAGTTAGGTTATATATATTATTGTGCTTTGATAAGTCATCATTAATTTAGAGCAGTGGTTCTCTACTAGAGGTCACTGTGTCCTTCAGGGGACATTTGGCTAAGTCTGGAGACATTTTTGGTTGTCACAATTGTGGGGGGAATGCTAACCCCCTACAACAAAGAATTATCCAGTCTCAGATAACAATAGGTGCCAAGGTTGAGAAAACTGGTTTAGAGCATATACTTTGCACTGGTATTTATAGTTTGTTTCTTTACTGGACTCTAAATAAAGGAAGGAGATGATTGAGGAAGTGGGGACAGGCTAAGGACACAGCATGTGCATAAGAGGCTGGGACAAGTTGGAGGACTCGCCTACTAGATACTAACTCTTTACAAGCATACTTAGAACAAATGCTTAAAACAAGTGCTTTGTCAGATTTTTATTACTATATTAATTGTTTGGACCTAAAGAAAGCAATGTGGTAGAAGTATGGAAAACTCTGGGGGTGGGGGTGGAGAAGGATGAGGGGGATGAGAGATGATACTGGCTGGGGAGCTGTAAGAATGGGGCCCTCCAGGACCACAGAACCCTACTTTTTTCTGTACAGTATCCACAACCTGTACATACTTCTACTTTACTTGTGTGCCTCGATCTGGTACTCGTTGCTAATGTGATCTCCCGTACTAGGCCCTGTCTTCTTTGCCTTTGTATACCTGTCCGTTGTGTAGAAGAGTGTCAGTAAGTGTTCATTAAACAGATTGAATAGTTTTTTAAACACCATCATAAGCAACTCAAAACAAGGTTAGTTACTTCTCCACTTTTAAACAGGTCCTATTCCCAAATGCTTGTTTCTGATCCAGTTGCTTAGAATTGAAATGCATCTTCCCTGTTTCATAAATAATGAGATTCAGGCTGGTGTGGAAACCTGGAGCCCGGTGTTATGAGCTGTAGTGCTTAGTGGTTCAGGATGGGGGATTTCCCAGCACAGAGCAAGGAGGAGAGAATTCCCCTTACCTTTTTTTGTTGAAAGTGGGCTCTTGGCAAATGTGATCTTTTCTCTCCTCCTGCTTCTTGACATGTAGCTCTCCTTCACTTTCTAATGCACTTTTCTCTAGCTCTCACCTCCAAAAGGCTTTTAGACCAAGGGCAGGGGCTCCTTGGGGGGTGAGACAGGGTGAGAACTGTCGTCTTGCAGCCTCTGGTGGGTCTGGAGTTGGAAGTCATGAAGTGGCCATCACCTTCTTTGTTGTCAACTTTACTATTTGCCTTAGATCTTTAAGAACTATTTCCCTCTTTTCCCTTTAAACTTTGTGAAAAATAAATCATTGGTTAACCTCACTGGATACTTTTCTAAAGAAAATTCTATCTGGTTATTGGGTCTTTCTTTTAATACTAGAGCTTTTTTCTTCCGCTTAGCATGTTTTAAAATGATTTCTTAGACCCACAATTCTACAAAAGCAGTATTTTAGATTTAAGATTACATTTCTCAAACTTGAAGCATACTTCCTCTTGGGAGAAAGTGATATTTCTTTCTTAAAATAAAGTGATGTAGCTTTATTTTAAGCATAAATAGGGATACCATGCTAACAAAAATGAATTGTGCAGAATTTCTATTTGGGTTAATTATAAAGTTTTGGTAATGGGCAGTGGTGATGGTAGCACAACATTGTGAATGTAATTAACAGCTCCGAATTATATATGTTAATGTGGTTAAAAGGGAAAATTTTAAGATGTATATATGTGACTAGAATAAAAATGTAAAACAAAAAACCTAGGCCTGTACAACACAGTGAACCCTGTTGTAAATAATGGACTATAGTTAATAGTACAATTATAGTTAGTAGTACAATTATAAAAATGTTCTTTCATGAATTGTAACAAATATACCACACTAATGCAAGGAGTTAGTAATAGGGTAGTATATGGGAACTCTGTATTTTGTGTATTTTATGCATGACTTTTCTGTAAACCTGCAACTTCTCTAATAAAGAAAAATACCATATTTCAAGATGAAGATATGGAATAATATGGAAAAACCTATTATAACAATTATCACATGGTTCTGTACAATTTTGTTTCATCCATCTTTTTTCTGACAAGACTGTTATCTTCTTCAGGCATCAGGCCATTTGTTTTTGTTTTAATCCATGGCACCTGGCACAAATGGTACTGTCCACATTTGAGATGTGTGGTGCAGTGCCAATGCCAAGCCTCCCTCAGGAGTGTCTGTGAGAAAGAGGTAGACTGAGGCAATAAGTAAAAACAAACATGGGCACAATTAATTATTAATCATTGAGAGCACATGTGATTTCCAGCATTTTAATTTTTTTTACGTCTATGAAATTTGGGATAATATATTGGTCTGTGAATATTTTAAGAGCAAGTTTGAATGTTTGCTTTTTCGTGTTCTTTTTTTATATACTAAGGTCAATTAAACAAACTGTTGTCAGTTGCTTTCATTACTGTCTAAAATGTTGATAAGGAAATGAAAAGATAATCATTTCACTCTTAGTTACTACAGTTTTAAATCCAGTGCACAAGTTCAGAATTTTGAAATTGTTTCCTCTTGTGTTTCCTTTCCAGAAAGCACGTGGTCATTCCCGTTTCATCAGTGGAGTGCAACTCTGGAGGTGGGAAAGAGTGATTTCAAGGTATTCATCATCTGGTTTATTCTACATTACCGTTCATTCAAGCTTGCATTTAGCTTAACTTTGTGTCCAGGTATCAGTACTTTACTTGGGAAGTTCAAGTCATAGTGCCCTGGACACAGCTTCCAAGCTGAAAAATCTCACGGGTGTTGGTTAGCCTGCTTTTGAATTTAGCACTTCTGCTGTAGAGACCGAGAAAGACACCAGTGCAAGTGCCGCCTGTGACATGGCATTTCCCTCTGGTTATGAATGGCCCTGCTCTGCCTTGTAATGCCTGTGTGACATTGGGCAAATTGCCTACCTTCTCTGAGTCTTTTTTCTCATCTATAGGATGGGGATGATAGGTGGATAGCTTCCTGGGGTCGATGGAGGGATTAATAGAGCGAGGCATGTAAATATGAAGTCCCTAGTCCAGTGCTTGTTGCCACCAACAAAACCTGAATATACGTTATCACTGTTAATGGCATTCAGAATCTCATTTAGTGCAGATAATAAAGCGATATCAAAAATTCCTTAATGACCTTCAGTTATCTGTGAACAGAGCCAAATCTAGAAAAATCATCCTACCTAAATGAAAGACAAGTTAACACAAAGACATTGTATATTCGATTTTAGCAATTAGTTCATTACATGGTTATCAGTTTTTCTAATGAATCCTCGGACTTCGAAGTGTTATGTCCACCCATTTAAAAGATTTACAAGCATCAAGTGCTGTGACTTGAATGCCCCTTATCCATTTTACACCCTTCCCTAACCCCTCTGTGTCTGGAAAGGAAGTACATCTGGCCTGAATTTTTACAATCTCTTCCCAGAAGGAATCTTGTAAAATAGGGCACTGTCTTTTAATTAATTCTTTCCTTCAACTTGTTAAGAAATTCTTTCTCTTGCCCGAGTAACCCTTCCATCTTAGGAGAGCAGGGATCTATTTCAGAGTCATTTTGGTTCCCTCTGAGGGCCCCTTGAGGCCAACTCTTTCTAAATATAACTCTAGATCTGGAAAACAGCTTGCCTTTTGTTAGTTAACTCAAGCTAAAGAATTGGTGCATTAAGAGATTCGATTATCCACACTCCAAACACTCCTTCTGCTGATCTCCCAACACTTGACCAAAAACTTGATACAGGGATTAAATAGTTTGCTCTTATGCACTTCCCTTTCCACTGGAGCTGCTTGCCTTATACATCTATCTTATTTGTGGGCTAGAAATGTAGGGCATTTTCCAGTTAAGGGCAATTAAGATTCAATGCGAGACTATGTATTTTAGAATAGGTATCAGATGTTTCTGTAGTGTAAGATGTTTCTGGAAAGCATTTTATTGTGTGGCTACTTTTTTGTACATACCTGATTGCTTTAATTTTACTGTCAGTGTACTGTTCTGCCATTTTTAAATTTAATCTGGAATTTCCAGCTGCTCTCTGCCAAATTCTGGCCTCCAACTCTTTGGTTATCCCATTCGTATGCCCCAAGCCCATCTCAAGATTAATATTTATACAGGGAGAATGTCTTCCCCCACCCCACCCCCCACATACTCATCTTGTGCTTACTGTGATTCCTCCCCTTGTAATCAATATTTCAATTAACAGCATCACCATCCACCCCGTAACTGAAGCCAGAAATCTCTCTCCTGACAATGCCTTACCCTCCACATTCAGGCCACACCAGATTCTAGATTTAAAATAACACACAAAAGTGACAACAGTGACTATTAACTGCCACTGTCCCAGATGTTAACTTTAAGTATCTTTCCGACTTTCCTCTCCTCTGCCTCCCCTTTAGTCCCGGCCTCCTCAGCTCTGCTGGTCTGTTGCTGGACTTAATGGAGCTCTCTTCCGACAGACTTTCCCCACTCTAACCACCCTGCTCCCAAATTTATAGTGTGATTTCCCACTTGATGACTTCCACACTCCCCTCGTAACCTCGAGAATAAATCCAGTCACCTTGGTGAGGACCTCCACGATGGGCCCCGTGCACTGCCCCTTCCCCAGCCCCCCACGCTGCCTACCTTCCCTGTCTTTGCAGCCTGTGCTTCATTAGGACTGAATTTCTCAGGGTGTTCCCACCACACCGTGCCCTTTCCAGCACCCATGCCTTTGCACATGCTATTCACACTTCTAAGAATGCCCTGGCCCCGTTTGTCTTGATAAACTCCAGTGCATCCTTCAAGAACCCTCATGACTTCTGTCTCTTCTGAGAAGGCTTCCCGGACTCCCCGGGTATAGCTGGGGTCCCATAACTCCTCAATTATATCACTAACCACACAGTATTGTAATTATCCACGTTACGTCTGACTCCCCTACAGCCACAAAGCTCGTAAATGAGGATCAGATATTATTTTTGTATCTAAAACATCTAATAAATGTCTAGCACATAGTAACACACAGTGGCTACTCTAATTTCTTTAAAGGAGTGCATCTCTGCTACTAATAAGGGAAAAGATAGTAATCATGGAAAGTAATTAATCATAAGCTGTACTTCTTTTTCTCAACGAGAATGTTTTGGGTTCTATTTTGCTTTTGGTATCCATGCATTAAAGAAGAACCACCAAAACTGATTCATGGCCCCTTTCCCTCTTCTGTTCTCAGTATTAACACTGCTAGATACTTTTGGAACTTGTAATTGTGTATTTCCACCTAGGAAGTAGATTCAGCCAATATCTCCACCAACTTTGGTGATGATAGCAGTTAACTTTATTATGCTTTAATTTGGAATTCAAAATTTAAATTACCCTAACCCATTTTCAGGCTTCTCATGTGTCTTTGTCTTAGAAGCGTGTTTCAAATTTCCAGAATTGCTCTTTCCAGTGATTAGAAAGATGAGCAGTGAGAACTCAGACTGAATCCATCACGTGCAGTGAGCCAGTCAGCCATCACTGCAGCATGAGAGCTCCTAATCCAAATCCACAAATGAGTGTGTTTCTTGAGAGGCCACAGTTAACACAATTAATGATGAACCATATCTTTGAGGAGCCAGGGAAAAATAATGGGATTCATTTTTAATTCAAGTCAATTCTGAGTAAGAAAGCAAGAGCCTTGGCTTTCTAGAGTGGTTTTGTAATCACAGGTTACCACAGGGCATGTCAGAACTTTAACAACTGTCTTCACTGTGAAAGTAAACTTAAGTTGTAAGGTGATTTCAGAGCCAAGGAAATAATTATTTTAGCTAGCTTTTGTCTCACGTTTGATCTTTGGCTCTCAAAAATGAGGATAATTCCAGCATAAGCTATTAGTTTCATTTTTTTAAATCAGTCAATTTTAATAGCAACCTGCTTGTGACCCGAAAAACATCCAAGAGTAGTAATAAGGAGTTGGCCTTGAATATAGTAAGTGCTGTGATGTGAGCTTTATCTCTAGCCCATTAGTCAACAAAATACTTTGCAGTCTGTCTACTTTTTTTTGCTATCCTCCCCTACATTTATTGTGCGTGTTTTCTGAATTATAAAAGCGTATGAGTGTATATGTATATATATTTTTTCACTACATGAACTTGGAAAATACAAAAATCCAGAGAAAGTAAAAAACCTTCAAAATGAGCCCATTTCCCAAAGAGGACATTATCAACATCTTGGTTGATAATTAGCCTTACAGAGTTTTCTCAAAACAAACATACATACTTTTCAAATTTTTGTGATGAAAAATTTCACAGTGAATCCTTATATACTCATAATCCAGATTCACATAAATGTCAATTTGGTTGCTTCATCCATCCCCCTTTTCTCTTTCCCTTGCTCTTTCCTTCTTCTCGAAGTATCAATTGACCACTTCTAAAACAAAAAAAAGAATTTTGTTAATACCAAGGACTAGGAAAGGCAAGCATACACCTGCCAATTTCACACACCTTTACTTAGGAAGCAAAAAGTATGGCTTTACGCTTAGTATCGCATATACTTCAGGGCTAAGTAGGTTTAGAGCTTGAGTCTATTGCATGCTAGATGTGTATTGATTTTTCCTCCTAAATCAATGTTTCCCTAGAGCATAGTTTTATTTATTCATAAAGCAAAGATGATGTCTGACAGGAGGTACAGCCATGTAAATCTGTAGTGTATGCCAATGAGAAGAGCTTTCATAAGACTCAAAAATCAATGTTCACATGCTAGAGAATAACTGCATAAGCCTAAAAATGTGCGTTTGCCAGGCTTCCAAGTGAAAAAGGAAATTTTCAGTGTATGGTTAAGTTTCATTCCTCTGTTTTCTATGCTGTTTTTCCAATGGACCTAAATGCATGTGACTGAAGCCAGGGCTGTGACTATGTCAGATGCAAAACTGGCCATCAGAACCTTAGGCTGGATAGAATCAAAGCTTCAGCGACGATCCCTTGTTGAACCCTTTTTGATCGCAAATCTGTCTACTCATGCCCAAGGGATGTGCCTATAATACTGCACAGGGAGCCCAAAGTAGGCTTTCTTTTTTACCCAAGGGGAAGTTCTATGAATTGTTCACTTTGTGATAATCCATCCACTTTGGTATACTTTCGTGTACTTTTTGGTACACTAAGGCATATATGAAAACTATGTGCCTATCTAGGCCGTGTAAATCATGTACAATTCTGAAAGTGATTATTGTCTGTTGATACATGTGTTTATATCCTATATATAGTCTTTCTTTTAAAAGTTTTTAACACATGAAAAATATTAGATTTTTTTAACTTAAAATATAACTACCTGATGCTTCCCTGAGCTTAACTGATTTTTGTAGTCATTAAAAAGTGCATCTCAGGGAAACAGATACAGGTACACCAACATTCATAGCAGCATTGTTCACAGTATGCAAAAGGTGGAAACAACCCAAGTGTCCTTCCACAGATGAATGAACAAACAAAATGCTTTATATAGCCACAGTGGGCTATTATCCAGGCATAAACAGGAATGTAGCTCTGACACATGCTACAACATGGATGAAACTTGAAAGCGGTATGCTAAGTGAAATAAGCCAGACACAGAAGGACAAATACTGTATGATTCCACATTTATCAAATATCTAGAATAAGCAAATTCATAGAGACAAAAAGTAGATTAGAGATGAGCTGAAACCAGGGAGAGAGGGGGACCAGGAGGTATTGTTTAACGAGTGCAGAATTTATGTTTGGGGTGATGAAAGTTTCAGTAATCAGTGGCAGTGATGGTAGCACAACATTGTGAAAGTAATTAATGCTACTGGCTTGTATACTTGCAAATGGTAAAAATGGCAAATTTTATGTTATACATATTTTTTACCATGATAACTTTCTTTTAATGCATCTAGTAGCTAGAATGTTAACATCTGGAATTTTAACCATCTAATTTTGTGTTAGCTATCTGATCTTAGCACGGTGGAACTGGTCAGGGAGTCAGACATCCCAGACACTCATTTCATTATCTACCACAGGCTGCTGGGTGATGGAAGGCAAGTTGGTAATAAAATAAATACCGAAAATACTGGGTGCCGTTGTAAGTTTCAACCAGGAAGCTCTCATAGTTTCTTAATATTTTCTAAATTAGATTATCAGCAAGGCCTTAAGGCCACCAATGGTGAAATTTGATCATGGTGTCATGCACTTCTGGAGATCCCTGATGAAAATACAAAGTTAACACTGTTTCTGGTGGTCTTAAAAAAGCGGGTGGAATAAAAATTTTTCCCAATACTTAATATAGGGGAAGAACCAAAAGATTGAAAATTCTGTGAAAAATATTTCATAACAGCACCATCAGAAAACATAGAAACGTTAGCAGGGCAAACCAGGGTTCCGCATTTCACCAACATGATCCTTCCCTCTGCCCACCCAGTGCCCTGTAGTTCAAAAGTGTGCTGCCAGCTGTTAAAGTTTGAATTTAATTTTATTCCACAAATGAATATATGTAATGCATGTAAAATGTGTCTATACAGTAAAGGTGTTGATAGGCAATTATGAAGCCAAACAGGTTATGTGATATGATATAGAGCTGAGTACAAGTGAATGCAAGGAGTATGATGTGTTCTTGAGCCTCTCCCAAAGAAAGATCTCCTGTTTGCTTTAACTGGAGACACACTTGCCTCCTGAGTATATGAGAGTGTGGAATAGGCTGCAAATAGCAACCCAGAATTGAAGGCAAATGGGTGGCTGGTGGGATGAGTGTTGGTGCTTTTATAGATAACTGTTCCGGTTTGCTAATGCTGCCATTATGCAAAATATCAAAAATGGATTGGCTTTTATAAAGGGGGTTTATTAAGTTACAAATTTACAGTTTAAGGCCATAAAAATGTCCAAACTAAGGCATCAACAAGATGACACCTTCACTGAAGGGTGGCCAATGGTGTCTGGAAAACCTCTGTTAGCTGGGAAGGCATGTGGCTGGCATCTGTTGATCCCGGGTTGTGTTCCAGCTCCTCTCTCAGCTCCTGTGCATTCTTGGTTCTTTCCCCCAGGACGTTTCTCTCTAAGTGCCTGGGAGTCCTGTTTTAGCATATCCTGGGGCAAATTCTGGGCTCCATCTCTTAGCTAGACGTCCTTGTGTCTGCATCTCCAAGTACCTCTAAGCATCAGTATCAACAGGCATCTTTCCAGAAGTATCTCTCTGCTGCTTTTAGCTCCTTCTATTTGTGGGCTCTTATAGGACTCCGGTGATTCAATTAAGACCCATATTGAGTGGGTGGGGTCCATATCTCCATGGAGAGAATTTAATCAAAGGTCTCATCCACAGTTGATTGAGTCACATCTCCATGGAAACATTCAATCGAGAGGTCACACCCTAACCAAAAAGATTAAACAGTCTTCCCTCACAAGATTGCATTAAAGAATATAGCTTTCTCTGGGGGACACAATAAATACAAACCAGCACAATAACTGAGACATTGTTATCTGAACTGTATAGTTACTGAATTGTAATTATCATTGAGTGATTTTGAATTGCTCTGTTTTATAATCCCTTCATATAAACTGACAAATATTCTAATATGAATTATGAGAATAAATCTGGACTCTCGATCGCTTCTCTCCAATTTGCCATCCATAGTTTTTTTTCCCAACAAAGTTTTTATAGTTGAAACCACAGAGGTTGATTCCTTCTCATCATTCAGAAATCAGCGTAAAGGTTACCTCCTCAGGGCTTTCCTAAACACCGTGGCTCGGGAAACCCCAAAGATACTCTATCACTTTTTTCTGCTTTATCTTTTAAAATTTTCCTTCTGTATCTGATACTTTAGTGTTGATTTAGTTGTCAGTCTTCATCTACAAGGAAGTTTTGTTCACTCTCTATCCCCAGTGTGTAGAAGAGTGCCTGGCATTTGGTAGCTATTCATTAAATGCTCCTTCCACTCTCATGCTTTCTTCTCTGGACTTTTCCCTCCTGCCCATTCTTGAGGCCATTCATTATCACCACCCTAAATCAGACTTTACTCTTACCTCCCCTTGCTGTGGAATCCTGTGGTGTAGTCTACACTCTGCATTTCTATCATTAACCAGGAGTTACTTCCTGGCAGTAGTATCTGATTGGTATGATGATGACACATCTCCTGTGTGGTAACATAATAGGCATTTAGGGCGAGCCCTATAAAATTTTCCACTCGCAGACAACTTAAAGAAAAGTTTTAAGAATTACCTACACTGGCGTTAATACAAGGGTTAATTGGACAGAATGTTCTGCTTTTGATGGGACACTCAAGGAATGGCCTGTTATAGCATCCTTTTTTTTTTTTTTGTACCATTATTTAATTAACCCCCTTGAATAACTCTTTAAGAAGAAAGGCTTCCTTCGTACAGAAACACACCCCCTCTCACCCCCCAGCTGTAGCCCAAGATCTTGAGAGTCTGATCTTGTTATGTCTGGGACTATAGTTACTAGGTTTTCTGCTAATGGCTGTATTTTACATGATAATGAATCCAGTCTTTTCTATAAAATCTGCTTCATTTATGCAAAACAGATATAAATTGGAATGTGTGTGAATGAAACTATTCTTTCAGGGAGAGGGAAAACTGCAATAGAACCCAAAATCAGTGTTATGGTCCCTCATGTCAGGTTAACGCAAGGAATTGTTGGTCCTGTGGTCATCAAAGATAAGTTTATTGAACGATTTCAGGTAGAATAGGAAACAGCTTGTGAATTCCATTCTCCCTGGGCTTTTGCCACTTACTTCCTAATTTAGGAAGGTCAACTTATTTTTTAACCATCTTTTACACATCGAAGTAGGAACTGCTTGTTAGTGACCTAGGAGAATTAATGAGACTCCTGTTCACTGACTTGCAATAATACAGAAAAGATATTCTAAATTGTTCCTGTCTATTAACAGGGGAAAGTTAGACAACTGAATTGGCAGGGGGATAAGTGTAAGTGCCCATAAAGTCTCTCAAAATCGAATCCCTGGGAAACATTTATTTTGTTCTAGGGGAAGAACAGGTTCCTCTCCCAAGAGATAGTAAGTTCCTCACTTAAAAAAGAATGGATTTTTGGGAATAGTGGGTGTTCTGGTTTCCTAGTCCTGCTGTTTTGCAAAACACTAGAAATGGATTGCCTTTTATAAAGGGGGTTTATTTGGTTACAAAGTTACAGTGTTAAGGCTATAAAGTGTCCAAGGTAAGGCATCAACAATAGGGTAACTTCTCTGAAAGATGGCCATTAGCGTCTGGATAACCTCTTTTAACTTGGAAGGCACATGGCTGGCGTCTGCTCACTCCTAGGTTGCATTTCAAAATGGCATTCTCCAAAATGTTGCTCTTGGGGTGTTTTGTCCTCTCTCAGCTGCAGCTTCTCTTCAAAATGTCACTCTCATTTGGTCTTATATAGGGCTCTAGTAAACTAATCAAGGCCTACGCTGAATGGGCAGGGCCACACCTCCATGGAAATTACCTAATCAGAGTTATCACCTACAGTTGGGTGGGTCACATCTCCATGGAAACAACCTAATCCAAAGGTTCCAACCTAATTGACACTAATACGTCTGCTGCCACAAGATTGCGTCAAAGATAGTGGCGTTTTAGGGGCCATAATACATCCAAACTGGTACATTCCACCCCCTGGACCCCTAAATGACATGATCTTTCCATATACAAAATACATTCATCCCATCACAATATCACAAAAACTTAAATTATTTCAGTACCAATAGGTAAGTACAAGATCCCATCAAAATCAGTTACAGGCATGGTCTGTCCTAAAGCAAAATCGCCCTCTGGCTGTGGACCTGTGAAACTTAGAACAAGTTATCTGCAGGGGGTGGAAAATGGGTCACCAAGTAATGAGGGTAGCTGTTACGTAGAAAGATTTAACATGAGAACCTCTCTCTAACTTCGTTGATCAAAGAGCAGTTGTACTTGATGGCACCCTGAACTGTGTTGGACATTCTCCAAGGGTTCTTTGTTATCTTAAGTATTTTATTACTGTGTTAGTTAGGGTTCTCTAGGGAAACAGAATCAATAAGAGATATCTATAAATATAAGATTTTATAAAAGTGTCTCACGCAACTGTGGGTATGCACAAGTCCAAATTCCGTAAGACAGGCAGCAGACTGGCAACTCTGAAGAAGGTGTTCAGTGAACTCCTCAGGAAACTCTTAGCTGGCTAGTCGAAGAAGTGAAGTTTCTCTGTCTTTCTCCCTTAAAAGTCTTCAACTGATTGGATTAAATCCAATTGCATTCTCATTGTGGAAGACATGCCTTTGTTGATGTCATCAGTCACAGCTGCAGCCAATTGACTGATGATTTAATAAACCAGCCTTCTGGTTTCTTAACCAGCCACAAATGTGCTTGCTTGACCAGACACCTGGGCACCATCACCTGGCCAAGTTGACACATGAACCTAACCATCACAGTGGGAATTTTCAATTCTTACCTTAATGTCGCCATAAACTTACTATGATTTACTTCAAAAATTAATCAACTGTAAGAAAAATGTTCTTGTATTCTATGTTCTTTGACCTATAAAACAGAGTTAACTCTACAGATTAATTGAAATGTAAGGTGTTCTAATTAATTGTTAAGCATTTCAGAAATGCTCATCTCTTGAGGTCTGTATTAGTCGGGGTTCTTCTAAGAAACCAAGTTGACAGGATATATAAATATGTAAGTATTAATAGATTTATTATAGGAATTGGCTCACAAAACCATGGGGGTTGGTAAATCTGAATTCTGTAGGGCAGGCCATGCAACTCCCATGAAGGTGATGTTGGATTCCCCAAAGGAAGCAGGCTGGCTGAAGTGGTCAGAAATTCTTCTTTCTGGCTGCTGAAATCCTCCTTTCTCACTTTAAGACCTTTAACTGATTGGATGAGGAGACCCCTTTGATTGCTGAAGGCAACCTCCTTTGTTAATTGTAGATGTAATCAGCCATAGATACTGTCAACTGACTAATGATTTTAATCCATCTGTGAAATACCCTCACTGTAACAATGAGGCCCTTATTTGCTTGACCAGACAACTAAACACCATAACCTCACCAAGTTGACACATGAAATTAACCATCACGGGGTATTTATTATTTTTTTTATTTGAGTTTTATAGAAAAATGCCTCAGATACCTGAAAATACTGAAACTACTTAAAAATTCTGGTTTATGGGTCAGTTTACCTGGGTAAACAGTGGGAAAGGAACTTGACTTCTCACAGATGGACAAAATTTTGAATTTGGATCTAATGTCTATCGGCCGGGGCAGAAGCACAATATTTACTTGCTTAATTTGTACTAATTTAGTTCTTTATTCTTTTTTAAAGTAGGAGGTTAAGAAAATATTTTAGGCTTTTAAGCAAGATAAATGTGCTTTAGGGGAGGACTGTTTGCAGAGCCTGATTTAGCTTTTGGGTAGGTAATAGACTCCATTGAGAATCTAATGACAATTCTAGACTGTCTCTCGAATGGACACATGCACAGAAAGTTTCACATATAATTGCAGGTAGTTTACAGACCCTCTCAAGGTCTGCCAAGAACCCACTGGTAACTATTTATAGGGTCCCAGGTTAAGAAACCCTGACAAATTAAGCCAGCCTCTGCTTGGAAAATGTTTTATGCTATCAATACTGGCCTTTGATACCCTGACATTAATATAGAACTGTTCCAGTTTGTTAATGGTGACATTATGCAAAATACCAGAAATGGATTGGTTTTATAAAAGGGATTTTTTGGTTACAAATTTACAGTCTGAGGCCATGAAAGTGTTCATACTAAGGCATCAGCAAGAGGATACCTTCACTGAAGAATGGCCAATAGTGTCTGGAACATCTCTGTCAGCTGGGAAGGCACGTGGCTGGTGTCTCCTGGTCCTTTGATCCCGGGTTCTGGTTTCAAAATGACTTTCTCCAAAATGTCTCTGGGTGTCTGTCTTGGTTTCTCTCTCTCAGCTCCTGTGTGTCCTTGCTTCTTTCTCCCAGGGCATTTCTCTCTAAGCATCTGGGGATCTTCTCTTAGCTTCTCCCGGGCAAACTCTGGGCCACATCTCTTAGCGTAACACCTCCAAACATCCCTCTGTCTGCATCTCCAGCCATCTCTAAGCGTCATCTTCTGTGTCAGGTCTTGAGTGCTCTTAAGTACTCCAGTGAACTGATCAAGACCCACCCTGAATGGGTGAGGTCCACACCTCCATGGAAATAATTTAATCGAAGGTCTCACCCACAGTTGGGTGAGTCACATCTCCATGGAAACACTCAGTTAAAAGGTTCCACCCAACAGGTTTGGATTACAGGATCATGGCTCTTCTGGGGTCCATATCAGTTTCAGACTGGCACAAGCACCATTGGTGTTTTTGGATTCTGTGCTGTGCTGTAATTTTTTTATTTAAACAGAGAGAACATTTATTTAGTCCTTATGCAAAGAAGTATGTATTTAGGATGCTGGCAGTTATTAAAGAAATAGTTGAATAGTTATATAGAATAATCATAGAAATAAGCAGATTTTTTGATACAAATGCTATTTTTCCTTATTTAGCCTAGCCTTTATAATTCTCTTGCCATGCCTTCTTTTCTCTTCTTTTAAGATCTAGATACTGCATCTATTTCTTGTGTAGGTATAATTCATCTTAGGGTTCTTATTCTTTTGGAAAAATTAAGAGTTGACTTTAACTCCATTTTAGCAACAATTCATAGTTAATTTAAGTAACAACTGGGTATATTTAATTTGATCAAACTTCAAAAATTTTTGGAAAAATGATATCACTGGTAAAATATATGAAAAATCATTATTTTTACAAGCAACTTAAATCTCTTTCTTTTGGGGTTAATAACTTTTCTTGTACTTGTTAATGCCATTTATGTAAATTCCTGTGCTAGCCATTGTTCTATATGTCAAGAAAAAACAGTAAAAATAAGTCCAATCCCATCTGTCAAGGAACTCCCCATTTAGCGGAAGGGACAAAATGAGCTATTACTGCCCTGAGAGATATCAAAAACGTGCCAAGAGCAGTGGAGAGGAGAGGATGAGGGAGGGCATCAGGGAACTCTTGGCAGAGGAGGAGAGATTTGAGATGGAACTTAGTGGCTAACTAGGAGTTTGTTGGTGTCTTAGTTTCCTGGGACTACTGTAACAAATTACCGCAAACTGGATTGCTGAAAACAACAGAAATTTGTTCTCACAGTTCTGGAGGCTGGAAGACTGAAACTAAGGTGTCAGCAGGGTTGGTTCCTTCTGGAGCTTCTGGGGGAGAGCAGTTCCCATGACTATCCTAGCCTGTGCTGGTTGTGGATCTTCCTGACCTTCCTTGGCTTTTTGATGTGTGGCTCCAGTCTCCGCCTGTGTCATCACATGGCATCCTCCTGTGTGTTTGTATCCAAATTTCCCTCTTCTTATAAGGATGCCAGTCATACTGAATTTAAGACCCGCCCTAATCCAATATGACCTCATCATAATTTGATTGCATCTGCGAAGATCCTATTTCCAAAAAGGCCACATTCACAGGTCCTGGGTGGATGTGAATTTGGCACGTACACTGTTCAACAACCCAGTATGGTTGGTCCAAGGTGTCCCTCATCTCAGTTCTTGCCAAGATTAAATACTTGTTAAAGCATATTCTGTCTTGGGCCTAAATAGGGATCTGTGGATTCTTACAGCAAGTCTAAACACCAGCAATATAAAGGAAAAAAATTATCCTTTTGGAAATCTCTATGTACTGTATGTACACTAAGAACAAACCGAACCTTACTAGGAAGGCTTGGTAAAAACAAACAAATGCCAGGCAAGTAGTAACGAAAGCTGATACTATTTCCTTCCTTTACACACCCCCTCTGCAGGGGATTGGCAGTCTGGAAGTTTTAACAATGGAATTGATCTGGGGACCTTTTTAAAAAGCTCATGTTAGCAATTCAGTGAGTATAAATGTCTTGGACAGAACTGACCTTGTCTTAGTTCTCTTTGTATCCTTTGTCTACTAACCTCACTCAGGGTAATAATAATAACTAATAATAGTAGCGACCACTTACTGGGTTCTTTTTGTACAACAAGCACTATGATTAAAGGCTTCACCTTCTCTCATCCTCATCGGGACCTTTTGGGGTGTGGATGTGATTAGGAGTGAGGGGTCTAGGGTGGGCTGCCTGCGCTGTAATCAGACCTCCACAGCTTACTAGCTGTGTCGCTTGGGCAAGCTCTTTAGCTCCTCTGGGCTCAGTGTCCTCATTTATAAAAAGAGGAGATAGCATCTGATTCTGAGGATTGGTACGAATGTTCATATATTCTGTAGCATTGTGCCTGCTATTAGCTTTTGTCATTATCCTCATTTTGAAGTCAAGGTAACAGAGGAGCAGAGGTTAAAAAAACTTGCCCAATTTCACACACAGTTAGTATGAACCAAAGACGGGAGTTTTGAACCACCCATCTGACTGAAGCTTGTACCTCGTCTGTGGCCTAAATCCTTACTGTACTGAATAGAAATTCGGAATTGTATATCAATATTTTCAAATTTCATTTCATATTAATTTACCTTCCATATGTTCTTTTGGGTCACCTCATCCACTTCAGGGGCTTCATTTATCATCTGATTCCGGCATTGGCAACTACAACCTGTGGCCAATTCCAGTCTGCTGCCTGTTTTTTGTAAATAAAGTTTTATTGGAACACAGCCATGCTTATTGTTCAGCTAGTGCCTTTGTGCTAAAAAACAGCACGGTTGAGTAGTTGCAGCAGAGACTGTAGCCCACAAAACCTAAAGTATTTATTCTCCTATGCGTTACTGAAAATGTTTTCATTCTCCTCTGATCTTGCTCACTACTTTCATCCTTTCTCCTGAGATCTTGATTCCTAAATTAAGCCTTTACTCACCAAATTTCTCCACCTCCAAGTCCCATATCTGCCTTAAAATCAACATTTACCAAACTAAATTCTTCATATGTTTATTTCCCACCCTGAAGTCAGTTCCTCCTCCTGAATTTTCTATCATGGTTAATGGCTCCACCATATACCCAGAAGGCTTCTCTCCTTTTTGTTGCTCAAGCCTAATCCATTATTGGGTCCTGTCCATTGACCATCCAAAATACATGAACCACTTCAAGAAAGTAACCTAAGCTTTTAAGTAGCCACTGCTAAAGTTCCTCTTATCTTCAGTCCCCACCTACAACTGGACCAACAGTTCCCTTTACAGTCCTTTAGAAATTACCATAATGTGTATTCAATGAGAAATAAGTATTGGAATGGTGGACCCATGGAGATAGAACCTTTTTTCTACTTCAGATACTGCTTCACAAATAAGAATTTAGGAATGCTAGAGTGTCAGATAATTGGAAATTTTGAACTTTCATTATTACATGGCTACTTGATTTATTGAGTTGTCACTTAATAACTAGTATTCATTTATGTTTAAAAATTAAATATCTGCCCTTTATTCACGACCTCATTGGCTGGGAGTAGTGGGGATAGTGGAGGAATTAAAACTCTAGCATTAGGTTATCATTTTTTCTGGCTCACCCAAAGGGTGTATTCTAATAACAAATGCGTTTTCATCATCATAAGTATTACTTGAATGTTATTTTAAAGCTCCTGATATCATTAAATCTGCAGTCTCCTTTTATAAATTTAAAATTATGCTATAATAACTATAGAAGAGCAAAGTGAAAAGAAGCAAACTTTGAAGTATAAAAGGATTAGTGGGAATGATAAATATCCACTCAGTGTCTTAGCGTCTTTGATCTTGACATTTGTTTTGTCCAGCAAATATGTTCACAGTACTTTAATTTCAGTTTCTCTATCTGGAGAATCACACAGGACCAGTCTTTGTTTTCAAGAACAACAAAGATGTTTATAACATTAAGTCAAGAGCAGAGGCCATAAATTAATTCTAATCCTTAAATTAGCCTTTTTGTAACATGAGGATTTGGGATTGTTCACACAAAATAATCCCAAGAATAATAGCTCCCCATGCTCAGTAATGATCTTAAAGATTAATATCTTTCTTTGGTTAATGATTACCTAATACATTAATAAGCTCTCCAAACACTTCCTGAAATTTAAATTATCTGTAGACTTCCAGAGCTATATTTTGATCAGTCATGTAAAGAAGTGATGTAGCTCAATTACTGTCAAATTTAAGATAATTTTAGATTCTGATTTAGAGAAAAATGCCACCCACCATCAGACTTCAAAATAGCTGAAATAATAGAGGAAAAAAAGTAATTAGAACATTAAGCTAATATTCTCCCAATGTCCTATTTGTAAGCTAGCCTCTTGGTGGCGGCGGCTGCTGTTATTGCTGTTTTACTCTGTCTGCTGGGGGTTCGTGCCCCAGTGGGCCTCCCACTTAACTTGGAGCATGATAAAGTCTCACTCCAAGGACTTACATAAAAATCACTGTTGAGTCTTCAGGTCTGCTTCTATTAACTAGGCAGCTTGGGGCAATGCAAACAGTAGAGAATGCTGTTAAAATTGTGACTTAATGGAGGTTGTGTAGCCTTAGGTAAGTCACTTAACTCCTCTTCCCACGTCAAATGAGAATAATACTTACTTTACAGAAGCACCTGGCAGGTGGTGAGTGCTCAGGATACTGGGGTAGTAGTGGTCATTGATATTATTATAATAGTAACCACCACCATATTTGAGGCAGTGTGCTTCTTAATTATACAGATCTCTGTGGGTTTTCTGATGGCGTCCTTGTCACTCACAGATGCTCCAGTTAGCTGAGTGGTGAAGGAGCAATCCCAACCTTGATAAATAAACAGCTCTTTCCCAGAATGCTGTATTTTCTCTCATATGAAATCATGACTTGGTGTCATTGAGAAAAATGTGCAAAAGTCATTATGCAAATATTTATAGCAGCACAGGTTTGCAAAAATGAAAATCTGAAAGCTACTTGCCTCAACAATGAGGGAATGACTAAGGATATAAAAGTATACTGTTGTATAATTTTTCAATGATGTATATACAGTTTATTTTGATACATGGGAATGCATGTTTGACATAACTGAAAATGGCTCATAATAGTAGTTATCTCTGAAAGCAACTCTATAGATATTTCTACAAAATTAAAGTTCAAAGGAAATTTTAAGTGTGATTAAGAGCTTAATGCTCATTGGTTTCTCTGTTTTCTAGAGAAAGTTAAAGTTATTTAACTTTATAAAGATTCTAACAACTTCCATTTACTCATTGCTCTAACGGAAAAGTGCATTCAGCATTCCTAAAGACAGACTTGAAGATGAACTTCTGGAATAAAATACTTTTGTAAATTAGGCCTATTCTGCTTGTTTTTCTGGGTTACCAAAATCTTATGTGTGTTCAAAGGTGGAAAGGTTGAGCAGACTTAAATTTAGATTTTCAGCTAATCCTACATAGAGAAGTGCATAAGTAAATGTATCATTCCATAGTAATTTACGTGGCAATTTGGTGCCCAGTGTTTTCAACAAGTTAAGTCATTTTTAAAGAGCACCCAATGGTGATTTATATAAATTATGACTTCTGCGTGTTCTCTTTTTCTATTTCCTCTTATCACATATAACAGGAACTCTGATATTGTAGGGTTCATTTTATTTAAGAAAGCAGTGCCTTTAAGTGATATAGATACTTAACTTTGACATGTGATAAAGTTGTCTTCACAGTTATCTCTCCCACTATTTAAACAAATATCAGAAATGGTTTATAGGATGACACAGAAATATATACCATATAAGATAATGCAGCTTTTATTAAGACGTTTTAAATATATAGAAATGCTTTATCTTTAGAAAAGTAAATTAAAAGTTTCAATCCTATATAGAAAGAATGGTAGAAGGATACAGATAACCAACATTCAGTGTGGCACTCCTTGTTGCTGGTTCAGTTTTAAAGATAATAGATCTTGGAAGAGTGAGGTGGTGGATTTGTTTCATTTGTCTTGAGCACTGGCTCTACTGTGTTCTGCCAGCTTATCAGTAAGAGGGTGAACATACAATTATGAAGTCAACTCACAGCCCAATTGACTTAAACACCTACTTTTTGCCTTTCATTGCCTTATTCAGTTTCTCTACATCATGTTTGCCTGTCTGTCTGTCTCTTGTCCTATGATTTAACATATGGGCAAAGATAGATAAAAAAGAATGTGGAAGACATCCTTTGCTTTTCAGGACTAAGCCTCTGTCTTCTGTCACCAACATTTATGAAGGGACAACCTCATGATAAAATTATGGCTTGAGAACTGCAGAGAGATTCTGGGACCTCAGATCCCTGTGATTTTAAATACATAAAACTCAAAAGTAAATGTCAAAGAGGCTCTTCTCCAGCAACATTCTCGTCAATCTTCCTGTGAATGTTTAAATCTAAGTTTGTTTCATTAGATTTTACATTTTGGCATATGAATGAAGTAGACTAATTCATTTGTTTAAATTCTCATTCATTTGATACAAGATTAAATGTTTCATTGAAAAATATCACAGTCTCAAATTTAATTTGGAGTCTGAATTGTAATTGAAGCATTGTCGTTCCATTTTGAGCACTAGGGAGTAAAAATCACACATGCTGTTAATTTCTAAAGTAAATGACTAAGCTGTATGAATTTCAAGGCAGTCTTCTTTGGTTTCCTTTTTTTTAAATGCAATTTTATTGAGATATAGTCACATATCATACAGTCTAGCCAAAGTATCAGTCAGTGGCTCCCAGTATTGTCATATAATTGTGCATTCATCACCACAGTCAATTTTAGAACATTTTCATTACTCCACAAAAAAATAATAAAAATAGGAAAGTATTAAAAATATATAAAAATGAAAAAGAACACCCCAAACATTCCATACTCCATATCCCCCCTATTATTTATTTACTTTTTGACTTTATTTTATTGCTCATCTGCCCATACACTGGATCCAGGGAGTGTCAGTCACAAGGTTTTCACAATCACACGGTCACACGATGAAAGCTGTATAATTATACAGTCATCATCAAGAATCAAGGCTTGCTTTGTAATCAAGGCATACAGTTCAACAGTGGTTTCCTTTTATAGGAAGAGTATTTGTAAACTTAGTTTTGTTTTTATCCATATATAAAATATAAATATTATGTTGAATGTGCCATAGGCTTGTTGATGACTGGTCCTATGTCAAATAGAGCAGTTGAGGGGCGAGACCAGCAGAGCGGGCTGACCACCAGCCCTGCCAGTTCTCAAGAATGTCACTGAACTGCTCGGAGCCTCAGTTTTCCTAGCTGTAAAGTAGATATACTTTGACTCTCACCAGTTTAGCAGGTGACCATGAGAGTCAAAGGAAACCCAGGGACACGGCTCTGAAAATTGGAAAGGCTTTATATAAGGAATCACTATTACTAGCATTAATTACTAGTATGTTGTTGAATAGTACCAGCATCCAGTTAGCATTCAGCCAATGTATAGCTAAGGAAAAACTGGTGTGCTGTAAATAAAATTGAAGAAAAATCAGTAATTTTGTGATAAATTATTAGAAACACTTTGTTTTGACATAATTGTAATTCCTTTATGAATTTGATTTACCTTTGTTTATCCATGACGGGGGCAGGAGGGTTAAAAAATGGATGTACTTCTGTCTACACAACCAAATACTTTATTAATTTTCAGAAATAATGTACTAATTCACATAGCTTTTTAAGCATATGTAAATAATAGTCAGCAAAGGATAATGCGGCATGTAATATGAAGGTTGAAGATGCAGGTAAATGAAAACTTAACTTATGATGGATTGCTATCACTGCTTTGGATATTAGATCAGGATATATATCATATAAGATTAACTTTTAGCTGTGCCAGGATTTTGTGGAAATGAGGTCTTGTGGGTTTTGATGAAGCAAATCAATCAGTCTATGCCTTATCTTTTTTTTCTCTCTTCTTGCTCACTGGGCAATTAGATTTACTCTGCAGGATCATGGTATATAGTATATATTAACTTTATACTAACCCAGCTGATAAGTGGCATCAAAAAATGTGTTAATAAAGTCATAACCATTTGCTGGAATCACAAGATTGTACTTGGCTTGGTTTGGTTTTTAATCCTTTCTATATATTCTCAGCTAGATGATGTATTAAGGATTAAACCTATCTGAGGTTGTTTCTGTGGTATATTGGGCATTGTGGCAAAGCACTGGGCTGCAAAGACCTTTGAGTTATGACCTGCCATACCAGAGCTCTGTCCAGGCAGGGAGAGGGGCACAATCTCACATCAATTTTTAAAACCATTTAATCAATTATGTATTTAACCAATATATGTACATTGATGTACATATCAATATTTGAATGATGCTGGGGTCTTTGATGAAAACCACAATAATGACACTCCCTACCCTTCTCGAGCCCTGAAAAGAATTAAGAGAGGATAAAATATTTGGAAGACAAGGCTAAAATATCATATCACCTTTATTACTAGTATAAAGTCAGGTTGAAGGGCAAGGTTTATTTGTTCTAATATGTAACCCCAGGCCTACACACAGGCCATACTGACTGGGGGAGGCCTCTCTGCAGGCTCAAAAGGATCAGCTCATATTTGTGGCATGGAGGAACAGAGGAGAACTCCTATTCCCCAAGGGCAGCTCCACTCCCAAGAAAAGAAGGGAAGAGCTGAGCTCAGGATACTGAATTTTTGCTCCTCACAAATTACCCATCAGCTAAGCCACTCTCCTTCTCCTTGGACGGAAAGAGAGAGGAGTTACATGCTGGAAACTTGGGGTGGGGGGTGGGGGATTCTCCTCCAATATAGGGCAGATTGTATAATATTTGATATCAAATGAACTAGGCAAAACATAGGGACAGGAGGAAACGAGTGAGCCTTACAGAGAAGGATAGTCAGGATGTAGCTAAATGGTCAGGGAGAAGGGAAAGGAATGTTCCAGGTGTGAACTGCACCAGAGAAGGCACGTGCAGGGGATGCTGAGCTTGCCTTGGAGAGGAGCTAGAGCTGGCAGATCAGGTTGTAGAGGCCTGGAGCTACCTCCTTCCTTATCTAAGAAGCTTGCAGAAGTGACACATTTGAGTCCTTCTTTGTGAATGTGTGTAGGGGAGGTTTTTAATTTTTTTTTTCTTTATTGTATCTTAGCACACTGAACTCGAAGAATGTTTTTCATTTATTTGCGTGGTTCTCTCTATAATTTGTCTTGGCTAATTACCTCTAACTGTAGGCTTTCCAACTATATATTGAATGCTGTGACTAATCATCATATTTCAGTAGCAAAGAGCCTGTAATTTTTGGAGCGTATGACCTATGTAAGGATATGTTGCAGAGAGAAATCATTTCCTCCCTTCCCATGATAAAATCTTGTTTGTGGTTACACTAAGAACTACCTCAGAAAGAGATTTAGTTCTGAGATAGTTTTCAAATTTGAAGTTTGTAATATGTGTCAATATAGGTGAATGCAGTGGAATCCTGTTCACCAAATCACGCCCAGATACATTAATGAGCCAAGAGTCTATTGATTTTGAGGGCTGCTTCTGCCGTTTCAGTGATCATAGTATACATTTCTCTGGAATAAAATCCTTAGAAATTGCTTCAAAGAGTGGTAGCAATCAATCACGGAATGGTTTTTACATAGATTTTTGCTATTCCATGCATTCAAACAAATCTAATGTTTGCCCAAAACAAATATTAATTTAAAAAAACATTTAACATGAGTCTCTATCTAAGATGGGAATCCTGTACTCCATAAAGCAATTTTTAACTCTTTGCTGAATGCTGCAGTTTGGAGTGGTGAGAGAAAGAAAGGATGGGGGAGAGAAAAAAACATCAGCTACCTTCCCTTTTACCAATGAGTTTGAAATTTCATTGGGAATATATGACAGGCATTTCCATGCCAGATCATAAATACAAAGCAGGATATGAATAATCACTGGGATGTGTATTTTTAGTCATTCAATGCTTTGTTTATTCAGAAGATTTATTTAACAGCTCAGCAAATGCTACTGTGTTAACACAGAGGTCACTGGATTCTCCATGTAACTGACATCCCCTCGACCATCTTAAGCTTGGTAGATTTTAAGGATTCCCTTCATAGCAATCATTTTATCACCTGTAAAATGAGAACTTTGGAACCAAATGAACACTGTAGTTTCCTTCCAGCTTTAATACTTATTGAATTAAGGATATCTCTAATGACGTGGTGAGAAAGATGAAAGAATCAGGATACTGTAAGACAAAGGGAAAGTTCTGAGGTCTAGTTATGCTACTACAAGGACAGAATAAATGGGCTGGACATTAAATGCCCCACATCTGTCAGGTTTTCTTTAGAATGCTGTAAACCTAACAGGCCATAAGTGTTGTGGTTTTTCCATTAGTGTAAAAGGTTTATTTTATTTAATCTGCGTGGATGCGTGACTAAGAGATGTCTGTTTTAACAGTAATCCTCATGGTCTGGGTTGGTTTTAATTTCCTACTCTTAAAAAAAAAAAACAGCTTCATTGAGTTATAATTCCCATATGATAGAATTCACCTATTTAAATTTTACAGTTCATTGGCTTTCGGTATATTTATAGAGTTGTGCATCCATCACCATAATTAACTTTAGGACATTCTCATAATCCCAAAGGGAAATCCTTCACCCTTTGGCTGTCACCCCCCAATCTCCCATCTCCCATCCTGCCCCAAGCCCTAGGCATCCACTAATCTGCTTTCTGTCTCTAATGAGCCACGTTTAAATGAAGGAAGCAGGCAGTAGACATCAGGGGCCGAGCCCCACAGTGCATCTTTATCTAAACACTTACATTTGATGGTTGGAACTGTTAGAGTTTGTAGTATCTGATGGAAAAATCTAAAACTAAAATTCCAATTAGAAGAATGAATCTTATCAGAAGGGATAACAAGCTGAAAATAGCCTCAAATTCAGTATATGGACAAGTACCCTTCAGCTATTATCGGTTGTGTACATCAGCGTTTGCAGTCATCTGTTCTATCTCATTGCTTGAGAGATGTTTAACAGAATAAAGTCTATGATAGATTGCTTACAATTTTTATTTTTTTATGGCACCAGTGCACCAGTCACCCAGTGAAATCTCATTTTGAATATTTTATGTGCAGGGACTTTACTGGGACATAATCTGAATGAGTCTGCCTTCACGGACCTCACAGCACAGAAGAGGGAGATGAATGTTTATAAACATTTAAGTGCAAAATAATTTCAAAATACTCTAGGTGCAAGCCAGGGGGCACTCCTCAAGGATAGTTGGTTATGCCTGGGTAGACTGGTGGGGAAGAAGGATGTCAGAAGCAGAAACAGCTCAAAGAGGAAGTGACCCTGGAGATCAGCTATGGCACATTAGTAAGGCTTGGGGAATGAAGGAAGGGAATTTTGGTAGAGGAGCAGCATGGAGATAGGAGGTGTCCTAGTACCTTTGGACCCAGCAGATACAGCGATATTCATAGGAGAAGTAGTGAAGAGGCTATAAGGGCCTTGGACCTTATCTTCTGAGCACTAGGGTGTTATTGAAGAATTTTAAGCAGGACAGCCATGTAGTTATGTTTGCATTTTAGGAAGTCACTTGGACAGCTGTGTGGAGGATGAATAGGAAGGAGGCAAGAGTATTTAGGAACCTACTGGCCTTGTGCAAGCAAGAGGTAGTACTACGTAAAGGAGGGGTGGGGTGGGGAGAGGTGTAGGAATATAGTTTGTGTGCACCATTGAAGTTCAGTTGGTATCTAAGCAAACGAGATTTTTGTAGATTTAGGATGTTAAATTGTGTGTATGTGTTCCTAAATATGTGTGTGTGTGTATGCATGCCAGGGGCAGGGAAAATGGGAAGTTAATGCATGGTGGGTATAGAGTTTCTGTTTTGGGATATGGGAAAGTAATGGAAGGGGTGAAGTACTGCAACAGTGTAAACATAACTAGTCTCACTGAATGGTATGCTTGGAAGTCATTGTGATGGGAAAGTTTATGTTGTATATATGTTCTTACAAGTTAAAAAAAAAAAAAAAAGAAAAAAAATAAAGAATGAGTAACTCAAGAGCAAATGACAATTAAAAGCAGTACACTATCCTGGGTGGAATCTAATAATGGAGAAGAAAAGGCCCAAAAGAACATTATTGGGACATAAGGAAAAATTGGAATATAGACCAAAAGCTTTGTATCAGTTAAATTTGTATCAAGTTAAATTTCCTGAACTTGATAGCTGCACTTAAAGTAGTTCAGAAGTGAATATCTTGTTTCTTAGGAAATGTACTTGGCAGTATTAAGTGTTCAAGGAACATGTTGTATACAAACTACACTCAAGTGTTCAGAAAATGGATTGATAAATAGACCAATAGATAGATAGAATGTTACAGCAAATGTAAAATAAAATTGGTGGATCTGAGTGCCTTGGGGTATAGGGGTGTGTTAGAGTTCTCTGGGGTTTGTTTATTTTCATAACTGTCATGTAACTTTGAAAGTATTTTTTTAAAGTCTTTTAAAAACAAAATAACTATATATACTGGCATGGAAACTTCTCTAAAGATATAATAAATGAATACAATGAAACTGTTGAACAATACCTAGTGTAGGGTACCATACGTGTAACAAACAAAAGAAAAAAAATACCTGTAGATTTTTTTTAATCTTTCCAGACCTTTTTTTAACATCTTGTGCTCAACTCTACCAGTGTTTACCTGTAGGGAAGGAAATGGGATTAGGACAATATCGTGAAAAGGAACTTCCGTTTTTTATGTGTCCTTCTGTATTGTGTGAACTTTTCCAATAAGCTTATATTATAACAAAACTGGAGATTTATTATAGCAAACATTTAAGGATGTAGAACCCATGAAGTGGGGGAATAGAATGGAAGAGATGGGGTGGAGGGCTATAGATTCAAAACACCCAGAAGCAGAAGGTCTTCATTCAGAAACCTTTTTTTTTTTTTTTTTAATAAAGCAAAGCAAAACCAAAAGATAGAGGGTATGTATGTATCTTACTAAAGAGATTAGGGCTTTAGTTTGAAAAACAGAACAATCTATACATCTTCAACTACAATGGGCAGCAAATGGAGGGACTAAGCACAATAAGTTGAGAGTCAGTTACAGACATGATTTTCATCCCTAGAATTGCTTCTGCTGAAAAGTGTATAAGGCCACCAGTGGCTTATACCTAGTGACCTACAGATAGTAAATAAAATAGCAAACAAAATCAGGGGTAGGTATGTCTGTAAAATGGTAGGGAAACTCTCTTTCCTTCCCTGTTTCACCTTCCTTTATTGCTTTCTCTGATTCATCCCTCTTCCTCTTTTACACATGCACACACACGTTCCTATCATACAGATCTACCAGTCTGAAAACAAAAAGTTAAAAGAAAAGAAACTAATAGAAGATGAGAATGTCCAAATCAGATAAGCATTTCCACATGATAATGAGGAAAAAGATGTTCTGCCAAAAAACATCATGTGAAAATTTTCATGGCCTACTTATTTTGTCATCAAAAATGTGAATCATGTACTACCAACAGCAGAAAGCTTGAGAGAGAAGTGGTGACAGTATTTCTGATACCGGCTTTTATTTGCACAGTGTTTTACAGTTTATGAACAAATTCACACACATCATCTCATTCGAGCCTCCATTGAGAAAGGTAATGCTTCCTTCTCTTTATAGATGGTGACAAGGAGTCCCAAAAACAGGCAAAAGAGGTAGAGTCAGGCCTTGGAGCCATGTCAGCTGACAGCTCAGCTGTGCATTTTTCCAGGACACTCAGATGCCTGCCTAACCTTAATATAGTATACCTGGTACCACACTGCTTTGTCTTTCAGGCCAGACTTCTCAGGCTCTTTATCCTTCAAAAATTTGTTCTGCCACCTGTCCTAACTTTGAAGAATCACAGAAATTAGCAAAATATATGAATCCATGTTATTCATTTGTAAAGTATAATAGTTATTTGAACTACATAATGAAGGAGATAGATTGTGTCCTGTTTTGGGGCTACCAACAGCAGCTTCCAAAGTAATGATGCAGAATTTAGCTTCATAAAATAATAATAATTTCATAATTCATGATGCGAAATCTATGATACAGTATCACAAGATGGGGGCAATGGAGGAAGCACCAAAGAAACGAGGTTTTCATCCTATCCATGCTCTGGGAATTTCCTGGTACCCAACCTAGAAATATTGGCTGTACTTGTTCCTAGGGAAAAATAGCTATGAACTGTTTCACTGATTCACAGGATACAAACCCTAGCTTCTCCTTCTGAAGGAAGAAAGCAGAGAACCTGTTACCTGCGATACCTGCAACAGGTAGATATTGATATGTTTGCTGTCTAGAAGTTCCAGACATACCACTACACAACTGTGTAAAAAAAACTATGTAAAAAAGCTAAAATGTATCCATGGGGTGGGCATATAAATGAGCACCCCAAGATAAATTGACGACCCCCTCCAATGGTTGCCTGGCCTTGGCTTGTCCAAGGACTAGGCTCATGGATGAGACCCTCCCTCCCCGGCAGCTTCTCTTTCAAACCACATAAAGGTCTGACAAATTGCAGATCAATTCTCTGGTTGCTCATTCTGTTAAGTCTGAGGTTAGGTGTGCTACAGCACACTTTTCTTCTTTTTTTTTTTTCCCTCTGTGATGGTTTTGTATAGATTTTCTTGCCGCTACTACTTCCTAACTACAGGACAGTTACCATGGCAACACCTGTTGATGGCAGACCAAAAAAATGCAATTCTGCAGTGAGGAAACTGCTCCTGTGTTTCTTGTTCCTCGTTCTCACAGTTAGATTCAGGGGGTGTTTTTGTTCCTTCTCTTTCTAGTCTTGGGAGTGATACCAGTTTTCTCCATTTAGGCAGATTGAAATGGAAATTGCTCTCTGCTTTTTCAGTTTTATATGCAAAGCTGCAACTGTGGGACCCTCTGGAGCATTTGCTGTGTGGTGATTTTTACCAACTATAATAGAAACCGTGTCTTTTGTCCAAGGAGTTGGAGGTTTTTAAAGCCTGTTTTTCTTTCCTTTTTCCTCTATTAATTCCTTCTTCCCTTTTCTTCTTCCTACTTTACTCTATCAGTTAGGTGGTGCATGCTCCCTCTTTGACTGGACAGCCAGACAAAGGGTCACAGCGGTGGAGTCCAGATTTCATGTCTTTCTTACAACACCATTAGTCTGGATGGATGCTGGACAAGAGGGTGTGACTAGATCAGGATAAATCTATTGCCCAGAAAAATGATGCAGTGTGTGTATATAGATAAAATGTATACATATAGTAATATATTTTGAGAGATTGTGGTGGTTTTGGGTGTGTGTGTGTGTGTAGATAGATAGATAAAGAGGTGCTTTATAAAGTTACTGACTTTGTCCCACATGGTCCATTTACAAGGTGCCAACCAACACCACACCCTTAAACACCCCTCTGAAACTCAGATACTTGAAAGACAATAATCTTTCAGTACTGTGGAAAGCTGCTAGGCAACCACTAGAGCTTAGCTGTTTATCCTGTCTCTACCCAACAGGTAGAGCCATTGCCTTAGGTCAACACAAACAACCCAGCCCTTTCTGTGGAACTTCAAGAACAGAGGAGAAGGTCAATTCTATCCTGAAATTATTCTGTGTCTGGGACTCCTGACAGTACAGAGAGTGCTATGAATTTTGTTGCCTCATAGTTTTACCTGTTCATACTGTAAGTTGGCTACTGACTACCTTCCTCAGCTACCTGGGGAAGGGGAATTCTCCTTGCCTACCCCCCACCCATTCCTAGCTTTCACACACAGCTAGCAAAGCTCAGTGATCAGCAACACCATGACCCCTAGAGTGATCCCCAGACTAGAGGAACCAGAAGTCGTTCTTCATCAGGAAACATCTGAAGGCTGAGCTGAGACTCTCTAACAGATAAAGCAACACACCATGTGGCTAACCAGTTAGGTACCAGTCATGGGGCAGAGGAAGGCTGGGGCACAGGCATGAGGGAAAGACGAACCAAAAATGGTAGTGTCTATAAATGATAGCTAAAGTCCCAATAAAAAAGACAGTTACCCAGATATGCAGAGTGGAGGGGACTGATGTAATATTTACTTTTCATTCTTTTTATTCTCAAGCAAGGAAATAATATTGAAAGTTGACTAAGGAAATGAATGAATGAATATTCTCTTTGGGTGCCCTAGATATTATCCTATATTTATTTAAATTAACTAAAGAAGAATGTTTTTAAACTTTTCTTTTACTCCCAATTTATAAACTAGTAATTAGAAGAGTCAATTTATATGTTTTCTGTTCACTAAAGCAACATTTAAGTACCAAAGCTAATCTTTTTAAAGTTAGTTTTTATAGCACCTGGCTTTATATTCAGATATCTGAGAAGCATGCTATAGAACTTGCCTTAAATACATTGTTTGTATATTATATACTAATCTATACTTTACCAAAAAAATCATTTTTTTCCTGTTGAGCACTTTGAGATTTTTGATGATTTCTCTGCTAATATTGAAACTATAAGGAGTTCATATCCAAGCCATGCTTGGGATGCTTGCATCCAGATAAGGCTTATAGTAAATGATATCATTTTAAGCCTCTTTTCAGAGAGCATACTCACACATAGAAGGTTTTTTTTTTTTTTTTTAATCATCATTTTATTGAGATATATTCACATACCACGCAGTCATACAAAACAAATTGTACTTTCGATTGTTTACAGTACCATTACATAGTTGTACATTCATCACCTAAATCAATCCCTGACACCTTCATTAGCACACACACAAAAATAACAAGAATAATAATTAGAGTGAAAAAGAGCAATTGAAGTAAAAAAGAACACTAGGTACCTTTGTCTGTTTGTTTGCTTCCCCTACTTTTCTACACATCGATCCATAAACTAGACAAAGTGGAGTTTGGTCCTTATGGCATTCCCAATCCCACTGTCACCCCTCATAAGCTACATTTTTATACAACTGTCTTCGAGATTCATGGGTTCTGGGTTGTAGTTTAATAGTTTCAGGTATCCACCACCAGCTACCCCAATTCTTTAGAACCTAAAAAAGGTTGTCTAAAGTGTGCGTAAGAGTGCCCACCAGAGTGATCTCTCGGCTCGTTTTGGAATCTCTCTGCCACTGAAGCTTATTTCATTTCCTTTCACATCCCCCTTTTGGTCAAGAAGATGTTCTCCATCCCACGATGCCGGGTCTACATTCCTCCCCGGGAGTCATATTCCACGTTGCCAGGGAGATTCACTTCCCTGGGTGTCTGATCCCACGTAGGGGGGAGGGCAGTGATTTCACCTTTCAAGTTGGCTTAGCCAGAGAGAGAGGGCCACATCTGAGCAACAAAGAGGCATTCAGGAGGAGACTCTTAGGCACAAATACAGGGAGGCCTAGCCTCTCCTTTGCCGCAACCGTCTTCCCAAGGGTAAAACTTATGGTAGAGGGCTCAACCCATCAAACCACCAGTCCCCTATGTCTGTGGTCATGTTAGCAACCATGGAGGTGGGGTAGGCGAATACCCCTGCATTCTCCACAGGCTCCTCAAGGGGGCACTACATCGTTTTTTTTTTTTTTTTTTTTTTTTCCTTGTTTGTCTTTTTTCTTTTTTTTTTTTTTTTTTAACTTTCCCTTCTTTTTTCAAATCAACTGTATGAAAAAAAAAGTTAAAAAGAAAACAAACATACAATAAAAGAGCATTTCAAAGAGACCATAGCAAGGGAGTAAGAAAAAGACAACTAACCTAAGATAACTGCTTAACTTCCAACATGTTCCTACTTTACCCCAAGAAAGTTACATACTATAGCAACATTTCAGTGAACTTGTTCCTACTACATCCATCAGAAATTAACAGACCATAGTCATTTCTGGGCATCCCCAGAACGTTAAATAGCTTATCTGTTCTTCTTGGATTATTGTTCCCCCTTCCTTAATTGCTCTCTACTGCTAGTTCCCCTACATTCTACATTATAAACCATTTGTTTTACATTTTTCAAAGTTCACATTAGTGGTAGCATATAATATTTCTCTTTTTGTGCCTGGCTTATTTCGCTCAGCATTATGTCTTCAAGTTTCATCCATGTTGTCATATGTTTCACGAGATCGTTCCTTCTTACTGCCGCGTAGTATTCCATCGTGTGTATATACCACATTTTATTTATCCACTCATCTGTTGAAGGACATTTGAGTTGTTTCCATCTCTTGGCAATTGTGAATAATGCTGCTATGAACATTGGCATGCAGATATCTGTTTGTGTCACTGCTTTCCGATCTTCCGGGTATATACCGAGAAGTGCAATCGCTGGATCGAATGGTAACTCCATATCTAGTTTTCTAAGGAACTGCCAGACTGACTTCCAGAGTGGCTGAACCATTATACAGTCCCACCAACAATGAATAAGAGTTCCAATTTCTCCACATCCCCTCCAGCATTTGTAGTTTCCTGTTTGTTTAATGGCAGCCATTCTAACTGGTGTTAGATGGTATCTCATTGTGGTCTTAATTTGCATCTCTCTAATAGCTAGTGAAGCTGAACATTTTTTCATGTGTTTCTTGGCCATTTGTATTTCCTCTTCAGAGAACTGTCTTTTCATATCTTTTGCCCATTTTATAATTGGGCTGTCTGTACTATTGTCATTGAGTTGTAGGATTTCTTTATATATGCAAGATATCAGTCTTTTGTCAGATACATGGTTTCCAAAAATTTTTTCCCATTGAGTTGGCTGCCTCTTTACCTTTTTGAGAAATTCCTTTGAGGTGCAGAAACTTCTAAGCTTGAGGAGTTCCCATTTATCTATTTTCTCTTTTGTTGCTTGTGCTTTGGGTGTAAAGTCTAGGAAGTGGCCGCCTAATACAAGGTCTTGAAGATCTTTTCCTACATTATCTTCTAGGAGTTTTACGGTACTTTGTTTTATATTGAGATCTTTGGTCCATTTTGAGTTAATTTTTGTGTAGGGGGTGAGGTAGGGGTCCTCTTTCATTCTTTTGGATATGGATATCCAACTCTCCCAGCCCCATTTGTTGAAAAGACCATTATGACTCAGTTCAGTGACTTTGGGGGCCTTATCAAAGATCAGTCGGCCATAGATCTGAGGGTCTATCTCTGAATTCTCAATTCGATTCCATTGATCTATATGTCTATCTTTGTGCCAGTACCATACTGTTTTGGCAACTGTGGCTTTATAATAAGCTTCAAAGTCAGGGAGTGTAAGTCCTCCCACTTCGTTTTTCTTTTTTAGAGTGTCTTTAGCAATTCGAGGCATCTTCCCTTTCCAAATAAATTTGATAACTAGCTTTTCCAAGTCTGCAAAGTAGGTTGTTGGAATTTTGATTGGGATTGCATTGAATCTGTAGATGAGTTTGGGTAGAATTGACATCTTAATGACATTTAGCCTTCCTATCCATGAACATGGAATATTTTTCCATCTTTTAAGGTCCCCTTCTATTTCTTTTAGTAGAGTTATGTAGTTTTCTTTGTATAGGTCTTTTACATCTTTGGTTAAGTTTATTCCTAGGTACTTGATTTTTTTAGTTGCTATTGAAAATGGTATCTTTTTCTTGAGTGTCTCTTCAGTTTGTTCATTTCTAGCATATAGAAACATTACTGACTTATGTGCATTAATCTTGTATCCCGCTACTTTGCTAAATTTGTTTATTAGCTCTAGTAGGTGTATCGTTGATTTCTCAGGGTTTTCTAGATATAAGATCATATCATCTGCAAACAATGACAGTTTTACTTCTTCTTTTCCAATTTGGATGCCTTTTATTTCTTTGTCTTGCCGGATTGCCCTGGCTAGCACTTCCAGCACAATGTTGAATAACAGTGGTGACAGCGGGCATCCTTGTCTTGTTCCTGATCTTAGAGGGAAGGCTTTCAGTCTCTCACCATTGAGTACTATGCTGGCTGTGGGTTTTTCATATATGCTCTTTATCATGTTGAGGAAGTTTCCTTCAATTCCTACCTTTTGAAGTGTTTTTATCAAAAAGGGATGTTGGATTTTGTCAAATTCTTTTTCAGCATCTATTGAGATGATCAATTGATTTTTCCCTTTTGACTTGTTAATGTGTTGTAATACATTGATTGATTTTCTTATGTTGAACCATCCTTGCATGCCTGGAATAAACCCCACTTGGTCATGGTGTATGATTTTTTTAATGTGTCTTTGGATTCGATTTGCAAGTATTTTGTTGAGGATTTTTGCATCTATATTCATTAGGGAGATTGGCCGGTAGTTTTCCTTTTTTGTAGCATCTTTGCCTGGTTTTGGTATTAGATTGATGTTAGCTTCATAAAATGAGTTACGTAGTGTTCCATTTTCTTCAATGTTTTGAAAGAGTTTGAGTAAGATTGGTGTCAGTTCTTTCTGGAAAGTTTGGTAGAATTCCCCTGTGAAGCCATCTGGCCCTGGGCATTTATTTGTGGGAAGATTTTTGATGACTGATTGGATCTCTTTGCTTGTGATGGGTTGGTTGAGGTCTTCTATTTCTTCTCTGGTCAGTCTAGGTTGTTCATATGTTTCCAGGAAATTGTCCGTTTCCTCTACATTATCCAGTTTGTTGCCATACAGTTGTTCAAAGTATCCTCTTATAATTTTTTTAATTTCTTCAGGATCTGCAGTTATGTCACCTTTTTCATTCATTATTTTGTGTATATGGGTCTTCTCTCTTTTTGATTTTGTCAGTCTAGCTAGGGGCTTGTCAATCTTGTTGATCTTCTCAAAGAACCAACTTTTGGTGATATTTATCCTCTCTATTGTTTTTTTGTTCTCTATGTCATTTATTTCTGCTTTAATCCTTGTTATTTCTTTTCTTCTACTTGGTTTAGGATTGGTTTGCTGTTCATTTTCTAGCTTCTTCAGTTGATCCATTAGTTCTTTGATTTTGGCTCTTTCTTCCTTTTTAATATATGCATTTAGTGCTATAAATTTCCCCCGTAGCACTGCTTTTGCTGCATCCCATAGGTTTTGGTATGTTGTGTTCTCATTTTCATTCATCTGTATATATTTAGCAATTTCTCTTGCTATTTCTTCTTTAACCCACTGATTGTTTAGGAGTGTGTTGTTTAACCTCCAGGTATTTGTGAATTTTCTAAGTCTCTGATGGTTATTGACTTCTAATTGTATTCCATTGTGGTCAGAGAATGTGCTTTGAATAATTTCAATCTTTTTAAATTTATTGAGGCTTGTTTTATGTCCCAGCATATGATCTATTCTGGAGAAAGTTCCATGAGCACTAGAAAAGTATGTGTATCCTGGTGATTTGGGATGTAATGTCCTGTAGATGTCTGTTAAATCTAATTCATTTATCAGATTGTTTAGGTTTTCAATTTCCTTATTGGTCTTCTGTCTGGTTGATCTATCTATAGGAGAGAGTGATGTGTTGAAGTCTCCCACAATTATTGTGGACACATCAATTGCTTCCTTTAGTTTTGCCAGTGTTTCTCTCATGTATTTTGTGGCACCTTGATTGGGTGCATAGACATTTACGATTGTTATTTCTTCTTGCTGAATTGCCCCTTTTATTAGTATGTAGTGGCCTTCTTTGTCTCTCAAAACATCCCTGCATTTGAAGTCTATTTTATCTGAGATTAATATTGCTACACCTGCTTTCTTTTGGCTGTAGCTTGCATGAAATATTTTTTTCCATCCTTTCACTTTCAGTTTCTTTGTGTCCCTGTGTCTAAGATGAGTCTCTTGTATACAACATATTGATGGTTCATTTTTTTTGATCCATTCTGCGAATCTATATCTTTTAATTGGGGAGTTTAATCCATTTACATTCAACGTTATAACCGTGAAGGCATTTCTTGAATCAGCCATCTTATCCTTTGGTTTATGTTTGTCATATTTTTCCCCTCTGTCTATTAATATCCTTTATTGTACCCATACCGAATCTCTTTAGTACTGAACCTTTCTCCAAGTCTCTCTGTCCTTTCTTTGCTTCTCTGTCTGTAGGGCTCCCTTTAGTATCTCCAGTAGGGCAGGTCTCTTGTTAGCAAATTCTCTCAGCATTTCTTTGTCTGTGAAAAATTTAAGCTCTCCCTCAAATTTGAAGGAGAGCTTTGCTGGATAAAGTATTCTTGGCTGGAAATTTTTCTCACTCAGAATTTTAAATATATCGTGCCACTGCCTTCTTGCCTCCATGGTGGCTGCTGAGTAGTCACTACTTAGTTTTATGCTGTTTCCTTTGTATGTGGTGAATTGCTTTTCTCTTGCTGCTTTCAGAACTTGCTCCTTCTCTTCTGTGTTTGACAGTGTGATCAGTATATGTCTCGGAGTGGGTTTATTTGGATTTATTCTATTTGGGGTTCGCTGAGCATTTATGATTTGTGTATTTATGTTGTTTAGAAGATTTGGGAAGTTTTCCCCAACAATTTCTTTGAATACTCTTCCTAGACCTTTACCCTTTTCTTCCCCTTCTGGGACACCAATGAGTCTTATATTCGGACGTTTCATATTATCTATCATATCCCTGAGGTCCATTTCGATTTTTTCAATTTTTTTCCCCATTTTCTTTTATGCTTTCATTTTCCCTTCTGTCATCTTCGAGGTCACTGATTCGTTGTTCAACTTCCTCTGGTCTTGTACTATGAGTGTCCAGAATCTTTTTAATTTGGTCAACAGTTTCTTTAATTTCCATAAGATCATCCATTTTTTTATTTAGTCTTGCAATGTCTTCTTTATGCTCTTCTAGGGTCTTCTTGATTTCCTTTGTCTCCCGTACTATGGTCTCATTGTTCATCTTTAGTTCTTTGAGTAGCTGCTCTAGGTGCTGTGTCTCTTCTGGTCTTTTGATTTGGGTGCTTGGGCTTGGGTTATCCATATCGTCTGGTTTTTTCATATGCTTTATAATTTTCTGTTGTTTTTGGCCTCGTGGCATTTGCTGAACTTGATAGGGTTCTTTTAGGATTTGTAGACCAATTGAAGTCCTTATCTCTAATTTATCAGATCTACAGCTTCGTGGAGTAGACTTTCTCTAACTAACCAGCAGGTGGCGTCCACGAGCCACCTGTTCTCCACAAGCCAGATCTCCCCTGCTTAGCCTTTTTGGTGAGTGGGGGAGTGAGTCTTGTGGGGTCCAATTGGTGTACCAAGCTTGCGTGTGTAGTTGGTATTGCCTGCCCTGTATATGGGGCGTGTTTCTGGGCAGTCAGGGAGGGGGGGGTGGCTCTAGCAATCAAATCTCCCTGGTGATCCTAGAGTTTTAAAGCTGCTGCAATAGTCTAATCCTTCAGATCAGTCCTGCCACAGTTTGTCTCTGCCACTGACCCACAAGTCCTTGGTATTGGCGTATGGCTCCTGAGACTTGCAAGTGGGCCCCTCTTCCAGGCCGTGCCCCTCCTGGTCCTCTGTTGAGGGATGACTGTGCTATGTCACAGGTGAGTGCCATCCCCCCAGGGCAGTTCTGGGCTGCTGGGCTGTGTAGGGAGGCTCCCAGTCTGCTGAAATGATGGCTGAATGGGGCTTTGTTAATTCACACTGTTCTACCTTCCCAACTCTGGGACAATCAGCTGAGGTTGCAGGGAAGGCTAATGTCCACGCCCAGTTTTGTGGTGTGTGCCTGTTATTTGAAGCACTTCTGTCACACTGGGTTGTCTGGGGCAGTTCTGGGCTATGAGGCTGGCGATGGGCAGGAGTGTTTCCTGTCCACCAGGATGATGGCTGTGAGCGGACACCCCCCTTTTCTTGGGAAGTTGTGGTGTTTAGTGAATTTTCTCAGCCACTGGATTATTGCGTTTTGTCTCAGAGCTCTCCTAGTTCTGCTCTTGACTTGACCTGCCCAAATTGAAAGTCTTTGAAGCTTTCTGTATTGGGCTTCTTAGAGTAATTGTTTTAGAAAAAGAAAAAAGGATTAAAAAAAAAAAAAAAGGGCCCTCCTCAGAGATCTAATGGGTTATTGAAATGCTAAGAGACAAAGCAACCAGGGCCATTAAGGAAAGGTCCACAGGGCAGAGAGATCAGCTTTTCTTCGGGATTTGCATATGCGCCTCAGGGCCTGAGCTCGGGCCTGAGGTCTGCCCTTCCCCTTTCTATGTTCACCAGAACTCCAAAAAT
Organism: Choloepus didactylus; assembly: GCF_015220235.1. NCBI lineage: Eukaryota > Metazoa > Chordata > Mammalia > Pilosa > Megalonychidae > Choloepus > Choloepus didactylus. The sequence continues at coordinate 37,040,163 of NC_051320.1, read as the reverse complement.
CCTCCGCTTTTATTTTGGAGTTTTTCGTGTTGTTTTTTTTCTATGCTTGTCTCCTCTCTGCTGGGCTGGCTGCTCTCAGATTCTCTGGTGTCTGGTCTCCGTCTATCTGTGGTCGGAGTTTGGATCAGCAGAATGAGTTTCCAATAAGGGCTGCCACTGCAGTTCTCCCTTCTCCTTCCTGGAGCTGACAGCTCCTCCTCCCACGGGACTGAGCCTGGCAGGGAGGGGCGCGGGTCCCCTGGCCACAAAAACTTACAGATTTCGCTGATCTCAGCAGTTCCACGTTTTCATGAGTGTTGTATGAAGTATCCCCAAAGTCAGATTGCTCTGTGGTGTCCAGTCCACGCAGTTCCTGGCTTTCTCCTATTGACTCTTCATCAAACTGTTATCCAAGTGTGTGTGTGTGTGTGTGTGTGTAAGATGATGTGAGAACATTTCCCTGTTTCTATTTCAGGCTATCTTAATTTACTCTGGACTGTATTTAATTAAAATATCCTGTTTTAACTTTAAATTAATTCAACTCATCAGACAAGGAAATGTATACTACAACTGAATTTTAATGCATGAGCAGTAAATGTAAAGTTTTGCATGTACGTGGATTTCCTGCCTTTATATAGTTAAGAAGTTATATTTTCTTCAGAAGAATTACATTTAGGAGGTTGGTCAGTCCCTTGTTTAAACCACGTTCTATGTACTCAATTTCTTTTCAAGGTAGGGAGAAGTTTAAATCAGGTTATTGAGGTGTAATTTGTGTACAATAAAATTTATGCTTTTAAGTGTACAGTTCAATGAGTTTTTACAAATATATATAATTATGTAATCATTTTCACCACCACAAACAAGATACATATTTTTATCATCCCCAAAGTTCCCTCACGCACCTTTAAAATCACCTCCCTCATCCCTAGACCCTTGCAACCGCTGATATGCTTTTCATCACTGTAGTTTTCCCTTTTCCAGAATCTCATGAAATTGTTCTGTATGTAGTCATTTGTATCTAGCTTCTTCCACTTAGCATAATGTTCTGAGATTCATCCTTATTGTTGTATGTATCAGTAGGACATTCCTTTATGTTACTGAGTGATAGAGTTTTGCCTTTCCCTGGTGACTAATGATGTTGAGTATCTTTTCATGTACTTATTGGCCTATTGTTTTGGTTTGCTAAAGCTACCAGAATGCAATATACCAGAAATGGGTTGGCTTTCACAAGGGGGAGTTATTAGTTTACAAATTTACAGTTCTAAGGCCATGAAAATGTCCCAATTAAGGCATCAACAGGATGATACCTTCTTTGAAGAAAGGCTGCTGACATCCGGGGTTCCTCTGTCAGATAGCAAGGCACATGGCCGGCGTCTGCTAGTCCTTCACTCCTGGGTTTCATGGCTTCCTCTCTCAGCTCCTCCGGGGGCATTTTCTCTCCAAACTTCTCTGGGTGTTTCTCTCTCTGAGCTTTCTGGGCTTTTTTTATCTGTTATCCTCATAAAGGACTCCAGTAGAGGATTAAGACCCACCTTGAATTGCTTGGGTCGCTTCTTAATTGAGACAACCTAATCAAAAGGTCCCACCCACCATAGGTCTGCACCCACAGGGATGGATTAAAGAACATGGCCTTTTCTGAGGTACATAATTGCTTCAAACCAGAACACCTATCATATATCATCTAAGGTAAAGTGTCTTTTCAAATCTCTTTCCCATTTTTTAATTATATTGTTTGTGTTATTATTATTGATAAGAATTTCTAAGTATTTAGATACAAATCTTTTATCAGATATGTGTAAATATTTTCTCCTAATTGGTAGCATTTTTTTCCAATTTACTTAACCATTTCTTTAAAAAAAAAAGCAGAAGTTTTCAATTTGATGAATTCCAATTTATCAATTTTTTTTCTCTTATGATGATTTGTGCTTTTTAGGCTCATTTTCTTTTCTCTTCTTTTTTTTTTCCACATGCTTTTAATGTTTCAAGATGTTAGAGGGGGGGCGGGGCAAGATGGCAGACTGGTGAGCTGTATGTTTTAGTTACTCCTCCAGGAAAGTAGGTAAAAAGCCAGGAACTGCGTGGACTGGACACCACAGAGCAATCTGTCTTTGGGCATACTTCATACAACACTCATGAAAACGTGGAACTGCTGAGATCAGCGAAATCTGTAAGTTTTTGCGGCCAGGGGACCCGCGCCCCTCCCTGCCAGGCTCAGTCCCGGGGGAGGAGGGGCTGTCAGCTCCAGGAAGGAGAAGGGAGAATTGCAGTGGCTGCTCTTACCGGAAACTCATTCTACTGATTCAAACTCCAACCATAGATAGACTGAGGCCAGACACCAGAGACTCTGAGAGCAGCCAGCCCAGCAGAGAGGAGACAGGCATAGAAAAAAAACAACACGAAAAACTCCAAAATAAAAGCAGAGGATTTTTGGAGTTCTGGTGAACACAGAAAGGGGAAGGGCGGAGATCAGGCCTTGAGGCGCATATGCAAATCCCGAAGCAAGGCTGATCTCTCTGCCCTGGGCACTTTTCCTTAATGGCCCTGGTTGCTTTGTCTATTAGCATTTCAATAACCCATTAGATCTCTGAGGAGGGCCGTTTTTTTTTTTTTTTTTTTTTTTTTTTTAAATCCTTTTTGCTTTTTCTAAAACAATTACTCTAAGAAGCTCAATACAGAAAGCTTCAAAGAATTGAAATTTGGGCACGTCAAGTCAAGAGCAGAACTAAGAGAGCTCTGAGACAAAAGGCAATAATCCAGTGGCTGAGAAAATTCACTAAACAACACAACTTCCCAAGAAAAGGGGGGTGTCCGCTCACAGCCACCATCCTGGTGGACAGGAAACACTCCTGCCCATCGCCAGCCCCATAGCCCAGAGCTGCCCCAGACAACCCAGTGTGACGGAAGTGCTTCAAATAACAGGCACACACCACAAAACTGGGCGTGGACATTAGCCTTCCCTGCAACCTCAGCTGAATGTCCCAGAGCTGGGAAGGGGGAGCAGTGTGAATTAACAGAGCCCCATTCAGCCATCATTTGAGCAGACTGGGAGCCTCCCAACACAGCCCAGCAGCCCAGAACTGCCCTGGGGGGACGGCACTCACCTGCGACATAGCACAGTCATCCCTCAACAGAGGACCCAGGGTGCACAGCCTGGAAGAGGGGCCAACTTGCAAGTCTCAGGAGCCATACGCCAATACCAAAGACTTGTGGGTCAGTGGCAGAGACAAACTGTGGCAGGACTGAACTGAAGGATTAGACTATTGCAGTAGCTTTAAAACTCTAGGATCATCAGGGAGATTTGATTGTTAGGGCCACCCCCCCTCCCCGACTGCCCAGAAACACGCCCCACATACAGGGCAGGCAACACCAACTACACACGCAAGCTTGGGACACCAATTGGGCCCCACAAGACTCACTCCCCCACTCACCAAAAAGGCTAAGCAGGGGAGATCTGGCTTGTGGAGAACAGGTGGCTCGTGGACGCCACCTGCTGGTTAGTTAGAGAAAGTGTACTCCACGAAGCTGTAGATCTGATAAATTAGAGATAAGGACTTCAACTGGTCTACAAACCCTAAAAGAACCCTATCAAGGTCAGCAAATGCCACGAGGCCAAAAACAACAGAAAATTATAAAGCATATGAAAAAACCAGACGATATGGATAACCCAAGCCCAAGCACCCAAATCAAAAGACCAGAAGAGACACACCTAGAGCAGCTACTCAAAGAACTAAAGATGAACAATGAGACCCTAGTACGGGATATGAAGGAAATCAAGAAGACCCTAGAAGAGCATAAAGAAGACATTGCAAGACTAAATAAAAAAATGGATGATCTTATGGAAATTAAAGAAACTGTTGACCAAATTAAAAAGATTCTGGACACTCATAGTACAAGACTAGAGGAAGTTGAACAACGAATCAGTGACCTGGAAGATGACAGAATGGAAAATGAAAGCATAAAAGAAAGAATGGGGAAAAAAATTGAAAAACTCGAAATGGACCTCAGGGATATGATAGATAATATGAAACGTCCGAATATAAGACTCATTGGTGTCCCAGAAGGGGAAGAAAAGGGTAAAGGTCTAGGAAGAGTATTCAAAGAAATTGTTGGGGAAAACTTCCCAAATCTTCTAAACAACATAAATACACAAATCATAAATGCTCAGCGAACTCCAAATAGAATAAATCCAAAAAAACCCACTCCGAGACATATACTGATCACACTGTCAAACATAGAAGAGAAGGAGCAAGTTCTGAAAGCAGCAAGAGAAAAGCAATTCACCACATACAAAGGAAACAGCATAAGACTAAGTAGTGACTACTCAGCAGCCACCATGGAGGCGAGAAGGCAGTGGCACGATATATTTAAAATTCTGAGTGAGAGGAATTTCCAGCCAAGAATACTTTATCCAGCAAAGCTCTCCTTCAAATTTGAGGGAGAGCTTAAATTTTTCACAGACAAAGAAATGCTGAGAGAATTTGCTAACAAGAGACCTGCCCTACTGGAGATACTAAAGGGAGCCCTACAGACAGAGAAACAAAGACAGGACAGAGAGACTTGGAGAAAGGTTCAGTACTAAAGAGATTCGGTATGGGTACAATAAAGGATATTAATAGAGAGAGGGAAAAATATGGCAAACATAATCCAAAGGATAAGATGGCCGATTCAAGAAATGCCTTCACGGTTTTAACGTTGAATGTAAATGGATTAAACTCCCCAATTAAAAGATATAGATTCGCAGAATGGATCAAAAAAAATGAACCATCAATATGTTGCATACAAGAGACTCATCTTAGACACAGGGACACAAAGAAACTGAAAGTGAAAGGATGGAAAAAAATATTTCATGCAAGCTACAGCCAAAAGAAAGCAGGTGTAGCAATATTAATCTCAGATAAAATAGACTTCAAATGCAGGGATGTTTTGAGAGACAAAGAAGGCCACTACATACTAATAAAAGGGGCAATTCAGCAAGAAGAAATAACAATCGTAAATGTCTATGCACCCAATCAAGGTGCCACAAAATACATGAGAGAAACATTGGCAAAACTAAAGGAAGCAATTGATGTTTCCACAATAATTGTGGGAGACTTCAACACATCACTCTCTCCTATAGATAGATCAACCAGACAGAAGACCAATAAGGAAATTGAAAACCTAAACAATCTGATAAATGAATTAGATTTAACAGACATCTACAGGACATTACATCCCAAATCAACAGGATACACATACTTTTCTAGTGCTCACGGAACTTTCTCCAGAATAGATCATATGCTGGGACATAAAACAAGCCTCAATAAATTTAAAAAGATTGAAATTATTCAAAGCACATTCTCTGACCACAATGGAATACAATTAGAAGTCAATAACCATCAGAGACTTAGAAAATTCACAAATACCTGGAGGTTAAACAACACACTCCTAAACAATCAGTGGGTTAAAGAAGAAATAGCAAGAGAAATTGCTAAATATATAGAGACGAATGAAAATGAGAACACAACATACCAAAACCTATGGGATGCAGCAAAAGCAGTGCTAAGGGGAAAATTTATAGCACTAAACGCATATATTAAAAAGGAAGAAAGAGCCAAAATCAAAGAACTAATGGATCAACTGAAGAAGCTAGAAAATGAACAACAAACCAATCCTAAACCAAGTACAAGAAAAGAAATAACAAGGATTAAAGCAGAAATAAATGACATAGAGAACAAAAAAACAATAGAAAGGATAAATATCACCAAAAGTTGGTTCTTTGAGAAGATCAACAAGATTGACAAGCCCCTAGCTAGACTGACAAAATCAAAAAGAGAGAAGACCCATATACACAAAATAATGAATGAAAAAGGTGACATAACTGCAGATCCTGAAGAAATTAAAAAAATTATAAGAGGATATTATGAACAACTGTATGGCAACAAACTGGATAATGTAGAAGAAATGGACAATTTCCTGGAAACATATGAACAACCTAGACTGACCAGAGAAGAAATAGAAGACCTCAACCAACCCATCACAAGCAAAGAGATCCAATCAGTCATCAAAAATCTTCCCACAAATAAATGCCCAGGGCCAGATGGCTTCACAGGGGAATTCTACCAAACTTTCCAGAAAGAACTGACACCAATCTTACTCAAACTCTTTCAAAACATTGAAAAAAATGGAACACTACCTAATTCATTTTATGAAGCTAACATCAATCTAATACCAAAACCAGGCAAAGATGCTACAAAAAAGGAAAACTACCGGCCAATCTCCCTAATGAATATAGATGCAAAAATCCTCAACAAAATACTTGCAAATCGAATCCAAAGACACATTAAAAAAATCATACACCATGACCAAGTGGGGTTCATTCCAGGCATGCAAGGATGGTTCAACATAAGAAAAACAATCAATGTATTACAACACATTAAAAACTCGAAAGGGAAAAATCAATTGATCATCTCAATAGATGCTGAAAAAGCATTTGACAAAATCCAACATCCGTTTTTGATAAAAACACTTCAAAAGGTAGGAATTGAAGGAAACTTCCTCAACATGATAAAGAGCATATATGAAAAACCCACAGCCAGCATAGTACTCAATGGTGAGAGACTGAAAGCCTTCCCTCTAAGATCAGGAACAAGACAAGGATGCCCGCTGTCACCACTGTTATTCAACATTGTGCTGGAAGTGCTAGCCAGGGCAATCCGGCAAGACAAAGAAATAAAAGGCATCCAAATTGGAAAAGAAGAAGTAAAACTGTCATTGTTTGCAGATGATATGATCTTATATCTAGAAAACCCTGAGAAATCAACGATACACCTACTAGAGCTAATAAACAAATTTAGCAAAGTAGCGGGATACAAGATTAATGCACATAAGTCAGTAATGTTTCTATATGCTAGAAATGAACAAACTGAAGAGACACTCAAGAAAAAGATACCATTTTCAATAGCAACTAAAAAAATCAAGTACCTAGGAATAAACTTAACCAAAGATGTAAAAGACCTATACAAAGAAAACTACATAACTCTACTAAAAGAAATAGAAGGGGACCTTAAAAGATGGAAAAATATTCCATGTTCATGGATAGGAAGGCTAAATGTCATTAAGATGTCAATTCTACCCAAACTCATCTACAGATTCAATGCAATCCCAATCAAAATTCCAACAACCTACTTTGCAGACTTGGAAAAGCTAGTTATCAAATTTATTTGGAAAGGGAAGATGCCTCGAATTGCTAAAGACACTTTAAAAAAGAAAAACGAAGTGGGAGGACTTACACTCCCTGACTTTGAAGCTTATTATAAAGCCACAGTTGCCAAAACAGCATGGTACTGGCACAAAGATAGACATATAGATCAATGGAATCGAATTGAGAATTCAGAGATAGACCCTCAGATCTATGGCCGACTGATCTTTGATAAGGCCCCCAAAGTCACACATAGAAGGTTTTTACTAATAAAATGCCATTTGTTAATAACTCAATATATGTGTTAAAATTGGTTCTATAATTACCTGTGCCCTGTTTGTTGTAGATAATGTAAGGATGTGTGTTTAAGGATTTTTATCATCGGCTCCCTTCAAGAAAAATATGTTCCTCTTGGAAACAGGATTATTTTCATTAAACCACACCATCGAAGAGGATTTTCAGAAGGAATTATTTTCTAACTGTCATACTGCTAATCTTTTTGATGCTTAGGGAGAAAAAAAAAGCTGATTTCTCCTTTTTTTTTTTTTTTTTTTTTTTTCCCTTCCTCTTATCTTCACAATGACCTCTCTTTAGCACCCCTGTGAACTATCCTTTCTTGCCTCTTCCATTTTTCTGTCCTCAATGAGGGAAATAAAATCCCAGAAAACACTTCTCTTAATGGACTGTTGCTTTGGCATACATCAGGGATTTCAGCTGTTAGAGTGTGTGAAAAATGAAGCAGGAGACATCAGATGGCATGAAGACTAGAACTGTTATCACAGAAAATACTAGTAAGGCTGAATGTGTGAGCTAAAGCAGCTGGGGGTGGGATGGGGTGGGGAGGGAGTTGAAAAAGATGAGAGGCACAGCTGGGAGAACCAGCAAGAAAACAGAGCTGGAAAGCAAGAGGAGCAGTGGAGCCAGAGGAAAACAGTTCTCGGATGAGGGAAGAGGAAGTGTTGTCAGTGATGTTTTCTCCAATATTGCAGAATTCTACGTAGCCCAGATATAATGTGTTTAGCTACCTCTAAAAGGTATCTAAATGCTGTATCATTGAGATAGTTAATATTTTCTTGCATATCCATATTTTCTTGTGTGATTACTATGAAGGACTGAATATTGAAATTTTAATTGAAGGAAATGTCTATGATTTGAGGTTGATCTCTATTATACTGAATATTTATTGAATGCTTCATGGAATTCACATAGATTCATAAGAAATAGCATGTGTTAGTTTAGGGGTATGTTTGATATTTTTACCAAAAGTGCATTAAATTACTAACATGTATCATTTGGATGAATAGGGATTGTGTGTAATTAGCTGGATTGCTAACTGAATTGGGAGGTATATCCAGAGGGAACTTCAGGGAGGCTTTTGGTATTTTAACATAATTCTGTCCTAATCAACATTAGACCTGACTTGGGTAAAACTCTATGAATGCAAGGCATAAAGCTGGGAAAAGTGGCTAATGTAATAAATGACAGAAACGGAACTCAGCAACATCTCAACAGTTGACAAAATAGCAGATCTAAAGGTAGAAAATGCACAGAGATCAACAAGCACCCCCTCCCCCACCCAATTAAATTGCCAAAAGATAGGAAAGGAGAGATGTGGTGTCAAGTCTTTTGCAATTTAATTTTGGGAGGAGAAGAAGACAGCTGCTTAAGGGCAGGGCAAGAGGGACTTGTTTAAATAGGTGTCTTCAAGTATTTGAGGGTTTTCCATGTAAAAGAAATACGGGGCTTATTCTGCATGGCCTTCAAAGTTAAACCAGGTCTCCAGATTGAAGCACTGGAGTGTAGAACTTTCCTTAATCCTAGTTCAAATCTAACAGCACTTTGCAGACACAGAGGGATTCCTTGTGATGGAGGAAGCCCTTCGTCACAGAAGGGCATCTGGCATAGACTGGATTAGCAGCTCTAAATTTTGTTTATTGTTTTTTTTTCCCATTACAACACGAATAAAGGATAATATTTCACACATGACATTTGCATGTGTGAAATACTGCTGTGAAAATGTATGAGTCATGAACTACCTATAATCCTACTCCTTCCTCTCTTGTCAGGGACTCTAAGGAGAAGGCTTTATGGTAGCAGTACCCTCAAGTCTACTCTTTATTTTTTTTTAATTAATTCACTCAATCAAGGAATAAATATTGAGTGATTATTATATATTAGGCACTATGATTCCTTCAGTGCTCAGTACTTTTAATAGTTCTGTTTAACCATATCCTTTGACATTGCGCTTATAGACTGGATGTCAGGTACAATGTAAAAGGGCCCTAACTCAAAAATAGGATTGATTTATAGATGATCTTTGAGTTTCTTTTAAATTTGAGAAGAGGTGATTGAGCTTCATGATTCCAGTCTCCTATTGTGTATGTACCTTGCCTGTAAGTATTGTTTTTAAAAGTAAAACATCATTTTTTTAGTAGGGTTGCTCAAATCAGTGTTTTTTAAGTCGCTGTATTTATCCGCCCAGACCACAGTGACGTTCCTTCTCACCACCATCACTGCTTCCCTAGAAGGGACTCTAAGGACAGGACTTCTAGCAAATACTTTCCCTAGACGCTCCTCAACAGTGTCTGCTGGGGCTTGGATGAGGCCATCTGTCTGGTACATATCCCGTCCCTTTGAGTCCCAGTGGTCCAGAAATTGAATTCTAGCTCAGTTCCTCTCAGAGGCTTTAGCCAGATCAAAACTCTGGGTGAGTTTGGCAGAACACATCAGGAATTCCCAGAGTTCATTAGTTTGGGCCCTATGACCATTGCTATTGGTGTTGAGAACCTGCTAACAGTCCTTGGGAAAACTGTCTTACAATGGAAGAGTTATAGAAAAAACAGTACTGAGCTCGACATTCTACTGACTAATTAAATGCTGGGTGGCAAGTTGGGGGAGTCATATTTGAGTAGATGGATGGTTTCAGAAGTCTTAAAATTTCACTCAGTAAAAAAAGAAGTCAATGTTGAAAGCATAGGATTTCTGTTAGATTGGATCAATAATTGTGTGTGGTGATTGCCTGCTGTCCACACTTAGACATGCTCACAAGTGTGAAAGGGACCTGAAGGAGCATCTGGTCCATGTCTGCAGTTCTGGGTACAATTATACTCCTGTGGCCTCAGCTAGGACATCATAGTTTACAGTAGAGACAGGTGATCCCGTTTCAGTACAACTGCTCCAGTGATTCCAGCTAAAATTATACTTGGGTTTCCTAATATCTCTTTAAGATTGATCTGGAAGTTGACTGACATTGTAATGTCTGCATTCCTTGGAATATTTTTTGTAGCAGCTTTATTGAGATATAATTCACATAAATTCATCCGTTTAAAATGTACAGTTCAGTGGTTTTTAGCATAGTCACCGAGTTGTGCAACCATCTCTGCAATAGATTTTCATCACTTGAGAAGGAAACCCGGCACCTCGTAGCTGTTCTCCCCGCTATTCCCCCATCTCTAGCCCTCAGCACTGGCTACCACTGATCTACTTTCTCTATACATAGATTTGCCCATTCTGGACATTTCATATAAACTGAGTCATATAATATTTGGGATTTTATGACTGGCTTCTTTCATCTAGAATATTTTCAAGGTTCATCCATGCTGTACCATATATAAATACTTCATTTCTTTTATGGATGAATAATATTCCATTGTATGGCTATACCACCTTTTTTTTTTTTTAAGTTTTCCTGTATTTTAATAGAGTATTATTCTGTGTTAAAAAGAGAAACTTGTATCTTTTTCTCTGAATTTTTTATGCAATTTTATTGAGATATATTCACATACTATAAAATCATCCAAACTGTACAATCAGTTCACAGTATCATCATATAGTTGTGCATTCATCACCACAATCAATTTTTGAACATTTTCATTACTAAAAAAAAAAAGAAAAATAAAAATGAAAAGTAAAAAAGAACAACCAAAACATCTCATACCCCTCTACCCCCTATTATTAATTTACTTTTTGTCCCCAGTTTTCTGTTCATCTGTCTATACACTGGATAAAGGGAGTGTGAGCCACAAGGTTTTTACAATCACACAGTCACATTGTATAAGCTATATAGTTATACAGTTGTCTTCAAGAATCAAGTCTACTGGATTGCAGGTCAACAGTTTCAGGTATTTCCTTCTAGCTATTCCAATACACTAAAAACTAAAAAGGGATATCTATATAATACATAAGAATAACCTCCAGAATGACCTCTTGACTACATTTGAAATCTCTCAGCCACTGAAACTTTATTTAGTTTCATTTCTTGTCCCCCTTTTGGTCAAGAAGGCTTTCTCAATTCCACAATGCCAGGTCCAGGCTCATCCCCAGGAGTTGTGTCCCATATTGCAAGGGAGATTTACACCCCTGGGAGACATGTCCTACCTTGTGGGGTGGGCCATGAGTCCACCTGCAGAGTTGGCTTAGAGAGAGAGGCCACATCAGAGCAACAAAAGAGGTTCTCTGGGGGTGACTCTTAGGCACAGTTATATGTAGGCTTACCCTCTCCTTTGCAGTAACCATCTTGATAAAAGCAATCCCTAAGATCGAGGGCTCAGCCCTCTAAATTGGTAGTACCCTGTACCACCTTTTGTTTATCCATTTATCAGTGGATGCACATTTGAATTGTTTCCAATTTTGGGTTATTGTGAATAATGCTGCTGTGAACATTGTGTACAACTTTTGTGTAGACATATGTTTTCATGTCTCTTGACCATATATCTAGTTATGGAATTGCTGGGTCAAATCATAACTCTTTGTTTAGCTTTTTGAGCAGTTGCCAAACTTCTCCAAAGTAGCTACACCATTTTACATCCCCACCAGCAGTGTATGAGGGTTCTGATTTCTCCACATCCTCACCAACCCTTTTTATTATGTGACCTTTTGATTTTAGCCATTCGAGTAGGTGTGAAGTGATATCACATAGTGGTTTTGATTTGCATTTCCCTCATGACTACTTATGTTGAGCATCTTTGTATGTGCTTATCAGTCCTTTGTATATCTTTGCAGAAATGTCTATTCAGATCCTTTGACTATTGTTAATTGGGTTATTTGTCTTTTAATTAAGTTAAGAGTTCTTTATATGATCTAAATACAAGCCCCTTATCACATATATGCTTTGCAAATATTTTCTCCCATTCTGTGGGTTGTCTTTTCACTTTCTTCATATTTCCTTTGAGGTCCAGATGTTTTTAATTTTGATGGTCAAGTTTATTTTTTTCTTTTGTTGCTTATGCTTTTGGTATCATATATAAGAATCCACTCCAAATCCAGGGAAATTTACCCCTATTTTTTCTAAGAGTTTTATAGTTTTTAAGTATTACATTTAGGACTTGGATCCATTTTGAGTTAATTTTTTTTTACATGGTATGAAGTAAGGGACCAGCTTGAATCATTAACATGTGGCTATCCGGTTGTCCCAACACCATTTGTTGAAAGACTTTTTTTTTCCCCTTTGAATGGTCTTGACAGCCTTGTCAAAAACCAACTGACCATATCAATACATAGGCTTACTTTTTTTTTTTTTTTTTTTTTTTTTTTTTTTTTTATCATTTTATTGAGATATATTCACATACCACGCAGTCATACAAAACAAATTGTACTTTCGATTGTTTACAGTACCATTACATAGTTGTACATTCATCACCTAAATCAATCCCTGACACCTTCATTAGCACACACACAAAAATAACAAGAATAATAATTAGAGTGAAAAAGAGCAATTGAAGTAAAAAAGAACACTAGGTACCTTTGTCTGTTTGTTTGCTTCCCCTACTTTTCTACACATCCATCCATAAACTAGACAAAGTGGAGTTTGGTCCTTATGGCATTCCCAATCCCACTGTCACCCCTCATAAGCTACATTTTTATACAACTGTCTTCAAGATTCATGGGTTCTGGGTTGTAGTTTAATAGTTTCAGGTATCCACCACCAGCTACCCCAATTCTTTAGAACCTAAAAAAGGTTGTCTAAAGTGTGCGTAAGAGTGCCCACCAGAGTGATCTCTCGGCTCGTTTTGGAATCTCTCTGCCACTGAAGCTTATTTCATTTCCTTTCACATCCCCCTTTTGGTCAAGAAGATGTTCTCCATCCCACGATGCCGGGTCTACATTCCTCCCCGGGAGTCATATTCCACGTTGCCAGGGAGATTCACTTCCCTGGGTGTCTGATCCCACGTAGGGGGGAGGGCAGTGATTTCACCTTTCAAGTTGGCTTAGCCAGAGAGAGAGGGCCACATCTGAGCAACAAAGAGGCATTCAGGAGGAGACTCTTAGGCACAAATACAGGGAGGCCTAGCCTCTCCTTTGCAGCAACCGTCTTCCCAAGGGTAAAACTTATGGTAGAGGGCTCAACCCATCAAACCACCAGTCCCCTATGTCTGTGGTCATGTTAGCAACCATGGAGGTGGGGTAGGCGAATACCCCTGCATTCTCCACAGGCTCCTCAAGGGGGCACTACATCGTTTTTTTTTTTTTTTTTTTTTTTCCTTGTTTGTCTTTTTTCTTCTTTTTTTTTTTTTTTAACTTTCCCTTCTTTTTTCAAATCAACTGTATGAAAAAAAAAGTTAAAAAGAAAACAAACAAACAATAAAAGAACATTTCAAAGAGACCATAGCAAGGGAGTAAGAAAAAGACAACTAACCTAAGATAACTGCTTAACTTCCAACATGTTCCTACTTTACCCCAAGAAAGTTACATACTATAGCAACATTTCAGTGAACTTGTTCCTACTACATCCATCAGAAATTAACAGACCATAGTCATTTCTGGGCATCCCCAGAACGTTAAATAGCTTATCTGTTCTTCTTGGATTATTGTTCCCCCTTCCTTAATTGCTCTCTACTGCTAGTTCCCCTACATTCTACATTATAAACCATTTGTTTTACATTTTTCAAAGTTCACATTAGTGGTAGCATATAATATTTCTCTTTTTGTGCCTGGCTTATTTCGCTCAGCATTATGTCTTCAAGGTTCATCCATGTTGTCATATGTTTCACCAGATCATTCCTTCTTACTGCCGCGTAGTATTCCATCGTGTGTATATACCACATTTTATTTATCCACTTATCTGTTGATGGACATTTGGGTTGTTTCCATCTCTTGGCAATTGTGAATAATGCTGCTATGAACATTGGCGTGCAGATATCTGTTCGTGTCACTGCTTTCCGATCTTCCGGGTATATCCCGAGAAGTGCAATCGCTGGATCGAATGGTAGCTCTATCTCTAGTTTTCTAAGGAACTGCCAGACTGACTTCCAGAGTGGCTGAACCATTATACAGTCCCACCAACAATGAATAAGAGTTCCAATTTCTCCACATCCCCTCCAGCATTTGTAGTTTCCTGTTTGTTTAATGGCAGCCATTCTAACCGGTGTTAGATGGTATCTCATTGTGGTCTTAATTTGCATCTCTCTAATAGCTAGTGAAGCTGAACATTTTTTCATGTGTTTCTTGGCCATTTGTATTTCCTCTTCAGAGAACTGTCTTTTCATATCTTTTGCCCATTTTATAATTGGGCTGTCTGTACTATTGTCATTGAGTTGTAGGATTTCTTTGTATATGCAAGATATCAGTCTTTTGTCAGATACATGGTTTCCAAAATTTTTTCCCATTGAGTTGGCTGCCTCTTTACCTTTTTGAGAAATTCCTTTGAGGTGCAGAAACTTCTAAGCTTGAGGAGTTCCCATTTATCTATTTTCTCTTTTGTTGCTTGTGCTTTGGGTGTAAAGTCTAGGAAGTGGCCTCCTAATACAAGGTCTTGAAGATGTTTTCCTACATTATCTTCTAGGAGTTTAATGGTACTTTCTTTTATATTGAGATCTTTGGTCCATTTTGAGTTAATTTTTGTGTAGGGGGTGAGGTAGGGGTCCTCTTTCATTCTTTTGGATATGGATATCCAACTCTCCCAGCCCCATTTGTTGAAAAGACCATTATGGCTCAGTTCGGTGACTTTGGGGGCCTTATCAAAGATCAGTCGGCCATAGATCTGAGGGTCTATCTCTGAATTCTCAATTCGATTCCATTGATCTATATGTCTATCTTTGTGCCAGTACCATGCTGTTTTGGCAACTGTGGCTTTATAATAAGCTTCAAAGTCAGGGAGTGTAAGTCCTCCCACTTCGTTTTTCCTTTTTAAAGTGTCTTTAGCAATTCGAGGCATCTTCCCTTTCCAAATAAATTTGATAACTAGCTTTTCCAAGTCTGCAAAGTAGGTTGTTGGAATTTTGATTGGGATTGCATTGAATCTGTAGATGAGTTTGGGTAGAATTGACATCTTAATGACATTTAGCCTTCCTATCCATGAACATGGAATATTTTTCCATCTTTTAAGGTCCCCTTCTATTTCTTTTAGTAGAGTTATGTAGTTTTCTTTGTATAGGTCTTTTACATCTTTGGTTAAGTTTATTCCTAGGTACTTGATTTTTTTAGTTGCTATTGAAAATGGTATCTTTTTCTTGAGTGTCTCTTCAGTTTGTTCATTTCTAGCATATAGAAACATTACTGACTTATGTGCATTAATCTTGTATCCCGCTACTTTGCTAAATTTGTTTATTAGCTCTAGTAGGTGTATCGTTGATTTCTCAGGGTTTTCTAGATATAAGATCATATCATCTGCAAACAATGACAGTTTTACTTCTTCTTTTCCAATTTGGATGCCTTTTATTTCTTTGTCTTGCCGGATTGCCCTGGCTAGCACTTCCAGCACAATGTTGAATAACAGTGGTGACAGCGGGCATCCTTGTCTTGTTCCTGATCTTAGAGGGAAGGCTTTCAGTCTCTCACCATTGAGTACTATGCTGGCTGTGGGTTTTTCATATATGCTCTTTATCATGTTGAGGAAGTTTCCTTCAATTCCTACCTTTTGAAGTGTTTTTATCAAAAACAGATGTTGGATTTTGTCAAATGCTTTTTCAGCATCTATTGAGATGATCAATTGATTTTTCCCTTTCGAGTTTTTAATGTGTTGTAATACATTGATTGTTTTTCTTATGTTGAACCATCCTTGCATGCCTGGAATGAACCCCACTTGGTCATGGTGTATGATTTTTTTAATGTGTCTTTGGATTCGATTTGCAAGTATTTTGTTGAGGATTTTTGCATCTATATTCATTAGGGAGATTGGCCGGTAGTTTTCCTTTTTTGTAACATCTTTGCCTGGTTTTGGTATTAGATTGATGTTAGCTTCATAAAATGAATTAGGTAGTGTTCCATTTTTTTCAATGTTTTGAAAGAGTTTGAGTAAGATTGGTGTCAGTTCTTTCTGGAAAGTTTGGTAGAATTCCCCTGTGAACCCATCTGGCCCTGGGCATTTATTTGTGGGAAGATTTTTGATGACTGATTGGATCTCTTTGCTTGTGATGGGTTGGTTGAGGTCTTCTATTTCTTCTCTGGTCAGTCTAGGTTGTTCATATGTTTCCAGGAAATTGTCCATTTCTTCTACATTATCCAGTTTGTTGCCATACAGTTGTTCATAATATCCTCTTATAATTTTTTTAATTTCTTCAGGATCTGCAGTTATGTCACCTTTTTCATTCATTATTTTGTTTATATGGGTCTTCTCTCTTTTTGATTTTGTCAGTCTAGCTAGGGGCTTGTCAATCTTGTTGATCTTCTCAAAGAACCAACTTTTGGTGATATTTATCCTTTCTATTGTTTTTTTGTTCTCTATGTCATTTATTTCTGCTTTAATCCTTGTTATTTCTTTTCTTGTACTTGGTTTAGGATTGGTTTGCTGTTCATTTTCTAGCTTCTTCAGTTGATCCATTAGTTCTTTGATTTTGGCTCTTTCTTCCTTTTTAATATATGCGTTTAGTGCTATAAATTTCCCCCTTAGCACTGCTTTTGCTGCATCCCATAGGTTTTGGTATGTTGTGTTCTCATTTTCATTCGTCTCTATATATTTAGCAATTTCTCTTGCTATTTCTTCTTTAACCCACTGATTGTTTAGGAGTGTGTTGTTTAACCTCCAGGTATTTGTGAATTTTCTAAGTCTCTGATGGTTATTGACTTCTAATTGTATTCCATTGTGGTCAGAGAATGTGCTTTGAATAATTTCAATCTTTTTAAATTTATTGAGGCTTGTTTTATGTCCCAGCATATGATCTATTCTGGAGAAAGTTCCGTGAGCACTAGAAAAGTATGTGTATCCTGTTGATTTGGGATGTAATGTCCTGTAGATGTCTGTTAAATCTAATTCATTTATCAGATTGTTTAGGTTTTCAATTTCCTTATTGGTCTTCTGTCTGGTTGATCTATCTATAGGAGAGAGTGATGTGTTGAAGTCTCCCACAATTATTGTGGAAACATCAATTGCTTCCTTTAGTTTTGCCAATGTTTCTCTCATGTATTTTGTGGCACCTTGATTGGGTGCATAGACATTTACGATTGTTATTTCTTCTTGCTGAATTGCCCCTTTTATTAGTATGTAGTGGCCTTCTTTGTCTCTCAAAACATCCCTGCATTTGAAGTCTATTTTATCTGAGATTAATATTGCTACACCTGCTTTCTTTTGGCTGTAGCTTGCATGAAATATTTTTTTCCATCCTTTCACTTTCAGTTTCTTTGTGTCCCTGTGTCTAAGATGAGTCTCTTGTATGCAACATATTGATGGTTCATTTTTTTTGATCCATTCTGCGAATCTATATCTTTTAATTGGGGAGTTTAATCCATTTACATTCAACGTTAAAACCGTGAAGGCATTTCTTGAATCGGCCATCTTATCCTTTGGATTATGTTTGCCATATTTTTCCCTCTCTCTATTAATATCCTTTATTGTACCCATACCGAATCTCTTTAGTACTGAACCTTTCTCCAAGTCTCTCTGTCCTGTCTTTGTTTCTCTGTCTGTAGGGCTCCCTTTAGTATCTCCAGTAGGGCAGGTCTCTTGTTAGCAAATTCTCTCAGCATTTCTTTGTCTGTGAAAAATTTAAGCTCTCCCTCAAATTTGAAGGAGAGCTTTGCTGGATAAAGTATTCTTGGCTGGAAATTCCTCTCACTCAGAATTTTAAATATATCGTGCCACTGCCTTCTCGCCTCCATGGTGGCTGCTGAGTAGTCACTACTTAGTCTTATGCTGTTTCCTTTGTATGTGGTGAATTGCTTTTCTCTTGCTGCTTTCAGAACTTGCTCCTTCTCTTCTATGTTTGACAGTGTGATCAGTATATGTCTCGGAGTGGGTTTTTTTGGATTTATTCTATTTGGAGTTCGCTGAGCATTTATGATTTGTGTATTTATGTTGTTTAGAAGATTTGGGAAGTTTTCCCCAACAATTTCTTTGAATACTCTTCCTAGACCTTTACCCTTTTCTTCCCCTTCTGGGACACCAATGAGTCTTATATTCGGACGTTTCATATTATCTATCATATCCCTGAGGTCCATTTCGAGTTTTTCAATTTTTTTCCCCATTCTTTCTTTTATGTTTTCATTTTCCATTCTGTCATCTTCCAGGTCACTGATTCGTTGTTCAACTTCCTCTAGTCTTGTACTATGAGTGTCCAGAATCTTTTTAATTTGGTCAACAGTTTCTTTAATTTCCATAAGATCATCCATTTTTTTATTTAGTCTTGCAATGTCTTCTTTATGCTCTTCTAGGGTCTTCTTGATTTCCTTCATATCCCGTACTAGGGTCTCATTGTTCATCTTTAGTTCTTTGAGTAGCTGCTCTAGGTGTGTCTCTTCTGGTCTTTTGATTTGGGTGCTTGGGCTTGGGTTATCCATATCGTCTGGTTTTTTCATATGCTTTATAATTTTCTGTTGTTTTTGGCCTCGTGGCATTTGCTGACCTTGATAGGGTTCTTTTAGGGTTTGTAGACCAGTTGAAGTCCTTATCTCTAATTTATCAGATCTACAGCTTCGTGGAGTACACTTTCTCTAACTAACCAGCAGGTGGCGTCCACGAGCCACCTGTTCTCCACAAGCCAGATCTCCCCTGCTTAGCCTTTTTGGTGAGTGGGGGAGTGAGTCTTGTGGGGCCCAATTGGTGTCCCAAGCTTGCGTGTGTAGTTGGTGTTGCCTGCCCTGTATGTGGGGCGTGTTTCTGGGCAGTCGGGGAGGGGGGGTGGCCCTAACAATCAAATCTCCCTGATGATGCTAGAGTTTTAAAGCTACTGCAATAGTCTAATCCTTCAGTTCAGTCCTGCCACAGTTTGTCTCTGCCACTGACCCACAAGTCTTTGGTATTGGCGTATGGCTCCTGAGACTTGCAAGTGGGCCCCTCTTCCAGGCTGTGCACCCCGGGTCCTCTGTTGAGGGATGACTGTGCTATGTCGCAGGTGAGTGCCGTCCCCCCAGGGCAGTTCTGGGCTGCTGGGCTGTGTTGGGAGGCTCCCAGTCTGCTCAAATGATGGCTGAATGGGGCTCTGTTAATTCACACTGCTCCCCATTCCCAGCTCTGGGACATTCAGCTGAGGTTGCAGGGAAGGCTAATGTCCACGCCCAGTTTTGTGGTGTGTGCCTGTTATTTGAAGCACTTCCGTCACACTGGGTTGTCTGGGGCAGCTCTGGGCTATGGGGCTGGCGATGGGCAGGAGTGTTTCCTGTCCACCAGGGTGGTGGCTGTGAGCGGACACCCCCCTTTTCTTGGGAAGTTGTGTTGTTTAGTGAATTTTCTCAGCCACTGGATTATTGCCTTTTGTCTCAGAGCTCTCTTAGTTCTGCTCTTGACTTGACGTGCCCAAATTTCAATTCTTTGAAGCTTTCTGTATTGAGCTTCTTAGAGTAATTGTTTTAGAAAAAGCAAAAAGGATTTAAAAAAAAAAAAAAAAAAAAAAAAAAAAAAAAAAAAAAAACCGGCCCTCCTCAGAGATCTAATGGGTTATTGAAATGCTAATAGACAAAGCAACCAGGGCCATTAAGGAAAAGTGCCCAGGGCAGAGAGATCAGCCTTGCTTCGGGATTTGCATATGCGCCTCAAGGCCTGATCTCCGCCCTTCCCCTTTCTGTGTTCACCAGAACTCCAAAAATCCTCTGCTTTTATTTTGGAGTTTTGCGTGTTGTTTTTTTTCTATGCCTGTCTCCTCTCTGCTGGGCTGGCTGCTCTCAGAGTCTCTGGTGTCTGGCCTCAGTCTATCTATGGTTGGAGTTTGAATCAGTAGAATGAGTTTCGGGTAAGAGCAGCCACTGCAATTCTCCCTTCTCCTTCCTGGAGCTGACAGCCCCTCCTCCCCCGGGACTGAGCCTGGCAGGGAGGGGCGCGGGTCCCCTGGCCGCAAAAACTTACAGATTTCGCTGATCTCAGCAGTTCCACGTTTTCATGAGTGTTGTATGAAGTATGCCCAAAGACAGATTGCTCTGTGGTGTCCAGTCCACGCAGTTCCTGGCTTTTTACCTACTTTCCTGGAGGAGTAACTAAAACATACAGCTCACCAGTCTGCCATCTTGCCCCGCCTCCATAGGCTTACTTTTTAATGCATTTTTTTATTGTGAACTTTACCATATAAACATAACAGTGATAACTTTCAAAGTACAATTTAACAAATAGCTAGAGAGCAAATTTCAAAGAATGTTACAGGTTACAGTTCCACAGTTTCAATTCTTTCCTTATTATGAAATACAGGGTATATACAGAAAGGTGAAAACCTTCAAAGCACAATTCAATGAATAGCTATAGAGCAGATTTCAAAGAATGTTATGGGTTACAGTTCCACCATTTCATTTATTACCTTCTGGCTATTCTAATACCCTAGCATCTAATATATATATATATATATATATTTATATATATATTTATATTTATATTTATAAAGTTTCAGTATTTGTAATCATTTGTTAAATCTTGTCTTGTCTGTTGCTAACCCTCCTCTCACTTAATCACTTTCTTGATCTTCAGGGGTGCTAGGCAGTGACCACCCTAACTTGTTCATGTTGAAAGGGGATGTTGACAGTATGGGGAAGGGGGCTGCATCTGATTGTTGTTCTCAAAGAGGATGTTGACTCTGGGTTTTAGGACTTGTCTGGCATAGGAACACTCTGGTGGATTTAAGTTTCTGAGAGATAAAACTTAGTGAGTGAATCTTTTCTAGAATCTCAGATAGGGACCTAGGTATTTTGAGACTACTGTTGGTAAGGGCATGGCATACTGTGACCATTTGGGATATCTAGCTGGAGCTTGCATAAGAAATCTAGAGCTGTAAATGGGAGATTAAGCCTTCCTGTAATTATGTCTAAGAGGCACCTCTAGAGAACCTCTTTTGTTGCTCAGATGTGGCCTTTCTCTCTCTAAGCCCAACTTGGGAAATAAATTCATTAACCTCTCCCCTACGAGGGACATGACTCCCAGAGGAATGAATCTCCCTAGCAAATGGGACACAACTGCCAGGTATGAGCCTGGCCCTGGCAGTGAGGGATTGAAAATGCCTACTTGACCAAAAGGGGGAAAAAGAAAGGTAATAAAACAAGGTTACAGTGGCTAAGGGATCTCAGATCAAGTCAAGAGGCTATCCTGGCCTGTAGTTTTCTTTTCTTGTGGCATCTTTATCTGGTCTTGGTATTAGAGTGATGTTGGCTTCATAAGATGAGTTAGTTAGTGTTCCATTTTCTTCAGTTTTTTTGAAAGAGTATAAGTAGGATTGGTGTCAGTTCTTTTTGGAAAGTTTGGTAGAATTCCCCTGTGAATCCATCTGACCTTGGACGTTTATTTGTAGGAAGCTTTGTGATGACTGATTGGATCTCTTTGCTTGTAATTGGTTTGTTGAGGTCTTCTGTTTCTTCTCAGGTCAGTCTAGGTTGTTCATGTGTTTCCAGGAAATTATCCATTTCCTCTAAGTTATCTAGTTTCTTGATGTACAGTTGTTCATAATATCCTTTTATGATTTTTTAAATTTCTTTGGGATCTGCAGTAATGCCCTCCCTCATTTGTTATTTATTTATTTGAGTCTTCTCTCTTTTTGACTTTGTCAGTCTAGCTAAGGCTTTGTCAATCTTGTTGATCTTCTGAAAGAACCAACTTTTGGTTTTATTCTCTCTGTTTTTTTGTTCTCCATATCATTTATTTCTGCTTTAATCCTTGTTATTTCTTTTCTTCTACTTGCTTTAGGATTTTTTTACTAATCATTTTCTAGCTTCTTCAGTTGTTCCATTAGTTCTTTGATTTTAGCTCTTTCTTCCTTTTTAAAGTATGCATTTAGAGCTATAAATTTCCCCCTCAATACTGCCTGCGCTGCATCCCCAAAATTTTTAAATGTGGTGTTCTCATTTTCATTCTTCTCTAGATATTTAGCAATTCCTCTTGCAGTTTCTTCTTTGACCCACTGATTGTTTAGGAGTGTGTTGTTTAACCTCCAGATATTTGTGAATGTTCTAGATCTTTGATGGCTATTGAATTCTAGTCACATTCCATTGTGGTCAGAGAATGTGTTTTGAATAATTTCAATCTTTTTAAATTTATTGAGGCTTATTTTATGCTCCAGCATATGATCTATCCTGGAGAAAGTTCCATGAGGACTAGAGAAGAATGTGTATTCTAGTAATTTAGGGTGTAATGCTCTATATATGTCTGTTAAGTCTAATTCGTTTATCACGTTTAGGTTCTCAGTTTCCTTATTGGTCCTCTGTCTGGTTGATCTATCTATAGGAGAGAATGATATATTGAAGTCTCCCACAATTATTGTGGAAACGTCTATTGCTTCCTTCAGTTTTGCTGTCTGTCTCGTGTACTTTGGAGCAACTTGATTGGGTGCATAAACATTTATGATTGTTATTTGTTCTTGATGAATTGTCCCTTTTATTAGTATATAGTGTCCTTCTTTGTCTCTTATGACATCCTTGCATTTAAAGTCTATTTTATCTGAAATTAGTTTTGCTACCCCTGCTTTCTTTTGCCTGTAGCTTGCATGGAATATTTTTTTTCCGTGCTTTCACTTTCAGTTTCTTTGTGTCACTGGGTCTAAGATGAGTCTCTTGTAAATAATATATTGATAGTTCATATTTCTTAATCGATTCTGCCAATCTTTATCTTTTAATTGGATAGTTTAATCCATTCACATTCAATGTTTTTACTGTGAAGGCAGTTCTTGAGTCAGCCATCTTATCCTTTGGTTTTTATTTGTCAGAAGTATTTTTTTCCCCACTCTGTCTGGTTTATTTCCCTTAAGGTACCCTTACTAAAACTCTTCAGTTCTGTGCCCTTCTCCAGACCGCTCTCTCCTTTCTTTTTTTCTCAGCCAGTAGAGCTCCCTTTAGTAGTTCTTGTAGGGTACATCTCTTGTTAGCAAATTCTCTCAGCATTTGTTTGTCTGTGAAAATTTTAAGCTCTCCTTCAAGGAGAGCTTTGCTGGATAAAGAATTCTTGACTGGTAATTTTTCTCTTTCAGAATTTTAAATATGTCATACCACTGCCTTCTTGCCTCCGTGGTGCCCACTGAGTAGTCACTACTTAGTCTTATGTTGTTTCCCTTGTATGTGGTGAATTGCTTCTCCCTTACTGCTTGCAGAACTTTCTCCTTCTCCTCAGCATTTGACTATCTGATCAGAATATGTCTTGGAGTGGATTTGTTTGGATTTATTGTATTTGGAGTTTGTTGGGCATCTTTGATCTGCATATTTATGTCATTTAGAAGGTTTGGGAAGTTTTCCCTAATAATGTCTTCAAATATTTTTCCTAGTCCTTTACTCTTCTCTTCCTCTTCTGGAACACCAGTGAGTCTGATATTTGTGTGCTTAATGTTGTCCATTATTTCCCTGAAATCCATTTCAAATTTTTCTATTTTTTTCACCATTTGTGCTTTTATGCTTTCATTTTCCAACACTCTTTGAGTTTGCTAACTCTTTCCTCTGACTCTTAAAATCTGATGTTATGTGTCTCAGGAATCTTTAATTTGATCAAAAGTATCTTATTTCCATTAGATCCGCTATTTTTTTAATTTACTCTTGCAAATTATTCTTTATGTTCTTCTAGGGTCTTCTTCATGGTCTTTATATCCTGAACCAAGATAGTGATGTTTGTGTGTACTTCTTTGATTAATTGCTCCACATTCTGTGTCTCCCCTGGCTTTTTAATTTGGACGTTTGGGTTTTCCATATCTTCTGGTTTCTTCATATGCTTTATAATTTTCTGTTGTTTTTGGCCTCTTGGCATTTGCTTGTCTTGATAGGGTTCTTTTAGGATATGCAGACTTATTTGAACATTTATCTATAATTTGGCAGAGTTACATCTTAATGGAGGACACCTTCCCTGCCCTTCCAGCAGATGGTGCTTCTGAGCCACCTCTTACCCTCAAGCCAGTTCTCTCCAACTTTGTCTGGGCACTGAGTGGAGGCCCAATCAGCGTACCAATTTTCTGTCATACTAGGGGCCGCTAGCCGTGTGGGTGGGATGCATGCCCTGCACAGTTTGGCAGGGAGTCTACTCTGGAACACAGTAGTTCTGGCTGTCTCTAGGGCTGTGGGTGGAGTACTTTGGGGCAGTTCAAATCCTAAAAATGAAAAAATTATGTGCCACTTCTAAGGTACTAAATTGATTGTCATAACGTGTTCAATTTTCAAATCATGCACTTTACTCTTATCTAGTAATAGAGAATATCCAAATTTATTGTTTCTAATACATATTAATGAGATTTGGCATTTTAAGAAAAATGTCCTTTCCATTTAATTTTTTTTTTTTTTTTTTTGCAGCATCAATTTGACTTAGATAATGAAATCTTGCTCATGTTTCTAACTAATTTAGGAGAGTTCCCTGGGATTGACTGTGATGATGTGGAAAAGTGGAAGGTTTAGGGATTGAATCCACATCTAAGTATATTTGTATGGCAGGGATTCAGAAGTAGGTTTGCTTTGAAATCTAGTGAACGAGGAGAAAGAAGATATAAGAAAGGCTCTTGCCTGCTTCACCCAGTGAAGCCCTGTGCTCTTTAGTTTTCATGAATGACAGCTGAAAGATCTGGAATTAGGTCGGAGGATGACAGCCCATGATTGTGTGTCTTGTTCTGATCCTCTTAGAAGTATTAAAAATGAAAATAATGTAGCGGCAAACAAAAGACGGCAATTTCTCACTTGATAACTGTCAGGGACACAATAGATGTAACTCAAGATAATATAAATAACCTGCTAACTCTGCTATGGAAAAAAGTGACACTCAGTCTTAGATGATAATTTGTGGTCTCAAAAAAAGAACATCCATAGCTGCAACTCTAGAAGGCTTATGTTCTGTTTAATTTTTTATATTGAAAATCAGTAATTATACCTCCAAATGTTAAAATAATAGGGAAGCTCTGGAACTATCAACAACCAGGATATTCTCCTTAGATGGTAAACACGTTCATTCATTCATCTTTGCCATCCCTCTCTTCTCCTCCGTCTCACACAACACCATCACAATGTCATCACTTCAAGTAGATACTCAATACAGAAGGTACTTATCAGGATAGGGAAGGATCTAGAGAGGAAAGGGGGATGGAGGAAGGGCAGAGCATAAAAAATAGAGCAGAGCTGCAGGTGGGATCCAGGCTGCAGCGTGCCAGGGAATCAGAAGGGAGGCGAAGAGAAGCAACCCCCGTAGTCTCCCCCATTTCTACAGTGGGACAGGTGAAGGAATGACTTGAGATGAGGGGATTTGCTGCTCACTCAGGCCATGCTGTTCACACTGTACCAAAGATTCTCCTTCTAATAAGAAATTTCCAGAGTTGAATCATAGCTTACCTTACCAAAAAGCATAAACATGCCTTTCAAATAAGTCACTTGTTTAATCTCAAATTAAGGTATGTTAGTTGAATTTTAATATTTCTACAATAATATAAAGATTTACTTGTCTTTAAAGTAGGGAAAATCTAGAAAGAGCAAGTAAATTGAATTGTGGTTAATTAGACATTAAGTTGGCTGTTATTTTAGAGAAAATTTTTAATTTTTTCATTACTATTTGTAGTTTTGCTTCTGCCTTGCAGTTTGCTTTGTTCAGGAGGAATATAAAGCCCAGTGTTTGGCATAAATTTGCTAGCATTTTTACAGCGAACTGGACAAGTGTCTTTCAAAGTCTATCTCCATCTGCCTTCTTTTTAAACTTTCTTTCTTTTTGGTTATAGGCTAAGAAAGAAAAGAGAATTCTCACCACCATCACGTTTCAAAACATCACCAGAATTTCACGTATTTTTTGGCTGTTCATTTCTTCAAGATAAATATTATCATTATACCAGTGAGGGGGCACACATTGTAATTTGCAAATTGCAGTGGTACCACACAAAAGTTTAATTGTGTTTTGTCTAATACAAACTTTAGAGTGATGAGAGAGAGAGGGAGAGCAAAGAAAGCAGAACGTTTGGAATATCCTGCAGTCTCCTCTAAATGCGTTACCAGGAGAACCTTGATGCCTCTTTTGTGGAGAAGGGAAGCATGCATGCCTGTGTGTGTGTGTGTGTGTGAGCGAGAGACACCAAAGAAATCTGTCAGCCTCATACTGTATGTTCCAGGGGAGTAACTCCAGGCGTTTCTTTATGAATCATGAGCTTAGTGGGAATAAAGGCTTAACAGAAGCAGCTGAATTTGTCATCAGCCTAGGCATTCATGAATTAGCTACCAGTAGTTGAACTCAAATTGCTGTCATTTCTATGGAGTTCCCCTGTTGCTGCTCAGTCTGTATCTGAAAGCTGTTTTGCTAAGCCCTGAAAGTTTATCTGATGAAACCCCTCCTTCCTTCCTGATAAAGATATTTATGTAGGCATATACTGAATTGCTAAAATATGCGATCCAATTTAAAAGGGAAGACTTGCCCAGCATACTAGTTAGAAGTTAATATGTAGTTGGCATTACTTGGTCCTTGGTGTTCTACGATGTGGTTTCTGACTGAGTCGGGATGGGGGAAATGCAGGCTGTACATTCAAGGAAGCTTTTGCAATACTGTTCATTCTCCATTCTGACAGAGAAGACATTGTTTGTTCACTGTAATAGGCTTGGCAGGAATCCGTGCTGTGCATACAGAACAGGAAAATAGAGCAGTGATGAATCTCAAAAATTCTATAATAGATGGGCTTAGAGGATTAAAAAAAATGTTCATAGCTCCTCATTTACATAGATGCAAGTCATAATTTGGGGAAATAGTTTCCCTTTATGTGATATTTTTCTTCACATGGCATTATGCATGTGTGGCATGAAAAAAAGTCAAGATAGCAGTGTATGTATCTAAACGCTGTCATAACAAGAATTAAAATCATGAAAGTTTAGAAAGATACTCTATGACACACCAGATCTGCTTTGATATCGCTTCCTGTTGTATCTCACATATGCATTCCCATGTCAGTGTAAGAATAACCTCTGTATATCATCTGATGAGTCCCAGAAGCCAGTGTGTGCTGCCTAAGATAAGAGAAAAAAGGCTCATGAAAAGATGAGCCTCGAGGTAAGAGATGTCCTGCTCAGGACAGTGTGAGATGGAGTCACCCCCAACGCTCAGAACTTAAAAGCCAACAACCGTACAAATGAACATGCAAAGTGATGTTCAACACTGCCTTGCAGACTGAGCCAGTGTCAATGCAAACCACGACCAAGGTGAGTGTTTCTGCGTCTTAAGGCTCCACATTCACCTCTGTCCCACCTCTTCTGAAGCCTGAGACCGTGCAGTGCAGTGGTCCCCAATAGCCCCAGGTGTCTGGGCTGCAGGTTGCTGTGATCTCAGACCTGCTTCACTGTAGCCCCTGGAGCAGCTGTGCAGGTGTGTGCCCACTTCCCTGTGTAAGGGACCCTCGTCTTTATGCTGGGAGAGAATTACCACTCTTCTGCTATCTGGGCTTGTGTCTATAAGAACTCTCTGGATATCTTTAAAAGAACACTTTAAGTTATGAGGCTTTTTAAAAATTATTGTTGTTAATATTGTCAGTATATCACTTCAAACCCTTCTCAGCTCTTCACATAGGCTAAGACTTAGTCTTATACAACTAATGCAGATCTTTTGCTTGCTACTTGTGACAGTATTCTTGTACATCATCTGCATTGAGTGTTTCAATTTCTCAGTCTTTTAGAATGTATTTGTTTTACAGTCTTTAAAAAATATATTTATATGATGATGTTTTCAAGTATATAAAGAAACCTAGAAAGATTAACCAAGGCTTAACCAAACTATTTCCCTTTTATAGCTTCCATCTATTTGGTACATTTTATTTTGTCTGTTTGTAGAGCGGTTTGTATCTTATTGTTTTTAACAAGTGAGTTAAGGATTACTAAAGGAGGTGAGGCAGAAATGAGGCCAGCCCCTCCTGCTCCCCTCAGAGGCGCCTTTGTGGGGCTGCCTGTGGAAGCAAATCTGGCGAGCCCCTGGAAGATGCCATTTGCAGGGTATTTGTTGGCTGTGTGACTCTGGCGGCCGAGCCTCCAGTCCTGTTTGCTGGAATCCCTGATAACCATCTCTGCGAAACCTGACCGTTAGCATGAATGAAAACCTCGGCTCCTCGTGTCTGCTGACCAGGGTCCTCAGAAAGCTGGGTCAGCTGTGTGCACCCCTACAGGGCAGAGTTGCCAGGCTGGCCTCATATGTTTCTTTATCACCTATGACAACAGGCTTTGTTTTTCTTTTTCTTTTTTTTTTTAATTAAATTCAGTTTTATTGAAATATATTCACATACCATAGAATCATCAATGGTGTACAATCAACTGTTCACAGCACCATCATATAGTTATGCATCTATCACCCCAATCTATTTTTGAACATTTTTCTTACACCAGAAAGAATAAGAATAAGAAATAAAAGTAAAAAAGAACACCCAAATCACCCCCCCATCCCACCCAATTCTTCATTTAGTTTTTGTCCCCATTTTTCTACTCATCCTTCCATACACTGGATAAAGGGAGTGTGATCCACAAGGCCTTCACAATCACACTGTCACCCCTTGTAAGCTACATTGTTATACAGTCATCTTCAAGAGTCCAGGCTACTGGGTTGGAGTTTGATAGTTTCAGGTATTTACTTCTAGCTATTCCAATATATTAAAACCTAAAAAGTGTTATCTATATAGTGTGTAAGAATGTCCACCAGAGTGACCTCTCGACTCCATTTGAAATCTCTCAGCCACTGAAGCTTTATTTCATTTCATTTCACATCCCTCTTTTGGTCAAGAAGATGTTCTCAATCCCACAATGCCGGGTCCAGATTCATCCTTGGGAGTCATATCCTGCATTGCCAGGGAGATTTATACCCTGGGAGTCAGATCCCACGTAGGGGGGAGTGCAGTGAGTTCATCTGCTGAGGTGGCTTAGTTAGAGAGAGAGAGGGCCACATCGACAACAGGCTTTCTTAAAATGAGTAGTGCAGGGGTCTTCTTTTCACCAATGCTGTGTAATCTTTGTCGATTATGAAAGAAAATGTGTACCAGTCGAGGGAAATTGGAATAGATGTCTAATAATACTGTTTTATTTAACAAACACTTACATTGCACTTACTCTGTAAGCACCATTCTAAGCACAAATGTTGACTCATTTAATCCACCTAACTATCCTACAATATAATCTACCTAACTGCTACTATTATTATTCCTGTTTTACAGAGGAGGAAACTAAAGTTCAGAGAGGGTGAGTAACTTGCCCAAGATCCCACAGCTTATGAGGGTAGAGACAGTGCTTGTACCCAGGCTGTCTGCCCCCGTGTCCAGGGGTCAGGGCCCCCTGTGCCTCCTGTATTGTACCAGAGACAGAACTTACTTATCCATCAGATCTCTTTGAGGTCTGTAAGCACATATGCCATCCCCACAGAGGTATACATGCCAGGTTACATTGTCATTTTTGGAACTGTACATACTTTGACGGCATTTACTTCAGTAGAAGAATTTGTGATTCCTGTACTTCTAGAATTCAGGACGGATGCTGACTGGAGCTACCTGAGAAACCCAGGATTACAGGCATCTCATCCCACAGCCTTTGGGGTGAACTGTGCTCCTGCAGGTTGCATAGCTTCACCCCGGGCAGTGTGGACAGAGGGGCCAAGGGTGGTTGCCGGGCCCCTTCCTTGTGTGGGTCTGGAACTTTTGTCTCTAGTGGCCTACAGCCAGCAGTGTGGCACAACTTGCAAACCTCGAGAGCAGCCACTATTCAGGCCAGTGTGTCCGTGGGTGGATTGTCCAACCATTCTTCCCTCAGACCCGTGGCAGAGATTTAAACAGTTGCCTTCTGGAGGCCTTGCCTTAACCCAGCACTTGCCAAAGTGTGCCCTCAGGGATGTTAATAGATGCTGCCCTTCCCCTCATGTCTCCAGAAGAGAAAAGAAAAAGGATTTTATTTATGAGCAGACGTGTTTTGGGAGGCATGGATTAAACAAAATTAAATTGATTTACTTATTGCAGGATTTTTCAGAATTTTAAAATGCTACTGTATCTTGGGACTTTCCAAAGCAAGATGTAGAGTGCAGCATTTCCCAAATTTATTAAACAGTGAACCTGTCCTCCCTACCCATGGGTGGAGGAAACATCCCTCAGAATCCACTGGGCAATGCTGCCTTAAGAAAAGGAGAGACAAAGGAATCTAATGTCTTTGGAGGCAAATAGTTACTGGAGAAAAATCAGTAAGTTGCCTTTGCAATCGCTAAATTCCACCCCATCTTTAAACCAACAGTCCTTGGGACCTTGGAGCCTTGGATTTCTCATCTGTAAAATACAGGATAGAACTGGATTATCTTGAAGCGCTTTTCATCTTTGTAAGCTGGTAACAGTTTATTTATACTCTACCTTGTTCCAGAAGGGCTTTAAGAATAAGTCACAGCATGCCATGCATCAAGATAGAAGAAGTTAAAAATAGGTGGGAGTGAATAGGGAATCCAAGGTAGGGAAGATGGAGATGGAAAGATTAATTCCATGAAATCCTTCTTGGTTGATTGAGATGAGCCAAAATTTTTTATTCTGTGCTTTCTTATGAACAGTTGGAAAAGGGAATGATAAGCACAGCTTCATGATTCATGGGGACCTAAAGCTGCACACAGATTTTCCCAGGAGAAAACAACTGTCCCCATTTCTGAGACCAAAATTTTCCCGTGGTTTTAAGTGCTGTGGCCCTTCGGTCTTTTAGGTAGAAATGTTGGCTCTGTGGCCTGGTGGTGCCAAAGAGATGTACAACTCCGAAAGATACACTTCATAGGTAGCTGTGGATACATCCTCTTCATTCACAGAGCCACTGCACATTTGGCATGTGCTTTGGGATACATGGAATGTTTGAGTGTTGACTCTGTGGACTCAGGAGTATTCTCCATAATGTAGAGGCACTACGTGACGAGAGGCTGAGGTCCGAGTTGCTCTTCCAGGGTGGACGGTGTTTGCTTGTTAGCGTGACCTCCTTTATGCATCATCACAACTCTTCTAAGCTTCCAGGATCCCCGCTCTTATTTCCTCCACCCATCTCTAACTTCTTATCGTTTGTCATAGCCTGGATCAGCGTTTCCAACAGCCACTTCACAAAACCATTGGGATGGAGAGTTGTCCCAGGGGTTTTACATTGTTCAGGTCCAAGTTCTATTTTTAAAGTATTAATAAATGAAATGATAAGTTAAATATTTTAAAGAAAAAACAATACTGTTTTTGAACCCTTTTCAAATATACTAAGCCAGTAGTAAGGGTTAGCTGCGTAAGCACACTCATGACTCATCTAAACATTGCTCTCTCTCATGGTGGTTTTAATTCACTTTTTATAATTAGTCATGTATTGTTACTTTATTCACATGATGGATAACTTAATAAAGACTAAAAAGAATCAAGCATGAAAAACATTGATGTCATGAATCTTAGAAGCTGCAGATCTGGTCAGAACTCTTATATAGTGTCCATAGTATTGGTTATGTTTTATTTTCTAAGCTGAGTGGTGTTTGTTGTATTATTATTTTCATATATCCTAAATATTTTAACATATTTTAAAATTTTCATATTAGCTTATTAGGCTATTTGTATGGCATAAAATTCAGTGTTAACACCAAAAAAAAAAAAGAAAATGCAATGATGACCATATACAATTTGGCTTTTTATTTATTAGAAATAATATTCTTACCCTCAATTTATTAATTGCAGGGAAATATTTATTAACAGCAGCCTAAAACTTTTTTGTCTTATCCCATTATTTTGTAATAATAAAGTACAAAAATTATTTTAGGTTGATTATTTTTGTCCAAAATGCAAGATATCCAAACATTAGTTAATGAAAATAACTTTTGTCTATTTGGATATCATGACATAGTAAATGTAGTTTGTAACTTAAATATTTGGTCACCAAACGAAGCATACACTAGTATGCCATTTTAAAAAATCTGTCTGCAAGCCTTGCATCTTATTGCATAATGCATTTAAAGTAAATTAATAGCATGTCACTAATTAAATAGGAAAAAGTCAACACAGAATTATTGAAGTTTGTATTTTAATGAACTTGATAATAGTCCTTAATAATAACTGATCTAAAATGAAATGATTTTACTAAAGACACTTGTTTCTTATGTATTATAAAAATTTTTGAAATAATTAAAATATCTCCAATGGGGATTTACAAGCATGTAACTATGCGAGTCAAAACAGGTGAAGCTTTTAATGAAGCCAGGAAAAGATGTTGCAGGGGTTATTACTATTCAGTTTCAAGGGAATCTTGCCATTCTTCAGTAGATGATTGGTAATTGGATAATGTGAGGTCTGCTGAATTGCAGAAGGAAGATTAAAGGCCTGTGATATAGTCCATTGATTAGATGGAAATATTATGAAACCACTCTTGCCCTGCCTCACTCTGTCCACGTCATTTAAGCATCTTCTGCAGTTTCCTGTCCTGGCTCTCAGTGATGGCCTCTTCAAACAGGTGCCAGCCTTAAATGTGTAATACTAATGCCTATTCTATTTATATTCTCTTTACTTATTACAAAATATACATAGATATTTGTACTATTTTGAAATACCAATTTTAAGTCAATGGCATTTCCTCCATTTATTGTTTTAATCAATGAAAGGTGATTTCTCCCTAAGGAGTCCTGTTTTCCTTAGTTCAAATTTCTTAGGGTGTCATTTCCTCATTTTTTGGGCAGTGTGCATTATTTGTACCACCTTCTTTGGGGGTATATTAGTTTTCAAATTCTGACTTTACTACTGATATATTTTTATTGCAGTAAATAAGTTGTATATCTACTATCATATTGAAATGAAGCTAACCAGTTTCCAAGTGATTTAAATCAGCATCTTTATTTTCCAATAATATTAATGTTGCTTAGCTAGTCTAGTTGTAGATTTATAAACCCAACTGTCAACAGAGTACCAGTTAATAAAACTTTAGCAAATGTCTAAAGAAGCATTCCAATGAATATGGTCTAAGGAAAAAGAACTAGACATTAATAAAAAATCTTTTACATTTGATTAATTGATATAAGCTATAACATTCCCCTATGATTTGTATCTTGCTTTCATTTTCAAACTTTGGAAAAGCAAGTCATTTGTACTAGGAAGTAAATGGTAAAGAACTATGTTTGGCAACTTGGAGAACATTTATAGCATTTGAATTTCTCTATTTATAGTACAGCATCAGGCAGAGTAAAATGTTTGGCATTTCTATAAGGGATGCAAACACTTTAACATTCTCTGTTGTGATCTAACAATTCATTTCAGAGTAAGATGAATCAGTCTTGTTTGGAAAATGTTTTATACAAATATTGGCAAGGCAACTATAACTCCATTTCTATGGATTTTAAAAATGCAAATGCCCCAAAAATAAATGATGACAAATTTCATGATGTTACCTTTTTTTTTTTCCTATATTACTATGGTTCTATGTGAACTGCCTTATATTACTCTAAATTCTCTCAAATTCTTTTTAATCTAAACTTTCTCTTATCCACAGTGTTTACCTCATAATTAAAACTCCAGATTACTTCTTTAATGTATGCCCTTTTCTTTCACATTAGAGAATCGGAGAACAGTAATTTGTAGGATTTTTCCCTTAATGGGCTGAATATTAGAAAAGAGAAATTTATAATACGCCTTTTCTCTCTCTCTCTCTCTCAACACACACACGCACAAACACACACGCACACACACACTCATACCACAGAGTCAAAGTAATTCACAGTTGAACATTAGGAAAGCAAAGCACAAAGGGGAAAAACGTGGTTTGAAGAATAAATGTAAATGCATGCATTATATAGTTTATAGCATAAGATTATTCATCATTTTTCAACACTTGAACTCTGGCAAAGAAAAAAATAATCCCTCAAAAGAATGCTCTTGCCATGTGAGAATCACTTCATTTATGCATTAGGAAGACAAGACTACACTTTGTTTGAAATACGTGTTGAATCTCAACTCAAAATTATATTTAAATATTGAATTGTACTTCCTTTGTGATTGTGTTTTGCTCATATCCTAATGTACCTTTTCAGAAGAAAGATTTCAGGCTGATGTCCTTTTAGACCATACACAAAAGTAATTTCACTTGATTTTATTATGTAACGTAATCTATAGTGCTATATGGCATTTTATAAGGGAGTTTTGGGGGGCTTTTATAAAGGTTTTTTAATGGCATTTTAATTTAGACCAATAAAATTTTGAATACCTAATTATGCTTAAGGCCTTGAAGACATTTAAGACCTTGCCAAGTATTCATATTATTCTTGTAGAGTTAATCATCAGGAAGTTACTCATCTGATAATTATTTCTCAGTCATTGTCCATTATAAGATGTTATTTCCTAGCTACAGTATTTCAGTGATGAGTTTTGCTTATAGGTATATAAAAAGAAAGCTTATTAAGGCCTGCCTTTCAAGTTAATCCTTCATAACCATTTGACTGGTGGAAGCACTCTGGGGAAGGGTGGAATAATCGTTCTCAACTTTGCCTGCTCAGTAAAATCACCCCAAGGGGGTTTTTTAAAATCCCCATGTGCAGGTTGTACCCCAAACTAATTAAGTATATCTCTGGAGGTACTTTCTAGGGCTCCCCAGGTCCTTCCAGTATACAGCCAAAGTTGGGAACTACTGGCCTTGAAGAACACAGGGGATGCCTCTCAGGGGATCGTTCTCCAGCAGAACTCTCTCTCTTTGTCATCAGGTCACTTGAGAAGCTATGAAGTCATTTGAAGGGTGTATGTTGTCAAAGAGAAAGCAACTTGCTGATGTATTTAGACAACAGAAAAGCATGTTTCTTGCCCTAAGTCACCATCCCACAAATATCAGGAGAATTTGACCTGATTTATAAAGGATTTAGGAAAAATTTCTTGCATCTCAATGTTATAGTATTTGCTTTGGCTTTGTTTTGTTTGGCATCTTATTTCACATACAGGATGTATGAAAGCTAACATTTATTGAGTGCACCTGCTAAGTATCAGGCCCTGTGCTGATAAACTTGGCACTCTCGGCCAGGAAAGACAGCAGTTATTCACTTCAAAAAATAATAAAAATTGAAAGTTAGAGTTCTCTTTTGTTAGAGAAATATTTTCTCAGTGTACTTGAATATTCAATCATATATTCATTCATTCAATGACATTTTAGTACATATACTATTGTTAAAATGAGTTTTAAAATGATAGTGTAGCACAAAGGAGCTGGATCTGTTGCTTCATAACAAACTTAGTGGCTTAAAGTAACCATTTATTTAGCTTGTGATTCTGCAATTGGCATCTCAGTCTGGGCTCAGCTGGATGGTTCCTTTGATTGGTTCCTCGTGCAGCAGTGGTCAGCTGTGCCTTGGCTTTGCTGATCTTGGCTGGGCACTCTCACACGTCTTAGGGCCTCAGCTAGGACAGCCTGGCTGACTGCGCTCTGTCTGGGGTGTTTCATCCTCCAGTGGAACTAGCCCATGCTTGTTCACATGGTGGAGTCAGGGTTTCCCAGCTAGGGGATGGAAGTGTGCAAGGCACATCGGGCCTTGTCTCAGAACTGGCACCCCATCACTTCTGCCACTTTCTGTTGGCCAGAGCAAGTCACAAGGCCCATATGAGTCCAGGGGTGGGGAAATAGATTCTACCTCTTAATGGAAGGTACTGAAAAGTCACATCGCAATGGGTGAGGATAAAGGAAGTGTCAGCAATTGTGGTTATTTTTGCAATCAGCCACATGTTGACTGCATGTGCCTTGTAAATCTCCACTCCACAAATACCAGGAGAGTGTTCATGCTTTGGGAAACTTTAATTCTGTCCTGGGCCATTATGGAGGTTTGTGAGAGGTGGTTACTTGGAGCAAGTTTCAAGGGTGGAAAATAAGTAGAAAATGCATTTCCGGTGAAGGCAATAGCATGAACAAAACCATCAAATTAGTGAAAAACAAGATGGAGATTGTAAGCCCCCTAAATGTAGGAGATAAGTCTAGCCCAACACTAAGCATATGGAAGGCACACTACGTGTACTTTTTGATTCACATCAGAGGAGGCAGGACAGCACAGTGGCTAGTAGGACAAGCCTTTAAGGCAGATAGAGTAGCCTGAGAGCTTCACCACTTACCAACTGCACAACTTACTAACCTCTCTGTGCCTCTGTTTATCCAGTACAATAAGGATAATAATGCCTTCTGAATTAGTCAGGTTTTGCTGCATAATAAACCACCCCCTGAGTTGGTTAAAGCACCATCCGTTTATTTAGCTCCCAATTCTGTGCATTTACAGTTTGGGTGGGCTCACCTGGGCAGGTCTTTTTTTGGCTAGGCTCATGCATGTGTCTGTAGGCAGCTAGCAGATAGCTATGTGTCTCTGTGCCTGGCGGTGAGCTGGCTGTTGGGGGACAACAAAGACAACTGAAACATGTATATCTCATCATCCAGCAAGCTAGCTTGGACTTCTTCATACAGAGGCTCAGCAGGGTTCCAAGAGGAAAGGAGAAGCATGCCAAGCTGAGGCCTAGGCTCAAAATTGGTGCACCACTGCTTCTACCACATGCTCTTAGCAAAATTGAGTCCCAAGGCCAGCCTAGATTCAAGGGGTAGAGAAACAGACATTTCTTGCTGGAAGGACCTACAAAGTCACATTGCAAGTGGTGAGACTTATAGGGAGAGAAGAATATTTGTGACCATGTCTGTATCTACAACTACCTGTAACTCACAACAGCCCTATGAAGAACACATTAAATGTGAATTGATCTTTATATTATGCATTCTTTCCTTATTGCAGAAAGATAAGTAGGGAAAAGCTTATTGCCTATGAGCGCATGTGTACTTGGCTCAGAATCCAAGTGTAGTCACCTGATGAAGCTGACAAAGCCTGGGAGCTGCAGCCAGGTATCTTCCACACTGTCCTGGAGAAAAGACATCCTTAATACAAGGAAAAGAACCCAAGATAGTAAGGAGTGATATTTCAATTCCAAAAAATATTAAGAGCTTTTTTAATGAGTAAGAATCCATTTTTAAACATATGCTAAGAACAAAATCTTTAATAAATCTTTATTGATTTCTTACACTGTTAGACTATAATTATTTTCAAAAAACAAGCTATGCCCCATAGAATTCTGGATTGATCTATAAATTGCTCTTGGATTCCATACATTGTATTTAATAGAGATTTTCTTTATCTTGGGAAAATATGGCTGCTAGAATATCTCTAATCGATGATGTAAACTGGGGCAAACAAAATCTGTTTTCTTTGACATAAACAGAATATTAAAGGTTATTCACATATGTGTAATGTTAGAAATATGGTAAGTGTTCACTGAGGGAGGACTGTGGAACTCCTAAGCTCCTAAAAGGGATTTCAGGGGGTCATCTGGCTCTGCCTGCTGACTCAGCCTGCTTTTCCCAACCCCATCACCTCCAGAAGCCTCCAGGCCATAAAAAGGGCCTTGTGCACCTGCTTGCACATGGTTTTAAGTCCTGAGTTTCCATTCTGCTGCAGTCCCTTTGAGAGTTTTAGAAAGTTTTTATGGTGTCATGGTTCAAAGCTGTGGCTCTCAATCCTCATCTCTCTCACGTTCTTCCTGGCTGAGGGATTTGAGGAAGCCACTAAAACTCCATATGCCTGACCCCCTCCTTTCCTCAGTAATGGTCATGCAAAGACATTAATTTTGGCAGTTCCATCACATTTATAGTGATCATGTTATTAAACACAAAAACTGAATCCCAGTAATTTAGCTTGTCAGAAATTAAAAAGGAGCACAAATTAAAATGTTCAAGGTCACCCAACACACCTTGATTCTGCTTTTTAAGCCAGCAGGTCATGACTGCATCTAAAGCCACTGCCCAGTCTCACTCTAAAACACAGGAGTGCAGGTCGCTTTTTCTGGAAAGGCTTCAGTGCCTTTGCTATAAAGAGTAAATAGTTCATTTTGGACATTGTGTTTGTCTTTAAAGTAATGTTTTATGGACCATGTAATGAGGTACCTAACATGGTGCAAAGCACAGAGTAATAAGTATTTGTAGACTTGATGTGACTGCATTTGCATGCCTGAGAGTGATTTCTGATTTATGAAATTCATGTTGGCAAGTAAAGTGGTTTTTGTTGATACTGATAGACCATCTGGGACTTGATATTCTAAATCTGATAACTATTTATTGTAATATCTTTAACAGGAACTCCATATTTTTTGACATTGAGTTGCCAAACTAGAAGTTGTGTACAGATTTCTGAGCCTGAGATGAAAGAATTTACCCTTGCAGACCCTGCAAATATTTTTAAATTACTTCAATAATTTCTTATATAAATAAAAATTAAATGCAAATATGTTGGACTTGATCTCTCAGATCCCTGAAAATTCTAAGGGTTTTTAAATAGGTGCCATAAAGAATTTATAGTATTAAACACTTTATAATAAGTACATGTCTTCAAAGCCCTTGGAAACTCTCTTCAAATGAAAGCCATTCTCAAATTCAATAAGCATATTCTGTTTCATCCTTCAGATTTTAGATGATTAGTAAGTCATTAATATTAGTTCTATCACATACATGTGTAGAATTCACATAAGTTCTCAGACATTGACCCTAAGTAATGGACCCTCATTCTTCCACTTTTTAAGACTATTGAACTTTGTCCCTTTTAGAGAGCATGCCATGTTTTTTAAAAGAATGAATGACAGCCAACACAGTTTCGATGGTGCAGAATAATAGTTTTCCCCAGTCTCCACTGTACTCTATTGCACTATCAATCGCCAATAGCCAAGTTGAGTGTTAATCACCATTTATTATTATTTTTGTGCTGTGATTTTCTTAAGGTGGAGTTAAGAAGAAAGTAAAATAGAAGGAAAAAAAAGGTAGAATGAGCAGACCATGTATTTTATGAAAGGGAAATTATTTCCACATTTTTACTATCCACCGGGGCTGCCTCGTTTTTTGCATTACATGCCAAGGCCCCGTGGCATTGGAGTTTGTGGCTCTAACTGCTTTGTGTTCCGTGTCTTTCTAGCTTATTGATGAGAACCTCACTTTTGTTTAGACGCACATTTTTTCTAAAACAAATACAGAATGAAGAAAGATGATAGCATTCAGAGTAGAACAGAGAGGGCTCTGCCGTTTCCTAGGTTAGTTGTCAGGGTCAAACAGCCACCTTCTTTGGCCGGTTTCCTCAGTACCAATAGTGGTTAAAAAGCAAAACAACAACAACAAAAAAAAACTGCCTTAAATTTCTCACAAGATTGTTGAGCTACTCAAAAGTAAAGTCTGTGAAAAGGTTATGACAAACTCTGAAGTATTACACAAAAATAAGTTAATAATAATAGCTGTTACAAATCAGTGAAGTGGGGGAAGATGGAGAAGACCCTTGGGTCTTACTTTGTAGATGGGGTAAAGGGCTCAGAGTTTAGGAAACTCAGCCTGGGCCATGTGCGCTGCACATCAGCAGAGCAGGTTTTACCCCGTCTCCATCAGACTCTTGAGTCATGTGCTCTCATCACACGGCACTGCCATCCCTGTAGTGTGACTAATGTTATTGTTATTGCTTTTTTCTTATATTCTGCCATAAAAAGGGCTCAGCCAGTCTGAAAGCCCTTCTGCAAATTCATATTAGTTTTTAGGAAGTACTTTGTGTTCTATAGTTCTGAAAACCTTTGAACTGGAAAGTTCATAAAATTATAAAATGGCATACTACTAAACAATCTGAAAAAAATAAGTTATTTATAGTAGTAGGGTTTTGAAGAAATAAATAGTGTGAATGGGTCCTCTTTTTAAGTTTGATACCTTAGGGTTTAAAACTGTTGAAAACAAAAGCAAACAGAAAACCAAATCAATTCAAGACTCTCCAGATCCAGCAGGATTAATCAAGTATGAGTGGAGAAGAGATTGTCATTTTATCACCAGAGGAAAGAATATGGTGTCCCATTGACTAGTATTTCAGGTTTGATTTCATAGTAGGGTTTCCATATAGTCTACTGAGTATGACACACATCAAATGTATCACACAAATAGGCAAGGGTAAGGAAATTAGGTGCTGTGAAGGGAAGAAACACAATGGGCAGTGACCTGGTACAAGGGAAGGTGACCCTGACACCTGACAGGAGAGCAGAATTTAACTAGGGGAATGGCTGGGGTGGGGCTGAAGCATGTTCCAGGTAAGAAGGAAGTGGCCAGAGATTATAGAGCAGAATGGGGAAGGTAGGGGGAGGCAGGGAAAGGCCACTTGGCAGAAGTAGCAGGCCACTTTATCTTTGATCAGTGGAGAATCTTATCTTTTGATCAATGGGAAATTGTTGAAGGGTTTTAAGCAGCGGGTGAGGTGTGATCCGATTTTCCTTTTGAAATGATCCCTCATCTGCAGTTCAGAAAAGGAATTGGAGGGCAGCAGTGTGAATACAGGCTACTGCAGAGGACAAGATGGGAGAAGCTGGTGGTTTGAACCAGAGGGCTGGTCCTGGGCATGCAGAGACAAGGGCTAATTGAACAGATGGGCTTGAAAGTCACCTAAGAGAGAAGATTCGGAGGACTCAGTGTTGGATTGGATATCTGGAGAAATGCAGGGGGAGGCAAATGGCTGGATCTGGGATTTGACCTTGTGTAACAGCTGCAGGTGGCACCATTCACAGAGAGAGGGAACCCTGGAGAAGGAACCAGTCAGGGGAAGATGGAGAGTCCAGCACAGTGCACGCTGAGGCTGAGGGCCTGGGAAACATCCAGGTGGCAGGGGGCTATGGGATCTGGAGCTCAGGATACAGGCTTGGGAGGGCGATTCAAATTTGGGAATCAAGGCAACCAGTGGGCATTGAAGCCCTGGGTGTGGATAAGATGCCTGGGAAGATAATATGTTACAAAAAAAAGAGAAAAGGGCCTAAGACTGAGCCTTAGAGGACCATGGAATTTCACAACCAGTTAAAAACCAAACTCTGGGGGTATCTTAAGTGTGATTACTGTGGTTTGTCATCTCCATTTTACCCTTGTCCTAGCCACACTATGGCTTTTTAAATGATACATTGATGGCAGGCACCATGGGTAGTAACACAAGTTGTCCATTAAAATTTGGTCACATTTTTTACAAAAATTCACAGAAACTTATGCACACACAGCATGATCTTGTAAATATGAGTTAACTGAAATGAGGAAACAAATCTTTGGTGTTTGATCATTTAAGTGATAGTGATAGGAAAAAAAAATAGTCTGGTAGTTAGAGCTAGAGGCTTGATCAGATTCAGGTTCAAATTTGGGGCAAGACAATTTCATAGTTAATGCCAAGCACTTCCTATTGGCATCAGGCAGCACTGTCTGGGTGGGCCTCTATTCTTGCCGTGGAGATTGATCATTGGGTTCTGGTGTAATCATCCTGATTCACACACTGTAAGATTTCCCATCAGCCTTAACCCTGTGGTTTTAACAGCCACAAATGATCGTTGTTTAGAAATAATTGTTAATTCCGGGTTGGCCTTGTGAACTGTTTATGGCCTATTACATGTATTACATGAGTTCCTATTAATTTCTGTAAAAATCTGGTTGAAATTGAATTATATTTTAAATAAATTTGAATTGATCATAATTTAAAATAATCTTTTTGTAAAACATTTTGTAAAAGGATTGATCATTTCATAACACCACTCTTTTATACATACAAATTTATAAATTTTGGATTTGGTTAAAGCCATCTTTTGGAACTTACACTGTAGTCAGACTTACTACAGCCAAAGGAGCTGACTCTGATATTAATAATTATTACGGTTTATCATTTGAATTTAACACAGCTCCAATTCACCAACAAAGAGAAGAAATCAGACACTAGCTGTCCATTTTAATACTTTATGTATATTGAGCTGTAAAGCTACAGATTCTTCTGTAACTATATATTTTTAACAAAACAAGTTTTTGTTAAAACAGCAAAGGAAGTAGCAAAAGGGAACTAATTTTTATTGGGCACCTCATCTGGGCAAGGTCACTGAACTATGCATGTTTCACAGAATACAAATGCAGCTGATTTTGACCATCAAGGATACTGAATGGAGCAGACATGTGAACATAGGCACACGTTTGGAAGACTGCCGGAGCATGGCATCGATATGGCTTAAAGTGCTAGACTAGACCACTGAGAGGTGCCTCAAAATAGTAGTAGTGTCCAACTACTACTAGGATTTGTCCTGAAGATGTTATAGTTGACTTCCTGGCCATTACTATTAGTATCATGTGGTAATAATGAGAGGATAAGATTACTGACAGAAGATCCCAGGCTATCATCAGCCCACCAGCATTAAATGGATGCTTTCTGCAATATGACACCACTCCCAAGCTGGGCATGTATGGGAATGAACAATAGCAAGAGACTCAAAAACTATCATGGCAGGCTGAGAACCCTGCACCAAATAAATGTGGTGTCACCCCCAATAAATGATCTAAGAAACTTCAGCAAAAGA
The DNA here is from genome assembly GCF_015220235.1 of Choloepus didactylus. Classification (NCBI taxonomy): domain Eukaryota; kingdom Metazoa; phylum Chordata; class Mammalia; order Pilosa; family Megalonychidae; genus Choloepus; species Choloepus didactylus. Next base: position 36,997,368 of record NC_051320.1, on the reverse strand, counting down.
CCCAAAGGGCAGTTCCAAACACTAATGTCTAGCTTTCTCTGCTGGGAATTGAAAGGAACAGCCAAAATTGCAAGATGTGCAATGGGGAAGCATGCTCTGGCAGAAGCTTAGAGCCAGCCAGAGGTCCGAGAGGCACTGGGCTGCAAATTGCCTTCTCTGTAAAAGTGTCTGGCCCTGTGAATCTAATTCAGATCACAACACGTGCATATTGCACAATGAACTATAGGTTAAAATTACAAAGATACATACTCATTTGTTATCTATTAACCATCAGTATTTTCAACCCTGTAGAATACAAAACTGTGTTCATTACTATTCTTGGTAAGACTGCAAAGATACGCAATTCATTCACTCCAACAATATTTACAGAGTACCTGCTAACGTGCCAGATGCTGTTGTAGCTGCTGGAGTTACAGCTCCAAAGACAAATGGCATGCCTGAGCCCATGGAGGAGACAGCCTGCAACAATAAACACAAAGACCAAAAAATAAGATGCTTTCAGATAGGGATAACAGGAAAAGATGAGGTAAAGGGGAAGACCGAGTAGGGGGGCTTTAGAATAGTTGGTCAGAGAAAACTCCCCTGAGAAGATGATGTTTGAGCAGGACCTAAAAAATGAGAAAGAACCAGCTGTATGATGAACTCGAGGATGGTTATTCCGGATAGATAAACAATATTAAAGTTCCAGTGTAAGGGTAAGTTCAATATTTCAAGGGCTAGAAAGAAAAAAGCCTTGTGTTTGGAAGGCCCGCTGAGGTGGGACTGAGTTTAACAATGTTTATTGCATCCATTTAAGCAATGTAGATAATAGAAAAGCTAAAATAGCCTAAAACATAAAGGAAAGTTATTGTCATAATAATGTATTGATTTATAGTACACTTTTTACCTCAAAGAATTATAGATTACTCTGCAAGTGAATAAATAACAAATATACTTTAGATCAGCTTTGACATGCAACCTAAAAACTGTGTGTGAACCTCGAATAATGAATGGGCCAGGAAATTTTATTTATTTCTTGTTGAAATTTTGATATTTGAAAATGATTTTAAACAATTCTATTTTAGTTGCTCTAGTCAATTATGTATAGTCATATAACTTTTAGATTAGTATGTTGAGGGAACAGAGAAAAATATGTAGAAATAATATAGCAAATGATCAAATAACATGGCTCAAAATCAGTGTCTTCTGACTTGCAGTCTTTATATTGGGAGCTCAGAGACCACCTTCCAGAATAGACTCTACACATGCTCTGCTTTGTCCTGGGTTCAAAGAATATTCATATATGAAGAAGCTTGGCTTATGTAGCTCCCAGTGTAGACTTGTGTGAGAAGAAGAACCATGAGCTTTATCTGTTTTGTATTGTCACATCCTAATTACTTTTTGTTACCATGCTACAGAAGAAAGAAGTGTATGCAATATGAAATAGTAAGAGTTTAGAAATATGAATGAGTACTCTGGCTCAGGGATTCTATATATTCAAATATCCTGGGGTAATTTTTACAAATACCAATGTCCAGACCCTATTTTTGATCAATTAAATTGATTTCTGGGGTTAGGGCTGGGTAGTGATATATTTTTTAAGTTTCCCAAGTGATTCTAATGTTCAGCCGCAGTTGAGAACCACTTGTCTAGTTCAAAGGATATTAATAGTCTTCATCTCAGATCACATTATCTGGATACTTCCTTTAGTTATGTTTTCTTGAATTAGCCCCAAAAGTTCAAGTCTCCCTTTTCTTCCTTCTTCTTTTTCCCTTCTTCCCTTTTTTTTTTAAACTTGGCTTCCTTCTAAAACCTAATCTTGACATTGAGAAATTTTAAAATCTCTAAAGGGATAGTCCATGATAATTAAATCTAAAGTCTCATGTATATAATGTTTAGAAATTACGGTCTGCTTCTAAAAATATTGAAGTTGTTATTTAAAAAGATACCTACATAAGACTCTTCAAAGCATACAAATTTTAAAACTTGCAATGGGAGATGGTGTTGAGAGAAGAAAGAAAGAACTAGACTAAGATAATTGCCGTAATTGAAGGATAATTACAGCTTTGAGCTTCCAGGCAGCCGTGTGAGGGTGAAAAAAAAAAGAAATATGATTTTCGTATGTATGGTTTTGTTTTTTATAAAAAAAAAAAAAAAAGGCAAACTAATTCATCAGAAAAAAAATCTCCAAGCATTAAACTCTCTAAGAGAAGTTTATCACACAGATAATAAGGCTTTACATGCCATTCAGTGTCATTAATAGTTTTTCAAAAAATGAAGAAAAACATATGATGAGCATTTCTCGTGTTAATATTTTATAAAAGTCACTTCCTTATGACATTAGTCAGTCGGTTCAGCTGCTACCTAATACAGCCTCTAGCTCAAGACAACAGCATCATGCCAGACAATACTGGAGGTTATTAGTGTCCCAGTTAGCTCCAGTAGGAGGTTCCTTCAGTTCATCTGAGAGCCACACCAAATAATAAGTTAAGGGAAAAGGGGTCAGATCACCACTTTGTTAGGAACATTGAAATATCAAAACTGAACTGTCAGCCTCTTCTTCCCTTCTTAGTTCTTACACTGGTAGTTTTATGATAAACAGTCTTTGGAAGGGCATTAATAGTTTGGGAACTAGACTGAAATCTTGCACCTTGATGTCTTACATGGATCCTGGCTACAGAATCAAAGACTTCTGATAGATTTGTGAATATTGTAGGAAGTCCAACATTGATCTCAATCATTTTCTCAGTAAGGTGAAACTGAGTTGATATCCGTGACTAGTAAACCAGTTGTGCCTAAAATCTGCTGGTTCTTAATATAATATTCCAATTTATTAAGAAGTGAAATGCTATCGAATTTTAAGGCGTTTGGAGAAAGGCCTAAGAAAAGTAATGATTAAAAAGACCGAATCATTCTTATGTTTACTGTTTTACAATTAGTGTTGAGAAATCACATAACCATCATAAGTAATTGCTTACAAAAAGAGCTGGAATGAAGCCACTTAACTTAGATTATTTAATCCAGTGAATTAAAATGATTAATACTGATATTTCTTTTCCTAATGGAAATTAGTAGTTTTTTCCAATGGCCATTTCTAGTCTCCTTCATCTTCCCATATGAATTTTCTTTTTATTCTGAAAACACATCTTTTTGTCCCATTTTGTAAGTATATTTTTCTTAAGTTTTCCTGTGTTAGAGGCATGAGAAAGGATTCAGTGGTGACCCTTCCTGGATCAAACCGGACTGTTGTATCTCCCGCTGTGCCTGGGCAGACCCCATCCTCTAGGGGGCGCTGCTCGGTTCATAGTCTCTGCTCTTAACTAGACCTACTCAAATCCATATGCAAAAAGTCTTTGAGAGCCCATGCTGTATTTTTTTAAGTTCTTAATAGTTTTCCCTTGTACTCCATAAATGCCCATGTTTTCCTTTGTTATTAATGTAGCAATGTTGAAATTGAGTAACTCCAGGAAGATGTGGTTGGCACATTTTTCCTGAGCTTACCACAACACATCCTTAACACATGCTTCTGTGAAGCTTGCCACTTCACCAAATGCCGCTCCCTACCTCTCAATTTAAAGCCTATAAAATGTGCTTTATAGAAAAGGGGTGAAAACATAGCATAGGGAAGGGGAGAAAGGGGGTAAGCCATACTCTGTTATTAGCTCTCATTGTGCAATTTTAAGACTTCCTCCTTTCTACTTTGGAAATTGGGGCAGAGTGACTTTATTGAGTGCCTTACATATAAAGTGTTTTGAACTCAGCAGTGGGAAGGCTATCTTTAAAATGTCCATTTTATGAATCAATATTCTAAGGTCTCTCCAAAAAAGTTCTTAATACTGTGGTACATATGTGAGTTTCAAATATTCTTCAACTTTGAAATTGCAATGACATTCAAAATAGAAAGCTCTCCAAGTTAGACTGTAAGACTTTTCATAAGTACATCCTTAGTCCATAGCCTTCATTTTATTTGTGATTTACGAACAGAGGAAACAGAAACCTTTGAGGGAGAAGATTTGATTTTCATCAGCTATGCAGACTTTCAAAATTACATTAGTTTCAGTTCATTGAATCTTACAATCCCATTAGCTGTGTGGCATTGTAAGGAGGCAAGACAGCCCGTGGAGCTTTCCCAGTGGACTTCCCTGATTGCTCCCTCCAACCACTGGGACCAAATACGGGATTAGATTTTTCCTTTCGCAGGATGAACCAATGAAAACAGTGCTGTATCTAGAAAACACGTTTGCACAAACATTTCTCTTACTCTCTCCTAATTCCCTCAGTAATGGTTCTCTGGGCTAAATGCTATGTCAGTTTTGAGTAACCCTGGACTTCTGAAGGCTTGATAAGATGAGCACTTCCATTTCACGGGGATTCCCATTGCACTCGTGACAACTTCTGAGCATATTTATCTGTTGGTATTATCCGAACTAGAAGGCAGAACCTTTCAGAATCAGCCTAAGGCTGTGTGTCTCTGAAAGAAGACATCCCCCCACCCCCCACCCTTTCCTCCTGCCACCTCCTACCCAAATCACTGTGGATCGGAAACCATCTTTTCATCTTGGTCAGGAAGAACTGAAGTGTGATATTCAGGTGCACATATACTGGAAGGTGCGTCTGCAGATCCAGTGGGATGAAAAGGGAGAAGGGAGGTGATGGCCCCACAGCTGATTATGAGGAGTGAAAAGCAGATTCAGAACGGGATAGTATAGGACTCGCCAGCTCTAGACATGTGTTCCTCAAGGTTCTTCAATGAACTGCGTACCTTGAATCATTTAGGATATATATTTAAAACACAGATTCTTAGGCTCCACCCCAAATTATTGTATTAAGAATATCTGAGTGTCAGGCCTGGACAGCTGCATTTTAACGAATGTATCTGGTGTTGCAAAGCAAGACTGGGTGAATGTGAAGGAGTGAGGGATTCTGGAGGACATCTTTGCAATGGCTGATGCTGCCCTATGGCTGGAGAGGAAGGCAAGTGAAACCAGGAGAGGCCAATGATGGAGGAACAGTTGGCAATATATTTGGCTACAAGTCAAGACTAGTTAGTCAGTAGAGCCACAATCAAAACATTCATCTGTTTAAGTTGATAAGTTGTTCCTTTGCTCAGAAGGGAGATACTAGTCTATACTTTATGTATCTCGTCCAAAGTCTTTTCTGGCTCTCCAAGATACCATTGACCTTTGTAAGAAACATGGACTTCACCCAAAGAACGTGACTGATCCTGATGATTGAGTTCCATGTTCAGCCAGGTCAGACCATGTCAGACCAGGGTGCCCACAGATGTTACAGTTCTCTTATACCTACCTCCAATGACATTGTTTTATCTTCCCTGAATTAGACAAAGAGAAGAGGAAAATAAATGAATAGATGTCTGTAGACATGTACACACATACATGTATGTCATTCTTAAATTCTTGGAGTGCCCCAGATTAAGGCCAACCGATAAGAATAAGCAAAGTAGCGATGCAGGGAAAAAATTACCTGAAGAGCCCCCAGGTGTGTTTCCCTTGTCTCCTTCACCTGAACCAGCTCATCCTTTTCTTCTCCCTCCTCTTAACCCACCAGGTGGCTTGGTCTGTTGCCAGTCATTTGTGCCTCAATAATATTTTAAATACATGTGCCATCTCTTCCATCAATATTTACCTTTTTAAGCTTTACCTTTAAACTGTAAGTGAAAACAGTTTTTCTTCATTCAGAGGGGGAGGTGGGGTGGGAGGTGGCTCTGTGCGGGCAGTTTCGTTTCCTGGTCCTTGAATCCTCGGAGGCCACTGACAGTGATTGTGACCGAATGAACTGGCGGTCCTTTCCCCCTGTGAACATGTAAAGTGTGTCTTTGGAATCCACAAGACACATTGGGGACAGTTCTCAGCTTGAAACAACATCAGTCCAAGGATACTGCAGCTGCACTCATTCCCTGTTACTTCAGCCGTCAAGCTCAACAGAATCAAGCTACAATTATTTTGACAAAATGTTTCCTAATGCAATATGATTGAAGCGAAAAGACTCACAGGATTTTTTTTCCCTGATGTCATATGCTTGGGATGCAACAATGAATTATTTTCCATTTTGAATCAAAATATATCTCTGTATTAGGAACTTTAAATCTAAACATTTTCACCTCTTGCAAAGTTAAATTGCAGTGAACCAGTACAGTTTCACATTCAAGGTGTGATTAGAAGATGAAACAGTGCTTAACATATAGTAGGTATTTGATAATATTTGTTTAATGAATGACAAAGTTTTAAAGAGTAATGTACTCTTTTTGTCTTAGTGCCGGATAGTAAGAAATATCGGCAGAGCGACCAACAAAACCAACCCAACAGCAATTAGTCTTTCATAATAGAATCAGAAAAGGTCTCTGAAATGCTTTATCATGTTTGGAACCTCCTCAGGCTCAGCAAGTACTGAGATAAGAAATTACATGGATCTCTTGCAAACTTGCAGTCTCTGTAAGATTTTTCTGAATTTGGGCATATGCCTTTAAAAAGCCTCAAAAGCTTCCAGGCAGAGAGTGTTCTCTCATTACCTGTACAGGCACTGTCTGCATGTTCTAGATCAGTCCTTGCATTCTGAAAGGCTGTTTCTGAATTGTAAATGTGTAAACATACCGACTCCACATAATGAAAAAATAAAGAGGCCCATAAGTCAGCTCTGCAGCCCAAGTGCCACTATGGCATTGCCAGATGTGCACTTGATGTTTTGAAAGGGCCATCAGGATTGATTACTGGCATTACATGCTGATTCAAAAGCCACCCATGATTTCATTTCCTGACATCCATTTAGCTGGCATGGCCTCACCAGGTTTTCCCTTTAATTACTAAGACTGTGCTTTCTGGGAGTAGAAACTATTGATCATTCTGAGAATTTAAGCTTCTTGCAAACATTTACCTTTGCATGGAAAGTCATGAATTTTTGTTTTAGACTAAGGAATGGATCAGCTACTTTTAGAAAATGATAGAATCTCAGAGCTGGAAAGAAAACCTTAGAAATGATCTCATTTTGCAGAAGGGGAAACTGAGACCCAGAGTGGTTTGGACTTGCTCCAGGCCCCACAGCCATTTAATGAAGAAGAAAGGAGTAGAACCCAAGTATGTAATTCCATGTATCAGCAACATGTACACTCACCACCCTAGATCCTGGACTGGTAAAAAAAACTGCCTTATATTTCAGTATTTAGGATTAAGAAGACTCCTAGGTCAGGCATGCAACTAGGTGAATGAACCTTGAGGACAGTATGTTGAGTGAAATCAGCCAGAAACGAAAAGACAAATACTATATCGCCTCACTAATATGTACTAAATATAATCTACAAACTTTGAGAATTGAATTTGAGAGCATAGGTTATCAGTGAAGGGCTTATTGTAAAGATTCTTAGATTGTAAGCTCTTACAACAGTCACATTTATTTCTGAGTTGTTACAGTTATTTCTAAATTCTGAGAAGCTGAGCTCTTTGTGTATAACCCAGTCATTCCCTGGAACTTCAGGTATCTGTGTGACACCTGAGACTCAGAGCTACAGCTCTGCAGCTATGAAAGTCAGCATTACCCCATATAGCAACTGTTAAAAAAGTTAAAAAGAGATCAGACTTCAATTAGAGATGTGAATGAAGCTGATCTGGTTAGGACTAAGGCAAATCAGACTTCAACTTCAAAGAAGAGATGTTTAGTCAGTGAAAAATTTATATTTTCTGTGGCACACTATCTAATTTAACTTGTATGCTCAGTTTATTTGAACACTATAATTACATGGTCCTTGAATACGGAGTGAGATCTTGTTGGTTTGTACAGGATAGTGTGATGCCCTGAAACATCCCAGAGTAATTTGGGCAGAGAATAAAAAAGTATTTGCAAAGCTCCCTTGAGGGACTAGGGAGAAATGTGGAACTATTAAACTTTCCCACCTGGGGAACTCCAATATTCTCTCAAGCATTAGGGACCCCCAATTTAATAAGCCAAGCCCTCAATCTTGGGGCTTGTCATTATGAAACTTATTCCTGCAAAGGAGGAGCTAAACCTACTTATAATTATGCCTAAGAATCACCTCCAAAAAACCTCTTTTGTTGCTCAGATGTGGGCTTTCTCTCAGATTAACTCTGCAGGTAAACTCACTGCCCTCCCCTCTATGTGGGACCTGACTCCCAGGGGTGTAAATCTCCTGGTAATGTGGGGCATGACTCACAGGGATGAGCTTGGCCCTGGCATTGTGGGATTGAGAAAGCCTTCTTGGACCAAAACGGGGAAGAGAAATGAAACAAAAGTTTCAGTGGCCTGAGAAATTTCAATAGAATTGAGAAGTCATTCTGGAGCTTATTCTTATGCACTATAAAGATATCCCTTTTAGTTTTTAGTGTATTAGAATAGTTAGAAGGAAATACCTGAAACTGTTGAACTGTAAACCAGTAGGCTTGATTCTTAAAGATTATTGTATAACTATATAGCTTTTATGGTGTGACTGTGTAATTGTGAAAACCTTGTGATTGACACTCCCTTTATCCAGTATTTGGACAGATGAGTAAGAAAATAAAGACAAAAATATAAATAAATAATGGGATAGGGGGTATGGATGTTTTGAATGTGTCTTTTTATTTTATTCTTAGTTGTTTTTTTTTGTTTTTTTTTGAATAATGGAATGTTCAAAAGGTGATTGTGGTGATGAATGCACAAGTACGTGATGATACTGTGAACTAATGATTGTACACTTGGATATTATCTGGTATGTGAACGTATCTCAGTAAAACTGCATTAAAAAAACAAAAACAAGAAAAAGGCTCCTAGGACCCAGGAACCCTGACCTCATCTTCAAATAAGTTTGAGTAAGATGAAGGGCCAATTTCAGCTTCCAGGATCTGGCTGCTTACCCGCTTAAACTCTAGTTGGAAGGAAAACAAAATATCTACAACACCAGTAGGAATTAACAAGTACCGACAGCCTAGACATCTCCAGGGGAGCCTGTTAGAAATGCAAGCTTAAGCCCGCACTCCAGACCTGCTGAATCAGAATCTGCACCTTAACAATGTCCCAAAGGATTTGTTTACACAGTGAAGTTTGAGAAGCGGTTTTCTGGAACAGTTTCTCAAACTTCAGTGTGCATCACAGTCTCTTGGACGTCTTATTCAAACACAGATTGCTGGGCTCCAGCACCAGAGTTTCCGATCTGTAAGTCTGATTGGGACCCAGAATTCTGCATCTTCAACAAGATCCCAGGTGGTTCTGAGACTACCGGTCCAGGACCACTCTTTGAGATGCCCTGTTCTAGAAGAACCCTGGCCCTCCCCTTTACCGTACAAGGGGCCTGGGGGTCGTGGTCCTGGAGCCATCTGCCCTGCCTGCCCTCTCCTGGCAGAATGTCTTGAGGATGAGCCCCAAGAACCTCCTTCTTCAAATACAGGTTCTGACTTCTCTCTCAGACATTTCCCCAGCCCCAAATAGATCACAATAACACGAGCAGGTAACTTGCAGAACTGTTTTTTGAGGCTTTTGGCTATAAGTTAGGAGAAAATAAAATATTTTGCCTGCTTGTTTTATATAAAGAAGTGTTAATTTTTTTAAATGTGGTAAAGATGTGAATCCAAGAGGACTATGATGAATTGAGATAAGTTGAGCCACATTCTTGTCAGTGCCCAGGTAGAATATTAACCGTTATGATGGGGCAGAGCAAACTGCTTTATCTAAATTGGCTCCAGCCACAGTGAAACCAACTTTACAGACTCTGTTGACATTCCTCTGTTACATGGCTTAAATTGTCATCTGTTCGTAAATTCTTTCTCTCCAGTCTTGAGGGTTTACTTTTCCTTGAAGAAGCATCTTTTGATGTAGGCTGCTGTGGTCAGGGTGAGGGCTTTGCAAAAACTAATTGATGGAGCATTTGCAGTTAGCCCACAGTCCAACCAAATTGTTAAGATGAAACTGATCTTTAAATATCATGAGTTGAGACTTGAGAGGCATTTATGTCAAATCGTGCATTTCTAAACCTCTCAGCAAATAAACTAAACTTTGCTTTTGGTTAAGTCATTTACTATTATAAAACCGACCAACAGACAGGCAAATGTGGCTGAATCACTGTGCCTCTGAAGCAAAATAAAAAACAGTGCAATGCAGTGCTTAACAGAGCATGACTGTAAATGGTCCTGGTCTCAGTAAAGTAGTCTGCGTGAAAACACCACATCCATCATGGGGCTGCAGCGTGGATGATATGAAGATGCCTGGGAAGCACTCCAGAGTCCTTTGAAGGAGGGCGGTGATCAATGTATTGTCAGGAACAAGTAGGAAAAGAGCCGGAAGAGAGCAAGCGGTCTTCTCTCTGGTGCAGAAATCGAGTTGTGACGGATTTGAAATTGCCTGAGAAGAGGGTTGAGGCTCCCATGTCCTCACCTGTCTGTTGTCCCAGACACCTGGGGCTGTGAATGCGCTGGGGAGAGCCACAGTTCCCTCCCTGAGCACACTCTGCTGAGGCAGTACATTAGAGCAGAAAGTGCCAGGGACACCAAGCCAGGAAGCCTGGGGCTGTGTGACCCTAGACAAGACACTTAACTTTGAGACTCGGTTTCCACATCCGTAAAATAGATACAGTAACACTGATATCAAAGGGTTACAAGGATTATACAAGATAATAAATAGAAAAGTGGCTGGCACATAGTGTGTACTCATTTAGTTTTTTCAGAGGTTTTGATATCAAGCCTTATGGGTCAAAACTGATCTGTGACAGGCCCTTTCATGACCCCTGAAGGCACCCTGGTGAAGGCAAGATCAGGGGGTAGTTCTTTTGAGATCTCCCCATGCTGCAGCCAGGTCGTCTGTGAGGCAAGCAGACTTTTGTGACTTGTCGTGTCCCCACTGAATTTCGGCATCATTTGAGAAGACTGGGAAGAAGTTTCTTCAAATTCTTACCATCTTTGAAGGCCTGGTCAGTAACCACCACCTCTTGGATGCTTTTCCTCCTCTGAACTATTAATTCACTCAACAAATATTTATTCAATGGAGGAAACACATGGCTTCCTCACTTCAGCATAAGTAATTCTGTGAGGGAACACATGTGAGAGAGGGGCCTAAACTGAACTTGGATGGGGATGGGGGTGGCAGCCAGGAAAGCCGCTTCCAGGAAGTGACTGGAGCTAAGATCGAAAGGATGGTTAGGCTTTCACCAGGAGAAAGGTGGGAAGACAGGCCAAGAATATACACGGCTCCTCTTTCTTTGAAAAAGTAAGGCCCAGTCCCCTTTGGAGGGAGGGAAAAGAATGGTGTCCATTGGTTCTCCTAGGAGAATAGGGAAGGTATGAAATTGTCACTATCAAGGGTGGTGTTTGGAGACTGTTATGTACCCCAGAAAAGGCCATATTCTTTTGTTCCATTCTTGTGGGTGCAGACATGTTATAGGTGGGACATTTTGGTTAGGTTGCTTTAGTTGAGAAGTGACCTACCCCATTCAAGGTGGGTCTTAATCCTTTTACTGGAGTCCTTTAAGAGAGATGAAATTAAGAGAAGCTCAGAGAGAAAAAGTCCCCAGAGGAGTTGAGAGAGGAAGCCACTGAAGCCAGAAGCTGAAAGCAACAAAACCCAGAGAGAAGGACCAGCAGACACCAGCCATGTGCCTTCCCATGGGATAGAGATGTCCCACATGCCAGTAGCTTTTCTTCAGAGAGGGTATTGTCCTGTTGATGCCTTAATCTGGACATTCTCGGGCCTTAGAACTGTAAATTCGTAAGCTAATAAATCCTCATTGTAAGAGACAACCCATTTCTGGTATATTGCATTCTGGCAGCTTTAGCAAACCAAAACACCAAGACTGAGGCAGAGGAACCTAAGCTCGGAGACACAGTGGGATAGCCAGAATTGATGGCCTACTACGGTTGGTGATGATTCATGTATGGTTAAACCAAAATTTCCAGTGTTGTGACTTTTCTCAGGAGATGTTCAGCTGTTTCGGTGACAGTGCAAAGAAGACAGAATTAAGGTTTCACCTTAACTTCTTGCCTTACTTTTTAATTGCTTACTGAGCTCATCTGTTTTATTCTGCTTGTCTCCCTTGCCATATTAATTATGAATTAAATTAAAGTTGCATTTGAGAACCAGCTTGGGAACCTACTCACCATTCTTCCTACAGAAATATGTATTCAAAAAAATATTCTTTGCCTGGCTTCTATATTCCACTTTATGTATATGCTGGGGATACACAGGAAAATGAGGTGGGGATACATCCCTTCCCTCAATGTACTTTTAATTAAATTAGGACAGATGAGCAAATAAGCAGGGCAGGAAGAAAGAACCTAAAGTCCAAATGGCACATTTTTCTGAAACATCCCATTAAGGCTAGCTTGTACAAAATGAAGTCCCTTTACCAGTACTTCTTACCCAGTCTGTGTAGAACATAGTGTGTTACACTAAATACTTTTACCTCAAGGTTCTGTCCTGAGGGTATACAATATATGCTTCTACAAGGGCCGTGCTGTCTTTATTTCTCTCTGTCTCATTAAAAATAAAATAACCTTAGAAATTGGTTTTAAAGTCAGAAATATGAGGGAAAGTAACCTCAGAAGTCATTCTTACCCAGCAAAGTTGCTTGCTTTTTGGCTTTTCTGAAGGTAGAAACAAAATGGAGGAGCTTTGATTAACAATAAGCTATGTTGCTTCTGTCATGTTTGTCTACTATATTTTTGAAGGCAAGTGAGAGCTGCACACACTCCTCCCCACCAAGGGTAGACCAGTAGTCCTGGTATGTGAAAAGTAACCAGGTTTTGCTGACACACAGCCCTGCGGGTTTATTGCTTGCTCCTAGGAGGAATGCCTGGCTCTTTGTCCCTTTAAGAACTAGTGTTGCCTTTGATAACACTGTCAATGTGGTCTGGTGATCTTAAGACTCTCCAGGATTGTTTTGCTAATGTTCACAGGTGATGTGCTTCTCTCAGGCTGCTGCAGAAAGGAATGCCAAGATTACTCAGTAGTGACGTTATAAAATGATTCAGGAAACGATAAACTAGAAATCTAACCTCGGAGTCCTTTACCTTCTTCTGTTCTTTGGGTGTATTTTCCCCCTGAGTCAGGGAGAGAAATAGGGCGAGCTTTGTACCCGCCTTATCCAGGGGAAGAACCTTTGTACCTTAGGAGGATGGAATAGCAAGTATTTGTTTAGGTGTTTCTCCGCGTTTTAACAGACCTAGTCCAACAGGCTTGTTTAGATGGGAGTACTCTTTAATCTGAGGAGAAATCAACCTGAATCCAAATAATTTCAGCTTAAAACTCTTTCAGGAGATTCGAGAATTCTGTGGAGAGGTTTACACCGCCCTGGCCTGTGAACTCACCATGGTGGCTCACGGGGCAGGGCCCCAGAGAGGATTTGGTTCTTCAGAGATTGTTAAACTTGTTTGGTTAATTTTTAACACATAAAGTGCTGTTTACCCACGTAGGCCCCACACCTGGTAATGGCCGGGAGGGAGGAATTTCCATCAGGTGTAGCCCTTGACCTCCTTATTTCCCTTATCAGCCAGGGCGTCATGAATGGAGGCAGTTTCTATTATGCTTAATTATGAGTGGACTAAGACAGCTGCAAAATGGTAATGACCATCTTTACTAACATACAGCTGCTTCAAAGGAATCACAGTGTCTGCTGCTTTAATCTCATTGGCCATCCCAACTCCACCAAATTATTATTTACAGAATTTTCCACAATCAGAGCATCTACCTGTTAAGAGTATTTGGCTGAAGAAGTAGCTGCCATTTGGGCTGACCCTTTCATTAATTTCATCTGGTTTTTGTTTTCTTTCCTGCGGGAATTGATTTTCGTGGCTGATAGTCTGGTCTAACGAAGACAATTAAAATGCCAAGATATGGCACAAACAGCAAGATTGAGAATCTCTCCTTGTGCCTGCTGATTAGGGCAGAAAATAGAATTAGACTGCCACCTTGTGGCTAAAGTGAAAGATGCTTTTCAAATAAAAGGCCAACAGTTTCTAATGATTTGAATCATTTATTAAAATCAAGAAATGAAGGCTTATAAAAGGATAATAGGTTACCGAGTGTTTAGCCCAAAATAATTATCCAGATCCATCTCTGAAAGATCCTCAAATGTAGTCTTATAATGTCAAGCTCTGACCTTTCTCAGGGCCAAATGGCAAGTACCCAAGGTAGTCCAAAATTCTATAGAATTTGGAGGCGGGGTAGAAAGTACCACTCATCTTTGACAGCAATATTATACATTTTTATTAAAATTCACTCTCAGTCATGACTTGACATCAGTTTTACCAATAATGAAACAATTCATGTACAACTATTAAACTGTATCTGCTATTACACTAATATTATCATCTGCAACTCTTATTTGTGGATCATTTGGGTACCAGAATAAATGCCAGTTTACTAACAATAGAAATATATGGACCTATTTTGCACTGTGTTGAACAACTCAAAGAACATTTACTCATTTGATCCGACAACAGAATATATTTCAACTTTTGAAGAAATAGAATTCTGTATTTTAATGTTAGTTTTTTAAGGGAAGAATAAGATCGAGAGAAAAGGATTTAACTGGCTCCTTGAAAAGAATCATGAGAGATACCCCCTCCCCTGCCCCCCCCACCACAGTTCATATATTTCCGCTGTTACAGGTTAATTCAGGATGCTCAGAAAATACTTTGAGATAGGAATGAACAGTAAACAGGGTGGTCCTCATCAACAGGTAACAGTGTCACATGACATGGCAGCTTTGAACTATTTTTTTCCAAACAGAGCCTGCTGGGTAAAAGGGGGCACAGTATATGGTCTAAGAAACTGCACAATTGCAGCAGAGGCCCTTCCTTTTCAGGGTAGCTTTTTACCTCCTAGACTATTCCTTGATCTCTAATCCTGAGAAAAAACTTACAGCCATGGGGAAGGACATGGCTCAGAATAAACTGAATGAGGCCCCTCAAACAGTGTGCGTAAGTGCATCAAACCAGCATGAGAGGTTTCAGCCTTACGGGGGAGTCAGGGTGGAGGCCCAGGGTGGTCCACACGAGCATCCCACCCTCATCCCAGCCAGGAAGGACAAAGATGGAGGCCACCCGTGTGCATATACACATGTGGCAGGGAGGACGCCATTCTGGCTCAAATGCAGGTGAGCTGCCAAAATTTAAGGAGCTGCCTAAAGAAGAAATGGGTAGCAGAATTATGGAAACAGAAGTCCAAAAGAAGACAGAGTTCAGGGAAGGAGAAGTCAGGGGCACAGATCTTCTCTAAAATGGGAGTAATCTCATCCACAAGGTCTGCCTCAAGGATAAGCATGATGCGCATGTCAGCCCCACACTCCACCAGGCCCCTACAGGGCATGCAGTAAAGGGTTTAGTAAGCGGTAGTGCTGCGACTTGGGTTGCTACTAGTCCTGCTATAGAATTGGGCTTAAAGGTTTCCAAGAGATGGAATCTGCAATTGGAGCACTTGTCTGGAGGGATTACAATGTATGTGACTCAAAAAAAAAAAAAAAAGTCCCAGATGTTGATAATTCTTTTCATTGTGAGATTTTTGTTCATGGTGAGAACTTTTGGAAAAAGTATTTCTTTCAGTAGCTTTTTAGAAAATTCTAGTTGGAGGGGAGTGAGCCAAGAGTTTTGACACATTTTCTCTGAGTTACATCCTTTATTCAGTAGCTTGCCATAAGCCCCTTTCTTTCTCTGTCTCCCTGCAGTGTCCTAGTAAGCCAGGCACCCCACATATTTCATTATAGTCTTCAACCTTCCCCTGTTGAGAGAGAGAAAAGAGAAGAGAAACATGTACAGAAATGGAAAGAGGTGGTAGAGGCCCCATGCTGGGCTGCTGGATGGTTCTCTGGCTTTGGAATAATTCATACGGCAAACTGTTCTAAGAACCTAGCACTTTATGAATAGGCATTGACTAAATCTCTTGTGTACAGGAATGTGGGAATGAATGAATGAACAAACGCCTATACAAGAGAGAAAGATCTTCTGTCTGTGCTTCCTAAAATGGCTTATGCTGTGTACATATATTTAAAATTTTGTTTCATGTATTTTCATAGGTCACTCTGAATTCAGTGCTTGCTTAAATGTATTTTAATTACCTCTTGTGTTGCCAATTTGTAGTCTAAGTTTAAAGTGAATCATTCTTTGCATCAGCAAAATATGGGAGAAGCAGTAGTTATTGTCATTCAGTTGTAGCTGACCAGGGGCCAATATGAAAAAGTAATTTGACCCTTCATTACTGTAAAGCTACCCCAAAGAAAAGAATGTATAATGAAACACAGGAAGAAAGATGTTCTATATTACATAGGAAGCTGTACAGTTATATAATTTATAGAACATTAAAAGAAAGAGTTCATATTGATTCAAGGACCTGAGGAAAATAATCTGTTTCGTCTCCCAGAATTTTCTCTGGATACATTGTAGATTAAAATTTCATTTTCTTTAGCTTTTTATTATTCTTCCACCTTGAGAATTCAAATACATGTGGTAGTGCTTCACCTGGAGAAAATCTGGTATTATTGAACTGCCTTTGCTGAAAAGGCTTCTTTACTCTATCCTTTCCTCATGCACTCTGGTTTGTCTTAAGCCACCTTCTTGCTGGCATAACGCTAACCATCCCTGGTGGCTAAACACTGTGGCAGCCCTATCGGTGAAGCAAATGGAAATGTAAACATTGACAGTCTTTTTAAAGAAAAATGTGTTGAGTTTTGACTTATTATCACCAGACAAAAGTATTTATTTGCTCAGTGTATTCATAACACTAGAGATCAAGTAAAGGCTTTTCCTTTTAAATGAGAATGTTCTCAAATTGAGCAAAGCAAATGCTCTTTAAACAATGCCTCTCAGGTGACAAATAATTGTTAAATGATTGGATATACTGCTGTATTTTTAAAATATCTGTATCTCTTAAAATATTTCACAAAAGTAATTTGACCCTTTTCACTTAGAAGCATTGTGGTCAGAGCAGGGAGCAGGAGAACCCGGAGAGTAAGAGGGCCATCTGGGGGCCCTAGAGTCAGTGACAGTTGGACTCACTTGCTCTTCCTGCCACTTACCAGCTGTGAGAAGTAACTCAGCTTCTCTGTGACTACTTCTTGTCTGTAAAATGGGGGACTGGGGGTGGGGAGGTGGATTAAATGAGAAAAGCATTTGACAGAGTCCCTGGAACACAGGAGGTACTAAATAAATGGCAGCTGTCTTATGTTTCATTTTTAGTTGCTTATAAAAAGTTTTATTTACTGCTGGGTGATGTATTTTTCATCCTTTCATATGACAGTTTATTTATTGGGTCCTCACAGACACTTAGCAAAAGTTGGCCCTGGAAAGAAACAGTCACATACTTAGATTAATATTTATGCAGGTAGTATGAAGACGTTCTATTTTAATAGTTGCATTGACCCTCCTCTTTCTTGAAATACAAACAAGTGGGGGTTGGGGAGACAGAGGGCATTTTTGCGAAAGCTGTACAATGCTTTATACTGTTCTGATTTAAAAAAAAAATCCAAATAAGCATTTATTTATTGTTCTGGATTAACTGGAATCTTACATTATTTGAAGATACTAAGAATCCATTCCCAAAACAAATCATAAATAGTAATAAGATAGCCATTGCTTCAGATACTGTGCTGAGAATTTATATGTTCCCACTTTCCATTGTATAGGTGAGGAAAACAGCGACAAAGGACGGAGGGGAGCGTGCCATTGCCAGGTTTCAAACAGGGCCCCGTGTTCTTGTCCACACCTCCCAGCTCTGCTCAGAGGCCTTTCTTCTAACATGAACTAATGATAAGATCCTGGAGCTGGAAGTGAGACACAGTTTCAAGAAGCGCCGGTCTCTCTGCAGGACGGCGCAGCACCCTGGCCGGATGCGGAGCCCTCGGGAGCACTGACGCGCCCGCCCAGCCTCGCCGGCCCCCGCGCCGCCATGGGCCCCGCAGGCACCGTGCTGAGCGCACAGACGCAGGCCGTCCTGTGGGGGAGCCTGGCCGCGGGCGCCACGCTCTTCCTCATCACCTTCCTCATCTTCCTGTGCTCCGGTTGTGACAGGTGAGCCGAGGAGGAGCCACCTTAACATAACCTTAAGGGAACGTGTCCCAGGGGACTCTCCCTGAAGAGCCTGGTATAAGCGGAATCCCACTGCACGGACTTTCACAGAAATGTGGGTCCCAGGGCTCTGTTTATTAATGAAACGGAAATCCATATTGTGTTTCAACCCCCCAGCGATTGGAAGAGCCCTTACATTTGAAACTTCCCAGAATGAAGGTGTGCTCTGTTGAGCACTTCCTTGTCAAAATCTATAGTGTCTTCTGTCGCGGACAGTTTGAAACTCAAGTATTACACACATTAAAGATCCTTGGCTGCTGCTCAGAAGTTACCATATTTGTTGTTACTTAGCTTTGGAGGGATCGATTTATTTAAGATTTGTGCTCTAGAGCTGGTTTCTTATGAAACAGATTAAATTTCCTAGAAAGAGAAGCCATATATGACATAAACACCATGTGTCTCTTTTTAGAATTATAATTCTGTCATATAAAATCATAGTTTCCCCCAGAAAGACCTCTCTGCTCAGAGGAAAGTGAAGTTCTTTCTAACCAGTAGTGATTTGGGAGATATTTAGCCGCTGGTGGAATTTGTGCCTCCTTTTGACAAGAGGTACACTGCTGGGACACCAGTGCTGAGAGCCAGCCCCATCCCAAGCTCTGTCCTCAGTAACCTCGACAGAGACTGGTCAAGTGTCATTTAAAAGTCTGAATATGGCTTTTCCCCCTAAAATCTCCATCAAGAGGGGAAAAATCCAGATTCTGAATCCCAATAGCTTCCTATTCCCTGCCCTCCGTGGCCAAGGCAGAATCTGGCCAGGCTGAGGCAGACAGACAGATGAGTGAGTGTCGGCCACCTTGCCTGGCAGGGCTGCAGCTGTAGTTCTGTGCTCCCCCAGTAGGTGTCACTCTTGCCTTATCTACTAGGGAAGTGTATTCCTTGGTACTGGCCAGGTCCTAAGTGAAAACAAATTCTATTTTTACTGACTTTTCCATAGACTCATCCTGAGAGCATGTATTCTTCCCAACATGCCAAAATGTGTATTTTCTTTATGATTATTTTCTCAATTCCATTGCAGTGTGTTACTTTGCAAAATGAAACAATGAGATAATTTTGCAGGGTTTTCTAAAGTCAGGGTGGGGTTGAGGGGGATGGTCTACGTGTCCCAGTATTCTAGATATAAACTGTTTCCACTTGGGACCTGCCTTGGTCCTCTCATTGTGACCTTCTATTGTCTATTCCTGGAAGAAGGGCTGCTCAAGAGAGGTGACGTGGCACTGTGCAGTGACTCGATCATCAAATGCATCTAACATCTGCTAATGAGTGATGAGATGTAGTACACTTAATAACTGCCCGTTTTTTTCTTTCTTGGAAAAATTAACTTGGCTTTTAAAATGAGAGTTACGTTTTGATAAGAATTAGAATAGGAAAGTGTGATATGTGTTTAATTTTAGATGATGTTTTTGTTGTTATAACAAATTTTTGAATTTTCCATTTCAGAGGAAAGAAGCCAAGGCAGCACATTAGGGATGAGGAGAAACTGATGAATCCGGTGAGCCTGTTGTGTATGTGTGTTGTGTGTGTCCCCACATGCTTTCCACCTGAAGGAAATTGGGGGAACAATAAGCCAAAGTAATTGTTTCTTCCTGAGCTGTGTCCTTGTTCTGTAGCTTTATATCCACCAAGGTTAGAGGCCTGTGCAATTAGCCAGGTTTGTGGGGAGAGTTTCTGAAATGGGGGGCAATTGTGTTCCTGCCCGAAAGATTCTTAGACAGCTCCAACCTACTGAAGAGAAGTTTCTCTTTTGTCCCTGCTCTAGCCATTCGTTAAGCAAACCAGAAACTGGGACCTGAAACACCTTATGCATGGCCTGACCTTGGGGACTTCCCCCAGTCTCAATACCTTATGGGGGTCCTGACAGCACTGAAAACCTCAGGGATCCACCCTGGTGTGAAACAGCCTGAGAGGGTCCATCCTGCTTTGTTCCCTTTGGTTTGGGCCTTCCCCTTAAACGGCTGAGCAATTCTAGAAGCTTGGGGTGCATCCACCCTCTCCACTTAACCCAGCCCCTGTAAATATCAGAGTCCTGTGGGAGCCCCTAGGAGTGCTATGATAGAGAAGATGCTTCCTATTGTGGACATAATTGTTCAAGATCAGGCAAAACCTGATTGGGGCAGGGGGTGGGGCGGTGCACACAAAGAAAACATGGATGAGTCAGATATGTAATATGAGGTCTGATATAAAATACACAGCCAGCAGAAATGTGCAGCGCTCACCTGGCGGCGTCTCCAGGTGAGGCTCTTCTGGCCTGAGTGGTTGGGAAATTGTGGGAGACCCCTTTCCTCCCAGAGCCCCAGGAGTTTCCTTGGCTCTCTCTCTCATGCAAACATATATCCCTGCCCCCCCCCCAGCCCCATTCTGGTCCCCCACTTCTCACCTGCTCCCAGTGCCTCTGTTTCGTCCCATCGATGGCCACTGTAGTAGCACCAGGAGGGAAGAAGCGAGTGACAGGAAGGGAGAAAGGGGACCCTCCCCTGCTGCAGATCCCAGGCCCTTTCTTCACCACCATCTCCTCAGAGCCGATTGGCGGGTGAGGTGGGGGCTGGGAGAGGCCTTCTGGTCCCATCCCTCCATCTTCCTTCCAGAGCATTCGTCCTCCAGTGTGGTCTCCACCAGCAGGAGCATCACTGGGGGCTCGTTGGAAGCGCAGGCTCTGCTGGGGGAGGGGTCCAGCAAGCTGCCGCTTTAGCCAGTCCTCTGGGTAATTCTGACACACACCAAAGGTGAGAACCACTGTTCTAGACCTTTGGTGCCTGCTCTTCTGCTAAAGGTCATCAGCAGCCCTGGGTGAAACAGGAAAGGTCAGTAGCAACCCTGAGTGGGCAGATGGATAAAAGGAAAAGGTCTCTCCATGTTTTCTTCCTCACATACCACATCCTCAAATACTATCTGTCTCTCTCTCTCTCTCTCTCTCTCTCTCTCTCACACACACACACACACACACACCATAGTCTCATATCAGACTGTGTGTCAGAGACACCTAGCTCACAAGCATGGGCTGATAGGTACTTGCACGCACACACACACACACACACACACACACGTGCAAGAGCCCAGCTCTCTCTCAAGAACTTCTCTCAGCTTCTAAATCTGTACAACTACTCTCCCCTCCACCCCTGATTCCAGCTCTGATAAATCCCCAGCCATAGAGGAGCTACTCCTGAGTCCTAGCCTAAAAAACCAGGGAGTCCTGTAATCTGTGCCTGGAACCCCAGGGGGAGGGAGGCTTGCTCCTGGCTTCTCTGTTTGGAACTCGAGAGAGCATTTTCTCATAGAAGCCAAGCGTAGAAATGGTGGATAGAACCTAGATTGTGATCAGTAACTTCAGGTAGGATGGGTAAATTATGCTGTTATCAGCTGCCCTGGGAGCCTCCCCCCACACACACATGCCCCTCTCTGCCCACTTTTAACATTATTTCTGTGAGATTTGCACAAGCATCTCAAGTGCCTTGCAGCCTGACAAAGTGACCCACATCACAGGCACTCATCAAATATGGGTTGCATTGAACTGAAACAGCCAGCTGCCAGTAAATTTTGGATCGTGACAGCAGGAGCTGTTTGCTGGCTATTATTATTTGGAATGTGGTTCCCAAACAGGAGTCAGAGAATTTGTGAAGCCAACTAGCTAAGGATCCTGGGCCATTACGTCCGGACCTTGCAGTGGAATCCTGGCTCCTGGTGCCAGCCCCGGCCTCCTGGGCCGTGTGACCCATGAGGGGATGGGGCAGCGGAGCGTGTCATCAGCAGTGGTTCAGGCTGGGTTTGGGTGTCTGCATTCATCACTCACAGCCTTTCACAGTTTGCAACAGAAGGTGCACAGCATTGACTTTATAAGGGACCAAACTTACTATTCCAGGCCAGCAGCTTTGTATTGCTTTATAAATTGTCTAACTTTAGTATGAAAGGAATTTAAAGAAACACATGAACTGCCAACTTGCTTTCTGACCATTCATACAGGTTAGAGCCATAGCTCAACCTGGCATATGATTCTGTGTAATATGTGCATATTCTAGCCCAGCAGAAATTTACCTTCAATGCCACTCTTTCCTCCAAGTGTCCTGAATTTGTTGGTTTGTGAGACTGAGAAAGGTTTGGTAAACTACTTTTTAGCATATGATATTTGTGTGAACCTTGAAGCCAGAGATTTGACTGGTTATGAAATAGCCACTGTATTCAATGAAAGTACCTATCTTTGACCAAATTTAAATTTATTCCCTTCAGATGACAAAAAATGATGCTTACCAATGTTTTTCATGTCATAGCACACCTTTAAAAAGAGCACATTTTGTAGCATCTGCAGTACAAGGATGAGACTGTTCTCTGATCAGCCCTTGGGGTTCCAGTCCCCTCCCCACCTTGAACTAAGGGGCTTGATATCTCATGACCCACCTGTAGCCCATTTGTAGATCCCCAGATGGAATGCTCTGCTGAGGGCTCTGGAAGATGCTAGGACAGGAGTTTCCATTAGAACTTCTGCAATGAGAGAAGTGGTCTGTATCTGTAGTGTCTCTCATGGTAACCACTTATGGCCACTGAGCACTTGAAACGTGACATGTACAATTGAGGAACCCAATTTTAAATTTTATTTCACTTAATTTAAATCTAAAGAGCCACATGTGTCTATGGGCTAATGTATTAGCACAGTTCTAGGACTATGCTGATAAAGCTAATCAGATTTAAAGTGTTCTACAGCCCTTATGGATTATTTGAGTGGATTTTTTTTTTTTAATTTTAGAAAAAAGCCACAGATATTCTCCTCTGCCACGTAGTCTAGATTCTTAGCTGTCTTATGTGTTTGTTTTTGTAGCCTTCAGACAAGGAGGTGTTCAGCCGTTCAGTTACTAGCCTGGCAACAGATGCTCCGGCCAGCAGTGAACAGAATGGGGCTCTCACCAACGGGGACAGTAAGTGCTGCAGAAACACCAGCTTTCCATGCAGGCCTCAGCACCTATGAAAGTTACTGTGTTTCAAAAACCATGGTTCAAAAACTAGGAAATGTGTTCTTGTTCACTTTTAATGGTACTAACCAATTTTGCAACCGCAATTTTATTTAGATGAAAAATAGTCAGCATTTGTTAGTAATCCTAATAGCAAACATTTATTAATTGGCTTCTACATGCCAGGCATTACTCTAACTCATTTATCCCAACAACAACCCTATAAGATGGCTATTATTACTATCTACAATTTACAACTGAGGAAAAACTGGGGCACAGGGAGCGTATTAGTTTCTTATTACTGATGTAACAAGTTACTACAAAACCTAGGGGCTTAAAACAACATAAATTTATTATCTTACAATTCTGGAGGTCAGAAGTCCAAAATGGGTCCCACTGGGCTAAAGTCAAGTTTTCAGCAGCTGCGTGTCTTTTGAAGACTGGGGGTGGGGGTGGGGGCGGTGGTTCATTTCCTTGCCTTTTCCAACTTCTGGAGGCCAGCTGCATTCCTTGTCTCATGGCACCTTCCTCCATCTGCAAAGCCAGCAGTGTAGCATCGTCAGATCTCTCTGACTCCTGCTGCCCTCTTTCACTTATAAAGACCCTTGAGATTAAACTGGGTCCACTCAGATAATCTGGGAGAAGCTCCCCATCTCAGTTTCAGCTGTTATCCATAATTCCCATTTGCTTTGTAAAGTAACCTATGCCCAGGTTCCAGGGATTAGGACATAGCCATCTTTCGAGGGCCATTGCTATGCCTGCCACAGAGAGGTTAAGTAAGTTCACAGAGAACACAAGCCAATGTGTTGAACCAGACCACCTGAAGCCCAAGCATGCACTGCAAGCCACTCTGCATTCTGTCTGTCTGATGCACAGGTCTCACTGACAAAGGTACAATTACATCTGCTTTGCACTTCACAGTTTATAAAGCGCTTTCGCCTGAGGGCATACGGTTCCCCTGCCCCTCCCCGTTTGCTGCTAAGAAACCCGAGAGGCAGTCCTTACCAACACCTGAGTCTCCAGTCCCCAGTGCCTTCCTCTGTCCACCTATTACACAAGGGATTAGAACCAGACGGCAGGACGTCCCCCGTCTCCGTGGTGATTCTGGACTTAGAATACAGGAAGTTCAGAACGGTTGAATGATCCATTATCACTTTTCCAAGTATCCCTTAGGGACACTATTTCCAATCCCCCAAAGTGAGACTCAGTAATGTAATAACACGTTCACCACCATATAAGCTCCATGCACAGGCTCCTTGTCTCTTTGGTTTAATGATGTATCACCAGTACTTCAAACCATACCTGGCACCTAGGAGGCACTTAAAAACATTTGTTAAAGGGATGACCAGATGACTTCACATAATAACATTTACGTGGCAATCCAAGGATTATACATTTGGATTTTCTAACATGAGATAGGAATATGGGGGGAAGGGATGGAAGAAAGAAAGATCTTTAAAGAGCACGTGGGGTATACAGTCCTTTTGTGATACCAGTTTAAGAGTACGTTTTTTGCCCAGTTGTTTCTAGTATGTATGTCCAACAAAAATGACTTTTGAAAAGGGATGTCAACCAACAAGTCCCTCAAACAGGTGGAGGCCAATAGGGCCAGGGTGGGTGACCACCACACATGCCCACTTTTTTGGCACCCAGCCTCACCCAGTTTCATCCATGACTTTCATCCTCTGGCCACATTTGGACACTGTGCCTACAAGAGGTCTTATCAGGAGTAATGGTGAACCAAATTTATTAAATGTTGTATTGGAAAGATACAACAGATGGCTTTAGTTTAAACGGTGATTAATTAAGAGTATCAACTGAGAGTCACACATCTATAATTTGCAGCCCAGAGTCATATAAAAATTGAGCATCTTTATTTAACCTTACTTTACATTATCTGATGCACTGTAATATTTACAGAATTGCCTTTCTCCACTTTTAACACTTCTGTTTCAGTTCTTTCAGAAGACAGCTCTATGACCTGCATGCAACATTACGAGGAAGTACAGACCTCGGCTTCGGATCTCCTGGACTCCCAGGACAGCACGGGGAAGCCTCCAAAATGCCATCAGAGTCGGGAGTTACCCAGGATTCCTCCTAATAGTGCAGTAGACACAATGCTGAATACAAGAAGTGTGGACGGGGACCAGGGCCTGGGGATGGAGGGACCCTATGAAGTGCTCAAGGACAGTTCCTCCCAAGAAAATATGGTAGAGGACTGCTTGTATGAAACCGTGAAAGAAATTAAGGAGGTGGGGGCAGCTGCCCACCTGGACAAGGGCCACAGCAGCAAGTCCAAATCCACCACTGCCTTGAAAGAGCTTCCGGAGCCACGGACCGAGGGCAAAGCAGAGTTCGCTGAATACGCCTCCGTGGACAGAAACAAAAAGTGTCGCCAGAGTGTTAATGCAGATAGTGTCCTTGGAAATTCCTGCGACCCAGAAGAGGAGGCCCCACCGCCTGTCCCCATTAAACTTCTGGATGAGAATGAAAACCTTCAGGATAAGGAAGAGAGAAGGGCGAGAGAAGACGGAGCCATGGAGGGAACCAGTGAAACCAACAAGGTGAGCTGTGGCATTCTCATTTCACAGGCTTCTGTCATAATCAGGACTCTAATCCTGGGCTTTTCCTTGCACATTGTTCTGGGAAATACATACAAGCACTTTCAACTTTGTTGAATGATGAAAGCTGTTTTCATGTAAGCTGTGTTTGACTTTTTTTCCCCCTCCAAGTAATAAAATAGAGAAAACTCATGTTTATAAAATATTTCTCTCTCAGCACCTTATTTGGATACTTTCCAATTTTTACATCATGTCTAATTAGGACCAAGTATTATTTTCTTAATTTTAAAGACAAAGTATTAAATAGAGACTAGACTCTTTGCCACGTTCTGCTTCATGCTACATCAAGCAGGATGGTGACATTTACCTTTCCAAGATCCCAAAAATCCAGGCACAGGATCACAGCGCGAACCAACTCACAGGTTATATGTGATTCTAAGTACTTTTATATATATATCAAGTAAGAGATTTTATCTTGTAACAATTTCTAAACGATAACCTATAACTCTTAAGTTTAGATATTCCACAAGGTTCTAAAATGTATTAGTGATCCCAGGCTTTTTCGTTGTGATGTGATATATGAGACACAATAGCTTGGACTTCAGGTTTTGGCCTGAGCTGCTGGAAGAAGGGAATGGCCATTAGCAGAAATGGAGACGACTGCAGACAGAGCAGGTATGGGGCAAGACTGGGCGCTCAGTGTTGGAGATGTTTAGTTTGAGACCTGTATTGACATCTGCTTAGAGTTATCAGCAGCTGGATGGATGAGCAGGGCTAAAAGGAAAGGACTGTGCTGGATGCATTCATTTGGGAGTCATCAGCAGAAATATGGTTTTTAAAGCAATGAGATTGGATGAGACCACTGAATGAGCGAGTATAAATAAGAACTAGGAGAGGTCCAAGAGGTGGAGGGAGAGAAGGAACCAGCAAAGGAGACCAAAGCTGGAAAGAAAAGCAAGAAAGGATGGTGCCCCAGAAGCCAAGGGAAGAAAGCATTCAGGGAGGAAGGAGTGAGCCGCTGAGCCAAACACAGCTGATAGGTTGGGAAAATGAGGACTGAGGATTGACTGTCGCTGTAGGGACATGGCGGTCACCACTGGCCTTGACCAGAGCAAGATCACCGGAGTGGCGGAGGCAGACACTTGATTGAAGGGGGTTTGGAGAGAGAGCAGGAGGGGAAACGTTATTTGAGTGACTCTTTTAGGCAACTCTTTTCAGAGATTTTGCCATAAAGGATTGAAGCAATAGATGGAACTGGAAGTGGGGTTAAATAATAGAAGAAATACTATTCATGAGTAGGTGTGAGGAGACAGAATCTAGTGCATAGGATAAAGGGATCACTTTAAAGAGGAGTGTGGAAAGTTTATCTGTGGTAACAGGGAGTAAGGAAAAATACGTGAATGCAGAGAACAGTGGGGGGTGGCTGTGGGGAGGACTTCATGCAAAATGCTGTCACAAGCAACACATAGATTAGGGTTTGATTAAATAACTGGGTACTATAGCCTAAGCCAAGGTGGCACACAAGACTTACCATCACACCACGCTTGCAGAAAACCTTGTTTAGGGGGAGAGGAACGACATTGATGTGGAAAGACTTTGAAGAATTAATTAAATAGTGATGTCCCCAGGGCCACATTTAATTTAAATATATTCAGAGGAAAAGTGGTTCTCACCTAAAGCAGCAGCAGATCCTTCTGGTGCTTCCCTCCACAGGCATGCCCAATACATATCCACAGCTGGTCTCAAAAGATAGAATTGCAGTGTCCTTTTTAAAAGTAGTAAATGATTGGATAAATGTAATGATTTGGGCTCTGTTAATTGTGTTTTGTAATTAGTTCTGTTCTGAACTGAACCGTGCAGTCAAAAAAAAACCAATTTAGAATTTTATGCTAATTTTCACTACCTACATGCATTTGTCCTTTTGTGACCACAAAAAATTAGTGTTGACTTCATCTTTGTCCATCTAGATGTTTATTGTCTAATTCATGAACTGTGTCAAGCAGTGGCTATTTATTTCATGAAATAATTTTTTCTCATAATACTACAGACCCTGATCAACACTGATTTTCCACTTTTATCTCAAATCACTGTGTTTGCCATCAGTTCACTTTTGTCCACATTTGAGCAATCCTCATGAGTTTCAACTTCATATTCAGATCTGCTGGGTCACATCAAAATGTGGGGCTCCAACACCATACGTGATAGACCCATCCACAAACATAAATACCATCTTTTGGAACTAAGATCACTGCTTTCAAAAAACCATTGTTCTCTGAGGTTTTGCTTTTAAACCCAAAGCCTTCCTAGACACATCATCAAGAGCCATCATGTTACCATTTAACTCAAGGTGTATTGGTCTGTCTTCCGTTTGCCAACCATCCACAGTCATGCTATGTTGTTTCATATCCTGTGCTCAGTTTGACTTTGAAAATAACTCTTCTGAACTCCCTGGGGTCATCCTTCTTCAGCCTACCAAGAGGAAATTGTCTGAGGATCCAATGTGTCCAACCACACATTTACCACCAAGTTATGTTCACCAGAGTTGCACATGAGATTTATTTTCCTAAGTGAGAACCCTGCATGTTTTTTAGTTGTTAGCGGAAATCTAACAAATTTTCCTCTATGACCCAACTTTCTAAAATTCTCTCTTCAGGACAGTGATCAGTTAGACTGCCAAGTTATTTCTGGCCTCCACTAAGCTAGAACAAAAAAAAAAAGGACTCAAAAATTCCTGGACAACAGAGAGGGGTTAGATGGGGTTAAGTATGTAAGAATGGTTTGCCAAAGGCAGAATCTTTGAAGAAGTCTGAAAATGTGTTTGGGTTTTTGTTTTGTTTTCATCTGGGAAAATTTAAGTAAAGCCTTATTTCACCAAAACAGATTTATTTGTGTGGGGGGGGGGTGGGGGGGTGGGAATTACTACTAGATGCCCTTTCGAGGACCTTTCAATCCTGACATAATTATGGCTTTTGCCTTCTTCCATGACAACTTCAGAGCCAGATTTCTCCAAAAAGCAAATTAGGTGTGTTTCCTGATTCCAGCTTCACCTCATCCCCTCTCCAACAGCTGAGAGTCGAGTTCTTTCCAGGAAATTGAGTACTTATCTTATAGAATATTTTTACCCATTTCATAGTATAAGAAATTCCAAACAACCAACACATCCCCCTTCACAATAATCGTACTTCACAGTGTGTCTGTTGATTTCTCCATTATCTCTGAAAGTTTCTAGATGACTTAAGGATCTTCCTGATGACTGAAGCCACATGCAGAAATGTAGAATTTAGATATATGATAAAGAAATGCCATGCTTGTTATTATCAATCTTTCATTGATGATCAATCCTTCAGTGACAACTAAGAATTAGAACAGTAGCCTAAATAATCATTTGGCTTATTTGTACCTACAGAGTCAAATATAAAATTAGAAGAAATTTCTCTAGGCTACTAGGTATCCAAGAAAATCATATAACAGATTTTTATAACTTTTTATTTCTATTTTTATTTTTTTTTATTTCTCGGGTGCTTCACATAATTTTTTATGGTTACATTGCAAATATGTAAGAAATCATTTGAAAACATTTTAATAGACGGTTGCTTTACAACATATTCAAAAGAAAGTTTCAATTACTGACTTCAAATTACTTTCCTTTGGTTTGTGTTTGTTCTAACAGAGATTTAGTGCATTGTCGTACAAGTCTCGGGAAGAAGACCCGACTCTTACAGAAGAAGAGGTAAGTTTTGTTTCTTCATAAATAACCAGAAAGCTCCTGTAATAAAGAATAGAGCTTTTCTCCTTGAACAAATGCACTGTAATTTTACTCTTTGTCTGAAAAAAGCTAAAATACTCTCAAGCATATGTTTGGAGATGAAGGTGTGGGTATGTTTGCTTTGTGATGGCTCAGAGACTGACTGGCAGGTTGGTAAGACCAGAAGGAGGACAGGATGTACACATCAGAACTGAGTTAGAAAGAAGGATTAAAAAGAAAAAGAAAAAGAAAGAAAGGGGAGGGGAAGGCAGAAAATTGGCAGAACATTGGGGATGAGGAAAGAGAAATGTAAGTACAGGAGCATGAGTCAGCAGTCAGGAAGACCACATTAGAAGGAAATTAATAATGAGTTAGAAAATACAGGAAATTGGGACAGGTGGGTATAGGAAACTTGATCCAGCCTGGCAGACAGGGGGAAAAGGACTTAGTCAGGAATTTTGGAACCAGAGAACAGGTAACTTCAGAAAGTACAATTCCAGGGTGGAGCTAGGGTCATACATAGCAGCTAGCAAGAAAGGATCATATATTCCCAAGCACCAGGGCTAAAAATCCCCTAACTGAACCTTCAGCAAAACATTAAAATTGCAAAAGCCAGTATGTATGTCATTATGTCAAGCTAGGCTCAGACACAGAGCCTAACACCTCAATTTGTCGAGCTCACGTAGCTTCTATCTGGAATTCCTAGCATGGTAAATTTTGTATGTGTACAGACATGATGTACATATGCAGGTATACAATCTCCTGTATAGAATTCTGAGTGGGGTATTAAAATATGAATACAATCCCATAATGAAAGTTCAAGTAGCAGAAACGCTTTCCTTAGGCACAAGCCCAAACCCTAGGAGCATCTCCTCACTGTCCTCAGACCCAGTCAATCACCAAGTTCTTCAGTTCCATCTCCAAATGTTTTCTATCAGCACCCGCTTCTCTCCATCTCCACTGTGGCCGCCCCTCACTACCCCTCTCTAGCCACAATCTGCTCCAGGGTCTCTAGGCAGCTCCTTGGCCTCCCTCCAGTCTGTCCTCCACAACGGGCGCCAGAAAGATCTTTTGGAAAAACACAAATTAGCACAGATCCCTTCTGGTACAGGAAAGTAAAATATATAGGAGATCAGGAGACTAATCCTTTGAATTGAGACTGTGTAAAATTTTAAATCACTTTTCTTTTTATCTAGCATTTGTTTGTGGTTTTTGACAATAGGACCTAGTTCCATGGATGAATTTTTAACATAAAATAAAGAACTGTGGTTCACATGCATTAACTTTAGAGAACAAGAGATTTAGAAAAATAAATATGGAAATCATTTATATTCATATAATATTAGAAAGTCTAGACTGTAACTGGGAGCCAATTTTTAAGTACTATTATCCCAATTTAACAGAATGATGGAGAAAGGGTTGATTATAAAAAGAGAAATAGGAAAAAGGAAGAGTCATTTATGACAATATAATAACAATTTACCAAGTGTGTAATAAAGATGAAAGATTTTAAAAAGAGAAAAATTGAAAAGCTAAATAGCAAGGGGGTTTAAAGAGAAACCTATATACAAAATGGAAATAACATTTTGTAGAAGACAAAGATTCAAAAGGAATATTAGAAGATGTGAGAAGCATTTTTTATAGCTGAAATGTATTTTGATGCCCTCTGCACACTGGGTTTATGCCCAGAGACAATATTAAGTTGCAAGTTAATGCAAGAGCCTGTAATTTAAAAACGTATAAAGGCCGAGAAGACCCAAGAATATTTACCAGGAGAGGGGAGCAAAAATGACAGGGACCATAGGAAAGAAAGTCAAATCATTTTTATGGTCTAGGTAAAGGTGTGTTTGTCCTCCTCAAAGGTGAGGAATAAACACCTAATACACTGGTTCTCCTTGTGACTGCCATAATGTGTCCGTTGTAATATCCACATTTTTGGCCTGGACCACCTCTTAGAATGAGTTCATATGTTTGCTACTCACTATGAAAAGCAACAGGTTTTTGTTTATTCTTCCTAAATTCAAAGAATTATATTACAGTTTTTCTATTTTGAGAGCAAGTTTTCCATTAAAACCTCTAAGGCGAGAACGTTAATTCAATATTCATTAGAATGGTCAGATCAACATAGCAAGAGTTTTCCAGAGGTGATTTCTACAACTCTAAACCCTTGGATTGTCAAGTTACTAGCAAAACGGAGCTATTAGAGGGGAGGGAAACATTCTCATGCAAATGACCAGTTAACATGCAGCAGGCTTGCCTTAAGAAGCTTCTGAGGCCAGCTGGAAACTTCACCCACAGCATGTGAGATGTGCGAAAGCAGGAAAATGTCCCTTGGCACTTGGGAAGCCAAGCATCTGTCAGGAAGCATGTTCATTTATTTTCAGGGTGTTTGAATGAATCAATCACTATAGCAAAAATATACACAGGTGGTGAAGGATATTTTTACGTATTTCCAACCATGATTTCTAACAATAAACATCATACCGCCACAAAAATCTAACAGTGCTAACATTCAACCTATTGTTACCAGAGAAAATTAGATCTGTCTTGATATAAGAGGCTGGAGGTATATATTAGACTGAGTAGGTGTCCTCAGGAAGTAGACCGCTCTTTCTTACCGTATGAAAGAGCCTCTCATAAGCTGATTGTCTCCAAATTTCTTTTCTTGGTTGGTTGCAAATAAGAATGACTATTCCCATCAAAGGGACTGGGAATATAAACCCAGTCTATAAATGTCTATTTCACCAATAACCTTTTATGTTTGCAATAACCTCTTATCATAATAAACAAACATAATACTCTTACAGATATGTGTGCTGCCAAGCGAATACCACTTGGATGCAGGAAGAATTGAATAGTCTAATGCAGGAATTCACACTCTAGTAAATAACAGAATCAGCTCATGGGCTTGTGAAAGCACAGATTTCTGAGCCCCACTACCAAAATTTCTGATTCAGTAGGTCTAGCGTGGGACCAAGAATTTACGTTTCTAACAAATTCACAGATCCTGCTGTTGTGGGTCCAAGGCTCACACTTTGTGAATCATTGGTCCAATATATGTATTTTCTGCCTCTTTTTTTGTAATGCATTGGGGCTCTTTTTTTTTTTTTTAAGGTGAAACGTGATTTTTATATGGAAATCAAACAAAACATGATGCTGTGGTCGGGTCCTGGTGCTTCTTGAGCCACACAGACCTTGAAGGAACCCAGTTTTCATGTAGTTATACAAATATGACTGTTTTAATTTGTTAAGTCATATAAATGTAAAACAGAGATATAGTTGAAGAGAATATAGACAGATAGATAACCTAACTGTACCAATGTACTCCAGGATTAATACAGATAATAAGAACACATCCTAAAGAGACACACACACACTCATACACACTTACTAGTGTTAAGTATCTGGCTTGTCACTGAAGAGGAGGAGGGGGTGGACACAGCTGGAAGCTTGCTTATTCAGTTCATCCTTTGTTTTCTAGATCTCAGCCATGTACTCATCAGTGAATAAGTCAGGACAGTCACTAAAAGTGCCAGAAGCCACCTATACCTGTATTCAAGATGGTGCCCCTCAGAGGTCCCCCTCCTCCTGTAACGATCTCTATGCTACTGTAAAAGACTTCGAGAAAACGCCCAACAGTGTCAGCACACCTCCACCAGCAGGGAGACCGGGCGAGGTGCCGGAGCCGGATTATGAAGCAATACAGACTCTAAACAGAGAAGAAGAAAAGGCCACCCTGGAAACCAATGGCCACCATGGCCTCTTCCCAAAGGAGAATGACTATGAGAGCATTGGGGACTTACAGCAGTGCAGAAATATCACCAGGCTCTAGCAACCTGGAAGACAAAATTCCACATGACACACCCTCAGCAGGTTGGGAACATTTCTTCTGTGGAAGATGAGAAGTGATTTTTATTTCTGCTCTATATGCTGGTTGAGGAAACAGAAGAGCATTGCAGACGCCATGACTGTTTCCCCAATTTCTGAAACAGTGAGCTCCAAGCACATCATCCTCGTGCATCCTCACCCTCCACAAAAGAGCCAGCCCATCAGCAGCAGTGTCATCCTGTTGGTGAGGAAACCCAAGATGCAAGGAAGAACTGCACTCATTGAGAACTGCAACACCCCCTGCTTAAAATACTGCCATTCCAAGAGCAGGGTTTTTCTTTCTCCCTTGTGGCTATCTGCTCCCAACTTTAAAATGTTTGGTTTTCCCCCGACTCCATATCTTCCAATGTGTATGGTTCATTCCAGGGAAATTCTTCTACCAGGTTTGTCTTTTGCCTTCAACTGAGGCATGGTATGATGGTGAGAAACTGGGGCTGCTGGTCACTCCTCCTCAGAGACCTGCTCATGTCAGCGCCCAAGCATCCGAGACCTGCGGGTGACTAGGATTGGGCGTATCCCCTGACTCTCTTAGCTCTTTGTTCCCCCTTATTTTGGCACTCTGCAGTCAGCAGCCTCTCCGCCAAGTACTCGAGGTCAATTCTCAATGCCTTTTTTTATTCTTCTTCTCAACACATTCCCCTCACCCCACCCAGTATTTTAAAACTCTCCAGAGCGTTTTCAGTATTTTTAGTGAGTTTTGTGGTACTTGTTGTAGCCCAGAACTCATTCCTTCCAAACAGAGAGCCTTAATCTTTATGTTGGAACACAGACCACTATTTGGAAGGCAGCCATGCTGTCCCCTCTGAAGGGCTGTGGACTGGATGTTTTCAGAAGATCTCTGCAGCCCATACTACAGTGTCACGTGTCATCAGTTAACGTCTATCTTAAGGTAATCGACATAAGATTAAAATATAAACATTTATTTTTGTTATATAAATTTATACAATGTTTTCTGTTTAATGCCTAATTTCTAGAAAAGTGCCAGAAAAAAATGTAAATTAACTATTTCGATTTTACGTACAATGATTTATACTCTCATTTTGAAGACACCATAAAGCACATAAGCTAGATATTTACAAGTAGTTGTTATCTTTTTCCTACCAAGTGTTTAAAATGTCAAGGGTTTTAAAGACTCCACTTTTCCAATGGTACTTGGCGCTCCTAGTCAAAATAATCTGAATCAATGGATAAATAAATGGAATAAAAATCAATAATCATTTTCAGCAGTTTGTGGTGGGCAATATTGAAATATTTGAAAGGGTAAAAATGGAAAGGAAACCAAAATGTGACTAGGGATGGCTATGAATTATGACCCCCTTAAAGTCGTGATTCCATTAAGGTCCAGTTACATTTTTAAGAAAGCGATGAACTCTGCCATCCGGTGCTTGCAAATGGAATTTGCCTGTTGGGATTTTTTTCTTCAGTATACAAAATCAGTTGCTGAAAAACTCAGATTATGAGCTCAGTTTGAATTTAATCATCCCTTTATATTTTATAAGGCCAACATTGGAAAACTTGTTCACTCTTGATTTTAAAAGGAACCTAGTTGAAGTGCCATTATGAAGTGTGGGTTACAGGGGGGAGGCTTTTTCTACACTGATAAAGAAAAAAAAAGGAGGCAATTATTCCATACCGCTGTGACACCTGTGACTTTTCAGATTTAATAATCTTGCTGGTTTCATTTGTTATGATAAAGAATGCAGTTGGGAGGATGAGGCATCTTGAAAATTATAGAGACCAGTTTATTAGCATGTTTATCCATCCCTTGCATTCCCGGTTTGCTTTTGTGACTGCTCCAGAAGTACATTTCTGAAATTGTAAAGTGAGCTTTGTTGGGGTAAACTGGTTGGTTGTTGGTAGTTTTCAATCAGCCTGGCCTGGTCTCTCCCATGAAATGTCATTTGCATAAGCATAATCGTCTTTGAGTAGAACATTATGGGAGAATACCCGTGGATTAGAAAGAAGTTTCTCAAGAAAGTGTAAGGCTCTCTGAATCCAGAGCCTTCGCAAGCATTATTTTGCCTGGTGATTGTCATTGCTAAGTATTAATGAGCCCGACCCAACAACTTCTCTTGTCGTGGTGTCCCTTTGGTACATGGTAATAGCCATGTCACACCATGTACATGGCATCATGCCTGACAGAGTAACATCCTTTATGGGCACCTCAGAGCTCAAGCGTTTATTGTATTCCTTAATCTTTATCACGAGAGAAGTAGGTGTGCTCTATGAGATGTAAAACTGTTTCTACAAAGAGCAGCTCATTGTAAATAGTCATGTCATTCTGAAACGCCATTATCAGAATTTCCTTCCCGAAGTTTTCAGATATAGAGTGTGCATAAAATAGGCACTGAAATATCTCTTGATTTGTGATATCAAATATTAAAAAACTATATGCATACCCCCCACCCCCTCAGGCTGCCGGTACAAATCTAGGAGAATAAATGATATCACAGGCCATGAGGGTTGGGAAGAGAAAAGGGGAGTAAATTTTAGGAAATCAGCTTTGCTCATCAGGCCATTGGGTACTTTACTGAAGTATATTTATTGATGTGTTGTCACTGTTTTGATGTTATATAGTATACCTTTTTGTATATTTCATCACTTTTACTTAATCTGTTGAAAACCTGTGCTTGTATCTTTGAGTTGAAATGTGAAATGTTTGAAAAACTTTAAATTCTAGAAGAAAGTAACTTTTCCAACTATGTTAGCTACATATATATTTTTTTTCTTTCCTGGACTAAATTACATCATTAGATTTGCTAAAGCTTTGAAGGTACTGCTATTAATGGTGGGGGTGGGGGGAAGCTAGTTACTGATTTATCTGCCCTCAAAATTCAAGAGTTGCTTTCTACTGCTAAATTAACAGAGAACTAAATTTTAACCTCAGGGTGTCCACTTTATCTATTTCCCTTATTTGGATTTTCATTTTTCTAATTAGAGCATTCACTTTAACCAGTAACGTGTGTGTGTGTGTGTGTGTGTGGGTGGTTGGCTCTGGCCTGGCTCTGATTAATTAGGATATGTTCTAATATGTATTCTGAATATTCATCCTACTAGTATGATGAACTTTTGTCATAAAAGCAGAATTAGAAGAAACAGTTCTCCTATAGTTTTTATTTGGTAATGACAGGAAACCCTTTTTGAGTCATCCCCACCCATTATATTTTTTAATACAATCATATTTTAAATTAGTGTCCATATTCTCTCAGCTTAAAAATGGTGATATTTTAAAATAGTTTTATTTTACATGTGATTCATGTATTAAACCTGAGACCAGGAATTGTAAATCTGGGAATGTACTTTTCCCATAGATGTCTGAGAAAAGATTTGCCTAAAGTCATCATGAGCCAGACTGGAGCCAAGTCAAAATGCCAGCGCCCCCCTTGCCCCCCAACAGGGACTGCTTACCACGTGGTGGCATTTTATTTCCTTTCCTTTAGAAATCACAACATTTACACACAGAGCCAACAGGCAGTAATGTAGTGTGATGTTCAAAAGATCAACTGAGATTATAATACGGCTATAATTGCAGAGCTTCAGTTCAAGGCTGAATTCGGATTTTGTAAATGAGTAAATGACATTTTTCCCAATGCTCCTTGTAATAGTTAGTATGAGTTGGTATAATCTAATGATACCATTCTTCTGAAAGTGTTGATTTCTGTTACTCAGCCAGCTTAGCACTGGCTGCTAGAAGCACAGTAGGTACTGATGGTTATATCCTGAAAATCTTGACAGGTTTATTGTACTATGTAACTGGGAAAAGTTAAAGTGTAATGTTTGGTGTTAATAAGTGACTTATGTGAAAATAGGAACATGTGTCTATAATATCAAATAAGGCTTTATTTGCAGTGAAATCTGAATCTCTTGTTCCGTAGTAGTATTTTCTTGCTCTGTATTATACCTTTTCTTAAATACATTATACTTGACAGTAGCATTAGACAAGTTGAGCACACTTAGAAAGTGTTTATGACTTAAAAGATCAGAAACCATGATGAATTAAACTCTATCTGGAATTACAAAAATAAATAAAAAATCAAGGTCCAGAAGAGAACAAATATTTTTAAGTGTTATTTCTTTCTACTGTTCATTTCTAAGTCTGTGTTTATACCTAGTCTCTAATATGTGTAAAGAATTTGTTTTTCCAGTTTCTGCCTTTGTTTAACTGAGAAATAGATCAGATTCCTCTTAATATCAGATGAAATAAATAAAAAAATTTTTAAAAGGCAATTTTTTTAAAAAAGTATTCAATTTGGTATTGATTTATCTTAGTACAGTTAAATTAGATTTTTCTTTGCTCACCACTTATATACTGTGGGTTTCTTTTTAATGTATTATGTTCTGGTTGTCTCTTATCACCTTGTATAATGTACTATAAAAACTAGTAATGGTCTTTTTTCAGACTTCTGGATGTTTAAAGTTATCTTTTAAATAATTTTGTTAACATATCTCATTTTTTCCTCATAAAAATTGTTTCCAAAAAAGTGAGCAGTATTGTCTCTTAGGTGGCCTCTATCAGTTTTAAAGTACACCCCTTATTCAAAAGTACTCAAAATTAGGAGCATTTCTACTGAGTGTCTCAAAGGTATTTGTGATGGTCAAATTGTTCAATTCACAAAGTAATGGGATTGTTGTTTTCAATACAGGGAATTTTTAAACCTTAGTTTTAAGTCCAAAAGTACCTATTACTATTTTCAACATTTTATCATTTTCCTCTACCTAACTCTAGTCTTCTGAAAGAGTATGTCTAAAGAACGGATGCATGGAGCCACTGTATATTCCATTCCAGCCTGTCCAGATGGCCTGATGTCACTTTCTACAGCACTCTTCACCAGAGGTCCCCATTCACCTCCCCAGTATTGATCACAGAGTTACAGACCCTGCCTGCCAGTACGAGCCCTTTCTCATTGTCACCTGGTAGGCAGACAGTCTGCCCAACTCACATTTGACTGATTCACAGGCTGCCAAGGTAGCACCGAGGTCCACCT
Source organism: Choloepus didactylus (assembly GCF_015220235.1). Taxonomy (NCBI): domain Eukaryota; kingdom Metazoa; phylum Chordata; class Mammalia; order Pilosa; family Megalonychidae; genus Choloepus; species Choloepus didactylus. Next base: position 36,959,226 of record NC_051320.1, on the reverse strand, counting down.
TTGGAAACAGATGCTGGGAGTTATTTTTCATGAGTTTTGCTGAACCCCGTACATTCTTGCCCACCTCCCTCATGACAATGACTGGCACTAAGGGGTCATGGAAAAGAATCTTTTTTAAAAATTCTATTGAGGGATCAAACTCACAAATACAGAAAAAGTGAGCACTGTGCTCTAACCAAGTGAGCTCACTGTCCCCCAGATGTGCTGAGACTACCCTGCACCTTCTCAAGTTCCTGTCAAGAAACGGCCTCACTGACTCACGTGTTGAAGGCAGGCCTGTGTAACAAACAGCAGACAATAGTTACCAATAAAGAAGGAGGAAGCTGCTTATTTTGAGAAAAAAATTCCTTTTCTTGTAAGAATTAATCATTTTTAAAGTAAATAGAGTATAAAATATTTTAGCCACATAGCTATTACCATCCCCTCATCCTACTATCCTCCAGTCCTGCCCTGGTTAGCAGTGCCTATCTGAGGTAGGTCAGTTATAACTAGTTAGCTTTACTCTTCCAGATCTACGTTCAAGTGCCTAACTGGAGTTGGCACTGCTGAGAATAACTCGGTCTTTTATAGGAGACTGCCTGACATGTAGAGTGAGAACCAAGTACTTTTAAGTACTGGCCACAGGTAAATAGTTGACAGAGCGGCATGCTTAAGGACACAGGGTGTGTTTAGTTATTACTGCTGAAACTTCAAGTCACCATAGTGAATTATTTGAAGGAATATTCTAGAGTGTATAACTAGGCATCCTAAACAGGGCAGTGAAGGCTAAAAGGGAGATCAGCCTCGGTCCCTGGAGCCTGCGGTTCAGAACTGTCTTCTTGTAATGTCCTGGACTGGTTTTGTTTAGTTTGGTTTTTTTTATCTGGACAACTTGGAAACTAAGAATTTAAAACAAACTATTTCCTTTTCCTTTCTTAAACTTAAGGAGAATTTTTTTAACCTTTCTCTGCCGATCTCAACAGTGAAGGCTTCCCTGAAAGAGAGGAACTGAAAGCCCGTGTCTATATGTAAAGGGTTTTGAGCATTCCTTTCGCACGTTTTTACATGTTTTTAATGGAAAACACCTAAACAAACCTGATTCGATGTTCAAGACTCATCCCTTAAAGCATGCTTGCTTTTAAAAAGTTTCTTAAATATGGGCTTCTCTTGGTTTTCCTGCAGCTGTATTAGAAACGTAATTCCCATGCTCTATTTCCTGACTGCTCCTGAAGTCCTGAAAACTGGCAGTGTCTTTAGACATGCTTGTCCCTGGGGGAGAAGCACAGTGAGAAATAAGGAAAGCTGAATTTTATGTTAAGGCAACAAGTATTTGAGAGTGTTCTGCAAGGCCTCAGACTTTGACTTTTTTTTTAAAACTTCATACATATATATATATATATATATATATATATATATATATATTTGTTTGTTTGTTTTTTGTTTTTTTTGTTTTTTCCTTCTGAATACCAACTACATATTTGATTCTCAGGGGTGGGGTGGGAGAGAATAAGCAGCAAAATTTCGAAGTTTCAAATAAGTAATGTGGACAAGACTTCCTGTCCCTCTAAGTCTCAGTTTATGTGGGTATCTGGAAAATCAGTGCATTATCCCAACTTCTTTTCTGCCAATCTGAGTCTCTCAAGGAGTAAACAGTAAATGTGTATAAATGAGAAAGATTAGGTCAAAGATGTAAATTATTATTTAGGTATTTTCTTCCTTTCAAACTCAGAAATAGACCTGGTTTGTGGACAGCATAATATAGATACTAATGCTATGATTTATAAAGGACTAGAAACATCCTTTAAAATATTTTTCTTTTAAGGTTGATAGACTTCAAACTTTGAGGAAAGAAACCACAGATTAAAACTAAAACAAAAGCTTCCATATTCTCTTTCTATATGTAGCATCAGTCTTAACATCCACCCAAGAGTTTGTTTCCTGCCTATAGTAGTTCAACAATTTTTATGAGAGAAAAACATGCACATTTTTAATTTCTTGAAAAAGTGAATTGAAGTGTTGGAATAAATTCTCAGAGAAGCACTGGTTTTGGAGACAAGAGCCTGGGGCCGTGATCCCTGTTCTGGCATTGATTTTATTGTGTGAACTTGCGCAAATTATTTAATTTCTCTGTGCCTCAATTTCTCCATATACAAAATGGGGATAATGATACCAACCAACACCTACCTCATAGGGATGTTATGGGGACAAACAAGATAATATAGATTATTGCAAATGCTTTGAATCTTTGGAAGAAAGGTGCTATATAAATTGAAGGTGTGTCATTTTTTAATGATCCAATTATTGATTATGTTTAGGGTTTCAATAATAGCAATACTGTTAGTTATGTTAAGAATAAGTTTCAATTTGATGCATATTTACAGTTCTCTTCTGTGGCCAGATGTTGATCATTCATCCAGAAACGGTACGCAAGGAACTGAAATGGGTATTTGTTTTCCATGTGTTTCTGCTGATCGTATTTCAATTCTGAATATTCAGAAAAGCTGGAGTTTAATGTGTAATATCTTTTAGTTTATATGTAACGAACCTTATTCAAACTGTATACAAAGGTATAATTACATGTAAACAGCAGGTACATTGTAATTAAAGGCACTTATCAAGTTGTCTTTGTTCTTTTTTAATTGCAATAAAGTTCAGTTTTATATAAAAGCTTGTTAAAATTCATTTGGTACTTGGGAAGGATAAGAACAGCTAACGTGAATAGACTTGGTGCATAACCAGTGTGTCGGGATTCCCCCACTCAACTCACCACAACAAAAAAGAGGATGTGCCCACTGATTTGGTCAAAGGCATAGTGGTTAGGGACACAAACTGCAAAAGCAAATGAATTTACTCCCAGCTCTACAAAGACTTTGAGGAAGTCTGTGCCCCTGTTTCTACCTTAGGAAATGAGTAGGAAAAGAACCTACTAACAGGGTTGTCTGAGTATGGTACTCGGCAAATGCTAAATGCTCCGTAAATGCTAATATGTCTTCACAACAAGCCTGGGAAAATGTGAGGACGTCTACCCACCTTGCCAGTCACTCCTGTGGAGATATGCAACCTGAGAACAAATAATGCCGCAGACCTCGAGGAAAGTCCACCCACCTTGTCCACTTGGTATCTGAAGCAGGCTCAACCCCTGCAGGAAATCTCAGAGCCAATGGCTTTTTTCACTATCTGACCCTGGATGCCTCCTTCCTAATCTCAATACTTGCCTTGGAGCCAAAAGGTGAAGCATTCGGCATGCTCCTGTCTCTCTCTTGCTGTGCCCCTCAACTCCAGGGCACACCGAGACCCACAGATTGCCCCCTCATGAGACTTGCTACCCTGACCTCCCCTCTCTGGGTCTCCTCCATACTCCCTCCTGCCCCATGCCATCTACACCAACCCTCCCTGTTCCCACTTCCCTCAGAGAATGGCCTGCTTATTTCTAACAAACTAACTCCTGTGCAGTCGGTTAATATCCCCACTACTCCTAGGAGTGTTTACAATTTAAGGAGCTTGCTGCCTGTTGCAGTCTTGAGCCAAAATCATCCTTCATTCTCACAGTAGGCTTTGCAAGCTCGTGAGGGGCTGCTGGAAGTAATTGGGGGTAGGGGGCAGCAGGAGGGAGCAAAGGCATCCCTCAGGCCATACATCAGCAAACGCCTGCAGTGTCCTTGCAGAGGTCAAGCCCGCTGCTCCTCCAGGTCCTAAGAGGATCTGCTCTACGACTTCAGCTTCCTTGCACATGATGCAAAGCTAAGCAGGCAACTTTGAGGCAAGCGAGGGGAAGAGCCTAGCTAGCTCGGCTTCAAACCCTGGCTTCCTTTCTTACCATGTGGGAATAATTTCCTCTCCTTTCCCAGAGCTATTAACCATAACTCCATTCTGTGTACAAAGAGTCAGAGCTGGGAAGTTTGTTCTGCAAATTTGATCCTAAAACCAGGCTTCCCACCTGGACTACCTGGGGAAATTGAAGTTCTAGAGCTCTGTAATTTGGTAGGTTTTCTATCACCTATGGTACAAAGACATGTTTGCAGTTCTGTCAGAGGTGCACTGCCAATGCTAGATATTTAACAGATGCTCATTAAGGGGAATGGAGAATTCTGATACCCTATTTAAAGTAAGGTAGACATACCCCCACCCTTTTTTGTCATCATTTTAAAAAACATTGTCCACCTTTCTGCCTCTGTGAGTACCATCTACACTGTGATTCTTTTCTTAATTATCCCATACCTTACTGTACCTTTAAGGTCATTATTCTGAGTATTTGTTCTCATCCTAGATGATTCTAAAATCAGCATCTCAATGCTGAACCTCGGGTGCTCCAGAGCCAACTGCCTACCAGGCATCACATCTGTTTCCAAGATTTCTCCATCTGAATATTCAGATGTCATCCCCAAGTGTGATCATTCCAGAGTGGAACTCATCTTTCCCAGCTGCCCCGTTTACCCTTTGGGGCATATTTTAGCTTTGAAGCATTCCCCCATAACATAGCACAGTTTCCCGCACATAGCCAACAGTAAATAAATGTTTGACCTGCTTTGAATTCTCAGACCCCTCCATCACCCACAGTCCTGCACGTCTGTCCAGAGCTAGTGGTATAAAGTCTTAGGATTGTATACTTGAGCTGTTTCCTACCAAAAGCCTGGCTGTGTCTGAATTTCTGAAAAGACATTAGATAACCAGGTAGGGCACATCCTACAAGTTAGACCAACCCAAAAAGCAGAGGCCATCGGACAAGTAGATAAACAGCATCACAATGTGGCAACATAACCTTCTAAAACAGACAAGTCATTCAAAGCAAACAGCTTTAAATGATCAGGTCCAAAGAAATAAATAATCACACCATCAAAGTAGAAGCACAAGTCAATAGGAATACGGAAGAATGCACAGAAAACCCATTTTTGATTAAGCCTGTAAATATGTACTAAGTACCTACCACGTCCTAGGAGCTGGAAAACAGTGATATTAAAGAGAGTAAATTCCTGCCACATTGGAGCTCACATTCTGTTGGGTTTAGCGCTCCCCTTTAAATGTTTAACATACACTTGTAAATCCTCAGGGTGTTCAATATCTCTGTTTTTCAGCTGGCTTTGCCAGGTTTCTTGGGATTTGCTTTAGATACAAGGGTCTGGAAAGGCCTCTGTGAGGAGGTTACAGTTGAGACTGAAAGGATAAGCCAGAGAAAGAGTGTTCCAGGCGTGGAACAGCCTCTGCCAAGGCCCTGAGGCACGGAGGCCCACATCTTCCCCCAGAGCTCACTGAAGTCGATATGGGGCAGCCTGCAGCTCTCCTTCCCTGGCATACCAGCCCTCCCAGCCCTTCTCCAGCCTACCTCCCTCAACAGGCCTCAAACCAACCTCCCATTCCTAAAAAGCAAACCTGTTTGGGTCAGGAGGAAAGGACAGGCTACTCAAAATAATTCCTGAATATCTGCTATTTTCCAGGCACTGTTCTAAATTCTGAAGATAAAGCAGTAAATAAAGCAAGCAAGGTTTCTGTTCCCATGAAACTAGCAGGGGGAGAAAGATAATTTATCAAAACCATTTCAGATCATAAGTCTGGTCATGAGTGTGAAGTACAGAAAATGGTGATGAAATAGAAAGTACCTTGGTTTGTGGGGGCAGGGAGGGATGATCTTTTATATCAGGTGGTTGGGGAAGGCCTGAATGACCCAGAGCAGCCCTGTAAAAAATTGGGAAGCAAAACATTCCAAGGAGGAAAAGAGGCTGGTGTGCTCCGGGACCACAAGGGAGACCAGTACAACTTGTCTGCAGCCACAGGGAGTGGTAAAAAGTGAGGTCTGAAAAGCAGGCAGGAGCCGGACCCCACACAGCTGAGTAGATCAAGCAAAGGAATTTTACTGTGATTCCAAGTGCAAAAGGAAGCCATTGGAAGATTTTTAACAGGGCATTGGCAACAATTAGCTTTCCATATGAAAAATGAAATAAAATTGGATAAATTTCAGATGGATTAGAGAGATTCTCAAAAAAACAGAGTAATAGCTATAAGAATATTATAAACTTACTATTTGTCAGGCACAATTCTATATGCATTCAATTGTATTTGCTCATTTAATCCTCCAAACAACCCTGTGAGTTAGATACTGTTATTATCCTCATTGTATTGAAGCACACAGTGCTTAATTAACTTGCCCAGCTTTTAGTGGCAGAGACAGGATTTAAACTCAGGTAGTCTGGCTCCAGGCCTGAGTTCTTAAGCACAACTGTGCTATGGGAGACTTTTATTATGGTTTAGAACCAGTGGATTTCTTAAGCAATGCACCAAAAGTGAAAATCATAAAGGAAAACATTGACATGTTTGACTACACAAATGTTAAAACTTCTTCATAAAGGTTTAAATATATGCATCAGTGTAAGAAGTAACGTATGGAAGGACAGTGGTTTCTATTTTCTTCCCTGCCATATCCTCATTCACCTAAGAGTGTGCCTGCACATTGTAGGAGTGCAACAAATACATGCCAAAGGGATGGATGATGGGTGGGTGATGCATGAATAGCACTTAATTTTATGTGGAGCTGATACGCCCAGCTCTGTCATGTGTGCCGGGGACAAATGTGAATCAGCAGACTTCCTCTCCCAGAGCTTGCAGATTTGCAGGTGAGGCACAATCTGCAGATGAGATGGCAAGAAGTTGAGGGGCTTCAGCTGAGGGACCTGGAGTTTGGGCTGGAGGGTGCCGAAACCAGAGGCAGGGTGACCAGTATGGTTGGGATCAGGGCTTGATTAGGGCATATGAGGACAGGAAAAAAAAAGATAACAATTCTGGACATTAGTAGATAGAACAGAAGGGATTTGGCAAACTGATAAATGTAGAGAGGATTGGGGGTTAGAGATGAAAAGATAACTGGGTTCTCTGGATAACTGTTGATATCATTAATAAACTACAGATGTAGGAGAAGAAGATTTGAAGGGAGAAGATGCTGAGTCCAGTTTGGACTTAGAATACCCACCTTTCCATTTCTCTAAGTAAATATAATATTTAGCCATTTCCCATTGGTTTCACCACTGTTCAACAGTAATGCTTTAAGCTTCTTGGTGAAAGATGTACAAAATTATGATGCATAGGGGAAATAAAAGAAGTAAACTCTCCAATTACAATAACTGGCAAAACTATTGAATTTCCACTGAAATGTGATTAGCCAGACATGAGCCAAATCAGTGGGGCTTTCCACAACAGCTGTCAAGTAGTGGGTTTGCAGAACACCAATATGTTATCTTCTATTAAATTAGTTTACATTAACCCCAGGCCCAGTGGATAACAGTTACGTTATATCATGAGCATAGCCAATGCTGGATAATGCAGAAGCTATAGTCACTTGAGGGAACACTAACTTAGTAATTCAACAGAAACTCAGTAAAATGGAGAGCTGCCAGTGAGAGTTAGAGGGCAGGAAAAATACGCAGGGAATTAAACTCTCCGTGCTTAACAGTCCAACATACCCAATTAGCATTTCTTAAAATGAGATTAAAAATTATGTTCCCACTAAAACATAGTCCCTGCTTTCTCCTCTTGCTCATTATTCATAAATTACTGGTAAGATTTTTGAAAATGAAGTATTTTTAGTTTATGGATTTTGTTGTCAATTACAATGTCACTAGCATTATTTTCTATAATCTTTAATACTCCAGTTCTTCTCACATTAATACTCCAGTTCTTCTCACATTATTTTAATAACTAGTTGGATATCCAGTGACCTTGAATTTTCTCCATTGGCTTTCACTTGTCTACCATCGTGTTACATGGGAAAAATTAAAACTAACAGATTGTTTCCTTGGGAAAATGTTAAATATTCATATCCCTTGGCACCAATGGTTTCCCGCTGAGTCCTGAAAAGCAACCATGTGTATTCCAGGCCCTGCTTTTCCCATCCTTCCTAAACCAAATGCCCACTCTCTCTCAGGCACTTGTAAATGGAAATGCTTGTCTTCACAACACCCTACGCACTTGAGACTCAAAACCAGATCACACAGGTTTCAACTAAGGTCACGATCTCTTGAAATTCAAACAAACTGGCTCGCGTATAAAATGGGGAGTCCAAACTGTCCCGAAGCTCTCTGTGGAATGCTGGAGGCCTGCAGCAGGGATGGCCCCTGCCCCTGCTAGACTTCATCCGCTTTCCTCTCCCCTTCCTGTTCTGCGCTGACTCACACTCCACTTTTTAAATTTCCCCCCAAATCACTCACACAAAGCGTTTAGGAAGGTAGCAAATGTTGCTGGAGGTAAAGGTTAGAAGAGAATATTAAACTACTCATTTTAACTGCAGGCGTCCAACCCCCACTTTCTTGGCTGAGACGACTCTCGCCGCCTGAGCCTTCTTGCTTGTATGTGCCATGCAATTCCAGTCTCCAATCCCTGCTGGGCTCCAGACCTTCCGTTTTACACATTCTCAGACTTGTTAAAGGGCTCCTCCCATGGAAAAGGTCTTGCACTCTGGGTTTCCCTCTTTACAGCGAAGATATACAGGCAGGAGCTTTAAAATCTCATTTCTTCTTGTTCACAAAGCAGCCTGCCATTGAGCTGTATATCTCAGTTTACAAAGTAACCACATCAAAGTAAATCATGTAGGCAACCCAATGAAATATGATCTTTGTTTGCTTAAAGAAAAAAAAAAAAAAAAATCCAGACTTTCCCACATGGCCCTGGTAGTAAATACTTTTAAACTCTGTTATGTACAGACATGTCCCTACGTACCTCTCCACACAGTCACTCACTTTCCCTCTCACCCACAGCCTGCAGCCTTCTGAGTGCTGAGGCCATTCAATCACCCGTTCATTTATCTAACGATTTTTGAGCATTTAATGTGCAGACACTATATTTGCCTCTGAAAACTGTCTGCCTGCAATTGAAGAGAAGTAGGGATTAGTGTCAAATTCCATGTCAGCTTTTTAGAAACTGAGTGTTATTTTTGTGTGTCTGGGTCTGATGATGAAGTAAGATTTCCACTGCAACCCATTTATTCTAGACTCTGGGTTACCTTTCAGACATCATGAACAGAATGTCAGAGCTACAAGGAATCTTTGAGCTCACCTAATTCATCTGCTTCACTTTACAGATGAAGACGCAGGGGCCTAGAAAAGCAAGGTGATTTACCCCAGAGCTTCATTTAGTAAGTCCCCAGGGTGCAGGTTCCTTAGAAGGAACTTCAGGAAGGGGCCACCTGAGAGGCGGTGTGGGGAATGGAGTGTCCACAGGCTTTGGTGTCAAAGGCATGAATTCACATCCCAACAATGCTACTCGGGCACCACTGGATCTTTGTCAGGGTAACTAGACACTCTGTGTGCCAGTTTACTCATCTATAAAAATGAGACAATTTCTGCCTCAAAGGATTGTTTGAAATAACATACAGGAGAGCACCTGGCTTCCCTTCATCAACATATTTTGTTTTCTTTGCTCCTTCTTTCAGAGACCCTTTCCATTTACACAGGGAAGATAAAAGGCATCCGTTTGTCCTCACCATCGCTCTTTAGATTACCTTCTCCCCCTTCCCCTGTCCATGCACGTGCACACACGCGCGCACACACACGCATGCACGCTTGCAGACTCCCTCCTATCGGGCCACTCTGCTCACCGGCACTAAGGTGCTGGCAGCGCGGGCCCCGTGCGGGGTTCTCCGCTGACTTCGAGGTTGAGCGCGGGCTCCCCCGCCACCTGCCACACCGCACCCTCCCTCCTGGCACCTGCAGGGCCCGAGAGAGGGTATAAAACTAGACGCTGCACCAGACACACTTCCTGCCTGGCTTTAATTAATTTCTTTGTTTCACTTGAAAAGACATCTTTAGTTGTCTAATCCACACTGTGTTTTGGCTGAAGTACAAGGCTCTAATTCAGCTGTGGAAAGTGGCTAAATTCTAATTTAGCAATAGAGAGGTGAGAAAGCGCGTCCCCTTCTCCCAGGGATTGAAGGCAAGCGGGGAGTGCTGAGGGCTGCTCAGAAGTCTGAACCCATCAGCCTGGATTTGGAAGGATTAAAGTTTTCCCACTCAGGGGTACTTGATTCATTTAGAAATATTTACAAAATGGACTGGAGAATACCATAATAGAATGCTTCCTCCTCAATACAGGACCACTCCACTGAACTGTACACTGGAGAGTAGTCAAGATGGGAATGGTTGTGTTGTCTATATGTTACTCATCTGATTTATGGTGTGTATATTTGAAATTAAACAGTGCAGAAAATGAAGAACAAGAGCACACTAGTATCTTCAGTAAGACAGAGTTCTCTGCAAGTCACTGCAGGAATCTTACAAACAGCTGTAGAAAGCCTTGACACTTTCTAAAAGCTAAAGTGCAAAAAGAGCCGCTCTATAGATATTGTGGTCACATGGTAAGCAGTCAGCAAATATTTGTTACATGAACAAATAAACGATAAGTGGAAATGGTACCGCTGCATGTCACCATTTTCATTCCAGTAACGTATATACTTATCATCCCTTCTGTGCCAGTTTGGATGTATTATGTCCTCCAAAATGCCATTATCTTTGATACAATATTGTGGGGCAGACATATTTGTGTTGATTAGACTGGAATTCTTTGATTGAGTGTTTCCACAGAGATGTGTCTCAAGCAACCGTGAGTGAAACATTTGATTGGATAATTTCCGTGGAGGTGTTACCCCGCCTATTCAGGGTGGGTGTTAATTGGATCACTGGAGTCCTATAAAGGAGTTCACAGACAAGGACCTCAGAGCAACTGAGAGTGACATTTTGAAGAGGAGCTGCAGCTAAGGGAGGACAAAATGCCCCAAGAGCAACATATTGGAGAACATCATTTTGAAACGCAACCTGGGAGCAAGCAGATGCCAGCCACGTTCCTTCCCAGCTAACAGAGGTTTTCCTGATGCCAATGGCCTTTCTCCAGTGAAGGTACCATTTGTTGATGCCTTACCTTGGACACTTTATGTACGTAAGACTGCAACTTCGTAACCAAATAAACCCCCTTTATAAAAGCCAGTCCATTCCTGGTGTTTTGCAAAAAGGCAGCATTAGCAAACCGGAACACCTTCTTAGAAGACTCTGTTCAGAAAACTGAGTTAGTGATTGCCTAGTCTCTGTAACTTAGACCACTATTTCCTAACCCGTACACAAATGAGTACCTAATTATCTTCCAAACAACATATGAGCCCTCTGTCTTCAGGCTGGCCCCTATGAAGCTTGTTACTGCAACGGAGAGGCTAAACCTGCTTATAATTGTGTCTAAGAGTCTCCCCCTGAGTGCCTCTTTGTTGCTCAGATGTGGCCCTCTCTCTCTAGCTAAGCCATCTTGGCAGGTGATCTTACTGACCTCCACCACCCCCCACCACCACCACGTGGGACCTGACTCCCAGGGTGTAAATCTCCCTGGCAACACAGGATATGACTCCCAGGGATGAATCTGGACCCGGCATCATGGAATTGAGAACATCTTCTTGACCAAAAAGGGAAGGCAAAATGAAACAAAATAAAGCTCCAGTGGCTGAGAGATTTCAAATGGAGTTGAGAGGTCACTCTGGTGGACATTCTTACACACTATATAGATTACCCTCTTTAGATTTTAATGTATTGGAATAGCTGGAAGCAAATACCTGAAACTACCAAACTCCAACCCAGTAGCCTTGACTCTTGAAGATGACCGTATAACAATGTAGCTTACAAGGGGTGACAGTGTGATTGTGAAAACCTTGTGGATCACATTCCCTTTATCCAGCATATGGATGGATGAGTAGAAAAAGGGGGACAAAAACTAAATGAGACATAGGGTGGGATGGGGGGGATTATTTGGGTGTCCTTTTTACTTTTATTTTTTATTCTTATTCTGATTCTTTCTAGTGTAAGAAAAATGTTCAAAAATAGATTGGGGTGATGAATGCACAACTATATGATGGTACTGTGAACAGTTTATTGTAACCATGGATGATTGTATGGTATGTGAATATATCTCAACAAAACTGAATTAGAAAATAAAAAACGACATGAGGCTTGCATTATACTTCTCATGGACACTGCTGTTCTAGGTGAAGAGGCTGGAGCTTGGGGAGGTTAGGTAGTCGCTGGCAGAGCCAGTCAGGATTTGAACTAAGTCAGGCAGACACCAAAGCCTGTGCTCCTTCTATTATACAATGTTGCTTCTTAAAACCAAAAAAAATGAATTGCCAAGAGACGCTGACAATCCAGAGGTGATAGGAAACCAAAACTGGAAGATGTGCCAATCTGTAGAAACACGCAAGTGTCTCTCTCAGCAGTCAACAGCCAAGGAGCAGTGAAGGAGGAAGCAGGTTTTTGTACTGAACCATGGTTGGGATTTGGCAGGTTGGGCATAGTTTCTGGAATATAACTTGTTAGAAAACCAACTCTCTGCCTGTATTAGTCAGGGTCTCATTAGGAAAACAGAAGCCACCTATATACTTAAAACCAAGAGAATTGAATACAGGGGCTTGAGGGAATTTGCTGGGAAGCCAACAGGGGATGGTGAGAAACTCCAGAAATTAGCAGCAGGAAACCACTTCCACCTCTGAACTGGAAGGAACAAGAGAGGCTGAATCACCAGAGCTGGGGGTTTCACACCTAGTGGCTGCTAGCACCTCGCAGGCCTGTGTGTGTTGGGGGGGACGGGGTGCAACTTGAGCACCAGCGAGGAGTCACAGCTGCTATTGAATATGCCACCAAAGAAGGGAGAGACGCCAAGACACTCCAGGTCCTCCCCTGCTCCTGCCCAATCTCCTGCCGGCGTCTCCCACTTGCCGAACCCAGCCAGAGCCAGTGCACAAGGGAGGCTGGGGACACAGCTGGCCCCCTGGCCTCCCAAACTGAGCAGAGGAAGGACTAGGAACAGATCCGAAGGCAATGTGGTCGAGAACCGGCGCAGCCCCAACTTCACTTCCTCGAATCACTGCCTCCCCTAAATGGCTAGAAGAGTTAGACATGCCACATGTTCATCTTACTGACAGTCTTACTGTTTACATGGGATCATTTTTTGAATTTCTCATCCTTTGAACTTCTTGGTATGGTGTAACATCCAATGGGAAATGAGGGGAGTGGCTTTTTATTTTAGATATGCTGTCTCCCCCTGTACTGGTTTGGATGGATTATGTTCCCCAAAACACCATTATCTTTGATGCAGTCTTGTGTGGGCAGGAAACGTATTGGTGTTGATTGTGTTGGAGACTTTTGATTGGATGTTTCCGTGGAGATGTGATCACTCAACTGTGGGTGAGATCTTTCACTGGATAATTTCCATGGAGGTGTGGCCCCACCCATTCATCATGGGCCTTGATTAGTTTACAGGAGCACTATATAAGCTCAGACAGAAGGACCGAGCTTGCTACAGCCAAGAGGGACACTTTGAAGAATGCACAGGAGCTGAAAGAGGAGATGCAGAAGAGAGAGTCTGAAGATGGCCATTGAAAGCAGACTTTTACTCTGAAGAAGCTAAGAGAGGACAAAAGTCCCAAGAGCAACTAAGAGTGACATTTTGGAGAGAAGCTGAAGCCTAGAGAGGAATGTCCTGGGAGAAAGCCATTTTGAAACCAGAACTTTGGAGCAGACTCCAGCCACATGCCTTCCCAGCTAACAGAGGTTCTCCGGACACCATTGGCCATCCTCCAGTGAAGGTACCCGATTGCTGATGTGTTACCTTGGACACTTTATGGCCTTAAGACTGTAACTGTGTAACCAAATAAACCCCCTTTTATAAAAGCCAGTCCAGTTCTGGTGTTTTGCATTCCAGCACCATTAGCAAACTAGAACACCTGCACTTCAGGCTTCCACAAGTTTTATAAAACATAAGACAATGGTGAGTGAGTTATTTGTATAAATTCCTCTTGCTAAGCGCTCCTGTGGCTTTTGATTCCAAACTCCCAAGTGTTGGACATTTCTTCAACATTATAATAATTCAGAAAAAAAGTGGATGCTCTTTCTTCTTCTCTGCCACAAGCATCATAGGGACAACCACAGAACTGGAGGTCTCCTGCCTAGCTCACTGACTGCCCTCCTACCAGCAAGGCTTTGCTGGTTTCAGCTTCTCAGACAAACAGACACACAGAGTGACCCCTTACAAGCCAGACCTTTTTCCCCAAATGGCTGGATTTCATCTCGTTTCCTCACTTTGGACTCATAGATGGTGAATTTGGTACTAATTAATATCCCTTTCTATCTATGATTCTGTTAACAGTAAACAGACAATTGCAGAGAACAAAGCAGTCAATCCGGCTAATCTCTGCCACTGAGTACTGACTAAAGAATTACCACATACACACAAGGATGCTACTGAAGCAGAAATGCATCAGGGTCTTTGTCATCAAATATCACTGCTACAAATATAATCATCAACCAAAGTAGCAGTCCCCCTACAGGCCATTATCCACATGTGTTCTGTCTGTCAGAAAGCTTTGTGTCTGCCACACAAAGATGAATTAGAATTTGGCTGGAAAATGATATCTGGGCTACCTGGAGGTCGAGGTTTACAGTTTGCAGTGTGCCAGAATGTTATATCAGAATGGCGATCTCAAAAGAATCAAAGTGACTCTTAAAACCTTATTTTCTAATTCACCCTGGTAATTCCGATCCTACCTTATTCACCTGTTTAAATTGCTGTGGCATATCTTCAGTGTAATAAGATAAACTAAAAGTAGCCAATAGGAAAGGGCCCCGAGAGAAAAATCAACAGAGTTGGATTAGAAGATGTTTGCCATTTTTTGTCCAACAACCAACCAACCACCTCACCCACCCCCACCGCAACCACATACATGCACGTACACTTAACTAGAATCTGTTCTTCTTCATAAGAGATTTTTTATTGTGAATGGTGAGCTAGATAGATGTGTGGCAAAGATGAGTTGGCCGGATTCTTCCTCTCGGTCTAAGGAAGCAGGTGCATGTCTGGGTCTTGACCAATCAGATGTTTGCCACCCAGGACTCACCAGTTAATAATACAAGGGTGGAGGGAATGACTTGAGGTCAGGATTTCTGCAGAAGTGGGGGTGGGTGGCACAAGGGCCAGGATATTTCTTTAGCATAACCGGTCTGAGTTTGCAGTCCTGAGGTCTCCAAGCTCCCTTAGATCCTGATGGTCCTCCTGGCTCCGTTTCCAGCCTCCCAACCGATCTCTGGGCCCTCAGCATCCTTCTAAGGCAGAGTGTTTTCACTGATTGCCGCCTGGAGTCTTTATGGACACAGTGGCAATCCACCCCTGGCTAAGGAAAAATTCCTGAATCCATTCTTCCCTTCCACAAGATTAAAAAGAATTGGCACTAAAACCTGCTGTATTCCTCTTGAAAACACCCTTGAGAATTTCACAGAGTCTCTGGGCTCTTGGGAATCAGGGGGTTATTCATATTTCATATAGTGAAATTTGTTTTCCTCTGTTTACTCTTTGTAATTTGGTATAATAAATTTGATTTTACTTAGCCTTAGGTGTGTTTCTATTTACAGAGGACTTTTCAGTCATGTGCTAATTTATCTCTGAGCCACAATCTAAGTAAGGTGGAAACAACCCCCATCTCCTTTTCAGAAATAAGTAGGGAAAAAAAAAAAAAAAACTTTAGAGATGATCTAATCTAACATTCTCATTTTATGAACTAAGGAAACATTTCTTTTTGAGAAAAGTAAGGAAACTATGAAGACTTACACTGTTTCAAAGTTATTCATGCCTTAAACCTGTATTAAGAAACAATTTTCTTTTCTTCACACTATGGAGTGTGCCTCATACTTAATTAGATTAAATTTTTCTAAGAGCCCTAGGGTTAAATTACTTGCATTGCATGTGTACAGATTTTTAATTAATTTTTCACTTAATTACTGAAGATCTCTTAACTGAGCTTTTTACTTACAGCGTCTGCATCCCTTACCACTATTCTACCCTGCCCCACCCATCTCCACCTCAACCCAACCTCCATACAACCATAATAGCAATTCCTCTAAATGCAAATCTGATCATATCGCTCCTCTGCTTACACCCTTCAGTAGCTCACCATCTACAGTAGAAAGAATAATGGCCCTCCAAAAATGTCCATGTTCTGATCCCCCAAAACTGTAAATATGGGATGCTACATGCCCAGGGGGAATTAAGATTATAAATGGAATTAAAGTTGTTAATCAGCTGACTTTGATGAGATGAGGAGATTATCCTCAGTTATCTAGATGGACCCAATCTAACCACAAGTATCCTTAGAAGTAGAAGAGGAAGTAGAAGAGTCAAAGAGAGTTGATGGTGCTACATAATTGGCTCTAAGGACAGAGGAAGGTGCCACAAGCCAAGAAATTGTGGACAGCCTCTAGAGGGCAGAAAAGGAAAGTAAACAGCATCTTCCCCAAAGCCTCCAGGAGAAATGCAGCCAACAACTTGATTTTAGCCCAGTGAGGCCCACTTTGGCCTTTTGACCTCCTGAACTGTAAGGTAACAAATCTGTGTTAAGCCACTAAATGTTTAGTAATTTGTTAAAACAGCAATAGGAAACTAATACCCCATCACATACAGGGCCTTTGTGATGGTTTGTAGCTGTATGTATCCCAGAAAAGGCCATGTTCTTCTAATCCATTTCTATGGATGCAGACCTATTGTGGGTGGAACTTTTTGGTTAGGTTACTTCAACTGACATGTGACCCACCCAATTCAAGGCGAGCCTTAATCCTTTTACTGGAGTTCTTTATGAAAGGATAAAAGACAGAAAAGCCCAGAAGCTCATAGTGAAAGAGCCCCCAGAGGAGTTGAGAGAGGAAGCCACTGAAGCAAGAACCTGAAAGCAATGAAATCCAAGGAAGAAGGACCAGCAGAAGCCAGCCATGTGTCATCCCATGTGACAGAGGTGTCTCAGGTGCCAGTGGCCTTTCTTCAGAGAAGGCATCATCCTGTTGATGCCTTAATTTGGATTTTCATAGCCATAGAACTGTAAATTTGTAAGCTAATAAATCCCCCACTGTAAAAGCCAACCTATTTTTGGTATATTGCATTCTGGTAGCTTTAGCAAACCGAAACAGCCTTCAATTATGACGTTCTAACTTCATCTGCCTTGACTCCTCCCCTCCCATCCCACATCAGAACTGTGCTAAGAATTTCCCCAGGCCATTGCACATCAACTGTCCCTTGCCTAGAATACCTACCCACTTTTGTTACCTAGCTAATGCCTATAATCCTACTCAAATCAAATATCAACTCTAGGAAGCTGTTCCAGTTTGCTAATGCTGCTGTTTTGCAAAACACCAGAAATGGATTGGCTTTTATAAAGGGGGTTATTAGGCTACAAAGTTACTGTCTTTAGGCCATAAAGTGTCTAAGGTAAGGAATCAACAATAGGGTACCTTCACTGGAGAAAGGCCATTGGTATTTGGAAAACCTCTGTTAGCTGGGAAGGCATGTGGCTGGCATCTGCTTGCTCTTGGGTTGCATTTCAAAAGGACGTTCTCTAAAATGTGAGCAGCTTTCAATGGCCATCTTCAAAATGTGTCTTTCAGCTGCAGCTCTGAGCTCCTTCTGTTTGCCAGCTCTTTTATACGGCTATAGTAAACTAACCAAGACCCACGCTGAATGGGTGGGGCCACACCCCCATGGAAACATTCAATCAGAGGTCACACCCTAACCAAACGTGCACTCAAAGTTGGGTGGGTCACATCTCCATGGAAACCACCTAATCCCAATATCCCATGAGACTGGATTAAAAGATCATAGCTTTTACTTGGGGGAATTATATAACCAAACTGGCACAGAAGCCTTTCCTGATTTCCCAGGGTAGGTAGCCAATTCTTGTGCTTACCTACATTTTAGCATTTATAACCCTAGATGATATGTGGTTCTTTTCTCCCACCCCCAATGAAACTGGGAGATGAGATGAAAGTCCCAGTACAACAAAAACTTGTTGAATGAATGATCCAGAACATAAACTTCAAGAAGATAGATATTTTTGTCTGTTTTATTTAGTGCTGAATTCCTAGCGCCTAAAACAATGCCTGGCATATAGTGGTCCTCAATAAATATTTGTGGAATTGATTAGCAGATGAATGAACAAATAAATGAACGATGAATCCAGGCAGAGTCCCATGAAGTTAAAGTGCCCCAAGGGAACAAGAGGTTCCCTGCGTGACGCTCCGAGAGCTGCTCTTTCCATAAGCTGGTGGCAAGTGGAACAGCAGATCTAATGCCTTAAACCTTACTGATTAATCCTCTCCAAAACAGCAAACATGCACATTTCCCAACACTGCTATGAAAACAGGAAGTGAGATAGGAAGAGGCAGCCTGTGTTGCTACATGTGGATCCCAGATGTTAGCTGGAGTAGCCTGGCCCACACATTAAAGATGAGGTTAGTTTGACACTATCTATGCCCTGCAGAGATCCAAAGGCTCCCCAAATTTCTCTTTTATTCTCATGGTCACTGCTGGTGCTGGCTCATGCTTCAGCCGTCAACCCAATCATGACAGTTCACTATTCAAACAACAGCAACCACCAACAAAATCCCTTTGTATTTTTTAATATTAGATTTGTTTAAGCATATGTGGTGTGTTTGTGTGTGCAGGGTGTGGGAGTTGGGGGGTGAGTGCCTGCAAAGTGAGGTGGGGAAAAGGGAGAACAGAGGTGTAGAATTTCTACCAGCGACTTAATCTCCGTGAAGTTTCAGTCCTCCTTTCTCATTAAATTCTATCCCACTCCCTGTTCCTCCTCACACATACATACCCATACCCATGCACACATTACTACAGAAACAAAATGAAATCCTCCTCTTTGTCTTTTTGTTTGTTTGTTCTTGGTTTGCTTTAATCCTAGCTGGTTTATGAAGGTTTACCTGCCTTAGAAGGTTGTAGTGAAATAGCTCTTTTTTGAAGGCTTTACTACAAGTAAGGATCTTGCCTCTTATCAGTCTCCATTCCCATACACTCATAAACCTTGAGCCAAACTTGACCCATCAGCTGATTCTGTAGTGAGACTTTCCCAGGAGGCTGGGTCCATGTGCACCCCGACTTCTACTGAGCCTCCACTGAACCTCAAGATGTGCTCAGGTGTTTGCTGGACCTGAACCTCATGGTCTTCCTCCTGTGTTAAAACCCAGTTACATAAGAGAGTGTGTTTCAACTAATACATTTTATAACCCATTTCAAACAAAGAATATGACCACTGTTAAAACCAACAAAGAAATTTACCAAGGATTCTAAGCATATATAATACACAATATACAATTTACAAAATCAATAGTATTGCTATATGCTACCAAAAAAGATGGAAAATAAACTTTTAGGAGAACTCATTTAAAATAGAATTGAGGGGGCAGGAAAATGGTAGATTAGGAGAGACAGAGCAAAAAAACATCTCCATGAAAAATACAACATAAAAGACGAAAAGTGCTCCAGAATACCAGTTCCAGCAATGTTCCAGCCACATACCAGCTGGACAAGGTCTGCTAAATCCACAGGGACTGTGCACTTGGTGAAACCGAAAGTCTGCATTCTGAAACAAGTGATTGAGCCTGCTGGAGAACCAGCAGCCATGCCGCAGTCTGGTGAAACCGGGGTTTGGTGTTTGGAGACAGATTAGTTTAAAAACCCAAAAGCGGCTGCAGATTCGGCAGCAAGAGCTGCACAGCCCAGCTTGGCGGGAAGTCCTTCCCACAACCCGCGCACATGCCTCAGTATCTGGCGGGGACAGTAGCTTTTCACAAACCTGCAGCTAATTGTCCCAGAGCTAGGAAGGCGGAGGTCCACAAAAAGGGGGAAATTACCATGCCCCATAACAGCCATATTCTCAGTGGGCTGGGAACACCCCTACATGGACCCGTGGCCCAGAGCTTCCCTTGGTGACTGCACTCACCTGTGACATAGCACAGTCTTCCCTCAGCAGAAGCCCTAGAAGGGCATGGCTTGGAAGACGGACCCACATGAAAGTCCCAGGGACCATACACCAATACCAGGGACTTGTAGGTCCGCGGCAGAGACAAACTGTGGCGAGACTGAACCAAAGGAACACCTGGGAGTTTTGATTATTAAAGCCACCCTCCCTTCCTAATCACTCTGACACACACATTCAGGGTGGGCAGCACCAACTACACAGGGAAATTTGGTGCACCAGTTGGACCCCCAGAAAACTCAGACCCCCACTCACCACAAAGACAAAGTTGGGGAGAACTGGCTTGAGGGGAATAGGTGGCTTGTGGACACCCCTGCTGGTTAGTCAGAGAAAGTGCAATCCACCAAGCTGTAGCTCTGACAAATTAGAGATAATTGTTCAAATAAGTCTATATATCCTAAAAGAATCCTATCAAGACAAGCAAATGCCAAGAGGCCAAAAATAACAGAAAATTTTAAAGCATATGAAGAAACCAGAAGATATGGATAACCCAAACCCAAAAACCCAAATCAAAAGATCAGAGGAGACATAGTACTTGGAATAATTAATCAAAGAACTAATGACAAACAATGAGATCATAGCACAGAATATAAAGGACATGAAGAAGACCCTAGAAGAGCATAAAGAAGAATTTGCAAGAGTAAATTAAAAAATATATGATCTTATGAAAATAAAAGAAACTGTCAATCAAATTAAAAAGATTCTGGATGCTCTCAGTACTAGATTAGAGGAAGCTGAGCAGCAAATTAGTGAACTCAAAGAGGACAGAATGGAAAGTGAAAAAACAAAAGAAAGAATGGGGGAAAAAAATGAAATGGCTCTCAGGGATATGATGGACAATCTAAAATGCACAAATATAAGAATCATTGGTATTCCAGAAGGCGAAGAGAAGGGTAAAGGTTTGGGAGCGTATTCAGACACATTGTTGGGGAAAACTTCCCAAACCTTCTAAACAACATAAATATATAATCATAGGTGCCAAACAAACTCCAAACAGAATAAATCCAAATAAACCCGCTCTAAGACATATTCTGATCAGATTGTCAAATGCTGAAGAGAAGGAGCAAGTTCTGAAAGCAGCAAGAGAAAAGCAATTCACCAAATACAAAGGAAACAACATAAGACTAAGTAGTGACTACTCAGCGGCCACCATGGAGGCAAGAAGGCAGTGGCATGACATATTTAAAATTCTGAAAAAGAATAATTTCCAACCAAGAATACTTTATCCAGCAAAACTCTCCTTCAAATTTGAGGGAGAGCTTAAATTTTTCAAAGACAAACAAATGCTGAGAGATTTTGCCAATAAAAGACCTGCCCTACTTCAGATACTAAAAGGAGCCCTACTGACAGAGAAACAAAATTCTCTATATCTCTCTCTCCTTTCTTAAACAGACATATATAGAACCTTACATCCCAAATCACCAGTACACACATTTTTCTCTAGTGATCACGGATCTTTCTCCAGAATAGACCATATGCTGGGACATAAAACAAGCCTCATTAAAAAAAAAAAAAAAACAACAATTGAATATATTCAAAGCACATTCTCTGACCACAATGGAATACAAATAGAAATCAATAATTTTTCATTTGTAACTCCACTATTTACTTCCTACAGGATATAAAATACACAAACTCTAATGACAACTCAGTGGTTTTGGACTCAATGTAAAATATGTAATTTTTGACAAGAACTATATAAAGGTGGGGGAATGGAAGAGTATAGGAACATAGTTTACAGGTCCTATTGAAGTTAAGTTGGTATCAAAGAAAAACAAGATTGTTATGGATTTAAGAGGTTAATTTTAAGCCCCACAGTAAACACAAAGAAATTATCAGAGAATATGACCATAGAGATGAAAAGTAGAGTATGGGTTATTAGAAGTGGGGGAAAGGGCAATGGGGAGTTAAGAAATGAGTGTAGGTTTGCTGTTTGAGGTGAAGGGAAATTTCTAGTAATGGATGGTGGGAAGGTGATAGCATTACAACATTCTAAATGTGATTAATCCCAGTAATGGAATGCTAGGGAGGGGGAGGAATGGGAAGATTTAGGCTGTATACATGTTTCCACAATTGGAAAAAAAAAAAAGACAGTCTAAATAGATGACAGTTGAATGCTAAGGATGATCCTGGATGGGATCTGAGGATGGAGGACAGGAGGCTCAAAGGGACACAGTTGGGACATAAGAAAAAAAAAAAAAAAAGGAAATATAGAATGTAAGCTTCATATCAATGTTGAATTTCTTGAACTTCTAGCTGCGTTTAATGGGATTGCATAAAAGAATGTTCTTGTTCATGGGAATTGTATATGTGAATTATAGTGTATGTTCAAGGATGTGTGCAGCTTGCTCTCATATGTTCAGAAGACAGAGCAATAGATGATGGATGATAGATAGGGAGGGAGGGAGGGAGGGAAAGAGAAAAGGCCGTGTGACATCATGTTAACGTTGGTGGACTGGGGTATTGGGGGAGGGGGTCAGGGTATGCTGGAGTTCTGTGTATGGGGTTTGTATTGTTTTTGCAACTGTTCCTATAACTTTGAATTTATTTCAAAATAAAATTTAAAAAAAAGAGAGAGAGTGTGGGGAAAAATAGATCTGACAAACATAAACCAAGGATAGGATGGTTGATTTCAAGAAATGCCTTCACAGTAATAACATTGAATGTAGCAAGATTAAACTTCCCAATTAAAAGATATAGATTGGCAGAATGGATTTAAAAATATGAGCCATCAACATGTTGCATACAAGAGATCATCTTAGACACAGCAACACAAAGAAATTGAAAGTGAAAGCATGGGAAAAAAAATATTTCATGCAAGCTACAGCCAAAAGAAAGCAGGAGTAGCAATATTAATCTCAGATAAAATAGACTTTAAATGCAAGGATGTCATGAGAGACAAAGAAGGCCATTACATACTAATAAAAGGGACAATTCAACAAGAAGAAATAACAATCATAAATGTTTATGCACCCAATCAAGGTGCCCCAAAATACATGAGACCAGCATTGGCAAAACTAAAGGAAGCAATAGATGTTTTCACATTAATTGTAGGAGACTTCAATACATCACTGTCTCCTATAGACTGATTAACTGGACAGAAGACCAGTAAGGAAATTGAAAACCTAAACAATCTGATAAATGAATTTGAATTAACAGACATATATAGAACATTACATCCTAAATCACCAGGATACACATTCTTCTCTAGTGTTCACAGAACTTTCTCCAGAATAGATCATATGTTGGGCCATAAAACAAGCTTCAATAAATTTCAAAAAATTGAAATTATTCAAAGCACATTCTCTGAACACAATGGAATACAATTAGAAGTCAAAGACCATTAGAGACTTAGAAAATTAAAAATACCTAGAGGTTAAACAACACACTCCAAAACAATCAGTGGGTTAAAGAAGAAATAGCAAGAGAAATTGCTAAATATAGAGATGAATGAAAATGAGAACATAACATATCAAAACCCATGGGATGCAGCAAAAGCGGTACTGAGGGGGAAATTTATAATTCTAGATGCATACATTAAAAATGAAGAAATGAGCTAAAATTAAAGAACTAATGGAGCAACTGAAGAACCTAGAAAATGAACAGTAAACTAATCCTAAACCAAATAGAAGAAAATATATAACAAGGATTAAAGCAGAAATAAATGACCTCGAGAACAAAAAAGCAATAGAGAGAATAAATAACACCAAAACTTGGTTCTTTGAGAAGATCAACAAGATTGACAAGCCCCTAGGTAGGTTGACAAAAATCAAAAAGAGAGAAGACCCATATAAAAATAATGAATGTGAGAAGCGACATTACTGCAGTTCCTGAAGAAATTTAAAAAATTATAAGAGGATACTATGAACAGCTGTATACCAACAAACTAGATAATGTAGAGGAAATAGACAATTTCCTGGAAACACATGAACAACCCAGACTGACCAGAGAATAAATAGAAGACCTCAACCAACCAATCACAAGCAAAGAGATGCAATCAGTCATCAAAAAGCTTCCCACAAATAAATGCCCAGGGCCAGATGGCTTCACAGGGGAATTCTACCAAACTTTCCAAAAAGAACTGACACCAATCTTGCTTAACTCTTTCAAAACATTGAAGAAAATGGAATACTACATGACACATTTTATGAAGCTAATATCACTCCAAGACCAAAACCATGTAAAGATGCTACAAGAAAGGAAAACTACAGGCCAATTTCCCTAATGAATACAGATGCAAAAGTTCTCAAAAAAATACTGCAAATCGAATACAAAGATATTAAAAAAAATCATACACCATGACCAAGTGGGGTTCATTCTAGGCATGCAAGGATGGTTCAACATAAGAAAATCAATGTATTACAACATATTAACAAATCAAAAGGGAAAAAGCAAATGATCATCTCAATAGATGCTGAAAAAGCATTCGACAAAATCCAACATCCCTTCTTGATAAAAACACTTCAAAAGGTAGGAATTGAAGGAAACTTCCTCAATATGGCAAAAAGCACATATGAAAAACCCACAGCCAGCATAGTACTCAATGGTGAGAGACTGAAAGTCTTCCCTCTAAGATCAGGAACAAGACAAGGATGCCTGCTATCACCACTGTTATTCAACATTGTGCTGGAAGTGCTAGCCAGGGCAATCCGGCAAGACAAAGAAATAAAAGGCATCCAAATTGGAAAAGAAGAAGTAAAACTGTCATTGTTTGCAGATGATATGATCTTATATCTAGAAAACCCTGAGAAATCGACGATACAGCTACTAGAGCTAATAAATTTAGCAAAGTAGCGGGATAGAAGGTTAATGCACATAAGTCAGTAATGTTTCTATATGCTAGAAATGAACAAACTGAAGAGACACTCAAGAAAAAGTTACCATTTTCAATAGCAACTAAAAAAATCAAGTACCTAGGAATAAACTTAACCAAACATGGAAAAGACCTATACAAAAAACCAACATAGCTGTACTAAAAGAAATAGAAAGGGAACTAAAAAGATGGAAAAATATTCCATGTTCATGGATAGGAAGGCTAAATGTCATTAAGATGTCAATTCTATGCAAACTCATCTACAGACTCAATGCAATCCCTATCAAAATTCCAACAACCTAATTCACAGACTTGGAAAAGCTAATTATCAAATTTATTTGGAAAGGGAAGATGCCTCAATTTGCTACAAACATTCTAAAAAAGGAAAATGAAGTGGGAGGACTTACACTCCCTGACTTTGAAGCCACAGTAGTCAAAACAGCATGGTACTTGCACAAAGATAGACATATTGATCAATGTAATCAAACTGAGAATTCGGAGATAGACCCCCAGATCTACGGTTGACTGATCTTTGATAAGGACCCCAAAACCAATGAACTGGGACATAACAGTCTTTTCAACAAATAGGGCTGGGAGAGTTGGATATCCATATCCAAAAGAATGAAAGAGGACCCCTACCTCACCCCCTACACAAAAATTTACTCAAAATGGCTTAAATACCTCAATATAAGAGACAGTACCATAAAACTCTCAGAAGATAATGAAGGAAAACATCTTCAAGACCTTGTATTAGGCAGTCACTTCCTAGACCTTACATCCAAAGCACAAGCAACAAAAAGGCAAAAATAGATAAATGGGAACTCCTCAAACTTAGAAGTTTCTGTCTCTCAAAGGAATTTGTCAAACAGTTGAAGAGGCAGCCAACTCAATGGGAAAAAATTTTTGGAAACCATGTACCTGACAAAAGACTGATATCTTGCATATATAAAGAAATCCTACAACTCAATGACAATGGTACAGACAGCACAATTATAAAATGGGCAAAAGATATGAAAAGACAGTTCTCTGAAGAGGAACTACATATGGCCAAAAAACTTATGAAAAAATGTTCATCTTCACTAGCTCTTAGGGAGATGCAAAATAAGACCACAATGTGATACCATCTCACACCAATTAAAATGGCTGCCATTAAACAAACAGGTAAGTACAATTGCTGGAGAGGATGTGGAGAAATTGGAACTCTTATTCATTGTTGGTGGGACTGTATAAAGGTACAGCCACTTTGGAAGACAGTCTGGCACTTCCTTAGAAAACTAGATTCAGAGTTACCCTTCGATCCAGCAATCACACTTCTCCGTATATACCCAGAAAAATCAGAAAGCAGGGACACGAACAGATATCTGTACGCCAATGTTCATAGCAGCAATATTCATAATTGCCAACAGATGGAAACAACCCAAATGTCCTTCAACAGATGAGTGGATAAATAAAATGTGGTATATACACATGATGGAATAGTATGCAGCAGGAAGAAGGAATGACATCATGAAACATACAACATGGATGAACCTTGAAGACATAATGCTGAGCGAAAGAAGCCAGGCACAAAAAGAGAAATATATGCTACCACTAATGTGAACACTGAAAAATGTAAAATAAATGGTTTATAATGTAGAATGTAGGGGACCTAGTGATAGAGAGCAATTAGTGAAGGGGGAATGATAATTTAATAAGAACAGATAAGTTATGGGGGGTGTGCCAGTTTGAATGTATTATGTCCCCCAAAACTCCATTATCTTTGATGTAATCTGGGCAGAGTATCAGTGTTGATTAGATTGTAATTCTTTGAGTGTTTCCGTGGAGATTTGCCCCACCCAACTGTGGGTGATGACTCTGACTGGATAATTTCCATGGAGGTATTACCCCACCCATTCAGGGTGGGTCTAAATTAAATCACTGGAGCCATATAATTGAGCTGACAAACAGAAGGAACTCAGTGCACCTGTTAGTGACATTTTTGAAGAGGAGCTACAGCTAAGAGGGACACTTTGAAGAATGCACAGAAGCTGAGAGAGAATAGCTGCAGATGAGAGACAGTTTGAAGTTGGCTGTTGAAAGCAGACTCTTGCTCCGGAGAAGCTAAGAGAGGACAAATACCCCAAGAGCAACTAAGAGTGACATTTTTGAGGAACTGCAGCTTTGAAAAGGAACGTCATGGGAGAAAGACATTTTGAACCCAGAACTTTGGAGCAGATGCCAGCCACATGCCTTCCCAGCTAACGGAAGTTTTCCAGACACCGCTGGCCATCCTCCAGTGAAGGTACCCTATTGCTGATGTGTTACTTTGGACACTTTATGGCCTTAAGACTGTAACTGTGTAACCAAATAAATCCCCTTTTATAAAAGCCAATCCATCTCTGGTGTTTTGCATTCCAGCAGCACTAGTAAATAGAATAGTGGGTAAATTTAACATTCTGAGAAAGCTCAGGAATGACTATGGTTTGTTAATTTCTGGTGGGTATGGTAGGAACAAGTTCACAGAAATGTAGTTATCTTAGGTTAACTGTTTTTCTCATTCCTTCCCTGGGTTATAGTCTGTATATTTTCTTGGGGTAGACTAAGAATATGTTGGAAGTAATATGGTTATTTTAAGTTATTTGTTTTTCTTATTCCTTTGTTTTGGTTTGTTTGAAACTTTTGTCTGTTTTTTTTTTTTTAATTTTATGATAAAGTTAATTAAAAAAAATTTTTTTTAAATGCAGAGCCTCCCCCCACCCCCATCCCAAGGAGCTAGGGGAAAATGCAGAGGTGTTGGGCTTCCTCACCTGGATGGTTGCCGATGTTCTCACAAACATTGAGGACTGACAGGCTGATGTGCTGAACCCTCTATCATGGGACTTGCCCTTAAGAAGGCTGTTACTGCAAAGGAGAGGGTAGGCCTGCTTATAATTGTGCCTAAGAGTCTCCCACTGAATGCCTCTTTGTTGCTCAGATGTGGCCCTCTCTCTCTAGCTAAGCAAACTTGGCAGGTGAAATCACTGCCCTCCTCCCGTACATGGGATCTGACACCCAGGGGTGTAAATCTCCCTGGCAACGTGGCATATGACTCCTGGGGAGGAATTGGGACCTAGCATCATGGGAGGAAGAATATCTTCCTGATAAAAAGGGGGATGTGAAAGGAAATGAAATCAAGTTTCAGTGGCTGAAAGATTCCAAATGGAGTTGAGAGGTCACTCTGCTGGGCACTCTTATGCACTATATACATAACTCTTTTTAGGTTTTAATGAATTGGAATAACTAGTAGTAAATACCAGAAACTATCAAACTACAACCCAGAAGCCCTGAGTCTTGAAGACGATTTTATAACAACGTAGTTTACAAGGAGTAACAATGTGATTGTGAAAGCCTTGTGCATCACATTCCTCTTTATCCAGTGTATGGAAGGATGAGTAGAAAAATGGAGGCAAAAAACTAAAGGAAAAATAGGGTAGGAGGGGGGACAATTTGGGTGTTCTTTTTTTACTCTTTTTTATTTATTCTTATTTTCACTTTTTCTGGTAAAAAGAAAATGTTAAAAAAATAGATTGGGGTGATGAATGAACAACTATATGATGGTAATATGATCAATTGTTTGTATATTTTGGCTGACTGTATGGTGTGTGAATAAATCTTAATTTAAAAAATTGAAGAAGGGAAACTTACAATATTAAAAATATTGGCAATGGACATCAAGACCAACTGATAGCATGTATCAATGGCATTTGTAAATATGGATACCAAATTGAAATTGAATGTAAACTCCAAAGTGTGTTCTTAGTAAAAGATTTATATTTATAAATAGTCATTATAATAAGCTATAACTTCCATTTTAAATTAACAAAGATTAGGAAATGAAAAAGGGTAAGAGCAGGGAAAGTAAAGGTGGGAGTAAGAATTTATATTTGATGTGATAAAGTTCAGCTAGTAGAATTAAAAACATTTCTACCTTCTGTATCACTCCAGAAGATAAAAGCCAAGCACAGCAAAAGGAACAGGTATGGAAATAAAAAACACAAAACAAAACTTAATAGAAAGTATTGCTAAAGCCAATAGTTATGACAACACATAAATAAGTGTGTTTAGATTTGACCACAAAAGGGAAAGCTTCAAATTGGGTTAAATTTTTTTTTTTCTAAAATGAAAGGTTAAAAATGAAAGATGGGGGAGACAGAAGAAGATGGTGGCATAGAGAGGAATGGAAGCTAGTTTGTCCCCCTGGAACAACGAATAAACAACCAGGAACAGCTAGTAAATAATCTGGAATAACTGTGGGGGACAAATGTGACCGTCCACTCATCATATACCAGCCTGATTTGGGAGGAATGCCCAAGATCACAGCATAAAATCTGTAAGTAAAAACTGTGGATCCAAGCCAGGAGCCCTCTCCCCCCACAGCCCAAACTGCAAAGCCTCATGGGGCTAGAGAGCAGTACTCTCCAAGCAAGTGAATATAGCTCAGTGGAACTCCAACTGGAGTAATGAAAATGTTCTAAAAATTGAAAAAAAAAAATTTAATTGTGGTGATGGATGAACAGCTGTATGATGGTACCATGGGCAATTCATTGTACACCTTAGATCTTCAGATAGTTGTATGGTATGTGAACAATCTCTATTTAAAAAAAAAAAAAAGATATGTACTCAAGGGCCAAAGTTGAAAAAAATTAATCATTTTAATGCTTTAAAAAATCAAAGATGGAATGCACAACTATGTAATGGTATTGTGAACAACTGATTGTACACTGTGGATGATTGTATGGTTTGTGAATATATCTCAATAAAATTGAATTTTAAAAAAACTAAAAAAAAAGAATGAACAACAAAAAAATAGCATAGAAACATAAAATATTTAGGAATAATTTTAACAAAATATATATGACATTTGTACACTGAAATCTACAAAACACTGATGAGAGAAATTAAAGAAGACCTAAATAAATGGAGGGTGTCCTGGTTTGGATGTATTATGTCCCCCAAAACACCATTATCTTTGATGCAGTCTTGTGTGAGCAGGAAACATATTGGTGTTGATTGGGTTGGAGACTTTTCATTGGATGTTTCCATGGAGATGTGATCACTCAACTGGGGGCAAGATCTTTCACTGGATAATTTCCATGGAGGTGTGGCCCCGCCCATTCAGCATGGGCCTTGATTAGTTTACTGGGGCACTATATAAGCTCAGACAGAAGGAGGGAGCATGATACAGCCAAGAGGGACACTGAAGAATGCACAGAAGCTGAGAGAGTAGCTGCAGATGAGAGGCAGTTTGAAGATGGCTGTTGAAAGCAGACTCTTGCTCCAGAGAAGCTAAGAGAGGACAAACACCCCAAGAGCAACTAACAGTGACATTTTTAAGAAACTGAGCCTAGAGAGGAACATCCTGAGAGAAAGCCATTTTGAAACCAGAACTTTGGAGCAGACACCAGCCATGTGCCTTCCCAGCTAACAGAGGTTTTCTAGACACCATTGGCCATCCTCCAGTGAAGGTACCCTATTGCTGATGTGTTACCTTGGACACTTTATGGCCTTAAGACTGTAACTGTGTAACCAAATAAACCCCCATTTATAAAGCCAGTCCATTTCTGGTGTTTCACATTCTGGCAGCATTGGCAAACTGGAACAGATGGTATACCATAATTGTGGATCAGAAAACTTAATATTGTTTAGATGTCAGTTTTCCACAAACTGATTTATAGATTTAGTGCAATCCTCAAAATCCTAGCAGGAATTTTTGTAGACATTGACAATCTGATTCTAAAATTCATATCAAAGAACTTTAAAGAGCCAAACAATTTTATAAAAGAACACAAAATTGGAGGATTTATATTACCTGATTTCAAAACCAACTACAAAGCTACAGTAACCAGTACAGTGTGGTACTTGTGAAAGGTATGATCTAAACATATTGATCAAAGATACAGAACAGACAATTCGGAAACAGACCCACTCATATATGGTTAACTGATTTTTTGAACAATGCTGCCAAGGTAATTCAATGAAGAAAAGATAGACTTTTCAAAAAAATAGTGCTAGGACACCTAGATATCCTCAATCTTTCCCCTAAACTATTCTCAAAGATTCACTCAAAATAGTTTATAGTCCTAAATGTAAAGACCAAAAATGAAAAACTCTTAGAAGAAAATGTAAGTCTATGTGATTTGGGTATAAGCAAAAGTGAGTACATTTGTCAGAATTTATTGAACATTATTCTTCAAATAGGTGCATTTATTTTATGTAAACCATGCCTCAATAAAATTGACCAAAAAAAAAAAATCCATCCAAATTTGGTGCTTAAATGGATAACTTTACATTATCATTTCTTCTTTCACTATGCTAGAAGAGCCATGCTTGCTTTCACTCTAGTCTCTACTTCAAGGCCTTCACTGTGGCTGTTCCTGCCTAAATTGTTCACCAATCTTCACAGGGCTGACTATTGCTTATCATTCAGTATTTAGTTCAGATGAGATCTCTAGAGAGAGGCCCTTCCTGATTGTCCAAGATAATCCATGCTATGTCCACACCCCACCTACTATCATCATGCTCTATCTCATTTCTCTTTATACTTTCTTAATAAAATAAGAACTTGTGTCAATAAAAATAATTTGGGGGTGATGTCATCAATGTTGCAATGTCTTACACATCCCGTGAAAAAACTTCCCCTGATTTTTAGCAAACAAAAGGATAAATATCACTTGCTTAGAACTCTGGAGGATGGTAGAGACTAAAGAAGGACTCCACAAATGCTGAATTGAAGAAAGAGAAAAATATTTTGTAGTGTTCCAGTTTGGATGTATTATGTCCCCCAAAATGCCGTGTTCTTTAATGCAATCTTGTGGAGGCAGATGTATTAGTGTTGATTAGGTTGGAACCTATTGATTGAGTGTTTCCATGGAGATGTGACTCAATCAACAGTGGGTGAGAACTTTGGTTAGGTAATTTCCATGGAGGTGTTACCCCACCCATTCAGGGTGAGTCTTAATTAAATCACCAGAGTCCTATAAACAAGTTCACAGACAGAAGGAGCTCAGAGCAGCTGAGAGTGACACTTTGCTGCAGCTTGAAGAGACATTTTGGAGACAGCCTTTGAAAGCAGACTTTTGCTGTCCTTTGCTCTGGAGAAGCTAAGAGAGGACAAACACCCCAAGAGTAACATTTTGAAGAACACACAGGAGCTGAAAGAGGAACTGGAACACAACCTGCTATCAGCAGACACCAGCCACATGCCTTCCCAGCTAACAGAGATTTTCCTGATGCCAATGGCCTTCCTTCAGTGAAGGTATACTTGTGTTGATGCCTTCATTTGGACATTTTCATGGCCTTCAGATGTAAATTAGTAACCAAATAAACTCCCTTTATAAAAGCCAGTACATTTCTGGTATTTTGCATAACAGCAGCATTAGCAAACCAGAACAGGCAGGAAACTTCTGTCCCAGACCAACCAGTCCTCTTTCCTTCCCTCTCACTTGGTCCCATGCAGCTTGGGAAGTGCTCAGAGGGAGCAGCCTGGATCCCTCCTACCTCCATCAGGGACAGACTATAAAGCCATGCACAGAAGTGGGTTAGAATTCCAAGATATCCAGACCTTGGGACCCAAGCCCACAGAGACCAAAGGCAGAACATCAAGCCACTGAGGAGTGCTTAATACAAAAGGGCACCCAGGAGGATTAGAGAGGAAGCAGCAGAGCCTACTTCTCTCCCCAAATCACCAAGTAGCCAAGTAGAAACTATCCAAATTAACAATTTTCAGAATCCAGAGACCAAGGGAGTTCAGCACAAAATACAGAGAAGTGCAAGACAAAGAGACTGAGAAACCATGGTCAGAGACTGCAAATAACTCCCTCCATGGCTCCTGGCACCATTTCTCACCATTGAGGGAAGCAGTGGTGCTGGTGGGGGGATGACTCGATTCTTACATGGGTGGTGGCTGCAGACTGGGATGGCTGTGGGAGTCCTCCACCCCAAGTACAGAGGGACACAGTGCAACACTAAGCCAGATTTTGGCTGGCAAAGTTAGAACACAGGATTCCCACAGTTTCAGCTCATCCCAGTCAGATGTCACTGGGCACCAGTGTTCCAAGAGCCACAATAGCCTGCCTTCATATGGCTGAAGGGAACAGGCAGCTGCAGAGCACTCTCTGCTGGGCAGGCTAGAAAGTGCAGACTGGTGACATGAAAGGGAAAAACAAACAGGTCTTTTTGGAATCTTTCCAGACCCTCTCCTGTGGCCCTTTGGATCTGGTCAATGGTCCCTGCATGGGAACCTGGCCCTGTTTGGATGGGAAATACTGTTGAACCAACCCTCAAAGAAGAGCCATAACACAAACCAAATAAACAACAAAATCCTAGGCAAGAGAGAGAAGCTGACCTTCAGAATAAACCCATCCAAATAATCAGAAGACCAGTTATCAGCAAAAATTCACAAGGCATACTAAAACATGGGAAGTTATGGCCCAGTTAAAGGAACAAATTAAAAAGTTAGAGATACAGAATTTGGAACAACTAATCAAAGATGTTCAAACAAATCTTCTAAATAAATTCAAGGAGATGGCTAACGAGATAAAGGATATTAAGAAAACACTGGGTGGGCATAAAGAAGAATATGGAAGCATGCAAAAAAATACCAGATCTTACAGAAATGAATGACATTGTAGATGAAATTAAAAATAGATTAGAAACACAAAACAGCAGATTTAAAGAGGCAGAAGAAAGGATCAGCAAACTAGAGGACAGAGCATCATCCGAACTCGAACAGACAAAAGAACAGATGGAGAAATGAATGAAAAAAAAATTAGCACAGGCTCTGGCAAATGATTGACAACATGAAGCATACAAACATAGGCATCATGGATGTCCCAGAGAGAGAAGAGAAGGGAAAAGGCCAGGAAGAATATTTGAGGAAATAATAGCTGAAAATTTCCCATTTCTTATGTAAAACATCAATATACAAGTGTAATAAATGCAATGTACTCCAAATAAAATAAAGCTGAATAGGCTTACTCCAAGACACTTACTAATCAGACTGTCAAATGCCAAAAACAAAGAAAGAATTCTGAAATCAACAAGAGAAAAGCCATTCATCACATATAAGGGAAGCCAAATAAGACCAAATAAGACTAAGTGCTGATTTCTCATCAGAACCCATGGAGGTGAGAAAGCAGTGGAATGATATATTTAATGTATGAAAGAGAAAAACTGCCAGCCAAGAATTCTTTATCCAGCAAAGATGTCCTTCAAAAATGAGGAAGAGTGTAAAACATTCACAGATAAACAGAAGCTGAGAGAGTTAGTTAACAAGAGTCCTGCCCTAAAATAAATACTAAGGGGAGTTCTACAGGCTGAATAGAAAAGACAGGAGACAGACGCATGGAGGAGAGTATAGAAATGAACATTATCAGTAAGGGTACTAAAAGAATTAAAAGAGAGAAAAAAATAGATCAGACCAAAAAAAGGCAAAGAATAAAATGGTGAAGTAAGTATGCCTTTACAGTAATAACACTGAATGTTAATGGATTAAACTCCCCAATCAAAAGACACAGATTGGCAAAATGGATAAAAAATTATGATCCATACTTTGGGTATATGTGTGACATCTGAAACTCAGAGCTGGAGTTCAGCAGCTATGAATGTCAGTATAATTTCATACAGCAACTGTTTAAAAAAAAAAGCTGAAAAATAGTTCATACTTCAATTAGACATATGAATGAAGTGGATCTGGTTAGGACTAAGGCAAATCAGGCCAAAGGGTAAAGGACGATATTAACTGTGTTTTAAAACTTCAAATTCTGTGTGAGACCTAGAAAAGGGATGTTTATTTGGTGCAGGGTCTATACTTTCTGTAGCATACTAAATAATTTAACTTGTATGGTCAGTTTATTCAAACACCATAATTACATGAAACTTTGAACAGGAAGTGAGATCTAGTGGGTTTGTACAGATTTGTGTGAAATTCTGATATATTCCAAAGTAATTTGGGCAGAGAATAAAAATGTACTTGCAGGGCCCCCTGAGGAACTGGCAGAAAATGTGGAAATGTTGGACTTCCCCACCTGGGTTATTACTGATATTCTCACAAACATTGAGGATTAGCAATTTAGTAGGCCGAGCCTTCGAGCTTGGGGCTTGCCCTTATGAAGCTTGTTATTGCAAAAGAGAGGCTAAGTCTACCTATAATTGTGCCTAAGAGTCTCCCCCAGAGAATCTCTTTGTTGCTTGGATGTGGCCTTTCTCTCTAAGCCAACTTGGCAGGTGAACTCATTGCCCTCCCTGCTACATTGGACATGACTCCCAGGGGTGTAAATCTCTCTGGCAACATGGGACATGACTCCCAGGGATGAGGCTGGACCCAGCATCATGGGATTAAGAAAATCTTCTTGACCTAAAGGGGGAAGAGAAATGAAACAAAATCAAGTTTTAGTGGCTGAAAGATTTCAAATGGAGTTGAGAGGTCACTCTGGAGGGCATTCTTATAGGCTATACAGATACCCCTTTTTAGATTTTAGTGTATGGGAATAGCTAGAAGGAAATACCTCAAACTGTCAAACTGCAACCCAGTAGCCTTGATTCTTGAAGATTACTATATAACTATGTAGCTTACACAGTGTGACTGTGTGCAATTGTGAAAACCTTGTGGCTCACACTGCCTTTATCCAGTGTATGGACAGATGAGTAGAAAAATGGGGACAAAAATTAAATGAAAAATAGGGTAGGATGGGGGGGGTGGAATGCTTTGGGTGTTCTTTCTTACTTTTATTTTTATTCTTTTTTTTTGGTTTTAAGGAAAATGTTCAAAAATCAATGGTGGTGATGATATACAACTATATGATGGTACTGTGAACAGCTGATTGTACACTGTGGATGATAGTATGGTATGTGAATATATCTCAATAAAACTGAATTAAAAATAAAAAAAAAACTATGATCCATATTTATGCTGTCTACAAAAGATTCATTTTAGACCCAACAATACAAATAGGGTTGAAAGTGAAAGAATGGAAAAAGATATTCCATGCAAGCCATAATCCAAAAAAAGCTGGGGTAGCTATACTAACATCAGACAAAATATATTTTAAATGCAAAAATGTTAAAAGAGACACAGAAGGATATCATATAGTAATAAAAGGGGCAATTCACAAAGAAGAAATAACAATTATAAATATTTTTGTACCTTATCAATGTGCCCCAAGTACATGAGGCAACCACTGGCAACACTGAAGGGGAAAACAGATGTCTCTACAATAAGAGACTTGAGCATACCACTCTCTTCAATAGACAGAAAATCTCAACAGAGATCCATAAGAAAACAGAGAACCTAAATAATATTAGGTTAATAATGAATTAGAACTAGCAGACATACAGAGAACATTTGCACCTCCAACCAGCAGGATATATATTCTTCAAGGGCTCATGGAACATTCTCCAGGACAGAAGACATGCTAGGGCACAAAACAGCTCTTAATAAAGTTAAAGTTATTAAAAACACTTTCTTTGATCATAATGGAATGAAGCTGGAAATCAATAACCACTGGAGAACTGGAAAATTCACAAATATATGGAGGTTAAAACACACTCTTAAACAATCAGTGGATCAAAGAAGAAATTTAAAGAGAAATCAGTAAATATCTCAAGATGCATGAAAACAAGAAAACAATGTATCAAAACCTATGGAATGAGCAAAGGCAGTACTAAGAGGGAAATTTATAGCCATAAACACCTACATTAAAAAGGAAGAAAGAGCTAAAATCAAAGGCCTAACTGACCTGGAGAAGCTAAAGAAAGCAAACTAGTCCAAAAGCAATTAAAGTGAAAGAAACAACAAAGATTAGAGCAGAAATAAATGAAATTGAAAACAAAAAGATGTCAAGTGAGAATCAGTAAAACCAGAAGTTGGTTCTCTGAGAAGAGCAATAAAATTGTCAAACCGTTATCTAGGCTGACAAAGACAAAAAGAGAGAAGATTTAAATAACTAAAATCAGAAATGAGAGGGGAGCATTATTATGGACTCCAAAAAAATAAAAAAAAGATCATAAGAGGATACTATGACAGTTGTATACCAACAAATTAGACAATGTAGTTGAAATGGAAATGGGTAACTTCCTAAAAACACATGAATAACCTACACTGACTTGAGAAGAAATAGAAGACCTCAACAAACCAATCACAAGAGGCCAATCAGTCATCAAAAAGCCCCCTACAAATAAAAGCCCAGGGCCAGATGGCTTCACAGGTAAATTTTACCAATCATTACAAGAATTAAGATCAATTCTGTTCAAACTCTTCCAGAAAATTGAAGAGCAGGAAACACTACTTATCTAATTCTATGAAGCCAATATAACCCTAATACCAAAGCCTGATAAAGATACTACAAGAAAAGAAAATTACAGACCAATTTCTCTAATGAATATAGATGCAGAAATCCTCAACAAAATACTTGCAAATTGAATCCAACAGCACATAAAAAGAATTAAACACTGTGGGTTTTATTCCAGGTATGCAATGGTGTTCAACACAAGGAAATCAATTAAGATAATATACCACATTAATAAATTGAAAGGGAAAAACCACAATGATCATCTCAACTGATGTAGAAAAGGTATTTGACAAAGTCCAGTATCCTTTCTTGATTAAAAACACTTCAAAAGTTAGGAATAGAAGGAAATTTTGTCAAAATGATAAATGGCATATATAAAAAACCCAAGCTAAGATTATACTCAACGGTGAGAGACTGAAAGCTTTCCCTCTAAGATCAGGAACAAGACAAGGATGCCCACTGTCACCAGTGTCATTCACTATTGTGGTAGAAGTTCTAGCTAGAGCAACTAGGCAGGAAAAAGAAATAAAAGACATCCAAATTGAAAAGGGAGAAGTAAAACTTTCACTGTTAGCAGATGACATGATCCTATATAGAGAAATTCCAAAAAATCTACAACAAAGCTACTAGAGCTAATAAACAAGTTTAGCAAAGTGGCAGGATATAAGGTCAACATGCAAAATCAGTGGTGTTTCTATACGTTAGCAATGAGCTACCTGAGGAGGAAACCAAGAAAAAAATTCCATTTACAATAGCAAATAACAGAAACTAATATCTAGTAATAAACTTAACTAAGGATGTAAAGAATCTATATTCAGAAAACTACAAAACATTGCTAAAAGAAATCAAAGAAGACCTAAATAAATGCAAGGACATACCATGTTTACAGACTGGATGGCTAAATGTCATTAAGATGTCAATTCTACCCAAATTGATCTATAGATTCAATGCAATGCCAGTCAAAAACAGCCTATTTCGAAGAAGTGGAAAAGCTAAGTATCAAATTTATATAGAAGGGTAAGGGGCCTCAAATAACCAAAAACATCTTGAAAAAGAAGAATAAAGGGGGAGAAGTCACACTTCCTGACTTTAAAGCTTATTATAAAGCTACAGTGGTCAAAACAGCATAAAGATAGACATATTGATCAATGGAATCAAATTGAGAGTTCAGAAATAGACCCTCACATCTATGGTCAATTGATTTCTGACAAGGCTCCCAAGTCCATTCAACTGGAACAGAACAGTTTCTTCAATAAATGGTGCTGGGAGAACTGGATATTCATATCTAAAAAATTAAAGAGAACCCCTACCTCACACCCTATACAAAAATTAACTCTAACTGGATCAAAGACCTAAATAGAAGAGACTGTACCATAAAACTCCTAGAAGAACATGTAGGGAAGCATCTTCAAGATCTAGTGATAGGAGGTAGTTTCTTAGACCTTACATCCCAAAGCACAAGCAACAACAACAAAATAGATAAATGGGACCTCCTCAAAATTGTATACTTCTGTCCTTCAAAAGGCTTTGTCAAAGGGGTGAAAAGTCAGCCAACTCAATGGGAGAAAATATTTGGTAACCAAATATCCAATAAGGGTTTGATATCCAGAATAGAAA
This sequence comes from Choloepus didactylus, assembly GCF_015220235.1. Classification (NCBI taxonomy): domain Eukaryota; kingdom Metazoa; phylum Chordata; class Mammalia; order Pilosa; family Megalonychidae; genus Choloepus; species Choloepus didactylus. Next base: position 36,920,702 of record NC_051320.1, on the reverse strand, counting down.
AAGAAATCCCACTACTCAACAACAAACAGACAAACCAATTAAAAAATGGGCAAAAGACATGAACAGACATTTTTCCAAGGAGGAAATACAAATGGCTAAAAAGTATATGAAAAGATGCTCAACTTCACTAGCTATCAGGGAATTGCAAATCAAAACCACAATGAGATATTATTTCATACCTGCTAGAATGGCCACTATTAAAATAACAGGAAACTATAAGTGTTGGAGAAGATGTGGAGAAATAGGGACACTTATTCACTGCTGGTGAGAATATAAGATAGTATAGCCAGCATGGAAGATGGTCTGATGGTGTCTCAGGAAGCTAAACATAGAGCTCCCATATGATTTGGGAATCCCGCAACTAGTTGCATATCCAGAAGAAGTGAAAGCAGGGACATGAACAGACATTTGCACGCCAATGCTCATACTGGCATTATTCACAATCGCCAAAAGATGGAAACAAATCAAATGTCCATCAACCAATGAATGGATAAACAAAATGTGGTTTATATGTACAATGGAATGTTATTCAGCAGTAAGAAGGAGTGAAGTTCTGAAGCACACAACAACATGGATGAACCTTGAGGACATTATGTTGAGTGAAATAAGTCAGACACACAAGGGCAAATATTGTATGAGCTCACTAATATGAACTAATTATAATACGTAAACTCAGACATAAAAACTAGAATATAGGTTACTAGGAGATAGAATGAGGCTAGAGAATGTGGAGCGGATGCTTAACATGTGCACAATTTTTAACTAGGTTGAATTTAAATGTTTGGAACTGGATAGAGGTGATGGTAGGATCTTACGGTACGTGTAATTAACAGAACTGAATTATGAGTGTGATTGTGGTTGAAAAGGGATATTTAGAGTCATGTATGTCACTCTAGAAGGAAAGTTAGAGGTTAAAACATGGGACTGTATAACACAGTGAACCCTGTAATGGACAATGACATGATTAACAGTGCAAACATAAAAAGTTCTTTCATGAACTAAAACAAATGTACAACACTATTACAAGGAGTTAACAATAGAGTTGTATATGGAAAAAAGGAACTTATTGCAAACTATGGACTATAGTTAGTAATATTTTAATATTATGTCACCAGCAGTAACAAATGTACCACACACAATAATAAGGAGAGGGGGATAAGGGATAGAGGATGTTTTGTGGGTTTTGTTTTTTTAAATAATGAAGATGTTCTAAAATTGTGGTGATGAATGCATAACTCTGTGATGATACTGTGAGCCAAAGATTATATACTTTGGATGGATTGTATGATGTATGAATATATCTCAATAAAACTGCATTTAAAAAAAAGACAAAAAACAAAAACAAAAGACAAAGTAAATTGGTTTATTTAGTTTGTGTTTGCCATCCGTCTACCCCACTGGAATGTGAACTCCCCAAGGGTGGGAACTGTCCACCACTCCATCCCTGAACCTAGAAGAATGCCTGGTACATAGTAGGAATTTAATACATTTCTAAAGGACTAATAAATAAATGAATGAGTTATCTAGACATTTTCTCTCTGTGAACTTTCCTTTTTTCCTTAATGATTTCAGATCAATGGGGGTGTTACTGCTGATCTATAGATTTCCTTTGGATTACCAATAACCTGCTTTTCTCATGCAAGGTATGACATTTTTTAAATTCAATTTTATTGAGATATATTCGTAAACCATACAACCATCCACAGTGTACAATCAATTGTTCAAACAATAGCATTATATAGTTGTGCATTCATCACCACAATCAATTTTTGAACATATTCATTACCACACAAAAAAAGAATAAGAATAAACATTAAAGTAAAAAAGAGCACAACATTTTAATATCCTACTTGATCCCATTTGATCTGGGAAGCTTCTCTCCCAGAGATTAGTCTTCTTTTTTATCCCTCTTACATGGTATTCTGGTTTGCTAATGCTGCCATTATGCAAAATACCAGAAATGGGTTGACTTTTATAAAGGGGATTTATTAGGTGACAAATTTACTTCTGAGTCCATAAAACTGTCCAAACTAAGGCATCAACAAGAGGATACCTTCACTGAAGAAAGGCCGATGGTGTCTGGAACACCTCTGTCAGCTGGGAAGGCAGGTGGCTGGCATCTGCTGGTCTTTTGCTCCCAGGTTGTGTTTCAAAAGGGCTTTCTCCAAAATGTATCTGGGCTTCTCTTTCTTAGCTTCTTCAGTTCTGTGCATCTAAGTGTCAGGGTCCTCTCTTAGCTTCTCTGGAGCAAACTCTGGGTTAACATCTCCAGGCATCTCTGAGCATCTCAAAGAGTCAGCAAGTGTTTCTCCAAAATCCTCTCACAGCTGCTATGAGCTCCTTCCATCTGTGAGCTCTCTTATAGGACTCCAGTGATTTAATTAAGACCCGTCCTGAATGTGCGGGGTCCACATCTGCATGGAAATATCTAATCAAAATGTTTCACCTACAGTTAGGTGAGTCACATCTCCCTCAAAACAACCTAATCCAAATATCCCACAAGATTGGATTAAAACACGTCTTTTGGGGGGACATAATTTATCCAAACTGGCACACATAGCCAAGTTGAAATTGCATTCTCCATTGTGTCCTAATACAAATGCATGAAGGGCACATGTCTCTGAGGCCTTGAAAAATTTCAAGATGGCAACTTTGTCTATTTTCCATCTAGCCTGGCACTAAAACCTTCCAAGATTTCTAGGCATCTATAAAATCATGATTTTCCTTTTTTAAATCCCAGTGAGTTTTATTTACTCAAATTGTGCTTGTCTAACATCCTCCCTACTACAATTCCTCTCCCTCCCAACAGTGAAAATCAGAGCTATTCTATTGGATCCGGGACTTATTTGTGTTTCCTTTGCATTTTTTCTTTGAGGAATAAAGGGCCCTTCTTAATTGGTTAGTAAAGTTGATTCCTGATGCTCGATTAAGATAGCAGTAGTTGAAATTATACAAAAATATATGAGATTCATCTAAAAATATATATGATTTTGAATAAACTTGTCTCACCCAAGTAAGAGAGAATTTAAATGTAAAGTGAAGTTTGTGTTATGTTATTGTTATAAGCGATGTAGGTTGAATTGTGCACCCCAGTCTGTACATGTTCTTGGTCTTGGTCTGCATTCTGTTGGGTGTGGACCCGCATGGGCCAACTGAATTACGCTGGGTTTTAATCTGGATTTCTGGAGTCTTTTACAAGAATTAATGTCAGATGGAGAGAGAAGCCACAGGGAGCAGCCAGAAGCCTGAAGTCAACAGAACACAGGAGAGAAAAGAGAGGACCTCATCATGGGATGGAAAAGCCAAGGAACCCCAAAGATTGCTGGTAGCCAGAGGATAACGACCCCGGGAGGAAGCAAGCCTTTTAGTCTCTAAAATCACAAGCCAACAAATTCCTGTTGTTAAGCCAACCCATGATATAGTATTTGTTTTTGCAGGCAAGAAACTAAAATAATAAGAGTAAGGCAAGTATCTTGGGACCAAAGCTCTTCTGGTGGACCCTATCTTCTTGGATGAGCTCCAAGGCATATTGCAAGCTGGTGACTAGGAAGCAGAAGTGACTAGAAAATGGTTTCTTTTATTTTGGTTTGTTTTTTAAGCAAAATTCAGGGACCAAGGAAAGATGATTTTACACACCTGGAAGAGCTGGATGAACATCAAAAAGCAGATCAAATTAAAAATATCTGAAAGCACAACTAAGGGTTGCAAACCAAGACCATTAACCCCAGAAAAGGCAAAAGCAAGTGCCTGTGAGTGAAATAAAAAGATAATTCTATTTTTGATTGGAATAATAATGAGTTTGCCAGGGTGCCATCAGATATGACCTCATAGGTGAATTCTGGAAAAGACCTATGAACTGAATATTTAAAGAAAATAAAAGAGTTGGGTGAGGGCTGGTGTGTACCCCTAAACTTGCTTACATTATAATGAAGCAGTTTAGCAATTCTGATAGCTGACTGAAGGGGTGTTTCATGCCGGATTTAGTCATCTTTCATTACTTTTTAAATAAATGTCTATCAAGTCCCAACAATGTATTATGTACTGTGCTAGGAGCTGAAAGAAGCATCCTGTAAAAAATAAAAAGGCTTTACTCCATAGGACAAAATCTTCAGAGGATAAACCACAAGTCACTGTGTTTTAAAAAGAAATATTTAAAATTTGAGGATATAAAAATGGGAGGACATTCCAAGGAAGCAAACAGCATAAGGCAAGGAAACAAGAAAGCACATATCATTTATGCGGAAGAGTGAGTAGCTCAGTTTCATTTAAAAAGAGTGTCTGAAGGAAAAATTGATTCTAGCTCTGAAGGATTTTGAGTGCTAGACTGTAGTACAATGAAAAACTTAACTGGTCTTTGCCCCAGTTCCTGGAGAAGCAACCTCTGAATCTTTGGAAAATTCCTGTGATAGGAGTGTCTTTTTTCCCTCATGGTGGGCCCATGACCATACCTGATGGTTCATCTGCTAATGAGATGACCAGGAGGTACCAACCACATCTGGAGCCTTAGGGTGGGGGCAGTCACACCAGAAAGACCAATCACAGTGATTAGGGATTTGGGGCTTTGAACCACGTCACATTGGCCCACATGGGCCCACCCCTGGCCTCTGGGAGGGGAACTGGAGAATGAGCTCAACCATGTGTCATGCCTACATAATGAAACCCTATATAAACTCAGGACACTAGAAGCTCCAGTGAGCTTCCGTGATTGAGAAGATACATCACTGTGCCAGGAGGGTGATGTGTTCTAATTCCACACGGAAAGGACATAGAAGCCTGTGTCTGAGACCCTCCCAGACCTTACCCTGTGTTTCTTCTTTTGGCTGCTTCTTATTTGTATCCTTATACTATAATAAAAATATAATCTTAAGCATAATGCTTTCAGTGAGTTTTGTGAATCGTTTTGGTGAATTACCGACCCTGAGAAAGGTAGTGGGAACCCCCAAATTTGTAGCTAGTTGGTCAGAAGTGTGGGTGGCCTGGGCCGCTGAACTTGCAACTAGTGCCTGAAGGACAATCTTGTAGAGGAGACCCTTAACCTGTGGAGTCTGGCCTACCTTGGGTGATTAGAGTCAGAATTGTATTGACTGAGTTACTGCAGTATATGCAGTTTGTTTAACAAGTTATCGGTGAAGCTATAGAAGTTTCTGATATTTTGGTGAAACCCCTAGTAAACGAAGTTGTCTGAACTAAAAATTTCTGCAATCCCCCTTCGAGTCGATGGAGGTTTTTGAATGAGAGAATGAAAAGATCAAAATTATGATTTAAGAAGAATAACCAGGAAGATGTTTGTAAACTGGCCTCAAAGAAGGAGAGAGGTGGAGTGGATTTAGCAAAGGGCCAGGTTAGAGGAAATGAAAACCTGGTAAGAGATGTTATTTGCACTGAATCAATGAAACCTACTAAATCACAGCCATACACTTGGCTGGCAAAAGGCAGATTCACCTTTCACGAAAGAGGAGGGGGAAAAAAAACAGTGAAAGAAAAAAGAAAAAGGAGGAAGTCTTCACAGAATACTCAGTTAATTCACAGAATATAACATGAGTCTTCACACTCTTATCAACATACCAAAATATCAGTAGTAATCAGTTTAAAAGCCCCTGGATATCTGTGTAACCTAGCTATTCAGACACTATTCTTGGCCTAAATCATGGTATTGACATGCCAAAATATTGCAAAACCAGAGTTTAAAGTGGAAGGAGATGGGAAAACCAGGATTCACAACTCCATTACATTTTGGAACATTCACAGGGAAAGGTGATGGACAGTGGCCCCCTCTGGCGAATCTGGAAAGAAAGAGGTTCACAAACAGTTTTACGGTGGCAAAACTGAACAGCCTCGGAGGGGCACTCCCAAATAGCAATTCCCCACCTGCTTTCTCATAACTTTCCATTATGAGAAACTTGTAACCACCAGTCACACATTTAAGAGACTATTTTTTTTTCTGTGTAAACTGTACCTGTGGGGTCATGGAATTGGAAAATGCAAGAGCAGAGGTGATAATAGGGTTTTAGGCACAGAATAAAAGGTGACTCCTCCATCCCAACAGTCAAGAGTAGACAGCATCGCCTCTGCCTTCTTGCTCGTGAACACACAGCAGGCAGAGTCTATTCTATACTTCTCTTGCATCTAAGCCAGGACACACCTCGTAACTGGGCTGAGAGTCTGCTCACCCGGCTTCTGTTCTCAGGAGTCCCACTAGCTAACTGGGTGGGGGTCCTTTTCTCATCAAAATGTGCCAGGATTCCAGAGCCAGGCTAAACCAGTCAGGCCCTACCATTCAGATATATCTGAGTACAGCCAGGATGCCGGTGGGTCAAGCTGCTCTGATTGTTGTGCACGAAAGCCCAGGGGGCTTCACAGAAGCATCTGACATGGGTGAGCTGATGCTAAGATCTGTCTGGAAAGGGTAAGACCCTTGAGCTGCTGGGAAACTAAAGGCCACTCTCAATAAGGAAGGAAGACTGGGAAGGAAGTCCTCTGAGGGGAGAGAGTGGAGGTGCAGGAGTGTGGTCTGAGGCCAACAGTTGAGGAGCGGAAGGAAGGAAGGGACTCGCAAGTGCATCCTTGGGAGGGAGCAGTCAGGTTTTTTCTCTTCCACTCAGCCCCTCTGGGCCTTGTGCCAATGTCTGAAGAAGCAGGGTGTGATAAAGAGCAAGGCACATCAAAAAACTGCTTTTAAGGAACAAAGAGCGCCAAGCAGCACTGCTCCGTGGCCTTGGCAACAGGGAAAGGAAGACACAGCTAATGCTGCTCCCACTTCATGCAAAGTCAGTGGGAGGGGAAAAGGATACAAGAGCAAGGGTGACTCCACCTGGTTCGTAGGTGACAAAGGAGGCCACCACAGAGTCGTGGTGGGCCCAGTCAGAAGCTGAAGAGGACCCCAGGGCAGCCTGAGAGTCATGTGGGAGCTCCTGGCAAGGACTGCGCACAGGACATTGCAGCTGCTGTGAGGAGGAAGAAGAGGGTCGTCATGGCTGCCACAGAGTATGGAGAGTCACCCCACAGGTCTCACGACCACAGAAAGTGGGGCTGTGGTTTCAGAAGTTCTGCTGGGAGGGACTAAATTACAGATACCCTTAGTATAGTCTTATTGCATCCTCAACTTTGAGAGGGAAACATGAAACCAGGGTGCTTAACTCAGCCAGAGGGTTTTGTCCTATGCTCTGAGAGGCTTAGAGGCCCCGGGGTGGGTGGGGCATGGTGGGGCACACCAGCTGTGGATATGCTGGGGCAAGCCAAGGGTCTCTCAGCTCTATCTCAGCCATCAGCTCCTCTTTACCTTTTTTTTTTTTTTAAATTGTGCTTTTTGGTAAAATGTCACTTAAAGAAAAGTATTGGTGCTTTAAAAGTTTGAAAAAGAGTCATTGCAGTTTTGTGAAGGGTCTGTCTTCTAAAATTTAAAAAACACCAAATTTGGTCATCTCTAAATGCCCCACCACCTCCACATTTCTTGGATTCACCTGCATCCAAGTATAACATGCTGACGGGGGAGAGTGTTTTCTTTAACTAGTGATGACAAAAGGAAAGGCAAAAGGATGAGGTTAACCTTGGAAGGGAGGTCGAATCCAAGGTGAATTACATTGTATGTGAATACTATGTGCATAAAGCTATTATTTTTTTAAAATGACAACACCAAATACTAGCAAGGAGACAGAAAAACTGGATCACTCATATACTGCTAGTGGAAAATTACAACCACTACCCTAGAAAATGGTTAGGAAGTTCTTTATAAAGTACCAAACTGGCAACTACCATACAACCCAGCAATTGCTGGCACTCTTAGTAATTTATGATAGGGAAATGAAAACTTATCTCCATACGAAAACCCATACACAAGGTTCATGGCAGCTTTTTTTCATAGTAGCCCCAAAGTGGAAACAACCCCGATGACTTTCAACAGGTGAACGGCTAAGCAAACAGTGGTCCATCCATATGAACAAATAAGAAGGAATGAACTATTGATATGACAGCAACTTTTATGAACCTCCACAGAAATACGCTGAGTGAAAAAAGCCATTCCCAAAAGGTTACATAGTACATGATTCCATTTACATAACATTCTTGAAGTGACAAAACTGTGGAAATGGAGGACAGGGTAATGGATGCCCAGAGGTAAGGACAGGTGGGAAGGGCGGGAGGGTATAAGTGCACACACACAGATACAAGTAAAACTGGCAAATCTGAATAATACTGGTGGGTTGTATCAATGCCAATATCCTAGTTGTGATACTGTACTACAGCTTTATAAGATATTATCATTGAGGGAAGCTGGGTAAAGAGTACATGGACTTGCTCTGTAGTATTTCTTACAAGTGCATGTGAAGCTATAATTTTCTCAAAATAAAAAGTTTAACTAAAAATTCAAAAAAATACAATAAAATAAAACCTTTTGACTAAAAAAAACAAACATCAAGAATAAGATGATAAAGAAAAGAAAACACTGGATCAATTCAAAAGATAAAAAGCCTAACCTAGATGAAAATATAACTCAAGCAAAAGAAGCATATTTCTCACACTTGCTTCACACTGAAGTACAATTTGATAAAAACACCAATTCAATAAGACAACAAAGAAAATGAGATTAAAAAAATTGATACTGGAAGAAAACAAATTGAAGGGCAAAGCAGCAATATTATAGAGCTAATAAATATACTTAAAACAACAGAGTAAAAACTGCTGAAAATCAAATTACGGACACAGTGAATCCAAATAAAAGTAAATTATATGGAAATAAATAAATTATATACAGGACACTCTATATGGCAGACAAACACAATCCAAGACAAGAATAAGTGACAGACCTCAACTGGAAAACACCAAAATTGAAGACGATATATTCAAAGATAAAACACAAGAGAATTATCTGAATTTTAATATATTGCTGAAACTGCAAGGAATTCCATGTCCTGGGAGTGTTTAAATTAGAGTATCAATATCAAAACTTATCCTAAAATATTAAACTTGAAGTATTAAAAATAAAATCTTCAGATTATCTAGCCAAGCAAAGTAAATTGACTGCAAAGAAGAAAATCAGGCTTGCTGCAACATCTACAGTGCCAGGATATAATGGAGCAATGAAGTCAGGCTTGCTCTCTACAAAATATGGCTCCGTATACACTGTTCCCAAGATAAGTGCAGACAACAACAAAAACAATAAAGCAGAAGACTAAAGCCATAAATTCATTTCTTGGCAATATGGTAAAGAAAGGAGTTTGAGAAAAATTGAATGAGCTCATTTTCAGAAACTGTGGAAGGTGGTACAAACTTAACAGTGATATGTGATCAGTATTTTGGAGGATAAGATATGGATACCATCAATAATAAATTATTTTTCTTGCTAGAGACCTTTCCACAAACCACCACCACCCCATGTGATAGGTATCTCACTTTACAGAGAGAAAAATCAATGCTCTGAGAAGTTGCTCCAATCACACAGTCAGACCAATAATTTGAACTTGGTCCTACCTAAGTCAAAGTCAATTCTGGCTTAACAAAACAGTATAATCTTATCTCTAGATGGTGAGATGATATATGTGTGGTTTAATTTTCTTCTTTTTGCTTATTTTTTCCCTAAAGTTTTATAAAGACAAGTGTTGCTTTTGCAATTAAAAAAAAAAAAACTACAGTAACCTTCATTAAAGAATAAGATTCACACAATATACAACCTCTCGTCCTTTGAATTGTCACTCTCTGATGCCAGTATAACAGTTAAAATTGGTTGGTCATTTGGAAGCTTAGTATATATATATACATAATTTTTCTCACTCTTTTTCTCTTTTGGTTAAAGACAAAATAAATACAGAAATTATCATCACAAATTCAGGATATAAATTGGCTGGGTTTTACTAGTCTAGACTGACACAGTCTGTTTCCTAGAAATCTGTCTAAGCCTTCTGTCTTTTTTTTTTTTTTTTTAAACTGAGTAAAACACACACATGCACACACACACACTGCTGCTATCCCTGTGCTCACAAGCAGGGTAACCCAGGGATCAGGGCTCACCCCCATCCAAGGCCAAGGCGACCCCGGAGGGCAGAGGTCTTCCCACAAAGAACACAGCTCCAGTGAGCCTCCTCAGAAATAAGACTTCCCCGGAAGGAGACAGACGGTGCGGGTGGGGGGCGGCAGGCTCAACCTGGCCCATCCACTTCTCTCCCCAGACAAACAGCCTCTGTCTGTCAAGTTCCTTGAACTCGGAGTAACTGGTTGGGGCACCAAGCAAGGAGCTCAGCCAGGTCCTGAACCAAACTCTTTTCCTCCAGAAAGAGCCAGCAAGGAATCAATGATAAGGAACCTGCCAATTTCCTGTCACTTGGTGACTTTCCACATCCGGGGTCATGTTCAAGGAACACAAGTCCAAGAGTCCAGTGTTTGGAAAGCAAACAGGACTCTTTCCTCTTTCAAAATATTGCTAAAGTGATTGAAATGCTGTGAGGAAATGACATATTTTTAATTTGTCAGGTCAGCAAAAGCAGACAGTTAATTGAGAAACGGGATCTTGCAAGCTGGCAAGTTTTTCTTCCTTCCCTCTCCCTTTACATTTATTTGTGTTGGGGCAAATAATTTTAAATAATTTCCTCTGACTTGGAAGTTTGAAACTTTGTGGGATTCAAAGCATGTATTATTATTATTATCATTATTATTATTATTATTTTGGTTTTTATTGTCCCCCAGAGGTAACTGAGGGAGGAGAGAGAGGGAAGTTGAAAGATTTAATGTTTCAGACTGATTTCAAAATGTAGGTTTAAGAAATGTTATCTCATGCATAAAAGAATTTTCAGTAATGCTTGGGCAACTCTAATAAGCTTTTTATTAGATTGGTGCCTTCTAGAGAATACTTGGTTAAGGGCTACCCTGGTTTTTAAAGGGGTCTTCTATAAGTGATCCCTGTTATCAAACAAGACATGAAGCAGCTAGAAATCAGGATCCAGACTGCCTCATTGTAACATTTTGAAAGATTGAGAGCAGTAATAGAGGATTATTTTCTGGGGGACTTTAATTTCTTAGCTTAGAAAACATCTATTTTTTTAAAAAAGAAAAAATAAAATGGATCTTTCAAAATGACCAGAGCCCCTTAGAACTTTGGTTATGGCTAATGGATTAAACGAAACTCTTACCTGGTTTATAGCAAGAGCTTAAATTTTCCTGAAATTTTGTTGTGATGACAAGAAGGAAGAGTTCTACCATGTTCTGTTGGTCAAATATTAAATATTCAAGGATTCAGAGAACAAAGAATCTCCTAAGTTATGTATACAGTGGTAATAGTGCAGCATTGGCCAATGGAACTTTCTGTGATGATGGAAATTCTGCACAGCCCAAGGGAGGAGTCACTAGCCACATGTGGATATACTTGAAGGCTGGCTAATACAAATGAGGAACTGAATTTTTTTTTATTGTAATTAATTTGAATTAATTTATTTAAATTTAAACAGCTGCCATACTGGACAGTGTAATTCTGGAAGACCTAAAAATGTGCAGGGACAGTAGAAGAACTTTACACGGTCCCAAGAGTTTTGTCTGATAATAATATGACTTGTATGAGTGGGGTCAAGACCAAATATCCCCTAGGTTATTGGCATATACCTCCCAGGCTGCTGAAACAACCAACACTAGTTGGGAATCTGGGAGACTGGCCCTGCTATAGCCTCTGTAGTCAAGGGAAGTATATACACATAAATGTAGACAATTCTTGACCCATTACACTTGCAAGACAGAAACACAGCTTGCCCTCTGCTACCACACTTTCCCGAAATTCTACAGCACCCATCAAGGCCTCTTTAGCCCTAGCCTGCTGCAACCCTGTGCTTTAGTGCTCCTCTCCAAGAGAGTGTCTACCAGAAACAAGTTTCTGAGAACCCAGCCTAGAAAAGAGGCAAAGAGTGAGACAGCTGTAAGTCCCAAAGGTCTTTAGCAGTGACTATCTTATTCCCTCCCCCTTTTTCCTTCTATGTTTTGCCCCTAAGAATTACAGCTTTTTAGTGTATGCAGTGAACGTAACTCAAGTTTCTGCAAACTTTTTGTCTGGCCTAACTTGGCCAGACTATTGGGGGAGGGGTTGGGACTGATGTGGAAGTGGGAGATAGGCATCTCTTCATTAAGGGACCCACAGAGCCACTTTGGGCCATGGGGCCATTACCCTTTCTGTCTGGATTCACACCTTAGTTCATTGCTTATTGGGAACACTCTAGAATCAAACAGCTGCTGGACACAGGTGGGGCCAAATACAGCCTCATCTCCTGAAATCTGTTGCACTGCTAACAAATACTTGCCTCCTCACTAAAGTGCACCTGACCCCTCTTTTAATTGTACCAGGAATGCTCAAAAATGAGGCAAGCCCCTTCATGTTAACTCTCTCTCCAAAAGTGAAACTTGGAAGAATTCCCACGTTAGGGCTTGCAAAGCAATGCATCAGGAACTAAATTCACTGACTTTCTTCTCACCACAAAACATCAACCATACCATTGGCTGGCTCTGTGTAAACTAAAACTAGTCCATTGCTTAGAATTCTATGAAAAAGGTTGACAGATCTCCCTCTGGTCTAGTGTCCACACATAGACACCTTCTCGTCCACACTGCCTTTTCCATGCCTTATGCACTTACCATTTCAACTGCGGCTCCTCTCTTACCTCATCCACCTTTTCAATCCTGGCTTCTTGGACCCTTTTTCTGTCTTCTTCCAGCATTTATCCCTGTCAACACCATCAATGAGAACAATTATGTGGTGCCTACTGTGTAATTGAATTCACATAACAAAAAATTCATGATTTTAACCATGTCAAAATATACAATTCTGAGGCTTTTAGTATATTCACAGTGTTGTGAAACCATCACTACTTAGTCCCAAAATATTTTCATCAACCCAAAAGGAAACCCCATAAACATTAAGCAGTTAATCCTCATTCCCACCCCCTCAGCCCCTGAAAACCATTAATCTACTTTCTGTGTCTACATATTTGTCTATTTTGGACATTTCATATGAATGGAATCATACAATATGAGGTCTTTTGTGTCTGGCCTCTTTCACTGATAACATTTTCAAGAGTCATCCTCATTGTAGCATGTATCATTACTTCTTTCCTTCTTACAGCTGAATAATGTTCCATTCTATGGATATGCCATGTTTTGTTTATATCCATTCACCAATTGATGGACCTTTGGTTGTTTCTACCTTTTGAAGGTTGTAAATATTGCTGTTTTGAACACTCGTATACTAGTTTTTGTTTAAACAAATACATCCAATTCTTTTGGGCATATACATAGGGAGTAGAATTGGGTCATGTGGTAATTCTATGTTTAACTTTTTGGGGAACTGCCAAACCATTTTCCACAGTAGTTATGCCATTTTACATTCCCACCAGCAAAGTATGTGGGTTGTAATTTCTCCATATCCTTGCCAAAACTTATTGTCTGTTGTTTTGATTATTGTCATCCTAACAGGTATGAAGTGGTATCTCACTGGGGTTTTCATTTGCATTTCCTTAATTATTAATGACATCGAGCATCTCTTGTCACGTGCTTCTCGGCCATTTGTGTATCTTTTTTGGTGAACTATCTATTCAAGTCATTTGCCCAGTTTTTAATTGGGCTTTGCCTTTTTTGTTATCATAATCTCATTTTACAAACAAGGAAATTGAAGTGCAGAGAATACAGGACACACAGGAAGCAAGTCACAGAGCGGAGACTTGAACCCAGGTAGTCTGGCTCTGGGGTCTTAGCTCCTGGCACTAGAGCTCCTCATTATGGTTAAAAAGGGGTCTTCACTGATGCTCATTTTCCCCCAAAATGTCTGTCCATGTAAACTGGTTCCCTGTATTTTAAAAATTACCATTAAAAATTACAAATTATTCCTCCAGAATAGCCCAGGCATCTCCCAGAAGGAAGGAAGGAACTGAAATTTGCCAAGTCCCCTATTATGTAGCCATCAGTGCTCTAGGAGCTTTCACAGATAATACAATTTTTCATTTCACTCTTACAGCAAACTTATTATTGCTGTTATACTTGGGAGATGAAATTAAGACCAAAAACAAGTTAGCTTCCATGCTTAAGTTAGAAAGTAGGAGTACCTGACCCAGAACCTGGATCCATATGATGTATAGATTAGGATGCTCTCTTCCAAAATGCAAATACTGCCGAAAATGCTGGACTATTGATTTAGCTTCTGGATGAACTGGCCAACGCCATCACTATAGTTCTACAGACTCAAACTCCTGGTTTCAGATGAGAGTTCTCATTAGCTGGGTGGCCTGGGCCAAATTTCTTAACCTCTCCAAGACTTAGTGCTCTCATTTATAAAACTAATTCATGTGACCGTTAAATGAGGCATCTGTGTAAAGACCCTAACAAAGTGCCCATTGTCAATGTGAGTGATGAAGATGATAATGATGACCACAAGGAGGGATGATGGACGCTTAGACGTCCCTGCTCCTTGGCCCACCCACGTTACTGCCGAGGGCTGTTCCTGCCCAGGGGCTAAGCTGTACTTCCTCTGTGCAAGGCAAGAGGCAAAGCATCTCTATTCATGTGGAGAAACATCATCAGAGGTTTCAAATGGTTGACAACACTCCCTGAAGATAAAGATCGAAACAGGCAACCTAGCGTCTACACTTGAATAAATGCAAGTCTCTCTGACTTCATTGCTAAATTTAAATTAAACAAGAACTCAGGCCCTGGTTCAAGTCAGCAAACAAAGTAGGAAGTTAGATGTGAGGGTGCATGTCAGAAGACTGAGCTGAACTACTTTCTACAGAGGCGATCCCAACCCACTGACATGATCCTAGGTGCCCCTTTGGGGAATGGCCAGGCAAACACCATGTGTGAACCTGATCTTTTGTTTTGTTTGTTTCTTTGACTGTTTTCACCATCACAAATATTATACTTCTCAACCAGTTTCCTTGGATGGCATCACTCTTCAGCCATCATCGTCACAAGAAGCCAGTGTGCCCAGCAAAAAGGGGCTGCAATGGGGAACTGGGCTCTTGGTGACCCGAATTCTAGTCAAATTGTTTAAGCCTTCCTGGGTCTCATTCCCTTTACCTATAAAACGAGGAAGTTGCACCGAATGATCCACTAGATTCCTTGCAAGCCAATGGTCTGTCTGTATTTCTTATTGCTTAAAGACTATGCTGTTTTTTGCTAGAAAGAGAAATTGCAACACAATATATTGTGTTTTGATGACGCTGGAAAGTAGGTAGTGAGATCATGGAAAGATAAGTAAAGCAAAAACCAAAGGTCTACAGAGGTTCTGCTCTTGTAGGTGAGGATTAATTTACTCCAGCTCCTGTCCTAACATAAAAGAATGCTACAAAATGATTATTTATTTACTTATAATAGAGAGCCAGATTAGCACAATTTGGAAATGTGTTAGCTGTTTAGGTTGTGACTGTGGTTGCTAAAGGAAAAAAGCTTTAAAATGCTTGGGGGGAATCTAATTTGAAAGAAACAAATGGATTACATTTTCCTAATTTAGCAGTCAGTTAAGCGTGACTCATCCCCCTCTCTTGCCTCATGTGACCAGGATAGTAAATATGATATTGACAAGAAAATCCAGCCCTCAAGTTGGCAGATGCCAGCCCTCCTCAGACTGAAGCAGCAGCGAAAATGTGCTTGTTTCCTGTTTTCTTTGCATAACCAAATGGCAGGGACCGTGCCAGTGTCTATTATTGTGTCCTACGTGAAAAGGGGCTGATTGCTAATTTCCAACTTATGAACTGCAAATATTGTGGTGAACACGCATGCCTTCTATTTCCTGCTTTTAGACAGGCCTGAGTCAAAATGAACAAGAAACAAATAGGTGCCTGTCCTCCTCCAACTACTGAAGGGATCTGCCCACTCTCTTGAAAGTCTCCTTCTTCAAGGTTCCTTGCAGCAGTAAGAAGTTAGAGAAAGATGAGCGCAGCCTCATATTCCAGCTGTGCCTCTTACTGTCTGTGTGACCTGGGCAAAGTTACCTATGCTCTCTTTACCAAGCTTCCTCATCTAAAATAAGGATAAAAATAAAGTTCTCTCCTGTGATTGTTAAATTAAATGGTAATATTAAAAGATATTTACAAACATTTTCTCTGCCTGGTAAATATCCAAGAAATGGTAATTACCACATCGTCATAGCTAACATTCTTTGGCCTGAGTTGTAACTGGAATAACAACACAAATACAGCCCCATCAACACGAGGACAGAAATACAAAGACATGTAAAAACCACCCAGCTCCATGCAAGGTTATAGGCAGAGGCCCTTGACACCACAAGCAGGAGACTTTTTTCACTCAAGGATAAACTGTGGAGCCACTCACTAAGTTTTGAACAAAGGGACTCTTAGGAAGTTGATTGTTGCTACATTTGAGCAATGAGTTGGTAATGCTCTGCAAGCCCCAAAAAGGCTTGTGTTTAGGCCAAGAGCTCCTAGGTAGGTGCTGGTGTGATTACTAGGCATTTTCTGTTCCTAGTCAAATAAGAGAAGGCAATGGTTGTCTAGTTGCAATTGCCAAGAAGCATGAGCAGTAAAATTAGAGGTACCTCTCTGCTATTCCACTTTCCTTCCCTCCCACGTCCATCCCAGCAAGCCCAAAATACCTGTCCTTCTAGCCTGTCATAAAACTTGATGATTTATTTGTTTGGAACTCAAGAGTTTGACATTTTCCAGAGTCTTCTATTAAAATGCCAATGCCACGGGAAGAGGTAACACTCAAATCATCATGTTCAAAAGAACTTAAAGAAAATCTAAGGCGATGCTCTCATTTTCCAAATACAAAAACTGAAACCCAGAAGGGCTCAGTGATTTGTTTAAACCTACATAATGGGAAGGTGCCAGAGATGGGAGAATAACCTAGTTTTGCTTTGACCCAGTGTAATATCTTTCTGCTGCCCATTCAGAACCATCGTCAGTTATAAATATCCTTGGGGGAGGGAACTGCAGATTGACTTATAGCACTGGTTTTCAAACTCAATATGGACCAGAGCAGTTGCTCTTTTATCTGATTACTCATATTGCTCCTATAAGCCTTTGTTTCAAGAATATTCTGTGATTAAAATAGTTTTATGGTCTCCCTTTGCAGCCAGGAAGACCAGGTGGGAGTTGGGTTGTAATAAAAGGTGGAGAAGGAAATTCAGACCTCTAGGCTTTGGGGAGCGCAAACTTAATAAAATGACTATCATAGGAGGTCCTGGACAGTGTGGTTGGCACAAGATCCTTAAGCATTTGTGAATAGAGGAGACACCAACAGGGAGAGGAATGAAAAGGAGAGAGAAGAAGGCCACAGAGAACTCCTTTGCAACATTTACATTGCAAGTTTCTGTATATTTCAGACCAGGTTCTTAATAGTGTGCAACCGAAATGCACCCTGGCTATTTTAAGCAAAAATGAATTTATTTTAAGGATGCCAGAAGCTCAAGAAGCAGGTGGACTCTATTTCTTACCTTCTCAGAGGAGGATTGTGTGGTGGTGAAGCTTCTAAAGCCAACCTGCAATGAGTTTGGCTTGGCTTTACTTTGTCCCTCAATTTCTTCATAGAAATAGTCATCTCAAGAATCTGGGAAAGTTGCCGTTGGTAATTAAATAAGGACCCCAAGGCCTGGATCCTCGAGGGAGTTGCCTCCAGTTGTCCTCAAGAACGCTCCTTGCTCTCGTCCCCTCCTGTGGCCATTGAGCATGCGAGGTACCCTCCACCCACTTCCAGGGCGTTGGAACCGGGGCTCTGGGAATTTTGGGGGTCTGGTCCCCGCGCTTTGTCCTATGCTGAGGCATTTGTAGAGCCTCCAGCCTGAGGGCATGAGCCAGCTGCTCCAGGCCATCGATTTGTCCCATCCTTAGTTCTCATGGTATTCTGCAGCTCTCCACATTGTAAAGGAAAGATTGTTTGGACCTGTGACTACTTGACAAAGAAAGTCGAACTTAACTTCAGGTGGGTTAATCAGTAATAGGGCTGTGGGGCCTTCTTGGCAGCTACCTCTGGAGCCAAGTAAGGGCTAAGACAAAACCTAAATCTGGTCAGTCTGCAAAGTCTTGGGAGGCTATCCACTTCTTACTGTGTCTTAGCTCTAGAGAGGCACCTCCCATGAAGGAACATTACCTTACTCACTGCCTTTGTTCATGGCTCAACAGAGTTTGTGACAGGCCTGGACAACCTCCAAGAGGAGTCTAGCTGTCCCATCTGTATGGATTACTTGAAAGACCAGGTGACCATCAAGTGTGCACACAACTTCTGTCATTGTTCCTTCAAGTCCTGGAAAGATCTAGATGATATCTTCCCCTGCGCTGTCTGCTATTTTACTGTCCAGATAAGAACTTCATGAGCAACACCTGGTTAGGTAATTTGACTGAAACTGCTAAACTACTCCAGGTGAGAAGAAGCCAAAGGAAGAGGCAGGAAGCACAAATGCTGTGTGTGACAAGCACAATCAGTTTCTGACTCTTCTGTGAGAAGGATCTAGAAGTTTTATGTACACAGTGCAGTTTCTCCACTAAACACCACAAGCACTACATTTGCCCATTAAGTAAGCTGCCCCATCAGAGAAAACTTCTAAAATGTTGCATTGAGCCATTAAAGAATAATATGGAATGAGTTGAAAAAGTGATAACTCTGAAAACCAGGAAATCAGCAGAGCTGAAAAAGAAGGTAGAATATAGGAGAGAAGCAATAAATTCTGAATTTGAACAACTTAGGCTATTTCTACAGAATAAGCAAGAGATTATTTTTAGATAGATACCAGATGAAGAAATGGAGATTTTAACAAAACTTAATGAAAACTTAATAAAAATTTCAGATCATTTTTCTACAGTAAAACATCTGTTGAGGGAGATAGAGGGCAAATGTCTACACTCAAAACTGGAATTACTGACAAATGTTAAGAGTATCTTTCACAGTACCCTGAACGCTTTTCATACAGATCAAAGGAATATGGATTGAGTCTTCCCCCACAGTATTCTGATTTAGACAAAGTTATCAAACCATTTAAAGTAGATATGATTTTAGGTGTTGTAACAGCTTATTATGTCTGAGGATAGAAAAATTATGCAATATGGAAAGACAAAACAAACCTTTTGTTATAACCTAAGGGGAGTATGTCTCTTTCCTGCTGTCCGAGGCTTAAAGAGATTGAATTCTGTATAGGCATTACTGGGAGGCACAAGGGGGAAACAAGCCTAAATGGACATTGGGGGTTTGTCAAGACTTCTTCCTGGGAACTGGCAGAATCAGCCTTTAGTTCAGGGTGGCCTCTGGGCAATTGGACATTATAATGGTTATTTTGCATTTAATCCTAAGAGAATCTAGTTTCTGTCAATAGTAAGACCCAGTAAAATTGGTGTTTTTCTGAACTATGATTTGGGTGAGAATTCCTTCTATAATTTGAATGATAGATCTCTTTTCTATTACTTTTAATGATTCCCTTAATGAAGCTCTTTGGCCGTATTTCTATAGTGGACCAGATTCTGAACCTCTTAAAATCTCTTCAGTAACAGATTATGAAAGATGAAGTACCTAGAACAACTCCGTTTCATTTTCTTTCAGTCTGTGGGTGTAACTTATCCAGTCAATTTATAGTCACAGTAATTCTGAATTCCTTTTAAATGTAACCCCTAAAAAAACAGAACAGATATTTTCCCCCTCATTTTCAGAAAATATAAATACATGGTAGCAATGCCATTTTTGTAGATGTTACAGGTATCAATTGTCATGTGCTTTAGAAATTCTAAGAAAAAATATTTGAAAATTACATTTTTTTTTTATTTTTCAAATTGCAAAACAAAAACATAGATGAAAACAAAAAAAACAGAATCAACTGGAAACCAGGAGTGGGAACCATGGGCATTAAGGGTAACGTGAGGGCCTGGCTTCAGGAGCTGCAGCGGGAGCCACCCGGGCAGGGGCAGCCCTTCTACTGGCACAACCAAGTGCTACCCACCCCTCATGTCACTGTGTCACTCACTCACCAGTCAAGGTCCCGGAAGACAGCATTGATTGGCCAGTGAGTTCCCGCACTCCTCCTTAGCCACACCAGCCCTGCAACTTGCTTAGTAGAAAGCAGGCATTACCTTCTACCAAAACAACATGGATTGGGAGAAAGACAATTCCCCAGAAGGAAATGGGAGCCATTGGGTAGGGAGGATGGATGGTGGACGTACAAAAAACAAGGAGCAGCCATTAAAGGCTCCACATTTGAGTCTTGGTGAGATTCAGACATTTAGAACGTATCTGGAAAATTGATGAGGTGGGCTTCAGCCAAGGAGCCTCTTGGAAGGACTCAGTTCAAGGAGAGAAAGGGACAGGGAGCAAACCTACATTCTCATTAATAGACAAGACAGATGACTCTGAATACATGAATGATTCTGAATAGTAAAACCCTGGCCTGGTTCCTATGACATTCATAACTTAGTCTTATAGATAGCAGAGGGGCTATAACTAAAAAGCAAAAGAGCTCTTTTACATTAAGGGGGAAACAAAAAAGAAAAACACTAAAGAAACAGCTCTCGATATTAGGGCACCAGGGCACCAAGCAGCACTGTTTGGGTTAAGACAGGAAGACAGGTGTGAGTCCTTCTTCCCCTCTTAGCTGCAGACTGCTGTACAATGTACACACACACACACACACACACACACACACACACACACACACACACACACCGGGGGTGAGGGACCCTGCGGAGGCTGCAGTGCCTCATGGAGCAGAGGCAGCCCCCAGCAGAGGGAGAGGTATGGGACCCATTGACCTATCCCCTAGGAATGAAGGCTGTGCTTTTGCAGGTGGAAACACAAGCCATCAACATCTGAGTTATCACTGTCAATGTAACCTCTTTAGATTCCATAGTCTGCTGAGGAAAAATTCAATATGTCCTCCAAAGCAACCCTTGAAGAGGGGCGAAACAGAGGACTGGCTGGAATGCTCAGGGCCTCCCCCTACTTCCTAACTGAGTAATTTTGGGCAAGTTACAGAATGTCTTTGAGATTCAGTTTCCTTGATTATAAAATGGAAACCCTAAATCCTCAGTGGGTTTCTATGAAAATTAAACAAGATAAAAGGACCAAACACAGCCTAACATGCATTTGTGCTCAATACATGGAAGAGAAATCTGAATGAAAATGCAATAAATGCTACCAGTTCATTAAGTGCTTCCTCCATGCAGGTGTAGTATCGTTCCAGCTCCAGACTCAGACAACCCAGGTTCAGATCCTGCACCTTGCTGCTCAGTAGCTAGCTGTGTGGCCTTAGGGACGTTCCTCAACCTCTTGAGTTCCCAGGGTCAACATCTGTGGTCTTCCTTACCTCATAAGGTCATGGAGAAGATTAAATAAGAAAAAGCATGTAAAGAGCATGAAACAATGCCCAGCACTTGCAAAGTTCTTAATAAATGTGAGATGTTGTAGTTGCTACTATTGTCCTCATTTTATACAATACTACCTACCCAATATAAAGAAATGTTTTGTGCTATCCTCCCAATATATGGCCAACCCAAAAGTATTAAACCAACAAGGGGTGACTGAAGATGCCGACATAGTTCTACCACACCACGGAGTGTGTGTAGTGAGGAAAAAAGCACAAGGAGATGGGAGAAAAGAGGAACAAGTACTTTGCACATTAACGTCTATTAGAAGATGGCTCCCGGGGCGCAGCCATGCATCTGTTTGGGTTCTGGCATTTTCCACCGGTCCCATGGACTAGAAGAGCGGTCTTTATGTGATTCCTTCTAAATATGCCTGATCTTAGGAGGAGAATATTTAATTAGTATTCTCTGAGTGTGAGGACTGCTAAATGAGAATTTAATTTGGTAGACATTCAGGCAATATTTAAGGAAAGAGGGCCTTATTTGGGGAAAAGTGATTCCTGTGCAAGGATTGACGAACAGATTAGAAATGTATATTGTTCAAGGAACATGTGTATTTGAGATGCCCCAAAATGTCTGGTATCAAGGCTGCTTACAAAATATTGAAAACCTTGAGAGAGACATGTATGAGGAAAAATAAAATTGGAAGATTAAAAAGTGAAGCTTAAAAATAAGATTGCCAAGCTCAACTGCTTGCACATTTTCAGGCTTTTAAGTAGTGAATGAAGGAGACGTTTAGAATTAAACAATTGGAAGAAGAGAAAAAGTTCCAGATGATGGTAAAATTACTAAACGTATAACAAATTCAAAAAGGAGAACACAAAAAAATGTGTGTCACTTAGGGATACTTGGGCGTCTGTTGTCTTAAACATCTTTGAGATCTGAGAAGCAAAGAGATTCAAGGCGACAGCAGGGCTCAAAAATCAACTCATCTCCATCGGCAGACTGATATTCAAAGAGGAATGGAGCAGAAGTCTTTGTTAATCATAATAAAGAATTTGCTGTATTCACATGAAATAACAGCAAAGTGGAAGTATGCCAGGGCAATACAGTTTTCCAAGCAGGAATAAAGGGAACGCTAGGAAATTACAGAGCCTTCATCTCAATGTCTGTAATTTGCAAAATAATGGAAACAATAGCAGGGTAAGTTTGCCAAATGCATTTACAAATGAGTATCATTCCCTTTAATCAAGCTAGAGATAACCAACAAGGCTGGATAGAGGATTGGGGGTTTATGAATCTCTCTCTCTCTTTTTTTATGGGACTATGACACAATTAATAATTACATATGAGTTATTTTACTTTAATGTCCCGAATATTTCACATAGAAGCTATTTCTAATGGATCCATTATGGAAGAGAGTAAGATAAGAAGGAAAGAAAGAAACAAAGTACTGTGTGCTGTCTGCATTGTGTATGTGTGCTACTATGTATTCTTTTTGCTTAAATTCAAACTGTGGCATGGAGTTAATAGGAAATTTAAGAAATCAAATAAACCATAGTCCTAGGATTGAGTCAAAACCCCCTGAGGTATATTTTTTCCTACAGATCAGCAGGGCAGATTGTTCTCTGCCCTCTTGAGGAGCCCCTTTGAGCTTAGCCTCTCTCCCTTTAGAATATGGCTCTTTATTGAAACTTGGCTGCAATTGAAGCCTGTTTCCTTTTGTCTGGTCTTCAGTAAAGACACTGGACAGTGCAACACCAGCCTCCTGATGCTGGAAAGCATGCATGAAGTCACCACCGGCAAAGCCCACAAGTGGAATGATTTTACCATGTTCTTTTTGCGTTGGTTTTATATTAATTTACCTAACATGGATACTTAGCTCATGAGGAGAAAAGAGTTCTGAGCTTCTAGAATTAGTCCATTTAGTCCAAGCTGTGGCCGACATAGGCTTGGTAGCTGTGGAGGTGGGCAAGACATTTGAACCCCTGAGCTGCTAGCAGGCATCTCTGCTGATTTATGATTTCCTCTTAGCCATGGTCTTCAGTGCCCAGGTAGCTCCACCTCATATGTTTCACTCCTCCAGTGTCCACAGCAGATATGAAAGCCAGTGTCTGCCTATCTCCTTTCTTGATTCCTTAGCCTGATAAATGGCCTTGTTTCATATTTAAGTAATTGAGGCCATCAGACTTAAAATTCCTAAATTTTCCTTCCACAAAAACACCTCTTTACATCCATTTCAATTCTTACAATTTCAGTGAGAGTTGTGCTCTTCCTTTTGTTGAAGATTGCCATCCCTAACTCTGCTCTAGAAACCCTCCCCTTTTCCCCTCACTGGGGACCTTGACCTGTACCCCACTCTCCAGCTTCCTTTTCAGCAGGCTCCTCCCCTCAGTCTACAAACACATTGAAGACTCTAACATCTAAAACTCTTCAGCAAAAACCAGTGCCCCCCTCCAGCTACTGATTTATTGCTCTCCATGCCTTCAAAATCGAGTTTCTTGATAGAAAAATCTCTACGCAGTAATTTCACTTCTTCTTTGCTCTCAACCCTGTAACTAGTCTCCCCTCCCCGCATCCCCAAGGAGGCAGGGCAAGATGCCCTGGCAAAGCTTACCAGCAAGCTCCTAATCACTGAAGCCTTCTCTAGCCTTTTCTTCCTCACTCTGTGTAGCAATTGAAACATTAGCCCATTTTCTCCTTATTGAAACTCTTCTCTTGACTTTGAGACCCACCCTCACATGGCTCATAAATCTTTCCTTTAATCATCTTGCTCTTCCAATCATGAGGGTCTATGCTCTGGCCTCAGTTCTCTCAGCTTCTTTTCTTAGAAATTTCCGACCTCTCCCTTGATTCTGACACCTCAATTCCAAAAGATTTCATATTGTCATTTCCAGCTCTGCTTTCTCCTCCTGCTCCAGAAATGCACAACCAACTTCCTTCTGAAAATCTCCACTTAAATGTTCCTCAGCTAGCTTAAACTTACATAGTTTCCTTCTGTCTTCTTTCCACTGCCCTCTTCCTTCTATATTCTCTCTCTCAGTTGGGGATATCCTGGGTCAGAAACCTGGGATTAATGCTGAACTTCTTCCCACACTGTATATCCAACCAGCACCAATGCCCCTCAACTTCTCTTTCCGAAGCATTTCTCTTGTCTAATTCCTTCACTTCATTCCCATGCCATGGACTTGCTTTAGGTCCTCTCTCTTGCCTGAACTCTTCCAATAGCATTCTGACTGGTCTCTCTGCCTCTAACAAAGCCTCCACTTCATCATGCTCCTGCTATCCTCCTCGCTCTAAAACCCAAAGGTAATCATGACTCTCTTCTGACAGTCTTTCTTAGCTCCCCATTGTCAGTATAATTCCTGATTGGGGAATGCAAAGCCCTTCATAATTTCACTATTTCTGCTTCCTTCACCTTCTTCATCCACTTACCTCCACCACCACCTGTTTTGGTTAGCTAATGCTGCTGGAATGCAAAACACCAGAAATGGATTGGCTTTTATAACGGGGGTTTATTTGGTTACACAGTTACAGTCTTTAAAGCTATAAAGTTTCCAAGGTAAGGCATCTACAATAGGGTACCTTCACTGGAGGATGGCCATTGGCATCTGGAAAATCTCTGTTAGCTGGGAAGGCACGTGGCTGGTGTCTGCTTGCTCCCAAAATGGCATTCTCCAAAATGCCTGCATCAGCTTCCAACGGCCATCTTCAAAATGTCTGTCTCAGCTCAACTCCTCTCTCAGCTTCTGTGCATTCTTCAAAGTGTCCTCCTTGGCTGTAGCAAGCTCAATTCTTCTGTCTGAGCTTATATAGTGCTCCAGTGAACTAATCAAGGCCCATGCTGAATGGGCGGGTCCACACCTCCATGGAAACTATCCAATCAGAGTTATCACCCACAGTTGGGTGGGGTGCATCTCCATGGAAACAACCCAATCCAAACATTCCAACTTAATCAACACTAATATGTCTGCCCCTACAAGATTGCGTCAAAGAACATGGCTTTTTCTGGGGGACATAATATATACAAACTGGCACACCAGCCTCCGGCAAAACCACTCTGAACGTACAATTCTGTGTCATCACCATGTGTTTTGGTGCATGTAATCATGTTTCCTGGAATGCCCTTCTCAGCCCAGAGCAGGTGTCACCTCCCCCATGGAGCCTTCTGAAACTGTTCTGTCCCAGTCGGGGAAAATCGGTCCCTTCTCTTTCTTGCCCATGAATCTCTGAAATACACTGTTGACCTAATCACTCTGTATTGTTACTATGTGTTGATATGTCTGTCTCTACTCCTAGACTTGAATTCCTTAGGGGCAGACTCCAGGCATTTATCTCTTTATACCATGTCACAGTGCTTGTAGTAGAGTAAGTGAATTGAATTAAATTAAACAGAAGCCAAGAAATATTCTTCAGATTGCTTAAAGATGTGAAAGACTGTGTTGGGCAACTTGTCTGCCTCCAACACAGGCTAGGAGCAGTTTGAGGTCTGGGATGCTTTTTTCTTTTCCCAGTACCTGTCTCAGTAACTAAACAGCTCCTTTCCATCAACATACCAAAAGAGATGATTTTTTCCCCCTCTTCTCACACACACAGAAAGAGTGTGACTTGATTTTTCAGTCTTCTGGGAATTCTAGTCCAGTAAGATACAGTGAAGAAAGTGTCTTCTACTTTCTACTAATCTACCAGTTTCCAAAACAGCACAGCCTGCAAATCCCCTGTGAAGCCCTAGTGATGATCCTGAGTGAGAACAAATAAAGAGGAAAGGAAAAATAAAGTGTGCTTTCTTTACCTTACTTTTTTAAATTCAATTTTATTGCAGTATATTCACACACCATACAATCCATCCAAAGTATACAATCAATGGCTCACATTATCATCACAGAGTTGTGCATTCATCACCACAATCCATTTTAAACATTTCCATTACTCCAGGAAAAAAAAGAAAAAGAAAAAAAAGAGAAAACCCATCCATACCCTTTAGCCCCACCCCCATCCTTGATCCCTAGCATTGGTACAGTACATTTGTAACTGTTGATGAAAAAAATATTAAGATATTACTGTTAACTATAGTCCATAGTTTGCAATAGGTGCATTTCCCCCCCCCATATACCACTCTATTATTAATTCCTTGTAATAGTTTCATACATTTGTTCTAGTTCATGGAGGAAGTTTTTTTATTTGTACTGTTAATCACAGTCCTCATCTGCCACAAGATTTACTGAATTCTACAGTCCTTACCTTCCTTTTAATTTGGTTCCTTAAATTGACTCAGTGTATCTAGTGGGGGTTCCCATCTCCTTTTCCTTCTGGTTTCTTTGGGGGGTGAGATGGGGTGGGGTGTGGTCTTTTACTGGAGTAATATAAATCCCTAGATCACTGTATCTCTTTTCATCTTAGAAGAGAATACCTCCAAAGAAAATGCTAAACTACTCACATACTTCACACTGGGATCAAAGAATTCCCTGTGTCCCATGAAGATCTTAATAATTTCTCCCCTATATTAATGTCTTCAAGCCCTTATCTCTGAAAGAGAACCACGTTCCCCTCTGTATCCTGAGCCAACACTCTTCTCCTGTATCTGTTGACTCACTCTCTCCTCCTGGAAGTGTTCCATTGATTATCTTCAACCCCTTTGTGATGAGCATGACAATGAGAAGGGCCATGAGGATAAGAATGACACAGTTGACTCTGCCCTGTGCTTCATCGTGCTCATTCAGTTGGATTGTGACATGACTTGACATTTATTGATACTATTTTGTAAATATCCTTAACTGATCTCATGTGCTCTTTTCTTTATTCAGGGTCTAAATTCTTAAAGGAGAAGGAAATATATATATATTTCCAATTCAATTAAATGCAAAAAACATTTACTCCTCTCCATCACTGGCATCTGGTATAGTGCTTGGCACATGGGTAAGTGCATTCTGTGTGCAGAAAACACAGTAACTACTGAGGAAAACATTTTTTTAAATAAATGTGACACCTCCCCTAACTTGGAAATGTTTATAGACACCTAGTTCCTTAGGGAAAAAATGAATATATATATGTGCAAGAAAAACAGTTAGCTGATCTGTAAACAGATATATGAATGTATAAAATGCACACATCTCTATATAAATAATGACAATGAAGGAGTTTAAGGGCTGCAGAGACAACCGAGCTGGATATCGAGAAGTGAAATATTCCCTCAGGAGATGAGGAGGAAGTTCATCCTAAGAGAAGGAAGAACTGTACAGAGACAGCAGAAGACATTAAAGAAAAACAAAACAAAACAAAACCTTGAGGTAATAGGGAACAGGGAAAACTTTTATGTGATTTGTCACAGAGGACACGTTTCAGCGAGGGGAAGTCATTGAAACTGGGTCTAGCAAGACAAGCTGGGACCTGTTTCTTAAGGAATTTGTTCTTTATTCTGCAGTCAGTGGAGAACTTTGAAGGTTTCTCAGCAGAGGTGAGAAAGTCAAGAACATGCATTTCAGCAAGATCTTCCCTGACAGCAGTTTGGAGGATGATCAGAGGCAGTGGTTTATGAACCTGTGGAATAGTCAGGTGATCACCAGAGTCTAGGTGGAGCATAACATATTGAATGAAGGCAGGGCCAATGTAGGAGACAAGAACGGGAGGGAGGCGCATGTCAGGGAGGAGAGCAGGACCTCTGGGTAGAGCAGAGAGGGAGGCACGGAGGAGTTGAAACTGAGTCTCCTTGAAACAGGGCACTGTGGGTGACAGAATCGCTTAACCTTGTACAGCCAAGGCTGCCTGAGTTTTTGAGGCTCAAACAACTTTGAAAGCCCTCTTAGGAAAAAAAAAATAAAAAATATGAACAATATTTGTTAATATTTGCTTAGAGTGGGAAAAGCAATGAAAACAAATTACAAAAACCCCACAGATTACAAATGCTATAAAGCCAATAACCCACAAAATCCAGAAAAGTAATATAATAATTTTATTATTATTAACAGCCTGACACCTCTGCAATACTTTTTTCTACATTTCTTCCTATGTATACTCCCCCACCCCTTTATATGGAGATAAAATTCACCACTTAAAAACTGTACACGTCATGTATGTTCATTATATTGCATAACTATCACCATTGATTCCAAGACATTTTCATCACCCCCCCAAAAGAAACCTGTACCTATCCGTAGTCAGTCCCAATTACCCCTCCCCCTCTTTCCTGAAAACAGTAATCTGCTTTCTGCCTCAATGGATTTACCTATTCTGGACATTTCAAGCAAATTAATTCATGTAATCTGTGGTTTTTCACATCTGCCTTCTTTCACTTAGCGTAATGTTTTCAAGATTCATCCATGTTGTAGTATGTTTCAGTACTTCATTCCTTTTAATGGCTGAATATTATTTCATTGTAGATATACCACATTTTGTTTATTCATTCATCATCTGATGGGCATTTAGGTTGTTCCCACTTTATAGCTATTATGAATAATGCTGTGATGAACATTTGCGTTCAAGTTTCTCTGTGAACATATGTTTTTTATTTTCTTGGGAATATACTTAGGAGTGGAATCGTTGGGTCATATGGTAATTCTATGTTTAAACTTTTGAGGAAAGCGTCAAACTATTTTCCAAAGTGACTGTACCATATTCATATTACATTTCCACAGGTGATGTATGAGGATTCTAATTTCTCCACATCCTCACAGCACTTATTTTCCCTTTTTAAAATAATAACCTTCCTAGTGGATATGCAGTGGTGCCTCATTATGGTTTGGGTTTGCATTGCCCTAATGGCTAATGTTGTTGGGTATATGTTCATGTGGTTGTTGACCATTTGTAAATCTTCTTTAGAGAAGTATCTATTCAAGTCCTTTGCCCATGTTTTAATTAGTTATTTCTGTGTTAATTGTTGAAATGCAAGAATTCTTTGTGTATTCTGGATACTAGACCCTTATCAGATATATGATTTACAATTTTTTTCTCCCATTGCAAATATTGTCTTTTTACTTTCTTGATACTGCCCTTTGACTCACAAAAGATTTTAATTTTGATGACATCCAATTTATTTGTTTTTTTTCCCCTTGGTTGTTTGTACTTTGTTGATATAGCTAAGAAACCATTGTATATTCCAAGGCCTTAAGGATTTGCAAGTATGTTATTGTCTAAGAATTTTGTAGTTTTAGGTTTTACATTTAGATCTATGATTCATTTTGAGTGGTGTAAGAAAGGAGTCCAAATTCTTTTGAATATGAATATCCAGTTGGTACAGCACCATCTCTTGAAAAGACTATTCTTTCCCTATCTAATGGTCCTGGTATCCCTGTTGAAAATCAACTGAAAATAGACAGAGGGATTTATTTCTGAACTCTCAATTCTATTCCATTAGTCTATATGTCTACACTTA
The DNA here is from genome assembly GCF_015220235.1 of Choloepus didactylus. Lineage (NCBI taxonomy): Eukaryota > Metazoa > Chordata > Mammalia > Pilosa > Megalonychidae > Choloepus > Choloepus didactylus. The sequence goes on along the minus strand of NC_051320.1, from coordinate 36,891,080 downwards.
TGCCAGTACCACACTGTCATGATTGCTATAGTAAGTTTATGTAGTCAGTTTTAAAATTGGAAAGTTCGAGTCCTCCAACTTTGTTCTATTTTTTTTTTTTTTCCTTTTAGATCGTTTTGGCTATTCAGTGTCCCTTGCATTTCCATATGAATTTTTGGATCAGATTATCCATTTCCAGGAAAAAAAAAAAGGCTATGGAGATTTTTATAGGAATTACAATGCATCTGTACATTAGTTTGGGGAGTGTATTAGGGTTCTCTAAGGAAACAGAATCAACAAGAGATATCTATAAATATAAGATTTATACAAGTGTCTTAAGCAACTGTGGGTACACACGAGTCCAAATTCTATAAGGCATTCAGCAAACTGGCAACTCCAATGAAGATGTTTAATGAACTCCTCAGGCAATGAACTGGCAACTTTAACAAATGGGACTCCTCAGGAAACGCTTTGCAGGTCAGCCGAAGAAGTGAAGGTCCTTTATCTGTCTTGCTTAAAAGTCTTCAACTGATTGGATTAAATCCAGCTGACGGCATTCTCTAGTTGTAGAAGACACACCCTTCGTTGATGTCATCAGTCACAGCTGCAGCCAATTGACTGATGATTTGACAAACCAGCCTTCTGCTTTACTAAGCAGCCACAAACGTCCTCACAGCAATGGTTAGGCCAGTGCTTGCTTGACCAGACACCTGGGTATCATCACCTGGCCAAGTTGACACATGAACCTAACCATCACAGGGAGTATTGCCATGAAACTATATTAAGAGTTCCAAACTATGAACATGGAATAGCTTTCCATTTATTTACATCTTTAATTTCTTTCAACAAAGTTTTGTGGTTTTTCAGAGTACAAGTCTTATATTTTTGTTAAATTCAAGACTGTTATATTCTTTTTGATGCTCTCATAAATGGGACTGTTTTCTTAATTTCATTTCAGATTCTTCCTTGTTAACATACAGAAATACAACTGATTTTTGAATATTGGTGTTGTTTCTTGCAACTATGCCAAACTTGTTTATTTGTGCTACTTTTGTGTGTGTTTGTTTGTGGATTCATTAGGGGTTTCTATATATAATATCATGCCATCTACAATTAGAGATAGTTTTACTTCCTCCTTTCCAATGTGAATGCCTTTTATTTCTTTTGCCTAATTGCCTTGGCTAAAACTCTAGTGCAATGCTGAATAAAAGTGGCAAGGGTGGGCATCCTTGTCTTGTTTTTGATCTCAGGGGGAAAGCTTTCAGTCTTTCACCATTAAGTACGATGTTAGCTATGTTAGCTTTTTCATATATATCCTACATCTGGTAGAGGAAGTTCTTTTCTATCTTAGTTTGTTGAGTGTGTGTGTTGTTTTTTTTACCATGAAAGGCTGACAGATTTTATCAAATGCTTTTTCTGCCTCTATTGAGATGATTTTGTGGGGTTTTCCCCTTTATTCTATTAATATGGTGTATTACATTGATTGATTGTCATATGTTGAACAACCATTGCATTCCTGGATTGTACCACTTGGTCACGGTGTATAATCCTTTTAATATGCTGCTGAATTTGGTTTGCTAGTATTTTGTTGAGGATCTTTGCATCTATATTCATAGGTGGTATTAGGTGATAGTTTTCTTTGTTTTGTGATGTTTTTACCTGGCTTTGATAATAGATTAATACTTAACTAATAGAATAACGTAGGAAGAGTTCTCTCCTCTTCCATATTCTGGAAGAATTTGAGAATATTTTGTGTTAATTCTTCTATAAACATTTGGTAGAATTCACCAGTGAAGGCATCTAGACTTCTGCGTTTTCTGTTGTTGTTGGAAATTTTTTGATTATTGACTCAATCTTTTCACTTATTATAGGTCTATTCAGATTTTGTATTTCTTTGAGTCAGTGTTGGTAGTTTGTTTGCTTCTAGGAATGTGCCCATTCATCTAAGTTGTCTAATTTGTGGCATACGATTGCTCATAGTGTTCCCTAATAAGCAGTTTTATTTCTGTAAGATCAGTATAATGTTCTTATTTCATTCCAGATTTTAGTAATTTGAGTCTTCCCTTTTTCTTGGACAGAATATATAGAAGTTTGTCAATTTTGTTGGTCTTTTCAAAGAAATTATTGATCTGTTGTTTTTGTTGATCTTTTCAAAATTGTTAATCTGTTGTTTTTCTATTTTCTATTTCATTTATTTCCATTCCTAGTCATTATTATTTCCTTCCCTCTGGTAGATATGGGTTAAATTTGCTCTTCTTTTTCTAGTTTCTTAAGGCAGAGTGTTAAGCTAATGATTTGAGATCATTCTTCTTTTGTAATTTGGCATTTACAGCTATAAATTTCCTCTGAGCACTGCTTTTATTGCATTCCATAAATTTTGGTATGTTGGGTTTTCATTTCCATTCATCTCAAAGTGTTTTTTAATTTCCCTTGTGTTTTCTTCTTTGTCTCATTGGTTATTTAGGAGTGTGTTTACTTCCATATATTTGTGAATTTCCCAATTTTCTTCTGTTATTAATTTCTAATTTCGTTCCATTATTGGTGGAGAATATACTTTTTGTGATTTCAGTATTTTAACATTTATTATGTTAGACTTCGATTATGGAGTCATGAATGGTCTTCCCTAGAGAATGTTCTATGTGCACATGAGAAGAACGTATATTCTCCTATTGTTGGGTCAAGTGTTCTACAATTGTCTTTAGATCTAGTTGGTAAACAGTGTTGTTCAAATCTTCTATTTCCTTGCTGATGTTCTGCTTAGTAGTTCTAGCCATTATTGAAAGTGGGGTATTGAAGTCTCTAACTATTACTGTTGAATTGTCTCTTTTTCTCTTCAACTCTCTCAGTTTTTGCTTCATGTATTTTGGGGCTCTGTCATTAGGTGAATGTATGTTTATAATTGTATCTTCTTGATGTACTGACACTTTTATTATTATATAATGTCTTTTTTGTCTCTGGTAGCATTTGTTTTTAAATCCATTTGGTCAAATATTAGTATAGCCATTCCAGTTCTCTTTTGGTTACTGTATTCATGGAATACCTTTTTGTATTTTTTTTTACTTTCAACCTATTTATGTTTTGAATCTAAAATGAATCTCTTGCTGACAGCATATAGTTGGATTATTTTTTTTAAATCCATTTTTCCAATCTCTTTTTTTACTGGAGAATTTAATCTGTTTACATTTAATGTAATTACTGACGAAGAAGGACTTATTTTGGCCATTTTGCTATTTGTTTTCTATATATCTTATGTCATTTTTTTGTTTCTCAATTCCTCCATTACTGCCTTTGTTCTAGTTTGCTAATGCTTCAGAATGCAAAACAACAGGGATGGATTGGCTTTTATAAAAAGGGGGTTTATTTGGCTACACAGTTACAGTCTTAAGGCCAGAAAGTGTCCAAGGTAACACATCAGTAATCGGGTACCTTCACTGGAGGATGGCCAATGGCATCCGGAAAACCTCTGTTAGCTGGGAAGGCACATGGCTGGCGTCTGCTCCAAAGTTCTGGTTTCCAAATGGCTTTCTCCCAGGACGTTCCTCTCTAGCGAGCTTGCTCCTCTTCAAAACATCACTCACAGCTGCACTGAGTTCCTTCTCTTTGAGTCAGCTCATTTATATGGCTCCACTGATCAAGGCCCACCCTGAATGGGTGGGGCCACGCCTCCATGGAAATATCCCATCAGTTATTATCTACAGTTGGGTGGGGTGCATCTCCATGCAAACAACCTAATCCAAATGTTCCAACTTAATCCCCACTATTATGTCTGCCCCACAAGATTGCATCAAAGAATATGGCTTTTTCTGGGGGACATAATACATTCAAACCAGCACATTCCACCCCCTGGACTCCAGAAAAACATATTCTTTCCAAATAACAAAATATATTCTTCCCATCACAATATCACAAAAAGTTAAATCATTTCAGTAACAATAGTTAGTACAAGATCCCATCAAAATCAATTACAGGCATGGTGGGTCCTAAGGCATAATTCTCCTTTAGCTTTGGATCTGTGTACTGAGAACAAATTATGTGCTTCCAATATACAATGGAGGGGCATTCATAGGATTAACATTCCCATTGCCATAAGGAGAAAGCATAAGGAAAACAGGGTTAACCGGACCAAAACAGTTCCTAAAACCTGCAGGACAAACTCCATTAGATTTCAAAGTCTGAGAGTCATTTACAGAACAATGTTGCATCCTTGGGGCTTGAGAGAGCGGGAGTCTAACCCTTCCTAAGGGCCTTTGTGGCAGCCCTTTCCTCTCCAAACACTTGGGTGAGTGCTCCAACATATCCACACATTGGGGAGACCACCTTCTTGTCCCCACCCTCCTCAAACATCGGGGCAGCTCCTGGATTCCCTTCCATCTCCAGGGCACATGCTCAACCCCTTCAGAACAGTGTTGTGGCAGCCAGGCTCTCCCCAATTCCCTGGAAATGTGCTCCACCCTCTTTGGGACCTGAGGTGGCAAAACTCTTCCAGAGCATCGAGACGGAAAGCCCGCCCTCGACCTCCAGGGCAAACTCACCCTTTCCATGCGTGTGGGCTGCTCCACTCTCCCAGCCCGAGACCTCTTGACTCCAGACCTCAACCTCCATGGCTCTGTCTTTGAAGAAATTTTTCCTTCAGTTTGTTCCTTGTCTGTCTCCTCCAGTCCAGACTGGCAATGGCTCTGTCTGTAAAGATCTTGCAAAAATTCTGTTGGCTTTGCATGAAGCATGCAGGGGTCAAAGCCATCAGACAATAGGAGTTTCCACAAATCCTTTCTGGATAATTCCATCTCCAATCTTGGCTTGTATTGAAATGGCGGGTGGGTTCCATGTTTGGTTACATCCTCATGTTGGGCTGTAGCTTCTGGAATTCCACCCCCTGGAAGCCTGTAATTTTCCAAGCCATCAGCCTCTGGTTTCTTTGAACCCAAGAGTTCAGTTCCGAGTTTATCTCTCTGCTTGCATTGTACTATAAGCTGCAAGGAGAAGCCAGGGTACATCCTCCACATGTAGTCTGGAGATCTCCCCAGCTAAGTATTCCAGGTTGTCACTTTCAAATTCTTCTTTCCATCTGACACCAGGACTCAATTTTGCCAAATTCTCTGCCACTTTAAAACAAGGATCACCTTTCTTCCAGTTTGCAACAACACATTCATCATTTCTGCTCAAGTCCTCATCAGAAGTATCTTTAGAGTCCATATTTCCACAAACAGTCTCTTCAAAACAGTTTAGGCCTTTTGTATCAAGCTCCTCACAATTCTTCCAGAATCTTCCCCTGTATCCATTTAAAAAGCCGTTCCAACATATTTGGTATTTACATCCAGCAGCTTCCCATTCAGATCCTTCTCTCAGGGATCAAAGATAAAGTCCAAATTCTCCCTGACAACTCCAGAGGCAGGTGCCACAGGTGCCAGTGGATGTGGAGGTAGTGCTGGCTGTCTGCCTGTCTGCAACTCTGGGACCACCAGCAATGCACAGACAAAATAGATACAAATGTGAATGTACAAACAATCTGATATGTGTGGATAAATAAAATGTGGTATATTGATACAATGGAATATTATTCAGTAATAAAAAAGAATGAAGTACTGAAATTTGCTACAACATGGAGGAACTTTGAAAACATTACACTAAGTGAAAGAAGCCAGTGGCAACAAACAGAATAGGGAAATCCTTAGAGACAGTAGACTGGAGGCGGCCTGGGACTGGGGATGGCTGCAGACAAGAAAGAGGAATGAATGCTAATGAGTACAGGGTTTCTCTTTGGGCATGATAGAAATGTTCTAAAATTAGATTCTTCTGATGGTTTCACATCTCTGTCAATATGCTTAAAAAACACTGAATTGTACATTTTAAATGGGTGAATTTTATGGAATGTATGTTACACCACAATAAAGCTATCAAAAAAAGTGAATATGCAGAGGGATCCCGAATGGGACAGCACCCCTGGCCTCAGGTCTAGCCCTTGCTCAAGGGGAGGGGATCTCACTCAAGGGCATGAATATCAGGAGGCAGAGAATGTTAGGGGCCATCTTAGAGGCTGTCCACCACTCTAACTTTCTGCAATTACTTATTCCTGAAGTTTGGTGGTAAATTCAACTTTTAAAATGCTGCTGTCCCCTACTTATAATTGTGCCTAAGAGTCACCCTAGAGAACCTCTTTCGTTGCTCAGATGTGGCCTCTCTCTCTAAGCCCACTTAGCAGGTAAACTCATGCCCTTCCCACTACATGAGACATGACTCCCAGAGGTGTAAATCTCCCTGGCAATGTGGGACATGACTCCCGGGGGTGTAAATCTCCCTAGCAATGTGGGACATGACTCACGGGGATGAGCCTGGCCCTAGCATCATGGGATTAAGAAAGCCTTCCTGACCAAAAGAGGGAAGAGAAATGATACAAAGTGTCAGTGGCTGAGAGATCTAAAGCATCGTTAAGAGGTTATTCTTAAACATTATGTAGATACTCCCTTTTAGTTTCTATTGTATTAGAATAGCTAGAAGGAAATACCTGAAACTGTTGAATTAAATCCAGTAGACTTGATTCTTGATGATTATATGACTATAAAGCTTTTCTTGTGTGACTGTGTGACTGTGAAAAATCTTGTGACTGACCTTCCCTTTATTCAATGTATGGGCACATGAGTAATAAAATAAAGACAAAAAATATATATAAATAATGGGGAGGGATAAGGGGTATGGACATTTTAGGTGTTCTTTTTTATTATTTTTTTTAATATATTTTTTGGAGCAGTGAAAATGTTTTAAAATTGATTGCGGCGAGCATTAGGGGCAAGATGGCGGCATAGAGAGGAGTGGAAGCTAAGTAGACCCCCTGGAACAACTACAAAAAACCAGAAACAACTAGTAAATAATCCAGAATAACTGCGGGAGGACAAACGAGACCATCCATTCATCATACTCCAACCTGAATTGGGAGGAATGCCCGAGAATACAGCATAAAATCTGTAAGTAAAACCTGCGGAACCAGGTTGGGAGACCCCCTCCCCCATACCCTGAGCTGCAGAGCTGTGTGGTGCCAGAGAGAAGCTCTCTCCCAGCAAGCGAATATAGCTCAGCTGAGCTCCAACTGGGGTTTTAAGTAGCGAGTGTGAACTGCTCACTACAGGTACGCAGCCCCAAAAAACAGACAGAGGCTTTGGGTGACGACTGACCTGGGAGAGCCGGAGGGTTGCCTTGGAGTGGGTCTGAAGGGGACTATCTGTTTCTTTTTTGGCTCAGTGGAGAAAGCCCCAGTCATTTTCAGTTTCCAGGGCTGTGACTCTGGGAAGGGTGGAGACACCACAAGCAGAGAGCAAGACCATTGAAATGCTAATGACCTCCACCTGAGGGGTCTGTCTTCTCTAGGAGGAAAGGGGTGGGGCCCTTTCCATTCAGAACCAGACCCCAGAGCCTGGGGGAACACGGCCACACCTCCTCACACCAGTCAAGAATTATAGGCTGACAGGCGTCACCTGCTGGGCAGAAAAGCACAGTGACCCGAGGCATCAAAGGGTGGAGCAATTTTCTAAGACACACCCGCAGGGAAACCAGATACTGAATATTTCTTCCCTCTGGGACCTGAGCCTGTTCTGGTCTGGGAAAACCTGATTTGGATAACGAAGAAAACCATGCCTAGACAACAGAAAATTACAACCTACACTAAGAAAAACAAAGTTATGGCCCAATCAAAGGAACAAACGTACACTTCAACTGAGATACAGGAATTTAAACAACTAATGCTAAATCAATTCAAAGAGTTTAGAGGAGATATTGCAAAAGAGATAGAGGCTGTAAAGGAAGCACTGGGTATGTATACGGCAGAAATCAAAAGTTCAAAAAACCTACTAGTTGAATCTATGGAAATGAAAGGCACAACACAAGAGATGAAAGACACAATGGAAACATACAACAGCAGATCTCAAGAGGCAGAAGAAAACACTCAGGAACTGGAGAACAAAACACCTGAAAGCCTACACGCAAAGGAGCAGATGGAGAAAAGAATGAAAAAATATGAGCAACATCTCCGGGAACTCAAGGATGAAACAAAGTACAATAATGTACGTATCATTGGTGTCCCAGAAGGAGAAGAGAAGGGAAAGGGGGCAGAAGCAATAATAGAGGAAATAATTAATGAAAATTTCCCATGTCTTCTGAAAGACATAAAATTACAGATCCAAGAAGCGCAGCGTACTCCAAACAGAAGAGATATGAAGAGGCCTACGCCAAGACACTTAATAATCAGATTATCAAATGTCAAAGACAAAGAGAGAATCCTGAAAACAGCAAGAGAAAAGCAATCCATTACATACAAAGGAAGCTTAATAAGACTATGTGCGGATCTCTCAGCAGAAACCATGGAGGCAAGAAGGAAGTGGTGTGATATATTTAAGATACTGAAAGAGAAAAACCACCAACCAAGAATCCTGTATCCAGCAAAGCTGTCCTTCAAATATGAGGGAGAGCTCAAAATATTTTCTGACAAACAGACAATGAGAGACTTTGTGAACAAGACACCTGCCCTATAGGAAATACTAAAGGGAGCACTACAGGGTGATAGAAGACAGGAGTGTGTGGTTTGGAACACAATTTTGGGAGATGGTAGCACAACAATGTAAGTACACTGAACAAAGGTAACTCTGAATACAGTTGAGAGAGAAAGATGGGGAGCTTGTGAGACACCACAAGAAAGGAGGAAAGATAACGACTGGGACTGTGTAACTTGGTGAAATCTAGAGTATTCAACAATTGTGATAAAATGTACAAATATGTTCTTTTACAAGGGAGAACAAGCAAATGTCAACCTTGCAAGGTGTTAAAAATGGGGAGGCATTGGGGAAGGGATGCAATCAGCATAAACTAGAGACTGTAACTAATAGAATCATTGTATTATGCTTCCTTTAATGTAACAAAGGTGATATACCAAGGTGAATGCAGATAAGAGGGGGGGATAGGGGAGGCATGTTAGACACTTGACATTGGTGGTATTATCTGATTCTTTATTCTACTTTGATTTAAGGTTATTTTTCCTTTTTCTGCTTCCTAGCTGTCATTTTTTTTTGTTTCCTCTTTCTTTTGCCTCTCTACCTTCTTTGACTCTCCCTCCTACCTTGTGGAAGAAATGTAGATGCTCTTGCTTAGTATGAGCAGAATGCTCAATTAGGATGAACTCAAATGTTTGGAAATGAACAGGGGTGTTGGTAGCAAGATGTGAGAATAACTAACAGCGCCGAATGGTGTGTGAATGAGGTGGAAAGACAAAGCTCAGAGTCATATATGTCACCAGAAGGAAAGTTGGAGGTCAAAAGATGGAAATGTATAAAACTGAATCCTATGGTGGGCAATGTCCATGATCAACTGTACAAATACTAGAAATCACTTCATGAACCAGAACAAATGTATGACAATACAATTAGAAGTTAATAATAGAGGGGCATATAGGGAAGAACTATATACCTATTACAAACTATATACTACAGTTAGTAGTATTTCAACATTTTTTCATAAACAGTAACAAACGTACTATATCAATACTAGGAGTCAACAATTGAGGGGGGTTGGTTAGGGATGGGGAGGTTTAGAGTTTCCTTTTCTTTTTTTCTTTTTTCATCTTTCACTTTATTTCTTGTCTGGAGTAATGAAAAGTTTCTAAAAATTGAACAAAAATTAAGTGTGATGGATGCACAGCTGTATGAAGGTATCCAGGGGCAAGTGATTGTACACTTTGGATCTTTGGATAATTGTATGGTATCTGAACAATCTCAATAAAAATGAAAAAAAAATTGATTGTGGCGATAAATGCACAACTATATGATGATACTGTGAGCCACTGATCATATACTTTGGATGGATTATATGGCGTGTGAATATATCTCAAAATTGCATTAAAAAAAAAAAGAAGGGTATCTGGCATACCACTTACAGGTTATTAGTTGGTAATCCTTAAAGTTTTTAATCAAGCATAGTGATCACCTCTGAGTTTGGCTCATCTGAAAAAAAAAAAAAGATGAAGGAATTTTTTTTAAATGCTGCTGTCTAATATAGTAGCTATTAGCCACATAGTGTGGCTATTCAAATTAAAATTAACAAAAATTAAATAAACTTTTAAAAATTTCAATTCCTCAGTCACACAAGCCACATTTCAAGTGCCCAATAATCACCTATGATTAGCATCTACCATGTTGGACAGTGCAGATCTAGAATCTTTCCACCATCATAGAACATTCCACTGGACAGTACTGCAAAAGAATTCTGAGGAAACCCCTGTTTTCTGAGGCACCAGCATTTTTGTCTGCATTCATTGGCAGTCATATTGTTACTCTGTCTCCTTTCAGGACTCAGTTGCAACTAGTTTCTTTCCTTCATGAAAATCTGCTAAGAAAGAAATGGTTAAACTCATTCACACTGAAGTGTAAATGACTATCTTTTACTTCATCATTTCCTCAACATTTTCATTTCAATAAGGTTGAGTCTAAAGCAAATGAATACATTTTTAATTGTGGCATTTTTGATGTCAGCATCACTGACTGAGGTATGTTATTTGGGGTGGTGGTGGGGTTCAAGTCTTCTGAATGCTTTTGAAACTTGAAGAATCCCTTTTGATATGAGAATACCCACTCCTAAATTATCTGGCTTTTGAACTCATGGTTTCCCATATGGATTCTCTCAAAGTAGATAGCAACTGAATCTTGATGTGTTGTAACTGAGTATCATACCCACAAAAATCAAATAATATAGTAGAAACCATCTCTATGTATTTACAACCAGGCACCACAAAGTCGGGTAAATGGCATTACGCCATTTAATGCCTAGCCTTTCCTTGTGGAGTAAGTGAATCTATCATTTAATTTGTTTCAGCCAGAAGGACGGCCTTTCATTGCAGAGGGAAAACAGAAGTTCTTTGACAGCGGGGACAAAAAGCTCTGGAAAGGACGCGGTTGGCAATGAGCAATGTGCGTTACCACCTGAGCTAACAGGCCCATTATTGGAGCCTGGTGCATAATATTCACCTCCGCCGCTCAAGCAGGGTCGTTGCTGGTACAAACATAATTTGCCACATTGTTTTCATGTGATCATTTGGAAGCAGAGGGAGCTGCCTTTAATGACAGGTCACAAACACTCACCACGCAGGCTCCTTTCTGCCCGCCTCGCCGGGCTGGGCGCTGGCAGCACTGCCATTCAGGCTCTTGTTTTTGTTATGGAACAAAAGCCTCACTCCCAGCTGTGGCGCCAAAATCTAGCTCACACCGTACAAGTAACTGACAGCTCCGAAGCTTGGAGTAGAGGAGGCCAGGCTCGGCTCCGCCAATCACGGCGGCTCCTTTCTGTGAGCCACGCATGTTTACAGGCAGCCCGCGGCTGGCGGGGAAGGAAGCGACGGGGAAAACCAGGACGTGGAGTCTGCTCGGAGTGGGCGTGCTCCCAACAGAAAAGTGAAAGCGGGAGAGGCCCGCAGCTGGGGAAGATTCCACATCCTCACCCGCTCCGAGCCGCTGTGATTTTGTCTGGTTAATGCCATCAGCCTGCAAGAAGCGTCCGCGGTGCTTTCCTCATGACTTGGTGTGCATCGTCTCAGTGATTCTAAGGCGATGAAGGAACAGGGAATGGGCCAGCCCCTCAGGGTTTGGTTTTTAATTTTTTTTTAAATTGTGGTAACATATATGTAACATAAAATTTTGCCATTTTAACTATTTTAAGTATACAATTCAGTGGCATTAATTCCATTTACAATATTGTGCTATCACCACCATCGAGTACCAAAACTTTTCCATCACCCCAATAGAGACTCAGTACCTGGTCAGCAATAACTCCCTATTCTCTGCCTCACCCCTAACCTCCAATCCACTTTCTGTCTCTATGAATCTGCTTACGTCTCCAACCTTCTACCAGGCACTCTGAAATGACAAAAGGTGAGAAAGGACAAGATGACTGATAAGTCAGAGATGTTGATATTGTTTCCTACAAACCTTCAGAGCAAATTGTTGTCTTTATCATCAGCATTAAAAAGAGTTTATTTAGCCCCAAATTGTGCACGTGCTGTTGTGTATTGAACCATGTAAGTAAAAAGAACTTGTCCTGTGCCATAGGTAGGTAATAGGTTGACATAGTAAGGAAAGTTCCAAGGGTGTCATTTGCAAAATGAATTTGCAAGATCCACCTCCGTTCCATCCAGGCAAAATAAAACTGATTCAGGCCCCCTGGCCAGTGGATACCAAGAGACGGGAAAGCCTTTGGCTAAGCTGGAAAATGAAATGACTTTGAGTATGTGAATTTTGGGTTAGAGACAGTGGAATAGAGACATTGAAAGGTAATTCTGGAGTCCAGTGACCTGGGCTCCAACTCTGCTTCTGCCATGTGTCATTTTGTGATTTTTGTAATAACTGCTCTGGGCTTCCATTTTCTCATCAATAAAATGGGGATAATACATCCAGGCTTGCTGTGAAATTTTAATGAGATAATTCATGCAAACCGCTGGCACTCAGCACACAATAAATGAATGTGGTTCTTTGATGCCAATATATGATGGTGAATATTCCAGAAATAATAGTATGGTGATAGGCCAAATTCTTCCTCATGAAGAGAAGTGTAGGACAATAAACCTGGCAGATAGTGAGCGCTCAATTAGCATTGGTGAAGCTGCTGCTGCTGAATCAGATAAGTCCTGGCTGTGCCAACTATCAGATAGGTTTCTTTCTCTATGCCTCGGTTTTCTCATCTTTAAAGCAAACATAATAGTACCAACCACATAAGATCACTGAGAGGATCAAGTGAGATAACTCAAGTAAAGAACCTGGCACCAAGGGCACTCAATAAGTGCTAGCTATTTTTATTATTGCTTTCAGCATCTGGTGAATGATAATTCTAGAAATTATGGCTTGGTGACAGACATGTTCTTATGGTGTAACTTAAAAATAAGAGGAAAGTGAGGTTTTCCTCAGGAACATGCCCCATCTTTCCTTCTGTGCTGTCTTCCCTTTAGATTGGGGTTATCTCCTCTTCTCTGGGTTCTTGATGTTCCCTTGCTGCTCCAACTGCCCAGGACTCTGCATGCTCACATCAACCAGGCCTGTCCTCTCTTGCAGCACTTTTTTTCTTTTTTAATCCCCAAATTTCTTTTCCTTTTCTTTTTTTTTAATTAGAGAAGTTGTAGGTTTACAGAAAAATCATGCAGAAAATAGAGTTCCCATACACCTGGTCCCATTATCAACATTTTGCATTAGTGCAGCACTTTTTTAAAACTTTCTATTTTGAGGTAATTGAATATTCACATTTTATAAGAAAAAATACAGAGAGCCCATGTATCCTTCACCCAGTGTTTCCCAATGGTAATATCTTGAATAACTATAGAACAATATCACAACCAAGAAATTAACGTTGATTCAATCCACCTTATTCAGATTGTACCCATTTCCTATATACTCCTGTGTGTGTGTATGTTTAGTTCTAGGCAATTTTATTGTGTGTGTGGATTTGTGTGGGCAGCACCAAAATAAAGACAGGCAGTTCCATCACAAGGATCCTGGGGTTTTACTCCAGACTTTTCCCTGATGGCACCTCCGCCTATTTTCCCACAAAACTTCTTTCTCCTGTGTTCAAAGACTTGCTAAGAGAGTGGCTACCCCATCACAAATGAATTCTGGCCAAGGTAATGATGAATGATTATAACTGTTGAATGGGTCATACCCCCAAGACCGGTGTATTCTTGGATAAAGCTTTAATGATTTTACTCAGGGGAATGAGCAGCAGATGAATGCCAGGGAAGAAGCAAAAGGAAAATGGGGTTTAGAATTATTAATCGTCTTTAACTGTGCATGTAAAATGGTGGGGGTAGGGAAGAAGCATGGAATCTCCTTATAAACCAAAAGGGCTCCCGGCTGGTCCATCTAAGTAGAAATTAAAAAATAAATAAGTCTCAATCGCAAATCTATACACCTTTAAAATTAGAAACCTTTCAAAAACTTCTCCCCTTTACCTCAACGTGATCCTTTGGAATAAATAAGAAATCCTTTTGCAGCAGATGAGAAACTGGATCCCGGTCCTGTTCCCCTTTTGCAGCAGATGAGAAACTGGATCCCGGTCCTGTTCCCTTTAAATAGCACAGGGCAGAAGTTAAACAATCAGTCCATGCCCAGGCTTGCAATCACGAAGAGAGAACTCGGTTTGATTTTCTGTGGCCAACCACAGCCTTTTAGCGCTGATGGCCCTGGCATATTTTACAAGGTGCAGAAAGCACTGGCTTAAAGCCTTGCAGGGTATGAGAGTGAAAAGCATTCCTTTTGCCAAATTTTGACATAATTATAATGCATAATGTCCCACAGACATTTTTACCCCCACAGACTTTTTTGAGGGTCTAATAATTACAGCACACCATCCTGGGAGTGGCTAGCAAGAGGCAGCCTTGGTTCTCAGCTGCTTCCTATCATAAGATTGCCCTTCCGGTAAGGAGCAAATCTGAGGCACAGATTCTACTAGATTTCTGCTATGCTATTGACAGTTGGAAAAAGGGCAATAGGATTAGGAAGAAAAAAGGCATGGAGGAGGGGTGCTGCAGGAGGGGATGTTTGTCACAAATGGTTATGTTCTAGAAGTGTGGTACCTGGGCCAGCAGCATCTTCATAATCTGGCTTGTTAAGAGGGTAAATTTTCCAGCCCCATCCATACCTGACCCAGCAACTTTGAAGAAAGTTACCATTATTCAGTTTTAACCAACCCTCCAAGTGATTCTCTTGCACTGTAAAGTTTGAGAACCCCTGGATCTTCCAACAACAACATCCCAAAATAAGTTTGTCAGCCCACCAGAATGTATAATTCATCTCTTAGGGATATGGATGGAATAGTCAAACAATAATTTAAATTTAGGGAAGAAATATTCTAGCACCCATAAAAGTATTCTAGGGATAGAGTAATAAACAAGACAAACTTTCCCAACTTCATGGAGTTTACATTCTAGCTGCTGGTAATAAGTGCTCTGAAGAAAATCAAGTGGCAGATTTGGAGTGCTAGTCTAATAGGGTGGTAAGGAGAGGCCTCTTTGAGGATGTGATATTTGAGCAGGTGGCTGAATGAAGTGCAGGAGTTAAGTTCTGGAAGAAGGGCTTTCTGCAGAGGGAGCTGGAGGTGTGACAGCCTGAGATGAAAATGGGTTTGGTGTGATCAAGGAAGACTGAGAAGACAGTGTGGCTAGAGGGGAGTAAGGAGAGACCAAGGAGAGCAGATTAGCGAGAGGTAGGGCAGGCTCGACTGTACAGGTCTTCTAGCCCTTGGAAGGAAGTTTAGATTTCTTCTTTGGAGGTGTAGGGACAAGAGAAAGGCGTGCTTTGTTTTAATATATTTAAGGCAACTGGCTGCTGTGTAGAATTTTGCCTGAAGGAGGACAAATGTGAAAGCAATAAGACCAGTTAGGCAGCTCGTGAGGAAGTCTGGATTAGAGCTGATGGGCACTGGATAAATTTTTGTAGTAGAGGTGAAGAGATTTGTCGGATTTAGGATATATTTTGAAACCAAAGTTGGGATGTGAGGGAAAAAGAAGAGTCAAGAATGATTTCTAGGTTTTTGCCTTAAGCTACTGGGTCCGTTGTGGTGCCATTTACTGAAATAAGCAAGAATGTAAAGGAACAAGTTTGGGATGAAAACTAAGAATTATCTTTTTATCATGTTAAGCTTGAGGTGTCTATTAGACATTCAAGCGGAAAGACATAAGAGTAGGCAGAGGAGTAAATGGGTCTGTACTCAGAGGGGAGACTGAAACTGGACTTACAGTGTGTGTAACTAAGTACAAGCTGTTCATTAATTAAATTACTGGCAGATGGCTAAAATTAAATATGATATACAATAAGATATTAAATTAAGACAGTTACTTTTGTCCATTCTTACACTCCGCAACTCTAGTTTATTCAAACTTTCCACATGGGGATTCTACAGCAGTGTCTTTCCTGTCACTAAAGCTACTTTTGAAGTCTCCTAACAGTTCTCCAGAGCACCTGATATTCATTTCCAGCTAAGCTGTTTGATTTGAAGCACTTTTGGATCTGTGTATGAGGTATGAAGTGTCTCTAGACACTATTCCAACCACCAGAAATTCATTTACTATTTCTGAGTTCCATACCAAAACCACGTCTGACCTTGCTTTGTAAGTTGATGTATAGAAAGCTTGTTTCCAACCACAGCCAGCAATTGCGACCCCAGGAAAAACTGCCATATATAAAGTTAAATTTCTTTGCCTCTCTCATTTTGCTGATTGCATCAAGTGGCCTCCATAAGCCTCACAAAGTAGCATTGACTGAGATTGTTTCAGGCTAATATGCCTTCTTAAGAAAACATTTTGTTGTTCAAAATTTTGTGTTTGAGTGAACACTTGTGAAATGAGAGATGTGGTAAGACCCAAATATATGATAACTGCCTCTTTTTTGAGGAATAATTTTAGGGGATAAAATCTTCATCATGTATTCTAGCATAAATTTGGAAAAGCTAAAGGAAATTGAGGCAGAATATACCTGGGCCTTGGGACTGCAAAAGAGCTAAGAAACTTGGACAGGAATTCTCAGATATCCATCCTGGTGCGTTGTGGCATGAGTTCACCAAGAGTGCACCGAGAGTTGCACAGGAGTGCGGAGAGTGGGCTGGGAATGCAGGCCTGGGTACATGCTGGGGTGTCCCTGGGCACATTGCATTGCATGGAGAAATGAGATTGTCAAATGTTCCCAACTTGAGTGTCGACATTTCTCTGTACCACTAGGATCATGGCTTCTGGATTGAGAAGAGAGACTGTGACAATAGAGGGGTTTTCCATAGATTACATGTTTGATTTCCCTCTCTCTAAACAGTGAATCCCATGTGAAGTGTAGTGATATCAGAGATGCAACCTCTGCCTAATCCTTCCATCCCACGACCTGATCCTCAGCACCACCCAAAAAGAGTTGTGCTCAGAAGGAAGGCTACATAGTCTTTGGCCTGAAAATGTCACAAAGAACTGTTATTTTAATGAGATGTAACCTGACATTGCAACAAATGTGCCCCTTCCCCCCACCCCTGAGTGGGGTTCCAGAACTCCCCATCCTGTCCCTGGGCCTTTGCTCCCATGGCTGCTTCTCCTTGGAATGCCTGTCCTGCCCCCTCATTTCCTGGTGGATCCCAACTCACTCTGTAAAATTAGCTTATTCCCAAGGTCTTTTCTAATCCACCCTGGTCCTCTGACTCCCTCTCCTCTGTGATCTCAAAATTCCCTTGCAGATCAAGATCACATTTTTACCAGAGACACTGTAATAATGTGTTCATGTGTCTGAATCCTCTGTCAGCCTGGGAGCTATGTAGGGATTTGTGCATCTCACTGTCTAGCAAAATCCTTGGCACACATAGTAGACACTCAATGGCTATTGCTGAAGGACTAACCTTCAGGGCTGGGTATGTGTGTGTGTGTGTGTGTGTGTGTATGTTTACTCTTTGTCTAATGTGTAGTCCACAGGAGGAAATAGAATGTGTGATCCTCTATATGTTGTCACCAGGCAGGGTTCTCAGCCTCCAAATGTGATATGCCCCCACCAGCTGAACTGAACCTGAAATTACTCTTTAAAAGTTACCCCACTCATTTAGAACCTACAAGTACCCTCAGGGAGAATAAGCCCACCGAAGTCCAGTGCTTCTCAATTTAATGTGTATACAAACCACCTTGAGATCTTGTTGAAATTCAGATTCTGATATGGGGAAAGAGGGTGAGGCTGAGAATCCTCATTTCTTATAAACCCCCAAGTGATCAGCATCTGCTTGTGTGCAGACCACACCTCAGTAGCAATGGTCTGGCAGTGGTTCTCAAACTTTAGTGCCCATCAGAATCACCTGGAGGGCTGGTTAAAGCTCAGATTGCTAGGTCCCACTGCCAGGTTTACTGATTCAGTAAATCTGCAGCAGGACTTGAGATTATGCATTTCTAATAGGATCCCAAGTGATGCTGATGCCTGTGGTCCACGGACCACCCTTTGATGAACCATCGCTACATATCAAATGCTTTCACCTTCTTTACTCCACACCAGCAACTGAGGAAACCTGGAGAATTTCACACAGTCCTGCAGAGTGGAAGTACTCACCATTTGTGGGAGCCAATTTCAACTGCTCTTCCATTATGCCATGATTTCGGCCCTGACCTGTAACTGCCACTTCTTCCATTCCCCTAGGGGTCCAGGGCCAATTTCCACGGCTCTGCTGAAACCCACAGAGAAAATACAATCCTTTGGGTTTAAACTAAATCAAATTTCTGTTTGCCGCCCTACCTATAAAATAATCTGCACTACATCCATCCTTAAGCCTCTTTCTCCCATATTAGACAAATCAATGTCCCTCTGTCCATGCAAAGCCAGTTCACCCATCTGGGCTCTGGATCTCACGCCTCCCTCTAACCCCTCAGAGATCTTACTGCTGCAGTTACTCTCCTAATTCCAATTTCTTCTATCTTTTAATGATACCCAAATCTTTTCCATCCTTAAAAATCCTTTCTTCTGATCCTTTCTCCTTTGCTCCTTCCTGTAGGAGTCAAATTTCTAGGAAAAACAAAACAAAACAAATTAAAACATGAAATGTACACTCATTACTTCCTTACTTCTCAGTCATTTTTTCAAACCCACAGCAGTCTGACTTTCATTCTCATAAATCCACTGAAAAATGCTCTTGTTAATATTACCACCTTGTTACCAAATTTGTTAGGCAATTTTCAGTCCTCATCTACAATCCCAAGGCAGATTCAATTACTTTAGCAAACATCTATATATGCTAATGATTCCGGTATTAGACCAGATCCACATAGGAAAACAGAAACCACTTCAAGTTTAAAAAAAACAAGGAACTTAATCCCCACTTGGGATAGAAAAGCTGAGAAAACAAATGAGATGGTGAGACAACCCACAGATTAGTAAGGACAGGAAGCTGCTACCCCCCAGGCTGGAGAGACACAAGGAAGAGATGGGGCGGTCGGAGCGAAGGGCTCTGGAGACCTGGTGGACACTGGAACCTCTGGACTAGGTTGCAGGAGAGAAGCCAAGTGGGAGGAAACCCCTAGGGTGGGGGTGGGGAGAGGGAAATACCTGGCTTCTGCCTTACTCTCACCAATCTCCCACCAGCAGCCCCTGAGAAGGGAGCACGGGAGAAAGAGTCTGCAGAGCTTGACTCCCTTTGGTTAAGAGCAGAGTTGGAAAAGAGGAGGAATAAATCTGATGGCAAAAAGGCCAAGGACCACTACAGCCCCTAAATCAATATATCCCACCAGACCTATCTCCTAACCACCAAAATACTGGTACAGGACTCCCCTGCATGCCCCCACATGGAACTGACCATCTCCCCCATCAAGCTGCTCCCCTCTTGCTTCCCCTTTCTCAGTGACTTTCACTAAGACCAAACTCATCCAGACATTTGTCCTTGGTTCCTTCTTCTCTCGTTTTGCCCACATCCTTCTGGTCACCAGATTCTGTTGATTTTTGCTTTGAACATATCTGTCAGATTCATCTTCTCACCTTACTCTCCTGCTGCAGCTTTAGCTCAGACCCTCTCTGTTTCTCCTTGGACTAAGGCAGACCTCCCCGATTCTATGATCATTCTCTTCTGGTCTATCTTCCAGGTGGCTGCCAGAATAACCTTCCTAACATGCACATTGAACCGTGTCCCTCCTCTGTTCAAAATTCTTCGGTTTCTAAAACAAGATCCTAAATCTTCCTAGCATAGCTAGGTTCTGATTCCCCCACAGGCCCAAACACAAAGCAACACCGAATTCGTAACAACCCCAGAAGGGCCTGGGGAAAAGGAAGCAAGAGACCCTAAGAAACACAGTTTTGCCTTAAGTGTATTGTACCTGCCACATCCAGCATCACATGATACAGCCAGAAACAAGGCTGGCTTCGTGGCTCTGCCACCTGTGCAGTCGATAGGGCCTCACACTTAGAAGGGCCCTATGCTTGGTGTAATGCTTTGCTGTCACTCTTGAAATTAATAATTTTTGAACAAGGAGCCCCGCATATTCGTTTTGTACGAGGACCCTCAAATTATGTAGCCACTCCTGGCGGGAAGCATCTGCAGGCCTTAGAAACACAAGCTGAATGCTGTTCTAAAGGATGGCAGCTCATGTACTTCGAGCAACACTTAATTTTAGGTTCTAGGAAATAAAAATATTCTGCATAGGGTATGATTGATTCTTTGCAAGGTATGTATCAGGGATACAGAGTTTGCTGGGAACAATAAGCTGAACATGATTGAGAATGGGAGAAAGGTATTCAAAGCTAACAGGAGAATAGCATCACTAATAGGAGAATAATATGGAAGTAGTGTAAAAAAAAAGAAACATGAAATAACCTAGGTTAAATGACTATGGCATGGTTATTGGAACTCTGTATTGAAAACCTATTGAAAAAAGATATAGAAAAATTATAAAGACTGTTATTTTTATATCCAAGATCATAACTAGCAATTTCTTCTCTGCACTAAGAATTGAAGAAGGGAAAATAGCTCTAAATTTCTGAAGGACACACTTAGGATAAACAGAAGAAAGCCTTTTGATTATGTGTGGATTATGTATGTATTGTTATATATGACAGTAAATATAAGAGGTTGCACTTATATTTTTCTGGCAATTCACCCTTCTTGCCCTTCCCCTCTCTTCCTCCTTACTTCTCTCCTCTTAAGGTCTGGAAAGGAGCAAGAAAACACAGCACTGACACCAGGTTTTGTTTGAAATTTCAGGCTAGGCCAAGGGCCTGGGAAGTCAGCTTTGCTTTCCACGTGGTGAGAGGATGCCAGCAGCAGGTGGCAGCATGGCTGTGACAGGGTGAATGGATGGAGGCCCTGTGGGCATGGGGAGTTTCTGTGTAGAAGGTGGTACCAGCCATAGCTTTCACAGGGACAAGGGAAAAAAATAGCAGTAACCTCTGCCCACCTACTCAAAGCAATGGAAGATTATCAAGGGTGACACTCCCTGCCTCCAGCCCTCCCTCATACATTCAGGCTGTGGGCCACACGGAGAGTCTGTATGTCTAAAATGGTTTGGGGAAAATCCTATGCCCTGCTGAGTATGCTGAACACAGGAATTTTTATACTATTTTCCAAACTTCATTCTCTCTCATTTTTTCTTTTCTCATATTAACAGGCACAACAACAAAAAAAGAAATTTACAGCTAGCTCTTAAGAAACCCCAGGGGCATTTATATCAGCACGTACTGATATCTTGTTATATTTATGATTTTCAAGACCCCCATAACAGTTTGCTGGGGTTAATTCAGGTGCTTTTCCCACTAGAAAACTCAAGAATAAAATAACAAACATAAAATCTAAACTGTACAGATAAAAATGGTACTGGAGGCAAAGGGGATAGAGAAGGAGATTTTAAGGATGTCACCATCCTCAAACCTGAAAATAACTTACTTGGAAGCCAGATGAAGGTAATAAATGAGAATTATTAAGTAGAATTTAATAATTAAAAAACATTAGGTTTTTAAAATTTGATAGGTAGAAGAGAAGAACATAGCACAGTAGTTTGGATTTGGGATTGACAGCAAAATATCATGGGAATCATTTCTGTTTCCTTAATTAGCTTAGAGAGGTTCACCTAAAAATGGATCTGGAAAGTAGAAAATGACCTTTGGAAGCTCTGAGCTTGCACCTGTACCACAGCCACTAACCAAATGTGGAAATTTAAATTTAAACTTAATTAAAATGAAATTAAAAATGCAGTTCCTCAGTAGCGTTAGGCACATTTAAAATGCTCAACAACCACACATGGATATGACTACTGTATGGGACAGCACAGATATAGACCATTTCCATCACTAAAAAACATTCTATCAGACAGCACTG
Source organism: Choloepus didactylus (assembly GCF_015220235.1). NCBI lineage: Eukaryota > Metazoa > Chordata > Mammalia > Pilosa > Megalonychidae > Choloepus > Choloepus didactylus. The sequence continues at coordinate 36,869,285 of NC_051320.1, read as the reverse complement.
AATGAGTCACCTATATGCTCACATTTGTATTAATGTTAAATACATTAAAGGGGCTAGGTTTAGTATTTTGGAAAACATTACTTATTATGGATAGTATTACTATAGATATTATTATTATTAGTGAAACTTGGGGCTATTTCTATTCAAGTTAACCAAGGGTTATTAACTGGAATACAGACAGGAAGGCATGTAATCCATCACTAAGTAAATCAGAATCAAATCTGAAAACTAAAACTTAAGAATTCATCCCAGCACATCCTGTAGTATAGGGAAATTATTATGTTAGATAAGCACATAAACAAAATAACAAATAACAGTGTTTGAGATGAGGCTTTGCCACAAGAAAATTAAAAAACGAAAACAGGAATTGAAGGAAAATGATAAGAGATTTGGTCCAGTAGAGGTCATTTTATACAAACATTGGAGGAAATAGTGATAAGAATGTGTAAATAAAGCCAGCAAAGAAAGGCAAAGGTAAATCTCAAGCTTTGGGGAAGAAAACTTGAAGAAATTTAAAGATAAACAATAAAGCTATAAAAATATTTGCAGAAAATATGATAGTAGGGTTTTTAATGTAGAGAGCTCATACAAATGGATAAAAAAAAAAAAACACTGACTCTAGTAGGCATATGGGAAAAGGATAAAAAAGATAATTCACAGACGAGGAAATAAAACTTGAACACATGGGGAAATACTTTCCTTTGTTAATGATCAAAGAAATAAATTAAAACAAAATGAGATTTGATGGAACACTTACCAAAGCAGCAAAAGTGGGGAATGAGGGAGAGAATGAGAAGCGACCAAAGAAGGGGAGAGTGCAGAAAAACAACCATGACAGAGTGTAAATTGTGGCAACACATTCAGAAGGTCATTTAGCAAAATCCTTCAAGAATACGTGTTTGCCCTTTGACCATTGACTTCACTTCTAGGGCAGATCCTAATGAAATAATCCAAAAGATGTATAATGCTGTCTGTGCAAAGGTGGGAAGCACTCTATTTAGAGTAAGAAGAAATTATAAAATTATGGCACATTGTTTTCACAGAATATTCTGTAGCCAAAAATTATGCTATGAACAGTTTTTACTCTTTATTAACCACGTAACATTTGGATGCATTCTTTTTAAAAATATAGAAAGCGGCAATTACCATACAACCTAGCAATCCCACTTCTAGTTATAAACCCAAAAGAATAGAAAGCAGGAACTCAAATGGATATTTGCACACCACTGTTCATAGAAGCATTATTCACATTTGCCAAAAGATAGAAGCAACCCAAGTGTACATCAACCAATAAACAATAAACAAAATATGATATATACACACAATGGAATATTATTCAGCCATGAAAAGGAATGACGTTCTGAGAAACACGACAACATGGATGAAACTTGAAGACATATGTTGAATGAAATAAGCCAGACGCAAAAGGACAAATATTGTATGATCTCCTGATATGAAATAATTAGAATAAGCAAACTCATAGAATCAGAATCTAGAATATGAGTTACCAGGGGATGCGGTGTGGGTAGGGAACAGGGAGTTAAGTCTTAAAATGTACAGAGCTTCTATTTGGTGCAAGGGAAATGTTTTGGTAATGGATGTTGGTGAAGGTAGCAGAATGTTATGAATGGAGTTAACAGCACTGAATTGTATATTTGAATGTAGGGAAAAGGGGAAATTTTAGGTTGTATATATGTTATTAGAATAAAAAAAATCCATGGAACTGCACCACACGAACAGTGAATCATAAGTTAAACCATGGACCAGAGTTAACAATACAATTACAAAAATGTGCTATCATCAATTGTAACAAACATTCCACACAAATGCAAGATGTTAACAATAGGGTGGTATATGGAAACCCTGTAGTTTATGCATGATTTTTCTGTAAACCCACAGCTTCTCAATCACATCCCCAATTTCCTTTTGATGAATATTTAAGTTGTTTTCAAGATTTTCCCATTTAAATCAGTGCTGTAATGAACATCCTTGCCTTGCCTCTTTGTGTTCATATGCCAATATTTCTCCAGGATAGATAGCTAGAAGTGGAATTGCTGGCTTCAAATGGCAAGTGCATTTTAAAACAATGATTAAAATTGAAATAGCAAATGTTAGTACCTATTTTCTCATACTCCCAATAATAATATTTTCAAAGCTTTAAAATTTCTATGCATCTGATAGGTGAATATTATATTGTATTTTTCTTGTTGATTTGTTGGATTTCTTTATATATGTTGGATATTAATCCTTGGTTTTATATTACAAATTTTTTCTACTGTTCTTTCACCTATTTTGAAATGTTTTAAATGATGTATTTTCTCATAGTTTAGAGGTTTTGTGGTCAGATTTTCAGTCTTTTGCTAGGGCTCTGACTTGGTATCTGTTTAAAATGACCCTCCTCCCCTGGAGATTATAAGAATATTCGTGCATATTTTCTCCTAATATTTTCATGATTTATTTTACCTTATTAGCTCTATCATCCATTTACAAGTTATTTGTGCATGAGAGTATATGTTATATTTACATTTAAAATGCTCATATTATAAAATTAGGTGGAAGAAGGATTAAAAAACATTAAAAATATGCATAGAAATTAAAATAAATGTAGCAAAACAGTATCAGCAGCTGGCTTTGGGTAGGAAGACAGATGTGAATAATTTTCTTCTAATTGCTTATATTTTTCAGATTGTAGACAGTATTTGCTGTATTTACCACACATGCTGACCTTTTATATTCTTCTTCTGCCCAGTTCAGTAACCTTCCTTTTTCCTTTTAAACATGTGGTTTGGTGAAGGTCCAATCACAGCTCTCCATGCTTGGCCACCAGTCCGGAAACCCCCTGGGATTTCTGTCACTGCTTCTGGTGGTAAAGAGCTCCCTCCCCTGGCTCACCAGGCTGAAGGGCATGTGGTCAGAGCTGCTGATGGGCCTGGTTCTAGTTGAGCAGACAATGAAGCAAGTGACAGACACACACACAGGGAGAAAGACACAGGCAGAAGCAGAGGAACCACACATCATTTAAGTCCCTAGAGCTAGTTTTCCCCAAACTGAGGTCCATCTGTGGTTGACTTACCTGAACTGATAAATTCCTTCCTCCCTTTTATTTTTTTTTATATTCTTAAGTTCGTGTGAGTAGGATTCCTGTTACTTGCAACAAGAGTCTGGCATGGGGGGAAAAAAAGGAAGGTAAGAGAGAAAAGCTTTAGAGTCATGCAAACATCATTAGGAGGGAATGATTATATACCTTGAAACAAGGCCATTCTCATTTAGCAGAAAGGGAGGTTAATAACATCATGTAGCAATTGCTTGGTTTGTAGCCATCAGGGCATCCTATGATCAAAGAAATAACTATAAAATAAGACAGTAGTAAGCACATGGATAATTTCTGCCTTCTCAACAAAATGGGGAGGGCCCATGAAATTAAGGGGGATGTTGATAGGAACAGAGATGGCAGTCCTAAGATGCAGCACATAGAATCAGCTTAGAAGAAGTGTCCATAAATAAACAAACATCTACATACATCCGAAGGCATATACATTAGACTCCATTTGTGGATTTTATTGTGCATGACTTAATCTTAAAACATACTTCGGGTCTTAAAACGTACTTCAGGTCAATATCTTAAACTCAAAAGTTGAAAGACCTAAAGAGTGCAACTCATTAATCCTAAGACTTATGAATCCTATAGAGGTCAGGTGACTCACCCAGAGTCACATGGCTGGTAATTCCTGGAGCAGGGTTAGAACTCACATCTTGGGAATCCCAATCCAGTGTTCTCTCTGCTTCCTCTCGAGGGCCAATATGACATGATGACTAAACTGATCGGGACACAATAAAGACAAAATTCTCTCTCTCTCTCCCTCTCTCCCTCTCTGTCTGTCTCTCTCCCTCTCTCCCTCTCTCTCTCTTTCATACATACACACAGAACCAGATTAGCAAATATGTGTTATATAAACAGGTAGTAATTCTAAAAAAAGTCCAAGTCTTTGGGAAGTGTTATCAAGAATGATGCTGACAGCACACTGTGTTGTTAAAGAGGGTTTAAGTTAATTGTTCAAAGAAGAATCCTTAATGTGGATGGAGGTTTATGCTTGACTTAAACAGGCTCTCAGCCCAAAGGTTGCAATAGATGAGTGGTTCTTTTAACCTAAATCTATTTTTCTTCGGATGGCAGTCATCATATGAAAGTATTTTAAAGTTTCCCAGAAGTGTGGAAAAACCAACTTGTCTTACTTTTATAACCTTTTTAAAAGGCAAAATTTCATCCTTAGTTTTGAAATAATAATTTTTTAAAAGGGCTACAACTCTCCAGGAATCTGCTGAAGGTGTGCAAAAACATAAAAGAGCTCTCATTAGTGGGTAAAAGTTTGTTGTATTTTTGCCCTGGTTCTGTTGTGCCATATGACTTTGGGCGCATGATTTTATTTTTCTGAATCTTGAATTAAATGAGATATTAGACATAATGTCAAATTGAGCCTGCTTTTCTTTATACAGTTTCTCAGACACATGAAAAAAATTATCTTGGGTATCTTTGGGGCTCAGAACTCAAAAGTTTAAGAACCATTCAGGATCAGAAGAAACCGGACCCCAGGCAACCAGTGGCTCCGTGGTTATGGAGAAACACTTTCTCCACAGCCCACGCTCCTTCCACCTTGTCAGTGCTTCGCAAACTGATCAGCCACTAGAGCAACTGACAGCAGAGAACAGGTTCTATCCAAGGGAAGAAGGTGGAATCTACTGCAACGCCTGAAACAATCCACTGCTCCCAAGTTTAGAGCTTTATTATAAATTTTAATTCAAATTTCACTTTCTACTCCATATTATTTCCATGTTTGTTTTAATATTACCTGCAACACTCTCTACTCCCTCCCTGCTTTATTTTTCTCTAACAGCACTTATTGCATCTATGAAATCATATATTTAACTTATTTTCTTTGATTATTCTTATCTCCTCCCCATTGAGGGTTATTTTTTTCATTGCTGTACACCAATACCAAGAACAATGCTGGGCATTTAATAGGGCTCAATAAGTATATGTTGAATAAGTGACTGAATGCTGTAAATGATGAAATGTTAAAACGGACTCTCCTAGAAGGCGTGCCTCCCTTACCCTGTGGCGTAAAGTCACACCTTCCCTTCCTCAGAGGCAAGTATTCCTATTTTGAGAACTAAAAATGTTCTACACTTAGAAAATGTGGGAGAAAAAAAGCAAGAAGGACTCCTTCCCACTTGCTTGGGACCTTGAGATATTTCTTGACTTCTGAGCCCCTATCATGACTGCAACGTGTCACGAGCCTCTATTGTGAGCGATTCCTGGATTCCTGACGAATGAGGTTGCTGTATTTTACCTCCATTGAAAGGCTTCTGATTTCATAAGGCTGGACTTCAAAGGCCTGCACTTGCCAGAAAATTCTGCTCAGGGCCCACCTGGGCCGAATCTCTTTTGTGACAGTAATCTTTATTTAAAGGTCCAAATATCAAGGTCAGTCCTTTTCCCCCATTCCAAAGGCAGGCTCTCAGGCCCTCTTGGACCAGGGAATGGATGTGTGGGCTCTTTCAAGGTGGGCTGAAGAGGAAGCAGCAGCTAATTCTCACATTGATCACCTCAGTTCACAAAGCCAAGTTCAAAGCGGATATAGCAATTTTGAAAGAAGTACAATGGTGCAAATGAGTACCATCTTCCACTAAACCAATACCAGCCAGAGTCACTTAACTCAAGAATACCTTTCCTTTCAGTTCTCAGGAAAACATTTCCTTTCTTTCCTCTATAGCAATTTCAGACGGAAAGCTTGATCCTTGGCCTGAACCATAGCCCCTTAAAAAGATGCAGTTGGGCTTTAAAAGCCCATTTTGCTAGTTACTGTCAGTTCTGAGCTTACTTAAAAGAGAGCTACCTTGTTAATCTCCGAGAAGATCCCAAACCACCTTGTTTATAAACCCTCTAACAATAGATTTAGTATAACAAGCTCTTATAAAGGCCTTACCTTGTGCCAGGCACTCTTCTAAGTTGGTTGCATATATTAAAGCATCATGTCATGAAACAACATTACTCCTAGACAGGTACTACTATTATCCCCATTTTACAGATGAGGAAACTGAGGCACAGAGAGGTTGAGTGCAGGCACTTAGGTGGAAAGGGACAAGGCTGGATTCAGGCCCAAGCATCCTGGGTCCTGCCTCACTCCTTTGTTCTCCACCCCTCTATGTACCTGTCTGCCCACCCTCTGCCTCAATCTCATGCTCAGAGAAAGACTCTGCTGAAGACTGCTAAAATTATCTCCCAAATTGACCAATTTATTCTCTCACAGTTCAAAAGGCCACAAGTCAGAAAAGGAGGTGTGAGCAAAGCTGGTTCCTCCTGGAGGCTCTAGGGACAATCTGATCCTTGCCTCTCTCCTAGCTTCCAGTGGTTGCTAGCAAACTCTGGCAGCCCAGCTCTAATCTCTGTTTCCATCTCCACCTGGCACTCTCCCTGTATATTTCTGTGTCCCTCCAAGGCCTTCTAACAAGGATACCAATAATTGGATTTCTGGTCCACCCTAATCCAATATGACCTCATCTTAACTAATTACATCTGTAAAGACCCTATTTCCAAGTGACATGAATTTTGGGGAATGCTTTTCAACCCAGTGCTGTGACTCTTCTCCACTCTTCATAAACGTTCATGGATTCTGATCCAGTCCCTTCTTGGCTGGCCCCTGCTGTTTCATGCTTTGCTCAGATGTACTCATCCCAACCATTTCTTCTCTCTGAGCTTTTAAATGAGAAGTTCAACCAGAAAATGCCATGATCTGAATGGGAGTTTGGGAAGATTAACGATGACATCTGGAGAGATGCAGGGAGGATGCGCTCGGGAGAAACCGAGTGGAGAAAGCTATATTAGAAACTTTCGTTTTTGTGGTCATGAAATACTGTAGCAGCTTTGGGAATAGAAAAGAAGGGACAGATTCCAGGGGCATTTCAGAAAGAAAAATGGACTGGACTTATGGGACAACTGCCTCTAGAGATAAGGTATAGAAGGTAGTTAAAATGATATCACTATTTTGGGACTGGATGCTTATTATGAGAGTGTCACCTGAAATAGGTATGTCAGAAAGTTCATCTGGCTCAAGGAGAACAAAATGTTCATTTTAGAATCTTTGTTATCATCTTGGTGGAAATGTTCAACAGCGGAGGACACCATAAACTAGCCTTTAATGAGAACCATCAAGCATCTAACATGGTGCAAGACGTTAAATTTCCAGCAATAATTACAGTGAAATGGAGCTGAAGGTGAGAATACCTTTCACACTGCCCTCATGGAGGCACCTGCCAGAGTATTTGATGAATACAATCCTCCCCAGCCCTCCCTTACTTTGGTGGAACTTGACTTGGATGTAAAAAGCATAGCTTTCTATGTGTGTAGCCTAAACCCAAACAGTAGCCAAATGACTTTCTTTGCCACACCTAAAAATCCTCAGAAAGTGGCCTAGTCACTAGTTCTCTACAAACTGGTTATGTGCTTGATTTCCATGCATGGTCTTGTTTCACAATAATTTCTTCTTTTAAAAACAAATTTGAGCAATCTTGACCAGCTCAGTCTCTTCCCTCACTTCCCATTTGTTTCTCCAGTGGCCTTGCCAGTAGATGTCTAGAGACTGAGGAGTGACAGCAGAAAGTTTCTTGACTGCGTTATCACCAGGCACTCAAGGAAGAAATGCAGAAATGAAAGCTGAAAGACTCTCAGACGACACAGTGATAAGACAACTCAATGGGCAGGGTCTAGAATGGTGCGGATAGGCGGAGAGATTGGCAGACAATGTCATGAAACTATTTCAAAAATCCAAATGTCTCAACTGACATATTAGAAACTGCCCTCAGACCTCAGACGGGTACACCCCCTCATTTCACCTAAGCTCCCGGAGTCGCCATGCACATCAGTGACCACTGAAATGACTGGAGGCAAGCCTCTTGCGGCAAAGTCTGAGTTGGGCCGAGGACCTTACTTTCTAGCAAAGTCTACCCTCTTCCCTCCAAAACGAGTAATCGGCTGCGGGTTAAGCGTTTGCCCCAGCGGCTGGGCCAAATGCTTTGAAGCGCAAGAATTTCGGAGACTGCGGGTAAGGGATATAAATCCAGTCCGGGTTTTGTCTGAACGGGGGGAGCGGAGGGCTGAGAGGAATGGTTCGCAAAGAGGGGGGCGGTGGTGGAAAATACACAACACAAACAGCTCGCGCCGAGGGCGGGCGGCGGTAGGCCCGGAGCGCGCGGGCGCAGCGGGCCGGGAGAGGCGCGCGCGGGCCCGGCCGCCGGCCGCATGGAGCGCAGCGAGGCCCGAGACTCCCGGGCGGCGGCGGCAGCGCGCCGCTCGCTCACACCCACCCCCGCCCGCGGCCGCCGCGCCGCCCCGCCGTAGCCGCCGGCTGCCGGCGTCTTCGCGGGCCGGTCCAGCGAAGGCGGCGCCCGCGCCTCTGCAGCCAGTGGCAGTTGCAAGCCCGGGGAGGCGTCTCCCGCAGTCCCCTGCAGCCCTGCGCCCCGGGCGCCTGCGGCCAGAGCGGCTGCCCCGAAGGAAGGGGAGGAGAGGACGAGAAGGCGGTGACAAACTCTCCGGCCCCGCGCCTCAGCCGGCACTCCGCAGCAGGCATGCAGGCGCGGCGTCTGGCCAAGCGCTCAAGCCTGGGCAGCCGCCGCGGTGGCACCGCGCTGCAGCCGCCGGGGCCCGCGGCCGCTAGGGAAGCTGCTCTACCCGGGCTCCCGCCCCCCGCCCCGGGCTCGGCCCGGGAGAGCTGGAGGCCGCCGCTGCCGCTGCCGCCGCCACCGCGCAGCGCCGCAACCGGCCCCCCTCGGGCCGCCGGGACCGCCGCCACCTCGTCGCCGGTGCTGCTGCTTCTGGGGGAGGAAGACGAGGACGAGGAAGGAGGAGGCCGGCGGCGCAGGGGGCTCGGGAGGGTGGAGGAGAAGCCCGGAGGGGGCGCGGAGGAGGAGGATGATGACGAGGAAGACGAGGACGAGGAGGTGGTCGTCGAGGTGGTGGATGGCGACGACGACGACGAGGACAGCGAGGAGCGCTTCATGCCCCTCGGCCCCAGCCGCGCGGTCCCCAAGGGCCCGGCCCGGGGCGCGCTGAAGGTGCGTGCTGGGCGCGGTGGCGCGCGCGGGACCCGCCGGCCGCGGGAGGGAGCCGGGCTTGGGGCCGGGCACTGGAGACCGGCAGAGACCCGGCCGGGAGGGGTGTGTCAGGCGGCGCCGGCCGCGACGCGGGGCAGGGTTGTGAACTGTTGATTTGCTTGCGCCTCGGGCCCCCAGTTCCGCACCTCTCTCAGGCGGCCGCTCACCTTTTCCTCAAAGGCCAGATCTGTTTGTTGTTTCTTGTGGGTGCAGGAAAAGGACGCTTCTCCTTGTTGGGGTGGGGAAGTTGGAAATGGGACGAGGTAGGCGCGGGTTTGAGCCCCGTGGGGATGGGCGAGGTGGGTGTGTGTGTGAGATTTTATTTTTCCCTAAGAAGCAGGAATGTCCCCTTTCTCTTATTTTGAGGGCTATCCAAGCTTATTGAAACTAACAAGCAGCTTCTCCTGTCAATCTCCCCACCCCTCCTTCTCCCAAGAGCAATTGTTGATAAGTTTCCATCTGAGGCACTTCTGAGGGAACCGGAAAGCCCAGTAGAGCAGAACCCAAGCCCTTGGCTTCTACTTGCATTTTGCTAGCAGCTTTTGACATTGCCCCTTTCCCTCCTCTGTTTAAACTCAATGTTGTTTAGCATTTGGGTTTTTTTTTCCCTCTCGAAATTGCAAAGGGTAAAAAAATAGGAAATCAAGAAAAGTAGGGGAATCTGGCATTTGAAATGGATATGAGTATCTGCTGAGAATTCTAGCGAAGTCTCCCGTGCATTGAAGCACCAAGAGATCTTTTTTTCCGGTTGTGTATCTTCAGGAGATAAGGGGTTTATTATTACACAACTGACTGGCTAGGCTTTCAGGCATGCGATTGGACAAAGCAAACCACGTTGAGGTTCATGCACCCTGTATGTTGCTAAGAAGTTTTGAGGGCAGCAAGTGGTAAGGAATGGAATGAGTTGTTTTTCAAATCAATGGAATAACTATTTACTGGAGTTTTCCGAAGATACTGGTATTTCAGGAAGAAAAATACATAAACAAGTGAACTTAATAGAGACTATTAAAAAAAAATCTTTTGGGGCTTGCAAAAATGAAAAAGCTCCTCAAAGTATGAAATTGCAGTTCCAAGGAAATGTTAAACATTGGCGATTAGAATAGCCCCAGAGTAGAGGTGGGCACAAATTTATTTCCTGGACCACCCCTGGAAGCCCTGGGAGTGAGAAATTTTCGGCAAATTGTCATTTGGAATGATAGTTTTTGACAGCTGCTTGTTGGAATCCAGACCACACTCATTACCAGGGTCTGCTGAAAAGCCTGCATTGTATGGCTTCAGGATATAGCTGTGTTTGGAATTGTCACATGACATCAGTGACATTGAGTAATAAGAGTAGTGACTCCTTAGCATTTTTGTTCTAGAAGATTAAAGATGTGTCTTGTGGTTTGAACAGTGATTGCACAATTTGTGATAGAAGGAAAAATTAATAATAATTTATGCTCTGTGAACAAAGAAAACCCAAGGTGGGAAAAATCAAAACTATAAAAACAGAATAACTAGGGTGTGATAATTTGCCTTACCAAAAATGACTTTTCACATCTCTTAACAAATTTCTGTTAAATCCTTTCAAAACAGGCTTCATTTTACACCACTTTGGTTTGCCCACAACTTTTCAGAAACTTATGTATTGAATAGTTTGTGGCATAATTTTATCATTTTTTTGTTCCTTTAATGACATTGACACTACAGCTGAAGAGAGTTTTCTAATGAACCATGAGATACTTTCTATTATAATGCATATAAGAATGTCAGTGTGTTACGTGTATCCATGCATTCATTTATTCAAATGTGCCGGGTGTTATTCTAGAACACAACAGTGAATACCTCCCAGATACTCACATCTAATGAGAAAAGTCATAGCAATAATCTAACACATAAATGAATAAATAAGCATGGCACTTCAGATTGTGGTGCATGCTGAGTTCAGACAGATGATACCTTAGAGTTCAGAGGGAAGAGGAGACAGGTACTACGGGGAAGACCTCTCTAAGGAAGTAGCATTTCATCTGAGATCTGAGACATGCAGAGTGGGAAAAATATCTTTCCCAGACAGAAGGAATCCTAATTGCAAGAGTCTCAAGGTGGGGATGGAGAAAAAGGTGTGTGTGGCTGGAGTTTTGTAGGTATAAGAAATACCAGAGGGGCAGCTAGGGGACAGCGATATGGAGCCTGGCAGGCCATTTTTGAGTAGACTGTGAAGCCTTCGGGAAGTTTTAAGCACTAAAGTCCTGTAAGGTGGTTTGTATATTTGAAAGGTCATGCTGTGTGGAATACAGGGGACAGCAGTAGAGGCAGAGAAAGCAGGTACGTGGACATCACTGTAGTCCGGATGATGTGAGGGCAGCTTGACTAGGTGGACCTGGATGGAGTTAGAGAGGTGTGGACAAATTCAGGATGTGTTGGAAAGAGCCACCAATGGAAACTTGCTGATGGATTGGGTGAGGGGGCGGTGATGGGAAGGAAGGAATGAAGGATGTGGCCCTGATACAAAGATTGGTTAGATGTGCCGTTTACTGAGATTGAAAAAACTGGGAGAGCAACAGGTTTTTGTGGGGAAAAATCAAGTGTTCGATTTTCGACATGCTGTCTGAGATGAGAGTTAGACGTCCAAGTGGAGATTGCAGTTAGGCCAATGACTGTAGGTTATAGAGCTGAGGGGAGAGGTCAGGGCTAGAGATGGAAATTTGGAAGTCATCAGCATATTGATGTCATTGAAAACTGGGGACTGGAAAGAGAGTGTGGTGGGTGAAGAGAGAAGAGCCTTGGATCAAACTCTGGGGCACAGTATCGTTCAGGTTTGGGTAAAGACAATCAAGACCATAGATAGAAGGAAAACTAGAAAATGTAAGCCAAGAGAAGAAAGGATTCCCAAAAAGTGAGGTGTAATAAACTGTGTTGAATGCTACTGGCATACTGAATAAGATAAGGATAGAGGCTGGTCCATTTGGATTAGATAATATGGAACTTACTGGTATCCTTGGCAAAAGAAGTTTTGGTGGTGTGGCCAGAATGGGCTGAGTAGTGAATGAAAGGTGAGGACATAGTGATGCATGTGAAAAACTCTCTGAGAAGTTTTATTGGAAAGGGAGCTGGAAGAGATATCAGCTTGGTATTTTTTTTTTAATTAAATTCAGTTTTATTGAAATACATTCACACACCATACAATCATCCATGGTATACAATCCACTGTCTACAGTATGATAACATAGTTATGCGTTCATCACCACAATCTATCTCTGAACATTTTTCTTACGTCAGAAAGAACCAGAACAAGAATAAAAAATAAAAGTGAAAAAAGAACACTCAAATCATCCCCCCATCCCACCCCATTTGTCCTTTAGTTTTTATCCCCATTTTTCTACTCATCCATACACTAGATAAAGGGGGTGTGATCCACAAGGTCTTCACAATCACACTGTCATCCCTTGTAACCTACATTATTCTATAATTGTCTTCAGGAGTCCAGACTGCTGGGTTGGAGTTTGGTAGTTTCAGGTATTTACTTCTAGCTATTCCAATACATTAAAACGTAAGAGGTGTTGTCTATATAGTGCATAAGAATGTCCACCAGAGTGACCTCTCGACTCCATTTGAAATCTCTCAGCCACTGAAACTATTTCGTCTCATTTTGCATCCCCCTTTTGGTCAAGAAGATACTCTCAGTCCCACGATGCTGGGTCCACATTCATCCCCAGGAGTCATATTCTGCATTGCCAGGGAGATTTACACCCCTGGGAGTTGGGTCCCACGTAGGGGGGAGGGCAGCAAGTTCACCTGTTGAGATGGCTCAGTTAGAGAGAGAGAGGGCCACATCTGAACAACAAAGAGGTACTCAGGGGGAGACTCTTAGGCTCCATTACATGCAAGTTTAGACTCTCCTTTGTGGTAATGAGCTTCATAAGGGCAAGTCCCATGCTCAAGGGCTCAGCACATCAAACCTCCAGTCCCAATGTTTGTGACATCAACACCAGTCCAGGTGAGGATGTCCAACACATCCTCACCTTCCCCTAGATCCTCGGGGCTGGGGAGGGGGAGGCTGTAAATATATTTTTTATTATCTGCCCAAATTACTCTGGGATGTGTCACTATTTCACTCCAGCCTATACTAACCTACCGTATCTTACTTCCTATTCAAAGTTCCATGCAATTGTGGTATTTGAACAAATCAACTGTAGAGTTGTATCATTTAGAAAATTTAGATTCTGTACCAAATAGATATTTATTCCCTTGGTCTCATATGGAAGTTGAAGTTTTAAAACACAATCAGTTTCAACCTTTACCCTTTGGCCTGGCTTGCCCTGGTCTTAACCAGACCTGCTTCATTCATATCACTCATTGAAGTCTGGGCTCTTTTTCAGCTTTTTTTTTTTTTTTTTTTTGACAGTGGCTGTATGCACTAATACTGACATTCATGTCTGCCGAGCTCTTGCTCTGAGTTTCAGGTGTCTCAGAGATATGCATTGTTCCAGAGACCAATCAGGTTATACGCTAGGGGATCAGCATCTCAAAGTTTAGAGATAGGCATTACAATTCAGGGATAGAGATAACTGCTGTAATAGCTTACAATCTAGGGACTATTACAATTATTATGTCCACGTTAGGCTATGTTCTAAGATTCAATTCTGAGTTTACACATTGTAGTTAGTCCATATTGGTGAGGCATCATCCCTCTTACCATGTTTTCTCCAGCACTTTTACTCCTATATATATATTTTCCTACAATTTTATAGAATTATATTCACACATCATACATTTATCCACAGTTACAATCAGTTGTTCATGGTATCATCATAAAGTTGTACATTTATCACCACAATCAGCACTTGAACATACTGATTACTACAAGAAAAAATTGTTTTTTTTTTTAGCACTAAGAAAATGATAAAAAGAAAAATAACGTTATACAATACAATATACTAGTAAGGACAGCAAATAACACCACTACCAAGAATCCCATATTCCTCCCCTATATCCCCCTCTCATATACATTTAGCATTGGCATATTGCCTTTGTTACATTTAATGGAGGTATATTACAATGTTACTGTTGACCATAGACTCCAGTTTGCTTTGATTATGTTTTTTCCTGAATACCATCCCCTTTTCAAATTTCTACATGGTTGACATTCATTTGCTTTCCCACATGCAAAAACATTTTTATATTTGTATATTTAGTAACAGTCATTGGCCACTCCAGTTTTTGCCACGTTATACAGTCCCAGTCTTTATCATCTATCTTTACCTCTGGTGTCCTACATTCTCCTATCCCACCTCTTTCAGCTTTACTCACAGACATCTTTGTTCAGTGTACTTACAATATCGTGCTACCATCACACAGTACTATGCTATCTATTTCTGGATCTATGCAATCAATCCTAAACATTCTGTAGTCCTTCAGCATCAAATGGGTGATCTCTGCCCTCTTTCTATCTCCTGGTCGCCTGTGTTGTCAGCTTTTAACTCCCAAAGTTTGTTCATTAATGTCTGTTCATATTAGTGAGACCATACAGAATCTATCCTTTTGTTTCTGGCTAACTTCACTCAACATAATGTCCTCAAGGTTCATCCACATTATTACATGATCCATGTCTTTGTTCTGTCTTACAGCTGCATAATATTCCATGTTGTGTATAGACCACAGTTTGTTTATCCACTCGTCCTTTGATGGACATTTGGGCTGTTTCCATCTCTTGGCAATTGTGAATAATGCTGCAATAAACATTGGTTTACAAATGTCTGTTTGTGTCTTAAGTTTCAGTTCCTCTGAGTATATACCCAGCAATGGAATAGCTGGGTCATATGGCAAATCTATATTTAGCTTCCTGAGGAACCTCCATACTGTCTTCCAGAGTGGTTGCACCATTCTACATTCCCACCAACAATGAATAAGTGTGCCTCTTTCTCCACATCCTCTCCAGCACTTGTCATTTTCTGTTTTTTTGGATAATGGCCATTCTGGTAGGTGTGAGATGATATCTCATTGTGGTTCTGATTTGCATTTCCTTAATAGCCAGTGAAGTTGAGCATTTTTTCATATGCTTTTGAGCCATTTGTATTTCCTCTTCAGAAAAATGTCTGTTCATGTCTTTTGCCCATTTTTTAATTGGATTGTTTGTCTTTCTGTTATTGAGATGCAGGATTCCTTTATATATTCGGCATATTAAACCCGTATCTGATATGTGGTTTCCAAATATCATCTCCCATTGTGTAGGTTGCCTTTTGACTTTTCTGACAAAGTCCTTTGATGTACAAAAGTGTTTAATTTTGAGGAGATCCCATTTGTCTATTTGTTCTTTGGTTGCTCGTGCCTTGGGTGTGAGGTCTAAGAAACCACCTCCTATCACAAGATCTTTAAGATATTGCCCTACATTTTCTTCTAAGAGTTTTATGGTCTTGGTGCTAATGTTTAGGTCTTTGATCCACTTTGAGTTAATTTTGGTATAAGGTGTGAGATGGACATCCTCTGTCATTCTTTTGGAAATGGATATCCAGTTCTCCAAACACCATTTATTGAACAGGCTGCTCTTTCCCAGTTGCTTCGGCTTCACTGCCTTATCAAAGATCAGTTGTCCGTAGATGCGAGAGTCTACTTCTGAACACTCTATTCGATTCCATTGATGAGTATATCTGTCCTTATGCCAGTATCATGCTGTTTTGAGCACTGTAGCTTTGTAATATGCTTCAAAGTCAGGTAGTGTGAGACCTCCCACTTCATTTCTCTTTCTCAAGATATTTTTGGCTATTCGGGGCACCTTACCCTTCCAAATAAATTTAGTTATTGGTTTTTCTATTTCTATAAAGTAAGTTGTTGGGATTTGAATTGGTATTGCATTGAATCTGTAAATCAGTTTAGGTAAAATTGCCATCTTAACTATATTTAGTCTTCCAATCCATGAACATGGTATGTTCTTCCATTTTTTCAGGTCTTGTTCAATTTCTTTTAGCAGTTTCTTATTGTTTTCTATGTAAAGGTCTTTTGTGTCCTTGCTTAAGTTTATTCCTAAATACTTGATTCTTTTGGTTGCTATTGTAAATGGGATTTTTTTCTTGATTTCCTCCTCTTGTTGCACATTACTTGTGTATAGGAACACTACAGATTTTTGCGTGTTGATCTTGTAGCCTGCTACTTTGCTGTATTCATTGACTAGTTCTAGTAGCTTTGCTGTAGATTTTTCTGGATTTCCTACATACAGAATCATGTCATCTGCAAATAATGAAAGTTTTACTTCTTCCTCTCCAATTTGGATGCCTTTTATTTCTTTTTCTTGCCTAATTGCTCTAGCTAGAACTTTCAGCACAATGTTGAATAACAATGGTGATAGTGGGCATCCCTGTCTTGTTCCTGATCTTAGAGGAAAAGCTTTCAGTCTCTCCCCATTGAGTGTGATGTTAGCTGTGGGTTTTTCATACCTTGCCTTTATCATATTGAAAAAGTTCCCTTCTATTCCTATTCTTTGAAGTGTTTTCATCAGGAAAGGATGTTGAATTTTGTCAAATGCCTTTTCTGCATCAATCGAGATGATCATGTGGTTCTTCTGCTTTGATTTATTGATGTGGTGTATTACATTAATTGCTTTTCTTGTGTTGAAGCAGCCTTGCATACCTGGAATAAATCCCACCTGGTTGTGGTGTATAATTCTTTTAATGTGCTGCTGGATTCGATTTGCGAGTATTTTGTTGAGGATTTTTGCATCTATATTCATTAAAGAAATTGGTCTATTGTTTTCTTTTTTTTGTAGTATCTTTGTCTGGTTTTGGTATTAGGGTGATGTTGGCTTCATAGAAAGAGTTAGGTAGCTTTCCCTCTTCTTCAATTGTTTTGAAGAGATTGAGCAGGATTGGTACTAATTCGTTCTTGAATGCTTGGTAGAATTCACATGTGAAACCATCTGGTCCTGGGCTTTTCCTTTTTTGGGAGCTTTTTGATGACTGACTCAATCTCTTTACTTGTGATTGGTTTGTTGAGGTCATCTATTTCTTCTTGAGTTAATGTTGGTTGTTTATGCTTTTCTAGGAAGTTGTCCATTTCATCTAAGTTGTCTAGTTTATTATCATATAGTTGCTCATAGTATCTTCTCATTATCTCCTTAATTTCTGCAGGGTCGGTCGTTATATTTCCTTTCCCATTTCTGATTGCATTTATTTGCATCTGCTCTCTCTCTTTTTTTTTTTGTTAGCCTAGCCAGTGGTCCATTGATTTTATTGATTTTCTCAAAGAACCAACTTCTGGTTTTGTTAATTCTCTCTATTTTTTTCCTATTCTCAATTGCATTTATTTCTGCTCTAATCTTTGTTATTTCTTCCCTTCTGCTTGTTTTGGGGTTAGTTTGCTGTTCTTTCTCTAATTCCTCCAGATGAGCAGTTAACTCTTCAATTTTTGCTCTCTCTTCTCTTTTAATATAGGTATTTAGGGCAATACATTTCCCTCTCAGCACCGCCTTTGCTGCATCCCATAAGTTTTGATAAGTTGTGTTTTCGTTGTTATTTGCCTCGAGGTATTTACTAATTTCTCTTGTAATTTCTACCTTTACCCACTGGTTTTCTAAGAGGGTGTTGTTTAGCCTCCATATGTTTGTGAATTTTATGACCTTCTGCCTTTTTTTTATTTCCAACTTCATTCCATTGTGGTCTGAGAAAGTATTTTGTATAATATCAATATTTTTAAATTTGTTGAGACTTGTTTTGTGACCCAGCATGTGGTCTATCCTAGAGAATGTTCCATGAGCACTTGAGAAAAAAGTGTATCCTGCTGTTGCTGGATGTAGTGTTCTATAAATGTCTGTCAAGTCTAGTTCATTTATCATACAATTCAACATCTCTGTTTCTTTAGTGATCCTCTGTCTAGATGTTCTATCCATTGATGAGAGTGGTGTATTGAAGTCAACTATTATTGTAGAGGTGTCTATTTCTCCTTTCAGTGATCGCAGTGTTTGCCTCATGAATTTTGGGGCATTCTGGCTTGGTGCATAAATATTTATGATTGTTATGTTTTCTTGATGAATTGACCCTTTTATTAATATATAGTGTCCTTCTTTGTCTCTTTTAATTGTTTTGCTTTTGAAGTCTAACTTGTCTGATATTAATATAGCTACTCCCGCTTTTTTTCTGGTTGTTGTTTGCATGAAATACCTTTTTCCAACCTTTCACTTTCAGTCTATGTTTGTCCTTGTGTCTAAAGTGAGTTTCTTGTAGACAGCATATAGATGGGTCCTGTTTTTTTACTCCATTCTGCCAGTCTGTGTCTTTTTATTGGGGAGTTCAATCCATTTATGTTTAGTGTTATTACTGTAAGGGCAGTACTTTCTACTACCATTTTGTTTTTTGGAATTTATATGTCATATCTTATTTTTTCCTCTCCTTTTACCTTTCCTGATAATCTTCATTTCTGCACTCTTCTCCAACTCTCTCTCTCCTGTCTTTTCCTATCAGCCTGTAGCACTCCCTTTAGTATTTCTTGTAGTGCCGGTCTCTTATTCACAAACTCTCTCAGTGTCTGTTTGTCTGAAAATGTTTTAATCTCTCCCTCATTTTTGAAGGAAAGTTTTGCTGGATATAGAATTCTTGGTTGGCAGTTTTTCTCTTTCAGTATCTTAAATATATCATGCCACTGTCTTCTTGCCTCCATGGTTTCTGCAGAGAAATCTGTACAGTCTTATCGACTTTCCCTTGTATGTGATGGATCGCTTTTCTTTCGCTGCTTTCAGAATCCTCTCTTTCTCTGTTACATTGGACAATCTGACCAGTAAGTGTCTTGGAGTAGGTCTATTGGGATCTATTCTATTTGGGGTACATTGTACTTCTTGAATCTCTAATTTTCTATCTTTTATAAGAGTTGGGAAATTTTCCGTGAATATGTCTTCTATTACTCTTTCTGCCCCCTTTCCCCTCTCTTCTCCTTCTGGGATACCTATAACACGTATATTTGTGCGTTTCACGTTGTCACTCAGCTCCCTAAGACCCTGCTCATATTTTTCCATTTTTTTCACCATCTGTTCTTTTGTGTGTATGAATTCAAATGACCTGTCTTCCAGTTCACTGATCCTTTCTTCTGCCTGTTCAGATCTACTGTTGTGTCCTTCCATTGTGTTTTTCATCTCCTCCATTGTGGCCTTGATTCCCATGAGTTCTGCCATTTGTTTTTTTAAGTTTATGAATTCTTCTTTATGGTCATCCAGTGTCTTCTTTATATCCTTCAGCTTTTTTGCTATATCTTCCTTCATTTCATCAAATTTATTTAGCATTAGTTGCCTCCACTCCTGTGTCTCAGCTGATCTATTAGTTTGTTCCTTTGGCTGGTCCATATTTTCATGTTTCCTGGTATGGCTTGTTATCGTAAGTTGTCTAGGCATCTGATTTTCTTGATTAGTTTATTTTGGAGCTTGTTTTCTGTCTTTTACCTAGTGGTTTTCTTGTTGGTTGGCTTTGTTCTCTGGCCTCTGTTATTCAGTTCAACTTATTCTAGACCTCTAACTTAGGTTCTATTTAGTTGATCAGAATTGTTCCCCTCTTGTTTTTTCTGTTTCTTGCTCTGCCTCTATGTAACCTTTTTGTGAGTGGGTCTCCTCAGATATGGTTGACCCTAGTCAGATTTTCCCAGTCTAGTGAGGCCCAGGTCTCATTGGGAGGGTATGGAGTTTTCCTGAGAATGAGACCCTCCTATGAGGCCTTTAGAATTGGTGCTTTTCCTCTCCTGTCTAGCAGGTGGTGCTTGCCAGCCCGTAGCTCCTCCACCAGTGTAAGGAGGTATGGAGCCTTTAGTTCTCCTGGTGACTCTGATCCTGTCAGGGGCATGGCTGACTGAAGCAGGAATCTGAATTCCAGCCCCTGGGGTCTGAGTTCCCAGAAGGAGGACTGCCAGTTGAGCTGGACCTCCCTCCACTCTCCCAATCCTCAGAACTCCAGTTGTCTCTCAGGGGCACTATTCCCTTCTCCCCTCTCCTCTTTGGGGCCTCTCCAGGTAGATTCCTTGGTCAGCCTGAGTTGCCAATTAAAGACTGGGGTGGAGGCCTTCAGTAGTGAATACGGAACTCAAAGACACTGTGGGTACTCTGTCTCCCCCCAAGCCCAGCCTAGTCCCTCAACCTGGGCTTTCTGATAGAAAAATAACCGCATATATTACTTTTAGATTAAAAAAAAAAAATAGAAATGAAAAACAAGAAAAAGAAAAAAGAAAAAAAAAAAAGAGTCTCTTTTAAAAGTCTTTCCCCAGCCTGGAAGTTTTGTCAGTGTCAGAATAGAGCATTTAAAGATATGCTTTGGGCTATTGTCTGATAATTACTCTCCAACAGCTTCAGTTCCACCCCTGCCGGGGGGCTACTAAAATGCAAAAAGATAAGGGATCAGTGAGAAGCCAGAAGGGACAAAATGTAGGGGGAAAAAAAATGGCTTTTTTGGAGTCTGGGAATAGGTGCCTGCTTTTACATGCCCCCACTTCTTGGAGCCCAGCCCTTCTTTAGCACCCCAGCTCCCAAAATTAGTTAATTAATTTGTTAATTAATTCTGCAGTTGAGGCTGGGTTGAGCCTCCCTTCTTGCCCTCAGCAGATTGCTGTCGTCCCCCCCCCCCTTTCAGGGATCTGGCAGCAAGACAGTCTGTGAGGTCTGGGTGGGGAGGCACCAGACCCCTGGTCTGGGGAACTTACAAGTTCGCTGCGATCTCAGCTTTTCCTCCAATTCCAAACTTGTGTCCAATGTGTGACTGGTTACTGGAGACCCTGAAAATACTGTTTCACATAGTTCTTGGGTAATTGCCAGCTGCTCTAGGGGAGAGACGAAATTCTGCTCCTCACCACTCCGCCATCTTGCCCCGCTTCCCCATCTTGGTATTTTTAAAGATGGAAAACAATAGACTCTGGTGTAGTGACTAGAGCATGAGGCAAATTATCTGGTGGAGGAGAAAGGTATAAGCTTCTCTTAATGCCGTGTAACAGATTGCCACAAATTTATCCGCTTAAAACAATTCTCACAGTTTCTATGAGTTAGGAGTTGGGCCTGGTTTAACTTGGTCCTCTTGCTTGTGGTCTCAGAAGGCTGCAGTCAGGTATCAGGCAGCTGAGTTCTCATCTGAAGATGAGACTGGGAAGAATGCACTTCCAAGCTCACTCAAGTTGTTGGCAGAATTCATTTCCTGCATCTCAAGGTCTGAGGGCCCCAACTTCTTATGGCTGTTGACTGGAGGTTGCCTTCAGCTCCTAGAGGCCCTCTGCAATTCCTTGTCATGCGAACTTCCTTACATGGCTGCTTGCTTCATCAAGCCAGCAAAAGAGAATAGAGCTGATCTGCTAGCAAGATGGAGTCTCCTATAATGTAATACAATCACAGGAGGACCATCCCATCCATCACCTTTGCCATATTCTGTTGGTTAGAAGTGAATCACAGGTTCTGCTTGCACTTGAGGGGAGGAGATTATACGGAGACAAGGGTACCAGGAGGTGAGGATCACTGGGGACCCATTAGGGAGGAACTGAAGATGCAGGGAGAAGAGGGATAACAGCAAGGGTAAAGTCTCTGGGAAAACTGTAGGTGAAGGGACCTGGAACCCAAGTAGAGGGTTTGCCTTTGAGAGAAGCAAGGACCCTTTGCCCATTGAATTAGAGAGAAGGTGGAAAAATGAGTCTGTGGGTAATTTTGTAGATTGTGTGGTGTCAGAAAAAGCAGTACTTGTCTGATAATTTCTCTTTTCCCCATGCAGCAGCTGGGAGATCGGCAGCTGAGAGTGAGGGACTTTTGCAGTAAAAGCTGAAGGCATGGAATAGTGTTTTCAGAGAGTGGGAGAGCAAACTTACTAGGAAAATGAAATAGAGTTGCCAGATGATATTAAGTACCCATCTGAGGTTTGTGGTTATACATTTACAGCACAAGCAGTCTGGTTGTTTGATTTCTCAACTACATTCCCTTGGCTCATACATAGAGTAATAATAATAAAAGTGATCCTGGCTAACATTTATTGAGCAGTTATTCTGGTCAGAATAGTCTTTAAGTGTAGAGTTTTGTTTGAACTTCATTACATATCCATGAATCAGGTATTTTTATTATTACCCTCATTTTACAGAAGGGAT
Organism: Choloepus didactylus; assembly: GCF_015220235.1. Classification (NCBI taxonomy): domain Eukaryota; kingdom Metazoa; phylum Chordata; class Mammalia; order Pilosa; family Megalonychidae; genus Choloepus; species Choloepus didactylus. The sequence goes on along the minus strand of NC_051320.1, from coordinate 36,847,082 downwards.
AAGTCACTTAAAATTGCTTAAAGAAAGAATTTGCAGGGCAGAACAGGGGCTACAATGCTGGGCAGTTTAACTCCAGAGCTAACACTCTTAAGCATAATAGTTGATCTCCTCTTGTAGAGAAAGCGGAGAGCTGGATTTAGCAGGGGTGGGGTTTAGCCAGGTGGGTGAGCAGTGGAAAAAAAGAGAGGAGCATGGGATTTGGGATTCCAAACTAATATTAATATCAGTGACTATTTGTTGAAATCTTATATGCCAGGAACTGTGCTAAATGCTTTATACAAAAGTTGGTCTCATGAGAAATTATGACTTGGGAATCAATATGCTCCAGCTGAGGACACTGACACCCAAGGCCGTACTGCCCCAAGATGGGAGGATGGTTTAACACCCAGGTTGTCTGATGCCATAGCCCATCCTTTCAGTTACTCAACTGGAATTTCCCTGTATTTATTTGGGATTTACACTCCCATCTGTTAGCAGAAGCATTTGGGATGGCTAAGCAAATAGAAGAATAGATGCAACTAGCCATCTGAGATGTGTTGCTTGGTTACTACAATGGATGCTGCTTTGGGCTTTAAATGAGACAAATATGAGAAACTTTGTATCATATTGTTTTCAATATCTGATCAAAGGAAGCATACAAATTTATGTGCAGTGGTAAAATCCCACCCCCCAATCTGGGGCTCTGGTATAAGGAATATGAAATAGCACTGTAAACAATATCTTCAACTAGAGTTTAATTAAAAAAAAAAAAACAAGGATACTGCCAAACCGATGAAGGATTCAGTAATGAGTTGTTATTTAGTGAAGGCAAGAACAGTAGGGGGGCTGAGAAAATAAGGCCCACGACTGTCCTTTGAATTGCTTTGTAACAGTTTAGTGTTGAGAATCTAGGTGGATGGATAGTTTACTGATATAAGAAGTTTAGGAAAAACCTGCACACCAAAGAGTGCTAGTGGTTCTATCAAGTTTTCATCTATAGAAAAACTGGGGGAGAAAGGCTTTTAAATGAGATAATAAATGTCAATATTCTCACTTTCAGTGCTCAATAAATATTAATCGAAATAGAACCTGCTTCCACTGTGCCAGTTCTCCAGGGATGGTTAACACATCTATTAGACTATCTCTTGAATATCAGATGACTTTAAGAAGCCTTTGGCAGGGACTGTGCAGCAAAGGCTGAATTCCTGATTGAATTTGCTAACAAGTATGTGTCTTGCAAATGGTCTGTGTTGTTGGCTCGTGTGAAAGGCATATGCTTAAGATACCAGACAAAGTTGTCATTCACTGAATTGTACACTGCTGGAGTTGGAAAGGAAATGGAGATTATCTAGTAATTCAGTACCCAGTGGGGACGCTGACACTCTGAGCCAGGGAAATGCCGTATCCAGGCAGGGCTGCTTGGCAAGTTAGGTGGGGCCCCGATCAGCATCCCACTCTGCCAGTCCCAAGCTGTTGCCCTTTCTGGTTTGGTTCTTTGGGTCCAGGCATGATCTACAGTTCACCATCTTAGACTTGTGGAAAGAAAGTCACAATTTTCTGAAGTGATCTACCACCCACTGCTTGTTACCTTCTATTTTTGGAATGCTTGTCCTTCATAAAGTGCCTGTGACTGAATCCTGGGGGGGCCAGTCACCCTCCCTGTGAGGTCTTCAAAGGGTGTGTGTACTCAAAAGATGAAAACTAATGGAAAATAGGCCTGTTTCACTGTGAACTCAGTGCCCATAATCCCAGGTTTGGTGCTGGTGGTAAACTGACCTAGAAGACATAATTTATAATCAGCCCTTAACTGGGGCTTCTCACCAAAATCCTAACTCCTAGTTACCATGGAGTGTCCTATAACACAAGCGTTAGAGAAAAGAAGAGAAAAAGTGAGAAGTCAAGACCTATCCTGAATCTGCTTAGACCCCTGCCTGTTGGTGAGAAGGAGCCAGAGGGGGCCTGTGCTGTGTGCCCACTAGCCCTCTTAAAACACTGGGTCCCTTTCATTGTAAATCTGTCCCTGTCAGATGAATTTGCCCTCCCACTTCAAGAGGGGCTCACAGGTAACCTGCCTTGTAAGATAACCAGCCTTGTCACAATGACTTGATTTAATCTTTGCTAAAGTCGAGGAAACTTGACCTTTTATTTGCCCTTCTCAATCTCAAGGTAAATGCATGGTTTCCATTGGACCTGAAATATTTGAGAATTGAAATATTTGGAGACCCTCATAACTAACCTATCTTAGCCGAGTGTATGCATAAGAACAAGACTGCTTTTCTTTGGGTTTGCTGTCCAAATTTCTTGGCATTCTCTCAGTGAGTAGATATTTCTTGGGGCGGCTGTTTGCCAGGTACCGTATCCACATGTGGGGAAACAACAGTAAGTCAGGCCTGTTTCCACTTTCAGGGAGCCCATGGTCTAACAAAAGCCTGGCAAGTTGTTTCTTTCCCAAGAGGGTTGAAGCCCATTTTCCTCTTTATCCTTAAGATCAAGATTAGATCTGCCATGAGACCTTCCTTACTTGGCTTCCACAATTTGGGATGTAATTTTGATATATACCCTGAAACAATTGTAACCAAACAATCTATTTGAAGGTTAATACAGTCTGACCAGGAGGTAATTCCTGAATAGCTAGACTAAGGACAAATTTAGATCACGGAATTTGGAAAATAGCCCTCGTGTCTTCTTATCTACTGGATGAAACAGAACAGAATATAACTCTGAGATATGTGTAGTAGAATTAGAGTGATTAAATTCTTACACCTCATTGAAGATACTGCTTTGGAAAATCCAATGGTGTGATTTATATGAAGGGGTAACAGGGTTGACTGGAGAGTTTTGAAGCAGAGGCTATAATTTTAGGATAAGAACTTTGCAGTATTGTAGGGGGGCGGGGGGTGTCTTGTTCATCTTGCAGAACAACACAGGACCTTGAGATGCAGAAGTAATCAAAGGCCTGTACATGGCCCCGTGAGAATGGACTGTGTGAGAACGGACTGCAAGTGTGTTGTGTCAATGCTATACGTGAAAGTTACCTGTTATCTATTAACATTTCTTATGTTCTTGTCATAGTGGAAGGTTAAATGAAAGTAAAATCTCCCCAACTGGATTAATTAGGGATGGCTAGTCAAAATAAGTGAATGTCAGAAATGCTCCAGTTCTTTAAATTAAATCCAATTTTTTAAAGGATATGTTCCTTGAAATACCATTTGATTAAACCTGCAGACAATGTAATTTTAATCTATTAATCTGACCTTTGTTGAGGGCTCATTAGTAGGTTGGGAGAGAACAGATTTGAATCAGATTTGGCAAGTGATGCTTCCAGCTACCCCACCCTCCGTTATTTCTTTGTAGATCAAGAAATGATGTAACATGCATTCTGGATTCAAATTCTAGCTTCTCTGCTTGTTAGATGCATAACCTTAGGCCGGTTACTTAATATCTCTATGCTTCAGTTTTATCATATAGGAAACTGGGATAATATTATTCCATCAGTGGCTGTTGATATGAAATATGGCCAGAGACCTCCTAAATTTAGACCTGGAGGGCAGCTTGTTTCTTTTGTAGTTTCAGAAAGGAATCTTTTAAAAAACTTTGAGGATCCAAAATTGCATAGTTATTTTGACTGTTAAACCTCCTCCCTGTTCCATGCTACTGAGCTGTTTTAGAGAGCTGCTTCCCGACGTGACTTCTTTCATCTGGGCTCAGTGGGTTCCATCCCAATGTGTGGTGAGCTTTAATCTTCTCTTTCTGCTTGGGAAGCTATGAATCATTTATCTACTTGTGCAAAGAAGGCAGGGACATTTTATCTCTTATGTTTATCAGTCTGTTGAGATCTATGGCTCTGGTATTGGAGAGTACCTGGCAACTCTCCAAAAGGAGGGAGGAAAGACTTAGCACACACATATTGAATATGTGTTTCCAGAAGCTGCTGTGGAAATACAATGATGACACCTTTCCAAGACAACTCTGACGTGCCCATGAGGTGGAATCCCTGAGGTGTGGGTTTGCCTCTCTCACCCTGTCTCCACCCTGTTGTACTTTTGATTAGTGAAAGAGTCATTCTTTGTTCTTTAGGTAGGTGGGATAGATAGCCCAAAGTGTACCTCTAAACTTTTATACCCACCTGTCTTCTACTATTAGGGAGATGTCCGGAAGGGGGAGAAGAGAATTCTGTGGTTAACAACTTCGGGAAATTCCAGGTTGTATAAAGTTAAAAATTTTTGATACATATTTTTTAGTTATAAAATATTTCATACATAAGGAAAGTTGGAATATTAGTATAACCATCAACTATTTTGAATATCTAAGGGGGAAAATAAAGGTTATGGCATTTTACATATTTATTTGACTACAGAGGCATTTTTTTCTCGAGTGTCTATAACTTGGGATATATTTGGGAAATACTGGTTTATAATTACTTTTCTAAATAGGGAAGCCCTGGATAAGTGGCATATAACTTGGAATAGGTAACTAAAACTGCATAATTAAAGAAATAAACTGTAAAGGAAATTTCACAAACACAGATTAGAGTTAAAGTGTTGTTAGCAGGTTATCCAAGCTTGGAAATATTTTTCCTCCTAAAGCTAATTTCTTCAATATCAAGTTTCTAAAAAGAAAGAAAAAAGAAATAGTTTATGCAGTAATTTTTCACTTGTGAATATATATGTGAATACCATTCTTGTGTTTGAAGTTTAAAACTGGTAGAGAATTCAGAGAGCTCCTTTGCCAGCTAAGTCCCAAACCAGAGGCAGCAGCCTCTTTAAGATCATCACCAGATGTGTCCCCTTTTCCCATAATGTTAACACCCCTTTTCAACATGAACAAGTTAGGGTGGTCACTGCCTAGACATCCCTGAAGATTGGGAAGGTGATTAAATGAGAGGAAGGGTAGCAACAGACAAGATGGAATTTAACAAAGGATTATGAATACTGAATCTTTATATAATTTTCTTTTTCTTAGTTGCTAGGGTATTAGAATAGCTAGAAGGAAAGAACTGAAATGGTGGAACTGTAACCCCTAACATTCTTTGAAATTTGTTCTATAGCTACTTGTTAAATGGTAATTTGAAAGTTAACACCTTTTGGTATGTATGTTATATTTTGAAATAAAGAAGTAGCTGAAATTATGGTACTGTAACTCATAACATTTTTGGAAATTTGCTCTCTAACTACTTGTTAAATTGTACTTGGAAAGTTATCACTTCTACGTATATATGTTATATTCCACAATAAAAAATGATTAAAAAAAAAAAAAGCTGATGCTGTGGAGGGTACAGTGAACCTTTCATACACATTGCTGGTGGCAAACAATAAATGGTGTTTACAACCTTAAAAAAAAAACCAAACTGGTAGAGAACACTGCCTGTCTGATAAATCAGGCTCCATGATGGTCTAGTGGGGGAGATAGGCAGGTATGAAGTGCTATCCTGACAGAAACAAAAAGCAGAAAATCAGAATGATCTTATGCCCAGGAAAATATATTGAAAATCTGTTTTACACATGCTAAAAGAAAAAAGATTGAAAATATCAGAACGGCCTAAATGAAAAGGCCATATACATTTACTAGAATGCTAGGATTAACACTTCATGTCAATAATAGTGTGACTGTTGCAGATAAAGGGGTTCAGTACTATGAACACTGTGTACCCTGTTTAGGAACTCTTTATGGGGTGTCAATGAACCTTTACTTCAGTGTTACCCAACATTTAATGCATTGTAGTTTATAGAGGGCCCTTATTGCCAACCTCATTTGACCCTCATAATAACCTTGGGAGGTGGATGTTATTAATCCCATGTTATAGATTTGGAAAATAAGCCTCAGAGAAGAATGGGGCAGTTTCTGTGAAAAGAAATATATATAAAGTAATTTTATACCAAATGACATAGATATCTGTGAAACACTTCAGAAGACAGTTGGGACTAACAGATTAAAAAAATAATTGGACTTGGTACCTAAGCAACAATGGAAATTTAAGGAAAAAGGAGACTTTAATTTGGAGCAAATTATAAATTAAAACAATGTGAAATACAGTTGTCATATATTGCCATAAACACTTTCATGTAGCTTGTACATGCTTTGTAAGTAAGCTGCAAGCACTTACTGAAGACCATACTTCACTAATATGTATTGATTTGGATTTGGGCCCAAATTTTAATTTAAAGACAATGTTTTTAAATGTAAATTTTTGAAAATGTTTTCAACTTGCAGGTTCACACACAGCTCAAACTAGTCTAATAAGGTATTAGAAAAATAGTGGAAATATTAGAATAAGGATCTTAGAACTTATAAAAATGGTTATGTGGAGAGTATCTGTTTGAAAGGAGAATAGTCTTATTTCATCATGTATTTGTTGCAGTAAAAATTATCTCATAAAATGGGGAGAAATGAATGACCGAGCCTGTGTAACTGCTGAGCAGTTTCACATCTTGGGTGGGAAGGGAATGGTTGGCATTAAGGGAGGTACATGCCAAGTCTTGAAGTGACCTTAGGTAGGGTTTCTGAGAAGAGAGCAGGGACTGCTATTTGCATTTCTTGTTACACAAGTGTTTAATGGGTATGTAAGAGGTTCTGAAAATGTGCTTTTAGCCATCTGTTGGGTGACAGCAATTCTTTTAGCTCTTTATTCTTCTAAAAGAGATCTCTATTAGGGTAGTTCTTTCTTGCAACTACCCGTATTGATTTTTGTTACTCAGGTTTCCTTGCACTCCAGCACAGAGGTTATTTGGGAAAATCATTTTTACGTTTAAAATTAGAATGGAAGTGGTATAGGTTTCATTGTTGGGAAACTATGTCTATATATGTTAAAATTGAGGTACTGTAAAGATCTTGGTTAAGTTCAGTGACAAGCTGATATTTTGATTGCTTTTAAAAAATGTATTCTGATTTAACTATAGCCCCACGGATAATTCATTCAAGAAATATTTGCTGAACTCCTACTCTTTGTCAGCTCCAAGGACACAGGAGAGAACAAGACTCAAATAGAGTTCCTCACACGTTCTACTTGGAGAGCCGCAGTAAGCTTTGTGAATGGAGATGTATTACTGAGGTGGGAATGTACAGAGGAAGAAGATTCGAGTTGGGAAGGAGAATCCAGAGTTCTGTCTTAGCTGTGTTAAAGTTGTGATGTCTGTTAGACCTCCAAATAGTGATGTCGAATAGGCTTGAGCTCAGTGAAAACAGAGCTGGAGACAGAAATTCAGAAGTCACGGGCACCTAGACAATATTCAAAGTGATGGCATAGGTGGGAGCACCTGGGGAGGTAGTATAGGTAGAGAAGGGAACATGGCCTAGGACTGAGTTCTGGAATATTTCAAATGTAATGCTCCATATTCATTCATTCACCATTTTTCCTCTTTCTCAGTCTCTCACTCTAACAGCTTTATCGTGATACAATTCACATACCGTACCTTCTCCCTGTTAAAGCGTTCCATTCAATGTCTTTAAGTACGCTTACAGAGTTGTGCAACCATTACCACAATCTAATTTTAGAACATTTTCATCATGCCAAAAAGAAACCCTGTACCAATTAGTAGTCATTGTTCTTTTATTCTCTTGCATGCAACTCTGTCAGTGTTTTACTTTATTATATTTTTCAGTACCATTAAGTCTTTATTCATTCATTATGCTTTTTTTGAGGAAAAAGAAGAGAGGAGGGAGAGTATTAACATGTTAGAAAACACCTGGAGGAGCAAGGGAAAAGAAGAATCCATACAACAAAACTAATCATCCAATAAATATACCCCAGTGATTGGGTCATAACATTCCAAGAAGGTTCAGTCTTCTGCAGTTTGGAAATGATGGGAAAGAAATCAGATAGAACACAGACAGTTTCTTGCTTTTCCTTCCTCCCTCACTTTCTTTTTGTAAATTCAAGACGAAATTTTGGTTTCTAGCAATAAACGTGGACTTGAGTTGTATCCAATCTACATCCTATTAAATAATCTTGTGGCCACTTTGATATAGATTTCTTGCATCAGCCAAAGAGTTCCAGAGTGTATAGGACAGTCATTCTTCTTTCCTTTCTTAGTCTCTCATTTCAAGTCTCTATGTGGACTCCCCTCCTAATCCCTCTCTCTCCCTTCCCTTTGTGCTGGGATTAAAGAATAGTAAACAGATTTGGTCCATGCACATCTAGCAGTCTAAAGATTTGGCATGAACACGTAAGGAGTCAACTTCATCCAGAGGAGATACAGGTTAAAACTGAGGGCTATGGAGTCCATGGTTTATTTAGGTTTTTACTCAAGTCTGTTTAGTATTTAAAATCACCCAGAGAATTAAATATATGCATGTGTCTTTTTGTTGTTTTGGCTAAGGGTAGGACAGATGTTAGTATTTAGAAGAAGAGATCTTGTCCAAAATTGGGACTAAGGAAAGGAATGCATGAAAGAATGGGTAAAGGCTCCCGCTTTGAGAAGAGGGGTGCTCAAGCTTATATTTCAAATCCTTTTGCCTGATGCAGAATCTTTTGAAAGAGATGCTTTGGCTATTTTTTTTTTAATACAAAAAGAAGTTTGTGAACAATAAATACCCTATGTTCCAGTTTGCTAAAGCTGCTGTTATGCAAAATACCAGAAATGGATTGGCTTTTATAAAGGGGATTTATCAGGTTTCAAATTTACAATTCTAAAGCCATAAAAGTGTCCAAACTAAGGCGTCAACAAGAGGATACCTTCACTTTTCACTGAGGAAAGGCCGACGGCATCCAGAACACCTCTGTTAGCTGGGAAGACACGTGGCTGGCATCTGCTGGTCCTTTGCTCCTGGGTTCTGGTTTCAAAATGGCTTTCTCCAAAATGTCTCTGGGCTTCTGTGTCTCTTAACTTCTCTCTCTCAGCTCCTTTGAATCCTTGCTTGTTCTCCCAAGGTGTTTCTCTCTAAGCGTCCCTCTCTTAGCCTCTCTCAGGGCAAACTCTGGGCTTCATCTCCAAACCTCTTTCTGTCTGCATCTCCAAGCATCTTGGTCTGTGTTGGCCCCTGAGCTCTCTTAAGGACTGCAGTAAACTAATCAAGACCCACCCTTAATGGGTGGGGTCACAATTCCATGGAAATAATCTAATCAAAAGTTCTCACCCACAGCTGGGTGGATCACATTTTCATGGAAACACCCTAATCAAAAGATCTGACCCATAATAAATCTACCCCCACAAGATTTCATTAAACAACATAGTCTTTCCTGGGGTACATAGCAGTTTCAAACTGGCACATCCTAAAACGACATGGAGGAAGACTAACATGTTATTTTTCACAAAGTAGGACACATAGCAATCACCAAGCAACATGTAAAGATCACAAAGCCAAGACAAAACAAAAAACTAGAAGGGGACATGATTTTAGGAAGACTGCACCCAGGATCAGGCACACATCACCTAATGCATTGTTATTACATTTTTCCTCTTTCAACACAAAGACAGTTGTCAGTGAGGTATGTTTCTATCAATCTAACACACTGTAAATGAAATCTCCACTAGCCACCAGGACACTGTTATCACCACTGCAACAGAAGTTACTGGTCCAGGCACCAAAAAGAAGCTTTTGTCCAGAGTTCCATCTGGAAGCCAAGTAGAAAGAGTAGAGTTTTTTAAAGATAAAGGATTCTAGTTTTTTGCTCCAAACATATATTCTCAGGAAACTTAGGAGGAGTATAGAAGTTTCATTCTTAAAATCTTGCTTACCCACCTCTATCTTGAGATTTTACCTATGCACACACACATCTTTGTGCATTGTAAACATAGCCTGATCCAATGAAAGAGAATCTCCTGTGCCAAGTGAGCCAGTATTCCAGGATTAGAGGTTTGGATCAGGAATTCGTAACTATTTATATGTGCAAGCCTCATGCTCCTTGTTTTCACTCTGACCTCTTCTAACCTCTCTGCACCACCTTCCTGTTCAGGCTCATTTCCAATCATCTAGTAGAAAAAAGGTAAAGTCAAGGTTGTTCTTTGGGGTAAAAGTATTCCTTCTCTGCAGACCTGGAGCTGCTGCTGCTGACTTATCCTTGAAATTGCTATTGTATCTGAGAACACAGTGCAGAATGAGGGCCTATCAGATTAAATATTTAAAATGCAAAATCAACATATATATATTAAGAGAAATAATGAAAAATTAAAAATACACAACAAACGTTATTCATACGATAAGTAGTACTATTGACATCCGGTAGAAGCATGACCCAAGTTAAAGATATCCAGGGCAGCAAATATAAAATCATAACGGGCCAGAGTGGCAGGGGATGATCTCTGGGGGTAGCAGGCCTGCAGCTGCACCTCCAACACCCCTTATCTCACCATCATAACCCATTGCTTAGGGGAGTGCCTAGAACCTTCTACCAACAGTGAATTATGGAGGAGACAAGACGGGGAAAATCCCTGACCTTCCCCTGAGAGATTCCCTTCCATGCAAAGTAGTGACTTTTTGAGTTTCTCAATCTTGTCTCTTTTTTTGTCCTAAGACAACTTATAATCAGAGGTAAAGAGGGATATTTCATAGTGATAAAACAAAACAGTCAATTTATTCAAGAAGACATAAAAATCCTGAGTATTTGTATACATGATAATAAAGCTTCAAAATATGTAAAGCAGAAATTTACAGAGTCAAAGGGAGAAATAAACAAATCCACAACTATAGGATATTTTGCATTGCTCTCAATTATTGATAGTACTGGTAGATTAAAAAAAAAGTAAGACTATAGAACATTTGAACAACACCATCAACCGACTTAACCTAACTGACATGTATAGAACACACTGAACAATTGCAGAATAAACATTCTTTTCACGTGCAAAATGAACATCTTCCAAGATAGACTATATGCTAGGGGGAAAACAAGTCTCAATAAATTTCAGAGGATTGAAATCATAGAAAGTATGTTCTTCTACCTTAATGAAATAGAAATAGAAATCAATAACAAAGAGTTAGCTTATTTGAAATTAAAATATTTGAAAGTTAAAATATTTGAAAACCAATCAGCATTCTTATAAATAAGAGGATAAAAAAGAAATCACAAGGGAAATTAGGAAATAGCTTTAACTGATTGAAAATGAAAATACAGTATATCAAAGTTTGTAGAAACTTAGAGGGAAATGTGTAACTTTATATCAGTGATCAAGTTCTTTCATCAAAGGCAGCTAGAAAAAGAAGAGTAATGAAATAAAGATATGATGGGTAATCAATAAAATAGAAAGCAGACAGACAGTAAAGAAAACCTATGAAACCAAAAACTGATTCTTTGAATCGATCAATAAAATTGACACATCCCTGCCTAAACTGATTTAAAAAGGAAGAGAAAGCACAATTTACCAACATCAAGAATGAAAGAAAGGACATAACTGCAGATCCTACAGACTGTAAAAGGATAAAAAGGACACATTCTGAAATAGTTTATGCCAGTAAATTTAAAAACTTGGACGAAATGGGAAAATTTCTTAAAATATATAAATCACCTAAACTGACGACAAGATAACAGGATGTCTGAATAAACCACTATCTGTTAAAGAAATTCTATTTTTAATTAAAAACCTTTGCACGTAGAAAACTCCACACCCAGATGACTTCATCAGTGAAATCTATTAAATATTTATGGAAGAAATAATACCAATCTTATAAAATCCTTCACTAAATAAAAGGAAGATGGGGTATTCCTCACAGATTTCATGAGGGCAATGTAAACCTGATACTAAAACCATACAATGACATTATAAATGAAGAACATTGGAGACTTTCCTGTACATAGACCCAAAAATACTAAACAATAAATTAGCAAATCAAATCTAGCCATATAAAAAGGGATAATATGTGATGATCAAGGATTCTTCTAGGGATGCAGGTGTAGTTAAATACTCAAAAGTCTATTGGTGTAATTCACTATATTAATAGATTGAAAGGAAAAAGCCATATGATCATCTCAATGGATGTGGCAAAAAGCATTTGACACAGTTCAACACCCATTCATGATCTTAAAACCCCCAAACTCGCAACACTTAGAAATAAGAGGGAAATTCCCCAAACTAATGAAGGTGTGTATAAGAAACCTACAACTAACATAGTTAATGGGGAAAGACCATTTCCCTCACTAATATTGAGAACACGAGATGATTGTACACTCTAACCCTTTAAAAAAAAAGCAAAAACATGTGATGGAGGTTTTATCCATTGAGATAAGGCAAGAAAAACAAAGACATAATTATTTAGAAGAGAAGAAATAAAACTGTCTCTATTCAGATGATATGATACATACAAAGAAAATCCTAAGGAATCAACAAACCTACTAAAACTAGTAGGTGAACTTAGCAATGTCACACTATACAAGCTCAGTTTACAAAAATCAATTGCATATGTGGCATTTGGAAAATGTAATAGAAATACCATTTACAATAGCATAAAAAAATTAAACACTTGAGGGTAAAATTAATGAAAGATGTATATAGAACAATATGTGAAACCTACAACAAATTAATGAGAAAAAGTAAAGAAGACTAGATAGATGAATGAATATAATACTATGTTCACCAATTAGAAAACTCAGTATTATTTTTAATATGTTACCTCAAATTGATTTATAGATTAAACACAATCCCAATCAAAATCTCAGCAGAATTTTTGGAGAAATTGACAAGCTAATAAAAATGTATATGGGGAGGCGGGGCAAGATGGCAGACTGGTGAGCTGTATGTTTTAGTTACTCCTCCAAGAAAGTAGGTAGAAAGCCAGGAACTGCGTGGACTGGACACCACAGAGCAATCTGACTTAGGGCATACTTCATACCACACTCATGAAAACGTGGAACTGCTGAGATCAGCGAAATCTGTAAGTTTTTGCGGCCAGGGGACCCGCGCCCCTCCCTGCCAGGCTCAGTCCCGTGGGAGGAGGGGCTGTCGCTCCGGGAAGGAGAAGGGAGAACTGCAGTGGCAGCCCTTATTGGAAACTCATTCTGCTGATCCAAACTCCAACCATAGATAGACGGAGACCAGACACCAGAGAATCTGAGAGCAGCCAGCCCAGCAGAGAGGAGACAGGCATAGAAAAAGAACAACACGAAAAACTCCAAAATAAAAGCGGAGGATTTTTGGAGTTCTGGTGAACATAGAAAGGGGAAGGGCAGAGCCCAGGCCCGAGCTCAGGCCCTGAGGCGCATATGCAAATCCCGAAGAAAAGCTGATCTCTCTGCCCTGTGGACCTTTCCTTAATGGCCCTGGTTGCTTTGTCTCTTAGCATTTCAATAACCTATTAGATCTCTGAGGAGGGCCCTTTTTTTTTTTTTTTTTTTTTTTAAATCCTTTTTTCTTTTTCTAAAACAATTACTCTAAGAAGCCCAATACAGAAAGCTTCAAAGACTTGCAGTTTGGGCAGGTCAAGTCAAGAGCAGAACTAGGAGAGCTCTGAGACAAAACGCAATAATCCAGTGGCTGAGAAAATTCACTAAACACCACAACTTCCCAAGAAAAGGGGGGTGTTCGCTCACAGCCATCATCCTGGTGGACAGGAAACACTCCTGCCCATCGCCAGCCCCATAGCCCAGAACTGCCCCAGACAACCCAGTGTGACGGAAGTGCTTCAAATAACAGGCACACACCACAAAACTGGGCGTGGACATTAGCCTTCCCTTCAACCTCAGCTGATTGTCCCAGAGTTGGGAAGGTAGAGCAGTGTGAATTAACAAAGCCCCATTCAGCCATCATTTCAGCAAACTGGGAGCCTCACTACACAGCCCAGCAGCCCAGAACTGCCCTGGGGGGACGGCACTCACCTGTGATATAGCACAGACATCCCTCAACAGAGGACCCGGGGTGCACGGCCTGGAAGAGGGGCCCACTTGCAAGTCTCAGGAGCCATACGCCAATACCAAGGACTTGTGGGTCAGTGGCAGAGACAAACTGTGGCAGGACTGAACTGAAGGATTAGACTATTGCAGCAGCTTTAAAACTCTAGGATCACCAGGGACATTTGATTGTTAGAGCCACCCCCCTCTCCCTGACTGCCCAGAAACACGCCCCATATACAGGGCAGGCAACACCAACTACACACGCAAGCTTGGTACACCAATTGGACCCCACAAGACTCACTCCCCACTCACCAAAAAGGCTAAGCAGGGGAGAACTGGCTTGTGGAGAACAGGTGGCTCGTGGACGCCACCTGCTGGTTAGTTAGAGAAAGTGTACTCCACGAAGCTGTAGATCTGATAAATTAGAGATAAGGACTTCAATTGGTCTACAAATCCTAAAAGAACCCTATCGAGTTCAGCAAATGCCACGAGGCCAAAAACAACAGAAGATTATAAAGCATATGAAAAAAACAGACGATATGGATAACCCAAGCCCAAGCACCCAAATCAAAAGACCAGAAGAGACAGAGCACCTAGAGCAGCTACTCAAAGAACTAAAGATGAACAATGAGACCATAGTACGGGAGACAAAGGAAATCAAGAAGACCCTAGAAGAGCATAAAGAAGACATTGCAAGACTAAATAAAAAAATGGATGATCTTATGGAAATTAAAGAAACTGTTGACAAAATTAAAAAGATTCTGGACACTCATAGTACAAGACTAGAGGAAGTTGAACAACGAATCAGTGACCTCGAAGATGACAGAATGGAAAATGAAAGCATAAAAGAAAGAATGGGGAAAAATTGAAAAAATCGAAATGGACCTCAGGGATATGATAGATAATATGAAACATCCGAATATAAGACTCATTGGTGTCCCAGAGGGGAAGAAAAGGGTAAAGGTCTAGGAAGAGTATTCAAAGAAATTGTTGGGGAAAACTTCCCAAATCTTCTAAACAACATAAATACACAAATCATAAATGCTCAGCGAACCCCAAATAGAATAAATCCAAATAAACCCACTCTGAGACATATACTGATCACACTGTCAAACACAGAAGAGAAGGAGCAAGTTCTGAAAGCAGCAAGAGAAAAGCAATTCACCACATACAAAGGAAACAGCATAAGACTAAGTAGTGACTACTCAGCAGCCACCATGGAGGCGAGAAGGCAGTGGCACGATATATTTAAAATTCTGAGTGAGAAAAATTTCCAGCCAAGAATACTTTATCCAGCAAAGCTCTCCTTCAAATTTGAGGGAGAGCTTAAATTTTTCACAGACAAAGAAATGCTGAGAGAATTTGCTAACAAGAGACC